>NC_059165.1:92276145-93526145 GCF_019923935.1 Bubalus bubalis | reverse complement strand
GTCCCCTTAGAGCCTTAAGAAGCATATCTTTTTTTCCTGTGGGTTACCAATCAATGAAAAGAAATAAAAAACAAAAATTAAAAACACACAGGACCCTACAGGAGCTCAATAAAAAGTGACTTGTTAACGTACAATAGTCAATCGTCTTGACAGGGACAGAGCAAAGGGACAAAGTAGGTGATTAAACACTCAATCCCACTAAGGGATTGTAAATAGAAAAACATGGGAGACCCCTGTAAGTTAATGATTACTCAAGAAAGCAGATTTGCTTAACCACAAAACCAAGCAGGCTTGCTTAGCCACACAGGCATGTCACAGAGGCTCGGGACATGACCCAAAACAATAAAACAATGGTGACATGAGCCCCACCTCCTGCCCAGGGAGCTCAGTAAGTTAATGAATCCTAGGACATGCTCTCTGCACATAAGAAGAACAATAATTTGTGGACCACATAGGGACAAGAAAACTCTCCTACTCAACCTGGGGGAGGAGGAGCTGATGCCGGAAGCATGACATCTATCTATTCAAGAAAGTCAAAGAAGTTCTCGTCCCCCTCCTCACTTTTCATTTGTTTATGAAATTGTAGCCCAGTGAGTTCTTAGGGCAGAGCATTTCTGGCTCACCCTTTCGTAAACCTCACAAGCATACTATCCTAATAAAAGTCACTTCATATCTATCACTTTGCCTCTCGCTGAATTCTTTTCCTGTGCTGAGACATAAAGGACTGGTACTGGAGCTCTTCAGAGCCCTCGGAAACAATACCCAAATGGTTTCATCCTTCCTAAGCACCTGAAGTGCTCAGCTCACAAGGGGAAACGGGCCAGGAAAGAAGAAATTACTTAATGCTGATGGCAAATTCTGCGGCATCCTTCACCCTCTGCCGCACCAAGAACGTCCCATCCGAGCGGTTGGTAAGAATGCTTTCCGCCCCGGCTCGCTCCATGGGGCCAGCGTACCTGTCAAGACATACCAAGAAGAGAGGTTCACATAACTCTGATAGGTAAACCTGGGGGAGGCAGTGGCCATTAGACACCTTTAAGTCACGCCCAAGGTTTCACAATTGGATTTCAGGAAACAACACAATCCTTTGGGTGTAGCTATGTCTCAGTGCGATACAGGAAGAAATATATTTGTTCTCTATGCTCTCCACCCTTTCCTGGCATGCTGCTGCTGCTAAGTTGCTTCAGTTGTGTCTGACTCTGTGCGACCCCATAGACAGCAGCCCACCAGGCTCCCCTGTCCCTGGGATTCTCCAGGCAAGAACACTGGAGTGGATTGCCATTTCCTTCTCCAATGCATGAAAGTGAAAAGTAAAAGTGAAGTCGCTCAGTTGTGTCCAACTCTTCACGACCCCATCTACTGCAGCCTACCAGGCTCCTCCGCCCATGGGATTTTCCAGGCAAGAGTACTGGAGTGGGTTGCCATTGCCTTCTCCATATAACTCCTAAAACCTTTGGAATCTCCAAAGTAATATGTCTTTTTAAAATTTTTATTTATTTTTATTTTTGGCTGTGTTGGGTCTTTGTTGCTGTGTAGGCTTTTCTCTATTGGGGCACATGGGCTAAGTAGTTGCGGCTCCCGGGCTTTAGAGCCCAGGCTCAATAGTTGTGGCAGACGGGTTTAGTTGCTCCACAGCATGTGGGATCTTCCCGGACCAGGGATAGAACCAGTTTCTCCTTCATTGGCAGGCAGATTCTTTACTTCTGAGCCACCAGGGAAGCCCAATAAGTGTCTTTTTGTATGCTAATAAGCTGACTGGGGCTCTTTTTTTTTTAATATTTACTTTTATTTACTTGGCTGCCCTGGGTCTTAGTTGAGGCGTGCAGGATCATCGGTCTTTGTCGCAGCTTGCAAACTATTAGCTGCACGTGGGATCTAGTTCCCTGACCAGGGATCGAACTCAGGCCCCCTGCATGGGGAGCTTGGAGTCTTAGCCACTATACCAGGGAAGCCCCTGGGGGCTCTTTAATAGGCTCAGGATGAGGGTTAGTAGTCAGAAGAGCCATGTGATTAGAGGCTTGACATTTTCAGCCCTGCCCCACCTCCACATCTGCAAAGATGGAGGTTGAATCCATCACTAACGACCCATAATTTAATCAATCTTGCCTATATAAAGATGCCTCAACCGAACTCCAACCAAATAGTTTTGATTTTTTTTTTTTTGCGGGGGGCGGGGGTGGGGGTGGGCTGGGGATTCCTAACCACCACCACTCGTCATGTGGGATCCTACTTCCCTGACCAGGGATCGAACCTGTGCCCCCTGCATGGGACGTGCAAAGTCTTAACCACTGAACTACCAGGGAAGTCCCAACCAAAGTGTTTGGAGAGATTCCAGGTTGGTGAACACAGGGAGATACCAGGGGTGGGGTGGGTGGGTGCAAGCCCAGAGAGGGCATGGAAGCCCTGTCCCATTTCCCCATACCTTGCCCCAAGCAACTCTTCTATCTGACTGTTCCTGATTTGAATCCTTTGATAATAAACAGTCTAGTAAGGAAACTGTTTCTACAAGTTCTGGGAGTTTGTGTTAGCAAATTATCAAACCCAAGGAGGGGGCTATGGGAAGCTCCCATTTGTGGCTGGTGGGTCAGAACTCTGGGTGACCCAGGCTTGTGATTGTCATCTAAAGTGGAGGGCTACCTCTTGAAGTGTGTTAGTCACTCAGTCGTGTCCGACTCTTTGCAACTCTATGGACTGTAGCCTGCCAGGCTCCTCTGTCCATGGGATTCTCCAGGCAAGAATACTGGAGTGGGTTGCTATTTCCTTCTCCAGGGGATCTTCCCAACCCAGGGATTGAACCCAGGTCTCCTGCACTGCACATGGATTTTTTTTACCATGTGAGCTAGGTAAACCGAGCTAGAAACCAAGCCTTTAATCTATGGGATTTGTCGCTAACTCCAGACAAATCGTGTCAGAATCAAATTGAATCGTAGCACACCCAAGCTGGAGTCTGTAGAATTAGAGAATTGTTAGGTGCGGAGAATTAAAAAAAAAAAACAAAAAACCCACACATTTGGTTTCAGAACTATTGAGAGTATGAGTATAGAAAAACAGGTGTGGGCTTTTTTTTTTTTTTCCTTTTACTCTGAAATTTGGCATTTCTGGAAAGGTATTTACTGAGTGTCTACTGTCTGCCCATCTGTGTGGTCACCAGGATGGAAATAGGATGAAGAGAGTGAGACACAGCCTCAGGTACAAAAATTAAAGGGCAAGGCAAAAAACTCAGTCATCAGGATAAATAACAACAAAGAAAATAAGTAGCACTTTAATGCAATATTTTCTAAATTGCAAAAGCAACCATACAAAGGAATAAAGTACTGATTAAGTGCTATAAGGTGAATGAACCCTGAAAACGTGGTGCTGAGTGAGAGAAGCCAGTCACAAAGGGCACACAGGGTAGAATTCCATTTATATGAAGCACCCAGAACTGGCAAACTCATAGACACAGAAAGTGTGTTCATGGTTGTCAGGGCTTGGGGAGGGAGAGGAGGGGTCACTGTTGACAAGGGGGGCATTTCTTTTGGGGGTAATGAGAATGTTTCGGAGTTAGAGAGAGGTGCTGGTTGCATACCATTGTAAATGTACATTTAATATAAATGTGAAAAATAAATAGAGATGTGACTATGAATATAATTATGCTATAAGTGCAAATATACAACAGAAATAATATATATTAATTATAGATAATGTAGTATTATATATGATGTATCAGCAAGAATATGAATATATTAATAGCATAAATTTAAGTATATAACATAAAAATATATATTAACTATAGATAACACATAATTATAAGTCATAATTATATAAATTATATATATAAATTTTATAAATATGATGTCATAATTATATAAATATGATGTCAATGTGTTTATGCTATAAATATAAACATTAATATATAACACATAATATATATTATATACTATACAATTATGGAGAAGGCGATGGCACCCCACTCCAGTACTCTTGCCTGGAAAATCCCATGGACAGAGGGGCCTGGTGGACTGAAGTCCATGGGGTCGCTAGGAGTCGGACACGACTGAGCGGCTTCACTTAATTTTTTCACTTTCATGCATTGGAGAAGGAAATGGCAACCCACTCCAGTGTTCTTGCCTGGAGAATCCCAGGGACGGGGGAGCCTGGTGGGCTGCCGTCTATGGGGTCGCACAGAGTCGGACACAACTGAAGCGACTTAGCAGCAGCAGCATACAATTATAGACAGTATGTATGGAATTAGTATGCAACATAAATAATATATACTAACTATATATAATGCATTTATGATATAAATATGAATTATTTATTATATATAAAATGAATGTGTATGTAAATATATAACAATTTATATTATATACCATATAATTACAGATAATATATGTGTGAATATGCCTATATGCTCTAAGTGTGAATATAACATAAATAATATATGTTAATCATACATTTTTGTTGTTAAGTCTCTAAATCGTGTCTGACTCTTTGCCATCCCATGCACTATAGCTGGCCAGGCTTCTTTGTCCATGGGATTTCTCAGGCAAGAATACTGAAGTGGGCTGTCATTTCCTTATCCAGGGGACCGTCCCCAGCCAGGGATCAAACCTGCATCTCCTGCATTGTCAAATATTGGCAGGTAGATTCTTTACTGCAGAACCACCAGGGCTTCCCATCATATACACATATAACCTAATATGTATTAATTATATATATAATTACATTATATATTTTAATATATAACTAACTACATTATAGGCTGTATATTTAATATATAACTAACTACATTATAAGGCTGTATATTGTCACCCTGCTTATTTAACTTATATGCAGAGTACATCATGAGAAACGCTGGGCTGGAAGAAGCACAAGCTGGAATCAAGATTGCCGGGAGAAATATCAATAACCTCAGATATGCAGATGACACCACTCTTATGGCAGAAAGTGAATAGGAACTAAAAAGCCTCTTGATGAAGGTGAAAGAGGAGAGTGAAAAAGTTGGCTTAAAACTCAACATTCAGAAAACGAAGATCATGGCATCTGGTCCCATCACTTCGTGGCAAATAGATGGGGAAACAGTGTCAGACTTTATTTTTGGGGGCTCCAAAATCACTGCAGATGGTGACTGCAGCCATGAAATTAGAAGACGCTTACTCCTTGGAAGAAAAGTTATGACCAACCTAGATAGCATATTCAAAAGCAGAGACATTACTTTGCCAACAAAGGTCCGTCTAGTCAAGGCTATGGTTTTTCCAGTAGTCATGTATGGATGTGAGAGTTGGACTGTGAAGAAAAAGAATTGATGCTTATTAACTGTGGTGTTGGAGAAGACTCTTGACAGTCCCTTGGACTGCAAGGAGATCCAACCAGTCCATTCTGAAGGAGATCAGCCCTGGGATTTCTTTGGAAGGAACGATGCTAAAGCTGAAACTCCAGTACTTTGGCCACCTCATGCGAAGAGTTGACTCTTTGGAAAAGACTCTGATGCTGGGAGAGATTGGGGGCAGGAGGAGAAGGGGACAACAGAGGATGAGATGGCTGGATGGCATCACCAATTTGATGGACGTGAGTCTGAGTGAACTCCGGGAGTTGGTGATGGACAGGGAGGCCTGGTGTGCTGCGATTCATGGGGTCGCAAAGAGTCGGACATGACTAAGCGACTGAACTGAACTGAACTGAACTACATTATGCAATATATAGTTATATTGATAAATGTGAATATGTAATATAAGTGTAAATAATAACATAAATGCCACTTTAAATGGTTAATTTTATGTCACGTGAATTTTACCTCAATTTTAAAACTAAATTGAAAAAAAATCCGTGATGAATAAAATGTCAAAACTTCAAATAAGGACAAGACCTGACTCTGCATGTGCCTGGCTGACTGCAATTCACCTTTCCCTACTCCCAGCCCTGTCATATCCTGCCTTGATTTACAGTTTTGATAGTCTGCCCATCATAGCTGTTTTTTTTTTCCCATTGCTTTTGTTTTTAAAAAAAAAAAAAAAAAAAAAGAGTATGGCTCACACACACACACAGAAAAAAAAACAGTATGGCTCTCAAAGTCTGAGGTTTTGGCACCCCCTTAAATCCTTGCTGCACCCAAAGTCAGGGTCTCGCTCTCTCCTCGCCCCAGTTCCGGCCGCAGTGGCCTCATTTTACCGCATCTGGCCATGCAGGGATAGAGTGAGCGCCCTGCCTCAGGTGAACACAGTTTAAACCCTGGATCCACCACCCGGTTGCTCTGTGACCTCGGGACCTGAGTGTGCTCCTCCCAGACCTAATTTCCTTCTCTGAAAAGAGGAGATAAAACTGCCCATCACAGAGGAACATTTTTGACAAAAGGCAAAGACGCAGTTGAAGCGCCTCATACGTGGTGGGTGTTCACCACACGGGAGCGTTATTAGGCCCTTTGTGTAATAAGGTTGGGCTTTGAAGCCCAGCAGACTTGGGTTCGAATCCCACCTCTTTCACTTCCTTGCTTTGTGACACTGACCAAGTTACTTGCTTTTCTCTGAGTCTTGGTTTCCTCCATTGCAGAAAGAGATTAAGAGGAGTATGCACTCAAAGCATTATTACAAGAATTGCCCTTAAAATGCTGACACAGTGGTCATAAAAACAATACCACAGTGCGTCAAGTCTAAGATACCAATCATTGTAAAATACACCATGCTTTCACGGGCAATTATGAAATAAAAATTACTGGTTTCCCTAGTGGCTCAGATGGTAAAGAATCTGCCCGGAGAAGGGAATGGCTACCCACTCCAGTATTCTTGCCTGGACAGAGGAGCCTGGCAGATTACAGTCCATGAGGTCACAGAGTCTGACACAACTGAGCGACTTAGCACACACACGCACCCATAAAATTAAGCAGAAGAACTGAGACACCACTAATTGTAAGAGCCATTCCAATGCCAGAGGCATTAAACAGTGAGAGTAAAAAATATGCATTTTACAATGGATGAAATGTAGTCATAACAGCTAATGCTAATAAGAATAGATAATAAAGTGCTTTTTGCATGTCAGGAATAGAGCTAAGCACTTTACAGGCTCATGGAAACTTCTTAACAGCGCTATGAATCAGATATTGTTACCAATCTGTTTTCCAGGGAGGAAAGCTGAAGCTCAGAGAAGCTGAGTTACTGGCTAAAGGTCACACAGCTGGATAATGTTAGAGTCAGGATTGGAACCGAAGTCAGTGGGCTCCAAAGCAACAGTATAAACCTCCATCCCTCATTGTACTCTAAGCAGTAGGTTCTCAAAAAAAGGCAAGTGGAGAGGGAGAAGAAGCTCCCATTATATTGTCACCATCATTTTCTTTCCATTAGAACCGAATATCCCAAAATCAAGGACCCTCTTTGGTCTGTGCTCTCTCCTCAGCAGCCCCCAGTGTAGGGCTGGACCCAGTAGTTAAGGCCCAAAGTTTGAAGAATGAATAACTGACTTGTTTGCAGCCCCTTGTGGCACCCTAATGTTCAGCCCAAACATCCACCCCAAAGCACCCCAAGTTAAAAATAAGATGGTTCTACTCACCAGAGATGAACGGACAGGTCCTGAGGGGGACCCTGGGGACACAGACAGAGATCGAGACTTAGGGAAAAGGGTTCAGCATGGCAACAGACTTCAGGACACTGCATTCATTCATTATAGAATAGACATTATGTGCCGGGCACTGTGCTCTTCTCTGGAAATACAGCTCCAGAATCCAGTGGGAGAGATCAGTCCACCCCTCCCAAATAAATCAGCTTTAAAGAGGCAGCTACGTGTGTAGGCAGAAATTGGAAAGACGTCCAGATCTTGATGTGTGAATGCCAAGTCCCACCGAAAGGATCCTGGCTCCTTGGGAAAATGGTTGATTCCAAGATTGGGGCAGAAACAGTACAAGAGCAGTGTGTTCTTGTGCTAAAAAGTAAAGAAGGGCTCAGAGAACAATGAGGTTATGTCAAAAGGACAGAGGAGCCAGCCTGAAGGGGCTCCCACTGGTCCAGTGAACCAGTGAAGTTGCCCAATCATGTCCAGCTCTTTGAGACCCCATGGACTATAGCCTCCCAAGCTCCTCCATCCATGGAATTTTCCAGGCAAGCGTACTGGAGTGGGTTGCCATTTCCTTCTCCAGGGGATCTTCCGCACCCAGGGATCGAACCCAGGTCTCCCGCATTACAGGCAGATGCTTTACTCTCTGAGCCACCAGGGAAGCCCTAAGCCCACTGGTCCAGGCTGGGACAATATTAAAATAAAAATCCAGGAACATTTCCTGAGATAGATAACAAACAGATACACAGATAGACACATAGATGATTGATACAGAGATGGCTATATAGATAGATACATAGATAATGGATGAATACACAAGTACATAGATACACAGATGGTTGATTGGTATATACATAGATACACAGATAAATACATAGATGATTATTAGATAGATCCATAGATAATTGATACATAGATGCAAATGGATACATGGATAGACACACAGATACATAGATATGCATGAATCTGTCAGGTAACTGACAGATTCATAGATACAAAGATGATTGATTGATTATAGATACATACATAATACACAGATACATAGAAGAGACAGTTCTTTACAATAGAATATCAGCTAATAACTTAGGAGGAATGATGGAGTTAGAAATTCATAATGCAACTCCACAATGGAGAAAGGACCCTAAGCCAAAAAAAAAAAAAAGCAAAAGATATTTTTTGGAAAATTGGTAAAGTGTAAATACATACTCTGAATTATGTAATATATAATTTATATATTATAATTTCTAATATGTGATAATTTATAATAGTAGAATGTCCATGCTGAATTTCATGTTTTCAAAAATCACGCTATGTATATACAAGAGAAAGTTCCTGTTCTCAGCAGGTATTCAGATTAAAGGGGAAATGTGTCTATAAACTTATTTTGAAGAGTCTCAAGAAAAAACAAATAATAGACATTTTCTAAATAAATGAAATGTTCAGAGAAAGATGACAGAGACAATGAGACAAAATGTTAACAATTGGTGATCTGACTAACAGATGTATGAACGTTCTTCGCATTATTCTCATGACTTTTCTCGAAGTCTGAAATTACATAAAATGAAAGCAAAAAAAAAAAAAATGGGAGAGACTTTCTTTCTGCAGGCTCCTATGAGGGCTACAAAGTGGTCAGGGGGTAGTGAGGAAGAATGAGGTTTGGGGAGAGTGGGGAAGATTTGAAGTCATTATCAAGATGAGGAAATCAAGAGAGTGGGAGACAGGTGAAGAAAGACAAGCGCTAGACAGAGCGGTGGGCAGGCCTGGTCCCTGCACGAGGAGGCCCAGGGGACGCAACCCCGTAGATGACTCTGTTTGGTGCCTCTGAAGGAATGCAGGGGTTGGCCAGCCTTCTGAACCCCTGTTCCTTCCCCAAGTGATGGAGAAGATTCAAGGATGGAGGTTCTTTAAAAAACTAAAAACAGAGCTACCATACGACTCTGAAATCCCACTCCTAGGCACATATACAGGGAAAAACTTGGTCTAAAAGGATACATGTACCCAAATATTCATTGCTGTGCTGTTTACAATAGCCAAGACATGGAAGCAGCCTAAATGTCCATTGTCAGAGGAATGGACGAAGAAGATGTAGTACATATATAAAATGAAATATTACCCAGCCATTAAAAAGAACAAAATAATGCCATTTGCACAATATAGATGGAACTAGAGATTGGCTTCTCTGGTGGCTCAGCTGGTAAAGAATCCACCTGTAATGTGGGAGACCTAGGTTCGATCCCTGGGTTGGGAAGATCCCCTGGAGGAAGGCATGGCAACCCACTCCAGTATTCTCACCTGGAGAATCCCATGGACAGAGGAGCCTGAGGGCTAATAGTCCATGGGGTCACAAAGAGTCAGACAGGACTGAGAAACTAAGCACAGAGATGGTCATACTGAGTGAAATAAGTCAGACAGAGAAGCAGAGACATCGTATGACATCCATTTTTATGCTAAATCTAAAAAGACATGATACAAAGGAACTTATTTAGAAAACAGAAACAGACTCACAAGAACTTAGAGAATAAACTTATGGTTGCTGAGGAAAGGATGGGAGAAAGGGAGGGTTGGGAAGTTTGGTATGGACATGTATACCCTGCTATATTTAAAATAGATAACCAACAAGGATCTGCTGTGTAGCACAGGGAACTCTGCTCAATGTTATGTGGCAGTCTGGACGGGAGCAGGGTTTGGGGGAGAATGGATACATGTATGTATGACTGAGTCCCTTTTCTGTCCACCTGAAACTATCACGACATTGTTCACTGGCTATACTCCAAAACAAAATTAAAGGTTAATTTTAAAAAGTCATATGTTCATGTGTATGTAATAAAAACTGAAACGTTAAAAATAAAAAGAACCAAGGAGAAAAGGACTGGTCATCCTTCCCAGGGTGAACCCCTCTCTGGGCTCAGTCAGCAAGGTAGGGAGTGACACACCATGATGGGCAGCCCCTCCTGATCTCAGGAGCATTTCCCTCAGTGCTGCCCATCCTCACAGGACGCCCTCTGCACCCCCGTGCCCTCACTCCAACCAGACTGAGGCACTCACATGCACATAGGGCTTGACTCTATTGCAGGGAAACCAGCCAACTTCATTGGTAGATATATTCCTTCCCTAAAAAGATGGAAGGGAGAGATGGACAGAGAGGTTACAGGCAGCCACAATGCTTCTGTGTATCCATCTTTCACCCAACAGCCACTCTGCTTGGCCATCTACCTCTCCATGACCTGGAATGACCCAGAGAGGGACCAACCAGTATCAACTTTTGGGAATACCACCAGCCCAGAAGGGCCAGGTCAGCCCCACAAATCCCCATAGACATCACCCTGCCTGGAGCAAATTTCCATTGCCAGAGTTCAGTGGGAGCATGATCCCACTCCGGAGGCCACCTACACCCTAACCCCTCATTCAGGTCCTTCCCTGTCATTCCCATGGCCCCAGCCTGTACCTCCCACCAGTTCTGTTCGGCTTCAGCCTTAGTGAGCTCCACAATGTCTCCCGGGTTGAGGCGTAGAAAAGGTCCAATGGCTCCAGGGGGTGGGGGCAGCCCGTAGTATTCCTGGCACACCTCCATTTTGGGCAGGCCTGGAGGGAAGGGGAGGGGATGATACAGAGAAGTCCAGGACTTTCACACCCAAGTCTCGCCACCCAGCAGGATGGCAGAAGTTAAGAAGACAGACAATATCAAGTGGCAGCAAGGATGTGGAGCAACTGGAAGTCACCTGGATTCCTGGATTCTTTTTTTGTTTTTAATTTGAAGAAGTTTTTAATATGAAAGCATCTAAAATAATTTTTTTTGCATAAACGGGAAGGGTGGCCATGACTCCACAGCTCATTCCTGCATGACTAGTAGGAACCCACTTTGGAAAACTGCTGGGCAGTATCCACTGAAGCTAATTCCACTCATGAATACATCACCCAGAGAAACGAAACACAGGTCCCCAGAGAGTCATAGATGAAGAATGTTCACAGCAGCTCTATTCACAAGAGCCAAAAAATGTGCAACATACCCAATGTCTTTAAGAAGATGGATAAACACAGCATGAAATAACCATATCATGGAATACAATGCAGCAATGAAAAAGAACAAGTGACTGCTTCAAGCAGATACGCTAATACGCTGTGAGAGTCCATGCTATACAACTTCATTTGTGTGAAGTTAAAGGGCAGGCAAAACTAATCTATGCTGATAGAGGTCAGAAAGTGGTTCCCTCTGGGAGACAGGACAGACTAGCAGCGCGTATGACCAGCACCAGCCAATAAAACTTTCCATGATGATGAAAGTGTCCTGTATATTGATCTGAGTGGTGGTTACACGGGTAGAGATTCAGTGAGTCATACTCTTAAGATTTATTCATCTTACACACCTTATGGTATGTATTTTCTATCTCAATAGAAATATTTCTGTCTCATAGAACATTATATATATCTCAATAGGAAATTATAGAAAATTACATATTTCTATCTCAATAGAAAATGATAATTATATATACCCACATAAAATGGATATGAGCAAGAGTATGTATATATATATGCAAACGTATATGTGAACATATACATATGTTTAAGTATCTGTATGATGGATATATACACACATACACACATTCATATATATTATCTCCTACTGAGGACATCTTGGTTGTTTCTGTTTTTTGACCAGTAAAGTTAATATATACATTTTTTTATACAGCTGATTTTATACATATATATTATTACATTATATACATATATAGTATATATCATATATGTATTCCCACTGTTGACCATATTTGAGTTGTTTCTAATTTTTAACTGTTACAAATAAAGCTGAAGTACCTATAGCTATAGATATAGAACTATAGCTATCTATAGATATCTATCAAGATAGATATAGAATGACAGATATGAAACTGAATCTTTACATTGATTCTGAGCAAAGAGTTTATTTTTCTTGGCCACACCAAGGTCTTTTTTTTACTCTGTGGCCGCACTGTGCACCATGCAGGATCTTTGCTCCCTGGCCGGGAATCAAATCCGCACCTCCTTCATTGCAAGGCAAATTCTTAACCACTGGTCCACCTGGGAGGTCCCCCCTAGTTCTTGAATAAAGTCTTGCCCTACTCACCTCCTGCTTCTTAGGCTTTGCACATGCTGTTCCCTCTGCCTGGACCACTCCTGCCTCCTCATCCATCTAACTCCACCTCATCTTTCAAGTGTCCACTTTAATGCCTCCTCCCCTGAGCAGCCTTCCCTGATGGCTCAGACTTATCAAGTCTCCCACTGTGATGCTCCGGAAAACCCTCTACTCCTTCCACCTCAACTAGAATAACTTAGCCAAACCCTGTCTCCTGCTACCCACCTAGGAGCTTTGGGAGGACAGGAAGTATCCTGTTTTAGTCATCAATTTACTTCAGAGGATATATACAATAGATACTGAATAAAAATTGCTCATCATGACTGTGATCCCATAGACACTGTTAACATATACATGAATCCAGCCTTTCCACCACCACCCCCCGCCCAGGCTAAAAAGAATTCTGGCTTGGTCAAACTGCACCTCCTGCTCCCTACCTTTCAGGTGGACTATGCTTACTCCTTGGAAGGAAAGTTATGACCAACCTAGATAGTATATTGAAAAGCAGAGACATTACTTTGCCAACAAAGGTCTGTCTAGTCAAGGCTATGGTTTTTCCTGTGGTCATGTATGGATGTGAGAGTTGGACTGTGAAGAAGGCTGAGCACCAAAGAATTGATGCTTTTGAACTGTGGTGTTGGAGAAGACTCTTGAGAGCCCCTTGGACTACAAGGAGATCCAACCAGTCCATTCTGAAGGAGATCAGCCCTGGGATTTCTTTGGAAGGAACGATGCTAAAGCTGAAACTCCAGTACTTTGGCCACCTCATGCGAAGAGTTGACTCACTGGAAAAGCCTCTGATGCTGGGAGGGATTGGGGGCAGGAGGAGAAGGGGACGACAGAGGATGAGATGGCTGGATGGCATCACTGACTCGATGGATGTGAGTCTGGGTGAACTCCGGGAGTCGGTGACGGACAGGGAGGCCTGGCATGCTGCGATTCATGGGGTCGCAAAGAGTTGGACATGACTGAGCGACTGAACTGAACTGATGCTTTGCTGAGACCACCCTATTATGATAAGATTCTGTGACACAGGATCAATGGGAGAGGGCATGAGGTGTGCCCAGCCAGCTAAGACTACAGATGGAGTTTGTCAGCAAACCAAAAAAGGGAGGGTGGCCAGTGAATAAAAAAGGTGAGTGGGAGGGGGTGGAGGAATAAACTGGGAATTTGAGATGGACAGATGGACACTACTATATATAAAGAGATGAACAACAAGGACCTACTTATAATACAGGGAACTATATTCAATATCTTATAATAACCTACAATGGAAAAGAATCTGAAAAATATCTGTATAACTAAATCACTTAGCTGTATACCTGAATCACTGTAAGCTCCCAGGTGGGTAGTGGGAGACAGGGTTTGGCTAAGTTATTCTAGTTGAGGTGGAAGGAGTAGAGGGTTTTCCAGAGCATCACAGTGGGAGACCTGATGAGTCTGAGCCATCAGGGAAGGCTGCTCAGAGGAGGAGGCATTAAAGTGGACGCTTGAAAGATGAGGTGGAGTTAGATGAATGAGGAGGCAGGAGTGGTCCAGGCAGAGGGAACAGCATGTGCAAAGCCTAAGAAGCAGGAGGTGAGTAGGGCAAGACTTTATTCAACCAAACTTCAATTTTAAAAAACATCTGTATACATAAAAAAGTGAATGGGAGGCAAGAACATGGTAACAAGGATTGCCATGTTCCAAGCACCCCCTTCACAGTGTTTAAGCAAAGCTAATAACAAACTGACTTTGCTATTTAAAAATTCCTTTCAAGTTTCTGGGACTAGAACAGATGCTTTATAAGTAGGATGTTATGTGGTCATTAACATAATTGTTGAGATCTCTCCCTAGGTCAGCATCACCGAGGCAAAGACTAGATTTCTTTCTGCCCTGCACAGCGTCCCCTGCTGACTCACCTAGCTCATTCCTCTTTTTGTCTTGAGCCCGCCGATGTGGCTTATCCTGGAGGGAAAGACAAAAGAGCAAGCATGACTATCTGTACCCCGTCTGGGGGCTCCTCAACCCTTATTTGCCTGCGGGTGTGCCTGCTCAGTCACTCAGTTGTGTCAGACTCTTTGCAGCCCCAGGACTGTAGCCTGCCAGGCTCCTCTGTCCATGGGATTTCCCAGGCAAGAATAGTGGAGTGGGTTGCCATTTCCTCCTCCAGGGAATCTTCTAGACCCAGGGATCAACTGGGCATCCAGCCAAGAGCCACACCCACTGATAGAGTCTCCCAGGTCCTTCCTTCCTGACTCCTGCCCCAATTTCCATGCACATGGGGGGTCTCACCTTCTTCATAGTTCCTGAATAATCTATGAGAGGGTAAATATACAGATATACTGGTTAGAATGGTGTCGGGGGAACCCTCATGCAGAAACCCACCTCCCACCTCAGTCCCCTAGTACCTTGTCCATGTCGACCACACGGAGGGACCCTTCCAAGACACTCCTTGTGTGCAGGTGCTCGGCACCGTTGACAGCGGTACCCCTGATAGAAAGTGCCTCTGAGATGCAAGGAGAAGATAAAGGAAGGAGTCAGTGATGCTGAACAAACACAGCCAATCATTTTGCCAGCAACATAAAGGGCCCCTTTGGGTGTTTTTAGAGCAGAAGAGAGACAGAGAAGCTGAAGATCAAAGGACAGCCTCCCCCCCTCCCAACTCAGGGGCATGATGGCCAGGGGAGCCCCCCCACCCCAAAGAGGAAGGGACAACCCACCCCAGCAACCAGGTCCATCCTCCCAGATTCCCACCTCAGCAGCATCTGGCAAGCCTTGCAGGATGTGGTCTCCTCAAAGGAAAACATCTGGAAGTCATGACCATTGGCAGTGGCGTTCTCAGGGTAGATGTTGGAGCTGGCAAGGGAAGAGAATTCCATGCAGTGGAACAGGATTCAGCCATTAAAGGCAATGATGTACCAGTACACGCTGTAGCCTGGATGGATCAAGACCTCTTTCCTTTTTTATGGCTAAATACTGTTCCATTGCATGGATATGCCCTATTGCATTTCTCCATGCACCCACTGATGGACCGTTGGATTGTGACCATTTTGCTAGTGAATAGTGCTTCAGTGAACATAGGTGGAGACAGAAAGTGGGTGAGTGGGTGCCAGGGGCTGGGAGTAGGGAAAACAGGAAGGGATCACTGCTTGAGTGCAGGGTCTCATCTGGGGGTTTGAAGATATTCTCGAACTAGATAGAGGTGATGGTTGCACAGTGTGAATTTACCGAATACCACTGAATTGTGCACTTTTTTAAAAGATTTTTTTTAATGTGGACCATTTTAAAAGTCTTTATTGAATGTGTTACAATATTGCTTCTATTTCTTATGTTTTGGTTTTTTGGCCACAAGGCATGTAGGATCTTAGTTCCCTGACCAGGGATTGAACTCACACCCCCCTGCACTGGAAGGGGGAGTTTCAACCATTGAACTGCCAGGGAAGTCCCAGAATTGTGCACTTTAAAATGGCTAAGTTTTTGTTATGTGAATGTCATCTCAAGAAAGAGAAGGAGGAGGAAGACAAGGAGGAAGGATTTCCAGACTGGTGATGGAAAATTGTGAACACTTGGCATTCTGGGGATGCAGACTGTCTTGAAAGCCTGTCCCTCCCACTTCCCAGAGGAAGAAACTGAGGTTCTGAGTGACCCCATGGCAGGGTGAGACTAAAGCCCAAAACTGCCTAAAGTCCTCTGAGGATGGAAAGATGGAGGAGGAGGGGGTCTCACATGGCCATCTCGAACTGCTCCATCCACTTCTTCTTTAGTTCTCGTGTCTTGAAGAACAGCTCATAGCCCTGGGCACCTTGGTCCTCAATCAGGAGGAACATGTGAGTCCACTGCAGAGAAGCAGGGTTTAAAATGAAGGCACCCACCCTGCAGAGGGTGGGACCACATGCCCATTGACCCTACTGCTCTGGGGAAGAAGGGGTCAAGCCAACTACAGCCTGTCTGTCCCCAGGAGAGCCGTGTAAAGGGCTTCCCAGGAGAAGCAAATACACATCCACAAATCTAGATTCATACACATGCATACTTATACCTATGGCTGATTCACACTGATGTACGACAGAAACCAACACAATATTGTAAAGCAATTATCCTCCAATTAAAAACAAATTTAAATAAAAAATTGTTTAAATTACAAAACAAAATCACACTTGGGACTTCCGTAGCTGTCCGGTGGTTAAGACTCTGCACTTCCACTGCAGGGGGCATGAGTCAGATACTTGATGGGGGAACTAAGATCCCACATGCCACGTGGCCAAAATAAATAAATTATATTTTTAAAATTAATTTATTTCTCTTAATTGGAGACTACTTACTTTACAACATTGTAGTGATTTTTGCCATACACTGACATGAATCAGCCAAGGGTGTACATGTGTCCCCCATCCTGAACCTCCCTCCCACCTCCCTCCCCATCCCATCCCTCAGAGTTGTCCCAGGGTCCCGGCTTTGAGTGCCCTGTTTCATGCATCGAACTTGGACTGGTGATCTATTTCACATATGATAATATACATGTTTCAGTGCTAAATCACACACACACACACACAGAGGCATTCCAAGGGCCAAGCAGAGAGCTCAAGTGGCATTGAGGGTCCCCAGCATTGGGGTCTCCCAGTTACTACCTCCGAGCCTTACCTTCTTGTTGTCCCTCTCTCCGGAGGAGTCATCTCGAACCTGGAAGCTGTGCAGGTTCACAAAGTCCTTGAGGTCGTAGGAGTCCCCTCGGCGCTTACAGATGAGCAGAGCTTTGTCAAGTAGGAAGGCATACCTGGAAGCAATCAAGTGTCCCTGTCTGGCTCCTCCCTAAGTTCCCACAAGCTCTCCACCTGATCCCCTCCCACTTTCCGGGCCCACTCTGCTGTCAATCTAGGATTCTGGCTCTTCTTCTCCAAAGTGGCCAACTTGGCCACGCCTACCTGTCTATTTTGACCTCACCCATTTGATTCTTGCTGTTCCTGCCACCTGTCCTTCTTGGCTCCACCCACACAACCATGCTGGCTCTGCTTCTCCTCTCAGTCTAGGCTCCACCCACTGGTCCGTATGGCCCCGCCTACCTCAGATGGTAAAGAATCTGCCTGCAATGAGGGAAAGCCAGGTTCGATCCCTAGGTTGGGAAGATCCCCTAGAGAAGGGAATGGCAACCCACTCCAGTACTCTTGCCTGGAGAGTCCCATGAAGAGAGGAGCCTGGCGGGCTACAGTCTATGGGATTGCAAAGAGTCGGAGACACCTGGGCAACTAACTTATTTTTTAAAACCTATCTATCTAGAAATAGCACCAAGCCCTTGCCCAGATTCCATCCTAGATCTGTGTTGGCTCCACCCACCTGCCTAACCAGTAGCCTGGCCCCGCCCCTGTCCAGGCTCCGCCCCAGATCCGTATTGGCTCCGCCCACCTGTCCATCTTGGAGCGCCTCTCCACCGAAGTTATCTTCAGCTCACCATCGATCTTGGGTCGGCCGTAGTGGGCTAGAGACTGGTCCTACACAGCAGACAAGACGTCTGGCAAGGGGCCCCCAGGAGGAGATGACACCCCATCTCCACATGGCCACATCCCAGCCCTCCCCGCCCACCCCCTCACCAGGTTCTCGATGGACAGCTGGAAGTTGGTAATCTGCCGCAGCGTCTCATTGTCCCGCTTGACCTCGTTTACGCACTGTGCCAGGTCCTGGGGGTGGGGCAAGGGTGAGCCTGGGTGCCCCCCTCCCCCAGCCCTATCCCCCACCTGGCAGGGCACAGAGGGTCAACCTCCAGCAGGGGGCAGCAGGAGAATGTCACTGTCCCCAAGGGGGATGCTGGGAATGAGTCACTGAGGTACAGGAGGGAGGGGGCGGTGGAGGGAGGGGGCGGTCCGTGGGTGTGGCCGTGCCTGGGTGGTACTCCCTGTCTTAAACCCATGGGTGTCTGGGTGGCACCGCCATCCCTCTGTGTGACCACTCACCCTCATGGCATCTAGGGCCAGCCGCAAGTTGTCCTTCTCCGTTGCATCCTGTGTGTGTTTCACCAGCTCCTGTGTGACCCACAGAGATGCATATTGCCTGGGCCTGCCCCCTCCTCCTGGGGGGCCTTCCAAACAAGCCTGGCCCACCAGCTCATTCTTCCTCCCTCTGCTGTCCCTAGAGGCTGGGGCACAGCCCCAGTGATCCCCTCCCAGAAAGGGAAGCCCAGCCCTCAGGAGCCCTTGCAGGGAGATCTGTATACCCCTAGAAGCCCATGCCTTCCCCGCTTTGTGCACCTGGAGCAGGAGGTGATATTTGAGCACTCGCTGCATGGGCACCATCAACAGGTCCCTTAAGGTGAACCTCCCGTTGTTGGCGCGCTGAGAACATTCCTAGGAGGTTGGAGAAAGGGGTGAGTGAGAAGAGGTGGAGGCAGGTGGGGATTGTTCTAGACCCTGAAGCCTCTTCTTCCCGCTCCCCAAGGAAATAAAGAAGAACGCTATGGGGTGAGGGTGACCAGCTGGAGGCTGCCTGGGGTTGATGTCCAGGATTCCTCAGCTGAGGGGGGCTCCAGAGAGGGAGGTAGACATGCCTGGAGGGTCCCCATGATGGAGACCAAAGAAATTGAATGGACAGCAGACACTGGCCATCCCTCATCATCCCTACTCTGTCTAAACTTTCACTAGACAAACGGATCCAGGTTGGGGTTCAGTCCAGGATCCGTGCTCCCTCCAGGATCAAGGCTTGGCTGGGATCGGGGCTCTGTGTGAAGTTGGAACTCAGCCCAGAACTGGGGTTTGGCCCAGACTTGGTGCACAGCCAGGGTTGGGCCTCTGGCTGGGGTTCAGTGTGCCCTCGGAGTTCAGGTCAGTGTCAGAACCTCAGGCTCGTACCAGGGCTCCATCCAGAGTACAGGGTTCAGCTGGGGTCAGTTTCTCCCACTTGGCTGATCAGTACCTCCCTCTGCAAACCTTCAGCGGGCAGACCCCTGGCTGGGCTGCAGCAGGAAGGGATGCTCTCTCCAGCTCAGTCTCCCCACTACTGCCCCCCAGAGAGTGGAAAGAAGTGAGAGAACTTCCCCCCGCAAAGATGAAGCCCATCCCCTACTTCCAGCTTCATTTGTACATCCTCCCGGGCTGTGGCCACGCGGTCCAGGTGCTTGCTGGCCGACTCCACCTGGCTGCAGTAGCGGCCATAGATGAGGAACCTGCAGGAAGAGGGCAGGCGGCCGGGGAATGACACTGGCACCAAGGTCCGGCAGATCTGGGTGTCAATCCCAGCCCCGCCTCTTCCCAGCTGGATGGTGCTGAGCCTCAGTCTCCCTGTCTGTAAAATGGGCATAACAATCGCACCTCCCACATATGGGTTATTGTAGCATTAAATGAGATAATGCACAAGAAGCTCTTAGTGGAGCACCTGGCATATCATCTCTGCTTAATGTTCATTTATTTAATAAGAATTTATTGAACACATACTGTGTGCCAAGTTCCACATTAAGCTCTGTAGAATTCCCTGGTAGCCCAGCTGGCAAAGAATCCGCCTGCAGTGCAGGAGACCCCTGTTCGATTCCTGGGTCAGAAATATCCTCTGGAGATGGGATAGGCTACCCACTCCAGTATTCTTGGGCTTCCCTAGTGGCTCAGCTGGTAAAGAATCCGCCTGCAATGCGGGAGACCTGGGTTTGATCCCTCAGTTGGAAAGATCCCCTGGAGAAGGGAATGGCTACACACTCCAGTATTCTGGCCTGGAGAATTCCATGGACTGTATAGTCCATGGGGTCACAAAGAGTCAGACATGACTGAGAGACTTAAAAAAAAAAAAAAAAGGCATCAATTTATTCGATCCTCACCACAACCCCAAAGAGGTACATTCTTTGGATCACACTGATTTTAGAGATGCAGAAGTAGAAGCACAGAGAGGTTAAGCAACTTTCTAGTGCTATACAGCTCACAAGAGGAAGAGCTGGGAATTTAACCAGAGATGAGCAGCACTGTGCCCACAAGCAAGGAAAGAAAAGCCTTCTCTGCTTGGTGGTCTATGAAGGCAATGTCCCCTGAATGCCCAGCCTGGGCAGGGCAGGGTGACCTCCAGAGGTCTGGGCTGGATGCCTGGGTCTCACCTCTCCTTGTATTTGATGAAGACCTGGTAGAGGGTGGATGCACCGGGGTTGGCCAGGGCTTCCTTCATCTCCTTTAGGAAATGGGTGTGTACACGAAGCAGGTCCTACTTGGAGGGAAGGGGTGAGGCTTGGGGTGGGAGCCTGGAGCTGGGGATGCTGGGTGGGAGAAGGATCATCCGCCCACCCTACGAGGTTCATCTCCCAACCCCCACACCCCAGGGACAGGTGAAGCCAGCAAACCATCCCCTCTGTACAGAAGCCCGGGAAGGCAGTAATCAGTCAGCTCACCTCAATGTTGATGAAGATAATCTCGACGTCTTGGGGTTTAAGGAACCGCTGCAAGGGCTTCATAAAATGCTGTGGGGGAGTGGGGAGAGAAGGATGGAGAAGGGGAAGACTCCTCCTTCCAGGCAAGCCCCAGAGACACAGAGAGGAGGAGACAGAGATGGAAAGGGACAAATAGAAACATAAGAGACTGGGGGGGAGAGAGAGATGTGTAGAGAGAAAGAGACAGAGGCAAGGAAACAGAAAATGAGAGAAAAGAGTAATGGAGAAAGTCCACACAAAAAACCTGTACAGGACTGTTCCATGCAGAATTTATTATCATAAATTCCTAAAGCAGAAACAACCCACGTGTCCATCGACAGATGAATGAATAACAAAATGTGGTCCATCCGGAAAAAGGAGTGAAGCAATGACACTCACTACAGTGTGGATGAGCCTTGAAACACGAGGTTCAGCGAGAGGAGCCAGGCACAGAAGGCCACACGGTGAATGAGTTCATTTAGATGAAATGTCCAGAATAAGTAACACCACAGAGACAGAAAGTAGGTTAGTGGGTGCCAGGGAGGGGCTGGGGGAAAATCAGAGTTTAAGGGGTGATGGCTAAGGGGTATGGGGTTTCTTTGAGGGATGATGAAAATGTTCTAAAATTGGGAATTTCCTGGTTGTCCAATGGTTAGAAGAGCCTGGGTTCAATTCTTGGCCCAGGAACGAAAATCTCACAAGCTGCAAGGCCAACACAACAGGAAAAAAAGAAAACGTTCTAAAATTAAACAGTGGTGGGTTGGGAAGATCCCCTGGAGAAGGAAATGGTAACCCACTCCAGTATTCCTGCCTGGAAAATCCCATGGACGGAGAAGCCTGGTAGAAGCCTGGTAGGCTACAGTCCACGGGGTCGCAAAGAGTCGGACACGACTGAGCGACTTCACCTTCACCTTCACACAACTTTGTGGGATTCCCAGGTGGCGCTAGTAGCAAAGAACCTGCCTGCCAACGCAGGAGACACAGGTTCAATCCCCAGGACAGGTAGATCCCCTGGAGGAGGGCCCTGGCAACCCACTCCAGTATTCTTGCCTGGAGAATCCTATGGACAGAGGAGCCTGGCGGGCTGCAGTCCATGGGGTCACAAAGAGTTGGACATGACTGAGCACACATACAACACTGTAAATCAACTATACTCCAATAAATGTTTTTGAAAATAAACAGTGATGATGGTGGCAAACCCTTGTGAATATACCAGAAAATATTAAATTGTAGATGTTCAATGGCTGAATTGTATGGCATTTTGATTAAATCTCAATAAAATGGTTAAAAAAGAGATGGCCAGGGACTTCCCTGGTGGTCCAGTGCTTAAGACTCCATGCTTCCACTGCAGGGGGCATGGGTTAGATCCCTGGTCCAGGGAACTGAGATCTCACATGCCACACAGTGCAGCAAAAAAAAAAAAAAAAAAAAAGAGCGAGAGATGGCCAAAGGAAAAAGAGCAAGTAGAAAGTGAAAGTAATAGAGATAAATGGACAAATGAAGATACAGGAAAAGAGGGCGACAGGGATAAAGAGACACAGAAGGAGAGAAATTCAAACAGAGGGAGAAGTAGGGAGCAACGCGGAGGGGACCAGAGACTATGAGAGACGAAGAAATACGGAGCAGTGAGGACGGGAAACATCCCCAAGCCCGTGTGGGCTGGATGATGCCTCTCCGCTCTGCGCATGCGTCTGGCCAGGACCGGGTCGGAGCATCACCTGTTGGATGGAGCCCAGCGTGTCGGTATACTTCTCCTCCGTCTGCTGGATCTCCCGCAGACAGCAGCACCGCTTGTCATACTCTGTCATCTTGGGCTGAGAGTGGGGAGGAGAGGCTGATGTTGGGGTGTCCGGGGATGCGCCCCACCCATGAGCCTGCCCAACCCGGTCCTGCGCCCCCACACACCGGCATGGGCACCGGCTCCGAGCGCATGAGGTCCTCGTAGACCTCGTCGCCCTCTGCCTCCTCGTTCTCCACGCAGTCGTACAGGTCCTCATCCTCCTCCACCGTGTCGCTGCAGGACGCGGAGTCAGGCGGAGCCAGAGAAGCCCCCAGACCAGGGACCCTCCGACACCCCAGGGAGAGGCCATGTCCCCTCAGACCCCCACCCCCCATGGCGGGGACTTGTCTCCTCAGACCACCAGGGCAGGATCATGGTCTCAGACACTCACTCGATCTGGTCGGACAGTCCACTGTAAATGTCTTCATCACCCACACTCTCCTCAGTGGGGAAGGGCCTGGGGGAACCCAGAGGGTATGAGCAGAGACCCAGGGGGCCAAGTGGGCAGCAGGCTTCAAGGAGGAGGAATAGGGCCGAATGGGGTCCAGAGCTGTCAGCTCACGTGGTTACTCACATGATCCCCTTGTTCTGGGCAATCGGGGTCCAGGACAGAGCGGACAGGGTGTAGATGACCTGTGATGGGGGCCAAGGCTGCTCAGCAAGCCCCTTGCCCACCCACATGCCAGAACACAGCCTCCACGCACTTGACCTTGAGGTTAGACTTCATGTCCCTGGGAGCCCAATTCAGAATCTTCCCACCTTCCTATGTCCCCACGTCAGCATGTCCACATTCCCTTAACTGAGCACCCACCACTTGAACCCTTTGTTCTAGTCAATCGCCATAACCACTCAGACAGAATGGGATGATCTTATTTCCAAGTTACAAAGGACCTAGGGCTCAGAGAGGCATGGCCACAAATCTGAGGTCACACAGCAAGTGATGGGACAGGGACTCAAACTGGGTTCCACGTGTTCCAAGCAAGCCTGTTTGCACCTGCTGTATGACTTGTTCTAGCCCAGCAGTCCTTCCCTGACAACGCTTGGTTTGTCCAGTGTAGACATTCATGGAAATGAATTGAAATCCAGTCTTTGGGCTCTAGGTGTCCATCTCACAGGCAGCTCAGTCCCATCTTACCTTGCCAAAATCCTGCACATCGAAGAGGTCGAAGGCCTCAAAGAGTTCACTCCGCTTGAGGCCAAACTTCTCATAGCAGGTAGACAGAAAGGTGCGGATATTCTTAAGGCAGAGGAACTGTGGAAAGAGAGACGAGGTTGGAGGAAACAAAATGGGATAGGGGAGAAGTTGACTCCTGGCCATTGGGCTTGAGGTCTTGCACAGAAGACGGAACAGAAGGCACAGCCCCCTCTCAGGAAAGATCAAGCTGTACCGGAAGCCACATCTACCCTGGCATTTTTTTTTGCTGAAGTACAACTCATAAGATACAAAGTTAACCATTAACAGATAACAATCTGGTGTATATAAACAATGGAATGTTACTCAGCCATTGAAAAGGAATTACATTTTGATTTATGCTGCATCACAGATAAACCTTGAAAACATTATGTTAAGTGAAATAAGCCAAACACAGAAAGATGAAAGGTGTACGATACCACCTATATAAGGTCCCTAGAAAAGGCACATCCATAGAGACAGAAATTAGGATGGGGGGCATGCCAGAGGCTGGGGGAGGGGATGGGGAGTCTGTGTTTAATGGGCACAGAGTTTCTGTTGGGGATGATGAAAAAGTTTTGGATATAGTGGTGATGGTGTCGCAACATGATGAATGTATTAAATGCCACTGAATTGTATACTTACAAGTGGTTAAAATGGCAAGTATTATTGTTTTATTTTATATATATGTTATTTGTATATTTTCATATAAAATTTTATTTATATTTACAAAATATACTTATTTTATTTATATATAATGATAAATATGCATAGTTTACCACAATAAAAAATTTAACTATTAACCACTTTATTTTTAATTAATTTTTATTGGGGTATAGTTGATTTACAATGTTGTGTTAGTTTCTGCTCTCCAATAAAGTTTTTCAGTTATACATATACATATATCCACTCTTTTTAAGATCCCGTGTAGGTCATTACAGAGTCTTTTTTCAGAGCAATGTAAAAATATTTTTATTTTCAAAAATAGTAGATGCAAGCATTTAAGGTTGTCTAATACTATTGTTAGAGAAGGCAATGGCACCCCACTCCAGTACTCTTGCCTGGGAAATCCCATGGATGGAGGAGCCTGGGAGGCTGCAGTCCATGGGATCGCGAAGAGTCCGACGCGACTGAGCGACTTCCCTTTCACTTTTCACTTTCATGCACTGGAGAAGGAAATGGCAACCCACTCCAGTGTTCTTGCCTGGAGAATGCCAGGGACGGGGGAGCCTGGTGGGCTGCCGTCTATGGGGTCGCACAGAGTTGGACACGACTGAAGCGACTCAGCAGCAGCAGCAATAACCTATAATGGGCTTCCCTGGTGGTTCAGTGGTAAAGAATCTGCCTGCAATGCAGGAGACACAGGTTCAATCCCTGGGTCGGGAAGATCCCCTGGAGAAGAAAATGGCAACAAACGCCAGCATTCTTGCCTGGGAAAATCCCATGGACAGAGGAGCCTGGGGAGCTACAGTCCATGGGGTCACAAAAGAGTCGGACATGATTTAGCAACTAAACAACAACAACTCTGTGATTCTACAATATTTGTATTTGGGGATGCCTACTCTATGTGGTTGGGCACTCAGACTTGTTCCATTCTCTTGATAACCCTGTGAAGTTTTGATGCCCATTTTACCTAAAAGGAAGCAGGCTCAAAGAGGGAAGGAAAGTTGCCCAAGATTATTAACTGCAAGAGTGACTCTGTGGCTGGGAATTCCCTGGTGGTCTAGTGGTTAAGACTCTGCGCTTCCAGTGCAGAGGACACAGGTTTGATCCCCCGTCGGAGAATGTGTGGCCCAAAAAAAAAATTATATGCACAGGGAACTCTGCTCAATATTATGTAACAACCTAAATGGGACAAGAATTTGAAAAAGAACAGATACATGTATATGTATCACTGAATCACCCCACTGTAAACCTGAAACTAACACAACATTGTTAATCAACTATACTCCAATATAAAATAAGAAGTTAAAAAAGGAAAAAGAGTAAGCATGTGGCATACAAAACACACTTCTGGTTATCAAAGGGGAAAGGCCGAGAGGGTAACAAATTAGGAGATGGGGATTTACACACTATTGACTATAAAATAAACAACAGGGACCTACTGTACAGCACAGGCAACTATACTCAATACTCTTGAAGTAACTTACAATGGAAAAGAATCTGAAAAAGAATATATGGCAACCCACTCCAGTATTCCTCCCTGGAGAATCCCCATGGAGAGAGGAGCCTGGCAGGCTACAGTCCATGGGTTCGCAAAAAGTCAGACACGACTGAGCAACTAAACACAGCACACACATATATATAACTGTATCATATTTGCTATGTACTTGAAGCTAACAATACCGTAAAATTCTTGCCTGGAGAATCCCCGTGGACAGAGAAGCCTGCTGGGCTACAGTCCATAGGGTCACAAAGAGTTGGATATGACTTAAGTGACTTAGCATGCACAAATCAACTATATAATTGTTGACTTAGCACGCACAAATCAACTATACTTCATTTTTTTTAATCCAAATAAAAACAAACAAACAAAAGGAAGACCATGGAAGAGCTGAAATTTAATTCCAAGATGGTGTGAATCTGGAGTCGATTTTCTTGACTATAACTTTATTGCTTTGCATGCAGTGGAAGTCACCATGAGCACCTGCCACTTGTTCCATTCTCAGCACTTTCTCTATAGTGTTTTAAATTTATGTATCTTCAAATATGTATATATATATATATATAAGGTAAGCAACAGGACGGTTTGATGTACTTATTCATAGTGAAAGCATTACTACAGTCAAGCTGATTAACACTCCTCATAGTCACCATGTTTTCGTGTATAATGAATGCACTTGAAATCTACTCTCAGAGCGTAGTTATGGTGTTCAATACAGTGTTACCAAGTACAGTCATACAGTACCCTAGAGCTCCAGACGGACTCATCCTATGTAACTTCAACTTAATACCCTTTAACCAATATCTGCCCATTAATTTCCCCACCCCTACCCCCAGCTCCTTGTACCCATGGTTCTACTCTGCTTCTGTTAAGTTTTACTCTCTCTGTGTAGAGAGGTCAGCTCATCAAAATGAATTTAAAAATTAAACAGGAATGCTTCTACTGTGTGTGTCCCCATTAATCATAATGTTCGCTGTTGGTTCCTAACAGAAATTCTGTTTTTCTTTTTTTTAAAATTGAAGTATTAGTGATTTACAATGTTGTCTTAGTTTCAGGTGTACAGCAAAGTGATTCAGATACAGATAGATAATTCTTTTTCAGATTATTTTCCATTGTAAGTTTTTGCAAGGTCTTCCCTGGTGGTCCCGTGGTGATGAATCTGCCTGCCTATGTAGGCAACACGGGTTCAATCCCTGATCAGGGAAGATCACACATGCTGTGGAGCAACAAAGCCCCTGCACCAAACTGTTGAGCCCACATGCTGTACCTGCTGAAGCCCATGAGCCTAGACCCTGTGCTCTGTGACGAGAGAAGCACTGCAATGCAAAGCCCGCATACAACTACAGCAGCCCCCATGGGATGCAACTAGAGAAAGCCAGCGCAGCAACGAAGACCCAGTGCAGCCCAAAAATAATAATAATAATAAATAAGTTGTTATAAGATAATGAATATAGTTCCCTGTGCGATATAGCAGGTCCTTGTTGGTCATCTATTTTATATATAGCAGGGTATATATGTTAATCCCAAACTTCTAATTTATAGAAACGTTTTTATCCATTTAAATAAGTTTCTTTGTATTCCTAGCTTCTTGGAAAGTCTTTGTATTTGCTTATTTCATTGAATCAGGAATGGATGTTGACTTTGATTAAGTGATTTCAAAGACCTATACAAGACAAGCAAGTGTATTTTGTTCTTGACTCAACTAGTATAGTGAGTTATATCAATCGAATCCCCGATACTGAATCTTTGGTTCTTTTGAAGTGACTCTCAATTTTGTTCTGCATTTGAAAAAGGTAAAAATGAGTCACACAACATCTATGGGCTCTAAAATGCCAGTGTAAAACCCTGATTATAATTTCAGTGTCATTAATTCCTATGTACCTAAAAATTATAGATTTTTGGAGGCTATTCTGCCTCAATATTTGTGAATATTTTTGCTCGCATGCATGTGGCCACATTTAAGTCAGATAAGAAATGATTAAAATAATGTAAAGGGGAATTTATTTTAAATTTTTTAAATATATGTAATCATATTTATATGAGAGATACCATGGAATCCTTGCAATAATCTTACAAAATAATTACAACTATTATACTCATTTTATAGATAAGAAAACTCAGGCAGGGACAGACACAGCTGGAGTACAAACTTAGCTGCATTTATGAATCAATTCAATACACACACTGTTCTCTGTATCTTTGTATCTCACACTTTCATCTTCAGATTGTATCTTCTTCTGAATTATTTCCATATCCACAGCCTACTTAAGCCATTCTACGTGGAACATGAACTTTAACATAATTGAATGTATTTAAGGCGAGAACATCCTCCTCTCAAAGAAAACCAGGATCAAGTGCTATAAACAGAAATCAGTATAAAACAAATATGATATAAATAGTGTTATAAAATTTTAGCTTGGTGGTCCAGTGGTTAGGACTCCGCACTCCCAATGCAGAAGGCCGGAATTCAACCCCTGGTCAGGGAACTAGATCCCACATGCCACAGCTAAAGATCCTGTATGTCACAACTAAGATCTGGTGCCGCCAAATAAATAAATACTTTTTAAAAAATTTAAACCTTTGTCTTAGGTAAAAAGCAAAACATTACACTTAAGACTGAAATGCTGCAGAAATTTTCTTTGACATCAGAACTAAGGCAAGAGTGCCCACTTTTCATTCTTATTCATATTGCACCAAAGAGCTTAACCTGTGTTGTAAGACAAGACAAAGAAAGAAAAGGAAATTAGAAAAGAAAGACATTAATGCTCAGTTTTGCAGATGATATGATTATCAACATAGAAAGCCCCAAAGAACACACACATAAATAACTGGAATCAATAAAATAGCAATGCCACTGAATACAAACTCAACTTAGTGCATCACATGTCGGCACATCAACAACAATCAGAAAACGTGTTGTTTTTTAAAGATAACATTTGTGAAATATTAGAATAAGCCAAACTAAACTACGGTGATAGAAATCAAATCAGTGGTTGCTTCTGGGGTGGGGAAGGTGGAAGAGATTGACTCAGAAAGGCTGCAAGTCATGAAAAAGTTCCGTATCTTGATAAGGGTGTGGGTTGCACAAGGGTATGTGTTTGCTAGAACTGATTGAACAATAAGTTGAAGAACCAAGCATTTCCCTGTATGAAAACTGGGTTTGATTTTAAAAGGATAGCATTTCCCATCACCTAAAAAATGTAAAAGCTCACTACCTGCCAATTCAGGGACACAGGTTTAATCCCTGGGTCAGGAATATCCCCTGGAGTAGCTAATATATTCTCCAGTATTCTTGCCTGGAAAATCCACAGACAGAGGAGCCTGACGGGCTAGAGTTCATAGGGTCGCAAAAGAATCAGACACAACTTTGTGACTAAACAACAACAAAATGTTACACAAACAACAAAGTTGGTTAATATCTAACACATCTAACAAAAGAAGTACAAATCCTTTATGAAGTAAATTATAAAATTTTATGGAAAGGTATGAAGGAGCATCTAAATAACTAGAGTGACATATGTACTAATTCTTATCTAGAAAAACTCAATATTTTTAAATTTTCAGCCTTCACCAAAACTGAGCTATAGATTCAAGGCAATTACTATTAAAATCGCAGAATGACTCTTCACTGAACATCTTTTATGTGACCATCACTGAACTCCAGGGCTCTCTTTAAACCTTACAATCTTTAATCCCTAGAGCCAGGACAGAGATCCTGGGATGGTAAGGTAGAGAACAGGATGGAGAATAAACTCCCACAGTGCCCCTAATCCAAAAGGACACACGAAGGAAATTCTGTGGCAGCCCAGTGATTAGAACTAACTCCATGTTCTCACTGCCAAGGGCCCAGGCTCAATTCCTGGTTGGAGAACTAAGATCAAGGTGTGTCCAAAAGAAGGATAAGAGGAGATTCTCCTATTTGCTGTGTGTCTTTGGGAAAATCACCTCCCCTCTCTGAACTTGTTTCCTCATGGACCATCATAATGCCCACTGTGGCATGTTGTTGTAATTCAATAGAATAATCCATGTAAAGGGTTCAGCATGGTGTGAGACCTCAATATCTGGAAATAATCATTATCATCATAGTGATTATCACATCATCAGTATTACGATTACCACCACCATAATCATCTGTATAATCATCACCATCAATATCATCACCATCTTCATCATCATGACCAACGTCTCCATTACAATCACCATTACTACCATCATCATCATTACCATCACCATCATCATCATAAACATCTTCATCGTCATGATCAATGTCCCCATCATAGTCACTATTACCATCACCACCATCATCATATTCATCTTCATCATCATCACCATCATCACGACGATTGTATTCACCATCATCTTCTTAGCTCCAGCTGGAAAGCCCAAGAGCATTCACCGACCCATCAATTCCCAGAACTGGAAAAGACCTCAGGTAGCCACTAGTCTCCAATGTTCATCACCCAGAGAGAGGAAAAAAAATCCAGACAGGAGGAACTTATTCAAGGTCACAAAGCAAGCTGGGTATCTCATAGCACCTCCCAGGCCTTAGTTCTATTTCTGCTGCCTACCTGTGCAGAGGCCACTGGAAGTCCACGAGAATTCATGCTTTCTCTTCTATAATATGGAATTGCTCCTGGAAAGTTGACTGCCCAGCCAAAAACTACATTTCCATCCCCTCTTGCAAGTGGGTGTGGCCATATGCCTAGTTCCAGCCAATGGAATGTGAGTATTCATAATATGCAACATTCTCATGGCAATGTATTTAAGAAGTGAAATTGCATTCTGCATACTTTCTTTTCTCCCGTTGTCTACAGGCAGAAATGATGCTGAGACTTTAAGGGATAGCAAAGCCACAAATGAAAATAGTCTCTGAATCACACCATCAGAAAAAAACCTCCCTCCTGATACCAGGAGGAACATTGGACTACTAGGTGAACAGGAAATAAATTTCTATTGAATTGCTGCTAAGTCATTTGTCGTGTCCGACTCTGTGCGACCCCATAGACGGCAGCCCACCAGGCTCCCCCGTCCCTGGGATTCTCCAGGCAAGAACGCTGGAGTGGGTTGCCATTTCCTTCTCCAATGCATGAAAGTGAAAAATGAAAGTGAAGTCGCTCAGTCGTGTCTGACTCTTAGCGACCCCATGGACTGCAGCCTACTAGGCTCCTCCATCCATGGGATTTTCCAGGCAAGAGGACTGGAGTGGGGTGCCATTGCCTTCTCCATCTATTGAATTAAGTCACTGCAAAGGCTTATTTGTTACAGCAGCTAGTGTTATCCTAATACAGTAGCCTTAAGGGCCAGAGCCAGCTGTGGTCTGAATGATCCTCAGAGACCCCATGACCGCCCATTCTAGCTCTTCTTGTAATTGTTCCTCTAATTACACACGTGGCAATAAACGAACAGCTGGAACCTGAGCTAAGAGCTCCTGTCACATCTGCTTAGTGGACTTCTGCTCATCCTTCAAGGCTCATCTCCAATACTCTTCTTCCAGGAAGCCTCCCCCAGTTTCTTCACCCAAGCAGAGTCCTCACCCTCATTCCCCTACCCTGGGATCCCTTAGTATGATGTCCCTCTCCACCCCTAAATGTTACGTATTTTACATTTTACACCTTGTTCCTATTTTCCCTCTGCCTGAATGCCCCTTGTGATCATCAACAAATATTTTTCAGCTCCTACCATCTAGAAGGGCTCTCCAGGTGGTACTAGTGGTAAAGAACCTGCCTGCCAATGCAGGAGATGTAAGAGATGCAGGTTCGATCCCTGAGTCAGGAAGATCCCCTAGAGGGCGGCATGGCAACCCACTCCAGTATTCTTGCCTGGAGAATCCCTGTGGACAGAGGAGCCTGGCGGGCTACGGTCCATAGGGCCTCAAAGAGTCAGACACAGCTGAAGCAACTTAGCACACATGCACCTAAAGCAACCTGAGTTGTATTTTACATTTTACACCTTGTTCCTATTTTCCCTCTTAAAAAGAGTGTCAGAGCCCTCCAAGACAATACGCCTGGATGCAAACCCAAGTCCTCTCTGCAGCTCACCCGCGCCACCTTCCACCATCACCTCCCTCCACTCAGCTCCTCCCCATTCTCCCCTCACCCACTTGGCCCTCTTCACTATTCCTAGAACAGTCAGGCAAGATCAGCCCTAGGACCTTTGCACCGGATTACTCTCTTCCTAGAAGACTATTCATCCCCTCAATTAATTTGGTGCCTCCCTTCCTTGCCGCTTTTGGACCTTTGATGAAATGTCATTTCTCAGGATGACCTTCCCAACCACTCGACTTAAACATGTAGAGAATTTCCTGGTGGTCCAATGGTTAGGACTTGGCACTTTCACTGCCCTGGGTCCCGATTCGATCCCTAGTTGGGGAACTAAGACCCCACAAGCCGAGAAGCATGGCCAAAAAATAAAATAAAATTGTAACATACACGTATTTCACTTTGCAATTTTTTTTAAATGTATTTATTTATTTTTGGTTGCACTGGGTCTCTGTCACTGCTCGTGGGCTTTCTCTAGTTGTGGCAAGCGAGGGCTAGACTCCAGTTGCAGTGTGCAGGCTTCCCATCGCAGTAGCTTCTCTTGTTGCACAGCACAGGTTCTAGCGCTCAAGGGCTTCAGTAGTTGCAACTTTCAGGCTTAGTTGCACTGCAGCATGTGGGATCTTCCTGGACCTGGGATCAAACTTGTGTCCCCTGCATTGGCAGGCAGATTCTTAACCACTGGACCACCAGGGAAGTCCTCACTTATTTATTTTGTGATTGTCTGTCTGTATTCCACCACACAAGCCCCCCCCCCCAACACTCTAGGACATCAGCACCACGAAGGCAGGATTCTCTGTGTATTTAGTTCACTGCTGTGGCCTCAACAGCTAGTTCAAGGCCCAGCACACAGTCAGTGCTCAAAAAAAATGTTGATGAAGGAATGGATCTCCATTTGACAGATGGGACAACTGAGGCTCAGAAAGGAGATAGCCCCTTCCCAAGCCCACACAAGTAGAAGTGGGGAGCCAAATACCAGCTCTGCAGGTCCAGAGGCAGTGCTCCTCGCCCAAGCTCTTCAAACTATACCAGGTTGCCTTGCATTTCATGGTGCCACACTGCAGGTGGAACTACCTGGAAACCAGGGTGCAAAGGCACCTGGGAAATGTAGTTCCCTTTGATACAGAGCAAAGCAAAGAAGTGCAGGTGGGATCTGAGAGCAAGCAGGCTAATAACCCTCATAGAGCCTGAGCAAGTGACTGACTTTTTGAGCTCAGTGTGTTATCTCATCTCCAATCCTTTGGCCACCTGATGCGAAGAGCCGACTCACTGGCAAAGACCTTGATGCTGGGAAAGACCACTGAGCAGTTTGAGGGGCTCAGCATGTGACAGGAACCACATGTACCACTCTACAGCCTGACAGCCTTTGTGGGATGAGTCCACACAGGACCTACAACAGAACAGATGGCCCCATCTGGCCTGAGGGAGGAAGTTCTCTGCTGACCTCAGGAAGATCAGCTGAGCCTTAAGCCTCGCCCCAGTCATGTGACATCTCAAAAGGGGAAAGAGGGTATGACTCATCAGCCCTCTGGGCTGGAGTAGGGCCAGGTGAAGAAAGGGGCTCCCTCTGACAGCAGGAGTGACTGAGGTTAGACCACTAGAAGGACTTCCTGGTAGCCGGAAGTGTGGGCGAAGGTAGCAAAGGACAGGAGGCCCTTTGACTAAATGGAGAAGTGGCCTGGGAGACTTTTTTCCTCCCTGCTGGGGGAGAGGGGGTGCAACCCCCTCAGTTCCCCTCCTCCCTCCACCAGAACCTCTGAGCTGGGCTGGCATCTCGCCCATATGCAAATCAGCACCCAGACACTTCCCCCTTGCTTGCAGGTCCCCCACCATCACAGCCCTGCCCCAGGCAAAGAAAGGGCTGGAAAGGTCGGCCAGTTCATCACCCTCTTTCGGGGAACTGGTGTGCAGCGATAGAGGTCCCTTGGGGTGCTGGAGATGGGGGCGACGGGATGTAGGGGACATGAAGCAGGAGAGTCAGAAGCCAGAGCCGAGCCCACAAACAAGCAGAAACCAGCTCCCCCACCCCCACCCCAGCCCCAGGGAGCCGACCGGAAACAGGAAATGCCTGTTACCAGGGCTTGCTCGGGGGAGACCGAAAAAGGGCGGCCCCGCCGCATTCAGCCCGTGCAGCCCCTTAATCTTGAGCTCGCAAGACTTCTTCCTGCAGACCAGAGAGGGTGGGCGTGCTGTGCATCCTTTTCGAAGCCTGCAAGCAGAGGTGCTGAGTATAAACGCCTCTTCCTGGCATTCAAAACCCTCCCTGCTCCAGCCCATCTCTCTCCCCATCCCCTCCCCTCCCACTCTAGCACGCACTCAACATCTCACTACCAGTACAGGGGATCAGACAGACAGGGTTTGACTCTCAGCCAAGCCAACTGCAACCTGAAGGACCTTGGATGGGTCACTGCATCTCCCCGGTTCCTCTGTTTCCTCATCCTCACCATGGAAATAAAAATACCAGTCGAATCTCCACTCTATCCCCTACCCAACAGTCAGGGCCACACTTTAATTCAGCAAGCATGTGTTGAATGCCTGCTGTATGCCACATCCTGGGACTGGGCGGTGGCTAAGACAGAACCTTGTCCCTACAGAGCTTACAGTCTAGTAGGGAGACAGACACCAAGCAGTTGTCATTGTTTAGCCACTCGGTCTTGACCGACCCTTTGCGACCCCGTGGACTGTAGCCCGCCAGGCTCCTCTGTCCATGGGATTTCCCAGGCAAGAATACTGGAGTGGATTGCCACTCCCTTCTCCAGGGTCTCTTCCCCGACTCAGGAATCGAATCCGCATCTCCTGTGGCTCCCACGTTGGCAGGCAGATTCTTCAGCACCGCGCGACCTGGGAAACCCCACTACTTGTGTAAAAAGTATTATAAACCTATTACAGTACAGCACTATATAACAGATTGTGTTAGTTTTGGGTACCTGGTCTAACTTTGTTGGCCTTATGAAAAAGTTAGATTTACAGGGAATGGGGACTTCCATTCGTATGTAGGGGACTTATTGCAAATATTATTTTAGAGTGTGAGGTGGGGGAAAAGTGTTCCAGGCAAAGGGAATAGCATGAAAGGGTCTCTGATCATTTAGCCACTCATTCACTGATTAGGGAAATATTTATTGAGCAACTATTATGTTCCAAACACTGGTTTAAATGCCAGGGATACAGTTGTGAAAAAAAAAAGATTTACATCCCTGCCTCCATGAGGCTGACATTTTGGCAGGAGACAGACAACAAATGTGTTACATGAGTGTGTATATAGCTTGTGTGTGTGTGTGCGTGTGCCCTCAGTCATGTCCTACTCTTTGCAACCCCATGGACTGTAGCCCGCCAGGCTCCTCTGTCCATGGGGATTCTCCAGGCAAGAATACTAGAGTGGGTTGCCACTCCCTTCTCCAGGGGATTGTCCCGACCCAGGGATTGAACCCATATCTCTTGTGTCTCCAGCATTGGCAGGTGGATTCTTTACCACCGAATGACCTGGGAAGTTCATATAGCTTATTGCTGCTGCTGCTAAGTCACTTCAGTCGTGTCCGACTCTGTGCGACCCCATAGACGGCAGCTCCCCCATCCCTGGGATTCTCCAGGCAAGAACACTGGAGTGGGTTGCCATTTCCTTCTCCAATGCAGGAAAGTGAAAAGTGAAAGTGAAGTCGCTCAGTCGTGTCTGACTCCTAGCGACCCCATGGACTGTAGCCCACCAGGCTCCTCCATCCATGGGATTTTCCAGGCAAGAGTATTGGAGTGGGGTGCCATGCTTGTTAGGAGGTGGTAAATATTAAACGAGAAAAGTTAGTAGGATAACGGGATGGGGCATGCCAGGAAGGGGTGCCATTCTAAATGAAGGGGCCAGAGAAGGCTCACTGAGAGAGTGACATTGGAATAAAGACTTGTAGGAGGACTTCCCTGGTGGTCCAGTGTTTAAGAATGCACTTGCCAATGTAGGGGAAACGGGTTTGATCCCTGGTCCAGGAGAATCCCACATGCCTCAGGGCAACCACAACTACTGAGCCTGCGTGCCTAGAGCCCGCGCTCTGCAACACGAGAAGCCACCGCAGTGAGAAATCCATGTACCACACCACGCACCACAACGCAGAGTAGCCCCTGCCTGCTGCAACTAGAGAACGCCAGCGCACAGCAACAAAGACCCAGAGCAGCCGAAAAATAATAATAAGAAGTGTTTAAATTAAAAAAAAAAGAGAGAGAGAGAGAGAGACTTGAAGGAGGGAATAATCTGGTTAGGTGTCTGGAAGAAAACGCTTCCAGACAGAGGGAACAGCTAGTGCAAAGACCCCGAGACTGGACCCTGCCTGGTGCTTTGAAGGAAGAGCTTGGAGACCAGAGTGGCTGGAGCAGAGTGAGAAAGGGGGAGTGGGAGGGAGTGAGCCACGGGTGGTATCCAATGCTGATTTACCAAAACTGGGGCCATGTGAGGGAAACCGGGCAAGTGTTGCCATGGGAGCATCCCACCATCCTGCCATTATCTCCCAGAGTCCCTGTGAGGGAAGCACAAATTATTTTTTTTTTAACATTTTTAAAAAGATTGTTTTGATATAAACCATTTTTAAGTCTTTATTGAATCTGTTACAACACTGCTTCAGTTTTATGTCTTGATTTCTCAGCCATGAGGCATGTGGGATCTTAGTTCTCTGACCAGGGATCAAACCCTCACCGCCTGCATTAGAAGGTGAAGCCTTAACCCCGGGACCACCAGGGAAGTCCCAAGTACAAATGACTGATGTCTTTTGAAGCATTTTCTCCAACTCTCCCCTGGTCCCCCGCTCAATCACAGCTAAGATTGACGGCAACAGCCCCACCTCTCTTGGGATGCTCAGATGCTGCAAACATCTGGGGGTCACTCTGGGTCCCCCAAGCAAATAACCACAAGACAGCCACCCCCAGGGAGAAGTTCTGGAAACCCCATCCTTTGAGGAGTCATGAAAGCACTGTGGGTGTTCTTCCTCGGTGAGAGGGAACTTGGAGGAAGCTGAAGATGTAATCACAGAGGCAGATCTCTGATGGGTTATCTGAAGGAAGACGATTAGCTGGAGACATGTGATAAGGAGAGTCCTAAGAAACAAGATCTGGGTTTGATCTAAGAGTGAACAAGTGTCCAAAAGCAGTAGAGCCATTAAAGCTTAGGAGGGCCCTGCCACTGGAAAAAAAATCATTGCTTATCTTTGATTCTCAGGCAAAGAGCAAGAAGAGGAGCTTTCTTTAACTAAGACACTTTGTTGCTGTTCAGTTGCTAAGTCATGTCTCTTTTGTGACCGCCCACCCCCCCACCATGGACTATAGTAAACCAGGCTCCTCTGCCCTCCACTATCTCCCAGAGTTTGCTCAAGTTCATGTCCATTGAGTTGGAGATGTTATCTAACCATCTCATCCTCAGCCACCCCTTTCTCCTTTTGCCTTCAACCTTCCCCAGCATCAGGGTCTTTTCCAGTGAGTCAGCTCTTTGCATCAGGTGGCCAAAGGATTGGAGCGGAGATAACACTCTGAGCACAAAGAGGTAGTCACTTGCTCAGGGTCTATGAGGGTAATTAGCCTGCTTGCTCTCAAATCCTACCTGTCCTTCCTTTGCTTGGCTCTGTGTCAAAGGGAACTGCATTTCCCAGGTGCCTTTGCACCCTTCCTTCCAGCTAGTTCTAGCCAATGGGAGGCCCAGGCAGGAGACCAGAGGGTGGAAGGAAGAGAGAAGCCAGGGTATTTCTCCTTCTCTTGTTCTGCCTCTCCAGCAGCAAATATACCTCCTCCATGGTCTCAGCTCCCTGAAGACAGCTTTAGCCTGAAGGTCTAGCTCCTGTTACATGGTTCTGACCCCAGGGTCCTGGTCCTACTACCTCCTTCTATTTTTTTCTCCAGTCTATGACTACTCTCTGGCTTACCTTAGTAGCGGGCATCCCTGGTGGCTCAGACAGTAAAAGAAGCTACCTGTAATGCAGGAAACCTGGGCCGGGAAGATCCCCTGGAGAAAGAAACGTCTACCTACTCAAGTATTTTTGCCTGGAGAATCCCATGGAAAGAGGAGCCAGGCGGGCTGCAGTCCATGGGGTTGCAAGAGTCGGATACGACTCAGCGAAATTATTAATAACTGTGCCTTCCAAAGATGGCAACAAAAATACCACCATCCAGCATGCTCTTCTGCAGTGTGACTTGTCAAATCCCCCTTAAGAGGTGGAGTTTGTTTCCCCACCCCTTGAAGCTAGGCTGATCTCAGCTACTTGCTTGTCACTGAGAACACAGCCAAGTGACACCATATGATTCCTAATTAGGTCAGAAGAAACCTTCCAGCTTCTGCCTTGGTTTCTTAAGAAACACTTGCTGTCTCTCCACACTCCTCCTTGAAAGCCCAGTCACCATGTTATGAGGAAACCCAAGTCACATGGAGAGACCACATGCCAGTTTTCCAGGCAAGAGCTCCAACTGAGCAGAGCTTCAAGTCATCCTAGCCTAGGCACTCCCACAAGAGAGTGAAGAAAGCTCCAGGTGCTTCCAGCCCCCAAATATTCAAGGTTTCTCCTCCCAGAGCTAAAAAACCATCATCACCACGCCCCATCTGAACCCCAGACTCACTAAATCTGTGAGAAGGATAACATAGTTATTGACATACATCACTTAGTTTGGGCTGGTCTGTTTCCCAGTAACAGATAACTGAAACACAGAGGTGCCTAAGTCATAAGTACTTAGAACAACACTTGCAGATAAGTAGGTGCTCAGTTAGTGAGACCTGTTTCCGTTGTTATTCATTATACTTTCTAAATCTAGCCCCATCCATTTCATTAAAATTATTGTTTTCAAAGTACCCAAACCTGGGGAGTTCCCTGGTGGTCCAGCGGTTAGGATTCTGAGCTCTCACTGCTCGTGGCCTAGGTTCAATCCTTGGTCAGGGAACTAAGATCCCACAAGCCACATGGTGCTGCCAAAATAAATCATTAATTAATTCATTTACAACAGGGTTTCAGTTTCCAAGGAAGATGGAAGGTTCTCCTGGAAAGAGGAATTTATGACTACCAGTCATTCACACTTTAGTGAGGATTAACAAACTATCAAAGTGACAGGTGATGGAGATTTACCAAAAAAAAAAAAAAATTTCCAGGTACCAAGACCTGGATGTGGATACACTTTGCTCTTTAGGTCTCTTGATGTTGCATCCTTCTGGCCCCTGACACTACAACCTTATAAGGTAGGTACTATCCTTACCCCCAATTCAAAGGGGGAAAACCAAGTCACAGGTTCAGCAGCTCATCCAAGATTGCAAAGTCAAGACTGGCACCCAGACACCCAGGCAACCAGAGTCCATGGCCCTCCAACAGGGTTTCTAGGTCTTTTCAAGACTGATACTTGGGCAGCTATCTTGGGCATTCTTGCTATTGATCAGTTGCTAAGTTGCGTCTGATTCTTTGTGACCCCATGGATTGCAGCACACCAGGCTTTCCTGTCCTTCACTATCTCCCGGAGTTTCCTCAAATTCATGTCCACTGAGTCAGTGATGCTATCTAACCATCTCATCCTCTGCCACTCCCTTCTCCTTTTGCCCTCAATCTTTTCCAGCATCAGTGTCTTTCCCAATGAGGCTGCTCTTCGCATCAGGTGGCCAAAGTTTTAGAGCTTCAGCTTCAGCATCAGTCCTTCCAATGACTATTCAGGGTTGATTTCCTTTAAGATTGACTGGTTTGATCTCCTTGCAATCCAAGGACCTCTCAAAAGTCTTCTCCAGCACCACAATTCAAGAGCATCAGTTCTTCAGCACTCAGCCTTCTTCATGGTCCAGCTCTCACGTCCGTATATGACCACTAGAAAAACCATAGTTTTGACTATACAGACCTTTGCCTTGGGCACAAGAGGACAAATAGCTACACCTCTGTTCTCTACCCACTCAACACAGAACCACACCACTCCCTCCAGTAGTAACAGCCCAAAACATCTCCAGGAATTGCCACATGTCCCCTGGTAGGACAGAGCTGCTTCCTCCCTACCCCCAGTTCAGAACAACCGCACTGTGACCCAGGTTCAATCCCTAGTCAGGACTGGAAAAAAAAAAAGGAACCACTGCACTAACCAGCACGCTGGGCTGCCTCCCAACTCCAGGGTCAGATGGCCCAATCAGAACTCTCCAAAAGCTATGTCTCCCCCAGCCTTCCCATCTCAGCAAATGATACCCCATTTGTGTGGGTCCCTAAGCTACAACCTTTGCCTGATATCATCTGACCTCCTCCTTTCATTTATTTCCAGCCCTCCTCCATCCAATCTGTCAGCAAGTCTGATCAGCCCAACCCCCCCCAAAATGGGAGGCAGATGCATTGTCCCCAGCTCCTTGTCCAAGCCCCCATCACTTCTCCATGGAACCCCTCCATCAACTTCCTCCTCCCAGGTTCCCTTGCTGCTACCTCTATTGCCTTTAGAGTCCGGTCACCATGCTGCCAAGTCGTTTCAGTCGTGTCTGACTCTGTGCGACCCCATAGACAGCAGCCCACCAGGCTCCCCGTCCCTGGGATTCTCCAGGCAAGAACACTGGAGTGGGTTACCATTAGAGCAGCTTAAAACCCTCCAAAGATTTCCAATCCCATTTAAATTCCATACACAGTCCCAAAGCATTTTGCAGTGAAGTGCCTTCCTCCCAAACATCATTTCCCTCCACTCCCCTTCACTGGCTCACCTTCTTCAGCCAGCAGATTCTTCATTCTCATCTGCCTGCCACAGGGCCATTGCACAGGCTTTCTCCTCCTTGCCCCCGTGCTTCCTAGGTGGCTCCTCATTCTTCAGCTCTCAGCTTTCCTTGACCACCCCGCTCTGTTTGCTCTTCAGCATCCTGAACCTTGATTTATTCCATCTGCAACACTGACTACTGTGTTTTATTGATTTGCAGGGCGTTGAAAGGAAGTCCCCAGATACATCCACATCAGGCCCTTGGCACCAGTGAATGTGCTGTTATTTGGAAAAGAGGGTCCGGGATGGAGGGTAGTCTTTCCTGGTTGCTCAGTGGTAAAGAATCAGCCTGCCAGTGCAGGACACACAAGTTCGAGCCCTGACCTGGGAAGATCCTACATGCCACGGAGCAATTAAGCCCGTGCCCCACAACTACTTAAGCCTGTGCTCTAGAGCCCGGAAGCCACAACTACTGAGCCCACATGCTGCAACTGCTGAAGCCCATGACCCTAGAGCCCAGGCTCCACAACAAGAGAAGCCATTGCAATGAGGAGACTGTGTACCACAACGAGAGAGCAGCCTCCGCTAGCCACAACTAGAGAAAAGCCCACGCAGCAACAAAGACCCAGCATAGCCAAAAAAAAAAGACCCTGTGCTTCCAATGCAGAGGGTGTGGACTCGATTTTTCTAAAAATGACTTTGCAAAACATCATAAAGGATATCAAGGTGAGGAGATTATTCCAGATTATGAGATGCACAGACAGACAGACATAAAGGACACAGTCACTTGAAGATGGAGGCAGAGGCTGGAATAACACAGCCGCAAGCCAAGGAATGCCTGGAGCCAGTCGAAGCTGGAAGATGCAAATAAGGGATTCTCCTTTACAGCCTGGAGTTGGAGCAAGATGCTGCTGACGCCTTGCTTTCCAACCACTGCCCTCCAGAACTCTGAGACAATATAGCTGTTGTTTCAAGCCACCCAGTTTTTGCGACTTTGTTACAGCGGCCACAGAAAACAGAACACAGGCAGCCTTCTCTCCCAAGAGGCCACGAACTCAGGAGAGCAGAGAGGAAATCTGTGGTGTTTCTTCCCATCACCCCAGTCATCAGCACAGTGCTGGCTGCCGGATAATAAAATAAAGGAATATCTAACTTGAAGAAGCTCTCAATCTCATCTTTACCCCAGCCAGTAATTAATTGTTCATTTCTCTTTAGATTCTGTGCCACCCACCTCCCCCTACTCACCTCCCTCCCCCACCCACCTCCCACCTCTCGGACACAAGAAGCTCACTCCCTCCAAAACAGTGGTTCTCCCAGGGGCAATTCTGCTCACCAGGGTATATTTCGCAATGCCCAGGGACATTTTGTTGATCCCACCCTAGGGGGGCAGAGTGGGTGAAGGTCAGGGATGCTACCCAACTTCCTACAATGCATAGGCAGCTCCCAGGACAGAGAATGAAATGCCAATTTCAGTACTACTGATACTGAGAAACTCTGGACTCAGTTTAGCACTTGATACCAAGATAAACATCGATGGATCAACTGCCTCTTGACTTCTCCCTGCTTTTCTGGTAACCATCCCTCTATTTCCCCGGGATGAAACAGCCCTTTCCCCAGTCTAGTTCCTTTGGGTAGAGTTGACTCCCTCACCAATGCCAGGAATGGGCGTGTGATCTGGCCTGATCAATCAGGCCATGCATTCTCCCAGCAATGGGTTCAAGATTGGACATGTCACCCCCTCCCCCCAAATGATCATGTCCGATGAAAGAGAGAGCTGGGGTTTAGGGGCCATTAAATTGACCCTTTCGTTTTCCACTAGACACAGAATTGTGGGAATAAAAATTTGGAACATCTGGACACTCATGTCTACCTCCATGAGGGCAAAGAATGACTAAGATGGAGGAAAACACTTAAAAGAAAACAGAGTTAAGAGATGGAGGGCAATGGGTAAAGAGAGGAGGGTTTCTGAGATATTGTCAAGACCCTGGATCCAGCTGGACATATAGGCCTTCTCTCCCAAGCTTTTCAGTTATGTGAGGTAATAAATATTATTTTTTGACTAAGCCAGTTTCACTTGGGTTTTCTGTCACAAGATCTAAGACTCTTGCTCGAAACTTCTGCAGATTAAGCTCAGAATTTCCTCAAACCTTAAACTTCTCCAACTGAACATCCCTTATTTCTTCAAGAACACAGTTCCCCCAAGGGACCTGACTTTCATGTTCCTCTTAAAGTCCAAGTCTCAGAACACCATCCTTGATATCAGAGGAGGACAGTCCATCTCTGCAATGTAGTTAGATCGTTAGAATGTAATATAGTGAGATTGTTAGAAACCTAAATATGCCCATCCAACATACCCCCAGGTCCTCCCCACTTCCTGGCACCGTTAGTTTTAGTAAGAGAGAAACAGAAGTGCTTTTGGCCCCTGAAATATACCCGGACTTCCCACAGTCAGTTGGCATGTCACCTCCTCCAGGAAGCCTACCCTGATTGTTTCTGGGACTTCCCTTCTCTCTGCTCCCACAATGCCCTGGGTGCCACCCACCCATCACTGAGTGTGTTACTCTGTCATAGCTGCCTACTTCCTCATCTGTTTCCATGAGCTGCTATATGGTCTGTGTCTCATTCATTGTGGGACTCTCCATCGCCCAGTGAGTGGAACGAACTAGTACAAAGAAATGCCTCTGAGGTGGGTGGCAGCCTCATCACCATTATTATTTTTGTTATCATTGCTATCATCATTGGCTTCATTTGCCCCATTTTACAGACAAGAAAACCAAACGTGAGAAAGCCGAGGCAACTGCTTGAAGTCACGTAGCCTGGAACTAGTAAAGCCAGGATAATCTCAGGTAATTCATTCTCAATCACCGGTTACCAACTACCACTACCTAGTCATAGGCACTCAACAAATACCTACTCAATCAGAGATGGATCAGCAAACTCTGTAAAGAGGCAGACAGTAATTTGGGTTTTTTTTGGCTTTGCAGGTCATAGAGTCTTTGTCGTAGGTCACACAGAGAGAGCAGTCACAAACAATGTGACAAGTAGGCAAGACTTTGTATCAGTTAAACTCTGCTTACAAAAAGAGGCAGACGGCTGACAGTTTCTAGGGTGCTGACCCCTGTATTGAATGACTGAATGAATGAATATGTGATCAATGTTTTATTGAGTGGGGCTTCCCTGGTGGCTCAGAATCCGCCTGAGCAATGGTAAAGAATCTGCCTGCCAATGTGGGAGATGAGAATTCAATCCCTGGATCAGGAAGATCCCCTGGAGAAGGAAATGGCAACCCACTCCAGTATTCTTTGCTTGGGAAATCCCAGGGACAGAGAAGCCTGGCAGGTTATATCATCCATGGGGTCATAAATCAGTTGGACATGATGCAGCAACTAAACACCAACAACAATTTCGTTAAGCACCTACTATGCGCTGAGTGCTGTCCTAAGAACTAAGGACACAATTGTGAACCAAACAGACAAAAAGCTTTCCCCTGATATTCCAATGGGGGAAGCAGATAATAACCAAATAAGCCAAAAAACTATGGTAAGTCTGGGGCTTCCCTGGTGGTCCAATGGTTAAGAATCTGCCTTCTAACACAGGGGTCACAAGTGTGATCCCTCATCTAGGAAGATCCTACATGCCGCAGGGCAACTAATCCACTGCTCCACAACTACTGAGCCCAAGGTGCCCTGGGTTAGCCAGGGCACCACAACGCATGCCACAACTAAGACTCAACACAGCCAAATAAGTAAATAATTTTTTTAAGTTAAAAAAAAAATCAGTGGTAAGTCAGCAAGTGCTAAGTACTGCTTTGTTGTTGTTTAGTCACTAAGTCATGTCCACCTCTTTTGTAACCACAAGGACTATAACCCGCCAGGCTCTTCTGTCCTTAGGATTTTCCAGGCAAGAATACTGGAGTGGGTTGCCATTTCCTCCCCAGGGGATTTTCCCAACCCAGGGATCGAGCTTGCATCTCCTGCATTGGCAGGCAGATTCTTCTCCCATTGAGCCACTTGGGAAGACCCACTAAGTATTACAGAGGAAAATTTAGAAAGGGAAGAGAATGGAAGGTATTGTGGTGGGATGGGGGTGGGGGCAGACAGGGCAGCGGATGCAATTTCATATAAAGAAAGCAGCAGAAATCTCTCTGATAAGAAACCTTCAGGAGATAAGAGAACAACCAGGGTATGTATCTGAGGGGAAGAGTGATTTGTGGAGAAAGACAGCAAGTGCAAAGGCCCTGGGGCTATATTGTACCTGGTGGGTTCTAAGAACAGGGAGGGGGCCCATGTGGCTGCAGTGGGGTGAGGGAGGAGATGAGAGCTGAGAGGCGGGCAGACACCAAACTCAGAGGCTCTTATGGATCATGCTGAAGATTTTGCCTTTTGCTGCAAGGGGACCCATGCATGGGAGGGCTGAGAGCAAGGGAAGGGCTAGGGGTTTCCAGCATCCTCCCTGAAGTCCTGAAGGGTGATGTTTCCCAGTACTGGGCCCAGAGAGGAAGTCAGTGAACAGAACAGAATGGAATGGGAAAGAAGGCACGGCACCAAATATTGACTCTCTCAAGCTTCCATCCCCGTCAGCCCTAATGGGCATGTTTAAATGAGGTCTTCCACCCAACCCAAGACAACCCACTGGGCTGAGATTTCCTTGTACCCAGGCCCCACTCTGTCCCCAGCTGAATCCTTCCCCATGGCTCTGGTCCATGTCCTCCTCCTTCCTCATCTCACAGAGGTTTCCTCAAAGCCAGCCCCCTCCAAAGCTACATCGCTGAAGTCAGCTAGGCATCACCCAGGGGTCCTCTTGTCACTGCCTTCTCTATATCCACCCAACCCACTTCCTTGTCCTTCCTGGCACAGAGCTAAACTACATTCCCGGCCTGTCTTGCAGTTGGATGGGACCACATAACCAAGTTCTGGCCAGCGGAATAAGGATGGAGGTGATGGTGCCACTTCCGGGTCTGGTCCATGCAAACCCCCCAGGGTTTCCCTCCCCATCACTCCCTCCTTTGCCGTCTGACTCCAAGGGCTTCAGGGAGGGTGGGGCCTTGAGGCAGAAGGAGCCCAGGTCCTGTAGGGACTTTGTAAAGAATGGCTGGGCTTTCCTGGTACCTTAGTGGTAAAGAATCCACCTGCCAATGCAGAAGACATGGGTTCGATCTCTAGTCCAGGAAGATCCCACATGCCTTGAAGCAGCTAAGCTGGTACACCACAACTACCAAGCCTGTGTTCTAGAGCCTGAGAACCACAACTACTGAGCGTGCGAGCCCCAGAGCTTGAGTTCTGCGGCAACAGAGGCCACAGCAATGAGGAGCCCTCGCGCCACAAGCAGAGAGTAGCCCCTGCTCACCGAAACTAGAGAAAAAGCCTGCGCAGAAACTAAGACCCAGTACAGCCTAAAAATAAATAAAGAAATAAAAGAAATATATACATATATATAAAGAAGGAATATTTTCTTAATCCCCCAGTTGACCCAAACCAGATTGTGGTATAAGCCAGAAGGAAATTCTTTAAATTCACTGAAGAAATACAGTTCACTACAGCAACTAATATTTTGCACCCTGACCTATACCACATCCTACAGGCAAGCTCAGACCTACTGAAATCAAATTAGCAAAAAGAATGACTCCCATTAATTTACATGCTATCAATCATATGTCAATCACTGTGATAAAAATGTAGCCTGCATTATCATGCTGAACCTTCATACAACCCTGAGATATCAGTGCTGTCCACACCCCCATTTTGTAGATAAGGATCAGATAGATTAAGTCATTTTTTTGTCCAAGATCACAAGGCTACTAAGTACCTGACTTGAAATTCAGAACAGCTCAATATATAAAAAGTTCCTAAAAATCAATTTTAAAAAAGGGGGCAATAGTCCTGGAAGGGAAAAACATGGGCAAGTGATATGAACAAATATTCGTTTGCAAAAAGAAAATAAAAATAACTCTTATAAGAAAAGATGCTCAGTCTCAGACTAAGAGAAATGTAAACTGAGTCATAATGAGCTTCATTTATCACCCAAGTTGGCAAGACTCCAAAAGCTTAACAACTGTTGGCAGGGCAATGAAGAAACCAGCATTCTCACTGTTAGAGGTAATGTAATTGGAACAATGCATATGGGAACAATCCCATACAGAGAACAATTTGGCAAGATCTACCAAAAACACAGACTCACCTGCTTTGAGCCAAGAAACCCTTCTGAGAATTCATCCCATGGATATACTTGCTCATGTATCTGGCTGCAATAACAGCATTTATATATAACTAGATACTTTTCTATGTTCTTTATAGTAACTCATTTATCCTTCACAACAATACTTTCACATAAGGACTTATTATCTCCATTTTAGAGATGAAGAATCGGAAGCATAGAGAGGTTAAGTAACATGCCCAAGGTCACACAGTAGAGGAGCTGAAAAACAGTTCATGGACAAGGTTACTGATCACAGAAAGTGTGTCAGAACAAAAGCATGGTTCAATACAAGTTCCCAGCAATAGGAGTGATGGTGAAATAAACCATTGCCCAGCTGGGCTATGGAATTGAGTTTAGAGTAAGTTAACAGTAAAGATTCTAAGAGAGAGAGTAGGGATTCTGAGGGACTTCCCTAGGGGTCCAGTGGTTAAGAGTCCATGCAGGGTACATGGATTCAATCCCTGATTGGGGAAGTTCCACATGCCAACACAGGGCAGCCAAAAAGGAAAGAAAAAAAAAAAAGAGTAAGGATCCTGGGGCCAGGCTGCCTAGGTTCAAATCTCTGACTTTGTCACTTTCAAGCTGGTTACCCTGGGGCTAGGGACTTAACTTCTGTGTCTCAGTTTTCCCAGATGCAGTGTGCAAATTAAGTCACTGTGTAAAAAGTGTTTAAACCAACGATCAGCTCGCTTTTTCTACAAACACCTAGATAATAAATGTCTTCAGCACCATAGGCCAGATACTGTCTTCATCAGTTACTCAAATTTAGAATTGTAACTGGAAATTGGCCATAGATAATACATAAACAAATGGGCATGGGTGTGTGCTAATAAAACTTTATTTATAAAACATGCTGTGGTCCAGATTCAGCCCTCTTGTTGTAGTTTGCCAGCCCCTAGTTTGGAAGAATGCCTGGCACGTGGTTAGCCCAATGGAAGTAGTTTGTTTAGTAAACGGACAATCTAGAATATCCTGCAGTCAATTTTTTATACATGATCTTAGCCAAAAGGCCGAGAAGCGATGCTGCAGTCATTTTTTTTTAAAGAATGGGAACACTGTATGAACTGATTTGGAAAGACGACCAAGGTGATGATTAAAGTAATGAAAGCAGGGTATACAGATAGTATGTTCTGTCTTTCACAGAAAGAGAGGAGTGTAGTTAATAAGAACCTAAATTTCTATGTGCATAAGAAAATTCTGTAAGGATATATAGTCAGCTTAAAAAAAGTAGTCACTTATGGGGGAAAGCAGGAACTGGGTATCTGAGGAAGATGGCCAAAGATTATATTTTTCTCTGCACACCTTCTATGTGTTTTGAACTTTGAACGATACACACATATTATTTAACTAAAGAATCAAATATTTTAAAGATTCTACCAGGCTCTCTGTCCCCCAGCACAGGGTTTCTCAAAGTCAGCCCTGTTGACATTGGGTGCACGCGCGTTCAGGCTTGTCCGACTCTTTGAGACCCCGTGGGCTGTAGCCCGCCAGGCTCATATGCCCATGGATTCTTTTCCAGGCAAGAATTCTGGAGTAGGTTGCCATTTCCTCCTCCAGGGGATCTTCCCAACCCAGGGATGGAACCCACATTTCCTGTACTGGCAGGCGGATTCTTTACCACTGCTTCTGCTGCTGCTGCTGCTGCTAAGTCGCTTCAGTCGTGTCCGACTCTGTGCGACCCCAGGACGGCAGCCCATCAAGGCTCCCCCGTCCCTGGGATTCTCCAGGCAAGAACACTGGAGTGTGTTGCCATTTCCTTCTCCAATGCAGGAAATTGAAAAGTGAAAGTGAAGTCGCTCAGCCGTGTCCGCCTCCTAGCGACCCCATGGACTGTAGCCCACCAGGCCCCTCTGTCCATGGGATTTTCCAGGCAAGAGTACTGGAGTGGGATGCCATTGCCTTCTCCGTTTACCACTGCACCACCTAGGAACCCCACTGTTGACATTGGGGCTGGATAATTTTCTGTTGTATGTGAAATTATCAGATGTTGCACAGCATCCTCTATCCACTGGATAACAGTAGCAGCTCCCAGAAGTGACAACCCAGACTGACACTGCCAAAGGTCCCCTGCTGGGGGAGCAAAACCACCCCAGTTGAGAACCACTGCCCTAACCCAAACTCCTACAAGCTATGCTATGTTACCAACCCTCCCATTTTCCCTCATCTTTCCTAAGAAGACTTTTTAGCGAGAGTTTATCGCAGATTTGATCCCTAGGTGGGGAAGATCCCCTGGAGGAGGGCATGGCAACCCGCTCCAGTATTCTTTCCTGGAGAATCCCATGGACAGAGGAGCCTGGCGGGTTACAGTCCATGGGGTCACAAAGAGTCGGACCCAACTGAAGCGACTGAGCACAGCACAGCACATCAGGTGTCGACACTATGCCGAGCAGTATTGAAATGTTAAAACAGTCCTCCCCTCAAAGGTGCCATATTTAGCCACAGTTCACAGATGGGGAAACTGAGGTTCAGAGAGGTGAAACCAGGAAGTGGTGCAGCTGGGATCTGAGCCCAGATCTGGCGCCTCCGAGCCGCCACCTCCACCACCACCTCCAGCATAAGTCCACCCCTCCTGTTCTAACCCTCCCACCCTCTCCCTTCCCTGCCTCTACTGGTGGTGCCAGGGTTTATTGGCTGGGGATGAAAGCACAGAGAGGTTAAGTAACATGCCTAAGGTCACACAGCGGAGGAACTGAAAACAAGATTCATCATCTTGGCTCCAGTGACCACCCCCATTCCCAGTATAATAAGCTCCCCCGTCCTGGTGGGATCTTTCCCACAATGACGGTCACATTCATCTCTTCCTCTCCACTTCCTCAGCTTTAAGGTTTCATGTCTGCTACCCAGAATTTGGGCTCCCAGAGACAGCAAAGAGTGTCCGGTCACCCTGTGGCCATCTGTAATGACATCGTCCTCTCTCTGGGTCTCAGACCTCAGAGAGACCATCCAGTGCGGAGACCCACTTCAATCTGACCTCACCCATGAACTATGCCCACACAGCCAGCCCAGGCACTGCCCCGCAGCACGACTATGTGGCCACTGACCTGCTCCTACCTTGGGACCTTTGCCAGGAGCTCTGTTTCCTTAGATTCACCCAGCTCTTCCCTCACTTTGCCCAGGTCTCTGCTCTAATGTCACCTCGTCAGGGAAGCCTCCCAGACCTCATATGCAAAAGTGCAGCCTCACACTCCTAAGCCCCCCTTTTTCCAGACCACCCACCACTCCGAACAACGTAAATGTTGCCTTATTTGCCCACTGTCAGTGTCTCCCATTAGAGCATCAGCTTTTTCACAACAGGGTGTTTTTTTGGAGGGGCGGGGAGTACTTTACTTATTTATTTTTGATCATGCTGCACGGCATGTGGGATCTTAGTTCCCTGACCAGGGATCGAACTCATGTCCCCTGCAGTAGAAATGTGGAGTTTTAACCACTGGACCACCAGGGAAGTCCCGACAACAGGGGTTTGTGTGTGTCTTTGTCCCACTGTCTCAGCACCATGGATGAATGAATGAACGAACATGCTGTTTCCACTCTACCCAGGAAAGAGTGGAGCCAAAGCAGAGGAGCTCTCAAGAGGAAATGAGAGAAACAGAGAAGCATTCTAATTCCAGACGCCACACCTTTATTTACGGCATTGTGCGTCCCTCACCCCATCCCACCCTCATCAGGAGCCCTCCCTTTTCTCTCTTTGCCCTTCCACACCTCACTGGCAGTTCTTAGCCCTGGCTTAAATCTGTTGACAGACAGGGACTTGCAAACTTAAAGAGGCTGTTCTTGGGGCACCTCCCTTTGGTTTAAAATGACTACCTTTTAGCTTCCCGTGCATGGCCCCACTGTGAACAGGGCAAAGGATTGCACTTTGAAAGGAGATAAAATGCACAGGGCAGCAAGGCCCAGAGCTCCCAGATAGAGAGGATCATGGAACACCCTTGCCCAGTGCCGGGTCTGACACAGTTAGGCACCAGGGTCAAAGCAATAAGAAAACTCCTACTCACTCTTCAAAATCCAGCACAAATGTCCCCTCTTGCATTAAGCCCAACTCCCCCAGGCAATCTTTTGCCTTTGCTCCAGGGCCCTCAGCCCAGAATTTTTGTTTCCCTCTGTCTCAGTCCTGACAACACAGGGCTAGGGAATGTCTGTCTTCCCCAGTCTGGGAACTCCTTGAGGGCCAGACTGAGACCTGGGTCCTCGGCATTAACCAGCACAGAAAATCAGGATTCATTAGTCCCTGAAGCTGCCCTCTTAGAGGTTAATGCCACACCCCACTGCCTTTTATCAGAAACCAGCTGTAGGGAAGATGCAGGCAAGGATGGAAGTTCATCCTTAGGTCTAACCACTTTCCCATGAGCGGCTATCGAAGCCACACTGGGTCTCAACTGCCCACAGGTCAGAGGCCTGACTGATCCTAGGGCTACTTCCTTCTGTGTGCAAACACATGTAGGCATAATTGTGTCCTGTGGCCACAACAGCTGGCTGGGGTGGGAGGATCTCTGGGGTTCCCTCATTCTTTCAGGAGGCCTGCCTGTGCTCAGGGAGGGTGAGCCACCCATCTCTCCCACGCGTGGGCCTGTCACCAGGAAACACCCCAAGGACCCCTCCCTGATCACTTACTGCTCCTCCCCCGATCTGCACGTGGCATCTCAACCCAGAAAAGAGGCAGTGCCCCAGGCCGCCCTCCCCATCTATCCCCAAAAAGGGCCCCCACCACCAGCCCACTGCACCTCCAGACAAGGCTTTCATCCTGGGGTGGGACCTGAGGGCTGGATGGCTAGTGTCCCCTCAGACCCCTAGGGCAGGCAGGGTGCCCCCAACCACCACCCATCAGCAGACATTACTTTTCATCCAGCGCTCAAGAGGCCAGGGGGAACCAGAGAAGGTACAACAGAGAGAGAATCCAGTCCAGTGGCCTCCCCCACCCAACCACATTCAAATAGGGATTTGAATATATTTCCTGAGCCGGGGAGGTTGAAGTCAAATCCACCACCCCCTGAACCCTGGGGCCCTTGCAGAAATCCCTACAGAGAAAAAGCAGCTATTTCTAGGTTCCCACAAACCCCAAGAACACAGTCTCAGGGCTCTTTGGGACTGGGTCCTGCCTCAATGTACCTCTTGGGATGGACAGAGCTAGGAAGACCAGAGTCCCAGATCCACAGTCCCCCCACCCTCCCCATGCTGCCCCAGGCCCCGGCAGGAAGCCAAGGGGAAGATGTGAGGGGAAGGAAGGGGCCCAGGGCCCAGGAGGAGGCGACGCATGTGGGGGAAGGAATAGGAGGAGGCCCTTCCCCCATAGCCAGAATCTTAGTGGGTGGCAGGGTCAAGGGAGCCCAAAATCTCAGGTGCCCTATCGGCCACTCAGGAGATTCCTAGGGCCCCCTCCGGACCCCTAGCATGTCCCTTTTGGGGTCTAAATCTCCAGTGGAGTCAGCCTGAGGTTTTGGACTTGGGTTAACCCCAAGTTTGCCAGTTTTCAGCCTAGATGTGGGAACCCATTCCTGTTAACCTTGAGGGGGCCACCCCTGAATCTTCAGTGTTAGGACCCCCACATATCCCCCATGCCAGGCCCAGAGTTGGGGCCAGCCTCCTCTCTTCACTGCTGGCCCAGAGGCGCAGTGCATCAACCTCCTGGGTACCAGCCTGGGGTGCCTCCCGCCACCCACCCTCTGGTAGGCCTGCCTGTGGCCTGTCTCACCTGGGACATCTGGGGACGCAGGTTGACTTCCCGCAGGTTGATAGCGTGGGGCAGCAGGTTGTTGAGCAGCTGGCACAGAAGGACGCCATCCCGGAGGGCCTGCGCCAGCTCGCACACTTGGGCTCCATCCCAGGTCACACGGTGGCTGGGCGGTAGCACCCGGCACTGGATGAGCCAGTGGGTGCACTGGCGCCACAGCTCCATGGCCACTGCCTTCCCAGGCCCGTCCGCACACCCTCGCGGCCTCCTCCGCCCGCCGCCCGCCCGCCTGCGTGCCTGCCTGCCTGCCTCTGCTAGCCAGCTACCACTTCCTCTTTTTTGCCTGTAACTGTCGCCCTGAGAAGGGGTGGAGGAGGAGGAGCCGTGGGGTGGGGGCGGGTGGGGGGAGCACCTGGCCAGACCCAGCCCAGCCCCCTTTCAAGCAGGACCTGGCCTCTCTTTCGCCCACCAGCTAACACCAGGGCATCTGGGCGTGGGGACAGCGTAATTAGGCGGAGTTCCACTGCCTTCCTCTGCATGCAACCCAAGAGCAGTACCACCTCAGGAACATACTTAAAATCCACCCTCTTCTCACCCCTCCCTCCTTCACCTCCTTGCTTGGCCAGCCCTGCTCCTTGCTAACCTGGACCAGTCTCCTCCCCCTCATCCCCAGGCTCCCGTTCTCACCCACCACAGTCTGTAACCCCCCCATCAGAGGGCACCTATGAACACCCCAGTCAAGCCACTGAGTCCCACAGCCCCCCTTGTTGGGAGTAAAAGTCCTCCTGTACACCACAAGGTTCTTCCCTTATCTCTTCCACTCTCTCCTTCATTTGCTCTCTTCCAGTCAAACAGGGCCTCCTCAATGTTCCCTGAACCCACGAGGTCACCCCAAAATCTAGAGTCCTAGGACTCACCCTAGAGTCCTGCCACAGGGCCTTTGCACATGCTGGTCCTCTGCCTTAGACAGCTCCATGGCCAGCTCCCTCATTTTCTGCAAATCTTAGCTCCAGGGCACCTTCTCATGAAGTCTTCCCAAACCTCTCCATTTCAAATCACAGTCTTTATTCCCCACCCCATCACACCCTGTCCCACTCCCCCCTCCCCCACATTAAGCCCTTATTACCAGTATTCTTGCCTGGAGAATTCATAGACAGAGGCTCCTGGTGGGCTACAGTCCATGGATTACAAAGAGCTGGACACGATTGAGTGACTTTCACTTTTCACAACACTACTATCCCAGAAACCTGACATTTTATTATGCTTACTTTTTTCATTGTGTATTTGGAAATTTGTGTCTATGTTAAAACCACTATCCCCAGCACCTGGCACATATATATATATATATATGTTCCACAAGTATTTGTTGAATGAATGAATAAATAGTTAAAAGCTCTATTGGTTCTATCTTTGACATTTATCCCATGGCTCTGGCCACCATCATCTTCTAGACTTCCATAATGTCATTCATTCATTTAGCAAATATTTGCAATCCCAAAGAAAGGCCATGCTGAAGAATGCTCAAACTACCGCACAATTGCACTCATCTCACATGCTAGTAAAGTAATGCTCAAAATTCTCCAAGCCAGCCTTCAACAGTACGTGAAACATGAACTTCCAGATGTTCAAGCTGGATTTAGAAAAGGCAGAGGAACCAGAGATCAAATTACCAACATCCGTTGGATCGTTAAAAAAGCAAGAGAGTTCCAGAAAAACATCTACTTCGGTTTTATTGACTATGCCAAAGCCTTTGACTGTGTGGATCACAACAAACTGTGGAAAAATCTTAAAGAGATGGGAATACCCGACCACCTGATCTGCCTCCTGAGAAATCTGCATGTAGGTCAAGAAGCAATAGTTAGAACTGGACATGGAACAACAGACTGGTTCCAAATCGGGAAAGGAGTACATCAAGGCTGTATATTGTCACCCTGCTTATTTAATTTCTATGCAGAGTACATCATGCAAAACGCTGGACTGGATGAAGCACAAGCTGGAATCAAGATTGCCGGGAGAATTATCAATAACCTCAGATATGCAGATGACACCACCCTTTGGCAGAAAGTGAAGAACTAAAGAGCCTCTTGATGAAAGTGAAAGAGTAGAGTGAAAAAGTTGGCTTAAAGCTCAACATTCAGAAAACTAAGAGCATGGCATCCGGTCCCATCACTTCATGGCAAATAGATGCAGAAACATGAGAACAATGAGAGATTTTATTTTGGGGGCTCCAAAGTCACTGCAGAAGGTGACTGCGGCCATGAAATTAAAAGACGCTTACTCCTTGGAAGAAAAGTTGTGACCAACCTAGACAGCATATTAAAAAGGAAAGACATTACTTTGCCAACAAAGGTCCAACTAGTCATAGCTACGGAGAGGGCAATGGCACCCCACTCCAGTGCTCTTGCCTGGAGAATCCCATGGACAGAGGAGCCTGGTAGGCTGCAGTCCATGGGGTCGCGAGGAGTCAGACACGACTGGGTGACTTCACTTTCACTTTTCACCTTCATGCATTGAAGAAGGAAATGGCAACCCGCCCCAGTGTTCTTGCCTGGAGAATCCCAGGAATGGTGGAGCCTGACGGGCTGCCGTCTATGGGGTCGCACAGAGTCGGACACGACTGAAGCGACTTAGCAGCAGCAGCAGCAGCAGTCATAGCTATGGTTTTTCCAGTAGTTATGTATGGATGTGAGAGTTGGACTAGAAAGAAAGCTAAGCGCAGAAGAATTGATGCTTTTGAACTGTGGTGTTGGAGGAGACTCTTGAGAGTCCTTTGGACTGCAAGGAGATCCAACCAGTCCATCCTAAAGGAAACCAACCCTGAATAATCATTGGAAGGACTGACGCTGAAGCTGAAGCTCCAATACTTTGGCCACCTGATGCGAAGAACTGACTCATTTGAAAAGACCCTGATGCTGGGAAAGATTGAAGGTGGGAGGAGAAGGGGACGACAGAGGATGAGATAGTTGGATGGCATCACCAACTCTACGGACATGAATTTGAGTAAGCTCCAGTAGTTGATGAGTGACAGGGAGGCCTGGCATGCTGCAGTCCATGGGGTAGCTGAGAGTAGGTCAAGACTGAGCAATTGAACTGTACTGCTGTCTTAAAGTCCTTATCATTACCTGAAATCATGTGGTCTACGAGGTCTCTCTCCCCACCTCCACCCCACTAGACTGGGAGTGTTCTCAGCCCGCTCTATCCCACAAGCCCCCACCCCACCCCAACACGCCTGGGATTTTTAAATTATTGTAACCACCAGGGGGCGCTAGAAACCGTCATTGGATATAACCGAGCTGTGCACCAAAAGCAGGCTGGGGAAGGAAAAGACATTTCCTCAGCCTGAGACTGAAGTCTCTTCCACACTGGCAGGTGGGAAAGCCCAGCCTGGAAATTCCCAGATTTATGATTCCACAGACACCAAAACTTTCTTCCCCAGGCATCCGTGATTCTCTTTGTGTCAATTTCCTCATCTGTAAAATGAGTGACAGCAAACTTCACTGTTTAGAAATACAGTAGGGATCAGAGACGGCGGGGTTGCAAAGATCAGAGGAAGACAGGATAGAGCTCCAGGGCTCCAGGTTTGAATCCCACTTCGGCCAATCACAAGCTGAGTCAACCTTGGGCAAACTTGGGCTTAGTTGCCCCATGCCTGTTTCTGCATCTAGAAAATGGGGTGATGAAAATAGGACCCATCTCACTGAGAGGTCTATGTAAAAATAGAATTATGGAGGCAGGGCAAACAAGTATACAGTAAGCACTTAATGAATGTTAGCTGCAGCTACTGCTTTCAGTTCTGCTGCTAATACTACGCACCCTCAAAAACTTGGCCAGAGGGTCCTATTTCTGGCTCCAGATCCCCCCACACACCTTCCTCACGCTTGTCTCCAGGCAACAGGATGGAAGCCCCCTTTCTCTCCTTCCCTCCACCTAGGAAACCACCTGAATGTTTGCCCCCCACGTCCCGCCAGAGTCTAGATCAATTCCAGCGGTCTGTTACTGGGAAAGACTGTCGTGTTTTCCCGCATCTCTCTTCACAAACCCGACACCCAATGTGGGGTTCCTTCCGAGAAACCCAGGGGGGCAGTCTGGAGGAAGCGCACTCTGCCACGTCACAGCCGCCACCACTCCCGGTCGTGTGAGACAGCCCGTAAGGGCCGCCCCGCCCCTGCCCGGAACAGAGGAGCTAGGAGACATCCCTTGCCCCGTCGCAAGGGGTCAGGGGCTCTTAGGACCAGCCTGTGGCCTTAATTGGAAACAAGGGGCAGGGCTCCAAGGGCGGGACTAAAAGAGGGGTATCTAGATGAGTGGGCGTGGTCAGCCTGAGGGGGCGGGGCAAATTTAAGGGGGCGGGTCCACTAGTAGGAATGAAAGGAGCTCCCCAGGGAGCGTGACCTACAGGAAGAAGGTTCATCCAAGCGGGCGTGGTTAGCGAAAAGAAAGTTTATAAGGGGGCGGGGCGATAAGTTACAGTAGGAGAAAGGGCGGGGCCTGGAGGGGAGGGGCTTAAAGTGGGCGGGACCAGGTGATGGCGCTAGGAAACCTTAGGGCGCGGCAAGGGAAGGCTGGACCTGGTTGGGGAGGAGAGGGAGGGGTCGGGAGACGCAGAGCCTCAGGCTTCCGCCAGGTCCCAAGTTCTTGCGAGCTCCGCGGGTCCCGGCCCAGGTGAGTGAGGGTCCCCGTGCAGAGGCAGGACCGGGAGATTTGGTGGGGGTAGGGAGTTCTTTTTTCCAGGTGGGGCCACCTGCTCTCTGAAAGAATCTGTATGTCCCCGCGCGTCCGCGAAGGTAAAAGGGGTCACCTGATTGGGTCTCTGTGCATCATGCATGTCCGTGTACCTGGACGTCCTCCTGCAAGCGTATTTTCTCTGCGACATGGACAGCCTCCCTGCTTCCATGCCTGAGCAATGTTTTTAAACCACAAACCAGATCGTGACCCTCTCACTTCATACCTTTCCGTAGCTCCTCTTCCATCCCACCGAGACGAAAATTCGAGGTCCACCAGGTTCCTGCATCGTCTCTGCCTAACCTCACTGCTCTCCACTTCGCTCGTGGCTCACAGCATTGTCACACCTGCCTCCTTGACGACGTAAAATATAAAAAGCAAGCTCTGCACCTTTGCCCTCCCTGTATACCCCTCACCTGTACTGCTCTTTCTTCACATCTTTGCTTAACTGTTCCCCCCCCGCCCGCCCCCCCCCGCCCCCGCCCCTACTGAGATCTCAGGTCCCAAGTCACTTGGTGGGAGACAGCCTTCTGACTACTATTCATATTTAAGGTAGCCTCCCCCAGCCAGCCTCTCTTTACATCTCCCTGTCTTATCTCCTTCGTTGTTCACCCTTAGACATTATCTTCTTCATTCATCGTGCACTTATTTGTTTTGTGTGTCTCCTCCACCGGAGGGGCCTTGGTCTCATTCATCTCTGTTTCTCCTTGGCACACAGTAACCATTCAACCAGTCAGTATTTTGCTCACGTTTGAGTCTCCGTGTCCACCTGTGTCCCTGTCTCGTGCAAGTGGCTGCCCCCTGTAGGAGTATATGGTCGATAGAAAATGAATAATCCCCTCCCTTCTTTCCCCAAACTTGCCTCTCACCCACCTCCTCCCTTGATTTCTGCCCCCTTCCTCTCTCTCCTGCCCAGATACCCAGAAATTATTCCAAACGATGCAGGACAGGTGGATGACTTAATTGGCCTGTGGCCGTCCTGTGACCACTCTGAGCTCCCCCTGAACAAACCAGAGTCAGTGATGCACCTTCACACCCACTAAGGGGCACGCAAGTCAGAGGACGCTGGAGTCAGGGGACTCTTAAAACCAAGGCCAGGCCAGGCCCAGCTGACAAACAGGAAGTGCACAGGTATCCAGGAGACACACCTGGTATTCAGGTATGTGGCGCCTGGAGCCAAAGCTCTGCTCAGCTCTCCCGCCCCTTAAGCCACCTCGGACCAGTCTGGGAACTTCCAGGCCCTTTCAGCTGACTCAGGTCCTAAACATCTTCGTGCTATTTCTTTGCAGATCCTTCCGGGCCCAGAAGGCCCTGGGGGTAGGGGAAGCAAGACACTTTCCCCACCACCTCCCACTCCCTCTCCCCCTCTTCCCTCTCGTCCAGAGCAGTTTTTTCACCAGATGCTTGAGAGACCCAGGGCCTGAGGCATGCGCGATGATCAAGGGGTCCTAGAGTGTCCGTGTCCTAAGTTTGATCACAGTAATAACGAATGAAAACCTGTAGATGTCTATTTGCTGTTTGCTGACCTGTCTACAAAAATGTGACCTTTTAATGGTCTTTTAAAATGGGTTTCCCCACTGGCTCAGTGGTAAAGAATTCACTTGCAACCCAGGATTTGGCTGGAGACACAGTTTGATGCCTGGGTCGGGAAGATCCTCTGGAGGAGAAAATGGCGAGCCACTCTGGTATTCTTGCCTGGAGAATCCCATAGACATAGAAACCTGCCAGGCTACAGTCAATGGGATCACAGAGTCAGACACCGCTGAGCGACTGAGCATACAAAATGACCTTATTGGAAAGCCACGCATGGGTTAAATTTTTTTGTACAATCCAAGAATCCTTGAGTGTGCCTACAGATCACTGAGATGCTATGGGTTTTAGTAAATTTAATTCTCCCCAGCCTGGAATTTATTTCACCCCAAGAACCACCAGGCTTGAGACTTACCCAGTGGCTCTGTCTTCCCAAGGCAGGAGGCCTGGGTTCCATCCCTGGTCAGGGAATTAGATCCCACATGCCAGAACTAAGTGTTCTCATGCCGCAACTAAGACTCAGTGGAGCTAAATAAATAAATTAAATTAAAAAAAAATTTTTTTTTAAAAGAACCACCTGACTTGGCCCCTTAAAATCCTCCCAACCTTTACCCACCCCCAAGACCTTCCCAGGTCACCGTAAGAAAAATCTTAACTCCACTGCTTGAATCTTCATATCTGATCCCTGGTTTCATTTTTCCCCTTAGTTCTCTCAGATCTATTTTAGGCTTCCTTTTCTACTCACTGATTTTCCTAATCTCTGTCTTCTCAGCTAGAAGATGCCTAAGAGCAGGAACCTTGGTCTGTGTTGTTCACTGCGAGGTCTCTAGTGCCTAGAAGGGGCTCCTGGCACAGAGTGGGTGCTGCATAAATATTCTTTTGAGTTAATTTGTTAATTAAATTTCTACAAAATATAGCACTATGTCATCTGCATTAAAAATTGCATTACATTTGAGATCATTGTCTTCTTCCTTCGCAAGAATCCCAGTGAATTTGCATGACTGTTTTCATGAAATCACAGCCTATTCTAAATTAAAGTTAGGGACTTCCCTGGCAGTCTAATGGTTAAGACTCCTCACTTCCAAAGCAGGAGGTGCCAGTTTGATTCCTGGATGGGGAACTAAGACCCCAGATGCTGCATGGCACAACCAAAAAATAAATTAATTAAAAATAATAAATTTATTCATTTCATGCTTAGCCGCTCCGTCATGTCTGACTCTTTGCAACCCTTTGGACTGTAGTCTTCCTAGCTCCTCTGTCAATGGGATTTTTCAGGCAAGAATACTGGAATGGGTTGCCATTTCCTACTCCAGGGGATCTTCATGACCCAGGGATTGAACCCACGTCTCCTGTGTCACCTGCATTGCAGGTGGCTGCTTTACCCACTGAGCCATCCAGGAAGCCCCAAAGTTACTCATAGCTTGATTTAATCTGATATATATATCAAATATAACTCATATAATTTATAATTAAAAATATATAATCTGACTATGGGTAACTTTAACTTAATATAAATATATATTAGCATATTTATATTTAGAATATAAAATACACAAATGTTATATGTAAATATTTAAATACATTTATATATAATTATCGGAGAAGGCAATGACACCCCACTCCAGTACTCCTGCCTGGAAAATCCCATGGGTGGCAGAGCCTGGTAGGCTGCAATCCATGGGGTCGTGAGGAGTTGGACACGATTGAGCGACTTCACTTTCACTTTTCACTTTCACGAATTGGAGAAGGAAATGGCAACCCACTCCCGTGTTCTTGCCTGGAGAATCCCAGGGACGGGGGAGCCTGGTGGGCTGCCATCTATGGGGTCGCAGAGAGTTGGACACAACTGAAGCGACTTAGCAGTAGCAGTATATATAATTATATAAATATGCTGTGTATTAAAATATAATATATATATATACATATACAGAAAGCATTGCATTTTATGGTTTGATAAGATGTGGGCTGTTGTCTTCAAACTATGAGGAACATGAAAGGGCTGACCAAGCCATTCAGGAAGCAAGAATAATTATTCCTGTTTTACAGATGAGGAAGACTGAGGCCTGTTGGAAGTACAAAGCACAGCCCTTGCACCCTCTGCCCCCGAGAGCTCCATGCAGGTGCCACAAGATGGAGAGGACTTTGTGGGCCAACCCTGGTACCACGGCCCCCTGTCCCGCCAGGTACCACTGCCTCTCACAGGACCACATACCATCTGATGGGGAATCTCACTCATCTTTGACTTACTGGGGACTCCTGGGTCCCAGATAAGGGCCTTAAGGTCAAGATCTATCAGAAAGAGTGGCTTGAGGGCTGAGGATTGTTTTGCAACTTGGTCTATGTGGGATGTCACTTCTTATCTTTAAATTATTACTTCCTTTGGGATGGTGTTGAAGAAGGTGACAGGAGTTGAAGAGGGTACTAATGACTCCTCAAACCTCCCTTTGGCCCTACTTGTCTCTCTGTCTCTCTCTGGATTCCAGGCCACCTGTGGCCGCCAGGGTCCCATTTCCCTCTCAATTCAAAGCACCTCACGCTCATCTCCAGCTTAGGAGTCACCTTCAGGAGTCCCAGGACCTGAGACATCTAATCAAATCATGAGAGGCAGTGTAGCTTAATGGTGAAAATCCCACACTTTAGCCACAAGCAGCCTGAGTTTAAATCCTATCCCTACAATTTATATTGGATGTAAACTAGAGCAAGGTAGTTGATGTCTCTGGGCCTCTGTTTCCCCATCTGTAAAATGGGCATAATAGTACCTACCTCTTATCCTTGGTAAAGGATGAAGTGAGTTCATACATTTTACACTTAAAACAGTGCCTGGCATATAATAAGGGCCATACAAGTGTCCTTTGCGCATATTGGCCAGTCCCCAGCCTCCATCAGCAGCTCTGCTTTGCCCCTCTATGATGTTGTGGCCCTCAGGCCCTGTTTTCAGCCACCATAGCTGGCATGATAGTGCTCTATTTTTATAAAGGTGAATTTCAAGGCCATGGTCTGTTTGGAAGAACCTAGCAAATGGCTTTTCTGAAAGCCACATTTGCATAAAAAACTCAGCATATGTTACCAGGTTGGAACATGCATTAGTCAGCGTCAGCTAGTGGCTGTAACAAACATTCCCACGCTGTCAACGACTCCATCAACATTTAAAGACTAGTTCATGTCACAGTCTAAGAGGATGCAGAGCTTCAAAAGGAGTCAGACCCAAGCCCTTTCAGTCTTCTGCCTCCACTGCCCCGCCAGGGCTCTGTGGGCGTCAACTGACAGATTCAGGAAGAAACCTGTAGGATTATGCTAGACTTATTTCATGGGGCAGGTCTGACCATTCCCCACAGCTCTCCTCCCACATCCCATTGGTCAGATCTTGTCACACGACAGTTAACCGCAAAGGAGCCTGGGAACTGTAGTGCGGAAGTATGTCCACTAGACAAGAAATTGTTTGGCTCAAAACTACCCAGTCTGTGGGGTGGCTTTTCTTGGGTCGGGGGGAGGGGTCGGGAGTCTCCATTAATTACTGATACGTGCTCATGTGTAAACCCTTGCCCCCCGATCCTCCATCCCCAGAAGGCCGAGGACCTTCTCCAGCAAGATGGTGACTTCTTAGTTCGTGCGTCCAAGTCCCGTGGGGGCCACCCTGTGATCTCCTGCCGCTGGCGAGGCTCAGCCCTGCACTTCGAGGTGCTTCGTGTGGCCCTGAGGCCTCGGCCAGGCCGGCCCACAGCCCTCTTTCAGCTAGAGGATGAGCGTTTCCCCAGCCTGCCTGCCCTGGTTCGCAGCTATGTGATTGGCCAGCGTCCACTGTCCCAAGCCACAGGGGCTGTGGCCTCCAGGCCAGTGCCACGGCAAGGACTAATTCGACGCAGCTTTAGTGAGGACACCCTTCCAGACGGCCCGGCTAGCACAGAGCCTCTCAGGTATTCACAGGCTCTCTACATCCTGAAGACACCCAAGACCTCCCAGGGTTCTCCACCACTGTTCCTGTGTGTTCCAATAGTGGATGGCTCTGTCCACTATTGACATTTGTAGCCAGATTATTCTTGGTTGTGGGGGGGGCCATTCTGTGCATTGCAGGCTGTTGAACAGCATCCCTGGTCTCTTATCTACTAGATGCCAGTAGAATGCTCTGCACCCCTCCTCTTAGTTATGACAACCAAAACATATCTCTTGACATTGCCAAGTGTTCCCTGGGGTTAGCAAGCACCCTGGGGGATCCCCTGGTTCTGAGTGATGGGATGTAAGGTTTTCTGGGCATTGGTGGAGGCTATATGCTATCTAACTATCTGCTAGGAGTAGGACAACATATCTCCCTCCCTCTGTCCCCCAGGGATAGGAAGCGGAGTGATAGTCAGCCCGCAGGTTTGGAGCATATGTGGCGGCCACCAGAAGACCCTCCTGGACCAGGTAAAGGGTCTTCCAGGATAGGACATAGCTCTGAAATTCCTCTGCCATGCACTATCCAAGTGACACTGGGCAGGTGACAACCTGCTGGGAAAAAAGGATGGTGATGCTCTCGATGTTGTCACAGTGACTAAAACACACACAAGAACTCTGTAGGTGCTTAAAAGTATGGGTTTACAATGATTCCAAGAAACCCTCCATGCTCTAACCATAGCTAAGCTCTCTAATAATTCCATCCCTCATCCCCTGTTCTCTGGCCACACAGACATCCTTTCAGTTGCTGCTTGTTGTTGTTCAGTCTGCTGGAACCTTGTACATTTGTTCCTGCCTCAGGGCCTTTGCACTTGCTGGCCTCATCTTCGGAAAGCTCATTCCCTAACCTTTACCTGACTGTTTCTCATCTAACAGGAGTTCCTCAAAGCAGCTAACCCTGGCCATCCTACATAAAGGAGGAGTTCCCCTTGTGCCCTGACTGGCCTGTTGTCTCCCATTCAACATGAGCCCTCACTGTGTGTGTCAGACACAATACTAAGTGCTGAGACACATCAATGAACAAGAATAACAAAGATCCCTTCTCGAGTGGAGCCAACATCCTATTAGAGAATGAAGGACCATGAACAACAGAAATGAGTCATATTTGTTGTTCATTTGCCAAGTCGTGTCCACTCTGTGATCCCATGGATACAGCACACCAGGCTTTCCTGTCCTTCACTATCTCCCAGTTTGCTCAAATTCTTGTCCATTGATTCAGTGATGCTCTTTAACCATCTCATCCTCTGTCACTCCCTTCTCCTTTTGCTTTCAATCTTTACCACCACCAAGGTCTTTTCCAATGAGTTGGCTCTTCCCATTAAGTGGCCAAAGCATTGGAGCTTCAGCTTTAGCATCTGTCCTTCCAATGATTATTCAGGGTTGGTTTCATTTAGGATTAACTGGTTTGATCTTCATGCTGTCCAAGGGACTCTCAAGAGTCTTCTCCAACACCACAATTTGAGAGCATCAATTTTTTGGCACTCAGCCTTCTTTATGATCCAACTCTCATGTCCATACATGACTACTGGGAAAATCATAGCTTTGACAATACAGACCTTTGTCAGCAAAGTGATGTCTCTGCTTTTTAATATGCTGTCTAAATTTGTCATAGCTTTTCTTCCAAGGAGCAAGCTTCTTTTAATTTCATAGCTGCAGTCACCATCCACAGTGATTTTGGAGTCCAAGAAAATAAAATCTGTCACTCCTTCCACTTTTTCCCCTGCTGTTTGCCATGAAGTGATGGAACCAAATGCCATGATATTTGTTTTTGGAATGTTGAGTTTTAAGCCAGCTTTTTCATCCTCCTCTTTCACCCTCATCAAGAGGCTCTTTAGTTCCTCTTCACTTTCTGCCATTAGAATGGCATCATCTGCATATCTGAGGTTGTTGATATTTTGCCCAGCAATCTTGATTCCAGCATGTAATTCATCCAGCCCAGCATTTCACATGATGTACTATGTATATAAGTTAAATAAACAGGGTGACAATATACACTCCTTTCCCAATTTTGAACCACTTTCAGTAAGATTCTAACTGTTGCTTCTTGTCCAGCATACAGGTTTTTCAGGAGACAGGTAAAGTGGTCTGGTATTCCTGTTTTTTTAAGAGCTTTCCACAATTTGTTGTGTTCCACACAGTCAAAGGCTTTAGCATAGTCAATAAAGCAGAAGTAGATGTTTTTCTGGAATTCCCTAGCTTTCTCTATGACCCAACGAATGTTGGCAATTTAATCTCTGGTTCCTCTGCCTTTTCTAAACTCAGATTTTCTATCTAGAAGTTCTTGGTTCATGCACTGCTGAAGCCTAGCTTGAAGGATTTTGAGCATAACCTTACTACCATGTGAAATGAGTGCAACTGTATTGTAGTTTGAGCATTCTTAAAGAAGGAAATAACAACCCACTCTAGTATTCTTGCCTGGAGAATCCCATGGACGGAGGAGCCTGGCAGGCTACAGTCCGTGGGGTCACAAAGAGTCGGACATGACTGAGCAACTTCACTTTTGAACATTCTTTGGCATTGCCCTTCTTTGGGACTGGAATGAAAACTAACCTTTTCCAGCCCTGTGGCCACTGCTGAGTTTTCCAAATTTGCTAATATATTGAGTACAGCACCTTAACAGCATCATCTTTTAGGATTTGAAATAGCTCAGTTGGAATTCGATCACCTCCACCAGCTTTGTTTGTAGTAATGCTTCCTAAGGCCCACTTGACTTCACACTCCAGGATGTCATGCTCTAGGTGAGTGACCACACCATCATGGTTACCCATGTCATTAAGACCTTTTTTTTGTACAGTTCTTCTGTGTATTCTTGCCACCTCTTCTTAATAGCTTCTGCTTCGCTTAGGTCCTTACTGTTTCTGTCCTTTATTGTGCCCATTCTTGCCTGAAATGTTCCCTTGATATCTCAGTTTTCTTGAAGAGATCTCTAGTCTTTCCCATCCTATTGTTTTCCTCTGTTTCTTTGCATTGTTCATTGAAGAAGGCCTTCTAATCTCTCCTTGCTATTCTTGGGAACTCTGCATTCAGTTGGGTATACCTTTCCGTTTCTCCCTTGCTTTTCACTTCTCTTCTTTCCTCACTGTTTGTAAAGCCTCCTCAGACAACCCTTTTGCCTTCTTGCATTTCTTCTTCTTTGGGATGGTTATGGTTACTGCCTCCTGTACAATGTTACAAACCTCTGTCCATAGCTCTTCAGGTATTCATGTCTATCAGATTTAATCCCTTGAATCTATTTGTCACTTCCACTGTATAATCATAAAGGATTTGATCTAGGTCATACCTGAATCAGAGAAGGCAATGGCAACCCACTCCAGAACTCTTGCCTGGAAAATCCCATGGATGGAGGAGCCTGGTAGGCTGCAGTCCATGGGGTCGTGAGGAGTTGGACACGACTGAGCGACTTCACTTTCACTTTTCACTTTCATGCATTGGAGAAAGAAATGGCAACCCAGTCCAGTGTTCTTGCCTGGAGAATCCCAGGGACGGTGGAGCCTGGTGGGCTGCTGTCTATGGGGTCACACAGAGTTGGACACGACTGAAGCAACTTAGCAGCAACAGCAGCAGCAGCAGCATACCTGAATGGCCTGATGTTTTCCCCCTACTTTCTCCAATTTAAGATTGAATTCTGCAATAAGGAGTTGATGATTTGAGCCACAGTGAGGTCTAGGTCTTGTTTTTCTTGACTGTATAGAGTTTCTTCATCTTCTGCTGCAAAGAATATAATCAATCTGATTTCCATATTGACCATTTGGTGATGTCTATGTGTAGCGTCGTCTCTTGTGTAGTTGGAAAAAGGTTTGCTGTGACTAGCATATTCTCTTGACAAATCTCTGTTGGCCTTTTCCCTGCTTCATTTTGTACTCCAAGGCCAGACTTTCTTGTTATTCCAGGTATCTCTTGACTTCCTACTTTTGCAACTCCCTATGATGAAAAAACATCTTTTTTGGTGTTAGTTCTAAAGGTCTTGTAGGTCTTCATAGAAGGGTTCAACTTCATCTTCTCTGGCATTAGAGGTTGGGGCATAGATTTGAATTACTGTGATGTTGAATAGTTTGCCTTGGAAACGAACCAAGATCATTCTGTCATTTTTGTGATTGCACCCAAGTACTGTGTTTCAGAGTGTTTTGTTGACTGTGAGGGCTACTCCATTTCTTCTAAGGGGTTCTTGCCCACAGTAGTAGATATAATGGTCATATGAATTAAATTTGCCCATTCCTGTCCATTTTAGTTCACTGATCCCTAAAATGTCGATGTTTACTCTTGCCATCTCCTGCTTGACCACATCCAATTTACCTTGACTCATGGTATGCTGCAGTTCATAGGGTCACAAAGAGCTGGACAACCTTAGTGACTGAACAGCAACAACAAATGGCTCTAACTTTCCAGGTTCTTATACAATATTGTTCTTTACAGCATTGACATTTACTTTCACCACCAGGCACATCCACAACTAAGCACCATTTCCCCTTTGGCCCAGCTGTTTCATTCTTTCTGGAGCTATTAATGATTGCCCTCCACTCTTCCCCAGTAGCATATTGGATACCTTCTGACCTGAGGGGCTTATCTTCCGGTGTCGTATCTTTTTGCCTTTTCATACTGTTCATGGGGTTCTAACGGCAAGAATACTGGAGTGGTTTGCCATTCCCTCCTCCAGTGGACCACTTTTTGTGATAACTCTTCACTGTGACCCATCTATCTTGGGTGGCCCTGCACAGCATGGCTCATAGCTTCACTGAGTTATGCAAGCCCCTTTGCCACTACAAGGCTGTGATCCATGAAGGGGAATCAATTATGCTTTGGGTTAAAAATTAAAAGTAGGACAGAGCAAGGAGTATTACAGTTTTTAGCAGTAGTTAGGAAATTTTCTCATGGGGAAATATTTGAAGGAGATGAGGGAGGGAACGATGTGGATAATGGGGTGAGAGTGGCCCAGACAGAGAGAACAGTCAGAGCAAAGTAACTAGAACCAGAACAAGAGTCTGAACTGTTCATTGAACCAAAAAGAAATGAGTGTAGCAGAAACAGTGGGAGTGAGAGGGAAGTCGGAGAGAGATCAGGCTCAGATTGTGAGAGCTTTGAGGGCTAACAAGAGGACTTTGGTCCTTATTCAGAGTGAGATGGGAACATTAGGGAGGTTTTAAACCCCCATAACAGGGTTGACATAAATGTTTAGTAGATATAGTCTCCCAAAAGTCTGTGTGCAGTTTTAAGTTAATAACCTCAGAAGTAAATATACCACAAACTTAACAGAAGACATAATTCAAAAGTTTGATAAATTCAGTTTCTTTGAGGCATATGTAACTTTGTGAATTTTGAGTGACATATTTTTTTTCATTTTAATTTTGTGTGGTCAGTGCTTACCATCTTCAATCAGAGGAGCAAAAAGACTACAGACTTAAAATGTAGTATTCAGAATTGGCAGAACTACATCCATGTCAGAGAAAGTTCATTTTCAGACCATTGGTAGGTATCTAGCATCGATGTTGGTGAAGCTGTTCAGCTTCAAAGCTGCAACAAGGTAATTTAGGATACCTGGTTATTGGCTGAATGAATGCAGGAACCAGGAGGTTGGTAGCTCAGGAAGCCATCACCCTAGCCAGCTATCTTCTCTGTGTACCTCTTTCTCCCCCTCTTGTATGACCCCCAGGATCCTCCACTGTACCTGCATCTGGCCTGCCTCGGACAGGTAGTGACCCCGTGATACTAAAGACCCCAGTTCCCTTGGGGTCCGTTGCTGACAGTCTCAGGGCCTCTGATGGGCAGCTTCATGCCAAGGCCCCAACCAAGCCACCTCGAACACCCTCATTGCTACTGCCTGATGCCTCTGGACGCCCCCCGACGTACTGTGAGCTGGTGCCCCGAGTGCTCAGGGTCCAAGGACCGCCCCCTGGCCACAGCTGCCCAGAGTCAGAGGTGCCCTGGTGGGAAGCCGAGGAGGAGAAAGAGGAGGACACATGTTTTGCAAGACCACAGGCTGAGGTCTCTTTCTGTCTCCCTGACACCCCCTTCTGCCTGCTGGGCTCCCAGAATCGGCCTCTGGAACCCGAAGTCCTGCATACTCTCCGTGGCCTGTTCCTGGAACACCATCCTGGGAGCACAGCTCTCCACCTGCTATTAGTAGACTGCCAGGTGGGTCCCCTACCAGGTTTCCCTCCCCAGGTAAGGCCTGAAGCCAGGGCATGACCCAACCCCACCTCACACCCATAGACTCACTCTGCTCCTTTAACGTCCCTACTCTTACCCCCGCCCCCCATCACCAGGCCACAGGTGTCCTGGGAGTTACCAAGGCTCAGCGGGGCGCCATGGGGGTCGCCTCCGGTCTGGAGCTGCTCACACTTCCCCACGGGCATCGTTTGAGGTTGGAATTGCTGGAGAGGTGAGCCAGCCACCTGAAATCCCCAGGGTCTTCAAACCTCCTCCCATTTCCGGTTCCCCAGGGAGGAGGGGAATGGGCAATGCCGCTGACTGTCCCTCCTCACCCCCACATCGCAAACCTCCCCACTGCCCCCAGACCCTTGCCCTCCGCCTCTACAGGCTCGAGACGCTGGCGTTGGCTGGGGCGCTGGCAGTGCTGGGCTGCGCAGGGCCGCTGGAAGAACGCGCAGCCACCCTGAGGGGCCTGGTGGAGCTGGCCGTGGCGCTGCGGCCAGGGGCGGTGGGGGACCTGCCCGGACTGGCCGCGGTGATGGGCGCCTTGCTCATGCCCCAGGTGCGTGGGAAGCAAGGGAGGAGGCCGGAGTGCAAGAGATGGGGAAGAGTGGAAGGAAGGAAGGCTCACGTCTCTTCCTCCAGGTGTCGCGTTTGGAACGCACGTGGCGCCACCTGCGAAGGAGCCACACGGAGGCTGCGCTGGCCTTTGAGCAGGAGCTGAAGCCGCTGATGAGATCGCTGAATGAGGGCGCCGGTGAGTGGCAGCTTTCGAGGAGTGACAACCCTAACCAGAATCTGGATTCAGCCCTAAGCCCCGCCCGCCCGTGTCTTAGTCCCCGCCCCTGGGTCTCTCCTAGGCCACGCCCCCTGCCTAGGCCCGGCCCCTGACTCACATCCAGCAATGCGCTAGGCTCTGGCCTCCGGGTCTCGCGCCGAACCCTTGTTTCTGTCTCGGGCTCCACCTTGGCCGTACGAGCCGCCAGCTCGTTCGGTCCTAGGCCCCGCCCCTTAATCGAGGCCCCGCCCCCCGCGCCCTTGCCCCCGCCCTCTACGCGAGATTCAGCCCTGGACCCAACCCCTGGGCGGGCCTGTTCTAGGCTCCGCCCCAGCTTTAGGCCACACCCTTGTCCTCCTCCGGTCTGGGCTCGAGCCTCAGTGTCTGACCCAAACCCCACCCGCAGCCCTGTCCTAGGATGCCCTGGCCCCAGTATATGTTGCGTCCTCTTCACCCTAGGACCCGCACCCCGTCCCTAGCCCAGCCCAGATCCTTCCCCCAACAGGACCCAGCGATCCCGGCGAGGTGGCGCTGCCGCATGTGGCACCCGCGGCGCGCCTGCTGGAGGGTGAGGAACTCCCGGGGCCCTTGGACGAGAGCTGCGAGCGGCTGCTGCGCACCCTGCACCGGGCGCGTCAGACGGCCCGGGACGCGCCCAGATTCCGTGAGGCTGTGGCGCGGCGCCTGCGAGGTGAGCGCCTCCCCTTCGAGGGGTTGCCAGATGATCCCCACTTTCGAAACAACCTGCATGCTCCAGCGCGGTAACCCCCAAATCCACCGGGCCAGAGACTAGACTCATGTCACACCTCCCAGAGTCCCACCCAAACTGGGCGGGCCCCGGTCCCAGGGGTGTTCTCACCTCCACACACGCTACCGCCACCTGCAGCGTTGATGGGCACAGCACCCTCTGCCCCTCGGAGCCAAGCCCACAGGGCCCCATCCCCACTCTCTCACCTGGGAAGGCCCTACCCCCAGAGGGTCTCAATTCCCCACAGGAATGCGAAGCGCCCTCCAAAATGACTCAGACCATCACTCTAGCAGAATAGCGCCCCCACTGTACTCAGAACCACACTTCTGTCCTGGGGCAGCCCTGCCTCCGAATCCCGCACCTGGGTGGTTCCTTAAGACCCTTCTTCTTCCAACATGGCCCAACCTCCTCCTCCAAAGTTTGTTAGGCAGGGTGGCCCCAAATTCCACCCTCAAGGCAGCTCCATGTCCAGGTTCAAGCCCTAAAGTAGGGGGTGCTCTGATGTGGCCCCTGAAACGGACTGGCCCCCATGCACCCTGGCAGAGCCCGCATTGACCAAGCCCTTCAGCCACCGCCCCCCTCCCCCCCCCCCCCCACTCCTCCAGACCTCTCCCCAGCTAACCCTGCCCAGTTGTTCAGATAATCGGGGGCAGAGTCCCTCCTGGGTCAAAGTCCAGAGGGAACCAGGCAGGTGTGGGAGGAGCAAGGCAGGTGCCTGGGCCCTACCCCCAGCTCACCTGGCCTCGCCCCCAGGATTCCGGCCCAACCCGGAGCTGACAGAGGCCCTGACCACTGGCTTCTTGAGGAGGTTGCTCTGGGGGAGCCGAGGGGCTGGGGCGCCATGGGCCACACGACTCGAAAAGTTCCAACGCGTCCTCAGCGTCCTCTCACAGCGCCTGGAGCCCGACCCTTGAAAGCACAAGCCCCCTTCTCACGCTGGGATACCCAAGCATCTGGGGACTCCTGATGGAGACCAAGGAAGCTGCCCAAGTTTCTTCACCCAGCCAGATACAGTGGGGACCTGCACCCTGCTGCACAGAAGGAGCAGACTGGTTTGCAAGAACCCACCTTGCACCCTAAAAAGGCATGTGGATCCTGGGAGTGGACAGCTCCTGCCTTACACTAGAAGACCCAGATGTATGGAGGCTCTGCACACCCCACCCCACCCCTCAAGTGGTGAATGTATGTCTCTTAATGTTAAAGAGAACTTGAAGATCTGTCTGTAAGAGGCCAGAGTTCAAGTGTTTTAAAAGCTGTGTGACTTTTATCAGATCACTTGACCTCTCTGTGCCCAGTTTCAATATAAAAGTGAGACTGTACTTTCTAAGGGTTATCATGGGGATGAAAACTCAACGTTTGAATGAGCTCCTGGGTGGAGAAGGCCTGGCACACAGTAGGTGCTCAGCAGATCTGAGCTGCAGGGAACACCAAAGGGGTGACATCCAGCACTCTCCTCCCTACCGGAGTCACAGACACTCGACTCCCAGCAAGGGGCAGTTTGTCCAAGGTGTACCCAGGTTCATTGCCACTTCCTCATTCCCTGCGTGGCCCTTAAGGAGGGTGATGTTTGAATATCCAGCCCCAGTATCCAAACCTCCTAATAAGCCACAGACTCCAAGAGTTTTTCATCATTTTTTATATAAAACAAAATGACCCTAGCCGAGCGGCAGGAAGAAAAAAGATTCGAAACATGAGTATGTACATCAATGGTAGAAGGCACAGCGGGTCCATCTGGGGAGAGGAGTGAGGGGGTGGGGGGCAGCAGGTTACACAGGTCTCAGCCAAAGCCACGGGGGCAGAAATAAAGTGCGTAGGTCCTGGGGCCCCCCGTGGCCCAGAAGCAGCAGCCAACAGCCCCCCTCTTCCCGCTTCCAGCAGGGTTCAGTTGAGCATGACGCGGAGGTAAGAGGTGGGCACGTAGCCCTCACCCCCCTGTTTCCGCCTGACCCGGGTCCACCCGTCGCCTTTGTCTTCTTCCATGAGACTGAGGTCCTCGCCCTCAGCCATGGAGATGGTGCCCTCGCTGGACCCTGTCACAGAACGGCAGTGGGCTCAGGTCTTCTGGAGGCGGATCTCAACAGAGCCCAGCCCCAAATGCCACCCTCCCCTGCCCCTACCCCCCACCAAAGTCACCAATGTACCACCCAGGCTGTCCATACCTTCAAAGTGGTAGATGGCCACACAGTGACCAATGGGGGAGGCGGGCTCCTCCTCAAATTCCTCATCAAATTCCGTGTAGATGGGGGCATCCTGACCCTCCTCAGATGGGGGCTCTTCAGAGCTGATTGGAGAAGGCAAAGCAGTGAGAATAGGCACCCCTTACCAGGGTCCCGGGTCTGGGGACAGACCCACCCTGGCCTCCCTGCTCACCTCTCCTTGTTCTCTTGCGATCCATTGTTGCTGTTGCTGCTGCTGTCCGGCGGCGCGCTGGCTGGGGGGTCTGGAGGCCGGGTGTGCCGGCCCAGGGTGTCTCCCCGGTTGCTTAGGACTCGGCTCTCAGCTTCTGCCAGCCAAGCCTGAAAGGAGGGGACCGCACACTCAGCTCCAGGGCCAGGCTCTGGGGTCAGCCCACTCTGGGCCTGGAGGTTTCCTGAGATCACCCATGTACACCAGAGGCAGTGATGAGAAACAGCTGGAGCCCCCACCACCTACACCTCCCTGTCCCTCATTCTCCCCCTCCCCACCAGGCAGTGACTCAGCCAGGCCTGCCGGCCCCGCCTCTCCCCAGGGTCTGCCCTGACCTCATACTTCTGTACTTCCAGTTTCAGCCGTTCGATGTTGTTCAGGGTTTCCGTGATCCGGGGTTCCAAGCTGGCTGGGTCTCCCATCTGGGGTGTCTTTTCATACACATCCTTCATTTTCTTCAGGGCCTCCCTAGGGTGAGACAGATGGAGGAGAAAGAAATCCATGTGATTTAACAAACAAAAAAAGATGGGCTTTGCTTCAGGGAGCTCAGCCAGTGCTTCATAGCCTGGATTCAAATCCCAGAGCGGGCATTTCCTAGTTGTTCCAAAACTGTGTCTCAGTAGGCTTGTCTGTGAAAGGAGAATAATGGTATCTATATGTGTTGTGAAGATGAGAGCAGTGCCTTTACTGGAGTATAACTATGCTGGAGTATAGTTGCTGTACAATGTTGCGTTAGCAAAGTGAATCAGCTCACACGTACACATATATCCCCTCTTTTTTTGGATTTCTTTCCCATTTAGTCCACCACAGTGCATTGAGTAGAGGTCCCTGTGCTATACAGTAGGTTCTCATTAGTTATCTATTTTATACGTAGTAGTGTATATAGGGGGCTTCCCAGGTGGAGCTAGTGGTAAAGAACCACCCATGTAAGAGATGCAGGACATGCAGGTTTGATCCCTGGGTCAGAAGATCCCCTGCAGAAGGAAATGGCAACCCACTCCAGTATTCTTGCCTGGAAAATTCCATGGACAGAGGAGCCTGGAGGGCTACAGTTCATGGGGGTCGCAAAGAGTCTGACATAACTGAGCAACTAACACTTTCAGATTTTCATACTGAGTGCACACAGCATACCAGAAACCCATTCTAGGCATGAGAAATACAGCACTAAACAGAACTATGTGGATCCTACCTCTCAGTTAGGATACACATTGTCTCCTATGTGTATCACAGTCTCTCAGGAAAACAAGAATTCTAATGATCCATGTAAGGAGTTAGAAGCTTTATAAATGCTAGGTGGTATTATTATTATTATCATTAGTCTCCTGTCCCTGCTTCCTCCATGTCTATATATACAGATGGTAATTGTTACACGCATGGACCTCTGGACGATGACAAACCTGGGTTCAACTTCTTCCCAGTCCTAATACCTGATGCACATTACAGATGAGGAAACTGGAATGAGCTAGAATAAAGACCAGTCCATTTGGACTCCAGAGCATGCACCAGTAACCCCAACATCATAAAAATCTCAGGAATGGGGATTTCTCTGGTGGTCTAGTGGTTAAGAGTCTGCACTTCCCCTGCAGGGGGCACAGGTTCCATCCCTGGTAGGGAACGAAGACCCAGGATGCCGCTTAAGGTGCAGCCAAAAATTAAAAAAAAAAAAACGAAACGAAACACTCAGGAACAATAATCAAATGGAACTTTACACCAATAAAAGCCATTTTGTACAAGGAGTTCTGTGCAAAACAGCAAAATATCATTTGGCTGCCTATCTGCAAGTGGCAAACGTCATTCTTATTATGTAAGAGGACTGGGAAGAGAATCTTGCTGCTTGGAAAGTGTGAGTAAAGATTTTCTTTTTTTTTTTTAATCTGGCAGGTTTTTTTATTGTTAATATGTTAAGTGTTTTGAGTTATTAAATGAAAAAACCATATGCTTTTTTTTTCTTTTAGCCAATTAATGGAGTGAATAAGACTCATAGATGTTTTTGATATTGAACCATCTTTGCATTGCTGGGCTAACCCCACTGATCATGATTTTGTTTGTTTGTTTTTTATTATTATTCTTTATTGTGGTATATACATAATATACAATTTCCCATTTGTGCTATTTTTAAGTGTACATATCCATGGCATTAAATTCATTCATGGAGTTGGGCAATCACCATCACCACATGATATAATACTGTTTTTAATACATTGCTGGACTTGGACTGGCTAGGATTTTGCAATCTAAGATTAAGTTAATTAAATAAATCCATAATTTTATTTTCTTGAATTCTTGCTAACTCAGTTTTGGAACTGAGATTCCACCAGCCTCCTAAATGAACTGGCAGCTTTCACTCTTTTTTTTCCCAGTCTTTTTGGCAGCATGTGGGATCTTCATTCTCTGACCAAGGATTGAACCTATGCTCCCTGCATTGGCAGCACAGAGTCTTAACCACCGGACCTCCAGGGAAGTCCCTTTCACTTTTTTTCTGTTTCCTAGAATGACTTGTATAAGGTGGGAAGAAACCATTTCTTCTACTTGCTGCTGCTGCTGCTAAGTCACTTCAGTCGTGTCCGACTCTGTGCGACCCCATGGATGGCAGCCCACCAGGCTCCCCCATCCCTGGGATTCTCCAGGCAAGAACACTGGAGTGGGTTGCCATTTCCTTCTCTAAGGCATGAAAGTGAAAAGTGAAAGTGAAGTCGCTCAGCCCTGTCGGACTTTTAGCAACCCCATGGACTGCAGCCCACCAGGCTCCTCCGTCCATGGGATTTTCCAGGCAAGAGGACTGGAGTGGGGTGCCATGGCCTTCTCCACTTCTACTTGCAGTTCACCTTATAAACCCACTGGGGCCTGGGGTTTGTTAGGAGACCTTTGGGTACCATTTCAGTGTGAATCATTTATCCTTTCACCTTGTTCCTTACCTGCTCAGCCCCTCACCTTACCTCTGGTCCATCTCCTTCTGGAGTTCACGGTTCCGTTCTTCCAGCTGCTGCTGCAGTCGCTTTCTCTGCTGCTCCGGGGGCAAGTGGCTGAAATCCTCAGTCACCACTGTCTGCGAGGTGGAAGAGGATTGAGCTCCGGAACACAGAGTTTGAGCTCTCAGGTCTAAGATAGGCCTAAGACACACCAAGTCCACCTTCCTCCCTGCCCAAGGTTCTTGGGGGGGCAAGGCCATGCACAGAGCGAAGCAGGTCCAGGTGGGGCCTTGGAAGGAGGGGGCCCAGCCTGCGGCAGGAAGCGAGCCCAGGGTCCCGCCACCCGGCCGCTGGGCGGGCTGGGGCCGCCCCCTCCTCCTCCCCCAGAGGCCTCACTTACCCCACGGCTGCCTCGAAGGCTGCGGAAGGATGCTAGCCGCGGTTTGACCGACTTACTGATCTCGCTCAGTATGGCCAAGGGGTCGAGGCCGGAGCGGGGGGACGGGGGTCCATTAGGTAATGCCGAGGGTAGGGGGCCCCCCAGGGGGGAGAGAGGTGGGGGACACGGCTACCGGCAGGGGCCAGGGAGGGCATGGGTCAGAAGGGTCGGGAGGATGTAGAGAACAAAGACGGATGGACGGACGGATGGACGGCGGATGGACGCAATAAAGAAAAAAGAAAAAAAAACCAAATGGAGAAAAGAAAAAAAAAAGTAAGAAAACCACAACTCAAGATGCACAATCACACACACAGAAAATGCATGCAAAGAGCAACACAAATATCTGGGAGGTGACGGGAGGGCATTAGATTGTGAGCCAGAAGGCCAGACCCCTCCCCCTCTACCCCCCAACACTTCCCACCTCCCTTGCATCCTATGTCCAGTTTCTAGAATGGAGCCTGGAGGCACAGGGAGGCCCATGTTTCTCTACCCGACCCCCAACCCCAGCTTTCTGGGCTCACAGTCTAGAAGGTGGAAGGAGAGGCATGCAGAAATCAAGGTCTCAGACAAAAATGGGGCCACAGATGTCAAGGGCAAGCTAAGAGAAGAGTCAAAGGCATGAAATACCAAAAGGGCTACAGCCGGGGTTTAAGCTGGGGGATTCAAAGCATATGTCGACAGGGATCGAAAGTATGAAACAGGAGTCAAAGGTATAAATTGGGCAGAGGAGGGGGTTGTCAAAGGTAGAAACCAGGGGTGTCCAGGTACGTGCCTGACATTGAAAGCCAAAAATCCCAAGAAAAACCAGCCTGAGGTTAGGGGGCCCAAAGACTCATCAGAGGGTTGAAGAGACTCAAGGGGAGTCCCTAGGGCTGGTGTCCCAAGCCCTCATCCAGCCCTGAACCCCAAAGCAGGTCTCTTCTCTCAGCCTCCTGAGAAGCAGCAGACAGACGCCACAGGCCCTCCCCTGTCAATCCGCCCCCACCCCACCCCCCCCAGCCTCGGGGGACTCCCAGACCAATGGCCCAGCCGCCTTCCTTCCCTCCAGCCCGGGCTAGCAGCCAAGAGGAAAATTCCTGCCTGGGACTCAGCGTTCCGGCGGCTGGGGCTGACTCAGTGTGGGCCCCTGCTGTCCCCACTCACACCCAGCCCTCCACCCTGAGGGCCCCGGCCCCCACCTTGTTCTTCTTGCCGAATGGCCAGCGCTTAGCCCGGCTGCGGCTCGTGCCTCGGAGCTCTGGCCGTCCATCGGAGGGGGTACCCAGGCTGCTGTCCGAGGGCACACGGTTCATGGGCTGGCTAAAGTCTTCGAATTCCACGTCACCCGGACGGGCAAAGCCTGACTTGTGCAGCTCAATTAGGACCTGGGAATCCTGGGGATGGTGAGGGGCAATCAGGGGCAAGAGTGGGGGCCCAGCCTTCGGACTCCTACTTCTGCATACCACCCCCAACCACTGCTTGTCCCCTGTGGTCCACTGCCAGGACCAGGCACCCACATTCTTGGCATTCACAGCATCTGCAGCCACCTTCATGCCCTCCAAACACTTGGCAATGATGGGTACCACCTCCAGCTCAGTCTCTGACAGGAGCCCGTAACCAGCCCCCAGGTGGGTGGCCCGCCGCTCGTCCATGTCCTGCAGCTTCTGTAGAGACAGGGGGCACGGTTCTCAGGGGCATTGGTCGAGGGGCTGGTGGCAGAGTGATTCCCTCCTGAGCATAATGGAGCCCCACACTGACCCCAAGCCCAGTTTAGCAGGGAAAACACAGAATTGAACACAGAGACTTCAAGCTCAGTGTGGTCAGGGGAGAAATTTCAGAGGCGAGGGAGATGTCAGAGAGGAATTTGAGGCCCTCCTTTTGCCTAGGGAGTCAGGAAAGGCTCCTCAAAGGAGGTGAAAATGTAGCCAGGAAGGGACTTCCCCAGTGGTCCAGTGGCTAAGGCACTGCATTCCCAATGCAAGGGGTCCAGGTTCAATCCCTGGTCAGGGAACTAGATCCCACATGCTGCAACTAAGACAAGGTGCAGCCTAATTAATTAATTTTAAAAATATACTAAGAAAAAAACACAGCCAGGAGTTTCAAGAAAAAAGCAGACCCAACGCAGATACTCCCAGTCTCAGTGTTGGGATAGAGAGTAGAGTACAGAGCTGAAACAGGAGAAGGGAAATTTGAGATCTGCCAGAGGGTTTGTTAGAATTGGGGCTTGGAAGAATGTAGGAATTACAAAAGGAAAGAACGACATCCCTGGCAGAAAGAACAGCTTGAATAAAATCGGAGAACACTTGACTATTGGGTTCTAACTTCTTTACAATTTAGAGATTAGGGCATTACAGCTGGGGTTTTGACAAGTGTATAGGAGTTGGTTAACTCTGGGGTTCTCTAGGGAAGGTGGGACTGGGGGTTTGTAGCACTCACATCAAATATCTGGGGCATCTGGGAAAAATAGAAGTGAGACTGGTCACGGTTGAAGCGCTGTAGTTGGGCTGCATACTCATTTTTGCTTTCTTCTGCCATATGACTCCGAAGGTGGGCTTGTTGTTTGGCCTGAGGAATATCGAGGTGGGGGGAAGGTCATAGCCCAGTTCTGGCCTTGCCTAACCCTGACCCCCAAGCCTGTCTCAGACCCCACAGGCACCTTCTCCACATCAGCCTTGGTGGCGTTGATATCCTGGTCAAGCCTCTCAGCGGTCTGGGCTGCCTTCTCAGCCTCCCTGCAGTCCCGTTCAAATTTACGTTTACTCTGTGTTGGAGACAGAACCGGAATGAAGGAGCTGCCCGCCATGGTTTCAGGGACTGGGGGGAAGTCACCAGCAACTGGGAGTCAGGGTGGGGACAACAGGCAGGTTGGAAATCCACAGGAGAGGAGGGGTCCAGGCCAGATGAAGTGAATCGACAACCCTCACCCAGCTGCTCGGGGCCAGAGCCTCACTTCTCCACACCCACACACTCACATTCTCCAGCTGCTTGAAGCCACTTTCCAGCTGCTGCTGGGCCCGACGACCTTCTTGGAAGTGCTATGGGAAGAGGGGGCGATAAGGCTCACCCTGATGTCAGGGGACCCTCGGGAAGCCCCAGAGAAGGGATCACCCACCATCTTTCTCTCCTGTTTCATCTCCTGCGAGTACTTGGCCAGCTCCAGACATACACGCACGCTGAGGTTCTCGGCCACCAGCTCCCGCTGGCCAGCAAAATCATTCACCTCCTGCAGAATCTGCACGAAGGACTGTTGCTGGCTGAACCTGGGGTGGGATGGAGGGGGGACAGGGGCTGGGGGTCAGGACCCCCGGGAACCACAAGCCCCCAGACCCACCTCCATATGAGAAAGCATGAGCCCCAAGACATTCACCCCAGAAGCAACGATAAATTCTGGCCCACACCCCCAGCCTTCAAAGGGGACACAGAAACTCAGAATTCTCAGAATTTGGGGAGGTCTTAGAAAGGGGATACGATGCTTACACCATCTTTTTGCATCACTCTCGTGGTGTCAGTAGCAGCATCATATAATCAAATACTATAAATGCTTTTGCAAGAAGCATTAGTATTCACATAAGTGAGATAAAATCCAAGAAGACCCTAATGAACTTAATTAACTTCATGTCAGTTCAGGTCTTGAGATTGCCTCCAAACAAGCGACCAGAAAACCTTTTGCTTTCTAGAGCTTTGGGGGTTTCTGGAACTGGAATAAAGTGAAATGAGCCAGGCATTGTTTTAACACACTATCTTAATCTTCATATGAGCCCCTACAAGGACATCGTCATCCCCAATTCACAGGAGAGGAAAACCAAGGCTCACAACATGAGTCACTTGCCCAGAGTCATTCATTTAATAACTGTGGGAGCCTCTCCCATTTAATAGGCGAGGGAAACGGAGGCTGAGAACTGAAGTCAAGTGGCCAAAGCAGTTCAGCTGGAAAGTAGTGGATTTAGAATTCCAAGCCAGGTAATTCGGTTCCTGCATCCAAGCTCACGCCTCTAGGTGGAACTGGGGTGAGAAGTCAGGGATCTGTTTGCGGGGAGCCCAGCTTGAGAGAGAGAGCCCAGCTTGAAAGAGAGAGGAAGTGGGTCCCATACCCTGGCCCTCCCAAATCTAGCCCTGTATCCATCCGGTGTTCGTTCTTACTTGGATTCAGGGTCATCTTTGGCAGGTCTTTTGGGCATGTATTTTTTCACCAGGCTCCTAAGGAGAGAGGCAGGAAGGCTGAGCCCCCAGTCCTCCAACCGCTCCCCCTAACCCCAGGGCGCGGCCACCTTAGGGTCTCACCGCAGTTGCTTTGCATAAGCCTGCTCCACCTCCGTCCGCTCTTTCACGAACTTCACGTATCTGTCCAACAGGTCCAGACCCCACTGCGTGTGCCGCTCGAGCACCTCAAACTGATCCTAGCAGGGGGATTGGGAGGACCAAGGTCAGGACCCGGGGACCCCACAGCCGCCGACCCAGCGGCAGGGGAGCCTCCTGGCTCCGAGCTCCAAGAAGGAGTGGCTTCCCGGCCCCGCCCCGGAGCGGTGCGGGGGGAGGCAGGAAACCGGCGGGAACCCCCTCCCCTTCCCGGGAAGGGCCAGAGAACTGGGGCGGGGCCCCAGCCGGACTACAGGGTCCCCTCTCCCGGCGTCCAAGAGGGGTGTGGAATGGGGCAAGGCCACTCCCCCTGCCCTGGGTCCCCTAATCCCCCCCAGATTCCGGAAAATCCGGCCGGCCTGGCGTGAGTCAGGGCCAGAGGGGCAGGGTTCCCTGCAGCTTGGGGGGGGGGGGGGCCCAGAATGGTGGGAGCGCGGGCATCAGGTTCCCCCGGTCGCCACGCTTCCCAGGGTCCCCCCAGGGGCGACTCAGTTTTCCTCACTGACTTCACTTTACCTCCAAAAGAAATCCCAGAGTTGGTGTGGGGGGGACGATCTAGTTAACCCAGGGCACCCAGGAACCCAGGAGTGCCACCGCCCCCAGAAAGAGGAGGGGTCAGAGGTTCCGGCTAGGAAAGGGGGAAAAAATTCTGGGGCTTCCAGGGCATAGGTTCGAGGCGATTAGTGGCGGCCCCTCCCAGTGCCTAAGGAGGGCTGGGGGAGGGGGCTGAGGCCGAGGCTCGCAGCCCCCTCCCCCCTACAGCGTCCCAATCCCTAATTGTAGATTAGAGGCGACGTGAAGGCGGTTTGGACTTCCAGGTCCCACGTGGGGTTGGAAGTGGCCAGAGGGCCCCCTCCCCCGCCCCAGCCGGACAGGCGGACGGCGGGCAGGGACCCAGGGGCCGTAAGATAAGCCGCCGGCCCAGTCAGGGCGCTCAAAATAGGTGACCTCTCCCGGCTGCTCAGGCCTGGTCCCAGGACTTCTTCTGCCCTCCTCACTATGAACCCCGTACCTCAGTTTCCCAGCGCGGCTCCTGAAAGGTCGCCCTCCGCTCCGGGGCGTCCTGAACCGCCCTGGGAAACTCCGCGGAGAGAGGGGATTCCAGGGGTCGGTGGAAGGAAACGCGCAGAGATCCCGCTGGGGTACTGCAGGGGCAAATCGTGGGTCTGGACCCCAGGAAGGGAGGAACTTGGAGTCAAGCGGAACAGACTCACCCACAGTTCGGTGCCCCAATCCATGCTGCTCCTGCCGGGGCCGACGCCTCCACCGCACCCGGTCCCTGCCGCCCGCCGCCGCCGGGAGACTCAGCCCAGGGCTAGGAGCCCGACCCCGCCCCGCTAAAGGCCCCGCCCACTCCAAGCTCTGCCACGCCCCGTACACTCTGCCACGCCCCCGCACTCTTGGAGCCCTGGCACGGCCCCCTGAAAGCAAGAACCCCCTCCAAGGAGGCGGGCCCCAACGGACGCCCCGCCCCTTCCTAAAGGAATGCGCGCCACCCGACGCCACTGGACAGACCCCTTAAAGGACCCCCATCCATTTTCCAAATCCCCTGGGACCCTTTTGTCCACCCCATCCCTGACCCCGCCCTGGACGGTTTTTTCTTTTCCTCTTCCCTTTCAATCATTCATTAAAGGGCCAAGACACTAAAACCCCAACTCAGGAGGTTTTCCCCCCACTCCATCGCAGGGAGAACTGAGGTCACCCCGCTCTTGCGGGCCGGCCTGGCTCCAGACGTCTACGTTCGTCCCACTAATGGTCTGGTCCCTCCGGCCACAGGGCGGATGGGAGGACTTCGATCCTGTCCAGGACGCGCCTCCGCCAAGGCCGGGTCCATTAGTGCCCCTACCGCATCCTGCCTCCCTCCCTAAAGTCTACGCCGGGAAACTGAGGACGGGCTGTCCTTGGGGCGCCAGGCCCAGGCCTTTACTCGGCTCCCGTACAGTTCGAGCTTGCACCTGCCCATTTCCCAGTCTCATCCATTAAAGCCCAATCAGGTTTAATAGTTTGCATAGACTCTAGTATTCTACTCCACGACTCCCCCGCTCCTCGAACCCTTGGGCTTGGAAGTCTGTCACCTCTCTCATAAAGTCAGTTCACACACTGTTAATCCCTTTGAGGCACTGGGATGAAAGGGGCGAGATCCAAGGAGCAACCTCCCCAACTCCCATCCTCTCCTGCCTTTGGTACTTTCTCTTTGGTTACAGAGGTGACAGTCGCCCTGCTGGGGCTGAGGGCTTTAGACCCCCTGGGACAAGTCAGGCTCTGAGCCCCGTCTTCCAGGACACAAGAAATACAACAGGGCTAGGATAGATAGCTCCAGTAACCCACACTGGGACAGACGGCTCTGCGGGGACCTGGCCCCACCTGCTGGTGGCTTCCGAGTTAGAAAATTTCAGATTGCAAAATAGACGGGCCTCAGAGGTTAGATGGAGAAGGAAACGGCAACCCACTCCAGTACTCTTGCCTGGGAAATCCCATGGACAGGGGAGCCTGGCGGGCTACAGTCCATAGGGTCACAAAGAGTCGGACACGACTGAGTTATTGAGCATGCATACCAGAGGTTAGAGGGTCAGATCGAGTCAGAAACTCAGCCTGGGGTCTGGAACTCAGCGGCTCAGCCTGGGAGTTAGGGTCTCAGCTGAAATTGGGGTTCATCCCAGGTGGGCACCACAATTGGGATGGGACCTGACTAGGATCGGAGGTTTAGGAGAGGGGTGAGCCATTAGTCGAAGGCCTGGGACTCAAACGAAGGTCCACAGGTCTGTCCTAATCTGAGGTCAGGGCTCAGTCTTTATCTGAGATCTGTCTAGGTGTAAACTCAGCCAGAGATTAAGGCTCAGTAGAGTTGACTCATTGGAAAAGACTCTGATGCTGGGAGGGATTGGGGGCAGGAGGAGAAGGGGACGACAGAGGATGAGATGGCTGGATGGCATCACCGACTCGATGGACGTGAGTTTGAGTAAACTCCGGGAGTTGGTGGTGGACAGGGAGGCCTGGCGTGCTGCGATTCATGGGGTTGCAAAGAGTCGGACACGACTGAGTGACTGAACTGAACTGATAGGCTGAGAGTAGAAGGGGAAGGGAGAGCTGCATTTCAGCTGAAGTCAGGACTCAGCCGCAGGTAGGCGCTCAGCGTGGTGTTGGGGTTCAGCCTGAATCAAGATTGTCCTGGATTCTGGGGATGGGACTCCATCCAGTGGCCTCACTCCAGGATAGAAGTGTCCGCCGAAGCCTGGTAACTCAGTCTGGGATCATAGGTCATTCCAGGGTCATGATTTAGCCTGGGGCCAGGTTTTGGCCTCTCGGTGGATCTGCAAGATTAGGAAAACAAGACAGGCTTTAGCAAATGCAAGTGTTTACCAAAAGCCTGAGCTTTGGCAGGGAGCCACATCCCCAGGGGAAAAAGGGGAAGTCTGTCCTTAGGGATATTGGGAGATGTAGTTTATTGTATGCCCCCATTGAGTTGTTTGCTGCCCCACCCCCTCCAACCTTGCGTTGTGGGTAATGTAGTTCTGAACGGATCTGTCAGTTAAGAGTGGGTGGAGGAATTCCTCTTCAGGGAAGGGTATCAGATCTATCACAATTGGCTGGATGCGCTGTCCATCAACTTACATCCGGGACAATCTTTCTAGTGATTGGTGGGTGTAAAGGCGGGGTTAAGCAATATTAGCATTCCCATTCGGGACTGGTGCTGTCCATTTGGTGTCTTACAGGGGGCGGGCACGAGAGGAGGCAATCGGTGATTGGCTGAGAGGGCTCAAAAAGCAGAAGGGTCGGCCCCCACCGTGCGGCGATTGGCTCACCGGTAGGCGGGCCTGGGGGCGTCAGAGGCGGAGTCAAGGGAGGCGGTGGCTCCAGAGATGGCAGTGAGCGAGAGGAGGGGGCTCGGCCGTGGGAGCCCCGCGGAATGGGGGCCGTGGCTACTTCTGCTGCTGCTGTTAGGCGGTTCCTCTGGACGCATTCACCGGCTGACGCTGACGGTGAGTCCCGCCGCGTGGCGGTCTGGGGTGCGGGGCACAGCTTTGGCCCGGAAAAGCCCCTAGCTTGGAGTGGTCTCGTCCTATCTCCCCCGCTCCTTATGCGGGATGGAGAGGTCCAGCGCCCCCTGCTTCAGGCCAGGAGTGGTCTCGCCAGAGGAGCCCTCTCAGTGGTTCTTTTGAAGATGCCTGGCCTGCTGCGCTGGGGTCGTCCCTTGCCCACAGCGGGTGGGGCTTCACCTCTGGGGACCCAGGACTCTGAGGCCTTTAAATTCTTGGGATCGCTTTGGGGCTGCTAGGGACCCTTGACGCCGCCCAGGGAAGTCCCTGGGGGTTCTAGAATGAGAGTACTAATTGGGATCTTGGGGACTCAGTTGGAACCTAAAAATTTTCCGAGAAGTGAGGACCAGGGTCCCCAAGATGCGTAACCCTGCTTTACGGGTGATGCCCACCTCGTAGGGAGAATTCCACGTATCCCAGACCTTCTCTTCCTGGACTCTCCGAATGGTGGCCAGAGGATCCCGAACCATTCTGTGCTTACTTGGAATTGGTCTGGGATCATGGCCTACAGGGGTGGCCCTCTCTTCCTCTCCCGTCACCCTTTGAACCTGTCCTAAATACAGAGATACCGGGAGGGGGCCGAATCCCTTGGCGGAATCTCGTGCCAGAGCCCTGGGGCTGGGCTGGTGGGAAGTCTGAACTGTCTCTGTTTCCTTGGTCTCCGGCAGGGGGAGAAGCGAGCAGACATCCAACTGAACAGCTTTGGTTTCTACACCAACGGCTCCCTGGAGGTGAATCTGAGCCTCCTGAGGCTAGGCCGCCAGGATACAGAAGAGAAGGCCCCGCTGGTGAGGGGCTTTGGGAAATTTGCTGGAGGAGGGAGATGTGCACGAGTTTCTGAGCCCACCCACTCCCCCCCAGTTCTGGATTCACATCCTAGCTCTGCCTCACCCTTGTGATCGTGGGCCAGTCCTTTGGTCTCTCTGAGTTTCCATTTGCTTATCTGTAACTGAGGAATATTTGCTTATCTGTAACTGAGGAGAAGGCAATGGCAACCCACTCCAGTACTCTTGCCTGGAAAACCCCATGGATGGAGGAGCCTGGTAGGCTTCAGTCCATGGGGTCGCTGAGTCGGACACGACTGAGCGACTTCACTTTCACTTTTCACTTTCATGCGTTAGAGAAGGAACTGGCAACCCACTCCAGTGTTCTTGCCTGGAGAATCCCAGGGACGGGGGGAGGCGGGGCTGGTAGGCTGCCATCTATGGGGTCACACAGAGTCGGACACGACTGACGTGACTTAGCAGCAACTGAGGAATAATTTCTCAGGCTATACACGGAGCTGGTGAGAGGGGAGCCTACCAGTGAACGGGACAGCCCCAGTTCCTGCAGTCAAAATCAGAGGCTAGTGTTATTGAATCCCCGCTGGGTACCCATATACTGCAAATAAATTTCCATGAGTCTGTTCTGTCATAGCCACCTTTCAGGATCCCTGTGAAAATATTACACCTGTAAACCAAATTTTACAGGTGTTTGTATAGACTCAGAGGTATGTGGCTTACTCAAAGTCCCAGAGCTTGGATGTAGATCCAAGTGTGTTGGATTCCAGAGCCCAAGGCAGGAAGCCGTAAACATTCTATTTATTTTTTGCATAATCATTTTAAATTGGGGGCGGGGGGGCGGGGGGAGAGGAACCAGCGAAGGTCTCCTGGAGGAAATGACATCCCAGTCGAGTGGTTAGGAGTTAAAGGAAGAGGATTGGGGTGCTGGGGGCAAGTGGGAAAAGTCAGTGAATGCAGGATCTCCCCCTTAGTAGGTATTAAGGAAATTCGAGGTTATGTGTCTGTTGCCACTGATAGAGGTCCTTGCTGGTGTCCCCCACCTCACAGTTTGTTTTCTTTCCACTTGCCAGGTGGGGTTCAGTCTGACCCGGGTGAGATCTGGCAGCATTCGCTCCTACTCAGTGAGTGGTAGGGGTGGAAGTGGGGAGAGGAGGGTGGAGGGGCTGAGGCAGAGGAAGGGGAGGGTTGTCTGTCGGCCTCTGAAACTCAAAGTCCCCTGGTCCTCTCCCAGAGAGGAAGGGAGAGACTCACCCTTGTCCCGGGGAAGGAGGAGAGGATGGGGAGGGAGGCAGGGTGGGCCTGGACCAGTGGGTGGGGGTAACCAAAGCTCCCTACTGCCCACCCTCCAGAATCGGGACTCCCATGAGTGTCCTCTCCGGAAAAACAGTAGCAGCCTCCTGGTTCTCTTCCTCATCAACACCAAAGATCTGGAGTGAGTATGGGGGCTACCCTAAAGATCCATCACTGGGGTGTCCCTTGTTGTGATACCCATGTGAGCTGATCAGGTGGAATGAGAACCAGCCAGAAAGAACCTTATGCCTTTGGAGAAAGCCACTCGCTTTTGTTGTTGTTAAATTTTAGTTATTTATTTTTGGCTGCACTGGGTCTTTGTTGCTGCACATAGGCTTTCTCTACTGGTGGCGAGCAGAAGCTACTCTCTCCCTACCCAAGATGCTCTGGCTTCTCATTCCTATGGCATCTCTTATTGCAGAGCACGGGCTTTAGGGCATTCGGGCTTCAGTAGGTTCGGCAGGTGAGCTCTAGAACGCAGGCTCAGTGGTTGTGGTGCATGGGCCTAGATGTTCCGTGGCATAGGGGATCCTCCCAGACCAGGGATTGAACGCATCTCCCCTGCATTTGGCAGGTGGATTCTTTACCACTGAGCCACCAGGGCAGCCCTCCCTGGTGGTACAGTGGATAAAAATCCACCTGCCAATGAAGGAGAGGCAGATTCGATCTCTGGATCAGGAAGATCCCCTGGAGTAGGAAATGGCAACCTGCTCCAGTATTCTTGCTTGGAGAATCCCATGGACAGAGGAACCTGGAGGGCTACAGTCCATAGGGTCCCAAAGAGTTGGACAGAACTGAAGTGACTTAGCATGCACACATGACCAGGGAAGCCTGACAGCATTTTCTTATTAAATAAGGTGTACTTCAGTAGAATGAGTGACTCTTTGTCATGGGAAGTGACAGATAATCCCTGGTGCTGGCAACACAGGGATGTGGCAGCCATCTCGATGGATGGTGGCCAAATGCTGCCACTTGATGACCACTGGTAGAACCCCCCAAGAGAGCAGACCCTGAGGACCTGAGTGGCCATTGAGTCCCTCAGCACAGCTGGTGTTCCTGACCTCGGGCTTCAGCCTCCCCACATCATCCCCAGGGTCCAGGTACGAAAGTATGGGGAGCAGAAAAAGCTGTTCATCTCTGCTGGGCTCCTCCCAGAATCACCCTCCGAACCAGGGCTCCCAAAGTCAGAGCACATGGTCACCCCCAAGGTGGACCACGGTGAGTCGGGCTGGGAGGAGTGGGTGGGCAGGGGTGCTCCATACATTCCCCCATCGTTCTGCTGTCTGTCCATCTCTGATCTCACCTGTGTTTCACCAGCAGGGACCACTGCTGCACCTGACAAGGCCAAGTCAAAACCCACAGGATTACAAGGGGACCGGCAGGTATGGGAAGCCAGGGCAGGAGGGAGGAAGGCCCCACCCCCATAGGGGGCAGCTGATGCTCCATCGACTCACTCTGTCCCCCCCAGGGTGTCAGTGGGAAGGACCAGGAGCTGGTATTGGGCCTGGGCCACCTCAACAACTCCTACAATTTCAGTGTGAGTATCCGGGAGTGCCTGCAGCACCTCCCCTCCACAAAGTGGGGACGCCCCCAAGTTGAGGTCCCCTCTCCCCTCTGTCCGCCCCGCCTCTCAGTTCCATGTAGTGATCGGCTCTAGGGCTGAGGAAGGCCAATACAACCTCAACTTCCACAACTGTGACAACTTGGTGCCAGGCCGGGAGCAGCCGTTTGACATCACGGTGAGTGGAGGGGGAGGGCAGTGGGTTCATGGAGCCCTCACTGCGGGCCAGGTACCCCATGTGCATCAGGGAGACGGGAAATCTGAGGATCAGAAATGAGAGAACGGAACCTGGAGACTCACACTCAGGGCCCAGCATGTCTGGAGCTAGCCTGCAACCCCCTGTCCCCCACTGCTTCCTCCCCAGGTAATGATCCGGGAGAAGAACCCCGAGGGCTACCTGTCAGCGGCGGAAATCCCTCTTTTCAAGCTGTACATGGTCATGTCCGCATGCTTCCTGGGCGCCGGCATCTTCTGGGTGTCCATCCTCTGCAAGAACACGTAATGCCCTTGATCCTGGGGGTCCTCCACCTCCTGTCTCCCCACTTTCCCATCCTTGCCCCTGACCAATGCCCTCTCTCTTCTGTCCCTCATCTCTCCTCCCCCTCCAGGTACAACGTCTTCAAGATCCACTGGCTCATGGCAGCCCTGACTTTCACCAAGAGCGTCTCTCTTCTCTTCCACAGTGTGAGAGTCTGGGGCCAGGAACAGCGTGGGGTGGGCTGGAGTCTCTGGGGCCAGGAAAAAGCCCCTACAAGCCACTCCCCAAATCTCTGCAGACCCTGGGCTGGAGAGTTCCATATGTCCATCCGAGTGTCCATCCATTTTATCACTGTAGCCAGCTTTCCATCCAGCCCTTCTGTCCAGCTGTGATAGCCCACCTTTCAGTCTGACTATTTGTGGGTCCAGCTGTGACTATCAACCAGGCCGATTGTCTAACTGTCGATCCGTCCGACTGTGACCTTCCCTCCATTGTCGCGGGTGTGACTGTCTCTTTCTCTGTCCACGCACCATCCTGATTGGAACCGTCCGTTCCTGTCCCCTTCCTGGTCATCCATCCATCAGTGATTGTGCATGTTCCCAAACCACCATCCATCCACCCTCCCCATTCCCCTGTCCATCTGTCTGAATGTCAATCCATCCACCCACCTCCAGATCAACTACTACTTCATCAACAGCCAGGGCCACCCCATCGAAGGCCTCGCTGTCATGCACTACATCACGCATCTGTGAGTGCCCCTTTCTGCTGGGCAAGGTGGTGGGGAGGCAGACAGGGGAGGGCTGGGCCCCCAGGGTCTCACCACACCTCCTACCTCCCTCTGCCAGGCTGAAGGGTGCCCTCCTCTTCATCACCATTGCCTTGATCGGCTCCGGCTGGGCCTTCGTCAAGTACGTGCTGTCAGACAAGGAGAAGAAGATCTTTGGGATAGTGATCCCACTGCAGGTGCCTAGGGAGGTCCCAGGGGCGGGGCTGGTGGGCGTGGCTACACACACCCAGTCCTCCGCCCACCTGCCCCGCCCCCTGCCCCCGCAGGTCCTGGCCAACGTGGCCTACATTGTCATGGAGTCCCGCGAGGAGGGTGCCAGCGACTACGGTATCTGGAAGGAGATCCTCTTCCTGGTGGATCTCATCTGCTGTGGCACCATCCTGTTCCCCGTGGTCTGGTGAGGACCCCCACTGGGCCCCTCCCGCCGTGGGCCCGGGCGGGGGCAGTACTGACTGCCCCCTGTGTCCCTCCCTCCGTCCCAGGTCCATCCGGCATCTCCAGGACGCGTCTGGCACTGATGGGAAGGGTGAGACTGTGCCCGGGGCCCTTGGCTGGCTGCTGGTCCCTCTTGCTGACCCCTGGATGCTCCTCCCATCCCTCCTCTGACTGCCTCTCCTCCCACTTACCTTCCCTTGCACATCCCTCTCCACCCAAATGTCCTCTCCTCCACCCCTGACCCCTTCGTCCTGCCCCCAGAGTCCTTCCCTTGACCCCCACTCTCTGTGCCCACCGTTCAGTGGCAGTGAACCTGGCCAAGCTGAAGCTGTTCCGGCATTACTATGTCATGGTAGGAACCCTCTGCTCACTCGGGAAGTTTGGGCGGCGGTGGAGCGGGGGGCGAGGGGGCGGAGGGAAGTTTGGGAGGCGGTGGTGGAGCGGGGCGAGGGGGCGGAAGACAGCCAGCTCATTAGCAAGCACACCACCCTAACGCCTCCATCTGCAGTCCCTTGGAGCCCGGCCCCCCTGGCCCCTACCCCAGTTATCCCCAGCGGTGCCGGTGGTCTCATCCCCCCGGTGGCCTCTCACCCCCATGCCCCTGCAGGTCATCTGCTACATTTACTTCACACGGATCATTGCCATCTTGCTTCGGGCGGTCGTGCCCTTCCAGTGGCAGTGGCTGTACCAGGTGAGCACAGAGGCCCCAGGAGGGGCGGAGGGTGAGCCAGACAATAGCGGTGGAGGCAGGGGGAGTGTGCCTGACACTCCCACTGCACCCCCTCGACCCCTGAGGGGATGAGACCACCGGGACCCCTGGGGATGCCTAGGGTGGGGGCCGGGGAATTATCGGTGGAGGGCAGGGGGGCCGGGCTTCAAGGGACTGCAGATCGAGGGGTTAGGGTGGGTGTACGTACTAACGAAAGGGCTGTCGTCCGTTCCCCCCACCCACCCCCCACCTCCGCCTCCCAAACTTACCAGCTCTTGGTGGAGGGCTCCACTCTCGCCTTCTTCGTGCTCACGGGCTACAAGTTCCAACCCGCAAGGGATAACCCGTACCTGCAGCTACCCCAAGAGGATGAGGAGGGCATGCAGATAGAGCAAGTGTGAGCCCTAGGGCTGGGGTGGGTGGGGCTTTGGCAGCGAGGGGCGGGGCCTGGGGCGGGGCCAGGAGGCTCTGGGGTGGGTGTGGTGGGGCTGAGTGGGTGGGCCTAGGCAGTGGGGAGGAGAGGAGGGAGCCAGTCTCAAAGCACAGGTGGGTGGGATCTGGGCGAGGCCGGGAGGCTCGGGGTGGGCGTGGTGAGCTTCTAGGGTGAGACTTGGCTCCCCTCAACTCCTGGACCACCTCCTTACTCTCTGCCTGTAGAATGACCGATTCTGGGTTCCGGGAAGGCCTGTCCAAAGTCAACAAAACAGCCAGCGGGCGGGAGCTGTTGTGATCAGGTCTCCACCTCAAACAGCCCTTCGACCTTCTTCCTCCTCGTCTCTTCAGACATTCCCTGCTCCGGCTTCTCCCAAAGACAGTGAGGGGAGGAGGGGGCCGGTGCTCACAGGGCACCCAGCATCCTGGGACCAGAGTTCCTGGAGCCCGTTCAGAAGATGACCGACAGCCTCCATCCCCCACAGATGTTGAGCACCATGGCCCCACCCGGGACCACCCCCCCACTTGCAGCTGTACAATAATGACCCATCTGTTTTGTTACCCTGGTCTCTTGCCTTTTGGGGGGTTGGAGAGCGCATGCAGAGGCTGTTTGGAATTTAGAGACCCCTGGTGGGGATGGGGGCGGGGGTTGAGGGTGCAGTACCCATTACTTAACACGGTCAGTAAATATCAATTGAGCCACCACTGCATGCCTGCCCCACACAGGACACAGCAGTGACCACAGCCCACGCCAAATCCCAACACTTAAGTGCCTGCTTCCAGCACAGGGTCCTGACCCAGCCTGGGGAGTCAGAGGTGAGCAGAGAGAGAAGAAAGGGAGGAAAAAATGGTTGATTGGATGACCGCAAGTGGCTCAGTGTCATATCTTTTTGCCTTTTCATACTGTAAAACATTTCTCTCACAATGGAAACAGTGAGAGACTTTATATTTGGGGGCTCCAAAATCACTGCAGATGCTGACTGCAGCCATGAAATTAAAAGATGCTTGCTCCTTGGTAGAAAAGCTGTGACCAACCTAGAGAGCATATTAAAAAGCAGAGCCATTACTTTGCCCACAAAGGTCCATCTAGTCAAAGCTATGGTTTTTCCAGTAGTCATGTATGGATGTGAGAGTTGGACTAGAAAGAAAGCTGAGCGCTGAATAATTGATGCTTTTGAACTGTGGTGTTGGAGGAGACTCTTGCGAGTCCCTTGGACTGCAAGGAGATCCAACCAGTCAATCCTAAAGGAAATCAGACCTGAATATTCATTGGAAGGACTGATGCTGAAGCTGAAGCTCCAATACTTTGGCCACCTGATTCGAAGAACTGACTCATTGGAAAAGACCCTGATGCTGTGAAAGATTGACGGCAGGAGAAAAGGGGTGAGATGGTTGGATGGCATCACTGACTGGATGGACATGAGTTTGAGAAAGCTCAGGGAGTTGATGATGGACAGGGGAGCCTAGCACGCTGCAGTCCATAGAGTTGCAAAGAGTCGGACACGACAGCGTCTGAACTGAACTGAAATGAGGTGGCTCAGGCTGAGTGCTGTGTGCCACACCCTAGTCTAAAGCCTCCAGGGTCTTTAGAAAAGCTTATGAAGCACAGAAAGACTGTTTAACTTGCCCAAGGTAACACAGCAAAATGTTGGAAGGCTCGAGACTCAAAACATCAGCAGTCTGGTTCCAGGGCTGCCCTTTACCATGGTATGCACTGCCCGTTCTGCACCCAGACTTGCCCCCAAGCCTCTTGATCTTGCCCGCATTTGCTGTGCAGCCTGTTAAGTAGCTTAACCTCTCTGTTTCCTTTCATGTAAAATGGGGACCCCAGAGAGCTGAGTATCACACATCATGATGGGAATCTGGCTCAGCACAGTACCCTGCAACACAGCCTGACCATTTGTGAATTTTCCCCAACCTCCAGGAGTGCAGATTAGAGGTGCACCTGTGCACACATCTGTGCACACACCTGTGGGCAGGTGCCCATGATGCATTTTGCTCCGCCCCACTTCGCCCTTCATCTAGAGCACTCAGAACCTCTTCTGGAGCCCTGAGAAATATTCCTTGGTGGGGACTGCAGGCATGGATGGGCCAGGGGGAGGCAGTCAGGCTGGGGTCAAGGCCATCTGCAAGCGGAAACAGGTCCAGCTAGGGCCCAGATGAATATATATAGCCCAGCCAGACAAAGAAGGAAGTGGGAAGGCATTGCAGGCTGAGGAAATTCTGCAGCAAGGCGATGCCCAGAACAGTTTGCAAGTTCCTCTACAGGTCTGGCGGGGGTCAGGGTGAGGGCAAGAGCAACTGGCAGAAGCCTAAAGGCAGGCAGACATTCTTGGACTTTATGCTGGGGCCCACGGGAGCCAAGAAGAGTTTAAAGCAATGAGGGACTTGGTTGTCCGGGGATGATGTTTTATTCTTCGTGTGTGTTAGGGCATATGGCTCTCCCAAGTTGTCCCCTCCCTAATCCCCACGGCCTGGGACTGTGTCCCCTTACATGACAAGAGGCACTTTCCATGTGTGATTCAATTAAGCATGTTAGAATGAGGAATGATTCTGGATTGTTCAGATGGATGCATTGTCATTACAAGAGTCCTTTTAAGAGGGGGCACTTCGCAGGTGGCTCAGATGGTCAAGAATCTGCCTGCAATATAGGAGACCCAGGTACGATTCCTGGGTCAGGAAGATCCCCTGGAGAAGGGAATGGCAACCTGCTCCAGTATTCTTGCCTGGAGAGTCCCATGGACTGAGGAGCCTGGTGAGCTATAGTCCATGGGGTCACAAAGAAATGGACACGACTCAGTGACTAATACTAGGAGGGTCAGGATCAGAGAATGAGATGTGATGATGAAAGTGATGTGGGGTCTTTTGTTTGGTTGAGTTTTGGTTTGGTTTTTGGCTGTGTCAGGTCTTAGTTGCTGCACGCAGAATCTTCAATTTTTGTTGCAGCATGTGGGATCTTTAGTTATGGCACTCAGGATCTTTTATTTGCTCCCTGTGGGATCTAGTTCCCCAACCAGAGATGGAACTCAGGTCCCCTGCATTCAGAGCGCAGAGTCTTAGCCAGTGGACTGAAGAGAAGTCCCTAGAGTCATGCATTTTGAAGATGGAAGAAGCCATGAGCCAAGGAATGCAGGCAGCCCATAGAAGCCGGAATAGCCCTGATACAGATTCTCCCCTAGAAATTCCAGAAGAAACACAGCCCTCCTGACACCTCAATTTCAGACTTCAGCCCTCCAGAACTGTAGGATAATAAACATATTGTTTCAAGCCACCAGAACTGTGGTCATCAGAAATTCTGGAGACCACCTGCCTGCTTCAAATCTCAGCTGCTACCAGCTAGAGGCTCTTAACCAAGTGGCCAAAGCCCTCAGTTTCTTTATCTGTAAAATGGGGATAGTAATAGCACCTAACGGGCTTGCCCAGTGGCTCAGTGGTAAAGAATCCACCTGCCAATGTAGGAGACTTGAGTTTGATTCCTGGGTTGGGAAGATGCCCTGGAGAAGGAACTGGCAACCCACCCCAAAATTTTGCCTAAGAAATCCCACGGACAGAGGAGCTTGGTGAGCTCCAGCTCGTGGGGTCACAAAAGAGTCAGACACAACTGAGTGACTAAACAACAGTAGCACCTAAGGCATTCAGAATAAACAAGATGTGCAAAGCTAAGATGCATAAAGTCAATAAGATGCTGCCCCTGAGAGGTTCACAGTCATTAGCATGTATTCTGGTATTACGCATCATAATTTTGTAGAAGGAATACAAAGGTGTGTTTTAGAAAAAAATCCCCAGGAACCTCCCTGCCAGTTCAGTGGTTAAGGCTCCACACTTGCAGTTTGAGAGGCGCAGGTTCAATCCCTGGTCAGAAAACTAAGATCCCACATGCTGCACCATGAGCCCAAAGGTGGGGGGGATCCCCAGTTGCTGTGCACTAGATGACCTGGAAGAGGTGAGTTTACAGCAAGGAGGCCAGGGACCACAGGGGTGGAAAGAAGGATGGGTGGGGAGAGACAACCAAGGGGTCCCAGGGAGGATTATAGGGGATGAGGGAGAGGGAGGAAGAGGGAACTCTGGCTTGGAGGCCTGGAGGGGCTGTCACTGAAATAAGGCAAGAGAAAGGAGAAGCAGATGTTAGTAAAAATAAAAATACAGTTCAAGTACATCCTGCATGCACCAAGTGCTGGGCGCCTGTCTGACCACTGGCTTGCCTGATGAGAGGTGCTGTCACCCCAAAACTCAGAGGGAGGTTCCATAGCTGCAACGTCTAATTTAAAGATGAGGAACAGAGGCTGGGAGAAGGCAGAGCTGGAGTCAAAACTTCTGGCTTGGAATTCACTGGTGGTCCAGTGGTTAGGACTCCATTGTCACTGCTGATGGCCTGGGTTCAATCCCTGGTTTGGGAACTAAGATTCTTCAAGCTGAGTGGCACCGTTCAAGAAAAAAGAAAAAAAAAAACACCCCTGGCCCCTGTATCCCCCAAAGTGGAGGGTTCCTGGTGTCTCTGCTTGCATTTGCATGAGTAGGTGGGGGAAAGGAGCCAGAGGGCAAATGGATGGGTTCCGTCAGGTCAAGGTTAGCCCAAGTTAATGAGTAACAAGTAGGGGAGAAGGGGGAGCCTAGGCTGCTGGTAGGGGAGGTGGAGGTAGGGACAGGCTCTGGGTCCTGGAGAGAAATTTCCAGAAAGCAGTTTAGCACCCATCCTGGAATGGGTGGGGGTGAAGAGTGAGGAAGATGGATCTCGGCTGCTCCCAGATGTGGCCACGCCTGTGTGGGGAAAGGGTGGGGTTGGGGAGATAACAGTACTAAGGCAAATGCAGAGAACTGAAGGGGAGAGGGGCACCTGTGCTCCCGTCACTCAGAAATCACGCCCATTTCTGCCCCCCTCCCCATTCTATTTGCACCCTAGCTAGCGTTGCCAGACAAAATACAGGATGCCCAGTTAAATCTGTATTTCAGATAAGTAACAAATATTTTGGGTTTCTCTGGTGGCTCAGTGGTAAAGAATCCACCTGGTAATGCAAAACGACTGGGGTTCAATCCCTGATCCAGGAAGATCCCCTGGAGAAGGAAATGGCAACCCACTCTAGAATTCTTGCCAGGGAAATCCCACGGACAGAGGGCCCTGGTGGGCTACAATCCATGGTGTTGCAAAAGAGTTGGGCACAACTTAGGAACTAAACAACAACAAGCAAACATATTCTGTTTGTGTAAGAGTCTCCTAGGGGGCATCCCTGATGGTCCAGTGGTTAGGACTCTGGGCTTCCAGTGCAGGGGGTCCTGGGTTTGTTCCCTGGTCGGGAAACTAAGATCCTGCAAGATGTATGGCATGGCCAAAAAAAAAAAAAAAAAAAAAATCTCCTAGATATTCCACTTAGAACCTGCCCAGGCAGCCTCGCTCCCCCTGGGTCCACACCTAGGAATGCCTCCTTCTCTTTCTCCCCTGCTGGCTTATCTTTCCCATCATCCTCCTCCCAAACTTTTGGATGCAAATATCCATTCCCCTGAAAAAGGCCTGGAAGAATTAAATATCCATTCCCCTGAAAAAGGCCTGGAAGAATTCCTCTTGTTTCCTTCCCTCCCAGGAGACCTTGGTTCACTTTCACCCCCATCCCTCTGGTCACCTCCTAGATGTCATGGGTAAGACCCTTCTCAGACCTCCATGCCTGTGGGCATGAGCCTTCCCTCCAAGCCCAGGACTTCAAGGCATCTATGTGTACTCAGTCACTCAGTGTCCGGCTCTTTGTTACCCCACGGACTATAGCCCACCAGGCTCCCCTGTCCATGGGATTCTCCAGGCAAGAATACTGGAGTGGGTAGCCATGCCCTCCTCCAGGGGATCTTCCCAACCCAGGAATCGAACTCGTGTCTCTCACAGCATCTGGGTTCTCTTAATTGTCAAAACAGCAGGAACTGAGACTTCCCTGGCATTCCAGTGGTTAAGACTCTGAGCTTCAAATGCGGGGGGGTGGGGGGGGTGAGGGAGCAGTTTCGATCCCTGGTTGGGGGAGCTAAGATCCCACCTGCCTGCTGCACGGTGAGGCCAAAATAAAAAAATAAAAAACAAAGCAGCAGGAACTGCCATTAACCCCTTTGTTCAGATAGACTAACTGAGGCTCTGAGGGAGGGGCAGGCAACCCCACAGGGAGAGCGAGGTCAGCAGGAATTCCTTCTCAAATTCTTGATATCTTGACAAATCACAGAGCCCTAAGGCTTAAGTCTATAACGGAACCAGGAAACGGGGTGAATATTTTGGCGGGTGGACAGGGGAGAAAGATAAAGAAAGTATTGGGGAGTGGAGGATCCTAGCAGGTGGCCACATCCCAGTTTCAGAAGTTGAACCCCAGTTCTGTAGAGTAAGCAAGTGTTTGCATCCCTCCCCCCGCCCCCCTCCACTTCCAAAGAAAGGGTGTCGCAATCAGATAAGACAGAGTCCAGGTTTGTTGTTTCTCCACGCCTCCCCCTACTAGGGGAAGGGACACAGGGGGCATGGCCAGGAAAAGAGCGTGGTTTACAGGAAATCAAAGTGAGGTCCCTGTTAACCCCTTCAAGGAGGCTTTGGAAAAGAGCCCTCTGGGCTTCTGAATCCTCCATCTCTTCAGGGCCCTAGATCCCCCATCCTCCCTACACCTGGCTTCACATTCCCCCTATCTCACAGAGGCTCAATTTACAAGCAAATTAAATTGACACTGAGGCAAAAATCCAGTTTGGACAATGTGCCCTTAAGTGGGGCGGTGGGCCGGGGGCAGGGGTGGGGTGGGGGCGGGGCGGGAATGAGGAAATTGGCAACTTTGTGCAAGACTGGTGAATATGCAAATCAATATAACTATGGAGGGGAATTTAGCGATATCTAGCAAGGTTACCGTTAACACACAGCCTTTGATCAGAATTATCTTTTCTCATTGTAGTAAGAACCCTTTGAAGTTGCTTGCTGTTATAACCCCTTTACAGGAGGAAACTGAGGCTCAAGTGGTTATCAGTAATTTCCCCAAGGTTTACCAGTTAATAATCATGAAAACTGGGCAATAACTGGGCAATAATGCAGATTACTGTCTGGAGGGAGCATGGTTTTGTAACAATAGGAAGTCTGTCTGTCCATCAGTAGATGACTGGTTACTTTCACTGCAAGAACAAGGAAGCTCTCTGTGCTCTGATAATGAAACAATCCTACCGTATACTGTTTATGAAAAAGCAAGGTGTAACCCAGGGAGACTAGGAAGAAGAGTGTGTAGAGCTTTCTGATATTGTTTTTGTGTAGAGCTTTCTGATTTGTTTTTGAAACGTGTGAATGTTTGTAAATGTATAATATACCTCATGAGAGAAACATGAGACTTGGTTACATGGTCATGTCTGAGACCCTGATGGCTAGCAACAAGAGCAGGAGAAAGGTTACCTTTTAGATATTGAACCATATGACTATATTACCAATTCTTATGCAACAAGTTAAATACAATTTTTAATAATAATAATATCCCAAGAGGATGTTTTTAAATTTTTTTTAATTGGAAGGTAATTGCTTTACAATGTTGTGTTGGTTTCTGCCATACATAAACATGAATCAGCCATAGGTATACACATGTCCCATCCTTCTTGAACCTCCTTCCCCTAAGAAGGCATTGATGTAATACAAAAGCTAGCCATGGGACTTTCCTCAATTATGACTTTTTAGCCACTCAGGCCTCTTGACGAGATTAGGTGAAGGGAATTCCAGGCTCTCCTTGCCCTAGAAAACATTGTCCTTGAATAGTGAACTCCTACACACACTTCAAAGCCCAGTTGAAATGTCCCCTCCTCCAAGAAACCTTCCCTGACTCTCCAAGAAGCTGAGTCCTTCTCCACTGGAGAAAACACTCCATGGGGCTAGGAGCATTGATGCTGGACTCTGTCCCCGGCCCCCAGCCCCATGCCAACATGGAAGATTCTGGAAGTGGAACATGAGATGCTAGCACAGAAATGGACTCACAGGAAGAGTCTGGTGAATAAATGCATGCTTAAAAGTAGACTGAGGGCCAGGACCAGATATCTGGAGTTGGGGGCGAGAGGTGGCTCTCTGCCCACTGCTTTCATCTGCTACCAAGTGGATGTAACAGGGAAAGGTCCCTGATCACCAGATGGCCATGACCCGGAGGGAGGCCCGGGCAGGAGGTTGTTGTGTCTCTGTAGCTGAAGAACATGGCCCCGGGTTACTTATGCCAGGCATGCAGGCCCTACAGATTGAAAAACTTAGGAAACAGTATTGAGAAATCTGGGGCAGTCCCAGGGAGGGGGGAGGCCTCGGGGAGTGAGGGCTGGTGGGAGGAGGGAGGAAGCCAGGAGCCAGATAAAAAGGCAGCCTCCAACAACCTCAGCTCACTCCCCCCCTGCCCTCTCCCTCCGTCCCTCTATCCCTCCATCCCTCTACTGCCCCAGCACCACTGCCCCAGCACCATGCAGCCCACCTCAGGTCCCAGCCTGCTGCTGCTGCTTCTAGCCAGTCTCCCCATGGCCCTGGGGAACCCCATGTGAGTAGTCACAGCCTGACCCCCAAAAAAGGCTGCTTCGGAGACAAGAGTGTGTATTTGTGGTATGCGGCCCTGCGTGTGTAGGGCGTGTATGCGGTGATGAGTGATTCTGCAGGAGAGGTGATTTGGCGTCCTGGACATTTGACCGTCATAGATTCTGGGAGTTTGTAGTTTCAGGCTTTAAGGGTCTAGAGATTTCGCGTGGGTGTATGTGGCTGAGGGCGTGGATCTGGGTCTGGGGTGCCACAGGTTTAGGGAGGAGTTTGGGATGGTCTTGGCTGCCCTGGTGGCTCAGTAGGTAAGGAATCCGCCTGCAATGCAGGAGACACCGGAGACGCGGGTTTGATCCCTGGGTCAGGAAGATCCCCTGGAGGAGGGCACCGGCAACCCACTCTGGTATTCTTGCCTGGAGAATCCCATGAACAAAGGAGCCTGGCCGGCTACAGTCTAGAGGGTAGCCAAGAGTCGGACACGATTGACGCCACTTAGCACATAGCACATATGGTGTTCCAGGGCTGGGTGTTTAGAGACTTGGGGTGTTTAAAGATTTCGGGATTAGAGCTCCTGGAATAAGTGGGTTCAGTGGTTAGTTTGGAAGTCTTGGAAGAGGTGGCACTTCTCATTTTGGTGTTGAGGAGTTGATGGGATGTGAAGCACCGCCCCTGCCTCCTCCTCCCCCGCCCCGCCCCCAGTTGTCTGCAGGTCACCGGATCCCCTGTGAGACCAGGGACTGGGGCAGAGCGCTCACCCTGGGGAAGAGCTGGCAGCTCGGGCTTCCGGGGATGACAGCTCCACGCCCCATGCTCCCCTCCGGCAGGTATTCCATGATCACCCCCAACATCCTGCGTCTGGAGAGCGAGGAGACTGTGGTGCTGGAGGCCCACGGAGGACAAGGGAATATTCAGGTCTCGGTCACCGTCCACGACTTCCCGGCCAAGAAACAAGTGCTGTCAAATGAAAACACCCAGCTGAACAGCAACAATGGCTACCTGAGCACCGTCACCATCAAGGTGGGCGCGCCAAGGAGCCCAGTCCTGCTGATGCCGCACCAGCTCCGAGAGTCCTCCACGCATGCACGCGGCTGAGCCCCGTCTCGCTCTCTGAGCCCCACCCACACTGCCTGAGCCCCGCCCCGTCTGAGTCTCCCCCTCCCCCATCTGAGCCCTCCCTTTTCTGAGCCCCTCCCACTGCTTCATCCAGAGCTTTCTCTGAGCTGTCTCCACCTTCTTTTTTATTGTAAATTAATTAATTTATTTTAATTGGAGGACAATTACTTTACAATATTGTGATGGTTTTTGCCATACATCAACATGAATCGGCCACGGGTATGCATGTGTCCCCCTCCATCCTAAAAACCGCTTCCACATTGCTCCCCACCCTATCCCTCTGGATTGTCCCAAAGCACTGGCTTTGGGTTCCCGGCTTAAAAAAAAAAAAAAAAAAAAAAAAACAACTTTTAATTTATACTGGAGCATAATTGATTAGCAATGTTGCAGTAATTTCAGGTGTACAGTTAAGTGATTCAGTGATACATATACATGTATCTATTCTTTTCCAAATTCTTGCCCCATTTAGGCTGTTACATAATATTGAGCAGAGGTCCCTGTGCTATACAGTAGCCCCCTGATCTCTCTCAAGTCCACCTCCTTCCAAGCCCTAGGATCTCTGAGCCCTTTCCCATTTCTGAGCCCCCGCCCCCCAAGCCCCTCCCTCTCTAAGCCCTCTTCCTTCAGAGGCCCTTCCATCTGAGTCTTCTTTTTGAGTCCCTTCCCCTTCTGAGCCCTCCCTCCTCTGAGCCGCCTCTTACTCCCCCTTCCCATCCCTCCCTCTGACCCCCACCCCCTCTCTTACCCTCCCGCCATCTCAGTACCCCGTTACTTCCCAAATCTGGGCAAGCCAGAATTGATGGGCAGGCTGTGTTGTGAAGAGGGCAGGTGGAGCAGACCCCTAATGATCTCTTGGTTCACGCCCAGATCCCGGCCAGCAAAGAGTTAAAATCCGACAAGGGGCACAAGTTCGTGACTGTCGTAGCGACCTTCGGGAATGTGCAGGTGGAGAAGGTGGTGCTGATCAGCCTTCAGAGCGGGTACCTCTTCATCCAGACGGATAAGACCATCTACACCCCAGGCTCCACGGGTAAGGAGCGGAGAGGGGTGGCTGGAGAGGGCGGGATTGGGGAGGGGCAGGGCTGGGGGAGGAGCAGAGTCTCACCCAACTCTCTCTTTCTGTCCCACCACCTCTCAGTCCTCTATCGGGTCTTCACTGTTGACCACAAACTGCTGCCCGTGGGCCAGACGGTTTTCATCAGCATCGAGGTACCAGCCAACCGGGGCCCCAGACTCACCCGGGGCTGAGACTAAGGGAGAGACAAAGAGATCGAGACAGAGAAAGAGCCACCGACGGAGACCCAAAGTCAGAGGCATATAGAGAGGTCGGGAGAGGGGGCCGGGAGCCAGGGAGACCACGTGGGGCGATGCTTGCTTGCGCCTGAGGATTCTAGCTCCAGGTAGACACCCGGTCACTGTGTGACTCTGGACAGGTCACTTCACATTTCCGAGTCTGTTTTCTTCATCAGAAGATTGGGATGATGACAGACACTAATTCTCTAGTGCCGCCAGAGGGCGCCCGTGAGCACTTGAGTCATGCCCTGCCCCCTCCTCAGCCCCCAGCCTTCCAGGGCTCCCACTTCCCTGAGAACAAGATTTCAAGTCCTCCTGCAGCCCACAAGACTCTGCAAGACCTACCCCATCCCCTCCGTGCCCTCGCTTCTTCCCTCTTCTCCTCGGCTTACTGTGCTCCAGCCACACACCAGTCTCCTCAGGCACAGCCCTGCCCCAGGGCCTTTGCATGGGCTATTCCCCCTACCCAGAAAACCCTCTTCCTGGAAATTTCCACACAGACCGCTCCCTCACCTCCTTCAAGTCTTTGTTCCAGTGTCCCAATTTTACAGTGAGATCTCACTGAGTGCCCTGTAAAATTGCAACACCCCCTCTCCTTCTGGCATCTTGTAAATGGGATCTATACATTTTATTAATTGCACCTTCCCCTAACCTCCACTGAACATAAATTCCAAATGGAGGGGAAGGGATTTTCTGTTGACAGCGTGCTTGGCGGGTAGTAGGATAAATAAAAACTTACTGGAAGGAGGGAGGGAAGGAGAGGGGAGAGAGAAGCAGGGAGAGATGGGGAGGCAACCATACATGTAGAATGAAGGGAGAGAGAAGGGAGGAAGACTGGGGCATGTCCTCCTCTGGGGATCTTCCTGAGTATTTATTGAGATTACACAGAGCTAACAAGGACCAAGTCCTTAAGGCTGTGAGCTGGCTTTAGAGATTTGGAGGTCTACAGGGAACAGGACACACATCTCCCCTAAAGGCACAGTGCTCAGCTCCCAGCAAATGTCACCCTGTACCAACAGAAGCATGTTATCCAGTGACCCTAATTTCCAAGAGAAGCCAGAAAACCGGGTTTCTATGTGATGTCTCCTGATGTTTAACTGTTGGCAATGCATGAAATCACATGTGTATGAGGTCTAGCCATGCAACATTGCTTTGTCAAAAAGGCAAATGTGGGCAGTTATGTGTGGTATATGTATGTGCTAATCAAATGCTTAGCACAGGGTCCTGCATCACAATAGATGACACATGTCATCTATTTTTAACATTTATTTATTAGGTTGTGTTGCGTCTTAACTGCGGCATGTGGAATCTAGTTCCATGACCAGGGATCAAACGTGCAATCCCTGCATTGGAAGCATGGAGTTTTAGCCACTGGACCACCACCAGGGAAGTCCCAAATGCTAGTTATTATTTGTTTTTGGAGAGACGCTGATCATCATCAGCTCTTGCCTATATTAACATGTCCCAAACCAGTGACATAGGAGTAATAATTATCTTTTTCCAGATATGCTCATTGAGCACAGAGAGGCTAAGTAACTTGCCCAAGGTCACACAGCTTGTAATTGGCTCAGTGGGGATTTGAACCCAAGCTGACTGGCTCAGGGGCACATTCTTCACCACTGCCCCTGTGGACCTAACACAGAGAAAATGTCCAGACACAGACAGGGAGGGGCAAGCCAAGAGGCAAAGCCTCATCTCTGAAGATCCATTTCTCTCTGTCTCCCCACAGACCCCCGATGGCATCCCTGTCAAGCGGGACTCCAAGTCTTCTCAGAACCAGTTTGGCATCTTGACCTTGTCCTGGAACATTCCAGAGCTAGTGAAGTATGTCAGGTCCTCCAGGAGGGGGTTTGGGGCTCCTCTACCCCAGGAAAGGGAGTGGGGGGCTGCCAGGTCTGTCCAGATCACCAGCCTACCTCCCCCACAGCATGGGGGTGTGGAAGATCAAAGCCTACTATGAAGATTCTCCGCAGCAGGTCTTCTCCACTGAGTTTGAGGTGAAGGAATATGGTAAGAAGGTCCAGGGAGGTGGGGTTAGGGGGTAGGGAGACGGGGGAGTGCATCAGGCTGGGCCCAATGCTGGTCCCCCACCAACATGATCTGTCCCCCCCAGTGCTTCCCAGTTTTGAGGTCCAACTAGAGCCTGAAGAGAAATTCTACTACATTGATGACCCAGATGGCCTGAAGATCAACATCATTGCCAGGTGAGGGGCAGGGGGAGGGGCCAAGTGGGGGGAGGGGCTCAACCGAGGCCAACGCTAGTTTGGAGGAAGACTCATCTGCAGAGGGGAGAATCTGAGACTGTCCCTGTATCGCAGGTTCTTGTACGGGGAACAGGTGGACGGAACAGCTTTCGTCATCTTTGGGGTCCAGGATGGCGACCGGAGAATTTCATTGACTCACTCCCTCACCCGTGTTCCGGTACCTAACAGAGGCCCTGTCTGGTCTCCTCCACCCTAAACACCCTTCCTGTCTCCTGTCATCTGAGCCCACCCCCTGGGCCCTAACCCCAGGTCCCCCCTCCGCCATGAACCCTTACTGTCTCCCCCAGATCAACGATGGTAATGGGGAGGCCATACTGAAACGTCAGGTTTTGCTGAATGGAGTACAGCCCTCCCGAGCTGATGCCCTGGTGGGCAAGTCCATATATGTGTCCGCCACCGTCATCTTGCAATCAGGTGAGGCCCAGTCTGGGGGCGGAGGCCCAGAATGAAAGGGGGATCCAGTCTGAGAGGGGAGACCCAGAATGAAGCGGGGGATCCAGTTTTGAAGGGGGAGATGCAGTCTGAGGGAGAAGGCCAAGAAGGAAGGGGGCAGGATCCAGTCTGACAAGGGAGGTCTCTCTGAGAGAGGAAGCCCAGAATGAAGGGAGGGTCCAGGCTGGCAGGGGAGGTCTAGTCTGAGGGAAGAGGTGCAGAATGAAGGGAGGGGGGATCCAGTCTTACAGGGGAGACCTAGTCTGAGGGAGGAGGCCCAGAATAAAGGAGGGGTCCAGCCTGACAGGGAAGAACCACTCTGGGGCATAAGACCCAGTGCAAGAGGGAAACTCATTCTGAGGGTGGATGTTCAGAATGAATGTGGAATCAGGTCGATGGGGGAGATACAGTCTAAGGACAGAGGCCCAGTACGAAGGCAGAGTGCAGTCTGACGGGGGAAGCCTGGTCCTGAGGGGTGGCCCAGGAGCCCACCCTCATGGCTGGCCCCCCTCAGGCAGCGACATGGTGGAGGCAGAGCGCACCGGGATCCCCATTGTGACTTCCCCCTACCAGATCCATTTCACCAAGACCCCCAAGTTCTTCAAACCTGCCATGCCCTTCGACCTCATGGTGAGACCCTGGGCAGGACTGCACCCCTCAACACTGCTCCTGAGCACGATCACACCCCTGGGTCTGCCTGAATGCCCTCCACCTGCCCCTGTACCCACAGGTGTACGTGACAAACCCCGACGGCTCCCCCGCCCGCCACATCCCGGTGGTGACCCAGGGCAGCAATGTGCAGTCCTTGACCCAGGATGATGGCGTGGCCAAGCTAAGCATCAACACACAGAACAGACGGGATCCCCTGACCATCACCGTGAGTTCTGGGCCAGCCTCAGGGGACTTAATTTTGTAGACTGGGGTCCTGACATGTGCACAAAAGGATCCTGTCTTGGGCATAGAGTGGGTTTCTTTCATTTGCATAAAGGGATGTGCCATCCACAGAGATGTTTTCATTTGCATAGACGGGCTCTTTTTATGTTTTCATTTATTTGATTGAAGTAGAATTGATTTACAATGTTGTGTTAATTACTGCTGTACAGCAAAGTGATTCAGTTAGACATATACATATGTCTTTTTCATATATTTTTCCATAATGGTTTATGACAGAATATTGAATAGAGTTCCCTGTGCTGTACTGTAAGGCTTTGTTTATCCATTCTATATATAATAGTTTGCACGCATAGATGTGTTCTCATCTGCACAGCAGGGTCCTACCTTCTAGATGTCTTCTGCCCAGATGTCTTCTTATTTTAAATTATTTATTCATTCATTTTTGGTGCCACTGGGTCTTTGTTGCTGTTTGCCAGCTTTCTCTAGTTGTGGTGCTTGGATTTCTCATTGAGGTGGCTTCTCTTTGTTGCAGACCACAGGCTCTAGGGTGCACAGGCTCAATAGTCGTGACACACAGGCTTAGTTGCTCCACAGCATGTGTAATCTTCCCGGACCAGGGATGGGACCCATGTTCCCTGCGTTGGCAGGCAGATTCTCATCCACTGTGCCATCAAGGAAGTCCCTGCCTAGACATCTTATATGGACACTTATGATGGCATTGGGCCCACCTGGATCATTCAGTCTCCTCCCCACCTCCTTAATATCCTTAACCTAATCTCGTCTGCAAAGTCTTTCTCGTCACATAAAATACCCTGGTCTCAGGGGTGTGGATTTAGATGTCTCTGGGGAGGGCGGGTGGGCATCATGGCATCCATCTTTCCCTGACCAGGTACGCACAAAGAAGGACAATATCCCCGAGGGGCGACAGGCCACCAGGACCATGCAGGCCCTACCCTACAACACCCAGGGGAACTCCAATAACTACCTGCACCTCTCTGTGCCCCGCGTGGAGCTCAAGCCTGGGGAGACTCTCAACGTCAACTTCCACCTGCGCACGGACCCCGGCGAGCAAGCCAAGATCCGCTACTACACCTACATGGTCCGTGGCTTTCTAGAACTCCCAGTATCCCCAGGAGCCCTCATCCATCCCAGATTCCACCCCCAACCCCTGCCCCTGACTCCCACCCATTCTCCCGCTCACCTTCCTGATCCTTATACCGAACTGTCCCCCCAGATCATGAACAAGGGGAAGCTGTTGAAGGTGGGACGCCAGAACCGAGAGCCCGGCCAGGACCTAGTGGTGTTGCCCTTGACCATCACGTCAGACTTCATCCCTTCCTTCCGCCTGGTGGCCTATTACACGCTGATTAATGCCAAAGGCCAGAGGGAGGTGGTGGCCGACTCCGTGTGGGTGGATGTCAAGGACTCGTGTATGGGCACGGTAAGCTCCCTGGCACCTCTCTGTGCCCATCTGGAGACCCTCCACCTGGCTGTCCCTCTCCCCGTCTTGTGCCTCTGGCTCTGTCTCTCTCCAACCTTTTGAGTCCATGCCTCTCCCCATTTCAGAGTTCCTGCCTCTCCTCCTTTTCCATCTTATTCTTCCATCTCTTTCAGCCTCAGTTTCTTCATCTTTTTTTTTCTTGATATGGACCATTTTTTAAAGTCTTTATTGAATTTGTTACAGTATTACTTCTGCTTTATGCTTTTGGTGTTTTGGCTGGGAAGCAGGTGGGATCTTAGCACCCCAACCAGGGATCAAACCTGTACTCCCTGGATTGGAAGGCAAAGTCCTAACCACTGGGCCACCAGGGAAGTTCCCTTAGTAGCTTCTTTTTCTTCCAGTTTTATTGAAATGTAATTTACACACAGTACTAAGTTTAAGGTGTAGAGCATAATGATTTAACCTAGGTACATCATAAGTGATCAGCACAATAAGTTGAGTGAATACTGATCACCTCACAGAGATATGAGATTAAAGAAATAGAAAAAGAGAATCTCCCTTGTGATGAGAATTCAGGGTTTCCTCTAACGACCTTCCTTATATAATGGCACAGCAGGGTTAATTACATATATTTATTATGTTGTACATTACACCCCTGGTACTTAAAACTGAAAGTTTGTTTTTAACCACCTTCACTCAATTCCCTCTCCCTTTACCACACATCTGATCTCTTTTTCTATAAGTATGTTTGTTTGAAGTATAATTGACCTATGGTGGTGGTTACACGCTAAGTCATGTCTGACTCTTTGAAACCCCATGGACTGTAGTCTGCCAGGCTCCTCTGTACATGGGATTTCCCAGGCAAGAATACTGGAGTGGGTTGTCATTCCCTTCTCCAGGGGATCTTCCCAACCCAGGGATCAAACCTGGGTCTCCTGCATTGCAGGCGGATTCTTTACCGACTGAGCTACAGGGAAGTGCCTAATTGACCTATGCCACTATGTTAGTTCCTGGTGTACGACATTTCTACAATCCACATATCAACATGTGATTCGATATTTCTGTGTGTTTCAAAATGCTTACCATGATGAGTCCTGTTAGTAACCACGTGTCACCATACAAAGATCCTATGTGCTTATTGACTATCTTCTTCACACTGTGTATTTGATCCCTATGACTCATTTATTTTGTAAGTGGACGCTTGCACTCAGTATCTCTCTTGCTCCTGGTTTTCTCTCTTTTCTTGATTTTCTGCCTGATGCCAGTTTGGCTTGCTTCTTCCCCTCCCCTTTCAGTCCAGCTCAAGACCTCCTCTGTCTTGGGCTTTTTGAGGTCTTACAGGGCTGAATTCCCCCTCCAACCTGCTCCCCTCCCATAGCTGGTGGTGAAAAATGGTGGGAAGGAAGAGAAACACCATCGACCCGGGCAACAGATAACCCTGAAGATCGAGGCTGACCAGGGGGCCCGAGTGGGGCTCGTGGCCGTGGACAAGGGCGTGTTTGTGCTGAATAAGAAGAACAAATTGACCCAGAGAAAGGTATGCCCCAGAGTCGCTGAGGTTGGTTCAGTGATGGCATTGGGTTGAGGTGGGAATGATGCTTATTGTCGTTCAGTCACTCAGTCCTGTCCAACTCTTTTTCAATCCCATGGACTGTAGCCCACCAGGCTTCTCTGTCCATGGCATTTCCCAGGCAAGAATAGTGGAGTGGGTTGCCATTTCCTTCTCCAGGGGACCTTTCCCACCCAGGGATGGGACCTGTGTCTCCTGCATTGGCAGGCAGATTCTTTACCACTGAGCCACCTGGGGATGATGCTGGAGAGGAGCAGATAGGTTGAGCATAGAGGTCTGAATGGATGTAGACATGGGGATGGGTTGAAGTCAAGTTGAGGATGAGAATGTGGGTGGACAAAGGTCCACGTTGGAGATGGTGCTGGGAATGGACACAGTCCAGAGTCCAACTCTGGATCGTCCATCGTGGCCTGCCGGCTTGGGGAGCAGGATAAGGATGGATGGGGTGGGGCTGGATGGACAAGCTGGCCAGAGGGTGGCGGCACTTCTGACCCTCCGCCTCCACTCCACCCCGCAGATCTGGGACGTGGTGGAGAAAGCGGACATTGGCTGCACCCCAGGCAGTGGAAGAAACTATGCTGGCGTCTTCACGGATGCAGGACTCACTCTCAAGACCAGCCAGGGCCTGGAGACCCAGCAGAGGGCAGGTGAGGATGCAGGGAGAGGCAGGGCAGGTGAGAAGCAGGGCCTCCATCCCCCAGATACTGAGATCAGGTTAAGGGCAGGGCTCTGGGGTGCAGGTTGGGGTGTTGAAGTCCCGCCTCCACCACCATCTCGCAAATCACTTCTTTCTGAGCCTCGGTATGGGCCACAATAACACTCCAACATCACGGCGGGGGTGGGGGTGGGGGGAGGCAGCAGTGGGGAGGAAACCAAGGACACATCAGTCAGTCAGTCAGTTCAGTCGCTCACTCGTGTCCAACTGCAACCCCATGAATTGCAGCCTGCCAGGCCTGCCTGTCCACCACCAACTCCCAGAGTTTACCCAAACTCATGTCCATTGAGTCAGTGATGCCATCCAGCCATCTCATTCTCTGTCATCCCCTTCTCCTCCTGCCCCCAATCCCTCCCAGCATCAGGGTCTTTTCCAATGAGTCAACTCTTCTCATGAGGTGCCCAAAGTATTGGAGTTTCAGCTCAGCATCAGTCCTTCCAATGAACACCCAGGGCTGATCTCCTTTAGAACGGACTGGTTGGATCTCCTTGCAGTCCAAGGGACTCTCAAGAGTCTTCTCCAACACCACAGTTCAAAAGCATCAATTCTTCAATGCTCAGCTTTCTTCACAGTCCAACTCTAACATCCATACATGACCACAGGAAAAACCATAGCCTTGACTAGACGGACCTTTGTTGGCAAAGTAATGTCTCTGCTTTTCAATATGCTATCTAGGTTGGTTATAACTTTTCTTCCAAGGAGTAAGCGTCTTTTAATTTCATGGCTGCAGTCACCATCTGCGGTGATTTTGGAGCCCCAAAAAATAAAGTCTGACACTGTTTCTACTGTTTCCCCATCTATTTGCCACGAAGTGATGGGACCAGATGCCATGATCTTAGTTTTCTGAATGTTGAGCTTTAAGCCAACTTTTTCAGTCTCCTCTTTCACTTTCATCAGGAGGCTTTTTAGTTCCTCTTCACTTTCTGCCATAAGGGTGGTGTCATCTGCATATCTAAGGTTATTGATATTTCTCCCGGCAATATTGATTCCAGCTAGTGCTTCCTCCAGCCCAGCGTTTCTCATGATGTACTCTGCATATAAGTTAAATAAGCAGGGTGACAATATACAGCCTTGACATACTCCTTTTCCTATTTGGAACCAGTCTGTTGTTCCATGTCCAGTTCTAACTGTTGCTTCCTGACCTGCATACAGATTTCTCAAGAAGCAGGTCAGGTGGTCTGGTATTCCCATCTCTTTCAGAATTTTCCAGTTTATTGTGATCCACACAGTCAAAGGCTTTGGCATAGTCAATAAAGCAGAAACATAGTAGGTGCCTAACCCATCTGGTTCCCCTTCCACCTGCCTTTAGATCCGCAGTGCCCGCAACCAGCCACCCGCCGACGCCGCTCGGTGCAGCTCATGGAGAAGAGGATGGATAAAGGTGTGCGCCCTCCGCTGGTCCCCACCCATTCTGGATCCCAGCTAGAGAGGGAAGGGGAGGGTCTGACCGTGGGGAAGTTCTCCCTGGGCTGTGTCCTGAGTGCCTGCTGCTTCGAGGCCCGCAGCTGAGGGCGCGGGGGACGTGTGGGGGAAATCTGTGTTCCCATAGCGGGTCAGTACAGCAGCGATCTGCGCAAGTGCTGCGAAGACGGCATGCGGGACAACCCCATGAAGTTCCCGTGCCAGCGCCGGGCCCAGTTCATCCTGCAGGGCGACGCGTGCGTCAAGGCCTTCCTGGACTGCTGCGAGTACATCACTCAGCTGCGGCAGCAGCACAGCCGCGACGGCGCCCTGGAGCTGGCCAGGAGTGAGTCCCGTGGCGGGGAGGGCGGGCCTGTCCGAGGTGGGAGGAGGAGCCAATCCGAAGAGGGTAGAGCCTTGAACAGATGTTCAAGGAGCGGGGAGTCCAGTCCTAGGGGGAGGAGGTGCCTGTCCGCAGGAAGAGGAGGTCTCTATCCAGCGAGTCCGAGGTGGGGAGGAGGCCTGTCCGGAGAGGGAGGAAGACGTGCCTGTCTGAGGGAGGAGGAGATCTCCAGTGGGGCAAGGAGATCCCTGTCTGAGAGGGAAGGACGTCCTGTCTGAGGGGAATCCGGGTCTGTCGCAGGTGGAAGAAAGTGCCTGTCTGAGGGAAGAAGGACCTAGTCTAGTGGAGAAGACTCCTTTCCTGAGGGCAAGGGAATTTCCTGCCTGGGTGGATTAGCCTGGCCCTGGCCCCAGACCCTCTGAAGTTTGACTTTACCAGTGCCCAGGACACCCCTCCCTCCCATGGTCTAAGGGATCGTTCTAGAAGATAGAGCTGGTCACACTAGTTGCCAGTAGGAAGACATGAGATGGGTTATAAGCTTGCCTTTACCAAAGAAAACTAATTCCTGTTGCCTTATTAAGAGACCTGCTCAACCTTTGCCCAGTCAATGTTCGATCATTCATTCATCCATTCGGTTCTGGAGAGGACATGTACACAATCAAAACTCTACATCTCAGGCCACATCAATCTTAAGCAAAGCCAGGTCTTCTCTTAGAAGCCCCCTTTAAGCAAAATCAGAATGGTCTCACCACAAAGTGGCCTTTACAGAACTGACACATAGTCTCCACTGCCATCTGTTGAGAGACAGAGGAGCCCGGTGTGGCCTGATCCCACCAGTTTTTAAAATTTTTGGTTATGCCATGTGGCATGCAGAATCTTAGTTCCCTGATCAGGGATTGAACCTGTGCTCCCTGCAGTGGAACTTCAGGACCTTAACCACTGGACCACCAGGGAAGTCCCTCTCCTTTTTGTTTTTCAAAAATATCTTTTAATATGTCTTAATTAGAAGACTTCTGTGCCAGAATGGGCTTTGTTGAAACTGAACTATCTGCAGACACTTCTCAAAAGCAGCCATTGCCAAAGTCAAATATTTCTGAATTCCTTTAACTGGAAAACTAGCAACCCCTTCAACCCTCTACCCCACCAAAAACATAATGATTCCCAACATAGATGAACACAGAATTCTACCTTCAGTCTCTTTGCAAATTATAATGACTAGGCATGCTACTCTCTGCTCCAGTGACCCAAGACTTTTCTTTCGCAAAGAAGAAATTTAGACAATGTATGTATGATTTACACACACGGATGACTTTTTTCCCCCAGCATTGTGTCATTTCTTTAGCCAACTGGGGGTGATACAGAGGGTTGATTAAGAGTTAGTATCCCAAAGGCACTTTCATAGATTATTCCAGAGTATTGGGCTTCCCTTGTGGCTCAGCTGGTAAAGAATCTGCCTACAATGCGGGAGACCTGGGTTCGATCCCTGGGTTGGGAAGATCCCCTGGAGAAGGGAAGGGCTACCCACTCCAGTATTCTGGCCTGGAGAATTCCATGGACTGTATAGTCCATGGGGTTGCAAAGAGTCGGACATGACTGAGCGACTTTCACCTTCTTCGCTTTTATGGGTGGATTTAAGTATCTATGGAATTCCACCTACTTTGTGGTTAGGCAGAAAAGTGAAAGTGTTAATCACTAAGAGTCTGACTCTGACTCCATGGCTGTAGCCCACCAGGTTCCTCTGTCTATGGGATTTCCCAGGCAAGAATACTGGAGTGGGTAGCCATTTCCTCCTCCAGGGGATCTTCCGGACCCAGGGAACCTGTAATTCCTGTATTGACAGGCAGATTCTTTACCATCTGAACCACCAGGGAAGCCCCAGAACCAAATTAAAATCTGTTCATCATTTTTTGAGGAAAGCCCAGCCAGGATTAAACTCTATTCTAGTCCAGCTTTGTGTACTTGCTGATGGGGTCAAGATGACTTTTAAAGGCCACTGTCTCTTTGGCAATCTCCATCAAGTCCAGAGAATCTCTCAGCTAGCCCACTTGCTTTCAGGATAGACTTAACCATCACATGGTTAACATAACACAGCAGGCATGGGTCAATGATGCTTTTAGAGGCTCATTCATGCAAATGTTTTCATTCCCTTGAAAATCAAAGAAGGGGAAAAAACAAATCAACCCAATGCAGTGTGGCTTATTTTCACCTTTATACCAACATAGTTGTAAAATGTGACTTTTAATATTTTTTTTATGGAGAAAGGAGCCCCTTGGGGCAATGTGCCTAGGATCCCTGGAAGTGATCATGTGACCTTGGGTGTGTCCATGCTAGGAATCCCTCTAGGGGATGATAAAGATAAATATCTAAAAGGGACAGTGGAGGGAGCAGGAGGGGGGATTCAGTCTGTTTTAACCCCCCACCCCCCATCCACAGGTGACCTGGATGATGACATAATCCCAGAGGAGGACATCATTTCCCGAAGCCAATTCCCCGAGAGCTGGTTGTGGACCGTCATTGAGGACCTTAAACAAGCAGACAAAAATGGGTAAGGCTGGCATGGCCCCACTTCAACCTATCCCCAGGCCAGCTTCTATGATCACCCTAGATTGGACACTGCATTTGCATGCCCCTCAAACCCCCTTCTTTTGTGGAATAATGGTGGAAGCATACAACCCAGCCTAGAAAAATAGAGTTGGGGCTACCTAAATGTACCCACCTCCAGCCCCCTTCCAACCCTGTCCCTTGGGGCCCCTCCCTACCTGCTCTCCCCCTGCATCCTGCTAGATGTCTTCTCCTAATCACCGCCCCCTCCCCCCCCTCAACTTCTCCCTGGACCAGAATCTCCACGAAGCTCATGAACGTGTTTTTGAAAGACTCCATCACCACTTGGGAGATTCTGGCCGTGAGCTTGTCAGACAAAAAAGGTGAGAGAGGATGGTGGTCTGGTCCTCGGAGGCCGGGACCCCAGATCCCCTGAGCATTTTTTCATTCCATCCTGACAGATCTTTTGTTTCTTGGTGGCTGACACTTTGCCGGTTACTAGAGAGGGATTAGAGTGCAGAATGTGAGTGACATCGTGATTTGGTAAATAGACTTTATTTTTAGTGCAGTTTTAGTTCAGAGCAAAATTGAGAGGCTGGTGCAGAGACTTCCTATGTACCATTTTCCCTGACCACATACATAGCCTCCCTCACCATCAACATTGTAACAATTGATGGACACATCATTATCTTTGCTAGTTCTTAGCTGACATTACGGAGAAAGCAATGGCAACCCACTCCAGTACTTTTGCCTGGAGAATCCCATGGACAGAGGAGCCTGGTAGGCTATAGTCCATGGGGTCACATAGAGTCGGACATGACTGACGCAACTTAGCAGCAGCAGCAGCTGACATTAGGGCTCACGCTCGGTGTCTTACGTTTCTGCGGGTTTGGACAAATGTATAAAAATACATAAGCTTCCCAGGTGGCGCCGTGGTAAAGAACCTGCCTGCCAAGGCAGGAGATGCAAGAAAGGCAGGTTCGATCCCTGGATCAGGAAGATCCTCTGGAGTAAGAAATGGCAACTCGCTCCAGTATTCTTGCCTGGAAAATTTCATGGGTGGGCTACAGTCCATGGGGTTGTAAAGATTTGGACACGACTGAGCGATTGAGCATACACGTGCATAAAGACATATATCCACCATATCATATAGAATTATTTGCTATATGATATATTATTCTATAATATCATAGAGAATAATTTGCAACAAGAACTTGGTAGGGGTGATGTTGCCATGATAGTAAAGCAATTAAGAAAAAAGAGGAAGCGGGATGAAGTGAGTGATTGAAACATCAGTGGGTAGGCTGTGAAACACAACAAAAAGGGGTATTCGTACCCTCCCCCCACCACTGCCACCAATGGCTGTGTGTGGGACCCTGACAAACCCTAGTCAAGTATGAATGATTTAGAGCTGGTCTGGGAGTGGGGCAAGGAAAGTGAGGCACTGACTTTGAATGCAAAATTAGGTGGGTGCCAAAAAAACTCAGTCATCAAGGTAAATTGTATTTTCATGCAATAGTTTTTTTAAAAAATCAAAATGAATGCCAAAAAAAAAAATCCATGATGTACAAAATACCTAGATTTTAAATAAAAACCAGCACTGTGTTGAACCCTGTTAGAGCTTGAGGCCAAAGGAAAGATGTGTTTCATATACATATTTTCTGTCCATTTTAAAGGTTATTTTTTTCCCAGAGCATTAAAGTAGTTGAAAAACTATTAAAAATGCTAAAAAAAAAGATGTATTAAAACTCACAGCATTAAGTGTATTTCATTTATACCACACCCAGTTACTCTAGTATAAGTTTATTTAGTTATAATTTATCATAAATTATACGCAAGGTACATAGTTTTCCTTCTGCCTGGGACTCCAAAGCCACTCAGCACAGTTCTAGTTTGGGGTCCCCATCCCTGTTTCAAATCAGGGCATCTTCATATTTGCTTGTTGTACATTTCTGTATACCAAGGTTCTGTCTGAGGTTTCCTTTACCTAAAAAATGTTCCTGCAGCTTGAAAAAAAAAAAGTAAACTACCGTTAGACCCTTGCCTCTTAAGCATGTTCCCTGGACTAGCTGCAATCTGGTCAAGAAGCTTTACCTCGGAGTTTGTTAGACATTATCTTTTTTTTTTTTTTAACTTTTTTATTTTATATTGAAGTACAGCCGATGAACAGTGTTGTGATAGTTTCAGGTGGGCAATGAAGAGAATCAGCCATACATATCCATGTATCCATTCTCCCCCAAACTCCCCTCCCATCCAGACTGCCACATAACATTGAACAGAGTTCCCTGTGCTATACAGTAAGTCCTTATTTGTTGTCCATTTAAAATATAGCAGTATGTATAAGACATTTGGGCTTCCCTTATGGCTCAGTCAGTAAAGAATCTGCCTGCAATGCAGGAGACCTGGGTTTGATCCCTGGGTTGGGAAGATCTCCTGGAGAAAGAAATGGCAACCCACTCCAGTATTCTTGCCTGGAGAATCCCACAGACAGAGGATCCTGGCGGGCTACAGTCCAGAGTGTTGCAAAGAGTCAGACATGACTGAAGCAGCTTAGCATGCATGCAACCAATAGAACTTGAAAATTTTAAACTTAAGAGCTCTTATGGGGTAAAGAAATAGTATCGTTAAAAGTGGGGCGCTTCCCAAGCCCAAGTCCCTGAGTCCAAATCCCACATCTTTCTCTGGGCAGCTGTGTGGCCTCAATCAAGTTACTCAGCCTCTTGATGCTCATCCATAAAATGGGCACAACTGAAAGAGTAACTACTCAAAGTGTTGGGATTTTATAATAGTTATAATAGTACCGGACACATTGTACATGTTCAATGAGTGTGAACTATTATTTTTATTATTGGAGTTGAGCATATTTTAGGGGTCAAAGAGTAACTGCCTTTTGGAGACGTATAGACGCCTCCTTAAATGACACAAATCAGGTATCAGAAGTCAATTCTTTTTTAAAAGATATTTCTTTTTATTTATTTATTTGACTGCACTGGCTTTTAGCTGTGTCATGTGAGATCTAGTTCCTTGACCAGGGATCAAACCTGGGCCCCCTGCATTGGAAACCCAGAATCTCAGCCACTGGACTACCAGGGAAGTCCCTTTTTTAAAAATTGAATTATGGTTGATTCACAGTGTTGTGTTAGTTTCTGGCTTAGTCATTTCTTTTTAAGAGATTTTCTTTTTGTCCACTCCATGTGACTTGCAGGATCTTAGTTCTTTGACCAGGGATCAAACCCCCCCAACCCCCCACCCCCGCCACAATGTGACATCTATGTGTGTGTGCTTAGTGGCTCAGTCGTGTCCAACTATGAGACCCCATGGACTGTAGCCCACCAGGCTCCTCTGTCCACAGGATTTCCCAGGCAAGAATCCTGGAGTGGGTTGCCACTCCCTTCTCCAAGGGAATCTTCCTGACTGAGAGCGAACCCAGGTCTCCTGTGACACAGGCAGATTCTTTACTATCTGAGCCACCAGGAAAGGCCCCATATTATGTCTATGGGCTTCTGCAAAGACCTTGGGATAGCTCCCGCGGTCAAGTGTAAGCACTGAGACATTGGTAGAGGCAAGAGTTTGGACCCAGTCTACCCTGCCCAGTCCCCTGACCCCACTCCTGACATTCTGTGTTCTGTTTCCACTCCGGGCAGGGATCTGTGTGGCTGACCCCTATGAGGTCACTGTGATGCAGGATTTCTTTATCGACCTGCGTCTCCCCTACTCGGTGGTGCGCAACGAGCAAGTGGAGATCCGAGCGATCCTCTACAACTACCGGGAGGCGGAAAATCTCAAGGTGCGTCCCTGGTGCAACAGAGGCATGGAGGGCAAGGGGACTTGGGGGAGCGAGTCTGTGGCATGTTCTCCTGACCCCATACTCTCTCTCCCTGGCAGGTGAGGGTGGAATTGCTCTACAATCCAGTCTTCTGTAGCCTGGCCACCGCCAAGAAGCGCCACCAGCAGACTATAACGATCCCAGCCAGGTCCTCGGTGGCGGTGCCTTACGTCATTGTGCCCCTGAGGGTCGGCCTCCACGAGGTGGAGGTCAAGGCTGCCGTCTACAACCACTTCATCAGTGATGGTGTCAAGAAGACCCTGAAGGTCGTGGTGAGTCCTTGGGGTACCTGCTGCCCCTTGTCCTTCAGGAGAGGCTCCGGTTCTTCCTGTGCTGTCAACCCAACTTGGAGACCCAGGCACACCATAGGAGATTCAGGAGTTCTGGAACTTTGAAAGGAGGGCCAGGATTAGGGTGAGGCAAGTGAGGCATTATTCTTGGGCACAGAATTTTTAGCAGACACCCGAAAACTCAGAGATCAATAATATTTTTTCATTAAAATATATTTTAATATCAAATATGACATCTTGTAACATTTTAGCACAGGAGTTTTCTTCTGACTTTAAAAATCTTGGGGACAGTTCCCTGGTGGTTTGGTGATTCGAACTCAGTATTTTCACTGCTGTGGCCCTGGATTTGATCCCTGGTCATGGAACTAAGATATCATAAGCCACACAGCACAGCCAAATAAATAAATAAGTAAAATTTAAAAATCTTGAGAAAATATATTTCACAGAGCAAATATTGCAAAGGAATAATACACAATTGCAAGAACTAGAATACTTCTTTTTTACCTATGAGTCTTTACCTATGAGTCTTACCCTTAAAATATGTGTTGACACACAACAAAAATGAAGACCCATGGGGGGAAAAAAACTCAACTCAGAAAAAAAGAAATATGCATTAACAGTCATATTTCTGTTACTGTTTCCTATAGTGTTGAACATTTTCAAATACAATAGACAAAATCATCAACCAAAATGAAAGGATTTTAGCATCTTTCATGAGTACTTTAAAGCAAAACATAAGATCATAAACAAGATCAAAAATATTTTAATGCAATATTTTAAGAAATCAAAATTCATTCCCAAAACCCCCGCAATATACAAAATATCAAAACTTTAGAGACAAATTTGGTGGTGTCAAACTATGTCATATTGATGCCTAAAGCAAAAGAAAACTGAGTTGGGCCTGTGTATATTTTTTATTGGTTATTTTTTCCCAAAAAACATTACAATAGTTGAAAAAATATTGAAACATTCAAAACCAAATGTATCAAAACTGCCTGTAAAATTTCACATTGAAATGTTTTATTTGTACCCAAATCATAATTTATTATAATTTTTCTTTCCTGGCTTTAATGGAAGCAAACATATTTTTTCAACTACTTTAATGTTCTGGAATAAATCTAACCATTAAAATAATATATTTTAAAAATTACATGAAAGTGTGTATATATAGGTGCACACATTTTTCCTCTTGCTGTGAATTTCAATATGACTCAACACAGGCACTGGTGGGAAGAAACCAGTAGTGTGCTGGAGCCTGTGATACCCAGCTCCCTAGATCCAGTATGTCTACCACATCCCAAGTCTACTCACTCACGGTGGTAGCTTGAGATCCATCATGGTGGAGATATTTACACCAAGGAAATTGGCAGCACTACAAATCAAGAGCTTTTCTTCCTGGAGAGCTGGATGTTACACACTGATGAATACAACATAGGCAGGAACTCAGTCTGCAAAGGAAAAGATGGGACTCACTCCAGGCAAAAGGAGAATGGGTTCTGTGAGGGCAAAAGCACCCACTGTCCTGCATGAAGGCTTATGCGCATATACACATGAGAGTTTGTTTTGGGCCTTTGACTCTAATTAAGATGCCCTATTTTAGTTGAGCACTTACTATCTGCTAGGCACTGTGTTAAGTAGTTATGTACATTCTTTCATCTATTTTTTCTCTTTCCTTTATTATTTATTCTTGTTTACTGGCTCAAAAATCTTCTTTTAAATTATTTGTTTTAAAATTTTTATTTTATTTAGCCCATTAAGAGGCACTGGGTTAAAAACAGACTCTGGAGCCAGACTATTAGGTTCAAACCCAAATTCTGTTCTACTTGCTTTGTGACCTTGGGCAAGTTACTTTACCTGTCTGTTCCCCAGTTCCCTCATCTTTAATATTTATTTGGCTTAGTTGTAGCACAGGGATCTTCTTCTCTAGTTGTGGCATATGGGCTCAGTAGTTGCAGCACATGGGCTTGGTTGCCCCATGGTATGTGGGATCTTAGTTCCTTTACCAGGGATCAAACCCATGTACCCTGCACTGCGGGCAGATTATTAACCACTGGGCCATGAGGAAGTCCCCCCCCCCTTCTGTAAAATGGAAGTGATAAAAGCGGTACCCACTCCAGTGGGTTGTTGTGAAGATTAAATGAATTAACCACAGGAGAGCAATCATCTAGGCACATAGAAAGATTTCTAAAGGTCTTGTTACTTCTTTGTTAATTTATAATTTTATTATGAACTTGCACAACAATAGGCATGAGGAAAGAAGGAAGATGAGGCACAGAGAGGTTAAGTAACTGACCTACAGTCACACAGCTAAGATTGGGTGGAGGCCCTCATGCCTTATACTACAGTAATCCCCAGCATATGACCAACTGTCTGTCTTATTCATGCAATTCCCCCTGCCCCTAACACCATCCAGCCAGAAGGAATAAGAGTCAACAAAACTGTGGCTGTTCGTACACTGAATCCAGAACATCTGGGTCAAGGTGAGTCATGCACGGGAGAGGGAGTGAGGCCTGGGTGGTGGTGATGCAGGATGGGGTGGGAGGGAGCTGGTGCCATCTGTGTCTCCCATTCATCCTGCAGGGGGAGTGCAGCGAGAGGAAGTCCCAGCTGCAGATCTTAGTGATCAAGTCCCAGACACTGAGTCAGAGACCAAGATCCTCCTGCAAGGTGAGATGCCCTTGGACCCCAACCCCAGGAGACCCAGAACAGTGTTGGGAGGAGAGTCATGACCCGAGAGTCAGGAGCCCAGTTCCATCCACTCTCACCCCAGGGATATTTAACCATGTGTCTCCTGCCTCCTCTTCAGCTAGAACCCCTCCTCGAACCACTTCATAGAAGGCTCCAGGCAGTACTTAGTTCAGCAAACAGCTTTTGCTGATAAAGAGGTTTACATGAGCAATATAGTTCAAGAGCAGAAATTCCAGATCTAATTGTCTTGGATGGAGAACTGGGGCAAGACGGAGCTAGAAAGGCACCTTGCATCTTGACAGCTGTGAAGTTTGGGGAGGAGACCCTTGGTTTCTTCATCTGTGATAGGAGCGAATAATAGTGTTGATATCTAAGGGTATGATATCTAAGAGAATACTCTATGGTATTCTCCTAGAACAGAGCCTGGGGAATAGCATGAAGCCTGGTAAAAGTATTCATGACTGTTATTACCGCTGGTGGAACCAGAGGAACCAGGGCCCAGAGTTCCCTTGTGAAGCACAAGCCCACCCCCCACAAAAGCAAAACCCTCTCCAGCCATTCAGCCATGAAGCATCTCCATCATTCACATGCCCCCAGCTGTCCCTGACCCCTTTGGCCCTAGCTGGTCAGAGCCTGAAAAGTCTGGAAGCAGCCGTGGACTTGAGTGCCATCCTCCTGCCGGGTTGCAGGGACTCCGGTGGCCCAAATGACGGAGGACGCCATCGACGGAGAGCGGCTGAAGCACCTTATCCAAACCCCCTCCGGCTGTGGGGAGCAGAACATGATTGGTATGACGCCCACGGTCATCGCCGTGCACTACCTGGACAGCACCGACCAGTGGGAGAAGTTCGGCGTGGAGAAGCGGCAGGAGTCCCTGGAGCTCATCAGAAAGGGTGCACGTCCTACCTGTCCCTCTGAGCCTGCTCCACCCCTGAACCCCGCCCCTCTGAGCCTGCTCCACCCCTGAGCCCGCCCCTCTGAGCCCACTTCATCCCTGAGCCCCGCCCCTCTGGCCTTGCTCCGCCCCTGAGCCCCGCCCCACTGAGCCAGCTCCACCGAGCCCCAGCCCTCTGAGCCGGCTTCATCTCTGAGCCCCCTCCACTCCTAAGACCCCGCCCCTCTCGGGGTCCCGCCCCTCCTCTGAGACTGCCCCCCTCGCCCCTCTCTGAACCCCTCTCTGAGCTCCCTCTCTCGCTGAGGCCCCCTTGCCCCTGAGAACCCATTTTGAGAACCTCTTCTCTTTGAATCCTCTTTCCTCCAAGAATTCCTTCCCCCTCTCTCTAATCCTCCCACCTTCTGAGTCCCTCTTTAGCTCTCTGTCCTCCCACACACCCGCCCCCTACCCAGAGACCCTCTTTCCTCTCTAGACCGCTGTCCCGCCCTTCACAGAATCTTTATCCTCTCTCTAAGCCCCTTCCCTCCCTGGAGGGCGTACGCCCACCAGCCACCCCCTCCACTCAGCCTCTGGTGACACATCTCTCTTCCCCGCAGGGTACACCCAGCAGCTGGCCTTCAGACAAAAAAGCTCAGCCTACGCCGCCTTCCAGAATCGGCCCCCCAGCACCTGGTGAGTCTCCAGGATCACCTTGCACATCTTCAGCCTTTCACATCCCTGAGCAGGCCCTCGATCTCGGCCTGGGGTGGTCTAGGTAGGTCTCCACCCAGAGTCAAGGTACCAGCCCGCTGAAGAATCAGCATGCCACACTGGTTTACGAGCTTGAAGGAACCAAGCCAGGCCCAGCCCCACTCTGCTCATTGGTTGGTTGAGATGCCAGTCTCCGGATCCCAGAGCCAATTGCCTCACGCTTTGTACCCACCCCCCAGGCTGACTGCCTACGTGGTCAAGGTCTTTGCACTGGCCGCCAACCTCATCGCCATAGACTCCAAGGACCTCTGTGAGACCGTCAAATGGCTGATCCTGGAGAAGCAGAAGCCTGATGGAATCTTCCAGGAGGATGGGCCTGTGATACACCAAGAAATGATTGTAAGAGGCAGAGATTCGGGGCAGGCCAGGGGAGAGGGCACCAGAGCATCACAGGATGGACTGGAGAAAGACTCCACCATCCACCCACTGCCCAATTCACTGCATGCGGGGACAGGGAAATAAGGAAGCTGACAGTGTCCCTCTTCCCTTGCAAAGATCAGAGACCTGCAGTATCTAGTACAAAACGAACCCCTCTGGCTTCCTGTTGCTCTTAAACATAGAACGCCTTAGAGCTATGGTCCTAAGAGTGTGATCCCCAGGCCTGCAACATCAGCAAAATTACCTGCAAGCTTTTAGAAATGCAGAATGTCAGAAATTCTCAGGCTGGACTCCAGGTGCACTGAATCAGAAGCTTTAGGGGCAACGTCTAGGAATCCGAGTTTTAACACCTCTCCACCCCCACCGGGTGTTTAAGCACAGTAAGCCTGACCTTTCAGGCTTCCAGCCTCGTGGCCTTACCCACTTCTCTGCTCATTCCATCTGTACTGCTAGGAACCTTGCTCTCCTTTGTACATGCTGTTCCTCCTGCCTGGCATGCTAAGCCCTACCCTCTTTGAGAGTTGACTTCTCCTCTCTGCTCAGATTGTGGTTTTAGCTATCATCTCTTGGGGACACTTTTCCACGACTGAGTCACACTCCCATAGTCCATTCTCAATGCCACATCCACTTCTGCACAGCACTCATCACTTTCTAATTATGTATCTGTTGACAAGCTGGTTGGTTCCTATCTGTCTCCCCTAGCAGACCGCGAGGGCTGGGGCTAGAATCTGGTCTTCATCCAACATCTCATCCACAGCACCAGCAACATTTGCAAGATGAATGAATGAATACTAAAGAGCCTGGCCCTTCTGGAGAGACATTGGGAGAGACCCAGCCCTGCCTTGATCCACTGAGCCTACAGGGGGCGTAGGTTGACATGTGAAGACATTGGTGACCCTATCTTTGCTTCCACGCTTCTCCTCTAGGGTGGCTTCAGGGACACCAGGGAGAAAGATGTGTCCCTTACAGCCTTTGTTCTCATCGCGCTGCACGAGGCTAAAGACATTTGCGAGGCCCAGGTCAACGTAAGTGTCCCCGCCCTCCCCTCCCCCACCAACAACACACCCACCTGAGGTGAGATGTTGCTTTCAGGCCATTTCCAGTGCTCCCAATGCGCTAACAGTCACCACAGCGGCCATAATAGTGTCCAACATTTACCTGGCAATTAAGATCCCAGGTGGTTCAGTGGTAAAGAATCTGCCTGCAATGCAGGAGATGTGGGTTTGATCCTGGGTCGGGAAGGTCCCCTAAAGAAGGAAATGGCAACCCACTTCAGTATTTTTGCCTGGGAAAGTCCATGGACAGGGGAGCCTGGCAGGCTACAGTCCATGGAGTTGCAAAAGACTCGGACACGACTGAGCGACTAAACAACAAAACAAGAGTCTCATATGTTTAATTCCTGTAATCCTTGTAACAGCCCAAGAGATAGGCTACTCTTATTGCCCCCAGTTTACAGAAGAGACAACTGAGGCACAGAGAAATCAAAGATTGGGTCTTTTCTGCCTGCTTTACCATTTTCAGAGAGTTGTAGCCAAACCCAACAAAAAGCCCCTTCAGCTTGCTTTCCACGAGACTCCTACATTCATATTCCTGTGTGTTAGTCACTCAGTCATGTCCAACTCTTTGCGACCCCATGAACTATAGCCCGCCAGTCTCCTCTGTCCATGGGTTTCTCCAGGCAAGAATACCGGAGTGGATTGCCATTCCCTTCTCCAGGGGATCTTCCTGACCCAGGGATCGAAACTGGGTTTCCTGCATTGCAGACAGATTCCTTACCATCTGCACCACCAGGGAAGCCCTTCATATCCTTATGGCTTCCCTAAAGAAAACTGAGGACACAAAACTAAAAATGGAAGGAAAATCCTTCCTGGAGATCTTTAAGGGGATTCTTAAAGGGGTCCATGTCCATGACCCCAAAGGATCACCCAGTGGCTCAGTAGTAAGAATCCACCTGAAGTGCACAGGAGACACAAGAGACGTGGGTTCGATCCCTGGATTGGGAAGATCCCCTGCAGTAGGAAATAGCAACCCACTCCAGTATTCTTGCCTGGGAAATCTCATGGACAGAGGAGCCTGGCAGGATACAGTCCATAGGGTCTCCCATAGGGTCACAAAGAGTCAGTCACGACTGAGCATGCATGACCCCAGAAGGGAAAGAATTAATAATGTGGGCTTTTTGCTGTCCCATATTCCTCTAGTTTGGGTTCTGAAGCAGAGAAGCTTAGAAAGAGAGCCTGTAATCACTCCATCTGCTTTGCTCTGGGGTTTGGAGATTGGGTTGTTTGACTTTTAGTTTCCCTAGTGGGGAACTTCAGGATCTCTCTTTCAGCCAGCTGCTTCTTCCTTCTCAGGACCCCAGAAAAGAGATGGAGGGGAGGGGGCTGCTACCATTAATGCTGGTGACCTTTAAACCAGGATTTCCTGGTTCCAATCTTGGAGATTTGAGAGAAATTATAGTAGGAAAGAGCACCAGGACTGTGGGGTCAGACAGAATTGACCTCAAATCTTGACTCTCATGTACCCTTTGTCAGGCCTTATTGTGTGCATTTGTAAAATAGGTATAATAATTTTTTGCATTTTTTAGGACTCTCTGAGTTATCTCAGAGGCCACATGTGTGTCCTGGTTGTCATATGTGTGACTAGATTGTGCAAAAATAAATGGGAAATTTATTTTAGGGATCTAAGAATTTATAGAGTTCAAAAATGAAAGTAGGAATCTGGTAGTCCAGCGGTTAAGACTCCTTGTTTCCACTACAGGGAGTATGGGTTCATCCCTGGTTGGGGAACTAGGTTGCCATGCGTTGCACCCAAAAAATTAAAAAAAAAAAAAGAAAGTAGCCTCAAGGACTCTGCCAGAATTCTTTGTTCTTTATGTTCTCCATGTCTTCCAATCCTTTCTCGCCCAATAATTCACCTTTGCCTGCCACCCAACCTGCCTTGCAGAACATGGCTGTCTTCCTTGAGGAAATAGACCAAGGCTAGAACTTTCGGATTCCCAGTGAAGGGCTCTGATTGGTTCATCCTGGGTCAGGTGATCATCCCTGAACCAATCAGCTGAGACCAGGAAGTAGGTCTCAGTTGGCAAATATGGGTGCTTCCATTGTGGCCATTTGAATGAAAGGGAGGAGGTGTTCTTACAACAGAGGAGGATAGATGTAGGAAGGCAGTCAAAAGGGTTGTTTCTACTACAACACAACATTTTCTACAATACAGCAACATTAAAATAAAGAATGGCATAGGCGGTGGAGCCAGACTGATGGTGTTTAAATAATAGGATGCTACCCAGCTTGTGAAAGCCAGTTGTTAAATTTCTAGGAATTTGCAATCTGGTTGCTGAACACAAATGTTGTTAAAAATTAAATCATATAAACTCACACTGCAAAGATTAAACACTGAAAACAGGAGATAAAATGTATCACTTCCTAAATATTTTGCTACTTTTTATCATTATTCTCAGGGTTATTTATGTCTATTGTATCTCTGTATTGAAAATATTATATCATGTTGTTCCACTGTTCCTCTCTTCCGAAATCTACAGTCAGCGATGCCACATTGGTGGGTTGAAATCAAGCATGATAGTATTGACACCATGGAAATCATCAAACACTTCAAATCATGTATTCCCCTGGTCCCCATCTTTCTGTGTCACAGTATTTAATCTGTGTAGTAGGATAATGATGAAAGTAATGCCTGCCTCATAGGATTTTATGAGATTAAATGAGCAGCTATATGACTGGGACATTGTAAGAGCCAGCTGATAATGATTGAATAAGAGGTGTTCCCCGGTGTGCTGAATCTGACTCACACTAGTTCATGAATGCCTGTTGGGAGTATGTCTTCCCCATTCTATGTTCAAGGACATCACAGTGGTTACTTGAAATTGACCCTGGTGGAAGTTTTTATGCCATTGTAATGGGCAATTTATTGGATTGGCAAAAGTTCAGGTTTTTCTATAACATCTTACAGAAAAGCCCGAATGAACAACTAGTACCACACCCCTGGCCCCCCGCCCAGTCCTGTGCCTCCACTGAAGAGCTGGTTGTTAAATATTCACCAGCACACCACTTGGTATTTAGACACACACACCGCACCACACACATACACGCACATGCACACAGAGCCCATAGTAGGTACTCAGCAACAAAGCAGCTCACAATGGAAAACCCTCAGACATAGATCCAAGGCAAACAGGTCCCAAGGGCAAAAGCCACCTGGTCCCAGAAAGCGACCTTCATCAGTTGTCTGTAACAGCAATGCTCTCCTGACCAGAGTTCCCAATCCTCTTTGTCACAGAGCCTGGGCCGCAGCATCACTAAGGCAGGAGACTTCCTTGAAAACCACTACAGAGAGTTGCGAAGACCATATACTGTGGCCATTGCTGCCTATGCCCTGGCTTTGTTGGGCAAGCTGGAGGGTGACCACCTCACCAAATTTCTGAAAACAGCCAAAGGTGAGGGGTAGCCTGGAGGAGTACGGAGGGACCCATGGCTGGGGACTGAGGGTGGCCCTCTCCAGCTGGGGTGCATGGTTTTAAGCTGCACTGGGATGAACCTCTCCAAGCTGAATTGGGATGAATGGCTTTGTGGTGTAATAATTTCTCCTTGTAAACCACACAAGAAGGCTCACTGCATAATTCATTCAACCATGTTGAATGCTGAGCACTTGCTATGACCCAGCAGTGAGGTGTCATTAAGACCATGAGCATGGACATCAGACAGATCTAAATTGAAATCCCACTCTGCCACTTTCTCACTGTCTGACCTTGTACAAGTTGCTTAACCTCTCTGGATCTTAGTTTCCTCATCTTCAAATGATACCTAGGGCTTCCCTAGTGGCTCAGGGGTCAAGAATCTGCCTGCCAGGATATTCTTGGGTTCAATCCTTGGGTCAGGAAGACCCGCTGGAGAAGGAAATGGCAACCCACTCCAGTATTCTTGCCTGGGAAGTCCCATGGACAGAGGAGCCTGGCAGGCTACAGTTCATGGAGTTATAAAAGAGTCAGATACCACTTAGTGACTAACAGCAACAATACTGTAATATTATAATTATCTCAAAGGTAATTAGGATTCAGTAAAATAATACCATAGGGAATTCAGCACAGTGCTTAGAACATAGTGGGCAGCTAGTCATTGGTTCCAGTGATGACACTGTATCATGTTTGTACTCACAGATAATAAGGTATCTCAAGTATCATATAAATACCAAAGTGGTTTAACACGACAAAAGTATGTTGTTGGTGGACATCTCTCCTCCATACAGTGACACAGGGATCAAGGTCTCTATCTTTTCATGGCTCTGCCATGCTGGGGCCTCAGAATCCTGCCCTTTCAAGCTGAAAGGGAAATAGGAAGATTGTGCAAGGGACTAGACATAGAAGAGGCCCAGTCACTGCTGTGCACATTCCATTGGCCAGAGCTTAGTCATGTGGCCATATCTACCTGCAAAGTCTTCTGGGAAATGTAGTCCAACTGTGTGCACAGGGAGAGGAGGTTATCCTCCTCTTGGTTCTCAGTGACAATCTCTGCCATCATAACTTTCTTAGGCACTTGGGACACCACCGTGAGTACAGCACAGCCCTTGCCATTATGGCCTCACACTCCAATTGAAGAATGAAATGAGTTCATAGATTACTATAGAGTATCAGAGTGCTGGGATCGGAGAAGCACAGGATCCTTTGAGAGACAGGAGGAAGAGGGACCTCCACTCAATCTTGGGGTGCCCACTAATTGTGCAGGGTGGGTAAGAATTAACAAAGTAGATGGAGAAAAGGGGTGGGTAAGAATTAACAAAGTAGATGGAGAAAAGGTACTCTATGTAAAGAGAACAGAATATGCCAAGGCTCAGAGGTAAGAATGTGTGTTTCAAGTTTAGGAAATCTCCCACAGTGGGGCTGAAGTGCAGAGCTCATATGGAAGAGTGAAGGTGGATGAGGGAAGAGAATGAGGCAGGAGCCAGCAGATTGAGGACCTAGAATGTGGGCCAGGACACCTGAACACTGAGCAGTCTAGGCTATGAGTCTTTTTTTCCTGAGTTTTCTCTGAGCTGTTTACAGGATGGACAGAGCAGTGAGCACTGGGGGTGGGGGGTTCTCCCTGCAGAAAAGAACCGCTGGGAGGAACCCAACAAGAAGCTCTACAATGTGGAGGCCACGTCCTACGCCCTCTTGGCTCTGCTGGCACGCAAAGACTACGACACTATGCCTCCTGTCGTGCGCTGGCTCAACGAGCAGAGATACTATGGAGGTGGTTATGGCTCCACGCAGGCAAGTAGTCCACACATACCCCACCCTGGTAACTGCATCCCAACCTCCTCTGGCCTCATTAGTCTTCTGAAGAAAGTACCGAGACCAAGAGAGGCAGTGCTTCTCTTCCATCAGCCAGGATGATTGGAATGAAGTCAAGAATCTTTTTTGTTTTTAATTGCAAACCCATCTATGGACTCTAGACTACATTCTGAATGCCCTGAACTGTGTTTCAAGCCTCCTTTTCCCTCTTGGTGTCTATATCATGTTCTCAGGGCCCAGGTTCAAGTGTGAATCTCTCTCTCCCACTGTGGGTTCTAGACCATGTTCCCAGTGCCCCTTCTTACTCTGTCTCACTGGTGGGTTCTAGATAATGTTCATTTCACCAGGCCCCCAGTGTTACTCTGTCTCACTGGTGGATTCTAAATTAGATTCTTAATGACCCTACACCATTATCCAAACCTCTCTGTCCTTCTGGTAGGTTCTAGATCGTGTTCGTTGTTCCCTATCTTATTCATCTCACTAGTGGGTTCTAGCTCATGTTCATTTCATCAGGCCCCCAGTGTTACCCTGTCTCATCAGTGGGTTCTAGACCAGGTTCTTAATGACTCTACAGCATTATCCAAGGGGCTTCCCTTGTGGCTCAGAGATGAAAGTATCTGCCTGAAATGCAGGAGACCTGGGTTCGATCCTTGGGTTGGGAAGATCCCCTGGAAAAGGGAATGGCAACCCACTCCAGTATTCTTGCCTGGAGAATTCCATGGACAGAGGAGCCTGGTGGGCTACAGTCCATAGGGTCACAAAGAGTTGGACACAACTGAGCAACTAACACTTCACACACCATTATCCAAGCCTCTGTCTCCCACTAGTGGGTTCTAGACCACATTCTAAGTTCCATCAGGCTCCCAGTGTTATCACATCTTATTGTGAGTTCTAGACCAGGTTTTTAGTTATTCTAGTCCCTGATGGGTTCTAGACTATGGGTTCAGTAACCTCAAACTCCAGGAAGCTCAGGCTCCAGTCTAACTGCTTTTCTTTCTGGTGGGTTCTCAGTCACACTCTCAGTGTCACTTTGGGGTTCTAGATCAGATGCTCAGTGTTCCCAGATTCCAATTTCATTCTTTTATTTCATGAGTGGGTTCTAGACACATCCTCAGTGCCTCTACCAATGCTTGTCTTAGACTCTCTCCTCTGGATGTGTCTAGAGCACCTTCTCGGTGTGGCTGGACTTTCTGTCTTATGCCTGTACACTCTGGTGGATTCTAGCCATGTTCCCAGTGTCTCTAAGCTCTTGTCTGACCTGTCTCACTCAGAGAGTTCTAGGACATGTCCTCAGTATCCGACCAGCCCCTAATCATATTCTCACCCTCTCTGGTGGGTTCTAGGTCACTGCCTCAGTGCCCCAGGTCTGATATGAGTCTCTTCATCCCTCAGTGGTTCTAACCACTTTCTCAGTCACCCAAATTCACCCCCTTTCTCTGTCATGGGTAACAGGCCACTTTCATGGTGTTCCAAGCCTTGGCCCAATACCAGAAGGATGTTCCTGATCACAAGGAGCTGAACCTGGATGTGTCCATCCAACTGCCCAGCCGCAACTCTTTGGTCAAGCATCGTATCCTCTGGGAATCTGCCAGCCTCCTGCGCTCAGAAGAGGTAAAGTCACCTGGCCACACCCTTATCACTTTCATCCTCCATGCCAGCCAGACTTTCTAGGAGGCAGGAGATAGAGTCGATGACCATCACCAATGGGGGAAGGCTTGGTTTCAAATACTCTCTCATCTCTCTCCCCACTCCTTGCAGACTAAGGAAAATGAGCGTTTCACAGTCAGAGCTGAAGGGAAAGGACAAGGCACCTTGTCGGTAAGGAATGGGAACCTACACCTTCTTGACCCACCACCTTCTCTAGGCCCCTCTGTTCCAGTATCCCCTTTCCTTCCCAAGTCAAATGGACTGACACCTCATCTCCCCTCCTACCTCACCAGGTAGTGACTGTGTACCATGCCAAGCTCAAAGGCAAAGTCTCCTGCAAAAAGTTCGACCTCCGGGTTTCCATACGCCCAGCCCCCGAAACAGGTAAAAGAAGTAGAGACCCTATCTGTTACCCTTCCCCCAACCCTGTTCTTATGTCTGCCTCCCTCCTGGATTAGAACCCAGGAACTACACTCCTCCCCCTTCCCCACCACCATCCATCCTTCTGTTTTCTGTGTTTCTAGTCAAGAAGCCTCAGGATGCCAAAGGTTCCATGATCCTTGACATCTGTACCAAGTAAGAGATGGTTCACTGGGATTCATCTTGGCCATCCCTCTGTCTCTAGCAAGACTTCTTAAAAATAATAACTGTGATGCTTAACACTTTCTGAGAGTATATTGTGCATCTAGTCTTGTGCTGAATACAGGACAAGAAGTCCTCCCTTTGCATGGCAGTGTGAGATTAGCAATGTGGTCTTGATGTCAGAACATGGTGCTGGGGGATTGGTGATGTTGAATTAGACCATGGTAACAGAAACATACAAAGTGAGACCTGCCCATGTTCATTTCTAAGAACTGAGGCACAGAGAGGTTAAGTAACCCATCAGATGTTACAGAGAGCTGGGATTTGAACCCGGGCCAGTTGGGTTCCAGAACCTGAAAAATGAATCACCTTGATCATTATGTAGCTTTTCCTGAATTCCCCTTAGGAGAATGTTTCCTACATTTGAACCTCCCTCTGTGCTCCTATGTGGGAACTAGAGGCCTCAGTCTTTGATATGACCCCCTTGTCCGGGCACTGATCCCACCTTGGGGGCCAACCCCCTCTCCCTCTGCCCCATCTAGGTACCTGGGAGACCAGGATGCCACTATGTCCATCCTGGATATATCCATGATGACAGGCTTCTCACCTGATGTTGAAGACCTCAAAACGGTATAAAGGCCTTGGGCTCAGGGGCTGGGATCCATGGGCAGGAGCCCAGGGTCTGGAAGAAGCTGGAGTGGCAGGGGGAATGGGGATGCAGGAGGGATTTTTACAAACCACATCCTTCCCCAGCTGAGCACTGGTGTCGACAGATACATCTCTAAGTATGAGATGAACAGAGACTCCAACAAGAACACACTCATCATCTACCTGGACAAGGTAAGGCTTCCATTGGGATCCTGAACCTCTACCTGGCTGACCTTTCCTTCTCCACTGGCCTCGTGCCCAGGTGGGGCCAGGGAGACAGGGTCTGGACTGCTGGGTGTGGGAGGACAGGGGCATGTAAAACAAGGCCAACCCACCTTCTGTAAGCATCGCACCTTCTGACCACTCATGTGCCAACCGTATTTTTCACTTGTTCCCTCCAGCTTTTTCTCACCAGTCTTAACCACTGAGTGGAAACAAAAACCCACTTGTGGTTTAAAAAAAAGCAGTGCTTGATGGAGAGAAAGAGCTTCCCTTGTTTCCCATCCCCTAGCATTTCTCTCTTCTCTTATTTTCTCCCCATTCTTCCCTTGTTCTATTTATTCCCGTGTTCTGTTTATTCATTTATATGACAGAGCTGGGTCTTCATTGTGGTGCATGGGCTCTTGGCTGTGGCATGCCACAAGTCCTGAACCCACATGCCATACCTGGAGAAGTCCACATGTCGATTTACAGTCCGACCAATAGTGCACAGCTTCCCAACATGTGTTAGTTGTGTTCTTTGTGATGATAGCTATTCCGGCCTGTGTGGGTGCTATCTCATTGCAGGTTTTGGGTTGTTTTTTTTTTTTTGGCTGCACTAGGTCTTCTTTGCTGCACGTGGGCTTTGTCTAGTTGCAGCGAGTGGGGGCTACTCTTCATTGCAGTGCGCGGGCTTCTCATTGTGGTGGCTTCTCGTTGCTAGAGTGGGCTCTAGGGCACAGGCTCAGTAGTTGTGGCGCATGGTCTTAGTTGCTCCGCAGCATGTGGAATCTTAGTTCCCCACCCGGGGATCAAACCAGAGTCTCCTGCATTGGCAGGTGGATTCTTTACCACGGAGAGACCTGGGAAGCCCCATATTGATACATACACACGTGTATATGTGATGACACATATATTTGGAGAAAAGTCATAGTAGAGAGAAAGAGAGCAAGGGCAGGGACCTCCCTGCTGGTCCAGTGGTTAAAAATCCACTTTCTTAAGAAGGAAAGGAAATAGCAACCCACTCCAGTATTCTTGCATGGGAAATCCCATGGACAGAAAAGAGCCTGGCGGGCTACAGTCCATGGGGTTGCAAACAGTTGGATGCCACTTAATGACTAAACAACGTCTCAGTACATATATGTGTATATCTGTCTCCTTCCTCCTTCCCTCACTCCCTTTCTCCCTCTTTTCTTTCTTTCTAATTTTTCCAATTTTATTGAGCTGTAATTGACGTATAACACTGTGTAGTTTTAATGTGCACAATGTAACGATTTTATATATTTATATACTGAGAAATAATTACCACAATAAGGTCAGTTACATCCACCCCCTACATAGTTATAATGTGTGTGTTGAGAACTTTTTTAAGATCTACTCTTTTAGCAACTTTCAAGTGTCTAATGCAGTCTTGTTAACCACAGAATGTTTTTAAAGACATAAATAGCAGTCCTTGGCCAGAGCTCAATCACGTGGCCACAAGGAATTGAAACATGCTGAGAAGTGCAATCTAGCCTTAGCGGGGGTGGGGTAATGGATTTGATGAACTGCTTATTAATCTTTTGTCAAAGATTCCTGCCCACTGCCCCCGCCCTGCCCCCGGCATCTTCCCACCTAGATCCCTCAGCTTCTCCACCACTTTCCAACCCCCAGGACCCCATGCTGGACTTCCTCCCATGTTGGCCCTGCCACTGACCAACCTCCTTCTTCCCAGGTCTCACACACAGTGGAGGACTGTCTGTCCTTCAAAGTTCACCAGTACTTTAATGTCGGACTTATACAGCCTGGGGCAGTCAAGGTGTACTCCTATTACAACCTGGGTGAGCAGCCATCCTAGGACCTGGGATCTGGGAGTTAGACTCTAGGGGTCTTGGGGATCTGAGGGTTAAGATCTGGGGGTCTCCAGGTCTTGGAGTTAGGGGCCTGGGGTCCCCAGGTGTGGGAGTTAGGGATCTGGGGGTTAAGGGTCTGAGGGCCCCAGGGATCTGAGAGCTAGGAGTCTGGGGATTCCGGAAATCTGAGGGTTAGGAGTCTGGTGGTCCCTGGGTCTGGGAGTTAAGGATCTGGGGGTCCCCTGGTCTGGGAGTTAAGGGCCTGGGGGGTCTCTGGATCTGGGAGTTAGGGGCCTGGGGATCCCCAGGTCTGGGAGTTAGGAGTCTGGGTGTCCCAGGGCTGGGGACCTGGCATCTGGAGGTCTGACCGACTGGAGTTAGATAACTGAGCCTCCAGGTGTGGTGTCTGGGGCGGAGGCCCTAGCCCTCTGACCCCTCCCCATCACCTCTGCCGCAGATGAAACTTGTATCCGCTTCTATCACCCGGATAAAGAGGATGGAATGCTGAGCAAACTCTGCCACAAAGATACCTGCCGCTGTGCAGAGGGTAAGTGCTCAGGCGCCAGGAGGGTGGCCACACCCACTGGACCCCGACTCCCTTGGGGTGGGGGGTTGACCCAAGAGGGCTGGACCAGGGTACCAGGTGTACCCCTGGGTAGTGGGTGCCCTGAACAGGAAGTGGGTCTTAGACCGTGTCCCCCCCGCCCCGCCCCCCACACACCCCTCAGAGAACTGCTTCATGCACCACACGGAGCAGGAGGTCACTCTGGAGGACCGGCTGGATAAGGCCTGCGAGCCGGGCGTGGACTATGGTGAGTGGGGTGCTGGGCGAGAGGCGCGGAAAAGGCGCATGCATGCATGCTTGTGTGTGAGCAGCAGTGTGAAGGCGGGTGTGGTCCTGGCTGCATGTGGTGACTGTGGTTGTGGGTGACTGGTGTATGTGTGTGTGTGTGTTGTGAGGGGCTCTGATTGCACGGGGAGACATGGTCATGAGTGGGGTGGGTTTGTGGGTGTGTGTGTGACAGGTGGTTGGGAGTGGATGTGGTTGTGCGTACCGCCATGTTGTGGGGAACCTGTGGGTCACGGTGGATAGGAGTCGCTATCGTCGTGTCTCCGACGGTGGTTGTGGAGGGCTCTGATTGTGTGCATGGCTGTGAGTGTAGCCCGCCGTGTTATACTGCGGTGAGGGGGGTGGCTAGCAGGGACCTGAGCATGCCTGGCTGTGATCATCGCTTGGGAGGAGCCAGGTGAAGGCGCCCCACAGACAGCCTTGCCCAGGACGCCCCGCTGTCCTCCCCACCCCTCAACAGTGTACAAGACCAGACTTATCCAGAAGAAGCTGGAAGATGACTTTGACGAGTACATCATGGTGATCGAGAACATCATCAAATCGGGTTAGTCCTGTGTCTACTGTCTTTCTACCTCCCCCTTCCCCCAGCCCCTCCCCTTCTCCTCCCCCAACTCAGCTTCCCTTGCCCTCCCCACTCTCCCCCTCTCCCTCCCCCAGCTCAGCTTCCCTTCCCCTCCCTCCCCATACCCAGTCCCTCCCCTCCCCCTCCCCCAGTTCAGCTTCCCTTTCCCTCCCCTCCAGGCTCGGATGAGGTGCAGGTTAAACAGGAGCGCAAGTTCATCAGCCACATCAAGTGCAGGGAAGCCCTTAAACTGAAGGAGGGGGCACACTATCTTGTGTGGGGCGTGTCCTCTGACCTGTGGGGCGAGAAACCCAAGTGAGTTCCCACCCCCGTGCCTTCCGGAGGCTGCCTCCTCCCACCCTCCGCACCCCGTCCTGACCCGTCTGTCTTCCCGCAGGATCAGCTACATCATCGGGAAGGACACCTGGGTGGAGCTGTGGCCCGAGGCTGAAGAATGTCAAGATGAGGAGAACCGGAAACAGTGCGAGGACCTGGCCAACTTCACGGAGAACATGGTCGTCTTTGGCTGCCCCAACTGATCCCACACACACACACCCTCTCATACACACTGTCCACCCAATAAAGCTTCACTTCTGTTCCACATGTCTCCTGAAGTCTGGAGGTCTTTGAGAGGGGGACAGAGGCAGCTTCGACCCCCCACTGCCTCACTTGCCGCTCAGCTCCATCCTACAGGAACCTGACCTGATTCCCACTTCATTACCTCCTGCAGTTCACCTTCACATTCACCGGCTTCCTCATCTCCAGTGCCCATGCCTGCCTCACCTGTTCCTAGCCGGGAAGTGCGTACGCCTCTTACGGAGGCGGCCTCCGGAAGGCACGGGGTGGGAACTCACTTGGGTTTCTTGCCCCACAGGTCAGAGGACACGCCCCACACGAGGTAGTGTGCCCCCTCCTTAAGGTGGATTCTTCACCATCTGAGCCACCAGGGAGGCCCAAGAAGAGTGGAATGGGTAGTCTATCCCTTCTCCAGGGGAACCTTTTGACCCAGGAATCCAACCAGGGTCTCCTGCACTGCAGGTAGATTCTTTACCAGTTGAGCTTCCCTGACCAGAAATTGAACCCTGCATTGGGAGCATGGAGTCTTAGCCGCTGGACCACCAGGAAGTCCCTCTTCGTGTTTTCTTACCAGCATCCTTGCCTACATCCTCACCTGGATATTTCCCTGGCTTCTTGCTTGCACCTCCCCCTGCATCTCTACCTGTGTCTTCAGCATCAGAACCCTCCAGTCCTTCTCTGCCTTCTCACCCTCATGCCCGCCTGTATCCTGAGCTCCCATCCTCACCTGCTGGGACCTTCATCGCATTTGCCCTCCTCCTCAGCTCACTTTCACTCCATTTCCAGTCTCACCTGCACCCCGTGTGCCACCCTCTAGACTCACCCTCCTGGTCACCATTTTGTAGATGGGCCTGAGCAGACTGGTGGGATTGTGTGAGGCGGCTGGGCCGGGAGGGGGCAGTCACAGGCAGGTCAGGGTGATGTTTCCGCCTAGAGCCTGAGGGACCAAGTCAGAGATCTGACTCATCAGCCAGCGATTGAGGAGGCAGTGCAGGGGCTCTTGTGGTCACAGCCTCATCAGAAACACATAGTGAGGCAGCAGCCACAGAGGGTGAGGCCACTGGCTGCCCAAGGGCCTTAAGTGCCTATCCACCTGTGGCCCCTTGAGGATGGTTGAAGGTGAGATCCAGGCTCCAGCTCTGGGTGAGACCATCACAGGAAAACACCTCTGAACCTGGAAGTCACCCCTGCACAGCCCCCTTCCCCTAAGACCCCAGGTTCTGGAATTCCCCACCCCCTTAACTCCAGGAATGTGAGGGGAAATTGACTCAGCCCATCCCTACTCCCTCCAGTCCCTGATAGCCAGAGGCTCCTGTCAAGGGGACACTCAAAAATCCTCCTTACTCACTAGGTCTCCCAGCTGATGTCTACCAGCCACTCCCCGCCCCATCGCTCTCCTTCGTGGACAGTTTCTCATTTCTTTTCACATTCATTTCTCCTTCCTTCTGGCTTGGAATTCAAGTTCCTCGTTTCTTTAATGCATTGGGTGGTTTTTTTTGGTTGTTGTTTGATTTTTTTTTTTTTTTTCCAGCATCTATGGTTCGAGGCTGTGAACATAGGGTTTGAGGATCTCACATTTCTAAAGATAGCATGGAGTTGATTTCACACAGCGAGGGTGTCCAAATAAGAAAGGAGAACAGGGCGATGTGGAAAGCCTGCCTGTGATGGAACCACCTTCAAAGTCATTTAGATTGAGGGATGGTTCAGTTCACATGTCAATTTTTGCTAGGCTATGGTGACCAGTTGTTGGGTTAAACACCAGTCTAAATGTTGCTATGAAGGTTTTTTTTTCCCCCTTGAATTTTTTTTTTACTTTTTTTGAAAACTGGGCAGAATGCTAAATATCCATCTTTACAATAAACAAATACAGTAACAGTAACTCACACTGAAACAAACCATATTGGAGAAGGAAATAGCAACCCACTCCAGTATTTGTGTCAAAAAATCCTATGGACAGAGGAGCCTGGCAGGCTACAGTCCAAAGGGTCACATAGGGTCGGACAAGACTGAGCAACTAAGCACGCATGGGGCTGATTCGTGTTGCTGTCTGGCAGAAACCAACACAACGTCGTAAATCAATTATCCTCTAGTTAAAAATAATTTAAAAAAACATTTCTGTAGCCATTATTTTTCTATTTGGGACTGTTTTCAAGGTTTCTTTTGTTAATATTTATATATTTATTTGGGTGTGCCAGGACTTCAGTTGCAGCATGTGGAATCTAGGTCCCTAACCAGGGATGGGCCCCAGGGCCCCTGCACTGGGAGTGCGGAGTCTTAGCCACTAGACTACAGGGAAATCCCTGTTTTCAAGGTTTTTTGTCTCAAAAACATGAATGTCCCAATCCAAAGGCTCAGAGTAGGCCATCTTTTAAACAAAGAGGCAATGATTGACAAAAGGCTATGAATACAACATGTAAACAGTTGATACAGACCTAATAGGATTTGTCAAAATCAGTCACATCTAGTAACACACCTGAAGTGTTCTTGTATAAAATACCATGTGAAGAAAAGAAGACTTTATCAATGTCTAAAAAAAGTGGGTTTGTTTATAGACAATCTGACAAGTTATCATAAGAAGTGTTTCCTGAGACTTCCCTGGCAGTCCAGTGGTTAAGACTCTGTGCTCTCAGTGTGGGAGGCACAGGTTTGATCCCTGATTAAGGAACTAAGATTCCACACGCTGCGCAGCATGGCCAAAAAAAAAAAAAAATGTTTTCCTGAGACATAAGTTAACGCAACATTATTCTTGAACCCTTTCAGTTCGACTTCCCACTCCATAAAATTGCTGAGGATCTGAAACTGAGAAAGTATATTTGAGTACAAACAGCTTGTGAAACTTAATACATTTTTAAACTTTTTTAAATTTATTTTTTAATTGGAGGAAAGTTGCTTTACAATGTGGTGTTGGTTTCTGCCATGTGTGCTTTAGTGCTCAGTCATGTCCTACTCTTGTGACCCCATGACTGTAGCCCGCAGGACTCCTCTGTCCATGTGGATTCTCCAAGCAGTAATACTGGAGTGGGTTGTCATGCCATCCTCCAGGAGATTTTCTCAATGCAGGGATTGAACCCAGGTCTCCTGCATTGCAGGCGGATTCTTTACCATCTGAGCCACCAGAGAAGCTCTGTTTCTGCCACACAACAAAGCAAAATTGGCCATAATTATGCATATATCCCCTCCTTCTTGAGCCTCCCTCCTCTTGCCCCACCTCTCCCCTCTAGGTCCACAGAGCACCAAGCTGGGCTCCCTGTATTATACAGCAACTTCTCACCAGCTATCTGTTTTACACATGTAGCATATATATATGTCAATGCCTCTTTCTCCATTCATCCCATTCTCTCCTTCCCTCCCTGTGTCCACAAGTCATTTTTTTTTCTTTTTTGCATTATCGGCAGGTCTTACTGAACTACCAACCAACTTGCCCATTCCATATGCATTTCAGATGGGTGAGGCTTCTCTGTGTAGGAGCCTATATTGTCTTTGATCCTGTGCTCAAGGTTGTCTAACAGAACAGTTTTCTCCCCATTTTGCAGTACTTTAGCCTTCCTATTAGCAAAAGAGGTGACCAGTCCCATAGACCAAAGAGACTACAGTCACAGGATGGGGATTTCCTCTTACTTTTTGTTTTTTGACGGAGCTGCATGGCATATGGGAGGGAGCTTAGTTTCCAGACAGGGATTTAACCCATGCCCCCTGCATTGGAAGTGCAGAGTCTTAACCACTGGACCACCAGGGAAGTCCCTCCTCCTCTTACAATTTTTTATTTTGATGTTTGGAATTCTTTTGTTGTTGTTTGAGTTTTTGGTTTCTTTTCTTGCTTGTTTGGGGTTCTTTTTGTTTCTTTGTTGGTTTTTAATTGAAATAAGAGCTTCCCAGGTGGCGCTAGTGGTAAAGAATCTGCCTGCCAATGCAGGCGACACAAGAGATGTGGGTTTAGTCCCTGGGTGGGGAAGAACCCGGAAGGAGGAAATGGCTACCCACTCCAGTCTTCTTCCCTAGTGAGGAGTCCCATGGACTGAGGAGCCTGGCGGATTACAGCCTGTGGGGTTGAAAAGAGTGGGACACAACTGAGTGACTGACACTACTACTGCTACTAAAGTTGACTTACAGTGTTGTGTTCGGATGTTTGGAACCCTTGATGCCAAGTCTATTTACTTTATTGTTTTGGGTTTGAGTTTATACACCCTTTCTGTGTTTCCTGTCTAGAGAAGATCCTTTAGCATTTGTTGGAGAGCTGGTATGGTGGTGCTGAATTCTCTCAGCTTTTTTTTTTTTTTTGAAACAGGACTTTATTCTTTTTTAAAATAAATTTATTTATTTTAATTGAAGGCTAATTACTTTACAATATTGTATTGGTTTTGCCATACATCAACATGAATCTGCCACGGGTGTACATGTGATCCCCATCCTGATCCCCCCTCCCACCTCCCTCCCCATCCTATCCCTCTGGGTCATCCCAGTGCACCAGCCCCAAGCATCCTGTATCATGCATTGAACCTGGACTGGCGATTCATTTCACATATGATAATATACATGTTTCAATGCCATTCTCCCAAATCATCCCACCCTTGCCCTCTCCCACAGAGTTCAAAAGACTGTTCTATACATCTGTGTCTCTTTTGCTGTCTCGCATACAGGGTTATTGTTACCATCTTTCTAAATTTCATATATATGCATTAGTATACTGTATTGGTGTTTTACTTTCTGGCTTACTTCACTCTGTATCGGAGAAGGCAATGGCACCCCACTCCAGTACATTTGCCTGGAAAATCCCATGGATGGAGGAGCCTGGTGGGCTGCAGTCCATGGGGTCGCTAGGAGTCGGACACGACTGAGCGACTTCACTTTCTCTTTTCACTTTCATGCATTGGAGAAGGAAATGGAAACCCACTCCAGTGTTCTTGCCTGGAGAATCCCAGGGATGGGGGAGCCTGGTGTGCTGCCATCTCTGGGGTCACACAGAGTCGGACATGACTGAAGTGACTTAGCATAGCATCACTCTGTATAATAGGCTTCGGTTTCATCCACCTCATTAGAACTGATTCAAATGTATTCTTTTTAATGGCTGAGTAATACTCCATTGTGTATATGTACCACAGCTTTCTTATCCATTCGTCTGCTGATGGACATCTAGGTTGCTTCCATGTCCTGGCTATTATAAACAGTGCTGTGATGAACATTGGGGTATACGTGTCTCTTTCAATTCTGGTTTCCTTGGTGTGTATGCCCAGCAGTGGGATTGCTGGGTCATATGGCAGTTCTATTTCCAGTTTTTTAAGGAATCTCCACACTGTTCTCCATAGTGGCTGTACTAGTTTGCATTCCCACCAACAGTGTAAGAGGGTTCCCTTTTCTCCACACCCTCTCCAGCGTTTATTGCTTGTAGACTTTTGGATAGCAGCCATTCTGACTGGTGTGAAATGGTACCTCATTGTGGTTCTGATTTGCATTTCTCTGGTAATGAGTGATGCTGAGCATTCTTTCATGTGTTTGTTAGCCATTTGTATGTCTTCTTTTCAGAAATGTCTGTTTAGTTCTTTGGCCCATTTTGTGATTGGGTCGTTTATTTTTCTGGAATTGAGCTGCAGGAGTTGCTTGTATGTTTTTGAGATTAATTCTTTGTCAGATGCTTCGTTTGCTATTATTTTCTCCCATTCTGAAGGTTGTCTTTTCACCTTGATTATAGTTTCCTTTGTTGTGCAGAAGCTTTTAATTTTAATTAGGCTCCATTTGTTTACTTTTGCTTTTATTTCCAATATTCTGGGAGGTGGGTCATAGAGGGTCCTGCTGTGATTTATATCGGAGAGTGTTTTGCCTATGTTCTCCTCTAGGAGTTTTATAGTTTCTGGTCTTACATTTAGATCTTTAATCCATTTTGAGTTTATTTTTGTGTATGGTGTTAGAAAGTGTTCCAGTTTCATTCTTTTACAAGTGGTTGATGAGTTTTCCCAGCACCACTTGTTAAAGAGATTGTCTTTTCTCCATTGTATATTCTTGCCTCCTTTGTCTAAGATAAGGTGTCCATAAGTGTGTGGATTTATCTCTGGGCTTTCTATTTTGTTCCATTAATCTATATGTCTGTCTTTGTGCCAGTACCATACTGTCTTGATGACTGTGGCTTTGTAGTAGAGCCTGAAGTCAGGCAGGTTGATTCCTCCAGTTCCATTCTTCTTTCTCAAGATTGCTTTGGCTATTCGAGGTTTTTTGTATTTCCATTCAAATTGTGAAATTATTTGTTCTAGCTCTGTGAAGAATACCGTTGGTAGCTTGATAGGGATTGCATTGAATCTATAGATTGCTTTGGGTAGTATACTCATTTTCACTATATTGATTCTTCCGATCCATGAACACGGTATATTTCTCCATCTATTAGTGTCCTCTTTGATTTCTTTCACCAGTGTTTTAAAGTTTTCTATATATAGGTCTTTTGTTTCTTTAGGTAGATATATTCCTAAGTATTTTATTCTTTTCATTGCAATGGTGAATGGAATTGTTTCCTTAATTTCTCTATTTTCTCATTATTAGTGTATAGGAATGCAAGGGATTTCTATGTGTTGATTTTATATCCTGCAACTTTACTATATTCATTGATTAGCTCTAATAATTTTCTGGTGGAGTCTTTAGGGCTTTCTATGTAGAGGATCATGTCATCTGCAAACAGTGAGAGTTTTACTTCTTTTCCAATCTGGATTCCTTTTATTTCTTTTTCTACTCTGATTGCTGTGGCCAAAACTTCCTAAACTATGTTGAATAGTAGTGGTGAGAGTGGGCACCCTTGTCTTGTTCCTGACTTTAGGGGAAATGCTTTCAATTTTTCACCATTGAGGGTAATGTTGGCTGTGGGTTTGCCATATATAGCTTTTAGTATGTTGAGGTATGTTCCTTCTATTCCTGCTTTCTGGAGGGTTTTTATCATAAATGGATGTTGAATTTTGTCAAAGGCTTTCTCTGCATCTATTGAGATAATCGTCTGGTTTTTACCTTTCAATTTGTTAATGTGGTGTATTACATTGATTGATTTGCAGATATTGAAGAATCCTTGCATCCCTGGGATAAAGCCCACTTGGTCATGATGTATGATCTTTTTAATGTGTTGTTGGATTCTGTTTGCTAGAATTTTGTTAAGGATTTTTCATCTATGTTCATCAGTGATATTGGCCTGTAGTTTTCTTTTTTTGTGGCATCTTTGTCAGGTTTTGGTATTAGGGTGATGGTGGCCTCACAGGATGAGTTTAGAAGTTTACCTTCCTCTGCAATTTTCTGGAAGACTTTGAGTAGGATAGGTGTTAGCTCTTCTCTAAATTTTTGGTAGAATTCAGCTGGGAAGCCGTCTGGTCCTGGGCTTTAGTTTGCTGTAAGATTTCTGATTACAGTTTCAATTTCCGTGCTTGTGATGGGTCTGTTAAGATTTTCTATTTCTTCCTGGTTCAGTTTTGGAAAGTTGTACTTTCTAAGAATTTGTCCATTTCTTCCAAGTTGTCCATTTTATTGGCATATAGTTGCTGATAGTAGTCTCTTATGATCCTTTGTATTTCTGTGTTGTCTGTTGTGATCTCTCCATTTTCATTTCTAATTTTATTGATTTTATTTTTCTCCCTTTGTTTCTTGATGAGTCTGGCTAATGGTTTGTTAATTTTATTTATCTTCTCAAAGAACCAGCTTTGGCTTTGTTGATTTTTGCTATGGTCTCTTTTGTTTCTTTTGCATTTATTTCTGCCCTAATTTTTAAGATTTCTTTCCTTCTACTAACCCTGGGGTTCTTCATTTCTTCCTTTTCTAGTTGCTTTAGGTATAGAGTTAGGTTATTTATTTGACTTTTTTCTTGTTTCTTGAGGTATGCCTGTATTGCTATGAACCTTCCCCTTAGCACTGCTCTTACAGTGTCCCACAGGTTTTGGGTTGTTGTGTTTTCATTTTCATCGTTTCTATGCATATTTTTATTTCTTTTTTGATTTCTTCTGTGATTTGTTGGTTATTCAGCAGCGTGTTGTTCAGCCTCCATATGTTGACATTTTTAATAGTTTTTCTCCTGTAATTGAGATCTAATCTTACTGCACTGTGGTCAGAAAAGATGCTTGGAATGATTTCAATTCTTTTGAACTTACCAAGCCTAGATTTATGGCCCAGGATGTGATCTATCCTGGAGAACATTCGGTGTGCACTTGAGAAAAAGGTGAAATTCATTGTTTGGGGATGAAATGTCCTATAGATATCAATTAGGTCTAACTGATCTATTGTGTCATTTAAAGTTTGTGTTTCTTGTTAATTTTCTGTTTAGTTGATCTATCCATAGGTGTGAGTGGGGTATTAAAGTCTCCCACTATTATTGTGTTATTGTTAATTTACCCTTTCATACTTGTTAGCATTTGTCTTACATATTGCGGTACTCCTATGTTGGGTGCATATTTATTTATAATTGTCATATCTTCTTCTTGGATTGATCCTTTGATCATTATGTAGTGTCCTTCTTTGTTTCTTTTCAAGGCCTTTGTTTTAAAGTCTATTTAATCTGACATGAGTATCCCTACTCCTGCTTTCTTTTGGTCTCTATTTGTGTGGGATATCTTTTTCCAGCCCTTTACTTTCAGTCTGTGTGTGTCCCTTGTTTCGAGGTGGGTCTCTTGTAGACAACATATATAGGGGTCTTGTTTTTGTATCCATTCAGCCAGTCTTTGTCTTTTGGTTGGGGCATTCAACCCATTTACATTTAAGGTAATTATTGATAAGTATGATCCTGTTGCCATTTACTTTACTGTTTTGGGTTCAAGTTTATACACCCTTTCTGTGTGTCCTGTCTAGAGAAGATCCTTTAGCATTTGCTGGACAGCCGGTTTGGTGGTGCTGAATTCTCTCAGCTTTTGCTTGTCTGTAAAGCTTTTGATTTCTTCTTCATATTTGAATGAGATCCTTGCTGGGTACAGTAATCTGGGCTGTAGGTTATTTTCTTTCATTACTTAAGTATGTCCAGTGCCATTCCCTCCTGACCCGAAGAGTTTCTATTGAAAGATCAGCTGTTATCCTTATGGGAATCCCCTTTGTGTTACTTGTTGTTTTTCCCTTGCTGCTTTTAATATTTGTTCTTTGTGTTTGATCTTTGTTAATTTGATTAATATGTGTCTTGGGGTGTTTCGCTTTGGGTTTATCCTGTTTGGGACTCTCTGGGTTTCTTGGACTTGGGTGATTATTTCCTTCCCCATTTTAGGGAAGTTTTCAACTATTATCTCCTCAAGTATTTTCTCATGGTCTTTCTTTTTGTCTTCTTCTTCTGGGACTCCTATGATTCGAATGTTGGGGCATTTAACATTGTCCCAGAGGTCTCTGAGGTTGTCCTCATTTCTTTTAATTCGTTTTTCTTTTTTCCTCTCTGTTTCATTTATTTCTACCATTCTATCTTCTACCTTACTTATCCTATCTTCTGCCTCCGTTATTCTACTGTTGGTTCCCTCCAGAGTGTTTTTGATCTCATGTATTGCGTTATTCATTATATAGTGACTCTTTTTTATTTCTTTCTTGCATCTTCTCAATCCTTGTCTCCAGGCTGTTTATCTGTAACTCCATTTTGTTTTCAAGATTTTGGATCATTTTCACTATCATTATTCGGAATTCTTTATCAGGTAGATTCCCTATCTCTTCCTCTTTTGTTTGGTTTGGTGGACATTTATCGTGTTCCTTTACCTGCTGGGTATTTCTCTGCCTTTTCATCTTGTTTATATTGCTGTGTTTGGCATGGCCTTTCCGTATTCTGGCAGTTTGTGGAGTTCTCTTTATTGTGGAGTTTCCTCACTGTGGGTGGGGTTGGACAGGTGGTTTGTCAAGGTTTCCTGGTTAGGGAAGCTTGTGTCGGTGTTCTGGTGGGTGGAGCTGGATTTCTTCTCTCTGGAGTGCAATGAAGTGCCCAGTAATGATCTATGAGATGTCAGTGGGTTTGATGTGACTTTGGGCAGCCTGTATATTGAAGCTCAGGGCTATGTTCCTGTGTTGCTGGAGAATTTGTGTGGTATGTCTTGCTCTGGAACTTGTTGGCCCTTGGGTGGTGCTTGGTTTCAGTGTACGTATGGAGGCATTTCAGTGATCCAGCAGATGTTGGAAATTTGATCTCTGGTTCCTCTGCCTTTCCTAAAACCAGCTTCCACTGTGGAAGTTCACAGTTCACATATTGCTGAAGACTGGCTTGGAGAATTTTCAGCATTACTTTACTAGCATGTGCTGCTGCTGCTGCTAAGTCGCTTCAGTAGTGTCCGACTCTGTGCGATCCCATAGACGGCAGCCCACCAGGCTGCCCCGTCCCTGGAATTCTCCAGGCAAGAACACTGGAATGGGTTGCCATTTCCTTCTCCAATGCATGAAAGTGAAAAGTGAAAGTAAAGTCGCTCAGTCATGTTTGACTCTTCGCGGCCCCATGGACTGCAGCCTACCAGGTTCCTCCGTCCATGGGATTTTCCAGGCAAGAGTAGTGGAGTGGGGTGCCATTGCCTTCTCCGACTAGCGTGTGAGATGAGTGCAATTGTGTGGTAGTTTGAGCATTCTTTGGCATTGCCTTTCTTTGGGATTGGAATGAAAACTGACCTTTTCCAGTCCTGTGGCCACTGCTGAGTTTTCCAAATTTGCTGGCATATTGACTGTAGCACTTTCACAGCATCACATTTCAGGATTTGAAATAGCTCAACTGGAATTCCATCACCTCCACTAGCTTTGTTCATAGTGACGCTTTGTAAGGCCCACTTGACTTCACATTCCAGGATGTCTGGCTCTAGGTGAGTGATCACACCATCATGATTATCTGGGTCGTGAAGATCTTTTTTGTACAGTTCTTCTGTGTATTCATGCCATCTCTTCTTAATACCTTCTGCTTCTGTTAGGTCCATACCATTTCTGTCCTTTATTGAGCCCATCTTTGCATGAAATGTTCCCTTGGTATCTCTAATTTTCTTGAAGAAATCTCTAGTCTTTCCCATTCTGTTGTTTTCCTCTATTTCTTTGCATTGATCACTGAGGAAGGCTTTCTCATCTCTCCTTGCTATTATTTGGAACTCTGCATTCAAACAGAAATATCTTTCCTTTTCTCCTTTGCTTTTCACTTCTCTTCTTTTCACAGCTATTTCTAAGGCCTCCTCAGAGAGCCGTTTTGCATTTTTGCTTTTCTTTTCCATGGCAATGGTCTTGATCCCTGTCTCCTGTACAGTGTCACGAACCTCCATCGATAGTTCATCAGGTACTCTGTCTATCAGATCTAGTCCCTTAAATCTATTTCTTACTTCCACTGTATCATCATAAGGCATTTGATTTAGGTCATACCTGAATGGTCTGGGGGTGTTCCCTACTTCCTTCAATTTAAGTCTGAATTTGGCAATAAGGAATTCATGATCTGAGCTACAGTCAGCTCCCGGTCTTGTTTTTTGCTGACTATATAGAGCTTCTCCATCTTTGGCTGCAAAGAATATACTCAATCTGATTTCGGTGTTGACCAAATGGTGATGTCCATGTGTAGAGTCTTCTCTTGTGTTGTTGGAAGAGGGTGTTTGCTATGACCAGTGAGTTCTCTTGGCAAAACTCTATTAGCTTTTGCCCTGCTTCATTCCGTATTCCAAGGCCAAATTTGCCTGTTACTCCAGGTGTTTCTTGACTTCCTACTTTTACATTCCAGTCCCCTATAATGAAAAGGACATCTTTTTTGGGTGTTAGTTCTAAAAGGTCTTGTAGGTCTTCATAGAACCGTTCAGCTTCTTCAGCATTACTGGTTAGGGCATAGGCATGGATCACCGTGATATTGAATGGCTTGCCTTGGAAATGAACAGAGATCATTCTGTCATTTTTGAGATTGCATCCAAGTACTGCATTTCGGACTCTTTTGTTGACCATGATGGCTACTCCATTTCTTCTAAGGGATTCCTGCACACAGTAGTAGATATAATGGTCATCTGAGTTAAATTCACCCATTCTAGTCCATTTTAGTTTGCTGATTCCTAGAATGTCAATGTTCACTCTTGCCATCTCCTGTTTGACCACTTCCAATTTGCCTTGATGCATAGACCTAACATTCCAGGTTCCTTGCAATATTGCTCTTTACAGCATTGGACCTTGCTTCTATTACGTCACATCCACAACTGGGTATTGTTTTTGCTTTGGCTCTGCCCCTTCATTCTTTCTGGAGTTATTTCACCACTGATCTCCTGTAGCATATTGGACACCTACCAGCATGGGAGTTCCTCTTTCAGTATCCTATCATTTTGCCTTTTCATACTGTTCATGGGGTTCTCAAGGCAAGAATACTGAAGTGGTTTGCCATTCCCTTCTCCAGTGGACCACATTCTGTCAGATCTCTCCACCACGACCCGTCCATCTTCAGTGGCCCCACACGGCATGGCTTAGTTTCATTGAGTTAGACAAGGCTGTGGTCCATGTAATCAGATTAGCTAGTTTTCTGTGATTATGGTTTCAGTGTGTCTGCCTTCTGATGTCCTCTCGCAACACCTACCATCTCACTTGGGTTTCTCTTACCTTGGACAAGGGGTCAAACATCTATTTCTGCTTTATTGACTATGCCAAAGCCTTTCACTGTGTGGATCACAATAAACTGTGGAAAATTCTGAAAGAAATGGGAATACCAGACCACCTCACATGCCTCTTGAGAAACCTATATGCAGGTCAGGAAGCAACTGACCAGCATAGAACTGGACATGGATCAACAGACTGGTTCCAAATAGGAACAGAAGTACGTCAAGGCTGTATATTGTCACCATGCTTATTTAACTTATATGCAGAGTACATCATGAGAAACTCTGGGCTGGAAGAAGCACAGCTGGAATCAAGATTGCCGGGAGAAATATCAATAACCTCAGATATGCAGATGACACCACCCTTATGGCAGAAAGTGAAGAGGAACTAAAAAGCCTCTTGATGAAAGTGAAAGAGGAGAATGAAAAAGTTAGCTGAAAGCTCAACATTCAGAAAACTAAGATCATGGCATCTGGTCCCATCATTTCATGAGAAATAGATGGGGAAACAGTGGAAACAGTGTCAGACTTTACTTTCTTGGGCTCCAAAATCACTGCAGATGGTAATTGCAGCCATGAAATGAAAAGACACTTACTCCTTGGAAGGAAAGTTATGACCAACCTAGATAGCATATTAAAAAGCAGAGATATCACTTTTCCAACAAAGGTCCATCTAGTGAAGGCTATGGTTTTTCCAGTGGTCATGTATGGATGTGAGAGTTGGACTGTGAAGAAAGCTGAGTGCCGAAGAATTGATGCTTTTGAACTGTGCTGTTGGAGAAGACTCTTCAGAGTCCCTTGGACTGCAAGGAGACCCAACCAGTCCATCCTAAAGGAGACCAGTCCTGGGTGTTCATTGGAAGGACTGATGCTGAGGCTGAAACTCCAATACTTTGGCCACCTCATGTGAAGAGTTGACTCATTGGAAAAGACTCTGATGCTGGGAGGGATTGGGGGCAGGAGGAGAAGGGGACGACAGAGGATGAGATGGCTGGATGGCATCCCCGACTCGATGCACATGAGTTTGTGTGATCTCCAGGAGTTGGTGATGGACAGGGAGGCCTGGCATGCTGAGACTCATGGGGTCGCAAAGAGTTTGACACGATTGAGTGACTGAACTGAACGGACCTGATGGAGGGGTTTGGTGAGCTCCTATGAATTAATGTTCCCTGGAGTCAGGAGTTCTCTGGTGTTCTCAGGATTTTGACTTAAGCCTCCTGCCTCTTGTTTTCAGTCTTATTCTTACAGTAGCCTCAAGACTTCTCCATCTATACAGCACCGATGGTAAAACATCTAGGTTCAAGATGAAAAGTTTCTCCACAGTGAGGGACACCCAGACAGGTTCACAGAGTTATGTGGAGAAGAGAAGAGGGAGGAGGTTAATAGAGGTGACCAGGATGAGAAGAGGGGGAATCAAAAGAGGTGAGAGCAAGCTACCCAGTGATCACTTCCTTATGTGCTCTCCACAGTCTGGACCTCTCAGAGATGTTCACGGAGTTATACAGAGAAAAGAAGAGGGAGGAAGGAGACAGAGGTGGCCAGGAGGATAAAGGGGGGAATCAAAAGGAGAGAGACAGATCCAGCCAGTAATCAGTTCCCTAAGTGTTCTCCACTGTCCGGAACACACAACGAGATTCACAGAGTTGGGTAGAGAAGAGCAGGGGGAGGGAGGAGATAAAGGCAATCTGGTGAAGAAAAAGGAGAGTCCAAAGGGAGAGAGAGCAGTCAAGCCAGTAATCTTGCTCCCAAGTAAAAATGGGTACTGAATATTGGGTTCTTAAAGGTACAAAATTGATAACAAATACCAAAAAGCAAAGATTAAATATCTAGAGTAGAGGTTGGATTCTCAAAAGTACACTAGTAAAGAAAAAAAACAAAGTCACAAAAATTATAATATATGAGATCCAACCAGTCCATTCTGAAGGAGATCAGCCCTGGGATTTCTTTGGAAGGAATGATGCGAAAGCTGAAACTCCAGTACTTTGGCCACTTCATGCGAAGAGTTGACTCATTGGAAAAGACTCTGATGCTGGGAGGGATTGGGGGCAGGAGGAGAAGGGGACGACAGAGGATGAGATGGCTGGATGGCATCACTGACTCGATGGACGTGAGTCTGAGTGAACTCTGGGAGTTGGTGATGGACAGGGAGGCCTGGTGTGCTGCGATTCATGGGGTCGAAAAGAGTCAGACACGACTGAGCGACTGATCTGATCTGATATATATATATATATATATATATATATATATATATGAAGTTTGCTTTAAGAAATAGGGTCTTTTTTCTCTTTGCAAAGTAATAGTAGGTTATAAAAATGAAAATTAAAGGAGTAATAGAGGACTTAAAAATAATTTTTTTAATTAAAAAATGATAATAGTAAAAATATACCTAGGACTTTCTCTGGAGGTGTTGCAGACAGTGTGGGGTCAGTTCATTTTCAGATAGTTCCTTGATCTGGCTTATGCTTCTCAAGATCTATAGGCCCCTTCCTATGTAGTCGGTGCTAACTACAGGCTTTTAATCTATTGCACCTGTCACTTCCAAAGCGGCTCCCTCTGTTTGTTTTAGCTTCTGTTTGCTGGTCTCTTCAGTGTCTAAATTCTGCCCTGACACAAGGGGTCGGTGGTGGTCACTTTTTCTAGGTTCGCTTGTTCAGTTGTGCTGTGGGGAGGGAGGAACACTGCAAACAAATATCACTGGTGTCTGTGGGGAGTGTTCACAGTGTTTCAGCCACACTGGGTTTGCCTCCCCCGCCCCACACTGGCTCCCGGCATGTGTGCTTTCCCAGTCTACACTGTTCAGGCTCTAGGTTGCTCTGCTGGGAACTGTCTGATGCGGGCCCTGGGTTGTGTGCACTTCCCAGGTCTAAGCCGCTCAGGTTCAGGTACTCGGGTACTCCACAAAGGCGCAGACTTGGTTGGGCCTGCGTTTTGTGCCCTTCCTGGGTCCGAGTAGCTCAGGTGACCAGGTGCTTGTCAAGCGCAGTCATGTCTTATTACCTCCCCCCGTCCCAGCCGCTTGGTTTTCTGGGTGTACAACGGGCACGCCTTCTCAGGCGTGCTGTGTATCTCTTCTGGGTAGCTGATCTCTGGCTGCGACCCTCCCGCCAGATGTCAACCGTCCAGAATCCCAAGAAGTTTTGGTTAGCAATGAACTTTGCTTGCAGTTTGGTATAGGATGCCTCTCTGGGGCCGCAATTGCCCTCTTCCGGCTATTGCTGCCCTCACCTGCCTGTCTCCAGCAGGGGATGGGCCCTGCCGCAGCTGGCTAGCTCTGCTCAGTCCTTTGTTCTGAGAGTGGGCCTGGTGGTGTCTTAGGTTAGGGCTTTTCGCGGGATAGGTATCCCACAGACTGGGTTGCTCTCTCGAGCTAGTTCCCTCAGATTGCCCTTGGGGCATTCAGGCCAGGTCTTTACCCTAAGCAATGCAGCCAGCACCAATCTGTCTAGCCCCCCCCCCCCTTGCTAGTGGGGGATGCCAGCATCTGGGCTGCTGCTCCGCTTGGAGTTTCTATTAGGCAGGTAATCTGTGGGTTTTAATTAATTAATTATTTTTTCTCCCGGTTATGTTGCCCTCTGAGATTCCAAGGCTCGCCACAGACCCGCCAGAGAGAGTGTTTCCTGGTGTTTGGGAACTTTTCTCTTTTTAAAGACTCCTTCCCTGGGATGAATCTCCGTCCCTACCTCTTTTGTCTCTCTTTTTATCTTTTATATTTTGTCCTATGTCCTTTCGAAGACAACGGGCTGCTTTTCTGGGCACCTGATGTCCTCTGCCAGCATTCCGAAGTTGTTTTGTGGAATTTGCTCAGCGTTCAAATGTTCTTTTGATGAATTTTTGGGGGAGGAAGTGGTCTCCCTGTCTTATTCCTTCACCATCTTCTGTGTCTTCCCTGATGCCAAGTCTAGAGCAAGGTGTTCAGGACCTGCTATGCCCAAGGAACAGATAAAGGACTTCTTGGTGACTGATGCACAGATGAAAAACTTAACATACAATAACAGAAGTTGTTGTTACTAAACCATGTCCTAGTCTTTTTCTGTGCTTCCACAAGCAGATCACATCTTCTTCAATTTGCCCATGCCTCCAGCTCTTTTGTAGTTTTAACTCTGCAACATCCATGGTGCCTATGTACAGAATCAGTTAAAAAGACTGTCAAATTCCTTTTCTCTTGAAAGTGAAAGTCACTCAGTTGCATCTGACTTTTTGCTACCCCATGGACTATACAGCCCGTGGAATTCTCCAGGCCAGAATACTGGAGTGGGTAGCTGTTCCTTTCTCCAGGGGTCTTTCCAACCCAGAGATCGAACCCAAGAATTCCACATTGCAGGAGGATTCTTTACCAGCTGAGCCACCAAGGAAGCCCAAGAATACTGGAGTGGGTAGCCTATCCCTTCTCCAGTGGATCTTCCTGCCCCCAGAATTTGAACCAGGGTCTCCTGCATTGCAGGTGGATTCTTTACCAGCTGAGCTACCAGGGAAGCCCCAGAGCAAACAGTTGACCCGGACATGATCAATTAAAAAAAAAAATTTTATTGGAGTAGAGTTGATCTACAATGTAATGTTAGTTTCAGGTATACAGCAAAGTGAATCAGTTATATGTATACATATACCCACTCTTTTTTAGATTCTATTCCCATATAGATCATTCATTACCGAGTATTGAGAAGAGTTTCCTGTGCTATACAGTAGGTCCTTACTAGTTATCTGTTTTACATACTAGTATGTATGTTGATCCCAAACTCCCAATTTATCCTTCCCTTCTTTTTCCTCCCTGGTAACTATATGTTTGTTTTCTACATCTGTGACTCTATTTTTGCTTTGTAAATAAGTTCATTTGTGCCATCATTTTTAGATTCCACATATAAGTGATATCATGTGATATTTGTCTTTGTCTGACTTACTGCATTCAGTCTGACAATCTCTGGGTCCATCCATGTTGCTGCAAATGGCATTATTTTATTATTTTTATGGCTGAGTAATATTCCATTGGATATATGTACCACATCTTTTTTATCCATTCATCTGTCAATGGACATTTAGATTGCTTCTACATCCTGGCTATTGTAAATAGCGTTGCAATGAACATTGATGCATGTATCTTTTCAAATTATAGCTTTCTCCAGATACATGCCCAGGAGTGGAATCGCAGGATTGTATGGTAAGCTATTGTTAGTTTTTTAAAGAATCTCCATACTGTTCTCCACAGTGGCTGTACCAATTTACATTCCCACCAAAGAGTGTAGGAGGGTTTCCTTTTCTCCATACCCTCTCCAGCATTTATTCTTCATGGATTTTTTGATGATGGACATTCTAACCAGTGGATACCGCACGGTAGTTTTTACTTGCATTCCTCTAATAATTAGTGATCCTGAGCATCTTTGCATGTGCTTTTTGGGCTATCTGTGTGTCTTCTTTGGAAAAGTTCATCTATTTTTCACCTGGTCCCAGGTGTATCTGAAGGATTACCTTTCGTCATTCTCTGCTATCACTTGTAGGGGGTGTTCTGGATCATCCCTGTGTTTTGTGGGTTTGTTGGGAGAGGGAGCTTGGGGAGGCTGTGCCACTGTGGAGAGGTTGTGGGTTACCAGGATGCCTCCAAGAGCTGGTCCCTCTCTTGGCTGCAGGAAATCATCCTGGAGCCCTGCCCATGATGCCTGGGGGGCATCTGCAGTGGCAGCACCGCACTCTGGATGAATTTCCTGCTGCTCTATATGGACCAGGCTGCTGTTGTGACCAAGAACTCCTGATTCATACAATTTCTTAAGCCTTCTGGGATGCAACTTGTGATTGCCAGGTAGGTCTCTGCTCACTCTACCATGCCGTGGGAGGTGTACAAATGAGAGATCTTTCAAGGACCCTGAGCAAAGCTGTAAGGCTCCGATCAGTGCACAACCAAGGGCCACCCCTCTATCCTGCCTTCCTTGAGGTTTAGACCTAAGGATTTCTCATCCACCAGTCCCTCAAGTGTCTCATTCACTAGGGATGCTCCATACCTCATTTGCTCTTTTTTTTTTCCCCCAAAAACACCTCAAATTTTACTCATGGTACAAAAGTATTTCATAAGCACCATGTTGGTAGAGGAAAACACACAGCCTATAGCTCATCCTTTAAAACCAGAACAGCCAAGTGAAAAGTCAGTATTTTTTTTTACTGAAAGTCAGTATTATTTTTACTTGAAAAATTAAAACACAAACAGAAAAAAAAATTAAGGTACACATTGGGAACGGAACTACTATGGTTTTTGTTTCTAGGGATGTGACATCCATGTTTTATAGTCAGTGATGTTCTACCAAACATTGTGCTAAACCAGTGTACGAAACCCAAGCAGACAGATGACCAGTGAGGCTGTCTGCTATCTCCTACTGGTGTTGAGGTCGACCAGTGGAACACTATCATGATAAAGTTATTTTGACAGCAGGAAGGGGGTGCAGAGGGCTTCTCTGGTGGTCCAGTGGTTAAGTATCCTCCTTGCAATGCAAGAGACACTGGTTCAACCCCTGGCCTGGGAAGATTCCACATGCCATGGAACAAATGAACCTGTGCACCACAACTACAGAGCCTACACTCTGGAGCCCACAAGCTGCAACCACTGAAGCCCATGTGCATAGAGTCTGTGCTCTGCAGCAAGAGAAGCCACCACAATGAAAAGCCCTCGCCATGCAATGAAAAGTAGCCCCCACTCGCTGCAACTAGAGAAAGCCTGAGTGCAGCAACAAAGACCTAGTGCAGCCAAAAAATAAATTAAATAAGTAGATATAATCTTTTTCTTTTTTAAAGAGAAGGAAATGCAGAGCCCTTAACGCAACAGAAATCCTAAAGAGCTGATTTACATAGAAAGCATTTTAAGCAAACTTGCGCAAACACCAACGTGCTTGAAGAAAAGGATGCCTTTTAGTCTACTTCCACCATGCATTCATTAGTGTCAGTACTATAGGACCACCTGCTTTACAGTAAAGTCATTGATGAGGTGGTGGTTATGTCCATTGAGATTATAGTGCAAGGAGACCACAAGGAGACCGTTCTGATAACAGTAAGTCCTGAGGGGCATAGACCATCTACAGGCCCAGGGACTGCTCAATCCTGCCCTGCAAGTAAGGGTCATAAAATATGATGCTGAGGGACTTCCCTGGGGGCCCAGTGGTTAAGGCTCCGAGCTCCAAATGCAGGTGGCCTGGGGCCGATCCCTGGTCAGGGAATTAGATCCCACATGCGGCAACTAAGACCAAAGAATGCAGGGGATGAGGGCTGCTCCCCCGGATCAGCTTGATGTTGTGTAATGGTGTGCCTTCAACAGCTTGCCCTGCAGCCTTGATGCCTATATGCAGGGTCACTCTCAAGGGCCTTGAACTTCTCGAGGTCCTCCCCGATGAGGGTGATGATGTGATACATCATGGCACCATGGGGGATCTTAATTCTTTGACCAGGGATTGAACGCATGCCCTCGGCAGTGAAAGCATGGAGTCCTAACAATTGCACCACCAGAAGTCCCCTTAATGTATATTCTTACTTCATGGGACAGCCCTTCTACAAAGGGCTATACAGTAAATATTTTAGTCTTTGAGGACCGAGAGATAAAATTAAGGCTATTAAGAAGGTATTCATAAAATGAAGGATGCTTCCAGCCTGCCTTATGCCCCATTTGCTTGGGATGGGCCATCCAGGGTTGGAAGACAGGATTTCTGTCCAGCTGCTGGAGACATTCTCTGGATGAAGAGTGATGGGCCTGAGACTTGGAGATTGTCAACTACAAATTGGCACTTGCCAAGGGCATTTGCCACCTGCCTTTGCAGAGATGGACGCCTGTGCTGCTGCAGTTGCTGACTCTCAATATGCCTTGAAGGCAGTTCAGGGTGAGAGTGAGGCGCTCTGTGCTCCAGAGAAACTGGTGGGACAGGTCTTTAGATAGTCAGATATTTTCAGAAACTGATTTCATGATCCCAATCCTTGTATCTCCTCACATCTAGAGAGTGAGTGTTAGTTTCTCAGTTGTGTCCAACTTTTTGTGACCCCACGAACTCTAGCCCTCCAGGCTCCTCTGTCCATGGAATTTCCCAGGCAAGTATACTGGAGTGGGTTGCCATTTCCTCTTCCAGGGGATATTACTGACCCAGCGATCGAACACGGGTCTTCTGCATTGCAGGTGGATCCTTGACTTATATCTAGAAAAGCACTAAATCCCTTCATGATGACATCAGCTCCTCATGACTAGCAGAAAACCTCATGTGAAATGAGTGCTTGACTGCACTGAACTCCCCCTTCACCAAAATCTTATATATTGACCTTCTTTGATGACTGCTCTTTGAAGCAGTCTCTCAGAGCTATCCAAGGTGCTGTCTCCTATGTTGCAGTCCTCATTTTATCCCAAATGAAACTTAACTTACAACTCTCACATTGTGCATCTTTTTTAGTAGACAAGATCCAGGTGAGTGGAGAGGGTGTGGGATGACCACCAAGGCCAGTTTCTCTGTGCTCCAGTGATGCCCAGTTTCCAGCCAACCTCTCTTTCCCAAGTCTGGGCTGTCTCATCTGGGTGAGCTGGCCGGAGTTGAAGCAACATGCTGAGTCACCAACCCCCAGAATCAGATGCACCCAGTCAATGCCTAGTAACTGCCAACAGAAGACACACCAACATGTAGGTGTCAGCCCATGTGATGATTACGCAGCCCAGGCTTGCTCTGCTCACCACATGATGGGCCAACTAACCAAAGGAGGTGTTGAAGCAAAGAACACGACTTTATTCGGAAAACTGGCTGACCCCAAAGATGGCAGACTAATGTCTCAAGGTAACCATCTGGTTGGTGTCTGGATGCCAGGTTCTTTTATCTAGACAGAGAGGGAGAGGCGGTGAGGAAGTAAAGTAAAAAGACCATTTATCTTGCAAAGTAGGATGGGGTGTGTTAATTTCTTCTTCTCTTGCAGCCATTCACAGGTGGGCAGGGTCAGATTATCTCTCTGTGAGCTAAACAAAGGCACTTTAGTTCAAGTCAGGCAGAGGGGTAGGGTCCTCTGAGGCAGTCAGTCCATAATGTATGATTATAAGAACAAAAGCAAGTCACAGTTCCAAAAGCAAGTCATGGGTCCTGCCAGCTCACCCAGATGAGACAACTGAGGCAGAATCAGTTCTTCCCTGCAACACAATCAGCTACGAAGCCTGGATAGTGCTGAGTGTTGGCTGCCATTTAGGAAGCCAGTTGGAAGCAAAGGGGGGAACAGGGACCAGAGGAAGGTGCCCCATCTGTGACTCAGGACACTAAATATGAGTCCCCTGAGAGCAACTCCTGTGGCTGTACAGAAATATAAGCCTGGGCTGACTCTGCCCAAGGGCCACAATCTGTCAACCCTCATAAGCTCAATATGAGGTCATTGGAAGATTTGTACGGATGTGAGAACTGGACAGTGGCAGCTGCGTGGCACAGGGGCGGTGGCTGCGAGGCACAGGGGCAGAGGCTGCATGGCACAGGGGCGGCCGAGAGGAGCTACCCCACGCCCAAGGTCAGGAGCGGCAGCTGAGAGAAGCTACTCCATGTCCAAGGTAAGGAGCAGTGGCTGCGCTTTGCTGGAGCAGCCCTGAAGGGATATACGTCCAAGATAAGAGAAACCCAAGTGCAGCTGAGAGGAGCTACCCCACATCCAAGGTCAGGAGTGGCGGCTGAGAGGAGCTACCCCATGTCCAAGGTCAGGACCAGCGGCCATGAGGAGATACCCCATGTCCAAGGTAAGGAGCAGTGGCTGTGCTTTCCTGGAGCAGCCCTGAAGGGATATACATCCAAGGTAAGAGAAACCCAAGTAAGACGGTAAGCGCTGAGAGAGGGCATCAGAGGGCAGACAGACTGAAACCACAATCACAGACAACTAGCCAATCTGATCACATGGACCACAGCCTTGTCTAACTCAATGAAACTAAGCCATGCTATGTGGGGCCACCCAAGATGGATGGGTCATGGTGGAGAGGTCTGACATAATGTGGTCCATTGGAGAAGGGAATGGCAAACCACTTCAGTAGCCTTGCCTTGAGAACCCCATGAACAGTATGAAAAGGCAAAAAGATAGGACACTGAAAGATGAACTCCCCAGTTGGTAGGTGCCCAGTATGCTACTGAAGATCAGTGGAGAAATAACTCCAGAAAGAATGAAGGGAAGGAGCAAAAGCAGAAACAACACCCAGTTGTGGATGGGACTGGTGATAGAAGCAAGGTCCGATGCTGTAAAGAGCAATATTGCATAGGAACCTGGAATGTTAGGTCTATGCATCAAGGCAAATTGGAAGTGGTCAAACAGGAGATAGCAAGAGTGAACATCAACATTCTAGGAATCAGCGAACTAAGATGGACTAGAATGGGTGAATTTAACTCAGATGACCATTATATCTACTACTGTGGGCAGGAATCCCTTAGAAGAAATGGAGTAGCCATCATGGTCAACAAAAGAGTCCGAAATGCAGTACTTGGATGCAATCTCAAAAACAGAATGATCTCTGTTCATTGCCAAGGCAAACCATTCAATATCACAGTAATCCAAGTCTATGCCCCGACCAGTAATGCTGAAGAAGCTGAAGTTGAACGGTTCTATGAAGACCTACAAGACCTTTTAGAACTAACACCCCAAAAAGATGTCCTTTTCATTATAGGGGACTGGAATGCAAAAGTAGGAAGTCAAGAAACACCTGGAGTAACAGGCAAATTTGGCCTTGGAATACAGAATGAAGCAGGGCAAAAGCTAATAGTTTTGCCAAGAGAACATACTGGTCATAGCAAACACCCTCTTCCAAAAACACAAGAGAAGACTACACATGGACATCACCAGACGGTCAATATTGAAATCAGATTGACTATATGCTTTGCAGCCAAAGATGGAGAAGCTCTATACATTCAGCAAAAACAAGACCAGGAGATGACTGTGGCTCAGATCATGAACTCCTCATTGCAAAATTCAAACTTAAATTGAAGAAAGTGGGGGAAACCACCAGACCATTCAGGTATGACCTAAATCAAATGCCTTATGATCATACAGTGGAAGTGAGAAATAGATTTAAGGGACCGGATCTGATAGAGTACCTGATGAACTATGAATGGAGGTTTGTGACATTGTACAGGAGACAGGGATCAAGACGATCCCCAAGAAATGCAAAAAAGCAAGATGGCTGTCTGAGGAGGCCTTACAAATAGCTGTGAAAAGAAGAGAAGTGAAAAGCAAAGGAGAAAAGGAAAGATATAACCATTTGAATGCAGAGTTCCAAAGAACTTCCAGATGTTCAAGCTGGTTTTAGGAAAGGCGGAGGAACCAGAGATCAAATTGCCAACATCCGCTGGACCATCGAAAAAGCAAGAGAGTTCCAGAAAAACATCTATTTCTGCTTTATTGACTATGCCAAAGCCTTTGACTGTGTGGATCACAATAAAGTGTGGAAAATTCTGAAAGAGATGGGAATACCAGACCACCTGACCTGCCTCTTGAGAAACCTATATGCAGGTCAGGAAGCAACAGTTAGAACTGGACATGGAACAACAGACTGGTTCCAAATAGGAAAAGGAGTACGTCAGGGCTGTATATTGTCACCCTGCTTATTTAACTTATATGCAGAGTACATCATGAGAAACGCTGGGCTGGAAGAAGCAAAAGCTGGAATCAAGACTGCTGGGAGAAATCTCAATAACCTCAGATATGCAGATGACACTACCCTTATGGCAGAAAGTGAAGAAGAACTAAAGAGCCTCTTGATGAAAGTGAAAGAAGAGAGTGAAAAAGTTGGCTTAAAGCTCAACACTCAGAAAACTAAGATCATGGCATCTGGTCCCATCACTTATGGCAAATAGATGGGGAAACAGTGGAAATAGTGTCAGAGTTTATTTTTGGGGGCTCCAAAATCACTGCAGATGGTGATTGCAGCCATGAAATTAAAAGACACTTACTCCTTGGAAGGAAAGTTATGACCAACCTAGACAGCGTATTCAAAAGCAGAGACATTGCTTTGTCAACAAAGGTCCATCTAGTGAAGGCTATGGTTTTTCCAGTAGTCATGTATGGATGTGAGAGTTGGATTATAAAGAAAGCTGAGCACAGAAGAATTGATGCTTTTGAACTGTGGTGTTGGAGAAGACTCTTGAGAGTCCCTTGGAGTGCAAGGAGATCCAACCAGTCCATCCTAAAGGAAATCAGTCCTGGGTGTTCATTGGAAGGGCTGATGTTGAATCTGAAACTCCAATACTTTGGCCACCTGATATGAAGGGTTGACTCTTTGGAAATGCTCTGATGCTGGGAAAGATGGAGGGCAAGAGGAGAAAGGGATAACAGAGGATGAGATTGTTGATTGGCATCACTGGCTCAACAGATATGAGTTTGAGCAAACTCTGGGAGATAGTGAGGGACAGAGAAGCCTGGCATGCTGCAGTTCATGGGGTCACAAAGAATCAGACACAAGTTAGTGGCTGAACGACAACACAAACATGTTAGAGATGAGAGCTGACTGAAGTGTTTAAAAGCTGATGCCAGGGGATTTCCCTGGAGGTCCATTGGTTCAGACTTCATGTTTGTAACTGCAAGGGGCATGGGTACAATCCCTGGTTGGGGAGCTAGGATCCCACATGCCCCATAGTGTGACCAAAAAATTAAACTATAATTTTTTTTTAAGGCTGATGCCAGCAGTCCCTGTCCTAGGTATATACCCAAAAGAATTGTGACCTGGAACCCAAACACATGCACACACATGTTCGTAGCAGCATTTTTCAAAATAACAAAAAGGTGGAAATAATGTAAATATCCATTAATGGGTGAATGGATAAGCAAAATATGGTTCATCTACACACTGGAATGTTACTCAGCCTTAACAAGGAGTGAAGCCCTGAACACATGCTACAGTGTGAATGAATCTTGGAAACATTATCCTCAGTGAAAGAAGCCAGGCACAAAAGACCACGTAGTGTGTGTTTCCATTTTTTTTTTTGAAATGCCCAACACAAGTCAATCCATAGAGCAGGAAAGCGGACTCGTAGTTGCCAGGGTCTGGGGGTGGGGGAGCTGGGGAATGACTTCTTGATAGTTGTTAGGTTTACCTTTGAGACACTGAAATGCTTTTGAACCAGATAGTGTTGTACAACCCTGTAAATGTACTAAATAGCACTGAGTTGCTTACTTTAAAATGATTCACTTTGGGACTTCCCTGGTGGTCCAGTGGTTGAGAATCTGCCTTCCATTGCAGGGGACACAGGTTCAATCCCTGGTCAGGGAACTAAGGCCTCAGGACAACTAAGCCCTCAAGCAGCAACTAGAGAGGCCTGTGCACCACAATTACTGAGCCCAAGAGCCACACCCAGAGAAGCCACAGTACCACAGTGAGCACCCAGCAAGGTCAAAAAAAAATTTTTTTAATATAAATAAACAGTTCATTTTATGCTGTGTGAATTTACAACAATAAAATAAAAAAGAAATAAATAAGCAAGGCCATACTAGCTTGAAGGTAGAGAATGAGTCATAAGATGGCACGAGGTAAAGCAGTGTATCCAGCTGGGAAGCTACTGTACCAGTCCAAGCAAAAACTGATGGGTCCCTTAGTGTTCTAGTCTGTTGGGGCTGCTATAAGAAGCTACCCTAGACTGAGTGGCTTAAACAACAGACATCTATTTCTCACAGTTCTAGAGGCTGGAAGTCTGAGACCAGGGTGCCTGCATGGCTGAGTTCCAAAGCAAGCCCTCTTCCTGGCCTGGCCTCCATCCCTCTCTGTCCCCACACAGCAGAGAAGGAGACAGAGCATATCTCTTACAACTCCCCTTATAAACGCACTAATCCTGTTCAGGAGGGCTCCAACTTTGTGCCCTAGCCTTTCCCCAAGGCTCCACCTCTAAGTACTATCACGTTGGAGGTATTCACATATCAATGTAGGGGCTGAGGAACAAACATAGTCTATAGCACTTAGGGTGGTAGCGGTGGGGATGGAAATGGGTGGCTGGATTTGGGATCTGGCTCGGAGGTTGAATCCATAGGGCTTGCTGAGGGTGGAACGTCCTGACAGGATGGAGGAGAGGTCCAGGAGGACTTCCAGGACTTGGCTTTAGTTAGCTGAGTGGATAGTGGTTCCACCCTCTGACTGTGAGTTTCAGTGGGACTTCACTGGTGGTCCACTGGCTAAGACTCCACTCTGAATGCAGGGGACCTGGGTTTGATCCCTGGACAGGGAACTAGATCCCACGTGCTGCAACTAAGAGTTCGCATACCACAACTAAAGATCCCGAATGCCACAACGAAGATCAAAGATCCCACATGCTTCAACTAAGACCCAGCACAGCCAGAGAAATAAATAAATACTTAAAAACAAACCACACACACACAAAAAACTTGCATGCATGCACACATGAGTGTGTACAGACACACAAGCACACTCAAGCACGGGCGTGCACATGCACCTGCACACATCTGCATGCATACACTACACACATAGGTGCACACTTGCAACTACACACACATACATCCACACACTCGTGCACACACATAATCACACCCACACACATGCACACACACAAACCAGTCTTTGTGGGCATTTCCCATTGCTCGTATTACCATTTCAAGCACTCTATAGTATTTTCTTACTTACTACGCTGGTCTTTCTCACTCTGCTAGAATAGGAGTGTTTTAAGACCACAGACATCTGTCTCTCTTGCTCACCGCTGTGCCCCCAAACCTAGAACAGTACCTGGGACACAGGAGGTGCTTAGCAAACATTTGGTGACCAAGTGAATGATGCCAAGGTGCTCAGCAAACACTTGGCAACGACGTGGTTGGTGCCATCAGAAGGGAAAGCTGGGGCTTTTCATCTCCCATCCCCACCTGAGTCACGTCTCCAGATGCCTCTGGAAAGTGTGAGAGGCTCTGAGTGAGAGTGAGATGGGGCCAGCCTGGGGGTGGGGAGATGACAGGAAGGAGAGGAGGGCGTGTGGGGGAAAGGGGAGGGGCCGAGCCCCAGCTCTAAAGGCAGCCCCGGGACCCACGAGTGCCTGTCGGCAGTGTGAGAAGCCCAGGCGTGTTGGGCAATCGTGGTTTCCTCTCTCCTGGCCTGAAGGATTCAGCCAGGCCAGCCGGACCCCAAGCATCTTGGGGCCTCATCCACTCAGGCATGGAAGAGACAGTTGCAAGGCCCTCAGTGTTCGTGGTGGATGGACAGACAGACATCCCCTTCAGGAGGCTGGGGCACAGCCGCAGGAGACAGCCCTGCAGTGCTGCCCAGCTGGGCCTGGGCTTCATGCTGCTGTTGTTGGTGGCTGGACTGGCTGTCCAGGGCTGGTTCCTGCTGCAGCTGCACTGGCGCCTAGAGGAGATGGGTGCCCCTCTGCAGGTAGGCACCACTGCGGTGGGGGTGGGGGTCTCCAAGCCAATGTCACTGAGCATCTGTACGTGTGTGTGTGCAAAGATGGAGGACAGACTAAGAGCAGTGCCAGGCAAGCTAATTCACCTCTGGAACCTCAGTTTCCTCATCCATGAAATGGGCATGATAATAAGAGTCTCCATAGGGAATAAAGCAAAATATTGTGTGCGTGGCACAGGCAAAGTGAAGTGAAGTCGCTCAGTCATATCCAACTCTTTGCGACCCCATGAACTGTAGCCTACCAGGTTCCTCCACCCCTGGGATTTTCCAGGCAAGAATAGTGGAGCGGGTTGCCATTTCCTTCTCCAGGAGATCTTCCTGACCCAGGGATTGAACCCAGGTCTCCCGCATTGCAGGTAGACGCTTTACCGTCTGAGCCACCAGGGAAGCCATTCAGGAAATGGGAACTGACTTTTTTTCAACTGAGATATAATTGACATGGAACATTGTGTAAGTTTAAGATGTACAACATATTGATTTGTATATAAATACTGCAATGGCATCACATAATTATAATTTCTTCTGGTGATGGGAACTAACAAAACCTAGGTGTTTAGAAGCAGACTTCTCAGGTGCCTCAGTGGTAAAGAATCCACCTGCCAATGCAAGAGACACAGGACATTCGATTTCGATCCCTGGGTCGGGAGGATCCCTTGGAGGAGGCAGTGGCAACCCACTCCAGTATTCTCACCTGGAGAATTCCATGGACAGAGGAGACTGGTGGGCTGCAGTCCATGGGGTTGCAAAGAGTCAGACACGACTGAAGCAACTAAGCACACATACCTCTAGGAAGCTTAATGTTTTATAAAAACAGTTGTGTTGTCTGTATCCCCCAGAACAGTCATCCTGACATGGCTAGTTGTTTGTTTGTTTTTAAAATATTTATCTGATTCCTCAGTTTGACCACTTTTAAAAATATTTTCATTAAAAAAAATGTTTTGGCCACATCGCACAGCAGTGGGGTCAGACCTTCGCCCTTAAATTGGAAGTTCAGAGTCTTAACCACTGGACCACCATGGAAGCCCCTGACTTAGCTAGTCATTATCAGCAGTACCCTGATCACCACTATCAGGGCTCTCACTAAGCCACTTGTTTCAGTCTGTGAGCATGTCTCTCTGCCTCCGTTTCCTATGACCATGGATGTCTCTGCCACACCTGTAGGGCTGTATGTCCCATGCCATCCCCATGCAGTCTCGGCCTTTTTCGTTTCCCGGTCCTTTTTCTCCTCGTGGCTAGACCTGATGGCCACAGGCCCATTTGGACCTGTGTTGCTATCCCACACACGTGTACCAACACAGCTACTTCCTCACTCATCTACAGCCTGTGTATTGACGTTGTGCGTCTTTGTTACTAGGTCTCTGTATGCGCAGAACCAAGTGAATCTGTAAACCCTGCACCCGTTTATCTGCCTCCATGTGTGTCTTGTCAGTGTGTCCAGGTCTGTGTTCGTGTCTGTATTCATGTGTTTGCATTTATGTACAAGTGTCCAGCCATTCAGGTGACCATGTGTCTTCTGTGGGTGTGTGTGCTAAGTCACTTCAGTCCTGTCCGACTCTGCAACCCCACAGACCATAGCCTTCCAGGCTCCTCTGGCCCTGGAATTCTCCAGGCAAGAATACTGGAGTGGGTTGCCATTTTCTTCTCCAGGGATTGCCATTGCCTTCTCCAGTGGGTTGCCATTTCCTGATCCAGGGATTGAGCTCCCTAGCACTTATGTAATAAACACTTCTATAGCGCTTGCTCTGTGCCAGGCATTGTAATACACTTTTCACATGGGAATTCAAACCAGGCATTTTCCATGTGTCCATTTACAAGAGGGTAAAACTGAGGTCCTGGCTGGTTAAGAGCCTGCTGGGTGGCAGGGAGTAGGGGCGGGGCATGCACGTGGCCTTGGAGTCAATGGAGGGCTACGTCTGTGCCCGTGGTCTGCATGTGCCTCTTGGCCACGAGTCTGAGTGATACCAGGGCGTGGGCCCCACAGATCCTCACCATGGGACTGCTCTGTACTTTCAGGACAAAAGCGAGAAGCACTGGGAGGAGCTGCTGCAAGGTGAGTCAGGGTCCTGGTTCCCCACCCCCCCACCAGAAGGGGACGGTATGGTTCCCATGCTGCCCCCACCCCCTCACTCAGTCCATTGCCCAATGCAATTTGCACAACTGGCCCAAGCCCCACGGAAGCCCCTCCCCCAGGCCGGAGAAGCAGAAGTTTGGGTCACTCCGGAAAGGGTGAGGTTGACAGCAGGAGGTGGACTAGATGACCCCTCTGGAGGCTGGCCCTTTACCCCCCACCACTACCTTCACCTCTGACCTCTGATTCTCTCTCTCCAGAGCAGAAGCCCAAGCAAGACAAACCAGCAGCACACCTCACAGGTGAGGGGGCCCTCAAGTCCTGGCAGGGGGTAAGAGGGTTCAGTAGGTCCTGGGGAGACCAGACAGACACCCCAATGGTGGCTGAGTATTCCTTTATTCATTAGTTCTTCAAAGCTGCCCAGAGCACAGACACTGCCTGAGTCCACGAATTTCTAATTTCATTTATTGAATAAACCCTTGTAGGGTGCTTACTCTCTGGCTCACACTGTGATGGGCTTTCCACCTCTTCATTCATTCGATCCTTAGCCAGGACTGTTCATAGCTCCATTTTCCAGAGAGGGAGACTGAGGCATACAGAGGTTATAAGGCTGCTGAGCCATGCTGTGTTTTGCTTAAATCCTTAGTTCTGCCACTTAGCAATTTCAGACAGTTTGGGCGAATTGATTGCTCTGTGCCTTGGTTTCCTCGCCTGCAAGAAGGGGGTGAAAGCGTTAAGATGGAGGATAAGCAAGTTATTTTGCCACTTACTGTGCTTCAGTTTCCCTACCTGTCAAGTGAGGATAAAGTGAATGCATACATTTAAAGCCTAGCACAGAGCAAGGTGGCGCTCAGAGAGGGCTGGCGACTGGCCTGGGGTCCCACTGCAAGCAGGAGACGTGCGCTCACCAGCCCTGCTCTGTCTCCCTCCACAGGGGCCGACTTCAGCTTGACCGGCAGGGAAGGCCCGCTGCGGTGGGAGACGAAACTGGGCCTGGCCTTCTTGAGGGGCCTTAGCTACCGGGATGGGGCCCTGGTGGTTGCCCAGGCCGGCTACTACTACATCTACTCCAAGGTGCAGCTGGGTGGTATGGGCTGCTCTCAGGGATTGACCGGCTGCCTGCCCATCACCCACGGGCTCTACAAGCGCACCGCCAGCTACCCCGAGGAGGTGGAGCTGCTGGTCAACCGGCGGTCACGGTGCGGGAGAGCAGAAGGCTCCCAGGTGTGGTGGGACAGCAGCTTCCTGAGCGGAGTGGTCCACCTGGACGTGGGGGACGAGGTGGTGGTACGCATGCCCGGCGAGCGCGTGATCCAAGTCCATGACGGCACACGCTCCTACTTCGGGGCCTTCATGGTGTGAAGGACGTGGTCGAGGCTAACCTAACGTGCGTCTCCGACAAGTAAGAGACCTCAGAGGATGCCTCTGGACACAGAAGAACACGAGCGGAGGTTTTTAGAGCAGGCCTGGGGGACACCCCAACTTGACAGGTGGAGAGCTCAGTGGGAACCAGCGAGGCCGAGAACCCAGCTGCCCCAGGAACCAGCAGGCACCTCTGAAGGACCAAAAGAGACTGCAGGCCCTGCCGTGGACAGCACTGAGGGGGTCTGTTAGCCCCCAGGCAGGGGCTAAAGCTGGTCTTGATATTCAGGGAGGGGTGAGGGGTGGCTATTTATACTTCTGACTCAGATCAAAGGGACATGGTGATGGTGATGGTGGTTGGCTAAGACAGGAAACTGTATTTATACTTTTGATTCAGATTAAAGTGGGACATGGGGGTCCGGGGAGTTGACTGAGAACAGAAAATTTCTTAACACCCTCTACCCTCTCACAAGTGTGGGCGGAGTCTGGGGGTTGGTGAGGATTTATCATCAAGAATCACCCACCCTGGAGAGCCCAGCCCAGCCCAGCCCAGCCCTACCCATGGTCATAGTCATGACCCAAGTTCCACCCATGGGGCTTGCGGCCACACCACAGCCTGGCCACGAAGCTACACTCAGAGAAGCAGGCGTAGGGACATGCTGGGTGGTGTTCAACAACCAGCTGTCCGAGGAGGGGACACCCATTTCCTTGGTGTAAATATTCCCTCTGTGGTTGGTTTCTGGCTCCCAGTGTATATCATCCACAGGTTGGCTGACACCCAGCACCGCTGCTTCAGCACCCAAGCCAGAGAGAGGCTGGTGCACAGGCACTTAGAAAATGTTTCTAGAGAGAAAAAGAAAAAGAGAGAAAGAGAGAGTGAGAGAAGCAAGGGAGAGAAGGGAGGAAAAATTAAAGAAAGGTGGAAAGAAAGAAAAGGAGAAAGAAGAGAAAGATGGATAGATAAAGACAGAAAAGAAATAAAGGTGGAAAGGAAGGGAGGAAGAAAGGGCGAAAGAAAGGTAGAAAGAAAGGGTGAAAGAAAAGAAAGATGGATTAATAGACAAAGAAAAGGTGGAAATAAAGGAAGAGTGAAAGGAAAGAGAAAAGGCATAAAAAGTGAAAGAAATAAACTGTCATCCCAGCTACAGCATCCCAGAGAATCACAGGCTCAGCCACTCCTTGACAACCATAGACACACACACACCAAACATCAGATTCTCACACAACCTGGAAGTCCTGGACAGCAGAGCAAAGCCTCAGTCACAGACACTGCATCACAACCACATACGACACAGTCACACACAAGTCATTGGCACAGCCCATCACCCACACTGGGCCGTACAGTCACACCACGTATGACACACGGGATGCAATGCTTCTCGTGTCAGACGTCCACATGCTGCATCACGGTCACACCCATCACACACACTTGCAGACTCACAATGACAAACACACATAGCCAGTTCTTCCCAGCCACCTCACATCCTGGCGTGAGGACCAGACTTAGTCTGTAGCCTTGGACCACTGGCCTTGGAAATAAATGCTGAACATTGCAGCTGGTCTGTCTAGTTCTTAGGGGGCAGGTGGCTCATGGAGGCCCAGGGACAGCTGGAATGACCCACAGAGGTCACTTTTACAGCTGAGAACTCTGAACCCAGCTGACCCAACTCCATGCAGGAAGTTTAGCGGGGAAACCAGAGACCTGGTGCCCAGGTGTGCTTTAGCCTCAAATCCACAGTTCCTGAGAAAGCAGAGGCTACACATTTCAGTACCCTTCTTGCTGACATTCAGCACAGACTGGCACTCTACCCAGCCAGCTGGGAGCTTGGGGTAACAGGGCATCCAAGAGTGTGGGAAGGGACAGGTAATGATATGCTTACAGACCTGATGCTTTATGCAAATGAGCATGGACCCAGGAAGCAAGGTTTCCCTGGACCCTAGGAGCTGAGACCCCAGAGGAGAATGAATCACTCTTGTTATTGTTGACACAGTTGCCTGGTAAAGGGGTGAAGGGAACCGGCTTTGCCATCTGATGGTCTTGGGTTCCAAGTCTACTCTGTCATTTCCTGGCCATGTGACACAGGAGCAAACCCCGTCACCTCTCCATGCCCAGTTTCCTCATCTGTGAAATACTAGGTAACAAGGATTCTCACCTCCTGGGTTTATTGTAAAGACGAAACCAGATGAGGGACTCCCCTGGTGGTCCAGTGGCTAAGACTCCGCAACTCCCAAAGCAGGAGGCCCCAGTTCAATCCCTGGTCAGGGAACTAGATCCCACATACCACAACTGAGAGTTTGAATGCTGAAACTAAAGATCCCTCGTGCCACAACTAAGACCCAGTGCAGCAAAATAAATAATTTTTTTTTTTTAAAGGAACAGTGAATTTTAAAATCAGATGAGGAAAAAAGCCACTTGGTATGGTGCCTGGTATGCAGGAAGAGATCCATAAGTACATGAGTGTCATTTAGAGATATTAAGGAGAGCATTTGTCAGGCATGTCCCCTGCACCAGGCATCTTGTGCAAGTCACATCTTTTTATTTTTTAAATGAAGGATAATTGCTTTACATATTTTGTTGTTTTCTGTCAAACATCAACATGAATCAGCCATAGGTGGCGAGTCACATCTTTATCTGCACCTCTGGGCAGGAGTTGCTGTTGCCCCCACTTTCCAGATGCAGCAACCAAGGCTCGGGTGCCTCCCCCACCCCACTCTGCCCACACCAAGGGCACCCAGCTTCATGCCTCTCTGGCTGGGCTGGTGGGAGGTGAAACAGCCCCAGGGGCCCAGCCTCCACCCACGCTGGAGTTTCCTTTACTCTCTTCGTGGTCTTTCTGTTTCCGTGGCTTTGATGAGAAGACCGGGGTGTGTGCGTGTGTGTCTGAGGGGGACTCATCAAAGTCACCAGCAGCCACCAACATCTGCCTGGGGATGGAACCTCTACAGAGTTGAGCCTCCTAAGATCACCTTTGGGAGGGGCTTTGATTTCAGATAAAGTGCGGGAGCAGGAAGCCCCCAGCCCAGGCCAGTGACCTATTTACAACTTCTTAGAAGTCTATCTACTGGATTTCCGCTACCACCACCGATATCTTTTCAGATTTCACCCTCTCCCCGCCCCATCATCTCTTTCTCAATACCCAAAGTCTCCTGTCTTCACTTGAAACCACCCCACCCACCGCGCCCCGCCCCCGCCGCGCCCCCGCCTGCCCCCTGCCCTGGACCAGAGAACTCTTCTCCTTCTCCCCCTCTCTTGCCAGGATCCAGAGGTAATAGAAGGAAAAATCATAGCAATTAAATTGTTTCCTGCTTTCCTGTGATGACACTATGGCCCTCCCTGCTGCGTTATTATGCCATACAAACAGAGAGGCATCGTCTCCAAGAAACAGAACCTGCATGACTGGGGAAGAACCTGCATGCCATGTGGCCCAAACAAACAAACAAAAATAAAGTATCAAAACTTAAAAAAAAAATTTTTCCGATTCTTTTCAGTTTTTACATAAGGTGATCTTACGGCTGTAGATGTAAGATCACATCTGATCACCTAGTGTGTTTTTTAAACAGCAATTAGTAGCCAGTGTTTAAAGGTTATGAAACTTTGCACATGGACAAATCGAGATTTCTGGGCAAGTTGGGGGCTGTGACGGCAACCCAGGTTGGGTAGCAGCTGTCCCCTGTGGAGAGGGTATCAGCTCACCAGTCTCCACCCCTCCCCATGGTCTTCTACTTGAAGACTTGAGTGTCAGCTGCCTTTCATCATCACATCTGCATGACTGTTTTTCTTAAAACAATAATGATCTTTAATTATATGTCATACTAATGCACACACCGCATGCCAGGCACTGTGCTAAATGCATTGCTGTTGTTCACTCGCTAAGTCATTCATGTCTGACTCTTTGTGACCCCATGGGTTGCAGTGTGCCAGGCTTCCCTGTCCTTCACCATCTCCCAGAGTTTGCTCAAACTCATGTCCATTGAGTCAATGATGCTATCCAACCATCTAATCCTCTGTTGACCCCTTCTCCTTTTGCCTTCAGTCTTTCCCATCACCAGGGTCTTCCCCAGAGAGTCAGTTCACATAATTCGAAAGCATGAGTTATCTGGCATTCAGCCTTCTTTAATTCACAGTAACTCACTGAATTCTCACAATGACCCTATTGGTGGGGGGGGGGGGGGGTACTGTTATAATACCCATTTGATAGATGGGGAAATCAAGGCACAGAGAGGTTAAATCATTTCTCCATCAAAGGTGGGAACGTATATGACAGCCTGAGATGACGATGAATTTCAAGAAAATTGAGAGTTCCTAGTTGTATTAGTTTCCTATTGCTGCTTAAGGCAATACTAAATTGGTTATCTTACAGTTTTAGAAGTCAGAAGTCAGAAATGAGTCTTAACGGACAAAATCAAGGCTGAGTCCCTTCGCTGTTCGCTTGAAACTACCACAACATTGTTAATCGGCTACACCCCAATACAAAATTAAAAGTTAAAAAAAAAATAAGGAATTAGAAACACTAAAAAAAAAAGAATGAAGGAGGGATCTTGTCTGATTCTTCATTTTTAATTGAAGGGTAATTGCTTTACAGTATTGTGTTGGTTTCTACCAAACATCAACATGAATCAGCCACAGATTACCTATGTCCCTCCCATCGTCTGATTCTTAAGCCGCACACGCACACAGTGCCCAGCTTCTTCTGATCCACCCACCCCCTGTTTGTGCCCCTATAGTCTCTCTAGGGTGGTGCACTCTCTGCTACTCCTGAGCCTTGTTCAGGAGGCTGGTATTCAGGCTGGGTTTAGGTACAGGAAACTCTTTGAGGCGCTCTGTGGCTTCAGCTGCCCAGAGACACCATTGAGTCATTTCCTCTTCGGGGACCTGCAGTCTCTCTGCAACAGGGAACAGGACTCCAGCCTCTTCTAGTTTTCAGTCCCCTTTCTCCAGAATTTCTCGGGGGGATGGGGACCTTCCCCTTTCCAGGGTTGTTTTCTCCAAAAAGCAGAGCACAGGAACTGCCCACCCTGTAATGGATGCTGAATTGTGTTCCCCCCAGAATTCATTTGTTGAAGTTCAAACCCCAGTATCTGCCAATGTAACTATATTTGGAGATGGCGCCTTATGGAAGAAAATGAAGGTGATTCGAGTGGGCCTTAATCCAATGTGACTGGTGTCCTTATAAGAAGATCTTTTTTGATCCACCTCCTGAAGTAAGGAAAATAAAAACAAAAATAAACAAATGGGACTTAATTAAACTTAAAAGCTTTTGCACAGCAAAGGAAACCATAATCAAGATGGAAAGACAACCCTCAGAATAGGAGAAAATATTTGCAAATGAAGCAACTGACAGGGATTAATCTCCAAAATATACAAGCAGCTCATGCAACTCAATATCAAGCAGACAAACAACTTTATCCAAAAAATTGGCAGAAAATATAAATAGACACTTCTCCCAAGAAGACAGATGGCCAAGAGGCACATGAAAAGATGTTCAACTTCACTAATTATTGGTGGTGGTGTTCAGTCACTAAGTCATGTCCAACACTTTGCGACCCCATGGACTGTAGCCCACCAGGCTCCTCTGTCTATGGGATTTCCCAGGCAAGAATGGGAGTGAGTTGCTATTTCCTTCTCCAAGGGATCTTTCTGGATCAGGGATTGGATCCATGTCTCCTGCATTGGCAAGTGGATTATTTACCACTGAGCCACCAGGGAAGGCCATCCATCGACAGAAGAATGGATAAAGAAGATGTGGCACATATATATAATGGACTATTATACAGCCATAAAAAGGAACCAAACTGTGCCATTTGCAGAGACGTGAATGAGCCTAAAGACTGTTGTACAAAGTGAAGTAAATCTGAAAGACAAAAACAAATAGATATTAACACATATATGTGGAATCTAGAAAAATGGTACATATGAACCTATTAGCAAAGCAGAAATAGAGACACACACGTAGAGAACAAACATGGATGCCAAGAAGGGAAGGTGGGGTGAGATCAGCTATGAGACTGGGGTTGACATATATTCACTACTATGTACAAAACAGATAACTAGTGAGAACCTACTGTACCACACGGGAAACAATACTCAATGCTCTGTGCTGACCTAAATGGGAAAAAAAATCTAAAAGAGAGTGAGATATGTGTATGTATACCTGATTCACTTTGCTGCACACCTGAAACTAAGACAACATTGTAAAGCAACTATATGTCAATTGAAAAATAATTTAAGAGAAAGAAAAGATTAGGACACACACACACACAGAGGTAAGACCACGTGAGGACACAGAGTGGTCTCTGCAAACCTAGGAGCAAGGCTTCAGAAGGCAGCAGCACCGCTGACACCGTGAGCTTGAATTTCCAGCCTGCAGGACTGTGAGAAGATACATTTCTGTTGTTTAGGTCACTCCGGCTGTGGTCCTTTGTTATGGCAGCCCCATGAACTAATATATCATCCTAACCCTCCCCACAACCCCATTACCTGGGAAGAGTTAAGATGTGCCAAGTGCTGGGCTTCCTCGGTGGCTCAGTGGATAAGAATCTGCCTGCCAATGCAAGAGACATAGGTTCATTCCCTGGTCCAGGAAGATTCCACATGCCCCGGAGCAACTAAGCCTGTGTGCCACAACTACTGAGCTTGTGCTCTAGAGCCTGGGAGCCATGACTACTGAAAGCCCACATGTCCCGAAGTCCATGCTGTGCAACAAGAGAGGCCACTGCAATGAGAAGCTCGTGCACTGCAATGGGGAAGTGGCCCCCACTCGCCACAACTAGAGAAAAGCCCCTGAAGCAACAAAGCATAGTCAAAAATAAATTTAAAAAAATTTTTAAAGATATACCAAATGCTGAGTGGAGTGGCTCCTGGCACAACTAGGTGCTCAGTAAACACTGGCCATCGTTGTTGGGCTTCCCTGATGGCCCAGCAGTAAAAGAATCAGCCTGCAATGCAGGAGACACGCAGGAGATGAGAGTTCGGTCCCTGGATTGGGAAGATTCCCTGGAGGAGGATGTGGCAACCCACTCCAATATTCCTGCCTGAAAATTTCAGTCAGGGGAGCCTGGTAGGCTACAGTCCATGGAATCACAAAGAGTCAGACACAACTGAGTGAGTGAGCACATGCATCGTTGCTGATGCTGTTATTTATTTCTCCTGTCCCTTTCCCATTCAGGTAGTAGTTGACTTTGCATCTTCATTTCTTCACAAAAGAGATGGTGGAAAGCAGGAATCACCTATTAGTCTCCTCCTGGCATTGATCTCCAAAAAGCACAAAGTGATAAAGAGGTTTGAGGTTTGGCCAGAACTTGGTGGGGTGGGGGTGGGGTGGGTGTGGGGATGATTCTGAAGAGCCACCCCAGCTTCAGAGCTTCCCATGAGACCCAATGAAGTCTGTCATCGGAGCCCAGCTCTTCCCTCTGCAGAGTCCCAGTGCCCTCCCACAAGCTGAGCCTGACAGCATTCTACAATTATTTAACCTCCAGCATGCAAATCTCCCTTGCAGGTTTGTTTTACAGAAACTCAAAATTGATGCTTTCTATCTGTAGTACCAGAGAAGACTCTCAAGAGTCCCTTGGACAGCAAGGAGAGCAAACCAGTCAATCCTAGAGGAAACCAACCCTGAATATTCATTTGAAGGACTGAAGCTGAAGGTGAAGCTCAATACTTTGGCCACCTGATGTGAAAAGTCAACTCATTGGAAAAGATCCTGATGTTGGGAAAGTCTGAGGGCAGGAGTAGAAGGAGATGACAGAGGATGAGATGGTCGGATAGCATCACTGACTCAATGGACGTGAGTTTGAGCAAACTCCAGGAGATGGTGAAGGACAGGGAAGCCTGGTGTGCTGCAGTCCATGGGGTCTCAAAGAGTCAGACATGAACGACTTAGTGAGTGAACAGCAACAACAAGCCATGGGGTCTCAAAGAGTTGGACACGACTGAGCTACTCAACAACAAATCTTTCCAGAGTAGTCTCAGTGGAGACAGACAGACCCTGCTCCTGCTACAAACTCATAGACATCCAAATAAAGTCTAATGAAATATCACAACATACAGGGACGTCCCTGGAGGTCCAGTGGCTAAGACTGAGCTCCCAAAGCAGAGGGCCCAGGTTTGATCCCTGGTCAGGGAATTGGATCCCACCTGTGGCAACTAAGACCCGGTGCAGCCAAATAAATAAATAAAAACAAATATTAAAAAAAATTTTAATATGTCACAATATATCAATGAACTTGAAGAAAGAAACATCCCTAGCTGCTCCTGGAAGAGAGAAATTAAAGCCAGAGTGACAATGCAGGGGCTGTTGCTCTATGGATTGAGGTGGGAGGGTTAGTCCCAAAAGTGGACTCTGGCGGTGAAAAAATGGGGATCTGGTATCCCCTGGGGACAGCTACGTGGCTCTGATGTGGCTCAGAGGCTGAAGAAAGGGAATTGGGACCCCTGCCCGGAAACTGAAGCCTAGAAAAGTAGTCCATTCTGATGAAGGGGGTCTAGAAAAAACTCGACCTATTGTGGGAGGGGAGAAAAGTCACCCACAGGGGATGGACACCTAACACCTGCTGCACCTGTTAGTGCAGCTGGAGTCTCTATAGAAAGCGCAGGAACCAGAAGGTGAGCTCTGTGGGGGCAGGGAATGTGTCCGTCCTGTTCCTCTCTTTACCAGGACATGACAGGTTCTCAAACCATTACGGCTGAGTAAATTGACTCTGACTTACTTTGACAGAATGTCACAGAAGTGACATTCCAGGAATTCCAGAACCTAGTCCGCAGGAAAGTGAAAAGTGAAAGTGAAATCGCTCAGTCGTGTCCGACTCTTTGCGACCCCATAGACTGTAGCCTACCAGGCTCCTCTGTCCATGGGACTTTCCAGGCAATAGTACTGGAGTGGATTGCCATTTCCTTCTCCAGGGATCTTCCCAACCCAGGGCTTGAACCCGGATCTCCCGTGGTGTAGACAGACGCTTTACCGTCTGAGCCGCCAGGGAAGTATATAGGACAGGACGAATCGAGAGAGCAGCATTGATATATATACACTACCATGTGTAGATTATACTAGATAGCTAGCGGGAAGCTGCTGTATAACACAGGGAGCTCAGCTCGGTGCTCTGTGGAAACCTAAAGGGGTGGGCGGGAGGCTCAAGAGGGAGGGGATAAATGTATACTTAGAGCTGACTCATGTTGTTGTACAGCAGAAACGAACACAATGTTGTAAAGCAACTATCCTCCAATTTTAAAACATATCCAATGATAAACCATAATGGAAAAAATATTTTAAAAAGAATGTATATATACACGTACAACCGAATCACTTTGCTGTATAACAAATTAACAACATAGTAAACTATATGTCAATAAAAAATAAATGAATTGGGGAAAAAAACTAAACAAAAAAAAGGAGGCCAAGCGGCTTGCAATGTTCGCCTTCTCAGAGACCTGAGTGGCTGTGTGAAGAAGTACAGTTGTCTGGTGAGAGACGATGGGTGGCCGGAGAGCCGTGGAGGACGAACGATGTGAGAGTAAGTCCTTATAGTTAACACCAGCCCCAGATGAACTGCCCTGATCCGCAGAGCTGAAACTAACCATCCCTGTCAAGCCCTGTTGGGTCAATTTGCAGGGTTATGAGCAAATAAAACACTTGTTTTACACCACTAATTTTGGGGGACGTTATGCATCAGTAGGTAACTAGTAGACTGTGCAAGCCCTTTTCTATAACCATACAGATAGGTAGGCAGACAGAGAAGCATAGATGGATAAATAGGCGAATGTTTCAACGGGTTGATAAATGATGAATGAATGGGTAAATGAATGAAAGTGGATGGGTGGGTGGATAGATGGATGGATAGTTGAGTGGATGGATGTGCTGATAGATGGATAGATGGATGGTTGGATGGATAGTTGAGTGGATGGATGTGTTGAGGGATGGATGGATGGTTGATTGGATGGATAAATGAATGGATGGAAGGATGTGTGGATGGACAATAGATAGATGTGTGGGCAGACTGAATGTATGTATGGCTGGATGTACAGATAAAAGAGTGACTAAATGGATGATGAATAAATGTACACAAACATTATCTAAATCAAACTCTAACCTCAGTAAGAGCCTATTTTGGCAAACACTAATTCATATCGTGCAGGCATCCATTGTAGATGTACTCCAATCTTAGATCAAAAATCTGTATAAGTAGGAAGCCCCTCCAAAAAAACCCAGGGCTAATACGTATGCTCCATGAGATCACAAACAGCTGGACATGACTCAGCACACACACACGAAATATGTATGCCAGATTTTATCTAGTTTAGAGGATGCAATAAGTTGTCACAACTCTATCACCCTGATGGCTGGAAAGTCCTCTGAGAGCATCTTTCATGTCTCAGGAGGAAGCCAGGCAGATGATAAACTATTCCAAGGGCTGATGTGTCTATACCAATACTAGTACCACACTGCCTTCACAATATGATGAGCACAATAAGCCCTGCTATCTGGGAAGACAGAGCTCTTCTTATTCTGCATCTTCAGGATTATCTTGGTTATGTACAGTACTTTACTCTGCTTGTCAAATTGCATGAAAAACAAAGTTGAGATTTTTATTAGAACTGCATTGAGACATATAGAGGTAGGACTGGCTTGTGTTGTGGTGTGGCAGAACCCAACACAACATGGTAAAGCAATTATCCTCCAATTAAAAAAAAATTTTTTTTAAGAAAAGGACTGCATTGAATCTGGAGATCAAATTGGAGAGTACAGATACCTTTGTAACACTGAATCATTCAATCAATGAACATGGTATAACTCTTTTTATTTAGGTCCTCTTGAATGTTTCTGAATAATAATTAATAATATTCTCCATAAATATCATGTACCATTTTATTTCTAAGTGCTTTACATGTGTTTGTGCTATAACAAATCTCATCTCTTTTTTAAATGATATCTTCTAACATCTGTTGCTGGTACATATCATGCAATAGATGTTTGTAATCATCACAATAACATTGAAGAAAAAGTCCCTAAAATGGGCATCCTTGTCTTATTTCCGATCTTTGAGTGAATGCTTTTTAATGGTTTTATCATTAGTGATGAATCTACTGTAGGGTTTTTTAGGTGGCCCTAATTAGATTAAGAAAGATCCCCTTCTGTTCCTAAGAGATCTTTTTAAAACATAAATAAATGTTGAATTTTATTAAATGTTTTCTCTGCCTCTCTGAAAGTATCACATGATTTTTCCCTTTCAGACTGACAATGTTGTGAATTCTGTTTCTCAGTGTTCTAATGTTAATCCAACCTTTTATTCCTGGAACAAATCCAATTTGATCATGATATATGTTTAATACATTACAGAATCAATTGATATTTTATAGAGGATTTTTGCATCTAAGTTTAAAAGGGAGATAGTCTGTGGGTTTTCTGACTCATATTATGCTTGTCAGGGTTTGGTATTAAGGCAGAGCTGGCCTCATGAAAGAAACTGGGGGTGTGTGTGTGTGTGTTTGTTTTCCCCCCTGTATTCTGAACTAGTTTGTATATGGTTAGCATTATTAGTTACACAGACAATAATTAATAGTTGGACTCTTTTGTGAAAACATCTGGATCTGGTGTCTTATTTGTGAGGAAGGTGTGGGTGTCTGGGTTTGGGTATGGGAAGGTTTAAAAGTTATTATTCAATGTCTTTAATGAGCTTTCAAGTCTTTGTTGCTGTTCAGTCACTAAGTCATGCCCGATTCTTTGTGAGCCCATGAACTACAGCACATCAGGCTTCTCTGTCCTTCGCTATCTCCCATAGTTTGCTCAAACTCATGTCCATTCAGTTGGTGATGCATTCCAACCATCTCATCCTCTGTCACTCCCTTCTCCTCCTGCCCTCAATCTTTCCCAGCATCAGGGTCTTTTCCAATGAGTCAGCTCTTCGCATTAAATGGCCAAAGTATTGGAGCTTCAGCTTCAGCATCAGTCCTTCCAATGACTACTCAGGGTTGATTTCCTTTAGATTGACTAGTTTGATCTCCTTGCAGTCCAAGGGACTCTCAAGAGTCTTCTCCAACACCACAGTTCAAAAGCATCAATTCTTCGGCGCTCATCCTTCTTTATGGTCCAACTCTCACATCTGTACTTGGCTACTGGGAAAACCACAGCTTAGACTTTACGGACCTTTGTTGGCAAAGTGATGTCTCTGCTTTATTTCAATTCTTTAGATGTGTTTTTTAGTGATTTGGGTTAAGTTACATTTTTCTAGAAATGTGGATATTTTATTTATGTTTTCTCAGTGATGGGTGAATAGATGTTATATTGGTGAATAAAATTTTCATCATTCTCTATGTCTTAATGCTTCTTCAACCTCTGCAGCCTCAATAATTATGTCCCCTTTCTCAACGATAATACTTTAAAAAAAAATTTTTTTTTTTTGGCTGTGCTGGGTCTTTGTTCCTGTGTGCAGGCTTTTCTTTAGCTGCAAAGAGCAGAGGTTACCCTAGCTGTGGTGCACGGGGTTCTCACTGGAGTGGCTTATCTTACGCCGGCTTCAGTAGCTGCAGCTCTTGGACTCGAGAGCACAGGCTCAGCAGTTGTGGCACTTGGGCTCCGCTGCTCCGAGGCTTGTGGAGATCTTCCAGGACCAGGGATGGAACCTGTGTTTCCTGCATTGGCAGGAGGATTCTTTACCACTGAGCCACCAAGGAAGCTTCTGTGTTTTCTTAATGCTTCTTCAGCATCTGCAGTCTCTGTAATTAGGTCCTCTTTCTCATTGATAATATTTCTAATTGAAGTTTACCATGTTTCTTCTTTTCAAAACACTAAATATTGGCCGTTTAAATTTTCTGAGGAATCTCCACACTGTTTTTCCATTGTGGCTACACCATTTTACATTCCAACTGGCTCCTCAAATATTTGTTGTGTATTTTTCAGAGGCTCTGTGCATGTTTCATGATCAAGCTTGTTTACTGTGTTGTTCAAACCTAGATTACTATTTTTAAATTGAAGTAGAATTGATTTACAATGTTTCCAGTATAGAGCAAAGTGATTCAGTTACATATATATATAGATATTCTTGTTCAGATTCTTTTCCATTATAAGTAATTACAAGATACTGAATACAGTTTTCTGTGCTATAAATAGGTCCATGTTGATTATCTATTTTATATATAGTAGTGCATATCTGTTAATCCCTAATTTCCGATTTATCCCTCCCTCCCTTTCCCCTTTGGTAAGCATAAATTTGCTTTCTATGTGAGTCTATTTCTGTTCTGTAAAAAAGTTCATTTGTATCATTTTTTAAAATTCCATGGGACTTCCCTGGTGGTCCAGTGGCTAAGACTTGGAGCTTCCAATGCAGGAGGCCGGGATTCAGTCCCTGATCAGGGAACTAGATCCCACATGCTACAAATAAGAGTTTGCACACTGCAACTAAAGATCCCTGATCCCATGAGCCACAGCTGAGACCCAGCACAGACAAATAAACAAAACACACATATAAGTGATACATGTGATTATCTTTCTCTGACTTATTTCACTTAGTATGATCAGTGCTAGGTCCACCCATGTTGCTGCTAATGGCATTATTTCACCTTTTTTACAGCCGAGTAATATTCTACTGTGTGTATGTACCACATCTTTATCCGTTCATCTGTCGACATTTAGGTTGCTGCCTTGTCTTGGCTATGTCAGTGGTGCTGCTATGAACATTGGAGTGCATGTATTTTTTTCAAGTTAGTTTTCATCTTCTGTGGTATATCCTCACTTTTTGTCTGGTTGGAGTATCAGTTGCTAAGAAGGATGCTGTAAAAATCTCCCACTTTGGTGATGTAGTAAGTAAGCTGTTTTAGATACCCCGCCCTCTATTTCAGATCTTCAAATTCTTTGGAGCATTTTACATCAATAGCACATTTCAATTCATACTATATACATGTTTGAGAACTTCTGTCGATTCTTGCTTTATTTATTGTGATACTGTTATTAAGCACATACACATTTAGAACTGTCAAATTTTCATGACAGACTGAGTTATACCTAGTAAGGCTTCCTACATTAAAGTCTATGCAGTCCAGGATTTCCTTGGTGGTCCAGGGGTTACAACTCCATGCTTTTTCTGCAGGGCGGCAGGTTCCATGCCTGGTTGAGGAACTAAGATTCCACATACTGCGCTGCACAGCCAAAAAAAAATAGTCTATGCTATCCAATAATAACAGACTTAAACAAACTTTCTTTCTGACTGTTGACATCCTTTAACAGCAACTTGTTATATTGTGTAAGTTTAAATGCAAGCAATATGATTCTGGATTTTAATTTTTCTTAGCCAGCCAGAAAATATTTGTCTTTTAATTCAAGTACTGTACAGATCCCCTGGAGGAGGGAATGGCCACCCACTCCAGTGTTCTTGTCTGGGAAATCCCATGGACAGAGGAGCCTGGCGGGCTCCAGTCCAGAGAGTTGCAAAGAGCTGGGCATGTCGGCAGGCACACTCCCCCACACCGTACTGATGCTGTCCAACAGCAATGTAAAGTGTGCCATCTCTCTAATTTAAATTTTTCTAGCAGCCACAATCAAAAGATGAACAAAATGGTGAAAGTCATTTTAATAACATGTTTTATTTAACAACATATCCAAAATGTTATCACCTCAAAAAAGAATCAATAGAAGATAAGGAATATTTTCCTTTTTCAAAAATCCCAGGTCTCCAAATTTTGGGGTGCATTTCACACTAACAGCACGCCTCAGTTCAGACCATCCCCATTTCAAATGCTTAGTTGTGACGTACGGCTTGTGGCACTGTATGGACTCATGGAGATTTAGACTATCTACATTAATTGCAGTTCCTAATGTGTTTGGATTTATTAGGTACTTTCTGGTGGCCCCTCAGTTGCTATATTTCTTTTTCTCACCTTCCTTGCCTTGTTTGGAATTTTGGTCATTCCATTTTTCTCTGACACTTAGTTTAGAAGTTACACATCCTATTTCTGTTCTTTTGGATATTTTCTGAGACATTTTATCTTTTAATTAATTTTTTATTGACGTGTAGTTGATTTACATTGTTGCATTAGCTTCTGTAGACGCTTTAGAAAGGCAATCTATCAAACGTCTGTCCTTCAGTCTTGATCTCCAAAAGCCTCCAAAATGCTCTGCCCGCTTCCACTCTCGCCCCCTACAGGCCATTCTCCATAGAGCAGCTAACGTGAGATTTTTGGTAAACTTTTTTTTTTTTAATATGTAAAATGTACAAAATCATGTAAAGACATCTGTTTAACCAAAAACATTTTAGGATTTAAAAAGTCTTTTTAAACTATTTCAGAAATGAAAATTACTAATCAAAGTGAACAAAAGTCAACTCAAGTATCACAGAGAAGCAAAGAGTAACCAAATTGTAAATTCACCTTTTAAAAACATTGTTTAAACTCTTTAAAAAGTTGTTAAACATTTAAAAAAATGTCCATCAATAGAAGAGTGGATAAAGAAGATGTGGTACACATATACAATAGAATATTACTCAGCCATTAAAAAGAATAAAATAATGCCATTTGCAGCAACAATGGATGGACCTAGAAATTAAAACACTGAGTGAATTAAGTCAGACAGAGAAAGAGAAATATCGCATGATATCATTTATATGTGGAATCTGAAAGAAGAGATGCACAAATGAACTTATTTACAAAACAGAAACAGACAGACTTAGAGAGGAAGCCTATGGTTACAGGGTGGGGATGTGGGTGGAGGTTTAGGGGGAGGGATAGTTAGGGAGTTTGGGATTGACATGAACACACTGCTGTAACTAAAATGGATAACCAGCAAGGATCTACTGTAGAGCACAGAGAAATCTGCTCAATATTCTACAACCAAATTGGGAAAAGAATTTGAAAAAGAACAGATGCTTGTATAACCGAACTGCTTTGCTGTACACCTGAAATTAACACACTGTTAATCAGCTAAATTCCAATATACAATAAAAAGTTAAAAAAATTGCATTTATTTTTTAACTAAGGTGGGACGAACATACAAAACAGCCATACATGTTTAATGTGTATATTTCTATGAATTTGAAGATAAATACCCTTAAAACCATCACCATAAACAATGCTATAAACTTAACCATCACCTCTAAAAGCTTCTTTTCTGTATTTTTTGATAATTTAATATAAGATATACTCACGTAGAAAATGTTTAAGTATACAATACAGCATTTTTAACTATATGCGTTATGCTGTGCATGCTGTTGCTTCAGTTGTGTTCAACTCTGTGACCCTGTGGACTGGGGTCAGCCAGGCTCCTCTGTCCATGGGACTTCCCAAGCAATAATACTGGAGTGAGTTGCCATACCTTCCTCCAGGGAGTCTTCCTGACCCAGGTAGCCAACCTGTGCCTCTTACGTCCCCCCTGCATCGGCAGGTGGGCTCTTTACCCCTAGTGCCACCTGCGAAGCCCTCATAATGCTATATAGTAGATCTCGGGACTTATTCATCTTCCACAACTGAAACGCTATACCAGGTATACAGTAACTCCCCATTCTCCCTCCCTGAACCCCTGGCACCCACAATTCTATATCCTGTCTATAAAATTGACTACAAATCCCTCATATAAGTGGAATCATACAGTATATGTCTTTCTGTGTCTAGCTTATTTCAAGTGACATTATGACCTCCAAACTCATCCATGTTGTAGCAAAGGGCAGAACTTCCTTCTTTCTTAAGCCTGAAAAAGACTCTACTGTGTGTGTGTGTGTATATATACACATATATATGTAATATTTCCTTTATCTATTTATTCATTGATGATCACATAGGTTGTTTCTATAGCTTTGCTATTGTAAATAACTCATCAATGAATGTAAAAGTACAAGTATCTCTTTGAGATCCTGACTACAATTATTTTGAGTTTATATCCAGAAGCAGGACTGCTGGATGGTAAGGTAGTTCTACTTTTAGTTTTATGAGGAGCCTCCATACTGTCTTCCATTTGGGCTGCACCATTCTGTATTGCCACCAACACACACACACACACACACACACACACACACACACACTCTACCAAGCTATTGATTGGGATTTCCCTGAATCTATAGATCAATAGATGTTGATGTAGAATTAATGTTTTCATGGGGACTTCCCTGGCAGTCCAGTGGTTAAGATTTCATGCTGCCAATGCAGGGGGCACAGGTTCAATACCTGGTCAGGAAACTAAGATCCCACGTGCCATGTAGCATGGCTAAAAAAAGAAAATGTTTTAACCATATTGTCTTCCAATCCATGATCACAGTATATTTTTCTATTTGTTTAGATTTTAATTTTCTCAATAATGCTTTTTTATTTGCATTTGTGTTTATTCTGCGTAGAATTCTTGCACTGCTCTCATTAGATTCAATCATAGGTATTTAATGTTTTTTGATATGATTGCAAATGGCATCATTTTCAAATGTCTTTTTCTAGAGTTTTGGTACCAGGAAATACAATTGATTTTTGTGTTTTTATATCCAGTGACTTTGCTATATAAATTATATATTAAATCTGTGCATAGATTTTTTTCAGTTTTTTACATATACAATAATGTGATCTGCAGATGGTGACTTTTATTTCTTCCTTTACCATTCTTTTGCTATATTCTTTTGTCCTATTGTACTGACTAGGACCTCCAGTGCAATGTTAATAAGAAGTGGTGACGTGTGTGTGCATGCTAAGTCACTTCAGTCATGTCCGACTCTTTGCAACCCTATAAACTGTGGCCCACCAGGATCCTCTGTCTGTGGGATTCTCCAGGCAAGAATACTGGAGTGGGTTGCCATTTCTACTCCAGGGGATCTTCCCGATCCAGGGATCAAACCCGCATCTCTTACATCTCTTGATTTGGCAGGCAGATTCTTTACCACCAGTAAGTCTTCGGTGACAGTAATCCCAGTTTCACTACCCCACCCTTAAGTATGTTTTTGCTTCAGATATTTTGTTGATATTCTTAAGCAGAGTAAGGGTGCTATATGCTTTCTGTGGTGCTGGAGAAGACCCTTGAGAGCCCCTTGGACAGCAAGGAGATCAAAGCAGTCAATCCTAAAGAAATCGACCCTGAATATTCATTGGAAGGACTGTTGGTGAAGCTGAAGCTCCAGTACTTTGGCCACCTGATGCAAAGAGCTGACTCACTGGAAAAGACCCTGACGCTAGGAAAGATTGAGGACAAAAGGAGAAGGGAATGGCAGAGGATAAGATGGTTAGATATCATCACCAACTCAATGGACATGAATCTGAGCAAACTCCAAGAGATAGTGGAGGACAGGAGAGCCTGGCATGCTGCAGTACATGAGGTCACAAAGAATCAGACAAGACTGAGCAACTGAACAACAATAATATAGTTCTAGTTTGCTGCAAGTTTTTGTCATTAAAAATTGTTAAATTTATCAAATGCTTCCTTTGCATCATTTAAGATAATTTTATTTTTCCTTTATTATGTTCTTATGATTAATTACAATAATCGATTTTTGAATGTTAAACCAACCTTGCATTCTTGGAAGAAACCAATTTGGTCATGATTTACTACTCTTTTTACATGTTACAAACACTTGCTCAAATTCATAAGAACTTTTGCATGTGAGTTCAAGAGTAAGATTGATCTCTAACTTCCCTGTCTCATACATCTTTACTGGGGCTTTATCTCAAGGTTATGCTGGTGTCACAAGATGAATTAAGAAAAGTTCTTTCTTATTCAAACACAGGGATAGTGTGTGTAATATTGGTGCTATGTCTTCACTCTTAGCAAAAATCACAGTGAAGTCATCTGGGCTTGTAGTTTTCTTGGGGCCAGTTCTTAATTACAGAGACACTTTTTAAAATATGTGTAAGATTATTTACATTTTCTATTTCTTTGTTTGTTTTTAGTTATGGCATGCAAACTCGTAGTTGCAGCATGTGGGAGAGAGTTCCCTGACCAGGCATCAAACCCAGGTCTCCTGCATTGAAAGCATGGAATCCTAGCCACCGGATCACCAGGGAAGTCCCTCTGTTTCTCTTTGTGCCCATTTTAGTAAGTTGTATTTCTCTAGAAAGGTCTCTGCTGCTGCTGCTAAGTAGCGTCAGTCGTGTCCGACTCTGTGCGACCCCATAGAAAGCAGCCCACCAGGCTCCCCCATCCCTGGGATTCTCCAGGCAAGAATTTTCAAAGTTATTAAAATAACGTTTTTTAAAAATCCTCATATTTTAATGACTATAAGACATTATGTATGTATGTAAGACAACACTTTATCTTTCCTAATATTGGTTATTGTGCTTTCTCTCTCTATTTATTCAACGTTGCCAGAAGATTATCCATTTTCTTTATCTTACCCAGCAACTGGTTTTGTTGATTTTATTGATTATTTCTATTGCAGTTTTTTCCTACTTCATTAACATTTGTTCTTATGTTTACTATTTTCTCCTTTATATTTTCTTTGGACTTAATTTGGTCTTTTTCAAAAAACTTCCTTAAGGTGCTTTAAATTATAGTTAATTTTCAGTCCTTCTTTTTTTCTAATGCATACATTTAAGGCTATAAATTTCCCCATAAGCAAAGCTTTAAACACATCCAAATTTTTCCATGTTACAATTTCAGTATCATTCAGTTCAAAATAATGCAGGACTTCCACTGTGATTTATTTATTTATTCTTTGGGTTGTTAAGGAATATATTTCTTAATTTCAAAATGTATAAGTGATAAAATTAAACAAAGAAACTATGGTTCATTCACATGAAAAAAGATCTCAATAAAAACTTCCCTGAGGAAGTCTACACATTGGAATTACTAGTCAAAGACAAGAAATTTTGGGTTTCTTGTCTTTGATATGAAAGAAATGCTTCTGTCTTGGATATGCTTAGGGAAACAAAGAACTAAAGTAAATCAGGAAGATGTATACAAACAAAAGGAAAATATCAATAAAAAGATAGAAATTATGAAAATGAACCAAGCAAAAATTCTGCAGCTGTAAAACACAATAATTGAAATGAACATTTCAATAGAGGGGCTCAACAACAGATTTGAACAGGTAGGAGAAAGGATCAGCAAACTTGAAGATAAGGTAGCTGAAATTAGCAAGTCCAAGCATCAGCTATAGCAACATACACACCATAAACACAGTCCCATAAGAAAAGAGAAAGTTACCCCCAAAAGACTGAAAGAAATAATAGCCAAAAAATTTCCTAAATCTGATGAAGTACATGAATACACAGATTCAGAAAGTTCAAAAAACTCTAAGCAGGATAAATTCAAAGATAGCATGTTATAGTCAAATTCCTGAAAGACATATTATAGTCAATTGCAGAAAGACAAACTTCTGAAAACAGCAAGAAAGAAGCAATTATCATGTACCAAGCATCCTCCTAACAGTTGCTAAGACTTCCCTGGTGGTCCAATGGTTAAGAATCTGCCTTTCAATGCAGGAGACACAGGTTCAATCCCCAGTCAGAGAACTAAGGTCCCACGTGCCTCAAAGCAACTAAGCCCACATACCACAACTACAGAGTCCACAATTAGAGAGAAATGTGTTCCTAGCAAGAAAGATCTGAGGCAGCCAAATAAATAAAATTTTTTTAAAGATAAACAGCTGAAAGGAAAAACACCTTTCAACTAAGACTTCTTTACCCAGCAAACTATACTTCAGAAAGAAAGGAGAAATTAAGATATTTCCAGATAAACAACAGCTGAGAAAATTCACTACCAGTAGCCCTGCCTTAAAAGAAATGCTAAAGGAGGCTCTTGGAGCTGAACGAAGGCACATGAGATAGTAACTAGAAGCCATAAGAAGAAATAAACACCAGCAAAGGTAACTACTTAGGTAAAGGTAAAAGCCAACGTTATCATTTTGGTTCATTTGTTGTTGTTTAATAGCTAGGTCATGTCCGACTTTTTTTCACGGGACACCATGGACTGTAGCCCGCCAGGCTCCTCTGTCCGCGGAATTTCCCAGGCAAAAATACTAGAGTGGGTTGTCATTTTCTCAGATACACACACAGAAGTCACTCAGTCGTGTCCAACTCTTTGCGACCCCATGGATTATAGCCTACCAGACTCCTCGGTCCATGGGATTTTCCAGGCATGAACACTGGAGTGGGTTGTCGTTTCCTTCTCCAGGGGATCTTCAGGACCCAGGGATCGAACCCGAGTCTCCAACATTATAGGTAGACGCTTTACCGTCTGTACCAGGGAAGTCCACGGCTCCTGCATTGCAGGCGGATTCTTTACCACTCAGCCACCATGGAAGCGCATTTTGGTTCATAATTCCTCCTTTTTTTATATATGTTATTTAAAAGGCAAATGCACAAAACAATCATCAAAAACCTATTTTAAAGGGAATACAAAGTATAAAGATGCAGTCTGCGACACTAACAATATAAAGAGGAGAGACACGCCTGAGACTAGGCCTGCTCTCCAGGCTGCGCACCGCGAAGGCCCCACTTGGCACTGCAGCCATGCCTCATATCCGCCAACGTGACCTGCATCCACACCGCGTCGCCAGCTCCAGCGACAGCTCCCACGTGCCCAGACCCAGGCCGCAGCTGCTCTGCCAGCACCTTAAGCATCAGCGACCACCGCTGCCTCGTGGAGTCCGTAGGCACCGACTGAAGCCGCCGCCATTCTGCCCCGCTGCAGCTTTCTCGCCAACTTTGATGGACAGTGAGGTCGGTCTGCGGCCACCAATCAGGGGTGTGTTGAGGGAGTCAACCAATGGTCGGCGTCGGGAGGCAGGGCCACTAGGCTGGAAGGACAGAACCGCAGGAGAGCACACAGGTAAATCAAATAAATGCCCCCAAGCTGGGAATGAATGGATGAAATAAAAGGGGAAAAAATAAATGACAAAGGGAGATTAAAAAAAAAAAACTCCCTCTTGGAAATTCCCTGGCAGTCCCATCGTTAGCACTCTGAACTTCCATTGCAAAGGCCACAGGTTCAATCTCTGTTAGGGAACTAACATCCCACAAACTAGGTGGGACATGGCAAAAAAAAAACCCTCCCTGTTTCCAGGAACCTCAAATTTTGGTGTGAATGCGAATCACCTAGAGAATGTAAGCGTTCATCTTTAGGTCGCGTTATCTAATAGGCTTCTCTGAGGCTAGGAAATATTAGCAAATACTAAAATGAATAGTAGCGATGCTGAGCCCTTGTTTATTTAGAATGATGGAGAATTGAGTAGAGAGGTAAGGCTAGAAAGAGCGACAGGGACAGCCAGTAAAATTGCCCTTTCTTTTATTACAATTTTTGTTTACTATACTTTAATAACATTATAAAATAATTTTTAAATTGATAAGATATATCAAACTTCCCTGGTGGTCCAGTGGTTAAGGCTCCGCACTCCCAGTGCAGGGAACACCGCTTCAATCCCTGGTCCAGAGAGATCCCACGTGCCTGAAGGGCAACTAAGCCCATGGCCACATCTACTGAATCCCAAAGGCCATAGAGCCTATGCTTGACAACAAGAGAAGGTCCCTCAAAGAGAAGCCAAGGTAAGTCAACTAGAGGGTATCTACCGCTCCCCGCAACTAGAGAAACCCCACGGACAGTAATGAAGACCTAGTACAGCCATAAATGGATAAATAAAATTTTTAAAGTTAGTAAGATATATTACTATAATTCTTCACAAAAGAAATGTTCATTGTAGAAAATTTAGAAAAGGAAATCTAGTATAAGAAAAAAAATGGTGAAAATCACAGAGATATCTATCCACTGTTAATGTTTGAATGTATTAGCATCTGGTCTTTAAAATATATTCAGGTGTATATATATATTTTTATACACAAATTGTTTGTATATTGCTTTCACTTAATAATAATAATATATATATTTTCATATCAACAAAAGAGAGGGGTAGTGACAGGAATGTATAGGAGCAAAATGTTTTTATACTATTGCAAATGTTAGTACTATTAAAACTAAGTTGTTTTTTTTTTGTTTTTTTTTTAAAACTAAGTTGTTCTAAGCTTGCTGTGTTAATTGCAATGCCCAAGACAACCACTAAGAGAATAATTTTTGAAAACGAAAGAAGAAAAAGAAGGGCAATAAAAAATGGTACACTTCAAAAAGTCAGTAATAACCAAAACCAGGCAGTAATGGAGAAAATGAGGAACAAAACATACACAGAAAACAGCCAAATTGTAGAAGGAAATTCTTACATATCAATAATTGTTTTAAAAGCAAATGGATTAGGGACTTCCCTGGTCTAGTGGCTAAGGCTCCCAACGCAGGGGGCCTAGGTCCCATTCTTAGTCAGAGAACTAAACCATTCTTAGTCAGAAAACTAGGGAACCACATGCTGTAACTAAGAATTCACATGCTGCAACTAAAAAAAAAAAAAATTCCCATATGCCACCACTAAGACCTGGCACAGCCAAATAAATAAATAAAATAAAAAGTAAATGGATTAAACTTTCTTAAAAGGCAGAGGTTGGGATATTGAATAAAGAAACACTGTTCATCTGTCCACAAGAGCGTTACTTTAGCTACAAAGACACAGAGAGGTTGAGTGTAAAAAGATAGAAAAAGATGTTTCATCTAAATAGTACCAAAGGACAGCTGGAGAGGCTATATTATTGTCAGACAAAATAGACTTTAAAGTTAAAAAAAAATTACAAAGCACAAAGAATGTTACATATTGGTGAAGGTACAATGTGGTAAGAAGATACGACAATTATAAGCATACTCATACCTAACAAAAACAAGACCAAGAGTTAACTGTGGCTCAGATCATGAACTCCTTATTGCAAAATTCAGACTTAAATTGAAGAAAGTAGGGAAAACCACTAGACCATTCAAGTGTGACCTGAATCAAATCCCTTATGATTACACAGTGGAACTGACACATAGATTCAAGGGATTAGATCTGATAAACTGAGTGCCTGAAGAACTATGGACAGAGGTTCGTGACATTGTACAGGAGGCAGTTATCAAGACCATCCCCAAGAAAAAGAAATGCAAAAAGGCAAAATGGTTGTCTGAGGAGGTCTTACAAATAGCTGAGAAAAGAAGAGAAGCTAAAGGCAAAGGAGAAAAGGAAAGATATACCCATTTGAATGCAGAGTTCCAAAGAATAGCAAGGAGAGACAAGAAAGCCTTCCTCAGTGAACAATGTAAAGAAATAGAGGAAACCAATAGAATGGGAAAGACTGGAGATCTCTTCAAGAAAATTAGAGATGCCAAGGGAACATTTCATGCAAAGATGGGCACAACACAGGACAGAAATGGTATGGCCCTAACAGAAGCAGAAGATATTAAGAAGAGATGGCAAGAATACATTAGCTACATCCTGTGAGTTTTTTATACTGTGTTTTATACAGTACTCATGAATAGCTCTATGCCAACAAACTTAATAACCTAGATGAAATGGACAGATGCTTAGAAATACACAATCTACCAAAACTGACTCAAAATGAAATAGAAAATCTGAATAGACCTATAATAAAGAAGGAGATTTAATCACTAATCAAAAATCTCCCAACAAAGAAAAGCCCAGATTGGATGATTTCAGTGGTGAGTTTTATCAAACATTTAATGAAAAATTAACACCAATCTCTCCCAAACTTTTCCCCAAAAAAATATTGAAAAGGAGGGAACACTTTCAAACTCATTCCGAGGAAGTCCAGGTTTGGTTCCTAGTTAGGGAACAAGACCCCACGTGTGGCAACTAAAGATCCCGCATGCCACAGCAAATGATGTAAGATCCTGAAAACCACAACTAAGCCTGATGCAGCCAAACGAACAAAAATAAAATAATTAAATATTTTTAAATAAAAATATAAAATAGTAGCAAACCGTATAGAATATCGGTAGCATATTGAAAGGTGCTTCCTGGGCGGCTCCGTGGTAAAGAATTCACCTACAATGCAAGGGACGCAGGTTGTATCCTTGGGTGGCAAAGATCCCCTGGAGAAGGAAATGGCAACCCACTCCAGTATTCTTGCTTGGGAAACCCCAAGGACAGAGGAGTCTGGTGGGCTACAGTCCATGGGGTTGCAAAGAGTTAGACACAACTTAGCGACTAAATAACAACAGCAGGCATATTAAAAGGATTACACAATATGACCAAGAGAGATTCATTTTCAGAGTGGAAGAATGGTGTGGCCTATAAAAATCAATCAGTGCAATACACCACATTTTTTTAAATAAGGGGAAAAGACACATTATCACCCCCATTGATGCAGAAAAAACTTTTGACAAAATCCAACACCCTTTCATGATAAAAACACTCAATAAACAGGGAATACAAGAGGACATCCTTAACATGATAAAGGCCACATATGAAAAGCTCACAGCTAATATCATACTTAATGATGAATGACTGAAAGCTTTTCCTGTAAGATCAGGAATAAGACAATTACAATTTACCAGTTCTATTCAACATAGTACTGCAAGTTCTAGCCAGAACAGGTAGGTAAGAAAATGATATAAAAACCATCCAAATTGAAAAAGATGTAAAATTATCTCCATTTACAAGTGACATAATTTTGTATTTAGAAAAACCTTTAAAATCCATTTTTAAAAGTCAGAGGTAATAAAATGAATTCAGCAAATTGAAGGATATAAGATCAACATGTACATTGGTTGTATTTCTATATAATAGCAATTTACCATCCAAAAAGGAAATTTAAAAATCAGTTCCACTTATGACAGTATCAAAAAGAATGAAATATTTAGGAATAAATCTAACCAAGGGGAAGAAAACTGGAAGCTATAAAACACTGTTGAAGAAAATTAAAGAAGACCTAAATAAATGGAAATACATCCCATGTTCATGGATGGAAATTTTTAAATTGTTAAGGTGGCAATAGTACCCAAAATGATCTGTATATTCTGTGCAATCCCTGTCAAAAATTTGTGCAGGCATAGAAAATTGGAATTCATATGGAATCTCAAGGAACTCCAAATATCCAAAACTATCTTGAAAAAGAGCTGTAGGATTCACATGTTCTGATTTTTAAATGTACCACAAAGCTACTGTAAGTAAAGCATTGGGGATACTGACATAAGAATAGACCTATAGACCAAAGAAATAGAAGAGTGAAAAACTAGAAATAAACTCTCATATATATGATCAACTGATTTTAGATAAGGATGCCAAGACCATTGAATGGGGAAAGAACAGGCTTTCCAACAAATGGCACTGGGAAAACTGAATATCCACATGCAAAAGAATTAAGTTGGACTGTTAACTTATAGCATATCCAAAAATTAGTTCAAAATGGATCAAATACCTAAACTTAATTAAAACTATAAAAATCTTAGAAGGAAGCAAAGGGGAAAATATTTGTGGCATTAGATTTGGCCATGATTTCTTCTTTTCCTTTTTAATGACTTTACTAACATATAATTCACATATCTTTGGGCACTTCCTTATGTTGGGGCCCTGGTTTGAGAAGCAGCCAATGACTGGTCACATTAAAAAATTCTTTATTAAACTCGCTATTCAGGGGGTGGAGGTCACGCACATCTCTAGTCAGGCTGTGGTAGTTTGGTTATTCTTGGTTTACACAAAATCTGGAAGGAAACTGAAGCCCTGGGAACATGGAAAGAAGCTACACCTACATAACATGCAAATGAAGCAATCCTAGCTACCCAGTGTGGACAGATGTCAAAAAAATGTGGCTGAGCAAAAGTTTTGGGGTCAAGGTTGCCCTCTTCACATTGTACTTGTTGCCCAGGCACCTTCCTTGTAAAGAGGTCTGACAACGACTCCTGATAAGCACAGTCATCCATACATCAGGGGGCGGGGGAAATCTTAAAGGCTTCTCTCCACTCCGGCTCAATAATCACACTTTCCTACTTCTGTCCCTTGCCTTTCCCTCCTCCGTATCTTGGGTCCATAGAAGGCACCAACCTTTTGTTTAAGGTTCCCATAGTCATGAGATGACCCCCAGATTTGTGCTGTTCCAGCTGACTCTTCACCGGCACACCATTCCTGGAGAACCTAGAACAGAAGAAGGTCAGTGCTTTCTGTTTCTTGTCTGCTTTGTCTCGCCACATAAATGGTTAAGCCTTAACTGTCACTTTCATTTTAACTCATCTTAATGGGCTCCTTGGCATGAAGTGATGGGGCCGGATGCCATGATATTAGTTTTTTGAATGCCGAGTTTTAAGCCAGTTTTTTCACTCTTCTCTTTCACCTTCCTCAAGAGGCCCTTTAGTTCTTATTCGCTTTCTGCCATTAGGGTAGTGTCATCTGCATATGGGGGGAAAATGGAAACAGTGATGGACTTTATTTTCTTGAGCTCCAAAATCACTGTGGATGGTGACTGGAGCCATGAAACAGACTCTTGCTCCTTGGAAGAAAAACTATGACAAACCTAGACAGCATATTAAAAAGCAGAGACATCACTCTGCCAACAAAGGTCATATAGTCAAAGCTATGGTTTTTCCAGTAGTCATGTATGGATGTAAGAGTTGGACCATAAGGAAGGCTGAGTGCTGAAGAATTAATGCTTTCAAACTGTGGTGCTGGAGAATACACTTGAGAGTCCCTTGGATTGCAGGAAGATCAAACCAGTCAATCCTAAAGGAAATCAACCCTGAATATTCGTTAGAAGGACTCATGCTGAAGTTGAAGCCCCAAAACTTTGGCCACCTGGTGTGAACAGCCGACTCACTGGAAAACACCCTGATGCTGGGAAAGAATGAAGGCTGAAAGACAAGGAGGCAATAGAGGATACATGGTTGGATGGCATCACTGACTCAGTGGACAGGAGTTTGAGCAAACTCTGCGAGATACTGAAGGACAGGGAAGCCTGGTGTACCGCAGTCCATGGTGTCGCAAAGAGTCGGAAATGACTGAGTGACTGAACACCATCGCCACCACCAACAAATGGGTTACTTGGACAGCACCTGGCAGCTCAGCTCTCTCCAGCTCATTTGAACTGTTGAATCGGACTTGTGCTTTTCAATCACTTTCTTGTAACCTGGTTGAATGCCAAACGTCACATATAAAAAATTAGGCAAAATATGAGTCCCTGGAAGATGTAACCACTCATCTCCAGAGAGGATTGTTTTTTCCTTTTTTTTTTTTTTTTTAAGCAGCTAAACTAGAGCCCCTAGCTTTTCCAGATCTCTTTAATTCACCGAGAAAGAAAGAGAAGTCACTCAGTCGTGTCCGACTCTTTGCGACCCCACGGACTGTAGTTGACCAGGCTCCTCTGTCCATGGGATTTTCCAGATAAGATTACTGGAGTGGGTTGCCATTTCCTTCTCCAGGGAATCTTCCCAATCCAGGGATTGAACTTGGGTGACTCTTCACCATCTGAGCCACCAGGGAAGCCCTTTAATTCACCCAGGGATTGAGTTAATCTGACCCTGGAGCCATTAATCCCTGTGAGAACTGAGTTTTGCTTACTCTACTAAATGCCTCAGGGGTTCCCCAGGGCCCCTTCTCCTCGGTGGACCTAAACTCATTTTTTTGTCTCTCCAGTTTCCGAAGTATGTCAAAAGCTCCACTTACTTCCCTCGCCTGTGGGTCATCCCTTACATAACGTATGGATCAACCCCCATGTGAAAAGCAGGTGCAAACCTCTGAATCTCACACTACATTTTGGCTCTGCAACTTTTCTCAGTCTTGCTGGTTCTCCCAATGTATCCAAACAGATTCTTTTTAACTATGTTATTTAGGTTTTCCAGCTGCTCAGATGGGCGGGGTGGGGAGGGGGAGTAGGGGAGACCACAGGCTGGAGGGGGAGTAGGGGAGACCACAGGCTCCAAACTTTGAAAACAGAATGTGCCATTTAAAAAAAAATCACAAAAACCATCACAATATTGTAAAGTAATTATCCTCCAATTAAAATGAATTAATTAATTTAAAAAATAAAAATCATCTAAGAATAAAAAAAAAAGAAAAGAAAAAAAAAGAGCTGCAGGAAGAAAGGTGAGAACCCCACACCTCAGTATTTTAACTCCCAAACTAGAAGCTCAGTATTTCCCCTAAAAATTCTTTCTCAGATTTGCTTTGGGGTCCACAGGGAAGGAAGAGTCTTACAGTCACAAGTCAACTTTAAATGACTATTACATTTGAAAAAGATCGAAATGTACCTTTTTTGGGGGGAAAAGGGGAAGCCTCAGTGTTCATTCAGAAAAACCAAAGGAATTCCACATGCATTTTATGTCCTAGTGAATTGTGTAAACTTTATTTTTGCTGAAAATTGTATGTTTAATCAATCTTATGTTCTCATACCACTTCTTGAGAAGGAAGTTCAATTTGAAATTGTATCATTTCCTTCCTAATGAAGGGCAAGTGCTTAGTTAAATAAAAAACTGATGACATTTTTCAAACCAAAAAAAAAAAGGAAAAACCAAAGGTTATGTGACACTGAAAATGAAAATATGGGTGATGAAATTATAGCAACAGAGTAACGTATTATTCCTCTGTTACTTAAAATTCAAGTTTGAGATATGTAACATGAAATTCTATTGATTGTGGAAAGACTATGTCATTGTACTCTCCCTGTGGTTATGGAAATTAATACATTTATAGCTGTATATTGATTGAGCTATAAATATGCCTTTGCAAACCTTTCCTTACTTTATCATTTCCCAGGGGCTGCTATTAACAAAGTACCACAAACTCAAAGGCTTAAAACAACAGAGATTTGTCCACTCATAGTTTTAGAGGCCAAAAGTCAAAGATCAACATGTTGGCAGGACCGTGAAGATTGTAGAAGAGGTTGTTTCCAAGTTTCTCCTAACTACCGGTGGCCATCCGTGGCATTCTTTCGTTTGCAGCTGCGTCTCCTATGTTTCTCCTTTAACCTCACACTACTACCGCCCTCAACGACATTTCTCATGCCGGGAGTGTGGGTTTCCCCCTACACCACGCAATTCTCAGACACCAGCCGGCCATCGTACAATTCAACTCAATTCTGACATTTTCTATCCAGGTCAGAACTCACAGGTTAAGTGAACTCAGACCACAAGATGCCAGTTTTTTAATATTTATTTTTATTTATTTGGCTACACTGGGTCTTAGTTATGGCATGTCTTCGTTTCGGCAGGCAGGATGTTTTAGATCAGGCGGGTGGGATCTAGTTCAAACCCGGGTCGCCCTGCATTGGGAGCACAGGGTCTTAGCCCACCCCAGGGAAGTCCCTCAGCAGTCCCTAAGTCCAGGTTATCATTTGTGCTCCTGACTGCGGGCTATAGCTCAGAGGTTCTGACAACCCTTTCCTTGGTTTCAATTAATTTGCTAGAGTGGCTCACAGAATGCGGAAGGATATTTTAGTTGCCATATAAGGAAGATATTTTACTTCAGATTATGGGTTTATGATAAAGGGCTATAGCTCAGGAACAGCCAGAAGGAAGGGATGCACCAGGCAAGGTGTGGCAAAAGAGCATGGAGCTCTTGCCAAGCACACCACTCTTCCCAATGTCCACATGTTCACCAACCCAGAAGTTCTTTGAACTCCAGCCTTTTGGGTTTTATGGGGGCTGCATTACCTAAACATGACTGTTTCAGTTGTTGGCCACTGGCCACTGATTCAGCCTCCAGCCCCTCTCTCCCTCTCAAAGATCAGGGGGTGGGATTCAAAGTTCCAACCTCCAAATTATGTAGTTGGGTTCCCTGGCAAGCAGTCGCCTTCACTAGGGGCTTTCCAAAAGTCATCTCATTAATAACTAAAGACACCTACATCAAACTCCTCATTTAGGAAATTCCAAGGGATTTTAGGAGTGGTGTACAGAAACGGGGGATGAAAACCAAAGTATATATATTTCTATTATGAATCAGAATATCACAATCTGTTTCTCTTCTCTTCTTATAAGAATACCATCCAGGTTGGATTGAAAGCCCATTCTAAAGACTGCATCTTACATTTTTCATTATAAGAGCAAGAACACTGTTTCCAAATAAAGTATTCACAAGGACCAGGGGTTAGGACCAGAACGTATCTTTTTTAGGGACACAATTTAATCTATTATGAAGTGAAGTGAAAGTGAAAGTCACTCAGTCATGTCCGACTCTTTGCGACTCCATGGACTATACAGTCCATGGAATTCTCCGGGCCAGAATACTGGAGTGGGTAGCCTTTCCCTTCTCCAGGGGATCTTCCCAACCCAGGGATCGAACCCAGGTTCTTACAGTCACCATCAATTTAAGAGACTCTTGAAGGAGGTAGACAAGGTGAGGAATGAAGAAACAGAAATACAAAGACGGTTGTGGGGAATTCCGTGATTTTACTGCCAAGGGCCCGTGTTCAATCCCAGTGGGGCAACTAAGAACCCACCAGCTGTGGGGCACAACCAAAAAAAGATGGCTATGTGTCTCACCATCAGATTCGGCCGTTGGTGTTCTAAACCGTCATAGCAGTGCTGAGGCTGTTTGTCTCCTTTCCTGTTTTTCTTTTGTTACTCTTCAATGCCACAGGGTAATCCCCTTTTCCCTTCTAAATGGCAATTTACACAGCTCAAGGAGTTCTGCCTCTTCAGTATTATCTGTGACTTCAGGCAATGTCAGATTCCACACATTTAGGGGCAATTTTGATACAGTTGTGGCTTCTCATCCCCAGGTCAGTACAGAGAGGACCTGAAATTACATTTGTGCATCCATTTGCATTGTCCACGATTTGGGAGCTAATGGAAAGCGGTTTTAAGGAGTCTTGGGGGTGCCAATGATCCTCGGCATCTTGCCCTAGGTGTTGGGGACATAACTGTCTTCAATTTGTGAAAATGAGTCAAACCTGTATACTTATGGTATATGCACTTTCCTGTATGTATGTTATGCTTCGATAAAAACTTTCTGCAACTTCATTGAGATATGATTGGCATATAACGCTGCATAAGCTTAAGATGGACAAGGTGATGAATTGATACACACATACATTGCAGAATGATTACTACAATAAGGTTAGTTAACACATCTATCACCTCACATAATTACAATTTTTGTTTGTGTGGTGAGAATATTTCAGATCTACCCTCATAGCAGCTTTTAAGTATATAATTATAGTATTGATAATGACTATCACCACACTGTTCATTAGACCCCCACAACTTACTCATAACTAGATGTTTGTTTCATTTGACCAACATCTTTTCATTTTCAGCTCATCTTTTCATTTCCTCCACCTCTCAACCCCTGGTAACCCCCATTCTGCTCTCTGTTTTTCTGAGTTTGATTAGTTTAGATGGCAAACAGTTAACACTTGTGTTTTTGGTTGTAGTAGAGTAACAGGGATCAGATTTACCCACCTGCCTTAAACAAGTAAGATTGTTTAAGATTATTTCCATGATCACTGAGAAGAGATAAAAGGGATTAAGTAAAGACTTCTTAAAAGATAAAGAGGATTAAAAAAAAGATAAAAGGGATTAGTAAAGACACGACTTAGTAACTCAGACGGTAAAGCATCTGCCTGCAATGCAGGAGACCCAGGTTTGGTTCCTGGGTCGGGAAGATCCCCTGGAGAAGGAAATGGCGATCCACTCCAGCACTCTTGCCTGGAAAATCCCATGGACAGAGGAGACTGATAGGCTTCAGTCCATGGGGTTCCAAAGAGTCGGACACGACTGAGCGACTTCACTTTTCACTTTCGCTTTCAAAGACTTCTTAACCACAGGAGTCCCTGGAAGGCCAGTAGTTAGGACTTTATATTTTCACTGCTGAGGTCCCAGGTTCAGTCCTTGGTCAGGGAACTAAGATCCTGCAAGCTACATGGTGTAGCAAAAAAAACCCACTTCTGAATAAGGACATGAACCATAAAAGACTGATCTAATGAACTACTTTGGCCACCTCATGCGAAGAGTTGACTCATTGGAAAAGACTCTGATGCTGGGAGGGAATGGGGGCAGGAGGAGAAGGGGACAACAGAGGATGAGATGGCTGGATGGCATCACTGACTCGATGGATGTGAGTCTGAGTGAACTCCGGGAGTTGTTGATGGACAGGGAGGCCTGGCATGTTGCAATTCATGGTGTCACAAAGAGTCGGACATGACTGAGTGACTGAACTAAACTGAACTGAATGAACTTCACAAAAATTAAAAATGTCTGTTCTTCTAAATACACAATTAAGAAAATAAAAACTCAATCATAGAAAGAATTTATTTTATATCATGCATCTAGAAATGGATTTTAAAAATTATTTTATTTATTAAACTATAATTGACTTACAATATATTGTGTTAGTTCCGGGTGCACAGCTTCAGATTCTTTTCTATTATATTGAATAAATTTTTGTAAGATATTGAATATAGTTCCATGTGCTATGCAGTAAATCCTTGTTGTGATCATCTTCTAATTATTAAACAGTAACTCCTTTTTATTTTATTGAAGGCAACACCAAAGAAGAATTTCAGAGACTTGAAATGTGTTATTGCTTTAGTAGAGTTCCCTCCTTAATGGAATCCGTTGGAAGAACCAATATATCTGGGTAAAGATTCAATTCTGATCCTACTCACTTTAAATATGACATTTTATTATTGGTAGTGGTCAAATCTCCAAATGCAATTAATTGAATGAATTAATTCATGCAACAGATATTTCTTGAGAATTAGGCACTCTTTCAGTTATTAGGGATATGATAGTGGAAAAATACTCCAAGATTCCTGCTTTCATGGAGCTTACATTCTGGTGAAGGGAGACAGAACAATAAACATAATAAATAAGTAAATGATGTAGTATGTTAGAAAGTTAAATCCTATAGAAAAAGAAGTAAGTCAGGGTTAAAGGCATTGGAACTGCAGAGGGGTAGGTATAGTACTTTTAAATAGAATGGTCATGGCAGGTCCCAGAGATGGATTTGAACCCAGAATATATTTTACAAATTCTTACAACTCAGTAATTAGAAGACAAAACCTCAGTTGAAAAAAAAAAAAAAAAACTATCAAGAAATTGGATACAAATTGTCCCAAAATGAGATACCCACATGAAAAGGTGCTTAATATCACCAGTCCTCAGGGAAGTGCAAATTAAAATACAATAAATTGGAACTTCCCTGGTGGTCCAGTGGCTAAGGCTCCACCCTCGCAATGCAGGGGGCCCAGGTTCGATCCCTGGGCAGGGAATTAAATACTACATGCCCTGACAAAGAGTTCGCATGCCCCAACTAAAAAAATCTCACATGCTGCAAAGAAGATCAAAGATCCCAAGTGCTACAACTAAGACCTGGCACAGCCAAATAAATTATTTTTTGCAAAATACAATAAATTACCACAAGAATGACCAAAACTAACCTTACAAACCATACCAAGTATCATTGAGGATGTGGAGGAAATAGAAATCTCATTTGCTGGTGATAAGATAGATTGAAATATGGGATGGACACTTGGGGAAAGTTTCTTACAGAGTTAAACATACACCTACCATATGACCTGCAATCCACTCCTAGGAATTTTCCCAGAGAAATGATAACACAGGCCCTGATAAAGACTTATACATGGTATTCATACCATCGTTATTCATAATAGCCCCATAACTTCACTGGAGGTCCAGTGGTTAAGATTTTACGCTCCTGGGGCTTCTCTGGTGGTCTAGTGGTTAGGCATCCACCTGCCATTGCAAGGGACACTGGTTCGACCCCTGGTCCAAGAAGATCCCACATGCCCATGTGCCATAACTACTGACCCCACGTGCCACAACCACTGAGCCCACATTCCACAACAAGAGAAGCTACCTCAATGAGAAGCCCACGCACCACAGTGAAGAGTAGCCCCTGCTCACCGTAACTAGAGAAAGCCTGTGTACGGCCATGAAGACCCAGTGCAGCCAAAAATTAAAAATAAATTAAGAGAAAAAAAAGATTTCATGCTCCCAATGCAGGGGATATGGGTTCAACTTCTGGTCTGGGAACTAAGAGCCCATGAGTCATGCAGCCATAAATAAATAAGCAAATAAAACAGTTTGTGTTTTTTTTTTTAACAATCTAATAGCCCCAAACTGAAAACAACACAAATACCCATCAGCTGATGAAAGCACAAAAAAAAGGGAAGCGCATCAACATTTCGGAGCACTATTCAGCAATAAAAAGGCACAAAATATTGATACATGTAACATGGTGGACACATCAAAAACATGAAGCTAAAAGACCTGTGTCAAGCATGAACGATTACATACTGCACGATTCTCCTTATGCAAAATTCTTGGAGAGGTAACACTACGGGAGCAGAAGGTAGATTGGTGGCTGCCTAGGGATGGAGTCTAGAGAATAACCACAACAGGGTCAAGAGATAACTTTTGGGGCTACATAAATGTTCCAGAGTTTGATTGTGGTGCTGTTGTATGATCCTACACATTTTTTAAATATGTATTTATTTATTTGGCTGCACCAGGTCTTAGTTCTGGCACACAGGATCTTCGATCTTCACTACAGCACTTGGGTTCTTTAGTTGAGGTATATGGGCTCTATTTGGCTGACCAGGGATTGAGCCCAGGGTCTCTTGCATTGGGAGCATGGCATCTTAGCCACTGGACCACCAGGAAAGTCCCTGACCTTCCACATTTGATAAAACTCATCACACTGTACACTTAAAATGGATGGATTTTTATTGCATATAAATTATCTATTAAAAATAAACCTTCACATTGATGGTGGCAAAAAGTGAAAATAAAGAATACTGATGAGTTCACTGAGCGGTTAAACCTTGTCAGCAGGGTCTTATTCTGTAATGAAATTACTACTCAGTTGACCTTTGAACAACCTGGAGGTTAGGAGCACTGACCCTCCACTCAGTCAAAACTCTGAATATAATTTATAGTCAGCCTTTGGTACAGATGGTTCCTGCATAACTGTGGTTCTCTGTACACTTGGTTCCACATCCACAGATTCAATCAACCTTTCTCTAGTCCCGTTGTATTTATATCAGAGAGGCAGCAGTGAGCAGTGGTTTGAATCAAAAACTTTGTTCCCTTCCCAAGAATTGAACCTGGGTAGCCTGGATGAAAACCAGAAATCCTGACCACTAGACCAGCAAGGGTAGAGGCTAGAAGCAAAAATTTCCCTGGCTCTTTCCTCTATTTCAAAGTAAGAATTTTTCAAGGAGGCAAAAACTGTAAAAACAGGTACAAAGTTTTTTTTATTAGAGACACAGTACCGCAAATGGGAAAGCTTGCAGACAAACAGGTTATTTCAGACAGAAACAAGGTAGAGACACAAAACTGGAGAGAAAGGATGTGGGCGCCCCTCTAATGAGGAGGGATGCAGTAAAGAGATGGCTAAGTCATTTACGTGACACAGTTCTGGGTCTTTGTTTTGTTGTTGTTCAGTCGCCAACTCATGTCTGACTCTTCACGACACTATGGACTGCAGCATGCCAGGCCTCCCTGTCCCCCACCATCTCCCAGAGTTTGCCCAAGTTCTTATCCATTGCTTTGGTGATGCCAGCCAACCATCTCATCCTCTGTGGCCCCCTTCTCCTCCTGCCCTCAATCTTTCCCAGCATCAGGGTCTTTTCCAATGAGTCGACTGTTTGCATCAGATGGCCAAAGTACTGAAGCTTCAGCTTCAGCATCAGTCCTTCCAATAAGTATTTAAGGTTGATTTCCTTTAAGTTTGACTGATTTGATCTCCTTACAGTCCAAGGGACTCCCAAGAGTCTTCTTCAGCACCACAGTTTGAAAGCATCAATTCTTCAGCACTCTGCCTTCTTTATGGTCCAACTCTCACATCCATACATGACTACTGGAAAAACTATGGCCTTGAGTATACAGACCTTTGTCAAGAAAGTCTTTGATTTTTAACACACTGTCTAGGTTTGTCATAGCTTTCCTGCCAAGAGTCAATTGTCTTCTGATTTCATGGGTCTTTGTTTACCTTTGGCCATTATCTGGTTTTGTTTCCTATAACTGACCTGTCCCAGGACCCTCCCCAACATGCATGTGAAACTTTTTTCCAAGATCAATTCCAGCCCAGCCTATGGGGGTTCTTGGCATCACCTATTATGGGGTGCCCTTTTTGACCCCTTTGGAGCCTTTCTGCGCATGTACAGTGTCTCCCTTGCCCCCAGGATCGGAAAATGTGACCCCTTGATATTTTATTCCAACAGGGTTTAGCCCCTGTCTGTGGCTGCCATGACTTTTAAAATGTCCACAGGCTGGCAAGTCCAGCTATTGTACCAGTTGCTCCAGTTGCTATTTCCGTCTTGAAGTAAAAACAAGAGGCTAGTTAAAAAATATCTAGCCTAGAGCCTGCCTACGCACTTCCTCAGGAGATGCAAACAGGAGGCTAGTTGGAAATGCCAAGCATGGACCCCATCTGTCTCCACTCTCATTCTGTACGTAGCATTTGCAATTGAAAAAGTCTGCACTCTTGCATAAGCGGATGCATGAAGTTCAAACCCATGCAGTTCAAAGGTCAACTGCACTTTTCTCCAAAAAAGTAACCACCGTTAGTCAAGTTTCCCTTTCCTTGCCTTTGAAGATCACGCCCAAGAGGGTGACCCTTCAAATTCACATCTCTCTCACTTACCCCCGTTGCAGTCACACAAATGGCATACTAGTGGCTTCAGATTCTTCAGGAAACCGACTAGCTTTGCACACACTCAGAACACTAAATGTCAGGTCATATATATATTTTTTAAATGAGTACAATTTTTGTCAGTCATACCTCAACAAATCTGGAAGTTAAGTCTTTAGGAATTGAAAAATCACTTTAGTTTCTATTACTCAAGTCTCAGCTTCAGCTTTGTGGCACTCTGCCTACAGAAATGACCTCAGCAATTTCTTCCCATTTTGCATACAGATGCCACTTCTCCCATGAAGAAGTGGGGTCTATACCCCATCTCCTTGTATCTGGGTTGACCTTTTTGATTGACTCTGACCAAAAAAATACAATGGAAGTGACATAGTGCCTATCCCAGTTCTCGGTCCTAGAAAACTGGCAGCTTCCACTTTTTGCCTTCTTGGGTTCCAGCCACCATGTTAAAGAAGTTTGGGAGAACTGGGAAAGACAGTTTGTCAGTTTCTTACAAAGCTAGACATACTCATATCATATAATCTAGTAATCACATTCCTTGGAATTTCCAGAGGAATTGAAAACTCGCGTTCACATGGAAACCTGCACACAGGGACATACAGGGACTTCCCTGGCAGTCCAGTGGTTAGGACTCCTCACTTACACTGTCAGAGTATGGGTTTGATCCTTGGTAGGGGGGCTAAGCTTCCACAAGTTGCTCGGCACAGCCAGTAAGAAGGACAATAGTAGTGATAATGTAGTTATAGCTGCCACTACTCTCTTACTACAGCTAGCCTTGTGCTAAATACTTTACAAATATTAACTCTTTTAGTCTATACAACAAGTCTATGAGATGGATGGCATTATTACCTTCAAGGAACTGAAGCACAGAGAGATTAAGTAATTTGCCCAAGGCCATAGAACTGGTAAGTGATCAAGTCAGAACTCAAATTTAGGCTCTGGTTCAGAACTAAAGTAAGAAAAATAAGATGAGTCATTAGTACAGGGCCAAACCCAATCTTTATTTGGAGTGAAAGCAGTCAAAAAGTACAAACTTCTTGTTATAAAAATAATCACGGGGATATAATAGACAACACGGTGACAGTAGTTAAGAAAGAAGGTGAAAGTGTTAGTTGCTCAGTTGAGTTCTATTCTTTGCAACCCCATGGATTGTAGCCTGCCTGGCCCCTCTGTCCATCGGATTTCCCAGGCAAGAATACTGGAGTGGGTTGCCATTTCCTCCTCCAGGTGATCTTCCCAACCCAGGGATCAAATCCAGGTATCCTACATTGCAGGCAGATTCTTTACCATCTGAGCCATCAAGGAAGAAAACTGTATCATATATTTGAAAGTTGCTAAGAGAGTAAGATCTTAAAAGTTCTGGTCACAAGTAAAAAAAATGTAAAAATTTAAACATATTGTTCATGTATATTTTTTGCCCTAATTTTTTATTTTTAAAAATATTATACTAGAATATTATTTATATTGATCATTGGATTTGAGGGTGGTTTAGTCACTGAGTCATGTCCGACTCTTGCAACCCCATGGACTATGACCTGCCAGGCTCCTCTGTCCATGGGATTCTCCAGACAAGAATACAGAAGTGGATTGCCATTTCCTTCTCCAGGGGATCTTCCCAACCAAAGAATTGAACCCCGGTCTCCTGCATTGCAGGCAGATTCTTTACTGTATCCCCCTAAATTTTATCCCTGAGTGCCTGCCTCATTGATTTCATTCTGTGAGGCTGGCTGGCTTTAGAATCTAAAGTTTTTAAATTTATTTCTTTAACTGGTTGACCAGACAGCGTGTGAGATCTTAGTTCCCTGACTGGGGATTGAACCCCTACCCCTACCCCTACATTGGAAGTTAATCCTGGATCACCAGGGAAGTCCCAGAATCTGAGCTTTTGGACTCTGGGTTGTACAATCTCAACTCTCCCTAGTGGTTCTGAAGCAGGAGGCAGATGCGCCCTGGACTGAGCAGCTGGAGTTCATCCCCTGTAGACAGAAACTCCATAACAGCGGGAGCAAGAGAGGAGCTGAGCCCTGCTCAGATAAGAGATAAAAGACCACACACTCCTCAGTCTCAAAGTCGAGGAGATCTTCCCAACTATACATGTGCAGAAAGGCTCCTTGGAGGTCAAAAGAGAGTGGGCGCCACCTCACTGTACGTGATGTCAACCTTCCCATAGGCCTCTTTGCTAGAATCCATCTTAGCTAAGAGACGCATATGCACATGAGAGGACCCTGAGATTCACCCAACACAGGCTCAGAACCAGGCAAAGCAAGATGATTGGCCAAGAGTTTCCCTGGCTGTCCAGTGGTTAAGACACGAGTTTTCACTGCTATGGGCCCAGGTTCGATCCCTGGTCAGACAACTAAGATACCACAAGCCAAGCAGTGGGGACCAAAAAAAAAAAGCAACAAAAAAGAGTGCCCACAGAAACCCAGAAGAAATATCCCATAAAAGTGATTTGAACTGCCACGAGGGTGTGACTCTCTCTGAGCCCACCCTTGTGTCTATGCACATGTACCCTTTTTCCTCCTAATAAACACTTAACTTGTTTCACTACTTTCTGTCTCTATGTGGAAATTCATTTCTGCACAGCTGAAGGGCCAGGACCTTGTCACCGGCCTCTGGTCCCCAGTGGGCTGGTGGCTAGGATTCAGTGCTCTCACTGCCCCGGCCTGACTTCAGTCTCTGGCCTGGAACTGAAATCCATCTTCAAGCCACTGCAGGCCAAATGCCCAGGAGATGATGATGTGAAGTGTTTAGTTCCTCAGTAGTGTCTGACTCTTTTACAACCCCATGGGCTGCAGCCCACCAGGCTCCTCTGTCCACGGGATTTTCTAGGCAAGAATACTGGAATAGGATTGCCTTTTCCTTCTCCAGGGGATCTTCCCGACCCAGGGATCAAATCCAGGTCTCCTGCATTGCAGACAGATTCTTTATCATCTGAGCCACCAGGGAAGCCCCCCTGAGATCTTATTTGGTGCCAAAACCCAGGGATTCTAAGTGAACCATAAACTTCACCCAGCTTTGGCTTGAGGCCTCTGGCCTTTGCTCTTGCCCTCTTTCTCTTGCTCTCTGCTTCACTTTCCTTTCAAGCCCCACTCCTCAAGTCCTTCAGGTCCTGACCCCCATATGGCATTTTCCATTGTGGCCAACTCCAGTTCCTCCAGGAGTTCCCCTTTACTCCAGACCTTGGCAGTCCATACACTGCAATGGACAGCCTACTGAGCTGGCCAGTTTCAAGCAGACCATTATGCTCCCCTTCAAGAACAGCTCCGGTGAACTTCCCTGGTGGTGCAGTGCATAAGAATCCGCCTGCCAGTGTGGGGGACATGGGTTCAATCCCTGACCCAGGAAAATCCCACATGCCAGGAAGCAACTAAGCCCATGCGCCATGGCTTTTGAGCCCCTGCTCTGGAATCTGGGAACCACAATGACTGAAGTCCATGTGTATAGAGCCTGTGCTCTAAAATAAGAGAAGCCACCGCAATAAGAAAACCCCATACCACAACAAAGAGTAGCCCTCGCTCACCGCAACTAGAGAAAACCCGTGCACAGCAAGGAAGACCCGGTGCAGTTACAAATACAGAAAGGAATAAGTAAAATACCACATTAAAAAAAAAATACCCCTGGCAACACAAACATCCTCTATCGAGGACTAACCACCCCCCTCACCTCCATGTGCAAAGTATCAGGGAAGTCTGTCAGGGTTCGATGGGAGAGTATAGGATGCTCAAAATCCCATCAAACACAGAATTCAAAGGAAATTCAGAGGACACTCTGAGTCTCCTTCAGGTGCCTCCTAGGAATGTTTCTGGGATGCTGGACTTCATTTCTGGGAGCACCGTTAAGCCAGATGGACTGAGAAAGGGAAAACTTAGGTCCTGCTGTAACACTGTTGTTCTTCTTCAGTTGCCAAGTCATGTCCAACTCCCTGCAACTCCATGGACTGGACCACTCCAAGCTACTCTGACTCCCGGAGTCTGCTCAGATTCATGTCCATTAAGTCAGTGATGCTATCCAACCATCTCATCCTCTGTTGTCCCCTTCTCCTTTTGCCTTCAATCCTTCCTAGCATCAGGGTCTTTTCAGATGAGTCGACTCTTCACATCAGGTGGCCATAGGATTGGAGCTTCAGCTTCAGTAACAGCCCTTCCAAAGAATATTCAGGGTTAATTTCCTTTAGGAATGCCTGGTTTGATCTTCTTGCTGTCCAAGGGACTCTCAGGAGTCTTCTCCAGCACAATTCAAAAGCATCAATTCTTTGGCACTCAGCCTTCTTTATGGACCAACTGTCACATCCATACATGACCCCTGGAAAAACCATAGCTCTGACTATATGGATCTTTGTCAGCAAAGTGATGTCTCTGCTTTTTAATACTCTGTCTAGGTTTCTCATAGCTTTCCTTCCAAGGAGCAAACATCTTTTAATTTTATGGCTTCAGTCACTATCTGCAGTGATTTTGGAACTCAAGAAAAGAAAATCTATCACTGCTTCCACTTTTTCCCCTTCTATTTCTCACGAAGAGATAGGACCAGATGCCATGACCTTAGTTTTTTTCAGTGTTGAATTTCAAGCCAGCTCTTTCACTCTCCTCTTTCACCTTCATCAAGAGGCTCATCCTCTTTGGTTTCTGCCATTGGAGTGGTAACATCTGCATAACTGAGGTTGTTGGTATTTCTCCCGGCAATCTTGATCCTAGCTTGTGATTCATCCAGCCTGGCATTTCTCATGATGTACTCTGCATATAACAAGCAAGGTGACAATATACAGTCTTGTCTTACTCCTTTCCCAATTTTGACATGTCCGGTTCTAACTACTGCTTCTTGATCTGCATACAGGTTTCTCAGAAGACCGGTAAGGTGGTCTGTTATTCCTATCTCTTTAAGAATTTTCCATAGTTTGTTGTGATCCACACAGTCAAAGGCTTTAGTGTAGTCAATGAAGCAGAAATAGATGCTTTTCTGGAACTCCCATGTTTCCTCCATGATCCAGCGAATGTTGGCAATTTGATCTCTGGTTCCTCTGCCTCTTTGAAACCCAGCTTGTACATTTGGAAGTTCTTTGTCACACTGACTGGCCTTTATTTCAGTCTGAAAATGGATCTCTTACAAATGGATCTTTACTGCCACAGGATGGGGAAATGGGTTGGGCTCCCCTTATGCCTACGGCTTTCTTCTATATTTAAAAGCCTGAGGAATTAGAAAAACTCTCCTGACCTTCTAAACAATCCCCTTCTAACTCCTCCCAATTCTTAGCAGATAAACAAGCTGCCCCCTCTCTTGAATGTTCCCTTATTCCTTCGGATTCTTCTGATCAAACTAAGACCCCCACCTCCCCAGAGGGACAATCCCTGCTGGGATAACATTTTATCAGCCAGTCTCCCCTCTTATCAGGGACAATTTGGGCACTATCTGGTCTAAATTTTAGCTACGAAACTATGACCACAGGAAAACAAAGATGATTTTTGACAGCATGGCCACTGTATTCTTTAGACTCTGGAGAAAATTGGTTAACAAAAAAACTTTTTTTTAATTGAAAAATTGGTTTAAATCTGTGTTTTCCAAGTACAAGAAAACTTTCCCCCCAAAGTCATAGTCCTTACAGTAATTTGGTAACTTATAACTGTGTAAGCAGAACTGAAACATTTATTTTTTCTATCTGCTCCCTCCAGAGACTGAAAACTCTTACCTTTCCAAGTAGCTTTGCCAGATAAATTAGGAAGGCTACTGCAAAAACAGGTACAGAAATCCCAGGGTATTTCCTGGACCTTGAAAAGGGAGGAATTGTCTACATCCGTTACACAAAATCTTTAATAAGCCCTTGGCATGATTTTTCTGGCCCTAAGAGATCTTTTTCTTTCTTTATTTATTTTTTATTGAGACTCCTTATAAAAGTTTCAGTGAAGCAAGAAAGCCTATATGATCAGTTATAGTTATATAAATCATCAGGCCAAGTTTATTGAGACCAGACTTATTTTGCAAACCAATTAGTCTCCATTTGGCTATATTTGGTAGAAATTAGGGTAATTTTAGAGAGAAAAAGATAATGTTTTGATGAATATTAAATGCCAGTTTTGCTAATGTAGGTCTGCATTTACTAAGACTCACTTCCTGGATAGTTCATAGTTAATGTTATATTAACGTAAAGTTTAATTGAATTATTAAAAGACACTCTAAGTTTGTTTCTGAAGCTTATCTCAGTAATCAATTTTAGATGAAGATCAGATGCCCCACATCCTGCAGCCAGGGATTATTGGTATATCGGAAAAGACATAATTTAAAGAACCACCTCCAACCTGGGTAGAAGGATCCTCATTAGGTACTCTTAACAAGCTCATGCATAGTAATACTGAAAGGAACTGATTCCTGGATTCATTTCTACTCACAAAATGGCCCCGCACCGGACTGGCCTATAGAGAGGTCTGCTAACCTCAAAATCACCTTGAAACAACATTCAAACAGAGGACAAACTACACTCACACCAGGATGATAAAAAGACATCAGAAGTAGGTAGTTTACCAAGATACTGGACCTGACTTATGTGATTATTTATGGTGTTTCTCTGGCTTCTTGGACCTTTGCCTATGAATCAAATGTTTTTCTATCCACAGGTACCATCCTACACTCGTTTTAAAAATCAATCCAATTATTGTGTTTGTGGTCAATCACCTTTACCTAGTCCTTCTAGGTTACTTTGGTGGATTTTTCTACTCCAAGGCTCTAATAAGTTGGCCCTTAGAAAATTTATTTAAAAGAAAATTATAGTAATGTTCAGGTCATTATTGATATTACTAGGTGGGATTCCCCTCACCTGGACAGTTAATAAGGCCTGCTCCGATCCATATTTACTGGTGTAAATATGGATTTTCCTCTATTAACTCAAGCTCAATCAGAGCAACAAGCAAAATTTCACTCGGGGATAAAATCTCCCACAATATATAAATATATAATATATTTATATTATATATTTTATATATATATATATAAATACTATATATTTATATCCATATAAATATATGGAATATATTTATGTAGTCAACACCAGGCTCCTCTAAGCTGGGAGCAATTAAATCATCAGTTCAGTTGCTCAGTCCTGTCTGACTCTTTGTGACCCCATGGACTGCAGCACCAACTCCTAGAGCTTGCTCATCTCCATTGAGTCAGTGATGCCATCAACCATCTCATCCTCTGTTGTCCCCTTCTCCTCCTGCCTTCAATCTTTCCCAGCATCAGAGTCTTTTCCAATGAGTTAGTTCTTCGAATCAGGTGGCTAAAGTATTGGAGTTTCAGCATCAGTCCTTCCAGTGAATATGCAGGACTGATTTCCTTTAAGAATGACTGGTTGGGTCTCCTTGCAGTCCAAGGGACTCTCAAGAGTCTTCTACAACACCACAGTTCAAAAGCATCAATTCTTCGGTGCTCAGCTTTCTTTATAGTCCAACTCTCACATCTATACATGATTACTGGAAAAACCATAGCTTTGACTAGATGGACCTTCGTCAGCAAAATAATGTCTCTGCTTTTTAATATGCTGTCCAGGGTTGGTCTTAGCTTTTCTTCCAAGGATCAAGCATCTTTTAATTTCATGGCAGCAGTCACCATCTACAGTGATTTTGGAGCCCCAGAAAATAAAGTCTGTCACTGTTTCCATCGTTTTCCCATATATTTGTCATGGAGTGATGGGACCGGATGCCATGATCTTCATTTTTTGAATGTTGAGTTTTAAGCCGGCTTTTTCACTCTCCTCTTTCACTTTCATCAAGAGGCTCTTTAGTTCCTCTTCACTTTCTGCCATAAGGATGGTGTCATCTGCATATCTGAGATTATTGATATTTCTCCTAGCAATTTTGATTCTAGCTTGCACTTCATCCAGCCCAGCATTTTGCATGATGTACTCTGTATATAAGTTAAATAAGCAGGGTGACAATACACAGCCTTGATGTACTCTTTCCCCAGTTTGGAACCAGTCTGTTGTTCCATGTTTGGTTCCAACTGTTGCTTCTTGATCTGCATATAGGTTTTGTCAGGAGAAGGGTAGAGTGGTCTGGTATTCCCATCTCTTGAAGAATTTTCCACAGTTTGTTGTCATCTACACAAAGACACTCCTTGGAAGGAACGTTATGACCAACCTAGATAGCATATTAAAAAGCAGAGACATTACTTTGTCAACAAAGGTCTGTCTCATCAAGGATATGGTTTTTCCAGTAGTCATGTATGGATGTGAGAGTTGGACTATAAAGAAAGCTGAGCACCAAAGAATTGATGCCTTTGAACTGTGGTGTTGGAGAAGACTCTTGAGAGTCCCTTGGACTGCAAGGAGATCCAACCAGTCCATTCTAAAGGAGATCAGTCCTGAGTGTTCATTGGAAGGACTGATGCAAAAGCTGAAACTCCAGTACTTTGGCCACCTGATGCGAAGAGCTGACTCATTTGAAAAGACTCTGATGCTGGGAAAGATTGAAGGCAGGAGGAGAAGGGGATGACAGAGGATGAGATGGTTGGATGGCATCACCGATTCCATGGAGATGAGTTTGAGTAGACTCTGGGAGTTGGTGATGGACAGGAGAGCCTGGGGTGCTGTGATCCATGGGGTCGAGAAGAGTTGGACACAACTGAGCAACTGAACTGAACTGAACACAATCAAAGGCTTTGGCATAATCAATAAAGCAGAAGTAAATGTTTTTCTGGAATTCTCTTGCTTTTTCTATGATCCAACTGTGGCCAGAGAACTGGAAAATGTCAGTTTTCATTCCAACCTCAAATTAAATCATACTAAGGATAATCAGTATAGTAACACTAGGAAACTGGGCTGAGTGCCTTCTGTGTACCAGTACATAATTCCCCCAAAAGATGAGAATTAATATAGCATAGACTAAGTCAGATGATCTCACTAGGCAGACCTAATGAAAGTTCTTGACTAAATTCTTACTTAGGACTTTACTAATACTGCTGCTGCTGCTGCTGCTAAGTCGCCTCAGTCGTGTCCAACTCTGTATGACCCCATAGACGGCAGCCCACCAGGCTCCCCCATCCCTGGGATTCTCCAGGCAAGAACACTGGAGTGGGTTGCCATTTCCTTCTCCAATGCATGAAAGTGAAAAGTGAAAGTGAAGTCTCTCAGTCGTGTCCGACTCCTAGCGACCCCATGGACTGCAGCCCACCAGGCTCCTCCATCCATGGGATTTTCCAGGCAAGAGTACTGGAGTGGGGTGCCATTGCCTTCTCCGAATACTAGCTGTGGTATTTATAATTTGCTTATTTTTACAAAATTGTTTCTTGCATTACCAAGTGTGAAACTGAGTCTCTGAAAAAATGATCACATATAGTTCCTTGTAAGATCAATGATAGTAATAGTGTAACTCTCTATAGGGGAAGAAGCAATAAGAGGGAATGTTTTCCTGGACCATAAGAGACTAATAAGGCAGATGGTCAAGAGAATTTTTTGCTACTTATAAGGCCAAGTCCAGTAATAGCACATTAAGTGGACTATCAGCAAAATTTTTGTCTGACCTGGGAATAAGAATTCCTAGTACCATGAATAAAAATAATCAGGAAATGCTCTCCAAATTGTGGCCAAATTTATGACCATGAAAGGACCCTGCAGTCTGGAAACTGGCCCTTACTGTCTTCATCTACCTCTACAAAAATTAAATCGTGGCCACTGCAGCTGCTGAACTTCAACACCCTCTGAAAGGAGTTCAGGGTAGAGATCAAGAATGAGGCACTCTGCAGTCTGGGAAAAACTGGCAGAGCAGGCCTTCAGATGTTAGATATCTTCAGGAGAAGATTTTATGAGCCCAAATTCTTGTATCTTCTCAATACCTAGAGAAACACTGGCATCATTTTCTAAATTAATTTTTATTGGAGTATAGTTGCTTTACAATGTTGTGTTAGTTTCTGCTGCTGCTAAGTCGCTTCAGTCATGTCCAACTCTGTGCGACCCCATAGACAGCAGCCCACCAGGCTCCCCCGTCCCTGGGATTCTCCAGGCAAGAACACTGGAGTGGGTTGCCATTTCCTTCTCCAATGCATGAAAGTGAAAAGTGAAAGTGAAGTCACTCAGTCGTGTCCGACTCTTAGCGACCCCATGGACTGCAGCCTACCAGGCTCCTCCGCCCATGGGATTTTCCAGGCAAGAGTACTGGAGTGGGGTGCCACTGCCTTCTCCAGTGTTAGTTTCTACTGTAATGAATCAGCCATACATATGCATATATACCCTCCCTTTTGGAGATCTTCCCATCATGGCTCAGCTGGTAAAGAATCTGCCTGCAATGTGGGAGACCTGGGTTCAGTCCCTGGGTTGGGAAGATCCCCTGGAGAAGGAAAATGCAACCCACTCCAGTATTCTGGCCTGGAAAATTCCATAGAATTTTCCATGTAGTCCCTGGGGAATGGAATTCTGTGTAGTCCCTGGGGTGGCAAAGAGTCAGACATGACGGAGCGACTTTCACTTTCCACTCATGTCACCACACCTCATTAAGTAGAGTTCTCTGTGTTATACAGTATGTTCTCACTAATTATCTATTTTATACATAGTATCTATAGCGTATATGTGTTAATTGCAATCTCCCAATTCTTCCCACCCCATCCTTGCCCACTTTGTATTAGAAACACTGACATCATTAATGATGACATCTACTTTGGCTATTAAGGAGAAATTTATAATAAAAAGTCAAAATGGAGTAGCTATGGTTCAGACATCCAAGGAAATAACTAGGTGACAATGTGGATGAGATTTCAGACAAGTCCTTGTATTGCTAAGAACTTAAGCTTTCTGAGGTGTGTCAGATGCCAGAAACCACTCTCAAAACAATGCCTTCTGGCAGTGGGTGACTGCAACCTTACTTTTTAAAGGTCTTCTCTTGTAACTAATACATTGTTAGACAATGAAATTGCTTTAGATCTTATGTTAATAAGAAGAGAAAACACACTGTATAGTGACCAATAACTCCTGTTAGGTATGTATTCCTACCACATCAAAAGCTAAAACCTACTTAGACAAAACTAGACAACTAGCTACCTGGCGACAAGTCTCCCCAAAGTGCCAGGTCTGGTTTGGATCTTAAACAGACCTTCGCCCTTCATCCTCCCGAAAATGATTTCTTGTGGGTTCATGTCTTTCAGGGAGGAATTTGAGGCAGGAGATGGATGAGCCCCAGCTTGAGCAACTGGAGTTTGTTCCCTGTGGACAGAAATTCCTTAACAGCAGAAGCAAGAGACAGGCCTGGGCTCTGCCTAGATAAGAGATAAAAGACCACATATTCCTCATTCTGAAAGTCCAGAAGACCTTCCCAACTACACACAAGACAGAAAGTCTCTTTGAAGGTCAAAGGGAGAGGGCACCACTTCATAGTAAGTGATGCCAGCCTACCTATAGGCCTCTTTGCTGGGATTCATCTTGGCTAAGAGAAATATCAATAACCTCAGATATGCAGATGACACCACCCTTATGGCAGAAAGTGAAGAAGAACTAAAAGCCTCTTGATGAAAGTAAAAAAGGAGAGTGAAAAAGTTGGATTAAAGCTCAACATTCAGAAAACGAAGATCATGGCATCTGGTCCCATCACTTCATGGGAAATAGATGGGGAAACAATGGAAACAGTGTCAGACTTTATTTTTTTGGGGCTCCAAAATCACTGCAGATGGTGACTGCAGCCATGAAATTAAAAGACGCTTACTCCTTGGAAGGAAAGTTATGACCAACCTAGATAGCATATTCAAAAGCAGAGACATTACTTTGCCAACAAAGGTCTGTCTAGTCAAGGCTATGGTTTTTCCTGTGGTCATGTATGGATGTGAGAGTTGGACTGTGAAGAAGGCTGAGCACCAAAGAATTGATGCTTTTGAACTGTGGTGTTGGAGAAGACTCTTGAGAGTCCCTTGGACTGCAAGGAGATCCAACCAGTCCATTCTGAAGGAGATCAGCCCTGGGATTTCTTTGGAAGGAATGATGCGAAAGCTGAAACTCCAGTAGTTTGGCCACCTCATGCGAAGAGTTGACTCATTGGAAAAGCCTCTGATGCTGGGAGGGATTGGGGGCAGGAGGAGAAGGGGATGACAGAGGATGAGATGGCTGGATGGCATCACTGACTCGATGGACGTGAGTCTGAGTGAACTCCGGAAGTTGGTGATGGACAGGGAGGCCTGGTGTGCTGCGATTCATGGGGTTGCAAAGAGTCAGACACGACTGAGCGACTGAAATGAACTGAACTGAACTGAACCAAAGAAATGCATGCACACAGGAGATGACCCTGAGATAAAACAAACATGGACTCAGAAGAGGCAAAGCAAGATGACTGGCCGGGGACTTCCTTGGTGGTCCAGTGGTTAAGACACAGGTTTTCACTACCGTGGACATGGGTTCAATCCCTGGTTGGGGAACTAAGAACCCACCTCCCCACCAAAAAAAAGCTGGCCAAAGGAAACTCGGAAGACATGCCCTATAAAAAGGAAACCCAGAAGAACTGCTTCATAAGAGTGATTCACATTACCAGGAGATAATACACAGCTGACTGGCTGGGGCCTTGTCACTGGCCACTAGTCCCTGGCAATCTGGTGGTTAGGAGACAACGCTCTCATTGCTCCAGCCTGATGTCTATCTCTGGCCAGGAACTGAAATCCTGCTTCAAGTCATGACAGGCTGAGGCCACTGGAGATCAGTTCATAGGATGGAGACGTGGACAGGGGGAACCAGGTGCTAAGATTGAGGGGTCCTGAGGTCCTGTTTCCCAGGTGAAATCTCAGAAGTGAGGAGATATGTAGTTAAAGGGGAGCTGTAAGCTGAGAGGCCTCGGTCTCCCTCCTTACTGTTTAGGACCCTGGCAAGGACAACACCAAGCTGCATAGCCCTAGGGCAACCTGGGGACATTCACAGCAGAGGGGCAACAAAGGGGCAGCCAAGTTGGATAAACAGGACAGCTGAGATGGCTCCTTCAAACTGCGCTTGGTTCCCAGGGGTGAGCTGACTTCCTGCATCCAGATTCCCAGCCCCACCCCTGGGGCCTCTCCCCTCAATTCCCTCCCCTGCACTGTGCTGCTCAAAAGTCGTGAGAAAGGGGAAATTTAGCTGGCAAGGGGAAGGGAGCCCATCACATCCCCTCCCTGCAGCCTCTTCTAGCTTGCAGGTGGAGGAAGCTCTGGTTTCAATACTTGCTCAAACACCCCCAAACCACCCAAGCAGAATTTCATAGTCCAGAGAGCAATCGATCGATGGAGCCCCTTAGGGCCCCCAGCCAGTAATCCAGAGTGGTGGGAAAACCCAGACAAGTGATGTAAATGTGCGAAGAAAACCCAGGCACAACACACCCTCAGCTCTTTGTTATGTGGATTAAGCTGATACATCTCTGAGCCTGCATCCCTGAGAAATGGGAACCACTGCTGCTGCTGCTGCTAAGTTGCTTCTGTCGTGTCCGACTCTGTGGGACCCCATAGACGGCAGCCCACCAGGCTCCCCCGTCCCTGGAATTCTCCAGGCAAGAACACTGGAGTGGGTTGCCATTTCCTTCTCCAATGCATGAAAGTGAAAAGTGAAAGTGAAGTCGCTCAGTCGTGTCCGACTCTTCAAGACACCATGGACTGCAGCCTACCAGGCTCCTCCGTCCATGGGATTTTCCAGGCAAGAGTATTGGAGTGGGGTGCCATTGCCTTCTCCACAGCATCATCCAATTCCTAGGGCTCGGGTAAAAATTCCAAAAGGTCACACCTGAATGTATGGAGCTCAAATCTGATGCTCTGTTGACAACCTAGAGGGGTGGAATGGGGTGGGAGGTGGGAGGGAGGTTCAAAAAGGAGGGGACATATGGCTGATTCATGTTGATGTATGGCAGAGAACAACACAATATTGTAAAGTAATTATCCTCCAATTGAAATTAAATAATTTTTAATTAATGCTTTAAATTTTAATTGGAGGATGATAAGTTTACAATATTGTGGTAGTTTTTGCCATACATCTGCATGAATCAGCCACGTGTGCACCTGTGCTTCCCCCCATCCTGAGCCCCCCTCCGTCCTCCCTTCCCACCCTATCCCTCGGGGTTGTCCCAGAGCACCAGCTTTGGGTGCCCTGCTTCATGCATCTGGTCTTCTATTTTACATATGGCAATATACATGTTTCAGTGCTTTTCTCTCATATCATCCCACCCTTGCCTCTCCCACATAGTCCAAAAGTCTGTTCTTCACATCTGTGTCTCTTTTGCTGTCTTGCATATAGGGGCATCATTACTGTCTTTCTAAATTCCATATATATGTGTTAATACACTGCATTAGCGTTTCTCTTTCTGACTTACTCCACTCTGTATAATAGGCTCCGGTCTCATCCACCTCATTAGAACTGACTCAAATGTGGTCTTTTTATAGCTGAGTAATATTCCATTGTATATATATACAACAACTTCCTTATCCATTGGCCTGCCAATGGACATCTAAACTGCTCCCATGTCCTAGCTATTGTAAACAGTGCTGCAATGAACATGGGGGTACATGTGTCTCTTTCAATTCTGGTTTCCTTGGTGTGTATGCCCAAGGTGCAATTCTATTTCCAGTTTTTTAAGGAATCACCACACTGTTCTCCAAGGTGGCTGTACCAGTTTGCATTCCCACCAACAGTGTAGGAGGGTTCCCTTTTCTCCATACCCTCTCCAGCATTTATCGTTTGAAGACTTTTTCATAGCAGCCATTCTCACCAGCGTGAGATGACACCTCATTGTGGTTTTGATTTGCATTTCTCTAATAATGAGTGATGCTGAGCATCTTTTCATGTGTCTATTAGCCATCTGTATGTCTTCTTTGGAGAAATGTCTGTTTAGTTCTTTGGTCCACTTTTTGATTGGGTTGTTAGTTTTTCTGGTATTGAGCTGCATGAGCTGCTTGTATATTTTGGAGATTCTTTGTCAGTTTTTTTGTTTGCTATTATTTTCTCCCATTCTGAAGACTGCCTTTTCACCTTGCTTATAGTTTCCTTCATTGTGCAAAAGCTTTTAAGTTTAATTAGGTCCCATTTGTTTATTTTTGTTTTTATTTCCATTACTCTGGGATGTGGGCCATAGAGGATCTTGCCGTGATTTATGTCAGAGAGTGTTCTGCCTATGTTTTCCTCTAAGAATTTTAGAGTTTCTGGTCTTGCATTTAGATCTTTAATCCATTTTGAGTTTATAAAAATAAATAAATTTTTAAAAATTTAAAATAAAAAGGTCATACCTGCCCAGTTCTTAGTATGGGAATAAGCCCTGGATGGGCTTCCCTGGTGGCTCAGATGGTAAAGAATCTGCCTGCAATGCGGGAGACCTGGATTCAATCCCTGGATCGGGAAAATCCCCTGGAGGAGAGCATGGCAACCCACTCCAGTATTCTTGCCTGGAGAATCCCCATGGACAAAGGATCCTGACAGGCTACAGAGCATGGGGTCACAAAGAGTCAGACACAACTGAGCAACTAAGCACAGCACAAGACCCGGATAATGAATGAATCTTTGGGTTGCTTTTTTTTTTAATTGGAAGATAGTTATTTTACAATGTTGTGTTAGTCTCTGCCACACATCAACATGAAGCAGCCATAGGTATACAAATGTCCCCTTCCTCTTGAACCAGGAAAGATGGTACTGATGAATCTATTTGCAAGGCAGCAGTGGACACACAGACATAGAGAACGGACTTTTGCATGCAGTAGGGGAGGGAGAGGGTGGGACAAATTGAGAGAGTAGCAGGGAGACATATACATTACCATATGTGAAATATGTCATTAGTGAGAATTTGCTGTGTGACACAAGGAGCTGACCTAGTGCTCTGTGATTACCTAGGGGCGTGGATGGGGTGGGAGCACCGAGGGACTTTGTTACCATGACATCTGCCACACTGAATTCATGTGCTACATCTGTGTTTGCAACCTGTGCAAGTGTGCTCACAGAATGAAATCCTTGAAGTGAAACTGATGGATATCAGGGGAGGTACATTCTGGGATCTTGACTGATTTGCCAAAAACCTGTCCTTTCGAAAGGCTAGATCCATTTCAAATCCCAGCATGCATTATAGATGCTCCTCACCTACAGGCTTGCAGCACCACGAGTCTTCAAATTCATCCAAACGTTCTGATCATTTACCAAATTATGATCAGTGCAAAAGAAAAGATGCATTCCACATGCTTATAATTTTTAATTATTTGGAACAGAGAGAGTATCATGCTTCATGTTCTATTGTATTTCTTTTTATAACCTGATTATTCATAGGCGTTTCATTTTCTAGAAAGTATTAATCACTTCTTACTGACTTAACTTCTGATTTATATCTTTTTTGTGTGTTTTGGCTGTTCTGGATTTTTGTTGATGCATGCTGGCTTTTCTGTACTCTTCTGTAATGAAGAGTAGCATGAGGGCTACTCTTCGTTACACTGCATGGGCTTCTCATTGCGGTGGCTTCTCTTGGCTCTAGGCATGCCAGCTTCAGGAGTTGCGGCTCACGGGCTCTAGAGCGCTGGCTCAGTAGTTGTGGCACATGGGCTTAGTTGTTTCAAGGCATGTGGGATCTTCCCGGCCTGGGGATGGAAGCCGTGTCTTCTGCATTGGCGGATAGATTCTTTACCACTGAGCCACCACGGAAGTCCTAAGTGATTTATATCTTAAGAAGAACAGTTTTGTCTACCTTTGGCCTTACAAACCATTTTTAATTTCTCTATCTTGCTGTTTGCGTATGTACATGTGTTTAACTTCAAAGGTATTTTTAATGGAGGCATTATTAATTTACATGTGAAACTTAAGAACATTTCTCTTTTATATCTTCTTAGTTTTATTTTTTTCTGATAGACTTCACTGCATCCAGGTGAATTTTTGTGAATGTATCATAATTTCAGTACTTTCATAAGTAAAAGTGGGGCCCAGCCACTTGCAGCTCAAAAACCAATAAAGATTCAAGTTTGTTGGAAAGAAAAGTTTACTTTATTTTGGATGCTGGCAAAGGTGTGGGGAGAGGCAGGGGAGAGGGTGGACTCCTGTCCAAAAGCCAACTCCCCCCTACCCTGCTGCTGCTGCTGCTGCTAAGTCACTTCAGTTGTGTCCGACTCTGTGCGACCCCATAGACAGCAGCCCACCAGGCTCCCCCGTCGCTGGGATTCTCCAGGCAAGAACACTGGAATGGGTTGCCATTTCCTTCTCCAATGCATGAAAGTGAAGTCTCTCAGTCGTGTCTGACTCCTAGCGACCCCATGGACTGCAGCCCACCAGGCTCCTCCATCCATGGGATTGTCCAGGCAAGAGGACTGGAGTGGGGTGCCATCGCCTTCTCCGCCCTACCCTGCTAACCTGGTCAAAATCAGTGGGCAAGAGCTTTTATACATGGATGGAGGGGGCTACCTGCAGAAACAGCTTCAGTAGTCATCTTGAAATTGGTCATTGGTGGTTTGACCAACATCTTCTTGATTGCTTTAAGTACAGTTAATCTTCAGTTCCAGAGTTAGTTTGTTCCCATTTCCTTGAGACCAGTTCCTGGAATTGTAGCAGCTTATGTCAGGGCTCCAGTCTGCTCATCATGTAGTTAAATTCTTCCACCTGGTGGGAGTTTCAGTATCTACAAGACAGCTCGCAGTTTATGGTTCAGATTATTATCTACAGCCCTCGAGGAGGACCTAAAGGCCCTTCACCATGCTTAATGACTAAACTAGTATTATTTAGTCTTGTTGAACTGTTTTCCTTTGTTTCTACATTTTCTCACTTCTCTGATTAAACTTACTCTTTGGCTAAAGTTTTTCTACAAATGCAGGCAGAGATTGTGGGGTGGAAGGACCATAGCGCCCTGCTCCATTCCACTCCCATGGCTTTTTCTTTTCTTTTTAACACTTAAATCTGTGATCTTCACCTTGGCCGTGAAAGAGCGAGGATGTGCATTTTATTGCCAGGAGAAGCTGACCTCATCTCTCTGTGTTGATCAGCCACCTGAACTTTGTGAATTGTTGGCTAGGGGCCTTTAGCCACCTTTCTAATCAGCATTTCCTGGAGGGGAAATAGCAAAGTTAAAAGTTAGCCTTTATTGAGCCCTTGCTGTAAGCCCATGGTGCTTATGGCATGCTAAGGGCCTTCATATATCTCTCTTTAAAACGTTATCACAGCCATTTTATTTTATTTTTAAAATTTTTATTTTCATACATTTTTAAAGATTACTTTCCATTGGCAACTGCAATATTTGCAATTGCAAAATATTTTTAAGTTTTTTGTTTTTTTTTAAGGTTTATTTATTTATCTGGCTATGGTCAGTCTTTGTTTCTATGCGAAGGCTTTCTATAGTTGAGCTGAGTGGGGTTACTCTATAGTTGAGATACGTGGGCTCAAGGTGGTGACTTCTTTTATTCTGTAGCACAGACTCTGGGCACATGGGCTTCAGTATTTGCAGCAGTGGGCTCCGAAGTTGGGGCTCACAGGCTTAGCTGCTCCTCAGCATGAGCGATCCTCCCAGACCAGGGACTGAACCAGCGTCTCTGGCATTGTAAGGACAAGTGTTACCACTGGACCCCCAGGGAAGCCCCTTAACGTGTGTCTTTTCTTTTTTAAGATTTATTTCTTTTTGGCTGTGATGGGTCTTCGTTGTTGTGCGAGGGCTTTCTCTAGTTGCAGCAAGCAGGGACCACTCTCTAGTTGCAGCATATAAGCTTCTCATTGCAGTGGCTTCTCTTGTTGTGGAGCAAGGGCTCTGGAGCTCAAGGGCTTCATCATTTGCGGCTCTGGAGCTCAAAAGTGCAGGCTCAGTAGTTGAGGCGCGCGGGCTTAGTTGCTCTGCAGCATGTGGCATCTTCCTGGATAAGGGATTGAACCTCTGTACCCTGCATTGACGGGCAGAGTCTACCATTGAGCCACCAGGAAAGCCCCTATTTATTTTTTAATAGTAGCTTTTTTTTTTTTTTTTTGCTGTGCTGGGTCTTTGGTGTGGCACTTGGCCTTTCTCCAGCTGTGTCACGCTGGGGGCTTCTCTTGTTGCTGAGCTTGGGCTCCAGAGTGTGTTCAGGCTCAGCAGCTGCAATGCACTGGTTTAGTTATCCCCCGGCATGTGGCATCTTAGTTCCCCAACCAGGAATTGAACCCATGTCCCCTGCATTGGAAGGCGGATTCTTAACCACTGGACCACCAGGTAAGTCCCTAGTTATTAAAAAAATATTGTCTATATTCCCCGTGGTGTACATCTCTGAGCCCATTTTACACCTGACAGGTTGAACCCTCCCCTCCCCCACCCCTATATTGCCCACCCGCCCACACACACTGGTAACTACTAGTTTGTTCTATAGGTGAGTCTGTTTCTTGTACCTTATCGTCACTAGTTTGTCATATTTCACAGCCCATTTTGTAGATGGAAACATTGAACTTAAACTGATGAGGGCGTGAATTTCCCAAAGACTAATATGGGACAGTCTGGAGACTGGAATCCAGGTGTGCTGAGGAACTCCAGATTCTACACACTTAACTGCACTCTGCAGAAATTACTTTTGACTATGAATGGCTTTCAGCTTGATGGAGGTGGGGCAAGGACTCCAGATGGGCTGCAAAATACCATCAAAGGTCTGCAGTGGGGACCATGACAGGATGTGGATGAGAAGGTCCTGGAGATGGAGTTAGCCAGTGATGCTAGACTTGAACTCAGCGAGGAGGTACAGAGGAGGGACTTCCCTGGGGGTTCAGTGGTTAAGACTTCATCTTCCAACGCAAAGGGTGCTTGTTGGATCCCTGGCTGGGGAGCTAAGATTCCATATGCTTCATGGCTGAAAAACCAAACAATATTGTATCAAATTCAGTAAAGACTTTAAAAATGGTCCACATCAGGACTTCCCTGGTGGTCCAGCGGTTAAGAATCTATCTGCCAAAGCAGGGGACACAGGTTCGATCCCTGGTCCAGGAAGATTCCACATCCCCCAGAGTAACAAAGCCAGGGCACCACAACTACTGAACCCACATACGACAACTGCTGAAGCGCACGCAGCCTACAGGCTATGCTCCGCAGCAAGAGAAGCCACTGCAATGAGAAGCCCACGCGCCACAGTGAGAAGGTAGCCCCGCAGCGAGAGAAAGCCTGTGTGCAGCAATGAAGACCCAGCACAGCCAAAAAATTAAAAATAAAATTATGTTTTAACAGTTTTTTTATGGGAGCTTCCCTAGCTGCCCGGTGGTTAAGACTTCACACTCCCAATGCAGGGGGGCCAGGTTCAATCCCTGGTCAGGGAACTAGATCCCACATGCCACGCCTGCATGGCACAGCAGTCGAATAGATAAATAAAAAACTCAGCAAGACTGGCTTTAAAAACATAGGATTTTTTTAAAAATCTAAAAATTTTTTTCTAAAAATAAACGGTCCACATCAAAAAACATCTTAAAAAAAAAAAAAAAGAACAAAGCAAGGGTTTCATCTAGTATGAAAGAAGGCTGGGGACAGTTCCAAAGATCAAGCCCCCAGGCCAAGGAGAGCTTGAGGTCCCTTTGAAGGTGCTGCTGGCTAAACCCCCAAGTCTTGGAAAACCAGGGCTTTCAAAAAGGAAATTCCTTTTGCAATTGGGGGGTCTCAGTGAGTATACAATCCCTGGACTCCAGGAATTCTGGACACTTTTGACTCCCATCTTTCTTCCACCTGCCCCCCCATACCACCAAACGCTGCTGGCTTCAGCTGAAATCTATTCTGTATCCACCTTCTACCCCCACTCCCCCTGTCCCTACAACCCCCATCCCCCCATCCCAGGCCAGGCTACTATAACTTCTCACTCTGGGATGAAATTTTCAAGTCTCAGTGTCTACAAGCAAAGCAGTCACGTGGACTTGGCGACAGATTGTGACAGGTTCTGTACTGCTAGTGGGGGTGAGCCTTGATTCACTGATACTAACTAGTATCGTCACAATCCTATAAGCCTAGGTGTTCTTCCTTCATCTTGTAGCTACACGACTGTTACTGGTTTCCTGAGGCTGCCATATCCAAGGACCAGCAACCAGTGGCTTGAAACCACAGAACTGTACTCTTTCACAGTTCTGGAGGTTGGAGATCTGAACATCAAGGCATCTGATTCTTTCAAAGGCTTTAGGGGAGAATCTTTCCTGGACTATTCATGCCTTCTGGGGTTTGCGGGCAATCCTTGGGTTTTTTGGTGCGTATTGCATCAGTCTAACGTCGGTCTCCAACTTCCGTCTGTGTCTCTGTGTGTCCTCCCCTTTTCTTTACAACGTATGGACTACAAGAGCCCCCTCACCCTTACCTCTGCAAAGACCCTCTTCCCAAACGAGGTCACGTGCTGAAGTTCTGGGTGGACATATTCAAGCCACGACAGTCATCAAGAACAGATGCCCTCTGGGGCTCCCCTGGTGGTGCAGTGGTTAAGAATCTGCCTTGCAATGCAGAGAACAGAGGTTCGATCCCCCGTTCAGGAACTAAGATCCCACATGCCACTGAGCAGGTAAACGGTGAGCTACAAGTACTGAAGCCTGTGCGCCCTAGACCCTGTGCCATGCAACAGGAGAAGCCCACACACCACAGCTAGAGAAACCCGTGTGTAGCAACAAAGACCCAGCACAGCCAAAACAAAATTAAAAAAAAAAAAAGAAAGAAAGACAGCAGGTGTCCTTCAAGGCCACAGAGCAACAGAACCGAAAGGCTCTGTGGCATGTTGACAAAACCTGGCCCCTCCTCTGCTTCTCCTCTCTTCCTATTGGGCAGGTTGGTCATGTGACCTCCATTAGGGTCCAGGGTGCACAGGCTTCAGTACTTGTGGCTCACCGTTTACTTGCTCTGTGGCATGTGGGATCTTAGTTCCTGAACTGGGGATCGAACCTCTGTTCTCTGCATTGCAAGGCAGATTCTTAACCACTGCACCACCAGGAGAGCCCCAGAGGGCATCTGTTCTTGATGACTGTAGTGGGACCTGTGGTCCCACCACAGGTGCCAGGGAGGCTGGGAAGATGGAGAGGAGCACACAGATATTTGGGGACCCCTCTTTGATGGCACTAGTGATACAGAACCTGCCTGCCAATGCAAGAGATGTAAGTGACTAAGGTTTGATCCCTGGTTTGGGAAGATCCTCTGGGGGAGGAAATGGCAACCCACTCCAGTGTTCTTGCCTGGAGTATCCCATGTACAGAGAAGCCTGGTGGGCTACAGTCCATGGGATAGCAAAGAGTCAGACACAACTGAAGCAACTTAGCACCTCCATCCCTGGGGCTTCCCAGGTTGGCTCAGCAGTAAAAAATCCGCCTGCCAATGTAGGAGACAAGGGTTCAATCCCTGGGTCAGAAAGATCCCCTGGAGTAGGAAATGGCAGCCTACTCCAGTATTCTTGCCTGGGAAATCCCATGGACAGAGGAACCTGGTGGGCTGTAGTCCATGGGGCCCCAAAGGGTCAGACTCGACTTAGCCCCTGAGCACCTTCCTCCCTGAGTGTTGTGGCTGTATCCTAGAACTCAGCAGAGTATCTGGTCTGTAGTGGGTGTTCAGTGAAGGTTTGTTGAATAAACAAATGAGTGCCAGAAAGGTGGGGAGGGTGGTGTTAGTTGCTAAGCCGTGTCCGACTCTTTTACAACCCCGTGGACTATAGCTCCCCCAGCCTCCTCTGTCCATGGGATTCTCCAGGCAAGAATACTAGAGAGGGTAGCCATTCCCTTACTCAGGGGATCTGCCGGACCCAGGGGTCAAACTCAGATCTCCTGCATTACAAGCAGATTCTTTACCATCTTAGCCACCACGGAAGCCTGGGGAGGTGGGGAGCCATATAAATAAAATCAAGGAGCACCCTGGTCCACTTACTCTGCAGACTGGGGACCAACAGCAGCTGGAGGGGACTTCCCTCCATGGTAGAACGAGCCTGGTCCCTCCCTTTGACGGACATCCCCAGGGAGGGGCATGGTTGGTCCCTGGCAGGTTCAGACAGGCTGAGAGAGCCCCGTGGCTGTGAGAAAGCTGAAGCTTCCTTCCCCCTTCCTGTCTGCCCTCTGCGCACCCTCCCTGCTGCCACACAGCTGATGAAGTGCTCGTGAAGGACCATGATGGCAACAGAGGAGGCTGCAAGCTGCCAGGTGCCCCGCCGGCCCTGGGCATCCATCCTGAGGGTGACTATCTCGGTGCTTCTTAGCACAGGCACATGCTACCTCGTCTGCAACCTGTGCTTCAGCCAGCAGCAGCAGCTGGATTCAACCAGGGTGAGTCTAAAAGGGTATAGGATAAGAAAGAGGGGGAGAGACAGGCGTATGCTACCTGGGAACCTCTGGGTGGGGACTGGACCCTGGGGTGGGGGGCGAGGGGCAGCAAGTGGGGAAAAAAAGCAGAGGGGTGTTGAGCAAGAGAACAGACTAACAGACTTATGACCAAAAAAAGAAAAGAAAACAAAAATCAGAATAAGACGGATATAAATCTGCCAGGGGGACTTCCCTGGTGGTCCAGGGGTTAAGATTGCGTGCTTCCAATCCCGGTTGTGTAGGTTCGACCCTGGTTAGGGAGTTAAGGTCCCACAGGCCCCCCCAGAGTGGTAGCAACAGCAAGAAAATCCGCCAGGAAGAAACATGCGGTAGAAAGGAACAGAGAGAGAGAGACCAGAGCACAGGGTAACAAGCAGGGGCAAGTCTGCCTGCCAGGGGTCTCCAGCTCAGGATAGTCAGCTCTGCCCAGGAGGTAAACCCCGGGTGGAGATCCCAGGCTGGAGGGTGCATCTGAGAAAGATACATTTCACATGGGCCTGGAAAATGACTCGTCTTTGGGGTTCCCCCAGCAGGCTGACTCAGAGGCTGCTGGGGGCTTCACGGAGTTGGGGAAGGGCAGTTCTGGGACCTCCAAGGATGGGGGGAGCCCTGGACACCCACCACAGGTGCCGACTTTGGAGGTTACATTAGGTTTTTCAGGCAAGAGAGGCAGATGTGCTAGGCGACCTGGTTTACATCCTGAAAACTAAGTTCTTCTGAAGGTCTTCTCTTTGTGCTCAGGGCTGGTTCAAATCTACTTCCTCTTTATGAGCTCTTCACAAAGGCTCCAAGTCAGCCCCATGGAATGAGGGGTGGATAAGAAGGATGCACTGAGAAAAAAGTGCTCTTGACTCGAGGGACCACTCCAGACCCCTGACGCTTAGGTGCTTAGCTCTGTTTTCTTTTCTTCCAGTGGGACTTAGCAGAGCTCCAGCTGAATCACACAGGTAACCCGGGATATGCATGTGTGTCGGAGAAAGAGAAAAGAAGGTGGGTGGGGGAGAGAGAAAGAGAAAATGAGAAGGGATGAGAAAAAGAAAGAAAGACAGGGCGATACAGCAGTCTGTTTCTGGGTGCCTGCTTCCTTTCTGGGCATTTTATTTTCTCCCATGGGAGAGCTCAAACCGACTCAACCAAGCCAATAGCCACGACTAACATGCCTTCGTTCATGTCACAAATGTTAATTCGGCAGCTACCCTGAGGCAGGCTCCATTCTGGGTGCCCGTATTGCCAACATAACAGAAATCCCTGCCCTGTCGGGGCTTCCCTGCTACCAAAGGGATCAAAAAATAAATAAATGAACAAGTTAAATACGTTGCATGCCAAGTAGAGTGAAACACGCACCTGGTACTTTTTGGGGAATATTAAGTACCAGCGGAGGATCGGGCATGTCAGGGTTGGGTGTGCCCTTGAAAATGTGGTCACCAGGGAGGGTGTCCCAGCGAAGAGGGCTTTAGAGCAAGGATGTAAAGGAATGTGAGGGAGGGTGCCTTTTGGCAGTCCCCTCCCAGCCCCTCTCTAACCCTCTTCCTCTTTGGGTCTCTCCCACACTCATCCCCAGGGGTTTGGGTGTGTTCATTCCATTTTGTTACAAATGGAAACCCTACTCATCTTTCTCTGGGGGCTTTCTGATCGGGCTGCTATGACAGAAGAACAGAAAGGCAGACATAAACAAGATATCTCTCTCTCATGGTGCCGGGGGCTGTGAAATCCAAGGTCAAGGCACCAGCAGGTCTGGCTGTTTGGTGAATGCCCTCTTCCTGGTTTATAAACAACCGGTCATCTTTTTGCTGTATCTTTATACGGCGGAAAGGGGAGGAGAGGAAAGAGAACTCTCTGGGCTCTTGCTCTCTCTACCTCTTGCTCTCTCTCCCTATCTTTCTAAATTGAGACAGAGTTGACATATAACATTGCATCCATTTCAGGCATACAACATAGGTCTATATTTGTATATATTACAAACTGATCACCACAATGTCTTGCTAACACCCATCACCACACACAGTTACAATTCTTTTTTTCTTGTCATGAAACTTGTAAGACCTACGCTCGTCAGTTCAGTTCAGTTGCTCAGTCGTGTCCGACTCTTTGCAACCCCATGAACAGCAGCAAGCCAGGCCTCCCTGTCCATCACCAACTCCCGGAGTCCACCCAAACCCATGTCCATTGTGTCGGTGATGCCATCCAACCATCTCATCCTCTGTCGTCCCCTTCTCCTCCTGCCCTCAATCTTTCCCAGCATGAACCACTTCCAAATATACAACACAGTATATTAACTCTAGTTAGTGGGCTCTACATTACATCGCCAGTACTTAGTTTATAATTTTTTCATAAGTTTGTGCCTCTGACCACCTTCACCTATTTCACCCACCCACTCCCCACCTCTGGCAGCCACTGATTTGTTCTTTGTATCTGTAGCCATGTGTTTGGGATTTGTTTTAGATTGCACATAAAGGAAGTCAGACAGTATTTGTCTTTCTCTGTCTGACTTATTTCACTTTAGCATAATGACCTCTAGGTCTACCCATGTTGTCACAACTGGCAGAATTTCTTTCTTTTTATGGCTGAATTAGATAGATAGATGGGCTTCCCTTGTGGCTCAGCTGGTAAAGAATCCACCTGCAATTCTGGAGACCTGGGTTCAATCCCTGGGTTGGGAAGATCCCCTGGAGAAGGGAAAGGCTACCCATTTCAGTATTCTGGCCTGGAGAATTCCATGGGCTGTATAGTCCATGGGGTCGCAAAGAGTCGGACTAAGCAACTTTCACTTTCACTTTAGATAGATATAGATGTGTGTTTATAATATCACATGTATAATACATAGTAATATATATATCACATCTATATCCATTTTAGGTATATGTGTAATATACATATATATATACACACACACAGACATAAAATACATACATGCTGTGCTGTGCTTAGTTGCTCAGTTGTGTCTGACTCTTTGTGACCCCATGGACTGTAGCCCCTAAGTCTCCTCTGCCCATGGAATTCTCCTGGCAAGAATACTGGAGTGGGTAGCCAGTTCCTTTCTCCAGCGGGTCTTCCCAACCCAGGGATTGAACCCAAGTCTCCCAGATTGATGGATTCTTTACCTTCTGAGCTACCAGGGAAGCCCAAGAATATTGGAGTGGGTAGCCTATCCGTTTTCCAGGGGATCTTCCCAACCCAGGAATTGAACCGGGATCTCCTGCATTGCAGGTGGATTCTTTACCAGCTGAGCTACCAGGGAAGCCCCATAATACATACATATATGTATCCACATAGGTATGGGGCTCCCCAGGTGGCTCAGTGGGTAAAGAACCTGCCTGCACTGCAGGAGAAGCAGAAGACTCAGGTTGAAGTCTCAATCCCTGGACTGAGAAGATCCCCTGGAAGGGGCATGGCTACCATCCCAGTGTTCTTGCCTGGAGAATCTCATGGACAGAGGAGCCTGGTGGGCTACAGTCCATGGTGTCGCAAAGAGTCAGACATGACTGAAGTGGCTGAGCACACATAGGCATACTGTGTATATGTACACACGTATGGATGGATATGGGCTTCCCTGGTGGCTCAGTCAGTAAAGAATCTGCCTGACATGAAGGAAACCACCGCCTGTCAATGCAGGAGACACAGGTTTAATCCCTGGATTAGGATGATACCCTGGAGAAGGAAATGGTAACCCACTCCAGTATTCTTGCCTGGGAAATCCCATGGACAGAGGAGCCTGCCTGGCTACAGCCTGTGGGGTTGCAAAGTGTAGGACACGACTTAGCGACTTGTATAGATATATGTGTGTGTGTATATGTGTGTATGTATATATTACATCTTTTTCATCCATTCATCCATCAGTGGATATGGGGTCTCTTTTACAAGGTCTCCACCTTCCTGCTCTAAACACTTCTGAACACCCCTTCTAATACCATCCCCTTGGAGGTTAGGCTTCAACATTCGAGTTTGGGGCATTCCCTCTATAGCACTCAGTTTCCCTATATCTCCATCCTTCCACCCCTCCCTCACAACCCTCCCAGGGTCACGGCAGGACCCCAGGCTGCGCTGGCAGGGGAGCCCCGCCCTGGGACGCTCCTTCTTGCATGGGCCAGAGCTGGACGACAACGGGCAGCTGCAGATCCAACGTGATGGCATTTATAGGCTGCACATCCAGGTGACATTAGCCAACTGCTCCTCCTCCGTGTGGACCGCCGAGCCCCAGAGAGCTACGCTGACGGTGGCCATCTGCTCCCCTGCCGCCCACAGCATCAGCCTGCTACGCCTCAGCTTCCACCGCGGAGGCTGCTGGGTCGCCTCCCAGCGCCTCACCTTTCTGGCTCGCGGGGACATTCTCTGCACCAACCTTACTCTGCCTCTGTTGCCTTCCAGAAACGCTGATGAGACTTTTTTTGGGATTCAGTGGGTGCGCCCTTGACCCTGGCACTTCCTAGCCCAGGTTTTTAAATACTTTTTTTTTCTCTTTCTTTCTCTTTCTTTCTTTTCTTGCTCTCTTCTTCTTTCTCTTTATCTTTCCTTTTCTTTCTTTTTCTTTATCTTTGTTTCTTTCCTTGCTTTCTTTTCTTTTTTCTTTTGCTTTGTTTCTTTCTTTTTCTCTTTCTACTTTTCCTTTTCCTTCTTTGTTTCTTTCTTTTTTTTTTTTTAGCCCCCACTTTATAGCATGTGAGATCTTAGTTCCCCAACCAAATATGGAATTCACACCCCTTGCATTTGAAGGGCAGAGTTTTAACCCCTAGACTGTCTTGAGAGTGCATTGTTAAAGCATAGGAATATAATTGATATTTCTATATTGATTTGGGGGCTTGAAGGTTTTTTTTTTTAATTAATATTAAAATATTTTTCTAAAAGCTCTTCCTTTCCAAGTATGATACTTTTTTTTTTCCTCATACAACATGTGGGTCACTTCACACTTGTATCTTTAGGATAAATTTCTAGAAGTGGAATGGCTGGGTCCAAGAGGGTGTGTTTATAATTTTGATATTTATTAACAAATTGGCCTCCATAGGTGTTGAATCAATTTAGATTTTTAGTCTACTGTGTGTGATCGTGGCTGCTCCATGGGATATGAAAGAAAGCTTTTTCTTTGTCTTATTTCTAGTAAAAGAGAAGCCTGACTGCCCTCCATACTTCAGTGTCACTTAAGTCATTTATATTTTCTTTTCTGTAAAAGCATGTGTAGACACTCTTTTTTTAAAATTGAGGTGAAATTCACATAACATAAAATTAGCCCTCTTAAAGTTTACATTCACATAACTATATTCAACACCTTGTAATAAGACAAAATGGAGAAGAATATGACTCTCCAAACACCACAAGTTGTCATTTCTCTAGCCTGTGGTGAAGACATGAGAACTTAACGAGGAAAAGAGTTAGTGGTGACTCATAAGTTAAGAAGAGAATGGAAGAGAGACTGAGAATAGAATCTCCTGATAGTGCAGAAATGAGCATAAACAGGAGGTAAATACTTTCAAAAGGTATTCTTATGTATTCTTAGGTACTTTTGTGATAAAAGAAGATAATAATAAGGCTAACATTATCCTGATACCAAAGCCAAAGACACTACAAGAAAAGGAAGTTATAGACCAATATACCTGACAGGTATAGACAAGTATAGATCCTCAGCAAAATATTAACAAACCAAATTCAACAGTACATTTGATGGGTCATACACATGATCCAGTGGGATTTATTCTAGGGAAGCAAGGATGGTTCAACGTGTGCAAATAATCAATGTAATACACCACATTAACAGAATGAAAGATTAAAAACCATCTCAGTAGATGCAGGAAAATCTTTTCCCAAAACTCAACATTCATTCATGATAAAACACTCAACAGATCAGTAGAGGGAACTTACCTCAAGATAATAAAGGCCATATATGATAAGTCCTCGGAGAAGGCAATGGCACCCCACTCCAGTACTCTTGCCTGGAAAATCCCATGGACGGAGGAGCATGGTAGGCTGTAGTCCATGGGGTTGCTAAGAGTCAGACATGACTGAGTGACTTCACTTTCACTTTTCACTTTTCACTTTCATGCATTGGAGAAGGAAATGGCAACCCACTCCAGTGTTCTTGCCTGGAGAATCCCAGGGATGGGGGAGCCTGGTGGGCTGCCGTCTATGGGATCACACAGAGTTGGACATGACTGAAGTGACTTAGCAGTATGATAAGTCCCCAGCTTACATCTTATTCAATGGTGAAAACCTGAAAGCTTTTCCTGTAAGATCAGGAACAAGACAAGGATGCCCACACTCTCATCACTTTTATTCAACAAAGTACTGAAGGTCCTAGCCAGAGTAATTAGGCAGAAAAAGAAGTAAAAGACATCCAAATGAGGAAGGAAGAAGAAAAATTGCCTCTATTTGTAGATGATATAATTTTATGTATAGAAAACCCTAAATACTCCACTAAAATAAATGTTAAAATTAGCAAACAAATTTAGTAAAGTTGCAGAGTACAAAATCAATATACAAAAATCAGTTTTGTCTCTATGCATTAACAGTGAACTATCAGAGAAATTAAGGAAACAATTCCATTTATAATTGCACAGAAAATTTAATCAAGGAGATGAAAGGTAAATTTACTGAAAACTATAAGACAGTGATGAAATTGAAGAGGACACAAATAAATGGAAAGATATTCCATGATCATGGATTGGAAGAATTATTATGTTCAAAATGTCTATATTACTCAGAGCAAACTATAGGTTCAATACAACCCCTATCAAAATTTGAAAGGCACTTTTCACAGAAAAAGCAGTCCTCAAATTGCATGGAGCCACAAAAGACCCCAAAGAGCCAAAGCAAACTTAAGAAAGAAGAACAAAGCTGCAAGCACCATAGTTCCTGATTTCAAACTATATCACAAAGTTATAGTAGTCAAAACAGCATAATAGTACTGGCATAAAAATAGACACACAGATCAGTGGAACAGAAGAGAGAGACCAGCAATAAGTATATGCATAGGTGATAAATTAATTTATGAAAAATGAGCCAAGAATATACCATGGGTAAAGCCAGCCACTTCAATAAATAGTACTGGGAAAACCAGACAACCACATGGAGAAGAATGAAACTGAATCCTTACCTTACACCATACATAAAAATAAACTCAAAAAGGATTAAAGATATCAACATAGTGGTAAATTCCTTAATACTTGTCTTGGAAATGATTTTTTTTGGATTTGACACCAAAAGGAACAGCAACAAAAGCAAAAATAAACAAGTTGGACTAGATCAAATTAAAGTACTTCTGCACAGCAAAGGAAACCATCAACCAAAGGAAAAGACAACCTGGGGAATGGGAGGAAATATTTGTAAGCCATATATCTGATAATGGATTGGTACACAAGTGTACAATGAACTCATACAACTCAATAGCCAAAAAAAAAAAAAAAAAAATCCAACTTTTAAAAATGAGCAGCAGACGGACCGAATAGACTTTTTTACAAAAAGAGACTCACAAATGGCCAACAAGTATATGAAAAGGTGCTCAACATCACTAATCATTAGGAAAACGCAAATCGAAACCATGATGATCACACCTCTCAGATGGCTGTTATTAAAAAGACAACAAATGACAAGTGTCAGCAATGAAGTAGATAAGTAGAACCCTAGTACACCGTTGGTGGGGAGGTAAATTGGTGCAATTGCTATGGAAAGCAGTATGGAGACTCCTCAAAAAGTTAAAAATAGAACTACCATATGACCCAGCAGTTCCTCTCCTGGGTATTTATCCAAAAATTTAAAAACACTAATGAGAAAAGATACATGCACCCCTGGGTTCATTGCAGCACTATTCATAATAGCCAAGATACAGAAACAACCTAAGTGCCCAACAATAGACAAATGGATAAAGAAGTTGAGATAGACAGATAGATGATGGAATATCGTTGTTTAGTTTAGCTAAGTCATGTCTTACTTTTTTGTGTGACCCATGGACTGTAGCCCTCCGGGCTCCTCTATCCATGCAAGAATCCAAGCAAGAATACTGAAGTAGGTTGCCGTTTCCTTCTCCAGGCGATCTTCCTGACCCTGGGATCAAACCCACATCTCCTGCATTGGCAGTTGGGTTCCTTACCACTGTGCCACCAGGGAAGCCTACAATGGAATATTACTCAGCCATTAAAAAAGAATGAAATCTTGCCATTTGAGATAGCTTGGATAGACCTAGAGGGTATTATGGTAAGTGAAATAAGTCAGATAGAGAAAGGCAAAAACTGTGTGATTTCACTTACATGTGGAATCTTAAAACAATAAATAAATAAATGCATAAACAGAACAGAAACAGAGTTATTGGTACAGAGAACAAACAAATGGTTGCCAGAGGAGAGTGGAGTGGGAGAAGGAAAGAAATTTGATCAGAGAGATTAAGAGGTACAAACTTCCGGTTGCCAAATAAATAAGTCATGGGTATGAAATTCAGTGTGCAGAATATAGTCAGTAACTGTGTAATACCTTTGTATAGTGACCTATCATAACTAGTTTATAGTGGTGATCACTTTGAAATGTATAGAAATACCAACTCACTATGTTGTGTACCAGGAACTGATATAGTGTCACAGGACAATTATACTTCAAAAACAAACAAACTCACAGAAAAAGAGGTCAGAGTTGTGACTGCTAGAGATTGGGGGTAGGGGAGAGCAAGAATTGGATGAAAGCAGTCAGAAGGTACAAACTTCCAGTTATGAGATAAGTAAACACTAAGGATATAATAGTATAACATAATAAATATAATTAACACTGCTGTACATTATATATGATAGTTGTTAAGAGAATGAATACTGAGTTCTCATACCAAAGAAAATTTTTTCTATTTTTGAAAATTTGTATCTCTACAAGATGATAGATGTTCTCTAAACTCAATAATCATTTCATGGTGTATGTAAGTCAAGTTATTATGCTATGCTAAGTTACTTCAGTCGTCTCTGACTCTGCGACCCTCTGGACTGTATGCAATCTGCCAGGCTCCTCTGTCCATGGGATTCTCTAGGTAAGAATACTGGAGTGGGTAGCCTTTCCCTTCTCCAGGGGATCCTCCCAACCCAGGGACTGAACCCAGGTCTCCTGCATTGCAGGCAGATTCTTTACCAGCTGAGCCACAAGGGAAGCCCCAAAAGACAAGAAATAACAATTATTAGTGATTTGATGTGGTGGAAAGGAAATCATTGTGCATAATCAGTGGAAATATGAATTGGTACAACCACTATGGAAAACAGTGTAGTTCAAAAAAATTAAAAGTAGAACTACTACAAGATACAGCTATCCCACTTCTGGGTACAGACCCAAACAAATTGAAAGCAGGAACTCAAAGAGATATTTTTAAAGCCATGTTCATAGCAGCACTATTTATTCACAATAGCCAAGAGGTGGAAGCAACCAGATGTCCATCGATTGGTGAACAAATGAACAAAATGTGATATGTACATACAATGGAATATTATTCAAGCTGAAAAAGGAAAGAAATTTGGCACATGCTACCTGGATGGACATTGAGGACACTATGCTTAGCGAAATAAGCTAATCACAAAGTACTGTGTCAAGCAGTTGTAAACCAAGTTCTAAAGCATGATGGGGAACTACCTAGGAAACTCTGAGTTTTTGAAGTAAATTCTTAATGTTTCATATTGTTAATATCTTGAAAATTTGTTAAATATTGGAAACCTTACCACTATTTTCAGATCCAACAGACTTGTTGTAAAAGTTGGAAAAACAAAATACTGTGTCATTCCACTCATAAGAGGTCTCTGGAGAAGTCAAATCCATAGGGACAGAAAGTAGATGGCGGGGGGCCAGGGACTGGGACAGGGGATGGGGAGTCAGTGTTTCATGGAGACACAGTTTCTATTTGGGAAGATGAGATAGTTCTGGAGATGGATGGTGGAAATGGTTGTACAACAATGTGAATGTACTTAACACCAGCGAACACTGCACTTAAAATGGTGACATTTGTATCATGTGGTTATATTGCAGTTACAAAAAAAGTCTCGGTGGAGCCATCTCCTAACAACTAAAAAAATGGCTACTTTGTATAGACAGCTTAACATGCACTGGTGTATAAGTTGGCTAGGGCTATATAACAAAGAACAACAAACTAGATGACTTAAAAAACAGAAATGGATTGTCACACCATCCTGGAAGCCAGAAGTATAAGATCAAGGTTATCAGTAAGGCTGGTTCCTTTTGATAGCAGTGAGAGACTGTTCCCAAGTCCTCTGCCAGTTTCTGGTGGTTTGCAGGCAATCTTGGATGTCCTTGGGCTGGTAGATGCACCATTCTGATATCTGCTTTCATCTTCACATAGCAGTCTCCTGTGTGTGTCGAAATTTCCCCTTTTTTGTAGAACAGTCATATTGAATTAGGGATCCTTTAGTCCAAAGTATGATCTCATCTTAACTGCATCTGCAACAAACTATGTGCAAATAGCCTCACATTCTGAGGTCCTGGGGGTTAGAACATCAACATGTGAATTTGAGGGGGTACGATTAAACCCACAGCAGTCGACCACTCTAAAAACCTTGTCTTATCCAAATGTGACAGAAAACCTATGTAGGTTGAGGTATGTGAAATGGCAAGTAGAAAATTGCCAAATGCTGAGATGGGCTCCATGAGAAGGCAAACTGAACACTGCAGCCCAGCCAAGGACACAATTTTAGGTCCACCTCTATGGAATGGCAAATTGGTCACATGCTGACAATACGGTTTAGCACACTTCACCGAGATTCAAAGAGGTTATACAATTTCTCTGAGCCCATATAACTCAGGTGAAGCTGGAGTTGAAACCCAGATCTACGAAATATCAAAGTCATCCCTCACAAGACCATTCTAGACATTCTGCAGCTTCATGAGGTTCCCTGATGGCTCAGGCTGACTCTCTCTGCTTCCAGAATAAACCACGGGCCCTGTGGTATTTCAATAGATTTTTTTAGGCAGCTGCTTTCTCCCCCACCATCCCATTGTACTCTGAATTCTTTGAAAGACACGAAACAAAAAGAGAAAAAAAGAAGGCGCTATTTGAGCTGGGGGTAACCCAGAAGTTATCCCCAGAAACTGTGAATATGTTACCTTTTAAGGTAAAAGGGAATTTGCAGATACAGTTAAGCCCTGAGATGGGGAAGTGTGTGCCTGAAACCATGTACAAGCCCTTGTGTCCTTGCCTTTAGAAGTAAAATGCTGACTCAGGACCTTGTGATTGGCCCTCCATGGTTTTTCAGTGTTTTAAGCTTCTTGAGGCTTTCAAAGGCTAAGTAAAGGATCTCTCTTAGTAAATGTCATGTTGCACTTGAAAATATGCTGGTTATTTTCAAATATCTTTTGATATTGATTTCTAACATAATTCTACAGTGATAAGAGTACAGACTATGATTTCAATACCTTCAGACTATAAAAATTTTGCACCTTCTTTTATGTCCCTGGATATGTTCCAGTGTCTCCTGGTTTATAGTCTATGGGAACTTGAATAGAATTTGTATCCTGCTATTGTGTGAAAATTGTGTAAATCTTAACTGTGTTGTATTGGATCATAGTGCTTTTTGGGTCTACTATATCCTTCTACTTTTCTGTCTATTCATTCTATTAATTTTTGAGAGTTTGATATTGAAACTTGATATTAAAAACCTTAATTTATTTACTTAAAAATAATTGCAATATATAGTGGAACTATATGTAACTTTGTTCAGTATTTTTCAAGTGTTATCATACTGTCATATGTATTATCACTATTTATGTATTTATGTATCTATTATGTGTTTATGTATCTATCATTTCTTGAAGCTGGAAAAATCAGTCAAACGTAATAGATATATAAACACATGTGTTTAGGATACTATTTATGTATCACATTTATGCATTAACACTGTAAATGTGTTATCATACTGTCATAATTTTAAAAAATTAAAAAGAGTTAATGATTGGGAAATGTGAAGATAAAGAAACAAAGACTAGCTGTTGGACTAGGGAACTGGTAACAACTTCGACTAAAATTCTGCCATGTGGCAGAATCAGAGAACTCTCAGTTCCCTGAAAGATATTTGTAAAGGCCTGACTCACTTTCCTAAATTCGTTTTACAGGAAGCAGACCCCCTGCAGGGGAAAGCTGCTGACCACAAGAACACAGACCCTAGACTGGTTAAAACCAGAAAATTGACGTTCAAATTTCACCTTGACACCAACCAGTCTGAGGATTGTCCACGAGCTGATCACACCATGCTTCTTGAACACCATAAAACTCCTCACCACCCCTCCAGGGTGGGTCACACGGTCTTGAGGGCATTAGCCCCCTGTGGCCCCCTTTGCCTGGCAAAGCAATAATAAAGCAAAGTGAAAGTGAAAGTCTCTCAGTCGTGTCCGACTCTGCAACCCCATGGACTTTACAGTCCATGGAGTTCTCCAGGCCAGAATATTGGAGTGGGTAGCCTTTTCCTTCTCCAGGGGATCTTCCCATCCCAGGGATCGAACCCAGGTCTCCCACATTGCAGGCAGATTCTTTACCAGTGAGCCACCAGGGAAGCCAGGCAAAGCAATAAAAACTACTCTTATCTGCTGCTGCTAAGTCACTTCAGTCGTGTCTGACTCTGTGCGACCCCATAGACAGCAGCCCACCAGGCTCCCCCGTCCCTGGGATTCTCCAGGCAAGAACACTGGAGTGGGTTGCCATTTCCTTCTCCAATGCATGAAAGTGAAAACTCAAAGTGAAGTTGCTCAGTCGTGTCTGACCCTCAGCAACCCCATGGACTGCAGCCTTCCAGGCTCCTCCATCCATGGGATTTTCCAGGCAAGAGTATTGGAGTGGGGTGCCATTACCTTCTTTGCTACTCTTTTCTACTTTACCCAAAACTCTGTCTCCACATTTCTATTCAGCACAGGTGAACAGAGGCCAAGTTTCAGCAACATGCCCAGTGTCACCATAAGTTCTTATAAGAGAAAGGCAAGAGGGTCAGAGAAAGAGATGTGATGATAGAAGCAGAGGTCGTAGTCACAGAGAGATAGGAGATGCTGTGCTGCTGGCTTTGAAGATGGAGGAAGGGGGCCATGAGCCAACGAATGTGGTGGTTTCTTGAAGCTGGAAAAATCAGTGAAACATATTCTCACCCTGGAATCTCTGGAAGGCACACACGTTGATTTTAGCTCAACGAGACCCATTTCAGACTCTGACCTTCAGGACTATAAGAATACAGTAAGTCCCCCACATACAAACCAGTTCCATTCTGAGAGCATGTTTGTTGTTCATAAGCCAAAGTTAGCCCTGATACCCGACTAAACCCATCAGCTCTACAGTACTGTACAGCAATAGGTTTATAATAATACTTTTCACACAAATAACACATAAAACACAAACCCCAAAAATAAAGAAAACATTTTTTAATCTTACTGTACAGTAAGATTAAGTGTTTTCATCTTAAAAAGGACAGTAGTAGAGTACAACTATCGGTGCTTCTTAGTGGTACCAGCCGCTAAGAAGCTATAGTAACAGCTTCATCACCGCTGCTCTTACACTTGCTTCCAGACATCCTGGGCTTGAAATAAAGATACTGAACCACTGTACTCTAGTCAGTGCTATACAGTCAGTACACAAAGCACCACCACTTGGAGACGGTGCACACAAGTGACGAGACGAACACGTGACGAGACGAACACGTGACACGCAAACTAATTTACATGATCGGACCTGCGCATGCGCATTCCCATCTTTGACTTTTAACAACCTGAAGGTTCGATGTAGGGGACTTACTCTATAAACTGTGTTTTGTGTTTTGTTTTAAAGACTTTTTTTCTTTTTATGTAGACCATTTTCAAAGTCTTTATTGAATTTGTTACAGTATTACTTCTGTTTTCTGTTTTGTGCTTTCTCTTTGGCTCCAAGGCAGATTGGACCTTAGTTCCCCAACCAGGGATTGAACCCTCTCCCCCTGCATTGGAAGGCAAAGTGTGAACCACCAGACCTCCAGGGAAGTTCCTTGTGTTGTGTTAAGGCACAGCATTGATGGTCATTTTTCACAGCAGGCACAAGGAACTCATGTGTTCCCTTCTCTTTGCCATGGTCAATGCCTCTCTCCCTCTCTACCTCTCTCTTCATAGATCTCACTCCTTTCTCTCACACCTGAGTTCTGTCTTTATCAATGCACAGGGAACTTCACATTTCTCAACAAGCATGCCAAAATTACATACTAGAACCCATTGACAGATATTAACAAAAGGACCATCATCTACTTCCAGAAATGAATTGTGCCACCCCACTTGAATGCAAAGGACTACCATCAGGATTATGAGCCCCACCAAGGCAGAAATGGGAAATGCTCGTGGGTGTGTTATAAAGTACAAAATGAGGACTTTCTGTCTGTCCACTGGTTAAAGCTTGGCACTTCCACTGTAAGAAGCATAGGTTCCATCTGTGGTAGGAAAACTAAGATCTCACATGCCCTGTGGCAAAAAAAAAAAAAAAATAAAAAGCTATAGTAATAATGAAGTAGAAAATGAGGCTAGAACTAGGTTATGCCAAGCTCCAATAAGAGGCTAAGAACTGAGAATTTATTGCCCAGGCAAGAAGGAGCCATTGAAGATGTTAGAGTGGGGGAGGGGTACCACCATTGCATTTACAGTTTTACAAGGAACATTCTACATAGTCTCCAATCCCAGGACTAGATAAAAAATTCTCTCCTCTTGCACCTATTTAACTACTGGTACTTTTCTTCATGGTCTTCCTAGGTGGCTCAGTGGTAAAGAACCCACATGCCAGTGCAGGAGACTTGGATTTGATCCCTGGGTTGGGAAGATCTCCTGGAGGAGTGCACAGCAACCCACTCCAGCACTCTTCCCTGGAGAATCCCAAGGACAGAGGAGACTGGTGGTCTACAGCCCATAGTGTCGTACAGAGTTGGACACGCCTGAAGCAACTTAGCACGCACGCATACGTTCCTTCATAGGGCTGTTTACAGTTAAACAGCCATACACGGAAATAGTTGCTAACTCTCCATCCAGACCAAGCTGGCCTTGTTTACTTCAGGCATTAGTGTCTATGGTATAGCATGGGAATGAGTGTAATAATGATAGAGAAGAAAGGAGAAATACTTGCAAAAGGAAAGACCAAAGGAAGGAAGGCTCAACATCATTAGTCATCAAGGAAATGCAAATAAAGACCATCATAAGATAGCATCACCTTCCCTCTAGGATGGCTATATTCAGAAAAAACAGACAATTAAAAATAGTGTCAATGGGACTTCCCTGGTGGTCCAGTGGTTAAGATTCCCCACTTTCATTGCCAGGGGCATGGGTTTGATACCTGACGGGGGAACTAACATCCCACATGCCGCAGGGTGTAGCCAAAAAAAATTACTGTCAAGGATGGAAACAGATCAGAACAGTGGTGGTTAATTTTATATGTCAACTTGACTGGATCACAGATGTCCTGATGTCTGGTTAGGCAATACTGCTGGGTGTTTCTGGAGGAAATTAGCCTTTGACTCAGCAGACCGAGTAAGCAGCTCTGCGCTCCCCAGTGTGGGGAGGTGGGGCATCATCCAATGTGTTGGCCTGAATAGAACACAGGCAGAGAAAGGGAAAAGGAGAAGATGCCTCCTCTTCCTGCCTGCCTGCCTGAGTCCTGCCCTTCAGCTGGAACTGACACCAATATCTCCCCTAGTTCTCAGGCCTTTGGATTTGGACTGAAATTATACCCACATCTCTCCTAGAACTCCAGCTTGAAGATGTCAGGTCATGGGGCAAATTCCCAAGAGCCAATTCTTTACAATAAATCTCTACAAATATGCATTTCTTGCGTGCATGCTCAGTCACTACAGTCATGTCTGACTCTTTGCAACAGCATGGATTGTAGCCCACCAGGCTGCTCTGTCCATGGGATTCTCCAGGCAAGAATATTGGAGTGGGTTGCCACGCCCTCCTCCAGGGGATCTTCCCAATCTGGGGGTCGAGCCCAAGTCTCCTGTGTCTCCTGCATTGGCAGGCAGGTTCTTTATCCACTGGGCCACCCGGGAAGCCCATGCATCTCTTACTGGTTCTGTTTCTCTGGAACATCCCCAACTAATACAAGAACTCTCATATATTGCTGGTGTGATTTTAAAACGGTTGTAGCAGGACTTCCCTGGTCCAGTGGCTAAGACTCCCAATGCTGGGCACCTGAGTTTAAACCCTGGTCAGGGAACTAGACCCCATATGCTGCAACTAAAGATACCATGTGTTGCAACTAAGACCCAGCACAGCCAGATACATAAATTTTTTAAAAATAAATATTAAAATAAATAAAATGGTGTACTATCTGTGGGAAGCACAGTGCCTCAAAAGTTACACATAGAGTTACCACGTGACCCAGCAATTTCACTCCCAGGTATATACCCAAGAGATTTGTTGTCCACACAAACACTTGGACACAAATGTCCATCTCAATATTATTAACAATAGCCCCAAACTGAGACGACCCAAATGTCTGTCAACAGATACTAAAATTTGATACACCAATAGGATAGAAGATCATTTGGCAGTGAAAGAGGTGAAGTACTGACCCATGTTACAACATTCATGCATCTTGAAAATATGATGCTAAGAGAAAGAAATCAGATACAAAATCAGATACATGATTTCAGTTTTGTTTTTTTATTTGGAGACATTGGGTCTTAGTTGGTCCAGCCAAGTTAACACATAAAAGTAACCAGTACACAGAATCTTTCATTGCAGAGCACATGCTTCTCCCTAGCTGTGGCATGTGGGCTCAGTAGTTACAACGGGCAGTTTTAGTTGCCCCACATCATGTGGGATCTTAGTTCCCCAACCAGGGATTAAACACAAGTCCCCTGCATTGGAAGGCGGATTCTTAACCACTGAACTACTAGGGAAGTTCTATGATTCTGTTTATGTGAAATGTTCCCAATAGACAAATCCATAGAGACAGAAAGTGGATTCAGTTCAGCTCAGTTCAGTTCAGTTCATTCGCTCAGTCGTGTCCAGCTCTTCGAAACCCCGTAGACCGCAGCACGCCAGGCCTCCCTGTCCATCACCAACTCCCAGAGTCTACTCAAACTCATCTCCATTGAGTCGGTGATGCTATTCAACCGTCTCATCCTCTGTCGTCCTCTTCTCCTCCTGCCCTCAATCTTTACCAGCATCAGGGTCTTTTCAAATGAATCAGCTCTTCGCATCTGGTGGCCAAAGTATTGGACTTTCAGTTTCAACACCAGTCCTTCCAATGAACACTCAGGACTGATCTCCTTTAGGATGGTCTCATTGGATCTCCTTGCAGTCCAAGGGACTCTGAAGAGTCTTTACAACACCACAGTTCAAAAGCATCAATTCTTCGGTGCTCAGCTTTCTTTATAGTCCAACTCTCACATCCACACATGACTACTGGAAAAACCATAGCCTTGACAAGATGGACCTTTGTTAGCAAAGTAATGTCTCTGTTTTTTAATAAGCTGGCTAGGTTGGTCATAACTTTTCTTCCAAGGAGTAAGCAAAAGTGGATTAGTAGTTATATTACCCAGAGTTCTCCAAACAGAATCAATGCTGCTGCTAAGTCGCTTCAGTCGTGTCCGACTCTGTGCGACCCCATAGACGGCAGCCCACCAGGCTCCCCCGTCCCTGGGATTCTCCAGGCAAGAACACTGGAGTGGGTTGCCATTTCCTTCTCCAATGCATGAAGGTGAAAAGTGAAAGTGAAGTTGCTCAGTCGTGTCCGACTCTTAGCGACCCCATGGACTGCAGCCTACCAGGGTCCTCCGTCCATGGGATTTTCCAGGCAAGAGTACTGGAGTGGGGTGCCATTGCCTTCCCTGAAACAGAATCAATAGGACGCATAAAAATATAGAAAGAGATTTAGTATCAGAACTTGGTTTACACCACCATGAAGCTGAACAAGTCCCAACATCTACAGTTGGCAAGCTGGAAACCCAAGAAAGTTGATGATATCATTCAGTTCAAAGGTCCACAGATTCTAGCTAATCGGAGGATTTGAAGTTTCACTTTGAATATGAAGATAGAAGATAGAAGAATATGAATATATTATATCAATGTTTCAGACTGAAACATTGATTTCAGTCTGAGTGTAAAGGCAAGAAATAAAAATAAAGGCAGTGGAAAAGGCCAATATCCCAACTCAAAGACTGTCAGACAGGAGGATTGTCCTCTTACTCAGTGGGGTGTTTTGTTTTTTTTTTTTTTCCTATTTGGGGCTTCAACTGATTAGATCAGGCCCACCTACATTAGGGAGGGCAATCTGCTTTACTCAGTTTACTGATTCAAATGTCAACAAGGTCCAAAGTCATGGACTACTAAAGCTGGAGGTCATCTGGTCTAGTCCTTTTATTTAGAAGAAGCTGAGACCAGGATCTTCCCTGGAGGGAAGACCTTTGCAGACACACCCACAATAGTGTTTGGCCAAATATCCAGGCACACTGTGATCCAGTCAAGTTAACACATGAAAGTAACCACCACAGTGGTTTCCTAGGGAGGGAGGACTGGAGACTAACTGATGATGGATACAACGTTCTTTGGGAGGAGAATGAATGTGTTCTAAAATTCATTAGGGTGTTAGATGCATAATTCTGTAAATGTACTAAAAAGACACTGCAATTATATAATTTAAATGGATAAATTTTCTGGTATGATATGTGAGTTATATCTCAAAAAAGCTGTCACAAAAATAAAAGAGGGGACAGGGACTTGCCTGGTGGTCCCTTGGTTAAGATTCAGTGCTTCATAATGCAGGGGGCACAGGTTTGATCCCTGGTCGGTGGAACTAAGATCGCACATGCTACATGGTGTAGCAAAAATAATAATAATAATACATTAAAAAAATAGGAAACAGAACATTGTAAATCAACTATACTCCAATGACATTTTGTAAAAATAAAAAGAGTAAAATTCACAGAGCATGTAAAAATAAAATTAAAAATAAATAAAAAGAAACATAAAGGTGCTGCAAGATGGCAATATGTTATAAACCTGATGTCTCACAAGTGTGGTTTCTGAAAATTATCTGCCATATACAACTTTCAGTTTTTTCAGAAATTAAAACCCCAGTTCTTGTTTCTCCCTTTCTTTCCTCTTTTTCCTCATCTGAGCTTTTCAACACAGCAAAGGAGATGAAAGGAGGCAGAGAAATTAGTGAGGGAGAGAAACTGAAAAGTGGACCCTTAGGCTATTTGTTAGCCTGTTCTATCATTGTTTCATTTTATAATGTTCACTGCTGGAAAACATAAAAACAATTTTACTCTGATGAAAATCTCATTATCTCTGGTCTCAATTGTTTTTTTTTTTAATTTTATATCAGAGTACAGTTGATTTACAGTGCTGTGTTGATTTCTAGTGTACAGCAAAGTGATATAGTCATCCATATACATAATCTATTCTTCTTCAAATTCTTTTTTTTAATATTTATTTTTATTTATTTGGCTGTGCCTGTCTTAGTTGCTGCATGTAGGGTTTAGTTCCCTGACCAGGGATCAAACCTGTGCCCCCTGCATTGGGAGAGCAGAGTATAAGCCACTGCACCACCAGGGAAGATCTTGGTCTCAGCTTCTTCTAAATAAAAGGACTAGACCAGATCACCTCCAGCTTTAGTAGTCCATGACTTTGGACCTGAAGGGAGGAAGGGGAATCACTATGAAATCCAATGATTTACACTCAGATAAAACACAGCTAGCTGTAATACAGCTAATTTTAGGACACTATCTAAAAAAATTGTTCTTTGTCCATCAACTGCATCCCATGATGAGGTATTCCAAATGTATGTTTTAGTGAAAATAAAATCGTCTAGGAATTAAAAAGAGAGCTTCTGGATTATGAGAAATGTCCATGGAGTTACTCTTAATTCAAGTGTAATGGGAAAAAAAATAATAAAAGAAGGGAGGAAGGAAGGATAGAAAGAAGAAAGGAAGAAGAAAGGAGGGAGGGAGGGAAGGAAGGAAGGAGGAAAAGGTGTTACAGCAGAGAAGTATATAAGTAAAGAAAAATTAAGAGCTTGCTCACCACCTATTTCTACAAGGAGGAAGTCACAACCCACCACAGCTGCTGACCAACCATGTACTCTGATGGGAATTCAGAACAGAAAACAGGAGGAGGCACCCTGTGCTTTGGACAAGCAGACCCCTCCAATTCTTTTAGTTGCTAAGTTGAGTCCAGTTCTTTGAGATTCCATGGACTGTAGCCCACCAGGCTCCTCTGTCCACGGGACTTCCCAGGCAAGAATACTGGAGTGGGTTGCCATTTCCTTCTCTAATGGATCTTCTCAACCTAGGGATCAAACCCTCATCTCCTGCATTGGCGGGAAGCTTCTTTACCACTGAGCCGCCAGGGAAGCCCACAAATTTATCCTAGGCATATAATAATGCAGCTCAAAACAACCTTAACAAAAAAATCAGCCAAAACTTCTACTATCCCCTCCCCCTTCACTCCTATGTCTTAACAACTAAATTTGAACAAAAAGAGGAAAGGAAAAAGATCATGATCTCATAGTCCCAGAATTTTTCGTTTCTCCCAAAGTTGAAAGCCAACAGTAACCACTAAAAAAGTAATAAAGTAAGAGGCTCTATATGAATTTAGACTGAATGTTTAATGTATGTGTAAGATATGAAGATGTAAAAAAAACAATAATGTAAAAAATGAACTGAAAAGTTTAACAATGCTTAAAATGAAAACTGTTTATTACATAAAGAACAGTTTAAAAATGTTTAATATCACTTTATCTTCATTATTATGAAACCACCAAGTTAGTATCTTAGGACAAATTTTAATGATTCCAGATTCTTGTATCTTCCCATACACAGAAAAGCTTTAAATTCATTAACTTGAGGCACTTGTTCTTTGCAACTAGCAGACATCTTTTATCAAGATGTATGCTTGACTGTATGTACACCCCAGCCACAAATCATGTATAAACAGGCACCTCTCCCACCTCTACAAAGCATTTATCCTCAAGCTGAGTAGCTGTCTCCTGGGCTATAGTCCTCAGTAAGACTCAAACAAAAGCTCCCAGGTGGTGTGTCTTCCTTTAAGTCGACAAGCCCATGCAAGAGAAACAGAGCATTAAGAAGCAATGAGAGGATGTGGCTGGGGTTTCATGGCTCTAACTAACTCAACCATTTTCAATTTTCAAATTCTGTTGACTGTAAAGATGCTGCTCATATGTTCCAGTGCTTATAACTGATCCTTGGGACTCAGCCTCCTAGAAAGAAATAAAACTGGGTTGGTGGGCATATTTTGCCTTGTACCAGGATTGGTGAAAGGGACAGTCCTTTGCAGTATGTCGTATTGTGACGACTTATGCATCTTCCTCAAACAGTAGCTTGGAAATATGCCAGAATTTAGTTGCCATCACATTTAAATATGAAAAAAAAAGAACGTCTTCCCTGCAGAGAATCATGAAAAGAATGGTTAACTCTTTTATCTTTGAACACTGAATGAGATAAAGTTCCAACTGCTGTGCTCTCTGTTTGTAACTGAACCAATGTTCTATATAAATAAATAGAAGGTAACTATTTAATAATCAGAGTTTAAAATATGTCTGTAACAATCAACCACAGAGCAGAAATTAATACAACATTGTTAAGAAAATATACACATGAATTTATTTACAAAACAGAAAGAGACTCAGATTGAGAGAACAAACTTATGGTTGCCAGGGGAGAAAGACAGGGGAAGGGATAGTTAGGGAGTTTGAGATGGACATGTAGACACTGCTATATTTAAAATGGATAACCAACAAGAACCTACTGTATAGAACAGGGAACTCTGTTCAATATTATGTGGCTGACTGGATGCGAAGGGAGTTTGGGGGAGAATGGATACATGGATATGTATGGCTGAGTCCCTTCACTGTTGACCTGAAACTATCACGATACTGTTAATTGGATATACCTCAATAGAAAATAAAAAGTTTAAACTTAAAAACAAAAAAAAAAACATAAGAAGTACAGAGAAATACAGACCATCTGTAACAAACCTAAATTTCAATTTGAAAAAAAATTTTTTAATTTAATACCATTTAAAAAAATCAACCTCAGTACTCTTACTACAATATTACATTCTACATACGTCATTCTGTGGTGTCAGATATCAATTTTTACTAAGGCATATTTAAGGCACAGTAGAAAACAAAACTAGTAAATTACTCGATTGTGTTTAATATTTCTTTTATTTTGCATATGTGGCTGTTCTGGATCTTAGTTGCAGCATGTGGAATCTAGTTCCCTGACCAGGGGATGTACCCCCTGCATTGGGAGCACAGAGTCTCAGCCACTGAACCACCAGGGATGTCTCACTCAAGGTTTTTTCACTGTGATTTGGAAACGATAAATCTTTATAGAATGAGACCTTTTTTTGGATTAGCTTTTTTTATTTTTTTGGCTGCATGGGGTCTCTGTTGCAGCATGTGAGATCTAGTTCCCTGACCAGGGATCAAACCAATGTCCCCTGCATTGGAAGGTGGATTCTTAGGCCCTGGAACTCCAGGGAAGTCCTCTAGGTCTCTCTCTCTTTAAATTACCCTAAAATACAATCTGTGTTTTTGGTTTTTAATCGAACACTTTAAATTAAGTTTATGTTTTATCTGTCAACTTGAATTGAAATCTTGTGTAAACTAAAAGTTTTCAAATCTGCTTACCATATGCCATTGCATAAATGTCTTTGAGCTTTAATAATAAGGGGAGACATTCAGTAATTTTCACTGAGGCAAGAGGTACGTTCAAAATGTGACAATTTGGGGGGGAAAGTGAAAGTGTTAGTTGCTAAGTCGTGTCTGACCCTTTGCAACCCCATGTACTGTAGGCCACCAGGCTCCTCTGCCCAGGCAAGAATACTGGAGTGGGTAGCCATTCCCTTCTCCAGGGGAATCTTCCCAACCGAGGGATTGAACCCAAGTCTCCTGAATTGCAGGCAGATTCTTTATCCTCTGAGCCACCAGGGAAGTCCAAGTAGAGGAGCAGTTATTATATATTTATAGTTAACATTTCTTAAGGTTCAACCAAAATTCAGTTAAAATTTCAAAGCTAAGGAGAACTTCTTAACTAAAACTTGCTCATTATACATAGTATTAATTAGATATTGTTGTCAGCTATTAATTCCCCATGAAGATAAACAGGGGGCTTCCCTGGTGATGCAGTTGTAAAGAATCCACCTGCCAATGCAGGAGACACATGAGATGTGGGTTTGATCCCTGGGTTGGGAAGATCCCCTGGAGAAGGGAATGGCGACCCATTCCAGTATCTTTGCCTAGACAACCCCATGGACAGAGGAGTCTGGCGGGCTACAGCCCACGGGGTCGCAAAGAGATGAACATGACTCAGCTCTCACAAACCACAAAAGATATAAACACAGAATAAACCATTTTCTCTTTGGCCACACCCTGCAGCCTATGGGTTCTCAGTTCTCTGACCAGAAATTGAACCTGAGCCCCTTGACTGGAAGTGCAGAATCTAAACTGGGCAACCAGGGGTCGCAAAGAGATGAACACGACTCAACTCTCACAAACCACAAAAGATATAAACACAGAATAAACCATTTTCTCTTTGGCCACACCCTGCAGCCTATGGGTTCTCAGTTCTCTGACCAGAAATCGAACCTGAGCCCCTTGACTGGAAGTGCAGAATCTAAACTGGGCAACCAGGGGTCGCAAAGAGATGAACACGACTCAACTCTCACAAACCACAAAAGATATAAACACAGAATAAACCATTTTCTCTTTGGCCACACCCTGCAGCCTATGGGTTCTTAGTTCTCTGACCAGAAATCGAACCTGAGCCCCTTGACTGGAAGTGCAGAATCTAAACTGGGCAACCAGGGGTCGCAAAGAGATGAACACGACTCAACTCTCACAAACCACAAAAGATATAAACACAGAATAAACCATTTTCTCTTTGGCCACACCCTGCAGCCTATGGGTTCTCAGTTCTCTGACCAGAAATTGAACCTGAGCCCCTTGACTGGAAGTGCAGAATCTAAACTGGGCAACCAGGGGTCGCAAAGAGATGAACACGACTCAACTCTCACAAACCACAAAAGATATAAACACAGAATAAACCATTTTCTCTTTGGCCACACCCTGCAGCCTATGGGTTCTTAGTTCTCTGACCAGAAATCGAACCTGAGCCCCTTGCACTGGAAGTGCAGAATCTAAACTGGGCAACCAGGGAAATCCCTAAAACCTTTTTTGAGGGGAAAATCTAACAAAAAAAGCAATGGGCAGAATATCTCTCTACAGAGAGATTTAGAACTTAGAACCCTGAGGGAAATGGTGCCCAGCCTGAAATTCTCATGAAACTCCAAAACTTCTGAAAGTTGTCCTGTGATTGACTTCTCTGCCCACCTTTCTCCTAAAATAATATCATAACCCGCCTGTCCCGTTTCCCTTTTCTCTCTCAGATCTTGCCCTTTCAGCCTATCCCTTAGCCTGGCTCAAACATTCGCATAAGTACTACTGTGTAAAAATTGTTGCTTGCCTTATGATAATAACAGCAAAACTTAGATGGCATTATACTAGAGTTTGACATTTTATGTACATCACCCTCATTAACTCCTACAACAATCCAGTGGTTTATGTACTTGTATTGTCACCGCCATTTTGCAGATAACAAACTGTGGCACAGAGAGGTTAAGTCACTTACCAAAAATCACACAGCTAACAAAAGGCAGAACTGGGATTCAAATTCAAGCTGTCTGGTTCCACTGCCCATATCCCACTCCTTATAGCAACTGCGTTATTCCGGTACCATTATTTTCCCATTTTACAGACAAGGAAGCAGGTTCGGTGAGGTTTTAAGACTTGTCCACAGTAACCAGCTAATAACCGACAGTATCGGGATTTGAACGCAAATTATCTGACTCCTGGGTTCACAATTTTAACATTCTCTGTATGTTCTTTTTGATGACGATAAAAGCCTGAAAGTATGTTAAGCTGAAGAAGAAAGCATATTATCTCTTTAAAATTCACTATGCATGTGTTTGTGTGTTAGTCGCTCAGTCTTTTGCGACCCCATGGACTGTAGCCCGCCAGGCTCCTTTGTCCATGGGGCTTCTCCTGGCAAGAATACTGGAGTGGGTTGCCATTTATACCGACTTGAAAGACCATGTTGGCATAGGTATATAAACTGCATTTCTGATCAATCTCTCCAGCCCTAGAAACAAAGTGAAATCGTTTGAAGAAAAATAGCTCAAATTTCCCCAATGAGATAACCACAGCCCCCAGTATGATGCAAGACCCCAGACAGTCACCACACACTTCATTTCTCTGAACATGTAGGGGATGTACCTATAAGCAAGGTCATTTCTTTGGTGAATCCATAAATAAGTTTTTTAAATGTCTTTATTATGTGTAACTGAATGTTATCAATTATGTTTATGAGGAGTCACAAAGGAACAGTAAAGCTAAATTTGAATAAAACATCTCACTTCTAACTTTGAAATCTAATCAGAAAATAAATATTTTAGTGCAATAAAAATCCACGAAATACACATCATCAGTGTTAGACTGTCTTTGCTAGGAAAACATTCATCAAGTTTAAAAAAAAAAAAAAGATATTCAACTGATACTGGAAAGCAAAGTTCTCTTAAAAACAACTGCACTTTATCATTGCAGCATGGTAGATTTCTTAAGAAGCTATAGATATATACTTTGGAGAGAAAATTATCTAAATTACTTCCTCAAGTTATTTTAACAGGTGGTAAATGCTAAATAAAAGTCTCGGGAGACTTTTAAAATTACTCAGGAGATAAGATTGTAAAGATCTCTTCCCAAAGCTTTTTTGACAACCCCGCCCTGGGATTTCTTTGGAAGGAATGATGCTAAAGCTGAAACTCCACTACTTTGGCCACCTCATGCAAAGAGTTGACTCATTGGAAAAGATTCTGATGCTGGGAGGGATTGGGGGCAGGAGGAGAAGGGCACGACAGAGGATGAGATGGCTGGATGGCATCACTGACTCGATGGACGTGAGTCTGAGTGAACTCCGGGAATTGGTGATGGACAGGGAGGCCTGGCGTGCTGGGATTCATGGGGTCACAAAGAGTCGGACACGACTGAGCGACTGAATTGAACTGAAGGGCCAAATAAAAATTTGTGAAATTCCCTAACATGTTAAGCTAAAAAAAATCCACAACAGGAGAGTTGTAAGTTAAGTTTTATTGGAAGGTAGAATGAGGACTGCAGCCCGGGAGACAGCACCTCCGATAGCTCTGACAGACTGCTCCAAAGAGGCAGGCAGGAAGGTCAGTAAAGATGTGATTTTGGTGAAGGGGGAGCACGTGCAATCAAGCACATATTTTTCCAGGAACTCTCTGCTGATCTCCGTGAAGCTTTCTTTAAGTCACAAAAAATAGTCATCACCATGATGGATTTTAGTGCTTTTCTAGAGATGAAGAGATACAAGAATTGGACTCATAAAACCAGCCCCTGAGACTATCTATCTTAAGACCTGTCCTGTCAGTTTTTCCCCCAAACACAGTGACTCATTTCTGCTCTCCACCCTGAAATCCTTTCAGGAGCTTTTGAAGGTCAGCTTCTGCTGCAGTACACGGTTTAATCCTTGTAGAGGTAGATGGCAAGCACCCACGGTAAGTGTCAATTTGCAGTTGACATGATCCAATGGGAAAAGGCTCGGATTTGGCTCATTAACTTTCATGCTTATAGTTCCTTTGAAATAGTCACAACCTAGACTTAATTCTATGTATTGTAGTGGGTTTTAAAATGCATGAAAATAAATGCCCATAGGCACAGTACTGGAGAAGCTTTAAATTAAAGCTCCCGGACATTGAGATTTTCCCCAACAAGGCATTGTAAGAGAGGTTGACAAGGTTGTTCCTTCTCAGAAAAACTGATCTGAGAATTCTTCCTCATAGTCAATCCGTTTCCCTGGGAGTCACATAAGACCCAGAGAAAGCAAAAGTCCATCCTGGCGTACCTGAGGCAGACTCTCTTTCTTTTCTCTCATCTTATAACAAGATGATACTATTGCAGGAAGGGGAAACCTGTTCCAGGTCCTGAAAAGGGGCTCTTGTCTAATACTCAGAAATGAATTGTCTGAGGAAACACATGGGCTGACACAGCAAGAGACTCTGTTGGGAAGGGATGCCTGGGTGGAGAACATCAGGATGAGGGAACCCAGGAGAAATGCTCTGCCCTGTGCCTTGCGGTCTTGGGTTTGTGCTAATTGGGTTAATTTCCAGGTTGTCTTTGGCCAATCATTCTGACTCAGGGAACTTCCTGGAGGCTCAGGCATTGCTCATTGAAAACGGATGCCAAAAATCAACCAGTGAGGATGATTCTGGGAGGTGGTAGGACATGCAGCGTCTCCTTTTGACCTTTCCTGAAAGGTGGTGACATGTTAGTTCTGTGTTCCTTACCAGGACCTCCTGTCCTAATATAACTCATAAATAAATGGTTACTATGGTGACTGGCCAGGGTGAGCGGTTTCAGTCAGCGTGTTTCCCATAAGAATATTACAGTTACAAGGCTCTTTTCTTCCTTGCAATTAACTCTGTACTGTAAGAACTGTTCATTATCGTTATGCAAATAGACCCAGAAAGGTTGGGCCCCCAGACAAGTCTAGACTTGCCCGAGCTTTCTTTAGATCTAAAAGCCCTCAGAACTCTCAGGCTCACATACAGGCTGAACAGTAAGAAAACTTGCACATTCCCTCTTCACATGCAAACAGACCTTCAGAAGGTCCTGGGAGATTCCCCAGCACTATAGGATTGGATGTTTGCCTGGTATACACATATATTACAAAATTTGTCAGCAAGAAAAATTTTGATGACTTTAATATTTCATGAAATTTTTAAAGTAATCTCAGCATAATGGTTAACAACAAGCAAGTTAAATAAATGGGAGATGAAACTTACAACGTTTTCAACAAGGATGATGTTTTATAAAATATGTCTACTTTAAAATAGTTTCCAAAATCTTTTCTGGTAACTTTTAAGTTCTACTCAGTTAAGTCAAATGATGGCTTAACTGAATATAAGATAATGTGGGGATTCCCTGGAGATCCAGTAGTTAGGACTTGGGCATTTTCATTGCTGGAGGCACAGGTTCCATCCCTGGTTGGGGAACTAAGATCCTATAAGACTTGTGGAGCAGCCAAAAAATTAAATTACATTAAATTAAAATTAAAAAAAAAAACAGTAAGATAGAGTACTGAAACATTAATTGCTAAATCTTAGTTTACCTGCTTTGGACTTTCTATTTGAACTAGATGTCACACGAGTGTATGTTCCTCGGTTCTTTGTCTTGTCACAACAAAGATTTGGAGCAACGGACATTAAAGCCCTCGGCGCGTCACAGCTCTCAGGTCTTGGACAAACCATGCTACAGCTCTTAGGCAAATCAGTGTTACAGCTCTATTTTATTTAGAAGATAGCATGAGAGTGAGAGAGAGAAAGAAAAGAGCGCGCGCATGCGGGAGAAAGAGTCCATGAGAAAGCGCTTTGGCTCCTCCTTTCATATGTTTTTTCCTCCACCTGGGCCTGCCCTATGCAAATTGGACTTAGCCAGGAGTGCTGTTTGTTCTGCCTGAAGTCTTCACTCTGGTCCTTGGACCTTCCTTTGACCTTCCTTGTCTTTTAGCCACCGCCATTTTGGACTCCTTTTCCCTATTCTACCTACCTAACACAAAGATTTTAAAGGTCTTTCAGTAAACATGTCTTGTGCCACAATGAAAAATTGTACTCTGAAGAAGTGTATGCTTCTGGAAATATGAAATAGTATATTCACAAATTTGTTGATCTACAGAATGATTGGTATGTAACAGTTAACAATTACTTTCTTCTTAGTTCACTTCTTTTAGTGAAGAAGCTTCTTGCTTCACTAAAAATTAAGGTTTCTAAGAATTAAGATTTTAAATTAATATACATAATTAAAACTACTAAAAATAATACCCCAAAGAGGGTACAGAATTTTTTTCTCCCCTACACCATATATGTCAGGCTAGGCACATGGATCGTTACTCTGTCAAATAGAAAACAAACCCAGACTTAAGAGACTTTATTCAGAAGGATTCTTCAAGGGAGAAAGGGAAGATATTGAAATAGGGCAGGAGAACACTCTGATAAGCATTTCAAGATTTTTGTTCCAAAAATTTTCTTTTATAGTGTTAGGTGGTTAAAATAGGAAACAGGAGTCCAAAATTGCGGTCTCCCGCGCCCCGGGGCGATCTCTTTGTGTCTTTGGGTTGACGTGCCCTTACGCCTCCAGGATGGATTTTCCTGCTATTATCTAAATAAAATAGAGCTGTAGCACTGATTTGTCTTAGAGCTATAACACGGTCCGTTTGAGACCTGAGAGCTATAACACGGTCTGTCCAAGACCCGAGAGCTGTGATACGCCAAGGGCTCTAATGTCTGTCACTCCAAATCTTTGTTGTGGTGAGACAGAACCGAGGAGCATACACTCGCCTGACAATAGGAATACTAGAAAGAATTGAGCTTTCTAGGATTGGGGGGAAGGGATGAAAGGATGTTGTAATGAGACAGCAGCTCAGAAGTTTTCCTGTTCTCAAGAGATGCTGTCTGCTGGCTCAGGTGAGGCTGGGGCCAAAGTTCAGAGTGTAGGGTAAGAGAGTTAGAGAAGGCGAGGTTTGGAAAAAGAATGAGGCCGGCACTTTACAGGAACAGATCACCTTTAATGAGGCGAGAAGGGGCAGCAGTCAGATTAATGCTAACCCAAGAAAAGACTAAGTATATATAGGCATATAGGTGGAAAGCTACTGTCTTAAGGGGACCTGTTTTTCTCCAAGGTTGTTTGGAGTAGTTATCTCTTAAACAGCTGGGGCAAGGAATTCTGGAGATCAGCCAGAGGCTGGACCAGTTGGGAGCTGGGCGTAATCACCCTTAATGTCCATTTTCTTCTTCTGGTGAGAGAGTTTTGTGTTTTGCGTTTTGCATAGAATGGAGGGGAGGACCTGGAGGGGAGTTTTAATTCCGGGCTATTTTGAGCAATGTACCTTTCCTTTACAGGGCCCAGGAGGAAGGAAAGAAATTTAATCAAAATTTGATTTAAGAGTAACTTTTTTCAACTGATCAATGGGTATGACAGAGAGGAACAAAATTTTACTCCATGTTGGATCTGTTTCTTTTACTTTAACCTTTGCTTCCCATTGCTTTTGTTCACTAATCACTAAAAGGAACATTTTGTTCACTATGTTCCTTTTAGTGAACATTTTGTTCACTGCCTCAGGAAACCCCACCACTCTGCCTGAATGTTAAACGAAAATGCGTTTGTTCAGGACCCTGTTAAACTGTGGGTAACTACAGGAAGGAAGAAATTAACACATTCCCTCCCCAAGGCTGGCCAGTCCTGGAGATAATTGCAAGTTTAATGATCTTTTGCTTTCTTCTCTGCAATCCTCCTCTGTGTTTTTTTTTTTTTTTCAGTCTTTTTAACTTTATTGAGGCTTTCAGTGGCTAAGTCAAAGATCTGTATTGGTAAATATCATATTTCCCTTGAAAATATGTGGGTTATTTTCAAATATTTTTCTATTGATTTCTAACATAATTCCACAGTGATAAGAGAACAGACTCTGTATGATTTCAATACTTTTAGACCATGAAAGTTTGGCACCTTGTTTTATGTCCCTGGGTATGTTCCAGTGTCTCCTGGTTTATAGTCTATGGGAACGTGAATAGAATTTGTATCTACTATTCTGGGAAAATTGTGCAAATCTTAATTATGTTGAATTGGGTTTTTCAGGTCTACCATATCCTTCTACTTTTCTGTCGATTCATTTCTTTAATTTTTAGTGTTTGACATTGAAACTCCAACTAAAAATCTTAATTTTTCTACTTAAAAAAATAATTCTAATACATAACTTTGTTCTGTATTTCCCAAGTCTCCTATAAATGTATTATCATAATTTAATAATTTTAAAAAAGAAAAGTTAACAATCTTTTTACTTTACTTCCTCACCTCCCCCCAACCTTCCATTCCACAGAAGATCCTGGCATCCAGACCCTGAGAAGATGGTTATTTTTAGATATTAGTCTGCAATCTTGTCTGTCTGCTGAATTTCTGAATTAAGTTGTATTCCTTGCTTCAATACCTCACCTCTTCATCTTCATTGGTCTGACATGCGATGAGCAGAGCGAGTTTGGACTCGTTAACATGGGGGCATGCAATTCAGCTAATCACTTATGAGGCAAAGAATGGGAATTGAAGAGTCCATGTGTGGCTTTGTTACAGATAATTTGGGGGAGGGGGATCTTTGGGTCATATCTTAGTCATATGAAGAAGGATGGTGGTCCTTGCAGTAGGGACTTTTTCATAACACAAAGGGTAAGGGGATTTTCTAACTTTCAGATAAAATTCAATCCTGCCAGCTCATAGCAGTGAATAATTAAGGAAACTTTAAGAACCTTCAAATTGGACTTCCCTGGTGTTCCAGTGGTTAAGAATCCACCTGCCAATGCAGGGGACAAGAAGAGTTCCATCCCTGGTCTGGGAAGATCCCACATGTCTCAAGGCAACTAAGCCGGTGCACCACAACTATTGAGCCAGCCCTCTAGAGTCCTTGAGCCACAGCTACTGAAGCCTACGAGCCTAGAGCCTGTGCTCTGCAACAAGAGGAGCCATCGCCATGAGAAGCCCAAGCGCCACAACTAGAGAGCGGCCGCCGCTTGCTGCAACTGGAGAAAGTCCACAGGCAGCAACAAAGATCCGGCGAAGCCAAAAATAAATAAATAGATGGAGAAACCTTTTTTAAAAAAAGAACAAATTGTATGCCTCATTATGCGCTTTGATTTATTCATTCTACAAAATGTTTAATGAGAACCTGCTGTGTATTACTATGTATCTTCTAAGGCTACCATGTGAACCATATCCCATAATGTTCCCTGCAATATCACTATCAGTCAGATCCAGTCAGGAAACAAATAGCACACTCACGGTGTTCAGAAAAGGGATCCTGTTCAACACTGTGGACAGTGTTAAGGGAATCCTCCAGAAATGGAATGAATCCCTAGAGCCAGAGGAAGAAGCAATTACTAGAACTCAATTTTGCTCTAGCAAAGGGCTACAGGAGAGGACCTGTGGCCTTAAGTGAGGATATTTTCAAAGTGTGATTTTCAAAAAGTGAAGACCATATAAAATGAAAGATTTTGTTTCATTCATTCGTTCATAAAGGAACAGGTAAAATGATAAGGCAGGTTCAAGTTCAAGGAACATACTTTTTATAGTGAGTCAAAGAAATCCTAAAGTGAATTTGCCAATAGGAACAAAAGTGATTAATGGTTGTACATGAGTATCTGTAGCAGTATTATTCATAATAGCCAAAAGTGGAAACAACCCAAATGTCCATTAATGGATGAAACAGGGAACAAAATGTGCTACAGCCATACCCAAGGAGATATTATTCAGGCATAAAAAGGAATGAAACACGACACCTTACAACGTGGAGGAACCTTGAAAACGTGATGCTTGGTGAGAGAAGCCAGACACAAAAGACCGTACATTGTAGGTGATCATTTATATGAAACGTCCAGAATAGGCAAATCTATATGAACAAAAAGTAGATTTATGGGTTACCAGGGGCTGAGGGGGACGAGAGAATGGGGAAAAGTCACAGGGTTTTCTATGGCGAGGTGATGGATAATTTGAAAAATTGATTGTGATGATGCAAGTTGCGCAACTCTGTGAACATACTCAAAGAAGCTGAGTTGAATACCTTAATGGGATGTGTATGTGAAATTTTATCTCCATCGAATTGTTTCTCCTCCCCACCAAAAAAGAAGCCAGTTAATGTCCTAGAGGGTCAAAAAAGGTCACCCTATAACTTTTGTCTTTTCTCCTAAAGAATCTGCAAGTTCACGTGGAATTTTCCCATGCCTGGCTTATAATGAAGTAGAAAGCAGTTCATTCAAACACAGGTGCATTTACTATTTATATGACATTATGAAAAACACCAAGCTAAAGGGATGAAAATCAGACAGTGGCTGACAGTAGCTGTCGGGGGCAGGGGAGGACTTAAGACAAAGACCTGGAGGAATTTTGTGGCGTGGTGGAAATATCCCGTGTCTTGACGGTACTTGGCTGCTTACAGCTCGAAAGTCAATACTTGAGAGACAGTGCTGATTGGAGAGGAAAGTTTGCTTCATTCAGACTAGCAGCCTAGGAAGAAGGCAGACTCATGTCCAAGAACCAGCTTCAAAGTTTCTGCTGAAACATGAAATTTTTTTTTCTTTTTTTTACGGGAGAAAGGGGAAGTTAATCGAAATTAATCACGGGGGGAGGGAGTGAGAGTCTTCTATATCTTCCACTGGGTGCAAGCTTTCTTCTGATTGGTTAGTGGTGACGTAACAGAGCGGTGTTCCAGGAATTTTGTGTTGAACCTGACGTTTACCATCTTCCCCGGGGTTTCTGCAGAAGAGCTCAACGATATTGTTATGCATATCCTTTCAGGAGGAACCAGGACGCTGCACTATTGTTTCTCTCTTTCTTTTAATCTTTAAAAAATATTTATTTATTTGGCTGTGCTGACCCTTAGTTGTGACACTAAGGATCTTCAATCTTCATTGCAGCATGAGGGATATTTTTTTCTTCTAATTTTTTAAAAATTTATTTTTAACTGAAAAATAAATGTTTAACAATATTGTGTTGGTTTCTGCCATACAACAATGTGAAGCAGCTGTAAGTATACATATGTCCCCTCCCTCCTGAACCTCCCTGCCACCCTCCACCCCATCTCACCCCTCAAGGTGAAAAAGACAACCCTCAGCATGGGAGACAATAATAGCAAATGAAATAACTGACAAAGGATTAATCTCCAAGATATACAAGTGGCTCAATATCAGAAAACAAACAACACAATGAAAAAGTGAGCAAAAGACCTAAACAGACATTTCTCCAAAGAAGACATACAGACGGCTAACAAACACATGAAAAGATGCTCAACATTGCTCATTATCAGAGAAATGGAAATCAAAACTAAATGAGATATTACCTCACACTGGTCAGAATGGCCAGCATCAAAAAATCTACAAACAATAAACCCTCGAGAGGGTGTGGAGAAAAGGGAACCCTCTTGCATTGTTGGTGGGAATGTAACTGAATACAGCTACTATGGAGAACAGTGTGGAGCATGCCAGATCTTCAGGAGCAGCATGCAGACTCTTAGTTGCGGCATGTGGGATCTAGTTCCCCTACTAGGGATTGGACCCTGGGCCCCTGCATTGGGAGCTCGAAGTCTTCGCCCCTGGACCACCGGGAAAGTCCCTGCACGATTGTTGCTTGATTGCTATTCCTTCATTTCTGTATTCCCTCCCCCACTTCCTTTAATCTAGGAAAAAGAACCAATATGTTAAGCAAAGCAGAACAAAGAGCTTGGAAAATACCTGAAAGCCTAAGGGTCCAGGAATTTAGCTAGTGAAGACTAGACTTTAAAGTGTAACTAGGGTCTAGGACCAAGGGTCTGCCTACGCTGATGGTGGTAGTAGTTATACAATACGTATTGGGTGTGTTACAATTACCGAGGGGAGGAAAGAATGCATAGGTGAAGCTCAGGATTTTTAGGGGACTGAAACTATTCTACATGATACTGTAATGGTGGGTATGTGTCATTACACATCATTCGTGCAACACTGGAGTTCAACGGGGGGATGTCATCAGTGGAGGAGGCTGTGCCTGTGTGGGAACCAGGAGTTTATGGAAACCCCCTACTTTCTGCTCAGTTTTGCTGTGAACCTAGAACTGCTCTAAAAAAATAAAGTCTTTTTTTTTTTAAGGTAGGAATATAAATTGGTATGGCCACTATGAAGAACAGTATGGAGGTTTCTTAAAAAAAAAAAACAAAAACTAAAAATAGAGTCAATCATATGACCCAGCAATCCCACTCCTGGGCATATATCTGGAGAAAAACCCAATTCAAAAAGATATGTGCACCCCAATGTTCATTGCAGCACTATTTATAATAGCCGGAACACGGAAACAGCCTAAATGTCTGTCAATGGATGAATGGATAAAGATGCGGTACATAAATAAAATGGAATATTGAAAAGTGAAAGTGATAGTCGCTTAGCTACTAGGGAAGCCCTACTCTATATAAATCAAAGCTCAATCCATGCCTTTTTAAATTATTTACTTGACTGTGCTGGGTCTTAGTTGCAGCATGTGAAATCTAGTTCCCTGACCGGGTATCCAATCGGGGACCCCTGCACTAGACCACCATGAGTAGCCACTAGACCACCATGACATTTTTTTCCTAATAGTCAAATAAATAAATATTAAATATTTTTAAAAGGCATGGATTGAACTTTAATTTATATACAGTAGGGCTTCCCTAGTAGCTCAGACAGTAAAGCATCTGCCTGCAATGCAGGAGACCCAGGTTTGATCCCTGGGTCAGGAAGATCTCCTGGAGAAGGAAATGGCAACCCACTCCAGTATTCTTGGCTGGAGAATTCTATGGACAGAGGAGCCTGGCAGACTACATACAGTCCATGGGGTCGCAAAGAGTAAGACACGACTGAGAGACTAACACATGTACATCTGTCTCTTTCAGGTCTGGTATGTATGTGGGATCTGTTTCCCTGACCAGGGATTGAACCCTGGCCCCTTGTATTAGGAGCTCATGGGAAGTCTCCCCATGACTCTTTTTAAAGATGCGTTTTTCTTGATGAGAAAATAAATTTTGAATAAGCCCGTTGAGACTTATCCCTGAGATCTCCCTAGAGAATCCGTCATTCAGCTGCAAGAAATGCAGTTTCCCCGAGAGCCTCCAGCTGTCCACACCTTCAGGATCTGTCCCAGATCTCATTCTTCCTCTGCTGCCCAGACTTGATGACACAGCTAAGGGCACTAGGTCTTCTGACTAATGCGGGATTCCTTAGTGACTCATCTTCACTTCCAAGTTCCACACCGCCCTGGCCGGAGCCTGGTCAGATCTGGGTTGAGTCTGAGGTTCTTTCTGCCCCGTCCGGCTTCCTTCTCGCTTAGGCGTATGAGTCGTTCTCTCTCGGTAATGATCCTGACTCCTAGCATCTGCTTCCTAGAGAACTACACCAACTCACGTGTGAAGCAGTGACACTGATAGACAGCCGTCCATCTCCTTTTCCCCAGATTTTAGATCAATTTTTCTTACCCCAGGGTGGCCTGGCAGAGAGAGAACTAGATGCTCAGCCCACAGTAATCTCATTGTTGGCCAGGTGTCACTCTCAGCTTGAAGATGTTCTCAGGTTTTGTCCACATGATCCCCATCATCTTCAAAGCCAACCAGGACAGATTGGATCCCTCTCAAGTGCTGAGTCTCTCTGGCTTTTGAATTTCTCCATTTCTAACTTCTAGATCTAGGCTTACAGTGTTTGCACGGGGACTTCCCTAGTAATTCAGTGGCTAAGACTCCACATTCCCAATGCAGGGGAACTGGGTTCAATCCCTGATCAGGGAACTGGATCCCACATGCCACAGCTAAGAGTTCATATGCTGCAGATAAAAATCCCAAGTGCCTTGATGAAGACCCGACACAGCCAAATAAACAGTAAATAAATACAAATAAATATTCTTATGTTTATGGTTGCTGAGGAGAGAGGGGGATGATGGGGGAAAAGGATAGTTAGGTAGTTGGGGATAGGCATGTACACATTGCTATACTTAAAATGGATAACCAACAAGGACCTATTGTATAGTACATGGAACTCTGCTCGATGTTATGTGGAAGCCTGGATGGGAGCAGGGTTTGGGGGAGAATGGATATGGGTATATGTATGGCTGAGTCTCTTCACTGTTCATCTGAAACTATCATAAGATTGTTTGTGAATCAGCTATCGTTGTTCAGTTGCCCAGTCGTGCCCACTCTTTGCGACCCCAGGGACTGCAGCACGCCAGGCCTCCCTATCCTTCACCATCTCTAGGAGTTTGCCCAAGTTTGTATTCATCAGCTATACCACAATACAAAATAAAAGTTTTTATTTTTTATTTATTTTTTTTTTTTAATAAAAGTTTTTAAAAAGAGAGAGAGCTTGGGTGATTAGTTTAGGCCCTCTTGGATGACCTCTCTTTTGATTAACTCAAGTCAATGAAAGAAAATTTGCAAAGTCCCTTTTACCCCATAATATACTGAACTGATAATCATGGGAGTACTATCCCAACATATCACAGGAGAGGGAATTATACAAAAGCCGGGGTCATTTGGGGTGGTCTTTAATTTCAGCCTATCACATTCAGTAAAGTATTAAAATACATGTTCCCGGGTTCTCTCACCCAGAAATGCCAAATCAGTAGGTCAGGTCTCGGGTGGCCCCCAAGTCTCTGTATTATTTAAAGCTCTTCCCGGTTGGTACAGCAGATAAGATTCGTTCGCCCGATGCAGGGGGCCCGGTTTCTATCCCTGGTCAGGAAACAAAATCCCATATGGCTGCAACCAGGTGTTTGCATCCCTCTACTAAAGATTCTACGTGCTACAAGAAAGATCAAAGATCCCACATGCTGCAACTAAGACGCAGCACAGCCAAATAAATAAATAAATAAATAAATTTAAAGTAAAATAAAACAAAGCTCTCCAGATTATTTTTGTAGGTAGCCAGGCATAGAAACTCCCTCATGTTTATAACTCCTAAACCTGGAATAATTGTCACATGTGTTCAATTTTTAGCTGAAGATCTGAATCAGGGGATGGAGAAAAAGGTAATAAGAGAAAAAGAAACAGAATATATTATGAGAGAGTTACTAAAAAAAAAAAAAAAAAACACTCAAAAGGGAAAAAAGAGAATTGCAAGAATATACTCAAAAAAGAAAAACAGTAGTTTCAAGGAATTTTTAGACTTTTAAAGTTTCTAAGTCACCCCCAGAAAGTTCAGGCTACCTGGGAAAAGAGGAAATGTGAATGCAAAACAGGAAGGATAGGAAATGAAAACAGTCCTTGAGATGGGTGATGGAAGGGGCTTCCCAGGTGACTCTGTGATAAAGAATCCACCTGCCAACGAAGGAGATGTGGGTTCAATCCCTCAGTTGGGAAGATCCCTCCCACTCCAGTATCCTTGCCTGGGAAATCCCATGGACAGAAAAGCCTGGTGGCTATACAGTCCATGGGATTTCAAAGAGTGGGACACAATTTCCGACTAAACAGCAATAACGATGGTCATACAGCAATATGAATTAACTTAACTTGAAAATGGTTAAGACAGTAAATTTTATGTGTATTTTACTGGAATAGAACTTTTTTTCTTAAATGAGAAGAGATGTCACAAATTATCACGTGGTTGCCTAAAACTGGTACCATATGGGGGCCACATTTTTTTTTTTTTAACTTATGGGTAAATGTATGTCTGTGCTTTCAAGTTTCTGTTTCTATTTTGGTCTCATAACATTAACTTGCCTTAACCCTATAACAGCTCATTCCACTTCTAGGTATTTCCCTGAAAGAAATGCACACATGTTCGCACACATTTGCTCAACAATTTTTGTAGCAGCTTTATTCATAAAATGCAAACATGGGAAACAACCCAAATGTCCATCAGCTGGCGGATGGATAAACAAGCGGTGCTCCATTCGTATAATGAAATGCTATTTGACAATAACAAGAAAGAATGAACTATAGCTACACAGAACTTGGATAAACCTCAGAAATATAATTTTGCAGTGGCATACTCCAGACAAAAAAAGAATGCATATTATATACCTCCACTTATCAGAAATCCAATGATATGAATCAGGTATTCTGATATGAATCAGAAATTCATATCAGACAAAAAAATAATGCATATTATATACCCCCACGTATCAGACAATGTTGGGACTTCCCTGGTGGTCCAGTGGTTAGGACTCTATGCTTCCACTGCAGGTAGCCCATGTCTGATCACTGGTTGGGGAACTAAGATTTCCATCCCCCAAAAAGAATAGACAAATGTTATGAATTGTAATAGCTTCCCAGGTGACTCAGTGGTAAAGGATCCTCCTGCAATGCAGGAATGCCAGAGACCCAGGGGTTCGATCCCTGGGTTAGGAAGATCCCCTAGAGGAGGAAATGGCAACCCATTCCAGTATTCTTGCCTGGGAAATCCCATGGAGAGAGGAGCCTGGCAGGCTATATAGACCATGGAATCGCAAAAGAGCTGGACATGACTTATTGACTAAACAACAACAATGAATTGTAATAGATGTTAGAATGTTGATTACAACTGGCGATACTGACTTGGGAGAGGCACATAATGGAATTTCTGGGCTGACGAAAATAATCAAAATGGTAAAAGTGACTCAGAATAGTGACCCAGAATTATACACCTGCCCCTTCTCCAACAGAAACCAATTGCTCTTACCTAGGTTTCAGGAGGCAGCCACAAAGAGAAAACCAACAACTAGTTAGAACCAGCTAGGCCCCAGATGTCAGGATGCTACAGGACAGAAAGCCCAGAGGTAAAACCATGTACCTAGGTTCACCTAATCTATGACAAAGGAGGCAAGATTATACAATGAGGAAAAGACAGTCTCTTCAATAAATGGTGCTAGAAAAACTGGACAACTACATGTGAAAGAATGAAACTAGGACACTATTGGAGAAGGAAATGGCCACCCACTCCAGTGCTCCTGCCTGGAGAATCCCAGGGACGGGGGAGCCTGGTGAACTGCCGTCTGTGGGGTCGCACAGAGTCGGACACGACTGAAGCGACTTAGCGGCAGCAGGACACTATTTAGCACTGTGTTGCTGTTGCTCAGTCACTCAGTCGTGTCTGACTCTTTTTGACCCCATGGACTGCAGTATGCCAGGTTACCCTGTCCTTCACTATCTCCTGGAGTTTGCTCAAAGTCATGTCCATTGAGTCAGTGATGCCATGCAACCATCTCATCCTCTGTCACTCCCTTCTCCTCCTGTACTCAATCTTTCCCAGCATCAGAGTCTTTTCCAGTGAGTCGGCTCTTCGTACCGGGTGGCCACTTCAGCATCAGTCCTTCCCATGAATATTCAGGGTTGATTTCCTTTAAGATTGACTGATTTGAGCTCCTTGCTGTCTACGAGACTCTCAAGAGTCTTCTCCAGCACCACAGTTCAAAAGCATCAATTCTTTGGAGCTCAACCTTCTTAATGGTCCAACTCTCACATCCATACAAGACTACTGGAAAAACCATAGCCTTGACTATATGGACTGTTGTCAACAAAATGATGTCTCTGCTTTTTAATATGCTGTCTAGCTTTGTTATCAGAGAAGGCAATGGCAACCCACTCCAGTACTCTTGCTTGAAAAATCCCATGGACGGAGGAGCCTGGTAGGCTGCAGTCCACAGGGTTGCTAAGAGTCGGACACGACTGAGTGACTTCACTTTCACTTTTCACTTTCATGCATTGGAGAAGGAAATGGCAACCCACTCCACTGTTCTTGCCTGGAGAATCCCAGGGACGGGGGAGCCTGGTGGGATCACACAAAGTTGGACACAACTGAAGTGACTTAGCAGCAGCAGCAGCAGCAGCAGCAGCAGCTTTGTTATAGCTTTTTTTCCAAGGAGCAAGAGTCTTAATTTCATGGCTGCAGTCACTTTCCACAGTAGTTTTGGAGCCTAAGAAGATAAAGCTTATCACTGTCTCCATTTTTTCCCCATCTCTTTGCCATGAAGTGATGGGAATGGATGCCATGATCTTAGGTTTTTGAATGTTGAGTTTTAAGCCAGCTTTTTCAGTCTCCTCTTACTTACACTTTCATCAAGAGGCTCTTTAGTTCCTTTTCATACCATACACAAAAATAAACAAAAATGGATTAGAGACCTAAATGTAAGACTAGACACTACAAAGCTCTTAAGGAAAACATAGGCAGAACACTCTCTGACAAAAATCACAACAAGATCTTTTATGACCCACCTCCTGGAGTAATGAAAATAAAAACAAACAAACAAAAAATGAGACCTAATTAAACTTAAAAGCTTTTGCACAGCAGAGGAAACCATAACAAAAATGAAAAGACAACACTCAGAATAGGAGAAAATATTTGCAAATGATGCAACAGACAAAGGATTAATCTCCAAAATATACAAGCAGCTCATGTAGCTTAATATCAAAAAATAAACAACCCAGTCCGAAAATGGGCAGAAGAACTAAATAGACATTTCTCCAAAGAAGACACACATATAGAGATACATGAAACACTAATTATTGGATAAATGCAAAACTACAATGAGGTATCACCTCACATGGTTCAGAATGGCCATCACCAAAAAATCTACAAACAATGAATGATGGAGAGGATGTGGAGGAAAGGAACCCTCTTGTTCTGTTGGTGGGAGTGTAAATTGATACAGCCAGCATGGAGAACAGTATGGAGGTTCCTTAAAAAAACAGAAATAGAGCTAACATCTCACCTAGCAATTCAACTACTGAGCTTATACCCTGCGAAAACCATAATTCAAAAAGACACATGTACCCTTATGTTCATTGCAGCACTATTTACCATAACCAGGATATGGAAACAACTTAAGTGTCCATCAACAGATAAATGGATAAAGAAGATGTGGTACACATATACAATGGAATTGTGCTGCTGCTGCTGAGTCACTTCAGTCGTGTCCGACTCTGTGCGACCCCAGAGACTGCGGCCCACCAGGCTCCCCCATCCCTGGGATTCTCCAGGCAAGAACACTGGAGTGGGTTGCCATTTCCTTCTCCAATGCATGAAAGTGAAAAGTGAAAGTGAAGTCGCTCAGTCGTGTCCAACTCTTAGTGACCCCATGGACTGCAGCCCACCAGGCTCCTCCGTCCATGAGATTTTCCAGGCAAGAGTACTGGAGTGGGGTGCCATTGCCTTCTCCGCAATGAAATACTACTCAGGTATAAAAAGAAATGAAAGTGGGTCATTTGTAGCAATGTGGATGGACTAGAGTCTGTCATACAGAGTGAAATAAGTTAGAACGAGAAAAATAAATGTCATATATTAATGCATGTATATGGAATCTAGAAAAATGGTACTGATGAATCTAGTTTCAGGTCAGAAATAGAGGCACAGACATAGAGAACAGACCTATGGACACAAGAGGGGAAAGGGGGGGGTGGGATGAATTGGGAAATTAGGTTTGCTATAAATTATAATATGTAATTTATATGAAGTATAATAGATAGCTAGTGGTAACTTGCCATATAGCACAGGGAGCTCAGCTTGGGTCTCTGTGATGACCTAGATGAGTGGGATGGAGGGTGGGGTGGAGGGATGTCCAAGAGGGAGGGGATATAAGTATATGTATAGCCGATTCACTTCGTCGTGCAGCAGAAACCAACACAGCATTGCAAAGCAATTATACTCCAATAAAAATATTTTTTAAAAAAGCATTTGACTTCCAGTAGAACTTGAGCCTCACTATACACTCATTGTAATACATTGGCATGCAAATGACGCACTCACTAGAATTATGACAGTTGACAATTGAGTGACAATCTGAAAAGCCCATGTGAGGACCAGGAAGGAATTCAGGCTAAGACCCAGCACTGGTCCTGGCAACCAGTTCAATAACAAAAGGAATGTGAGGGCTTCCCTGTGGCTCAGTGGTAAAGAATCCACCTGCCAATGCAGGAGACACAGGTTCAATCCCTGATCCACGAAGATCCCACATACTGTGGAGCAATTAAGCCCGTTCACCACAACTATTTTGCCTGTGCTATAGAACCCAGGAGCTGCAACTCAGCCCGCATGCCCTAGAGCCACACTCCACAACAAAAGAAGCTACTTCAGTGAGAAACCTGTGCACCATAATAGAAAGTATCTCCCTCTCACCACCACTAGAGAACTGGGAGCAGCAACAAAGACCCAGAACAGCCAAAAATAAATACATAAATAAATGTTATTAAAAATTATTTGCTAGGCAGTTTGTAGATCTCCTTCGGATCAATTGCTGAAAAATTACTGCATCCCTGTAGTGGTGTCTGTGAGTTAGTCTCTCAGTTGTGTCCGTCTCTATGTGACCCCACAGACTGTAGCCCGCCAGGCTCCTCTGTCCGTGGGATTTCCCAGGCATGAATACTGGAGTGGGCTGCCATGCCCTTCTCCAGGTTAGTGGTGCTTAGTTGTCTTCAGTGTTCATGTTCCTTGAAATCTTGCATTGCTGCCTTCACATTTGAAGAAGTCACTTCCTCCAGTCTTTACTTCCTGGCTTTGGTAGGGAAAGGGCTTCCTAGGTGGTGCTAGTGGTAAAGAACCCGCCTGCCAATGCAGGAGATGTAAAGATGCAGGTTCCATCCGTGGGTCGGGAAGATCCCCTGGAGAAGGAAATGGCAACCCACTCCAGTATTCTTGCCTGAAGAATCCCATGGACGGAGGAGCATGGCAGGATACAGTCCATTGGGTCCAAAAGAATCGGGCATGACTGAAGCACCGTAACACATGCTATTGAGAGAGAAAAACCTTCACCAGCCAGCCCAGTCAGGATTCTGGAGCTGTCTCAGACCTTTTCCATGAACGCACTCACTTCACACTTCTTGTTCCCTCTTGTGGGGGATTCTTAAGATTGGATTGTTTGTGTTCAATCACTAAGTCGTGTCCGATTCTTTGCCACCCCCATGAACTGCAGCACTCCAGGCTCCTCTGTCCACCATTATTTTCTGGAGTTTGCTCATGTCCATTAAGTCGGTGATGCTATTTAATCATCTAGTCTTCTGTTGTCCCCTGCTCCTCCTGCCCTCAATCTTTCTCAGCATCAGAGTCTTTTCCATCTAGTCGGCTCTTCACATTAGGTGGCCAAAGTATTGGAGTTTTTCACCTTCAGGGTCAGTCCTTCCAATGAATATTCAGGGTTGGTTTCCTTTAGGATTGACAGGTTTGATTCCCTTGCAGTCCAAAGGACTCTCAACTGTCCTCTCCAGCACAGTTCAAAAGCATCAGTTCTTCGCTGTTTATGGTCCAACTCTCACATCCGTACATGCCTACTGGAAAAACCATAGTTTTGAATAGATGGACTTTTATCGGCAAAGTGATGACTCTCTTTTAATATGCTTTGTAATATGACCCATAGGTTGGTCGTAGCTTTCCTTCCAAGGACTGGATAACTTCTCTTAATCCTGCAAAGCTAGGCTAAGAACTGAAAGCCTCTCGTTTGCTTTCCCTCGGGTATATGTGTACTAAGAGGCTAAGAGGTGTCCAACTGTTTCCGACCCCATGGACTGTGGTCCACCAGGTTTCTCTGTCCATAGCGTTCCCCAGGTAAGAATACTGGAGTGAGTTGCCATACCCTCCTCCAGGGGATCTTTCTAACCCAGAGATGGAACCCGCATCTCTTACTAGGATCTCCTACATTGTCAGGCAAGTTCTTTACCACTAGCTCCCCCTGGGAAGCCCTAGAGTGGTTCCCTGAAATGCCCGAGTTTGTGTGCTTTCTCCTTACTCCCCATATTTATTAAAAACCTACTCAATATTCAGCCCTGTCGTTGAGGCCCAGGATTCATCAGTGAACTTCAATGAACATGAAGACTCTTGCCTTCATGGAGCTTAGCATCTAGCAGGTCAAGAGTCAGTCTTGGCATTTTGATTCCACTTGTTTGGCTTAGTATAAACAGAATGCTATATTTCTAATTTAAAAGAAACAGATATCCAACAAAGGTTATTGTATAGCCCAGGGAGCTATAGTCAATATCTTGTGATTTTCTATAATGGAAAATTATTTCAAAAGTAATGTATGTGTGTATGTATAAATGAATTATAAAAAAAGAATTCCACTTTTTGAAATTTAGTAATGTTTATTTTTTTGCCAGTTTTTCTAAATGCCCTATAGACATCTAATAAGAATGTATGAGATACAAAATTTTAAATATATTTGTGTAAGGTATAAAGATTAATATAAATAGAAATCTATTATATTTAAATTATTAATGACATCATTCAAGATGCTCCTATTCTCACTTTTTATGCCCTTGATAAAATATTCTTAGAAAAATGTTAATATGTCTTACTATGATTATATATTTCTTTTCCCTTCTATTTCTTTTGATTTTTGCTTTATGTATCTTTGTTCCTTTGTTGTTAGGCACCTCATGGCTTCTGATGTCTGTCTTTTTTGTGAATAGTACCTTTTATCATGAAAAACATTCATCTTTGTTTCATTTAAAATTAAATAAATAAGTAAATTTAATAAGAGTTGGTCTTGGGACTTCCCTGGTGATCCAGCAGTTAAAACTCCACACTCCCAATACAGGGGACCTGGTTCAACCCCTGGTTAGGGAACTAGATCCTGCCTGCCACAGCTAAGACCCCAAGTACCACAAATAAGACCTAGGGCAGCCAAATAAATTTTAAAACATAATAATAAAATGTACTTTTTTAAAAAGTGGGTCCTTCTGGTCTGTACTTCATCCTACATACTTCATTCTTCCCCTTCCCTGGAACTAGAAGTCTTCTCTAGGTACTTAAAATGCTTCATATTGTTAAATCCTCCCCACAAACCCTCAAGGTAGAATGGCAGATGGTATGTTTGCCATAGCAACTCCCATACCAGTGGGCCTTTCTGCAAGTGGGACTTGCCCCTCCAAAGTCAGTTTTTCTAACTCTTTGGACCTGGGTGGACCCTCAGGAAGATTAGCCCAATGGCAGGTGACAAAGTGACTCTCAGGTGTAGTGTTGAACCATCCTGGAAGCCTCTACTTCCTGCCTCTTGGCATCCATCTGTGAGCCTGCCATGCCATGAGAAGCCCAGCAACACAGAGAAGACAAGGGCAGGTACATCATTTGATAGTGCTAACTGAGCTGAGCTTTCCCACCATCCATTTGAGGTGAAGCACCTATGAGTGAACAAGCTTCCAGATGGTTCCAACTTCTAGTCATTCAAGTCACCTCCACCTCCAACCCTTTGAGTTTTCCCAGCTGGACACTAGGCATTGTAGAGAAGAAAATAAGTTGTTCCCAGTGTACCCTGCCCTGATTCCTGACCCACTGAATTCATGAGCATAAGAAAATGGTTGCTGTTTTGTGCCAAACCCTTAAAGCTACACATGAGGCCCTCATAATATCACCAGCATCCTCATTCCCCACTACTGCCCACCACACTGGTCTTTCTGGACCTCAAATATACCTGACTTGTTTCTGGGACGTATGCACTTGCTGTCCCCTCTATCTGGAATGTTTTTCCTCAGATATTCCCATGTCTCGAATTCCCACCACTTGAACCCCAGCTCATCTGTTATCTTCTAGAGGCCCTGGTGATCCAGTGGCTGACTCTGTGCTCTGGATGTAGGGGGCCTGGGATTGATCCCTAGTCAGGGAACTAGATCCCACAGGCTGAAACTAAAAATTCATATGTTGCCCCTAAAAGATCCAACATGCTGCAACTAATCCTGCATGCTGCAACTGAAGATCACACATCCCACAGTTAAAGAAACCGAATGCCACAATGAGGGCTGCCCAGGTGGCGCTAGTGGTAAAGAATTGCCTGCCAATGCAGAGATGCAAGAGATGTGGATTCAATCCTTGGGTAGGAAAGATCCCCTAGAGTAGGACGTGGCACCCCACTGCAGTATTCTTTCTGGAAAATTCCATGGGCAGAAGGGCCTGGGGGGCTACAGTCCATGGAGCTGCAAAGGGCTGGACATGACTGAGCGACTGAGCGCTAAACTAACTAATGCCTGCAATGAAGATCAAAGATCCCACTTGCTGCAACTGAGACCCTGTGCAGCCAATTAAATAAATAATATTTTTTAAAAATAGCCCTGGCCATAATTTGAAAGTAAACCTCCTTCATTCTCTGAAACATCCCCTATATGTTTTTTTCATAACATTTGTGATAGCTAATTTTACGTCAACTCGGCTAGGCCACAGTATGCAAATACTTGGTCAAATATCAATCTAAATGTTTCTGGGAAGGTGTTTTTTATATGCAATTAATATTTAAATAATTAGACTTTGAATAAAGCAGATTACACTCCATAATGTAGGTGGGCCTTGTTCAATCAGTTGAAAGCCTTAAGAGAACCAGACTGAGGTCCCCCAAAGGAAGAAGTAATTCCGCCTCCAGACTTCCCTTGGATTTGAGACTACCTCAGTTCTTCCCTGGCTCTCCACCCTGCTGGCTTGCCCTGTAAATTTCAGACTTGCAAAATTCCGTAGTAGTATAAGTCATTTCCTTAAAATAAATCTCTATATTCATACATATCTTGCTGGTTCTCTGGAGAACTCATTAATATGCATTCATACAATATAAAATTATTGTATTGGGGGTTACCTAGAACACAGATCAGCAACGTTTTCGGTAAAGGTCCAGCTCCCTGGTAGTTCAGATGGTAAAGAATCTGCCTGCGATGCAAGAGACCTGGATTCAATCCCTGGGTCAGGAAGATCCCCAGGAGAAGGGGATGGCAATTCACACTCCAGTATTCTTGCCTAAAGAATTGCATGAACAGAGAGCCTGGAGGTTTACAGTCCATGGGGTCACAAAGAATCAGACACGATTGACTAACACTTCCTTACTAAGTATTTTAGGCTTCACAGGCCATACAATTTCTGTCACAGCTACTCAACTCTACCTTGAAGCATGAAACTAACTAAAAAAAATACATAAAAAATGATCATGGCCGTGTTCCAATAAAAATTTCACTTTCCTGGTGGTCCAGTGGCTAAGACTCCATGCTCCAAATGCAGGGGTCCCAGGTTCGATTTCTGGTCAGGTAACTAGATCCCACATGTCACAACTAAGACCTGGTGCAGCCAAATAAATTAATTAATCAAAAAAACTTCACTGGGGTTCTGATTTTTTTACTTTGCTTTTCTGTTTGGAGTGTCACTGTAACTACTGTATTGTAAGTGATGGAAAATAGTAGCATATATTATTTTGGGGTGTGTTATTTGCATCAGTGTTTTATCTCTATTAATCTTAGTTTTCATTCCAATCCCAAAGAAAGGCAATGCCAAAGAATGCTCAAACTACCTCACAATTGCACTCATCTCACACGCTAGTAAAGTAATGCTCAAAATTCTCCAAGCCAGGCTTCAGCAATATGTGAACTGTGAACTTCCAGATGTTCAAGCTTTAGAAAAGGCAGAGGAACCAGAGATCAAATTGCCAAATCCGCTGCTGCTGCTGCTGCTAAGTCGCTTCAGTCGTGTCCGACTCTGTGCGACCCCATAGACGGCAGCCCACCAGGCTCCCCCGTCCCTGGGATTCTCCAGGCAAGAACACTGGAGTGGGTTGCCATTTCCTTCTCCAATGCATGAAAGTGAAAAGTGAAAGTGAAGTTGCTCAGTCGTGTCCGACTCCTAGCGACCCCATGGACTGCAGCCGACCAGGCCCCTCCGTCCATGGGATTTTCCAGGCAAGAGTACTGAAGTGGGGTGCCATTGCCTTCTCCGCAACAATATAGTCTTGATGTACTCCTTTTCCTATTTGGAACCAGTCTGTTGTTCCATGTCCAGTTCTAACTGTTGCTTCCTGACCTGCATACAGATTTCTCAAGAGGCAGGTCAGGTGGTCTGGTATTCCCCTCTCTTTCAGAATTTTCCACAGTTTATTGTGATCCACACAGTCAAAGGCTTTGGCATAGTCAATAAAGCAGAAATAGATGTTTTTCTGGAACTCTCTTGCTTTTTCCATGATCCAGCGGATGTTGGCAATTTGATCTAGTATAGCTCTAACAATAAGTTAATCGTGGATAAACTTTTCTTTATTCCATTAATACAAGAGTGGTTTATTTAATAATCATCAATGAAATAAATGTACCTGATATTCATCTTAATAATTATAGTGATAAATTATAAAATAAAAACCAGCAGCACAATTTTTAGTTATGCTGAACATGAAGGACTTAATTTTCCACACAAGTTTCAGTGTTTTTAGTAGTCAATTCTATGCATTTTATATAAATAGAAATATATATATAATATTACACATAAAAACAGCTTCTCAGGTGGTTCAGTGGGTAAAGAATCTGCCTGCAATGCAGGAGACACAGGAGATATGAATTTGGTCTCTGGGTTGGGTAGATCCCCTGGAGGTGGTCATGGCAACTCATTCCAGTATTCTCACCTGGAGAATCCTCAGGGACAGAGGAGGTTGCAAAGAGTCGGCTATGACTGAGTGACTAACACTTTCACTGTCACACATAAAAAGAGTTGCCTAAGATTAACTTAAAAGATTATTTACAGAGGGAAAAGTGATTGAGTCACTGTTTAAATAAACTTACTGCCCTACACTTACTGCCCTTCCTTTATTTGAAGGAAAGTTATGACCAACCTAGATAGCATATTCAAAAGCACAGACATTACTTTGCCAACAAAGGTCTGTCTAGTCAAGGCTATGGTTTTTCCTGTGGTCATGTATGGATGTGAGAGTTGGACTGTGAAGAAGGCTGAGCATTGAAGAATTGATGCTTTTGAACTGTGGTGTTGGAGAAGACTCCCAAGAGTCCCTTGGCCTATAAGGAGATCCAACCAGTCCATTCTGAAGGAGATCAGCCCTGGGATTTCTTTGGAAGACATGATGCTAAAGCTGAAACTCCAGTACTTTGGCCACCTCATGTGAAGAGTTGACTCATTGGAAAAGCCTCTGATGCTGGGAGGGATTGGGGGCAGGAGGAGAAGGGGACGACAGAGGACGAGATGGCTTGATGGCATCACTGACTCGATGGACATGAGTCTGAGTGAACTCAAGGAGTTGGTGATGGACAGGGAGGCCTGGTGTGCTGCGATTCATGGGGTCGCAAAGAGTCAGACACGACTGAGCGACTGAACTGAACTGAACTGAACTGCCCTACACAGCTTTCTAATTTTATTTATCTGGTCCATCAGTTTACTGGAATCTGCTCACTTGTTGCAGAAGAATCAGGGCTGGCAGTGGATGTTTCAGAAATCCCAAGTGCAAAAGATTGATGTTTGTACCAGGTACAAAACTGGCACAGTTTTCTTTCTGTTCAAGGCTGTGTCTACTACCCTGGAACATCATATTTTCTGTATTTCAGTTCCAAGACTGAGATGTCTTGTTAAATTGACAGTGAATGATAGAATTCAATGTTTTCATAATATAACAGTCCTTTTTTATAAAGGCGTACCTGAGTTAAGTACACTGCTCTTAACTGATTCTAATCGTGGACTTTTTAAAGAGGAAAAAAAATCCAAGAATCTGCAGAAGTCTAAATTTAGCCTACTGTCAAGAGAATCTGGATTTATACCCTCTTTATAACCATTTTCACCAGTTTCCTTTCATTTTAATTTTTTTGAAAATAAACCACTGCATGAATTCCAAGCTGAAAATTTGCATGTATGAGATACAAAATTTTAAATATATTTGTGTAGGATATAAGATTAATGTAAATTAATATAAATAGAAATCTATTATATTTAAATTATTAATGACACCATTGAAGACGCTCCTATTCTTTTTTTTTCTGTACTTGATAAAATATTCTGAGAAATGTTAATATGTCTCACTATTTGACTATACACTTTTTTCTTTTCCTTTATATTTATTCTGATTTTTGCTTTATGTATCTTCATTTCTTTGTTGTTAAGTGTCTAATCGTTTATGGTGTCTATCTTCTTTGTGAATTGTATCTTTTATCACTAAAAATATTCATGTTTCTTTTTTTAAAAAAAAATTTTTTTTAATTTTTAATGAAAGAAAAATTGCACACTACTTTAATTTACAAATTGTTTTTCCATCAAATATCCTGATATTTTGTTTCTTTTCCTTCAGGGTGTTTAACTATATTACTGCAGTAGCAAAACTTCTTCATTTAAACAATCTCTACTACTAATTTTAAAGTTGATTTGTGTTAAGTAAAAATTAAATCATACACTGCAAGGTGTAGGAAGACTTGTTTTAAAGCATCCAATGATATAGATTTGATTACTAAGTTTGATCTGTTCACTGTTTAGCAATTTTAGACTTGTGGCTTTCTTTCTTTGGTTTGTTGGGTTTTGCTTTGCTTTGTGCTGTACTAGTTTGCCACGTCACAACTGCACTGTGCAGTATTACAGTAAGGACCGAGAAAATCTTTATGGATGCAATACGGTTTGTGATATACTTCTCTTCAAGTTCTCAGTGATTTAAATGTAATCAGACCTTCTGCATTTTGCAACAAAAAGCAGGTTTTCCAGGTGACTATTTTGGTGAGTGTCAAAATAATAATTTATGGTGGATTCCTGTCGATTCACTTTGAATTTATTTACATATATATTGCAAAAAAGGAAACTTCACTTACAAAAATAGTTAACGATTGCCCTAGAACATAAGCTACCTGAGAGAGAACCCATGTCTGTTTTCTTTCCCCAGGAATCCTTAGCACCTAGAAAAATTGCTAGTACATTAAAAACTTTCAGTAAATATTTGTTGAACAAACAAATGAGAGAATTAAAAAGTATTCTTTAATCTCACTTCAGTAGGTCAATCCTTTTGCATTTTAGTATCTTTGAACTTCAAAGACAATGGCATTTAATCTTTAAACTTTCATATCTCTCGAAGCTTGACTCAAATTTGAGGGCATATCCTTATAGATTTTAATATTGGAGTATTTAAATGTCATTTAATCTGAAAAAATATTTCTAGGGAAATGACTTTAGCTTGTCTGGAGTCTTGTTCTATTAGCTCTATTTCTTCAGGTGTCGATTCTTTTCTGATTTGCAGAGTTTAAAATGTTTCTTTCACAATGTTGATCTTGGTCATATGCCTGGTGATTCTTAGTTGTCTGCTCATCTTTTGTTTGACAATTTCAGGGACTTCCCTGGCGGTCCAGTAGTAAAGAATCCAACTGCCAATATAGGGAACATGGGTTTGATCCCTAGTCTGGGAAGATTCCACATGCTGCAACCACTGAATCTCAATGCATCTAGAGCCCATGCTCCACAACAGGAAAAGACACCACAATGAGAAGCCAGCACTCCACAACAAAATAGCCCCTTCGCACAACCACTAGACGAAGCCCGAGTGCAGCAATAAAGACCAAGCACAGCCAAAAATAAAATAAAGAAATGAATAAAATGCTGGGAAAGACTGAAGGCAAAAGGAGAAGGGAATGGCAGAGGATGAGATAGCACCACCAACTCAACGGCCATGAATTTGAGCAAACTCTGGGAAACAGTAGAAGAAAGAGGAGCCTGGCATGCTGCAGTCCATGGGGTCACAAAAAGTCAGACATGACTTATGGACTCAACAACAACAAAATGTTTTTTTAATGAAGTAATATTTTCCCACTGCCTATTCTATTTGTTATAACTTGACTTAGAAAAGGAGTCAAGTTGTAACATATTGGATATATTTTATTCACTGATTTAGCCAAGGGGTAAATTATATCAGTTGGATCTGCTTAGAACATGTTGTTACTGTTGTTTAGTTCGACTCTTTGCAACCCTATGGACTGTAGCCCTCCTGGGTCCTCTGTCTATGGGGTTCTACAGGTAAGAATATTGGAGTGGGTTGTCATTTCCTTCTCTAGGGTATCTTCCCAATCCAGGGATTAAACACAGATCTCCTGCATTGCCTGGCAGATTCTTTACCACTGAACCACCTGGGAAGCACACTTAGAACATGGGCCAAAGAATGAGTACAGCTAATGTAGCTTTACCCATGTTTCTTTCTATGTGATCACCTTGATAAATGCCCCCAAACTTCCTCCCATTTCTTAAATCCACACACTACCTTTGGGAAATTCCTAGAACTGCCCCAGCCTCTGCGGATGTGGTTTCTACTGGTTCTGTTTCTTAATAATCCTGATCTGGTCTGACTCATCTTAAATAAATACATCCAACTTACATTCGCAACATGGCAGGGGGAAGCGAGGACAGAAAGCAAATGACAAAGCAAAAGGGGCCCAATGTGAACAGTGAGTGAATCTGGGTAAAGGTAATCTTGGTCCTTTTGTTATTTTCTTTAAATCTGAAATTATTTCCAAATACTAAATTTTTTCAAGACAGTATCTCTCGAGACAATCTCAAATTCTTCACTTGTTAACTAATTTCAAGCCACTCTGATGCAACTTGATTCAATCACACCCCTAAATATAGCCACCCGTGAATCTGATGATTCAAAAGCTGGTAAACATTTTCAGTTCTCAGTCAGCAGTATCAAACACCATTGACCACTACTTCCTTCTAGAAAGAAATTCCTTGGAATCCTCACTTTCCTCTCTCCTCTTTGGCTGCTCCTTTTCAGGTTTCTGTACAACCTGGCTTCCAACTGAACCAGATTATCTATTGGATAATAGGGTTCCTCAGCCCTTGACCGTAAATATTTGTTTGTTTACTTATTTATTTGGCTGCACTGTGCCTTAGTCGTGTCATAAGGGATCTTTTCTTGCGTCGAGCGGGCTCAGTAGTTGTGGTACGTGGACTCGGTTGTCTTGTGGCCATGTGGGATCTTAGTTCCCCAGTTGAGTTCAGTTCAGTTCAGTCACTCAGTCTTGTCCGACTCTTTGTGACCCCATGGACTGCAGCAAACCAGGCTTCCCTGTCCGTCACCAACTCCCAAAGCTTACTCAAACTCATGTCCATCAAGTAGGTGATGCCATCCAACCATCTCATCCTCTGTTGTCCCCTTCTCCTCCTGTCTTCAATCTTTCCCAGCATCAGGTCTTTTCCAATGAGTCAGTTCCTCACATTAGGTGGCCAAAGTATTGGAGTTTCAGCTTCAGCATCAGTCCTTCCAATGAATATTCAGGACTGATTTCCTTTAGGATTGATTGGTTGGATCTCCTTGCAGTCCAATGGAGATCAAACCCACATCTCCAGCATTGCAAGGTGGATTCTTAACCACTGGACCACCAGGGAAGTCTCAGCCCTAAATCTTAGACCTTCTTCCCTGCCCCGTCTTTACTTTTCTTTCTGAAAGAGCCTGTGCTCCTCCACAAGAGAAGCCACTGCAATGCAAAGCCCGTGCACCACAACAAAGCGTAGCCCTCACTCCTCACAACTAGAGAAAGCCCGTGCAAAGCAACAAAGGTCCCATGCAGTCAAAAATCAATAAAAATTTTTAATTAAAAAAGAAAGAAATGGGGGACACAGAAGGGCTTCTGTGCCCAGGAGCCCCACAGAGTCCTGCTTGGTTCCAGAATCTAACCAGCTAATCCGAGCTGTTGTTGCTGTTGTTCAGTTGCTAAGTCATGTCCAACTCTTTGCCATCCCATGGACTGCAGCATGACAGGCTTCCCTTTCCTTCACTGTCTCCTGGAGTTTGCTCAAATTCATGGCCACTGAATCGGTGAGGCCATCCAACTATTTCGTGCTGTCTTTCCTCCTCCTCCTCCTGCCCTCGATCTTACCCAGTATCAGGGTCTTTTCTAGGGTCTGACCTCTGTCTTCATAATCCTTTGCCCACAGGATAAAGCTTTGGGCTGTTGTCATCCACAAGCTTCGATGATCTGACCCCCTCAACCCCATCTCACACCATTCTAGCCGATCTCCTACTTCTGACCTTTTATACGTGCTGTTCTTCCTACCAGGAATTCACTTCACCTGAGACACTTTATCTCTCCATGACCCAACTGATGTGATAATCACAACAGCTTCTACATATTGAGTCAAATACCAGGCACCATGCCATTAAACCCATTAACTGACTTAATACTCCTAGGAGCCCATGAGATACAAAACTTTTTCCATGAAGACATTGAGCCCAGAGAGGTGAAGGAACTTGCCGATGCACAGCTTAGCTAGCACTGCTTGAACTCAGCTCTGTGTGACACTAAAATGCATGTTCTGTGTGACCCAGCAATCCCACTTCTGGCTGCAGATCGAAAAAGATTGAAATCAGAATCCCAAAGAAATAATTTGTACTTTCAGTCTCACTATAGCATTATTCACAATAGCCAAAAAAAAGAAGCAACCTAAGCGTTCATGGTCAGACGGATAAAGAAAATGAGGCCCATTCATACAATGGCAGATAATTCAGCCTTAAAAAGAAAGGAAATTCCGCTGTATGTCACAACATGTTTGTACCCAAAGGACCTTATGCTCAGTGAAATAAGTCAGACCAAGAGGGGCACGTGCTGCATGATTCCACTTCTATGAGAAACCTAACAGTCAATTTATAGAAACAGAAAGTAGAATGATGCTTGCCAGAGACTAGCAAGACGGGGAAATGGGGTGTTGTTGTTCAATGGGTATTAAGTTTCAGTTACTGAAATTGAATTTGTTTTGGAGATCTGCTGTACAATATTACACCTATAGTTAATAATACTCTGTTGTGCACTTAAACTTTTGTTGAGGGTAGATCTTATGCTGTAATCTTAACACAATTTCTTTCTTTTTTTTTTTTTTAAGAAAAAATGCTCGGCGCTTCCCTGGTGGTTCCAGTGGTTAAGAATCCTCCTTCTACTGCAGGAGCCATGAGTTCAACCCCTGGTTGGGGAAATAAGATCCCACAGGCTGAGTGGCACAGCCAAAAAATTTTTTAAATAATAAAAATAAAACATGCTTTGCAGACCCATCCCTGCTCCTGCCTCACTGTACTTCTCCCAAAACACATACACTCAACACGCAAAGCTGATGCAAGGCATTGGGCTTCTCCACTCTGCCTTCTCCATCACTGGAGACATGTCCTGGTGGGACATGTCCCCTCCCTCCTGCTTTGGTGGGAGGGGCTATGGGTCTCTACTTAGGGATCTCAGACTCATTCTCAACATAACAATATAACACTGGAATCCCAAAGCCACTAGGAAGGATAGAGAGAGCCTTGGGGGACTGCATCCTTGGAGACACTGTCTCCAAGGTCATTTGGCAGAACAGAACACACCCCAGAAGGAAATTCCTGGGAGCACACTCAAGATTCTCATGCCCCACCCACAAGAGAACACACTAGACGTTGAATAGTGTCCCCCCAAAATTCACGTGCTTCCTGTGAGCAGCCTAAGCTGCAAGGCAAGGAAAAGACCCTGATGCTGGGAGAAGGCGAAAGGAGAAGAGGGCAACAGAGGATGAGATGGCTGTGACAGCTTATGGTGAACGATGTTCGATTCGTGATCTCCAAAGAAAAAGATTTAGCTTTGGGATCAGGGACCAGGCTTGATCACTCAAGAGCTTTTGTGTAGAAGAGTTTTATTAAAGTATAAAAAGGACAGAGAAAGCTTCTGACATTGACATCAGAAGGGGGATGGAGAGTGCCCCCTTGCTAGTCTTATCAAGGCCTTATATAGTTTTACCAGACAAACTCCCACAACATACATCTTAAATTAAAAAGATTAGAATTAACAATAGAAAGGTCTTACCAGAACCACTCCCATGTAAAATAATAAGATTAGCCAAAAGGTTCTTGTTAAAAAGGAGAAACATGTCCTTGAGCAAGATACATTGTTGTTATATAATCCTTAGTATGGAGCTTAAGATGAGTTGTTTCTTGTGTAATCATCAGCTTTGGGCTTAAAGAAAATAACATCTTATGTTACAGACTAAGGAATGTAGGGGAAAAAAAATCTGTCTTTTCTCTTCCTCAAGAGCCCCAGACCCCTTTCTCCTCCTCAGGGACCCCGGACTTCTTATCAACCTACCTGAGAATTAACTCTCTCAGTTGGATGCCATCACCAACGCAATGCCTTCCCTGATATCAAGCTCAGTTGGTAAAAAATCCACCTTCAATGCAGGAGACATGGGTTCAGTCCCTGGATGGGGAAGATCCCCTGGAGAAGGGAATGGCTACCCACTCCAGTATTCTTGTCTAGAAGATTCCAAGGACTGAGGAACCTGGTGGGCTACAGTTCATGAGGTCATAAAAGAGTAGGACAAGACTGACGGACTGAGCACGCACAAACTGGAAACCTCGGTGGCTCCTCTGTGACACCAGGGTTTTGTGCTCTCGTCCACACATCTCCACCCATCTCGCTCTGCCCGTGGGCCCTTCCATGCCTCTCTCTTTCATACAGCTTCCAATTCATGAATAATAAGATCAGCAAGGAGCCAGGCACACTGCATTCCTTCCAAGGAGATCTGATTGGCCCACCTTGAGTCATGTATCCACACTGACCAATCAACTGTGCCAGAGAAGTGGCACCACATGGCACCAGGGGTGATTGCTAAAATTGGAAACAGCCGGTGTAGCCAGGAGAAGGAAATGGCAACCGACTCCAGTACTCTTGCCTGGAAAATCCCATGGACAGAGGAGCCTGATAGGCTACAGTCCAAGGGGTCCCAAAGAGTCAGACGCAACTGAGACACTTCACTCACTCACTTCAGTGTAGCCAGAGATTGACCAATCAGATTTGAAGTTGGCCCCTGGACTACACCCTTCCCCCACCAATCCCAGGGGCGAACTCAGTGTTAACACTTTGGATCCTGGGTTATCAGGGCCATCCTAGGGTCCAGAGGAAACTTCCAACAAAAGGGGGTGGGGAGTAATAGATATTTGCCAATTAGCATAGAGCTAGTTTCCAGGAAGCTAGGCTTCCCTGATGGCTCAGACAGTAAAGCGTCTGCCAGCAGTGTGGGAGACCTGGGTTCGATCCCTGGGTTGGGAAGATCCCCTGGAGAAGGAAATGACAACCCACTCCAGTACTCTTGCCTGGAAAATTCCATGGACTGAGGAGCCTGGTGGGCTACAGTCCATGGGGTTGCGAAGAGTCAGACACAACTGAGCGACTTCACTACTTTCACTATAGAGCTAGTTTAATAATTTAAGGATGTGTGTGTGTGTGTGTGTGTGTGTTAGTCGCTCAGTTCTGTCCGACTCTTTGTGACCCCATGGACTGCAGCCCACCAGGCTCTTCTGTGCATGAAATTTTCCAGGCAAGGATACTGGAGTGGGTTGCCATTTCCTTCTCCAGGGGATCTTCTCAACCCAGGGATCGAACCCAGGTCTCCTGCACTGCAGGCAGATCCTTTACTGACTGAGCTACAAATATTTGAGACTTCCCTAATGGCTCAGATGGCAAAGTGTCTGCCTACAATGCGGGAGACTCAGGTCCGATCCCTGGGTTGGGAATATCCTCTGGAGAAGGAAATGGCCTCCCACTCCAGTACTCTTGCCTGAAAAATCCCATGGACGGAGGAGCGTGGTAGGCTACAGTCCATGGGGTCGCAAAGAGTCGGACACGATTGAGCGACTTCACTTCACTTTGATGGCTCAGAAGGTAAAGAATCTGCCTACAGTGTGAGAGACCTGGGTTCAGTTCCTGGGTTGGGAAGATCTCCTGGAGAAGGGAATGGAAAACCACTCTAGAATTCTTGCCTGGAGAATTCTATGGACAGAGGCTACAGTCCATGAGGTCACAAAGAGTCAAGCATGACTGAGCAACTAACATTTTCACTTTCATGCCCATATTCATGGTTGTCAGTTCAATGTCAGTACTGCTTACTCAGAAGGGATGTGGGGAATGGAAGGAACTCTTTGAGAAGGTGTAGAGCTGGGTCAGGCAAAGAAATTCATCTTCACTGCCCATCACATACCCTCCTGGCTGTCTAGCACAGGCAAAGCTCTTCCCCTTCCTCCCTTTAAGTCCCATCAAGGTCCCTCCTTTTAAGTCCCCATCAAGGTCACCTGCTCTATGGAAACCTCCCTGTCCACCCCCGCCCCAGGAGCCAAGGTCCATCTGGTTTAAATGGGCCAAGGGGCAGATTTTCATGATGGGAAAACTAGGGGGTTGGGATAACTGGTCAGGACAGTGGTGTGCTGGCAAATGTTTAACAACCAGCTCTCATGAAGTAGAAAATTGAGGAACTTCCCTCGTGGTCCAGTGGCTAAAACTCCATGCTCCCAATGCAGGGGGCCCAGGTTCAATCCCTCATCAAGAAACTAGATTCCACATGCCACAAAGATCTCGCATGCTCAAAGAAAGATCAAAAGATCTTCAAGTGCTGCAACTAAGTCCCAATGCAGCAAAATGAATAAACAAAATTAAAATTTTTAAAAAGGAGAGAATTGAATCTGTATTTATTATAAATTTTATTGGCATAAATGTTTAGCAGGCAACCTCCAGCGATAAAATAAGATACTCCCCACTGCAAATTCCATACAGCCAAAACTAAGTGTCACAGACCGCCTTTCTCGTTTTTTGTTTTTTTTTTTTTTCCACTTTTGTAACCCAAAGCCAATCTATGCTTGCAGGTGAGAAACAAGCAAATGGAGGTTGATATTTTCCTCTAGACACGGAGATGGAACGAAACAATCAAGATGTGTGTTCACACTTCACTTGCTTTTTGATGATGCTTGGAACTTCTTTGCTAAATCAGATAATGGTTTGACAGCCCTCGATTTTTCTGTGTGCTAGTGACAATATTAACAGTTACAGGCAAAACCCACATAAATGTCATCTACATGGTGAACATGTTTTCCCAGCACTTTTGAGTGTAGGCAATCAACAAACAATATATCAAATCGGACTTGTAAGCTTTGCTGCTTCCCCTAGTGTAAATACCATCACCACGGTCCATTTTAAGTTACTAGTGTGGTGGCACTGAACACAGAGCTGGCAAGCAATGTCCTGCGAAACGGAATTACACAGTATTTCCAATGCCAGATACAGTAGAGGTGAACGATCTCAAGGGCATAGAAATAATATCACGAGAATAACAAAAATCCCATGCCTAAGGCACAGGGCAGTTTGAAGCCTCAAGATAACTCACATTGTCTAGTAAATGTACAGTACATAGCAGTCATAATTATAAAAATATTTTATTATGCAGCATCAGGTACCACCTCACACCCTCCCGTATGTCCCTGTTACACAGGGTCACACACAGTCATAGTGTAAAGCCAGCATATTAGACCATCAGCTTGGCAAAAGCTGGAGGTTTTGTCTTATCTTGTTCCTGGCTGGATCCCCAACACCTAAAACAGTGCCTGATAAATTTTGCATGAGTGAATAAAGCTCACGCAGCATAGATACTTGGACCCCCTCCCACAAGTTAGCCCGGTGAGTCCCATGGGGTGGGAAGGAGAGGGATTGGAAATGAGTCTCTATTTCGCACATATTAACATAAATAAGGATGGGGAGAGGGTCTATTTTATTTGCTCCTATTTCTCTAGCCCTGTACCGTGCCTGGCATGGAGCAGAAGCTCAATAAATATCAGTTGAATGGATTAATATAATGTACAGTGTCTGAGCTCAGCTCAGAATAAATACCGAGGGACCCAGAGGATCCTGGAGGAAGGGGGTCAGCAGCACTGACCCCTGGCCAGCCCAGTGAGGTAGAGGAGCTGGGTCCCATCACCTGGGGCCCCAACGAAAGAAGGGAAGATGCAGTCTTGTTCCAGGAGGTGACACCTAGGCCTGGGGTCACGTGAGCTTTGACAAGGGAAGTCCACTGGGAACTTGGGCGGCCACGCGGAAGAGGCCCCAGACTGTGGCTTCGGCTGAGAGCTGCCAGGAGAGAGGCTCCTGGATCCTGGGGTGCAAGTGGACGCTCAAGCGCTGCCCCGCATCCAGGTGCAGCAAGCTGCTCCGGAAACCAGCTGCTGAGTTCCCCAAGGGTGGGGGTGGCAAGTCCAAGGTCAGGGTTAGGGCGGCCCCGGCTTGGTGAGGCCGCAGGTCCAGGGCCACGGAGACTGAGTCGGAGCTGTTGCGGTTGCCCGCCATCACGCGCTTCAGGGTCAAGTGCAAGAAAACATAGTAGACCCCGGCCTCGGGGACCACCAGCTCTTGGGTGCGCTTGTCGTAGTCCACGCCTGGCGCCAGAGTCACACCTGTCAACCCCTGCTCGCTACGCCACTGCACCGGCCCTTCGGTCAGCTGTGCTGTGGGAGGAGAAGGTGGGGTACATTGAGCAGGAGTGCATAGCTGGTGGGCGGGGAGCATAACCCTGGGAAAGGGGAGGAGCGGCTCTAAGGGAGAGGCAAAAGTGGGGAGGAGTGTGTGAGAAAGATAAGGGAGCTCAGGGAAGGAAAAGGGTCTCGGAGGGAAGTGGGGCTTGAGGAGGGGAAAGAGGGGCTAAGAAGGGAGGAAAATTCGGGGGGAGGGGGGAGAGACTCAGGTGGAGATTGAGGAAGCGGAGGGGAGAGAGGGGGTGTTGGTGGAGGGAGAGAAACTTCCAGGAACCAGGGAGGAGGAGGACATGTAATGCCAGAAAGGATGATGGAGGGGAAAGGGGGCTCCTAGGGATGGGAGGAAGGGGTTTGGAGAGAGAGGGGGCAGGCAGAGACGAGATAGAATGGAGGGACTCGGAGAAGGAGGCGGGACGAGAGGGAGAGGGCGGGGAAGGGAAGCTTGTCAGGAAGGAGCGAAGATCCTAGAGGAAAGCTAACGGGAGAGAGAAAGGGGTGGAGGGTGAAGAAGGAGGGAATTTCAAAGAGAGGAGAGGACGGGGTGAAGGTCTCCTTAAAAGAGACGCGAGGAGGCTGCAGGAGAGTCCGGAAGGGGGAGGGAAAGGGCTGGGGAGAAGAGTCCGCAAAAGAGGGAGAGGAAAGGGGGACGGTCTACAGAGGGACGGTGAGGAGGAGAGTCTGGGAGAGGCAGGGGCAGAGGGAACAGGGAAAAGAGTCTCCCTAAGAGGGAGGAGGAGGAGGGTCCCCGAAAGCGGGGAAGGGAAGTGAGTGGGAAACAGGGCTTCCAGAAGTGAGGGAGGGGAAATGGCTGCGGAGGAGGGGTCCGGATCTCCCAGGACAGTAGAGGGAGCCGACCCGGCAGAGATTTGCGCGGATCCAGGCCCAGCCTTAAGGGGGCGGGGGTCTGAGGTGCACACAGATGGAGATCAGAGAAGGAGACCCGGAGAGGGACAGCCGAGGTTCTAAGAGGGTAGGGGGAGCTTTTCAGAGAAGGGAGGGAAAGAGGATCAGGTTGGGTCAGAGGGGGGAGGGGCTTCCCTCTCCCGGAGCTCTCCCACTTAGTGCACCCTCCCCCCTCTCCCCCGGGTCTTTAGGGAGTCACTTACCACCATCGGCCACCACCAGCTGCGCGAACACGCCCTGCTGAGAGAAAGGACAAACGCAAAGTGGATAAAGGTCCTCCTACTCGCAACACGCAGCCCCCTGGAAAGTGGGGTCCCCGGGATCTGCGCAGGCCTTGAGCCTACAGTCTTTATGGTCCCTTCCCTTCGCGTTCCAAAAGAACCACCCCGCGCGCGCGCGCGCACACACACACACACACACACACATACACACGCTGCCCCAGCCCTGGCTGTCTGCAAGGAGAGGACCCCGAGGACTTAGGAGGGAAATGAGACAGTCCCTCTAGGGGGCTTGACACTGCAGAGTCTTGAGAGGGAAAGGAGGGTACCCTAAGGGTCCGGGAAAAAAACCGAGGTTCTCCACGAGTTACGAAAGAAAAGGGGAACCCCACGATGATTGCAGTGTCCCTCGGGGTGCGCGTTGGTGAAACGGTCCCCATCTGAAGCCCGGGGTGCAGATGGGGTCTCACGGGGGGTTAGGATTAGAATGGCGCCCCCTTGGAGACCTGGATAAAGAATTGGTGCCCTCAGAAATCCAAGAAGGCCGGGGGGGGGGGGTCTCTCCACCCTCGGGCTGGGACGCAGAAAAGACCTTGCGGGAGGCGGGGACGCGGATGGAGAAGGGGTCCCAGGGCTGGGTACGGGTCTCTCTCGGAATCCAGATCGGGCAGTATCTCACCTGCGGAGAGTTGGGGAGGCGGGCGTGGGGGTCGGAAGTCTGCTCCAGCCCCACGGGGAGAATCGAGCTGGGCGCGGGACTGGAAACCGGCGAGGCAGGGGTCCCGGGGACGCCCCAGACCCGCACCACGCAGGTGGCGCAGGCAGCGGCAAGCAGCAGCAGCGCGGCGCTCAGAGCCCAGGGCAGCGGGTTGCAGACGCGACCCGGGGGCGCGGGCGACCGCTGGGCCTCGGGGTCCGGGGTGGCGAGGGTGCTGGAGTGCATGGCCGGCTGCGGGCGGCTGCGAGCCGGGTCCCGCGCACGGCCCTTTATAGCTAAGTCCCGCTTTCCGGGGAGTGGCCCGTGGGGATCCCAGCGACCCGCTGGGTAGGTTGGTTCCCGCCCGCCCCGCCCCGCCCCGCCCCGCCCCCTCCACCTTCGGTCCAAACTTTCCCCAACTTTCTCTTCCCTGAATCTCCGTCTCCTTTTCTCTCTAGCTCTCCACGCTCTGCTCCATCAAATCCTCTTGACCCCCAGTTATCTCTCTTGCATCTCCCTGGTTATCTCTTCGCCTCTCTGCTTCTCTCTCTTGTCTCTTTTCCGGATTTCTTATCCCTCCCTAGCGCTCCCCCCCAGCATTGAGGCTCCTCCAGGGCTCCCCTAAACTCAGCACTTCTTCGGAGGAGTCAAAGAACAGCCAGGCCTCAGCCCGCTTGTCCTCTGGAGCATAAGTCCTCCCAATGGAACCCCGAGTGCCCTGCTCAGTCCTCTCTCTACTTCCCTCTCTTTTCCCGGGACCCCGGATCTTCCCTGGTCTGCCCCCACCCACCCACCTAGACGCTTCCCGTCTGGGGCTCCCTGGACCCCACAAGCAAAAGGCTGGAGAGTCCAGGTGGAGAAATTCCCCTTGTAGGAAAGGGACAACCTTGAGTGAGGCGGAGGAAACTCAAATTTCCCGTTCGCGCTCCGGTGGTGTCCGCGGGGGCGGGAGGAGGAGCGGAGATGCGGGCAGAACTCTGCCTCAAAAGAGGAAGCAATCGTGGATTGACAGATGGCCAGCCCTAGAAAAGCCCTGGGCTCCCAGAGAAGCCCGGCTCTCCCCAGACCAGCAGGGTGGACCTCCCCATCCTTCTTCAGGTCTCACTTCCCCTATAGCGCAAGGGAGAATGGACTCGGGAATTGATCTCACCCGTCCACCAGCGGCCCAGGAAATGGGGGGAGGGGTGTTTTGGTTCAACTGAACAAAGATCGGATACCGACCCTGTATTCAACCTTGTATGCAGCCTCTCTGAGGAATTAAAAGGAGAAAACAGTAATGATACTGGCCCTTGTTGACACCTAGGTGTAAAACGCTTCCGTTAATACTAGCGGTTTATAAAAAATTGCTGTGCCCAAACCAGCATCACCTGGGGACTTGCTAGCTCTGCAAATTCTAGCACCTCAGCCAGACCTATTGACATTCTGGGAACTGAAGCCCTGCAGTCAGTGTCTGAAGGAGCCTTCAAAAACATTCTGACACTTGCCCAAGTTGAAGAACCCACTGCGTTGTACCAAGGTTGTTCCTTCGCACCTGCTGTCCCCTATGCCTGGAATGTTCTTTCCCCCAGATCTGCGGTCAGCTGTCCTTCTGAGTAAAGCAGAAGAATTAAGGTCCAGCGCCTACTTTTACTGTCTCCCAAAATCTCACTGCAGCCATAGTTAAGGGACTGTTTTAAAACCTAAATCAAAACTTGTCAGCCATGGGGTGGAATGCCAAATACACATTCCCTAGCAAAATAACACCATCAACCACCGTGTCTCACACCTCAGTTATTGGTGACCTCCTGCCAACTCCAAAAGAGATGTGGTGGGTGGCAGCTATAGTAGAAGCGTTGGTTGAAAGTAAATTCCCAAAAGAGATACCAGCTCTGCTCCCCAGTAGGGTGGAAACACAGCCATTTTTTGGTTGCTTTTTTTTTTCCCCTCCAGACCACGGAAATCTCAACATTTCTGGTGGGAGGAATGCAGTTGATAATGGAAGAATCATGCTAGGATCATGCGTGAATCAAATGTGTGAACTTGAATGCAAGAGTTGAAACTGTCCCACCTTGACCCTCGACCCCTCAACCCAGCAGCCAGGACCTGAAAGATGGGGATGGTGGGATCTTTTCTCCGAGGAATCTGACCAGCCAGGAAGATAGATACAAAGATTCAGAGGACAAAGAGGCTTCACCAGATAACCATCGCTCTGCCAAGAAGCTCACAGGCCACTGGCCATTCTGTTTATTATTAAACCCCACCCCAAGGCAGCTCACAGACAAGGTTTGCCCGAGCTGACGAAAAAGAGGAATTCAGAGAACTCCCAGGCACCATCTCGGACAACCCAAACGAAAGTGTCTCTCTCTCTCGGGCCCCAGTTACATCACCCCTTGAAATTTCCTTACTAGCAGTTTCCACCACGTGAGATATTCTTGTTCGTTTGTTTACTTGCTCGTGGTTGTTTCCCCCCAAGAAACTGTTAAGTCCCAAAGAGGAGTATCTTCACCTGCCTGGTTTCCATGCTACCTCCAGTACCTAGAAAATTATAGGCCTTGATAGTATTTATTGAATAAAGGAATGAATGAAGTATAATAGTTACCAGCATGGATTCTAGAGGTGGAAAAACCTCAGTCCACTGACATTTTGTGTGTTTTCATTTTGAGGCAGCTGGGAAAACTCAAAAGAAGACTCCTGACAGGTGCAAATCATGTGTGAAATTCAAATTTCAGTGTCCACAAATAAAATTGTATCAGCACACAGCCACACTCATTCGTTTCCATACAGTCTGTGGTGATTTTTGCAATGTTCCGGCTAAATGGGGTAGTTACAACAGAGATTGTTTGGCCCACGAAGCCACGAATGTTTACTCTCTCTGGTCTCTCAGTGGAAAATTTGCTGCCCCCGCTCTAACATTCTTGCATTTCAGCCCTCCAGTTTCTTGCTGTGTGGTCTGGGGCAAGCTGCTTCAGCTCTCTGAGCCTCACTTTCCACATCCGCTAAATGGGAATAAGAGTAAAGCTCAAAGGGTAGCTGAGAACTTGCTGTGAGCAGTGGCAGGCCCATGGCAAAGGCTCATTCCAGCTGAGCTGGATCACTGAGTTTTCTACAATTCCAATGGCTGGAGTAAAAAAAAACTGAAACGCCAAAAGTCAAAGTCACAGTCAAGGACTTCCAGTGACTTCTGAATTCTAGATGCCAAGGGACTTAGCAGGATTCTGTACACCCCCTCCAGGATGGGGGAACAGGGCCTGGCGGCCTGGGGAAGGCGCAGGCCGCAGCCAGGGAGCGCCATGACGCATTGTTGTGGTCGGCACATCTGACATAGACAGCCCCGCCCACCATGGAGCTCTCAGCATCAGTTGCCTAGCACCACATGGTTCAGTAGTCACATCTCTGCGCTCAACTGTCTCCCCAGGAGACAGTGGGCCCTGGTTTCCCTCCCCTCTAGGGGAAGGACCTGAATTCTCTCACCATTGCCATTCCAGGGCTCAAGGGAGGGATTGGGCAGGAAGTAGTTGGAGGGGGGAGAACCCCTCTCCCCTCTCAGAGGCCCAGCAAACAGGCACCTCCTCCAGGAAGTATGCCTTGATTTTTCCTAGCCAAACTCACCTCCTTATGAGTTCCTGACTGCCCGCCACCCTGTATGAAGTCCATTGGCCTGGATCCTTCGTGTCCCCACAGGCAAAGCCTGAAAGAGATCTTTAGTGATTACTGGGTAAGTGCACAGTGAGAGAGCATGGGACCTAGTAGGAGGCTGTAAACCAAGAAAAGAAGAAAAATGAGAAAAAAAGAATTGAGTGAGATTGGTTTTGAGCTGAGGGAGTGTCCACACGTGTTGAAGGAGGAAATTGAAACAGAGAGAGGAATCACGTTCTCCAGGTTAAGTCTCTGGAAAAGCTGGGTCCGAGTCTCCTTGGCCCTGGGGAAGCCGGGGAAACACAGACCCGGCATGTGAATGCACTTGCCATATTGTGTAAACATGACAAGGCATGATGGTGCCATTAGACTTTGTGGAGTTGGGGTGCTTACCCAGCTACTGTTGAACTGTGTGTTTCCAACGTAATGAGTGTTCAGGATAAGGAAAGTGGGAGTGAGGGGATGTACCTACCAGTGTGTTTCTAGTTGAGGAACAACAATGGCACATGATCCCATCTCTGAGCCTTGCTTTTCAAACCAGCTCCAGGAGTTGGTGATGGACAGGAGCCTGGTGTGCTGCAGTCCATGGTGTCGCAAAGAGTCGGACACGACTGAGCAACTGAACTGAACTGAACTGAAATGGGAATAAGAGAAGGTCTCAATGCATAGCTAGCTTTAAATCCCAGTTCTGTCTCAAAGCAAATGCCTTCACCTCTCTGCCTCGAGGTTCCCATCAGGGAAGTATAGCTAATACAGGGACCACCTCCTAGGATTACTGTCCCAAATCAGAAGCCAGAATGGCACCTGGCATTCAGCAAGTGCTCTCCGGCACGACTGAGGCTGATGGTCTGGTGCCTCTGTGTAACTTGTAGGCAGGGATTTGATCCTGTAGATGAAGCAGCAGAGTCCAGAAACGAGTGCAGATGTCTGGGCCAAAAGAGAGGCAGGAAGAATTCAGAATGGAAATAGTCAAAAGTGTCATCGAAATGGTCAGATTATCACTCATAGAATCAGTTCAGTAATAAGCCATGGGGGAGGTTGAGTCATCTATTTGGGGCTCGATAGAGATCTCTAAGGGCTAAGAAAACAAAGAATGCGGATTTGGTTTTAGAGCAAAGACACATTTGCATAGCACATATCTAGAAGGTTTATAAGAAGCTTAGTGGGGGGCTTCCCTGTTAAGACTCCACACTCCTAATGCAGGGGGCCTGGATTCGATCCCTGGTCAGGGAACTAGGTCCCACATGCCGCAACTAAGACCCAGGGTGGCCCAATAAATAAGTAAATTTAAAAAAAAAAAAAAAAAAGGAAGGAAGGAAGCTAGAGGTATTCAGGAGAATTATCTGAAAAAGAGATCATGAACCTTCCACTGTATAAGCTTCTGCCCACTTACATTTTCCACGTTTGCTTTGTCTTGGTTTGTGTGTGTGTGCTACATACAGAATCGTGGTCAAGTATGAGTATATAGAGAAAGAAACCAGTGGCCACACACAGGCCACACACACACACAAATTTTAAGAGAAAAAGTAAAAAAGAGAGAAAGACCCGAGCTATTTGGAGGAAGGGAAAATTTTCACACCAGTGACATCAAAGGTAGGAAATGGTGTTTCCCTGCTAATGGCAGTGGACGAACACAGGGATGGGGAAGACCCAAGTATACCAGGGCAGGCCTGGGGTACCCCTCAGAGGGCCCAGTCCCTGAGAAGCCAGCTCACTCTGCTGGGAAGCAAGCCAGCCTGTCTCAGGAAGGAGGCCCCAGCATGGCTAACACCTGGAAGGGACTCTCCAACTGGCCCAGAAAGGCAGCCACCAAACAGACACTTGTGTACAAAAGACATCCCGATTCAGGCAGTACACAATTACAAAGACAGACACACAAACACACCACACATACACACACTGAGAGACATAATCACAGATACACAAGAGTAGCCCCCAAAGTTAGCCACAGACGCACAGAGAGACACAACGGATACATATTCAGAGCATAAACACCCAAGAATATAAGTACACACAATACCACAATCACATGCATACCAAAACAGTGGTGGGGATACACCATACAGGCATACACACAGTCACACACTAAGACATGCCCAGAGATGCAATACTAGACACACAGCTGCCCAAGCTAGCCACAAGAGCACAAAAGGACAGATTCATGCCCAGAGTCACGCATACCCACTAACATACAGCCTGAAAGAGTCTTGAAGGCTCTGAGATATGCATTCAAAGACACACAGTATCATATGGTCAAAGACCACCAAAGGCACTTAAGTCACACACTGACTGACACAGGCTGACCTGGAAAGACTGGAAAAGACACAAATACAAGGGAGCACAACCAAGGAAACCCAGGTCCCGCCCCCAGGGAAGATCCAGGGTCTTTGAGCCACCAAAGATCCACCCACCAGGCTCTCCTTCTGGGGGCGTATCACTCACTCCCTCCCTTAAGGAAACTCTGGGTCCCTTTCCTTGGCAGTGTGGGCCGCGGGCGACCTCTGGTGGACCCGGCGCCTCGGTCCAGGGCTTCACGGAATGGGCGGGTGGGCGGAGGGTGTCTAGGCTGAAAGGATGAAAAGATGCTTCGGCGTCTACTGAAAAACTCGGAGAAAGGAGCGTGGCAACAGGGGAAGGGAGACACCGGAGCCCGGCTGGAACGGGACCAGACAGGGTCTTGGACGCGGGAACAGGCCGTAAGAAGCAGGAGTGGGACTGAAGACCCTCACCCATCCCCACTCGGTGCAACCCCGGGTCCCCGCGAGGACGGTGCTCCGGGGACGGTAAAGATAGGGTAAGCCCGGAGGCGAATTCCCATTGGTCCGCGGCGGACCAATGAGGAGCGGCGAGGACTCCCGGGGTGGCGGAGAGGGACAGGGCAGCCGTTGATGGAGATGGAAGGGTCCTGCCTTCCCAACCAGGCCCTCAGCCGGAGAATGACCACCAGGGAATCGCCCAAGGTCTGCAATCGCCAGCACGGAGACGTCTCTCCCAGGAGGACTCTCGTCAACTCCGATATGCCTTTTACCCGCGGGACCCTGAGAAAGGTGGGCTTGTCCCTCGCAGAGCTGCCCCAGTCTCCCAAGCCCTGCCCAATCCCAAGCCCCACCACTTCCCCGTCATACTCCGTAAGCCCTTTCCACTTCCCTTTCTCCCAGGCCCCGCCCACTTTCCCGCCCTCGGTATCCCAAGCCCTGCCCACTCGTAAGCCCCTCCCACTTCCCTGTCATTCTCCCTAGGCCCCGCCCACTTCCTAGCCACCATTGTCCCAAGCCCTGCCCACCCTCCAGTCTGCCCACTTTAACGTAAGCTCCGCCCACTTCTCTGACCGACTTCTGAGGCCTTGCCCACTCTCCTGGCCCACTCACTTTTCTACTTTTCTCGGGCTAGGACTGCCTCTCCCCAGGCTCCGCCCTTTTATTGTCTCCCTAGCCTGACTTTCCTGGAGACTCCAGTCTCTGAGTATTTTGTCCTGGGCAATGGCACCCCACTCCAGTACTCTTGCCTGGAAAATCCCATGGATGGAGGAGCCGGTAGGCTGCAGTCCATGGGGTCGCTAAGAGTCAGACATGATTGAGCGACTTCACTTTCACTTTTCACTTTCATGCATTAGAGAAGGAAATGGCAACCCACTCCAGTGCTCTTGCCTGGAGAATCCCAAGGATGGGGGAGCCTGGTGGGCTTCTGTCTATGGGGTCGCACAGAGTCGGACACGACTGAAGCGACTTAGCAGCAGCAGCCAACACTTTTCCAGAACTCTCTGCCCCATTCCCAGTCCAGGTCTTTGAACCATCCCCAGCCCTAGTCTAACTTTCCTGGAGTCCTCTGGTCTCTGAGCATTTTGTCTGAGCACTTAGTCCCCACCCACTTTGTTCCTCTCCACCTTCTTCCAGACCCCACTCAAACTTTCAAGACCTTACCCCAAAATCAGTTAAGTCCCTGAATGGGATGGGGCTCCCAACTAATGGAGTCAGGGAGGCCTCAGTTTCCTCTGACCCTTAGGCCATCCTCAGGAAGGTCCCACCTCCTTGGCCATTCTCGGGATTGCCCCGCCTCCTTGGCCATCTAATTACTGGCCTGCAATGGGACCCTTCCCTGCCCACCTTGATCTTCACTATTCAAACCAGCCTCTCCCCCACTATGACCAGTCCAGGTGGGCATGCCAACCCCTTTGTTCCCCACAGGCAATCAACTTACCACATACCATCTTGGCCTTGCCTGAGTTGGTGGTCCGATACCAGTGCCTGTGGCCTGGAGACCCGCGCAGGACACCCCTGTTCCATCCACTGCCACATTCCTGGACTGCCAAGCTGTTGGTGGCTTTGGACTTATTCTGTCTGATGCTGGGTGAGCCCCCTCCCTACCATCCTTGAGCCCCTGCCCTATGTGGACACCCAAGAAGCCTTGGAGGGAGTTTGTCTTCCTGTGTGTCTTTATCTGAGGTTTGCTGGGCCTGGGGCTGGCTGCCTGCCCTAATGTGTGTACTTGGGACATTCGTGTCATCAGCATATTTCTGGGATGTCTGGGTCAATGAGACTCTGCGCGAAGGGAGCAGAAAGGGACTCTCCACAAGAATGGATTTTGTGTGCTTACCTGTCATCCTGGATCTGGATGCTGGGGTCAGCGTCCAGCTGCTCATCTTTTTTTTTCAGTCTTGCATATGACTTGACGTGCTGTAAGTCTCCTTGAGTTGTGTATCTGGGTCTATGTGTCTGTGGTAGGAGGTATGTTTTACTATATATATCTCTGTGTACGTTTTGACTATGGGTATGTTGTGTGCAAGCCCCTGGGTCTATCTGTATGTCTGGGGCTGGTCTGTGTTGCACTCATATCCATGTGAATGTATAATTCTGTGTGTGTGTGCACGTGTGCATGTATGCGTGTGTCCCTTTGGGTCCCCGAGCTCCATATTGTATTGTGTTGCCTGCTGTATTGGCTTGGTGGGCGGGGGGCGGTTCATTGTGGGTGACTTCTATGCATGTACTTCATCTATGGGAGCCCGTGACTATGCATCTGGGGTGGTGGTCCATCCAATGGTATTTGTGCAGCCAGCTTTGTGTCTGGGTCTATATGGGCCTATGTGTATTATGGGTATACTGTTATATGTCTGTGTATGTACATCTGAATCTGGGTGTCTGGGTCAGACTGTGTGGTTGTATAATTGTGTGTGTCAGATTCTGGGTGTGTGGGTACCCATGTGGCCTGAGCTTGCTTGGGGTCCATAGACCAATACCCTCAACTCCCCAGTGGGTAGAACTAGTGACCAAAGCTCCTTTGCTGGGATGCGGAGGCCAGGCTGGGACACTAGCTTGGCCCTTCCAGCCCAGAGAGGGAGCTGGGGATGGTGAGAGGTTGGGTTCCAGCTGCCACTAGGCTTCAGCGGATGACAGAGTCAAGATGGGGAGGGAGGCCTGGTCGAGGCTTGTAGAATGAGCAGGCCTACACCGGCTGGAGACAGGCCCCCTGGTCTGCGCACCTTCTGGATGGTAGTGTCAGGTGAGGGGCCCCAGAGGCTGCTCACACACAGCTTTGCTACCATTTTCTCCCAGCTCGATCAGCCACAGAACCATCCACATAGGCATGAAACACACACAGATACCAGACACAGCCACACACACCAACACAACCCACACATCCGTGGATACAATGTATAATCTCTTTTTTTCTCTCTCTCTCTCACACACAGACATGTACTCATGAGCACCACAAACACCGATTCACACCACATACACATGACATAGACTAGCTATCCATCAGCACACATACACATTCACACACAAAGACATGCAGAGCCACAGTCATACACATGTACATGCACACAGGAGGACACACACACATACGGAAAGAGTGAGCCCTTCCACCCTTATCCCTTCCATCATTATCCTTACCCCTTACCCACCTCATTCCCAAGACCCCAGCTGTGAATGGGTCCCTGGGGCTCTGGCCTCCTGGCCAGACTGTCCTCCCCGCCCATGTCCCCATGTCTAGGCTGTGGAGATGCTGGGAGGACAGACTGGCCAGAAGGCCTAAGGAGAGTCAACCTCAGGTAACCCGTCCATGAGTGGGGTCATCTCCACCCCCTGCAGTCAGCCTCCCCATTGTGCTGAGTGAGACCGGTTTGCTGGAACCCCACATCCAGGGCTTCTTTTGCAATGACACCACCATCCAATACCCCCGGATGGCCCATTACATCATCGAAGACTCGGCACTCATAAAGATGGGCTTCTTCATCTCCATCTTCACGGTAAGAGGCTGGCCACTTCACCTCAGGCTGTGGTGACACGTTATGAGCAAGTTCACCCCTTTTTCTGGCAAAATGGGAACCCCCACGGATTATAGATCTAAAGCAGGAGTAAATACCACCTCTTTTTCCTACTGAAATGGGACATTTCACTGCTCAATGGCATAAAACCCCTTTCCTTGAGGACAAAGTAAGCCCCCACTTTTGACTTAGTATAGGGGAAAGAACCCCCTTTCTGCCTTAGGCATGGAACAGGAAGTTCAGCCCCACCTCCCCCCAGTAGACTGGGAAGCCCCAACCCTTTATGCAGAAGGCAGGAAGCAGCCCTGCCCCCTGGGAAGGTGGGAAACCTCCTCCTCTCAAACATGGAACATCCTGCTTCTTCCTCCTGGTGACAGGGGATGTTCCACAATTTTCCAGCATTTGGGTGGAAGCCTATCCTCTTTTCCTGGTGTAACAGGAAGTCCTGCCCTTTTAGATACGAGACAGGAAATCCTGCCTATGTATGACATAAAGTAGGGAGATGTCCCACCTCTTTTCCTGGTATGACAGGAAGTCCTGCCCTTTTTAGATATGGGACAGGAAATCCTGCCTATGTCTGACATAAACTAGGGAGATGTCCCACCTCTTCTCCTGGTGTAACAGGAAGTCCCACTCCTTCCAGATATATGACAGGAAATCCTACCTATGTCTGACATAAGCTAGAGCCATGCCCTGCCTCTTTTCCTGATGTATCGAAATCCTACCCCTTTCAGATATGGGACCCCCCCACCCTTTCCCTGGCGATAATGGGAAGCCATATTCCTTGGCTTAGGAGTCTTGCCCATTTCAGACACAGGGGTGGGAGAAATCACCCATTTGTTTGTGTGTGATGGAATGAGAAGACCCAACTTTAGGCTGGTTTAGTGGGAAACAACAGCCTCCCTTCCATATGCGATAAAGTGTGGAGGATTTCCCTCCCTCCTTGCACCCCCTGCCCTCAGCAGTGACCCTCTCACCCATCCATTTTGGCCCCACAGATCAGCCTGGGAGAGCTGATTCGGGTCAGGGGCCTGCAGCTAAGCTCGCCAGCCTTCATGAGCAGCTCTTACATGGCCATGATCTACAAGCAGCTGCGCGCCTTCATCTTTGGCGGCCTGGCCAGCTTCTCCCTGACCAGTATTGCCAAGATGACCACAGGTCAACTGCGGCCCCACTTCCTGGCCACATGCCTGCCCGATCCAACCTCCTTCAACTGTGAGAACGGCTACATCACCAACTACAGCTGCACAGGGCATCCTGAAGATGTCCTCGATGCCAGGCAAGTGGGTGGGCAGGGAGGGGAACCCAGGAGGTGTCCCCACCCCACCCCACCCCACTCCACCCCCAGCTGATATCCATGCTCCCCCTGCCCATCCCCCAGGATGTCCTTCTATTCTGAGAACGCCTCCTTGGGGATGTACTGCATGGTGTATCTGGTGGTGAGTGTTGGTGGGAGGTGAGCTGCACACCCAGCAAGGCCAGAAAATGCTCCATTGTTCCCCCCACCCCCACCATCCCATGGTCAGTGCCCACAGTGCCAGGCACAGCTCCCACAGAGCTTGTGTGTTCCCCCAGAGTCAGGAGGGCAAGAGTGGGGTGGGCCCATCTCCTCTTAAGATTCATTCAGCATCCTGGTCCCAGAACAGCAACTTGCAGAACCCTCTGTCCTCCCGGCCCCTGCCCCTGCAGCTGGAGAGGGCTCATGCCAGGCTGGGTCTGTGCCCAGGACTGGGCTCCACCAAGGACAGCAGGAAGGGAAATCACCCAAGACCCAGCTGAGGTGAAGATCTAAGATTTAGGTAATAAAATGGCAGGAAGGGAAGGGGAGGGGGGCAGGGGGGAGTTGCCTCTGGGAAGGAGTCAACAACCCAGGGGCATAGGCTTGGGTGGCAGAAGCAGATTTGAGCCAGCCCAAAGCACCCAAGCTTGGTGGTGGGCAGACACAATGACACAGAAGCTCCAGCCACCGGGGCACATGATGGTCACACAGCTGCCTTTACACCAGCAATGTTTTCTCCCTGAAAGACAGCGGATTCAGCTGCCAGCTCCCCCAAACCATCCCTGCCCCTTTGTATTTTAAGACAAAGTAATTACAGCTTCCTGTAGTGATAAAAGCACAGGGTTTTGGAGGTGGAATGTACATGCTCTATTCCCAGCCTCAACTTTGTGTGACACTAGGTGAGACCTTGAACCTCGGTTTCCTCATCTGTATGGAAATAGCACTTGCCTCCTAGGGTTGTGATTTCATGAGTTAACATATAGATGAACTGATACCCTCAAAGGACTTAGAACAGGATCTGGCCTAAAGGTCACTATTAATCATTAATAACAAGCAAAACAGACTCCCTTCGTTCCCGGGATGGGGCAGTGGTTGGGGGACTGGGTGCACGCCAACATGCCAACGTGCACAGACAGACCACACACAACTCAGAGGCCGGCCTTGGTCTGATTTTTGGATGGAGTGGACAACTTTGTGAACAGAATATTCTGGATCTCGGGGAATTCCCCCACCTCTTAAGCGTCCCTCAAGTGCCCACAGTTGATCTCTCCCTGAAGCACACAAGCACCACTGTCCTGTTCTTGCTCATCTCAAGGAAGTAAATTTCACCTGATGGGATTTTTTTTTTCTGTTTTCCATTTCAAAATCAAGAACCCAAACTCTGCTCCTTGAGGGTTCGCCAATGAGGCCAACCTGCTCCGATTGGAGACCTGATGCAGGAAGTGGCAATGCCCACTCACAGCATGAGCCTACCCGGAGGGTCTCACCTGACTCTTAGGAAATCATTCACCAACTAACAATTCTCCCAACGCTAGCATGTAGTTAAGAGCACACAGCTGTTACAGTGATGGACACAGCCCCTACCCTCTTTGGAAGCCGAAATACATTTCCATACAAAACTGGCAGGTTCAGATAGAAAACACGGATGGGCACAAAAATGCAGCCCCGGGGTGTAGTCCCTCTGATTACCCTCTCCCAGGGTTTCAAGGCACTGCCACCCGCCTTCCAGCTCTACATACAGGCCGGTTCCTGGGGACAGAAAATCTGGCTCTTACGGCCCACCATCCAGCTCCTTTTCTTGTCCCTGGCTCTGCTGACGGGCTACATCAGGGTCTTGGACCACTGGCACCACCCCTACGATGCTTTTTTCGGCTTCTTGCAGGGAGCTTTGATGGCTTTCTGGGTGGTAAGTGATGCCGTGGGACACCTGGGTACAGGGAGGGTCTGCTTGTCTGGGAGCCCTTGGGTATGCCCGGCACTCCTCATCTCCCAGGAAGGGAGTACAGGAGAGGCCAGACTGGAGTGGGAGAATGGCCATGGAATGAAGGTGATGTCAGCCCACCACAACCTCTCTTGGCTTCATCCCTGCAGGTTTTCTACATCGCAGGCAATGCCAAGTCCCAGAGCCACCTATGCTCTGTGTGCCACGTTCCTCCCCACTTCCCCTCTCTGTATTCCTTCCCCGAGGACCCTCAGGGAACCCGAGGCATGCCCTGATGCAGAGAAAAACAGAGGGCACCCTCTGCTTTCCAGGGTCTGTGCTCCCCAGCGGGGCTGTCCCTCCCCCAGGTGGGCTAGTCCAGGAAGCCCCACCTGTTTGGAGCTCAGTCCTGACCCCAGATCAGCCCTGCCCTGGAGGGGGTGACACAGGAAGTCCCATTTTCCTGGGGCTGAACCCCAAATTAGCCCCTCCCAGCAGGGCCACTTCCACTTTATGTTTTTATGTTTTCTTGCTATATTAAAGAGTGAAATGCCAACACTGGGTTTATGAATTCTTGAGAGACATTAAGATGGATTGATAGACTTGGTATATCAATCCGGGAACCACATCCCAGGGATCAATTATAACAATGTCTGATAATCTCGAAAGTCTCAGGTTTCTCGACTTTGGTTATTGCTGTTGGTTTTCAGGGCCAGATAATTCTTTGCTGCAGGGGCCATTTCAGTGCACTGGAGGCCAGTGAGCAGCCTCCATAGACTCCACCCACTGGGTGCCAATCACAACCCCAGGTTGTAATGGAGGGGGAGTAACCCCCAGCTGAGAATTTCTGGGTTAGGGGATTCTGTGGAGCCATCCCAAGAGACTGTGCTCCATAATTATCTGACCTACTGAAGTCCCAGGATGCTACACACATTTAAATGACAGAGGAAGTAATTCACTGATCCTGGGGTGGGGGCAGGGGTCACCCTTATTTGTACGATCTGATCCATCAGGAATTTATTTTGATGTCTTCTTGTTGTGTTAGTCGTTCAGTCATGACCGACTCTTTGCGATCCCATGTACTGTAGCCTGCCGGGCTCCTCTGCTCCTTTGAAAATTCCTTGCCTGGAATTTTCCATGCAAGAATACTGGAGTGGCTTGTCCTTTCCTTCTCCAGGGGATCTTCCCTAACCAGAGATCAAACCCAGGTCTCCTGCAGTGCTCTGGTGTCTAGTGTGAACCTAAAGATCCAACTCAATTTTGTTTTTTCTCAAATAATTAACGCAGGATTTCTTAGCCTTGAACAGCAGTCCCCAACCTTTTTGGCACCAAGGACTGGTTTCGTAGAAGACAATTTTTCTATGGACCAGGGCGGGTCGCAGGAAGGTTTGGGGACCATTCAAGCACGTTACATTTCTTGTCCACTTTATTTCTATTACATCAGCTCCACCTCAGATCATCAGGCATTAGACCCTGGGGGTTGGGGATTGATCCCTGGCCTTGAGCCCTATTGATATTTGGACCAGATAATTCTTAAAGTGGTGGGAGACTGTCCTGCCTGTGCACCTTAGAATGCTCAGCAACACCCACTTACCAGGTGCCAGTAGCCACACACACACACACACAACATTTAGGCATAACTAAAAACGTCCCGGGACATTGCCAAGTGTCCCTGCCCTGTGGAGAACCACAAAATCGGAAGCCACTGGTGAGAACTGTGAGGCCCCAGCCCTTCCAAGGGCCTGGCCAAACCCACCCCTACCCTGAAGCAGCCAGAAGCCACAGAGGATGTGGAGGCTTCCTGGGATGCCAGCAGAAGCCGACCCCAAGAGAGGCAGCACAGGAAGTCTAGCCCAGTGTCACAATAATGATTGTAATACCAATAGTTACAACTTATTGTTCACTCTGCCGGGGGACCCTGGGGCGGGCTTTCAGACCCTCCCAACTGCCTAGAGGGCAGGCATTCCTGACGGCTCCATCTTGGAGGAAATTCAGCAGGGGGAGGCCAAGTGACCTGTGCAAGGTCATGTACTAATTACCAATGCAAAGGCAGGGCGATGACTTGTAATAAATTGTAGCAATGGAACAGGAAGGTGCCGAGCTGGGGGGAACAAGGCAGCCCCCCACCTCGGAGGGGCCCTCTATTCCCCTGCAATCTGTAATCCAGCTATACGTCTTAATCACTGCTGTTCGACCCCAGGCGACGCTGAGGATGACCCCACCTGCGACAGACTCAGAGCCCAATAGAGGTGTCCAGGGGGAGTGCACAGTCCCCCCCACCCCACCCCCGCCCAACACACACACACACACACACACACACACACCCCTCCGTCGGCTTCCAGAAGCATCCGCAGTCGAACATGGAAGGCAAATCGTGGTTTTACTTACTACGCAGCTTCAAGAGAAGTCCAGCAGGAACCGACCGCCTCCCACCTCCCCAAACAGCCAGCTCCTCTGGAGCAGCCAGTTCGGCCCCCACCACGAGCCCTCGTGGTTAAAGCGAGCGTTTCTGGAGAATGACAACGAAACGGGATGGGAAGGGAGGCTTGGGCCGGAGAAACTGAGGCAGGGTCTTTCGCGGCGGGGGCGAGAGCGGGGAGAGGCTGAATCTCCCCGCTGCATGTTTACCGGGCTCTCTCCCTTCCTCTCGGCCACCCCAACCCCCTCCCCACCCAATCCCGGCAAATCCCAGATTGCCAGGCCGGGCTGGCGGCGGGAGGGGTGGGACGGAGGGAGAGGGTACTGAGGGCGCCCGATAGGCCTCGCCCCCACTGCCCAGATTTGGGAGTAAAAGGGGGTCCAGCGCATCCCCACTCCGGGAGGTCTCTAGGAGGCAGGGGAGGGATATCCTTCCCTCCCTGCACCCTCCGTCCCGGGGCGGGACCAGGGGGCGGAGCTGGCCGGTGACCGGGCCGTGACGCGAGCCCCGCCTGCTCATATAGAGGCGCCCCGGGGGCGCAGAGACCGTGCTTCGCCGCCGCCTTCGCCGCCGCAGTTCGCAGCATCAGCACCAGCGCCAGCGCCGCCGAGTCCAGCATCAGCTCCACAGCCATGCGGGAGATTGTGCACCTGCAGGCCGGCCAGTGCGGCAACCAGATCGGAGCCAAGGTGCGCGGGGGGACCGGGCCCTGGAAGGACGCCGAGCGCAGTCCACTGAGCCCGCAGCGCTCCTCCACTGTGGGGGCCAGGTCCCCCAGGAAGCCAGCACCCCAGGGTCGGTGGGGGAGGGGCGCGAAGGGCAGGGCCAAGCTGGGAAACAAAGAACTGATGGGGGTGGGGCCCGGCCTTCTGTCCGCTCGCCACAGCTGGCTTCACAGCTGGCCCGCTGGCCCCTCCACAGGCACAAAGAAACCCCGCCCCTGCCCACGGCAGCAGCCAGGGAAAGCTGCCCCCACCGGCCGTCTTGGCTGGGGTGTTGAATCTGCTTAACCCCGCCCCCACCTCTCCCTACTTGCTGCCTCATCCTCGCCTGCCCACCCTGCGACCCGGTCCCCCACTCACCTTGCTGGGGGACAGGTGGCAGCCAGGGAGGTGATTGGGGATCCTGAGCTCAGGAGATGGAGGTGGGGGAAGGCCTGGCCATTGACTCCCCCTTCTTGGTCCTTTCCACCTCCCCCTCTCTAGTTTTGGGAGGTAATCAGTGATGAGCATGGCATTGATCCCACGGGCACATACCACGGGGACAGTGACCTCCAGCTGGAGAGAATCAACGTGTACTACAATGAGGCCACTGGTAAGGGGGCAGAGGCACCTGGCCAGAGTGGGGGTGGAGAGGGCCTGGGAGGGGACTGGGTGCTGGTTCCTGGAGTTGACCAAGCTGCTGTCCATCTGCTTCTCTGCAGGAGGAAATTACGTGCCCAGAGCTGTCCTGGTGGACCTTGAGCCGGGCACCATGGACTCTGTCCGCTCTGGCCCCTTCGGCCAGATCTTTCGTCCTGACAATTTTGTGTTTGGTGAGTCACCGTGAGGCACAGGCAGGGAAGCGCCCCCCTCCCCCCAATTCTTTCACTTCCACATGCTTGGTGAAAATTCTCCACCTAGCATCTGGACTGAGGAACTCAGAGCCCAGTGGGGAAAGCGGATACACAGGCCACTGTGGGAATCCAGGGGAGGCCTCTGACACAACAGGCGAAGTGCAGGGTAGAGAAGGCTTCCCAGAGGAGGTGGCATTTTAATTTAACCGATGGACCTGAGCCAGACTGCAGCGTTCAGATCTCAGCTCTGCCACTTCATGCAGTCGACAAATACTTATTAAGCACCTACTGCATACCCCAGGCCCCACTGTACCCACCCTGGGAATATAGCCAAGAACAAAACAAACAAAGCTCTGTCCACCCCTGCAGCTGACATCCTGCTGAAGGGAGCTGGGAAGATAAATAAATAGGAAGAGAAGGAAAAATAAGTCAAACTCAATCACTGATTGAATCCACTGGGTGATTTTGGACAGGCCCTACAATCTTCCTGTGCCTCAGTCTCTTGATCCTTAAAACAGGGTTAATACGGAGACTTACTTTTCAAGACTGTGAGGCTTAAAGCCACTAATATTTATAAGGAACTCAGAACAATGCGTAGCACAGAGGAAAAAATACATAAGCATTTGATGTTTTGTTGTAGGTTTTATTATCAGTATCATTCTTAATGATGTCTTCAGCCTAAAAGATAAGTGGGACTTGGGCTGACCAAAGGGCAATGAAAAGAGGAAAGGTGTGCAAGACAGAGGGAACAGCATAGGTGAAAACAATGGGCACATTTGCAGCCCTCAAGTTCAAGGGCAATGCACACACTGAACAACCTTCTAGGAAAGCTTTCCTCATACTTCTCGGTCAAGCTTCCCAGGTGGCACTAGGGGTAAAGAACCCACCTCCCAATGCAGGAGACACGAGAGACCTGGGTTCAATCCCTGGGTCGAGAAGATCCCCTGGAAGAGGGCATGGCAACCCACTCCAGTATTCTTGCCTGGAGAATCCCATGGACAGAGGAGCCTGGCAGGCTACAGTCCATAGGGTTGCAAAGAGCCAGACATGACTGAGGCAATTTAGCACATGCACTAGGTCAAGCTAAATGCACACACCCACATGACTTCAGAGCCCAGGCTCTCCCTCCCCCCAGCACCTCTCCTCCTTAGTACACAGTAGTTTAATCTGGAGTCTAGGGATCGACAGGACAAGCCGTGTGACCTTGGACAAGTGACTGCCCCTCTCTGATTTGAGAAAGATTCAGGAAGATAAAGATGATTCTGTGTGGGTAGGGCTCACAATAAATCCTCAGGAAATGGCTATGGAGAGACTGCATGAGATTGGCCAAAGAATGGGAGGGATTCTTGGATGATCAAGGGTGGCTCCAGTTGGGCCAAAAGATTCTGTGGCCTCTGAGAGATAAGGTAGGGGGAGGTGGTGGTAAAAGTGTGGACGCAGGAGCCAGACCACCTCTTCAAATCCTTTTCTTTTGGAGGAGGTGACATTGGACAGAAACCTGAAGAGAGTTTCAGTCATGGGAATACCTGAGAGGGAGAGCATTCCAGGCAGCGCAACAGCATCAGCACGTGCAATGGCCCTGGGGCAGGAACAGTGAGGAAGCCCCTGTGACTGGAGCAGGGAGGAGGGGAGGACAGGGAGGGGATGGCGCGGGTTGTGTAGGACCTTGTGCGTTGCTGGGGAGACTGGTTTTTATCCCAGGGAGATGGGAGCCCTGGATGGGCAGCGGGCGGAGGAGGCGTTGCACCTGACGTGGGTTTTCACAGGCGCCCTCTAGTGGCTTCAAGGAGAACAGATTGTGGAGAGGTTGTAAGCTGGGGCTGGGGGAAAGTGAAAGTGAAGTCGCTCAGTCGTGTCCGACTCTTAGCGACCCCATGGACTACAGCCCACCAGGCCCTCCGTCCATGGGATTTTCCAGGCAAGAGTACTGGAGTGGGGTGCCATTGCCTTCTCCGTTAACAGCGGTTAGGCATATTATATTTACTTGGAGCTGGTATACTTGGTGACAGCCTTAGTGCCCTCGGACACGGAGTGCTTGGCCAGCTCCCCAGGTAGCAGCAAGCGCACGGTGGTCTGGATCTCCCTGGATGTGATAGAGCGCTTGTTGTAATGCACCAGGCGTGATGCCTCGCCAGCGATGCGCTCAAAAATGTCGTTGACAAAGGAGTTCATGATTCCCATGGCCTTGGACGAGATGCCAGTGTCTGGATGGACTTGCTTCAGCACCTTGTACATGTACACGGAGTAGCTCTCCTTACGGCTGTGCTTGCGTGTCTTGCCATCCTTCTTCTGGGCCTTGGTCACAGCTTTTTTAGAGCCCTTTTTAGGGGCAGGAGCAGATTTAGCCGGTTCAGGCATGTCTATAATGACAACACCCAACAACACAGAAAGATCTTGAACCAGTGCAGAAGCCACTGTTCTGATCAAGATGGGTGATAAGGGGGCCGGACCAGGTTGGAAGCAGAGAAGGGGGCAAGAAGAAATATTACCGGTTCACAAAAATGACAGCTGACAGTCTAATCCTAATCCTTGTCCTCTGGAGCTTGCATTCCCCTCCAAGATTACAGACAATAAGCATAATAATTAAAATAAAAAAAAAAAAGAACAAGTTTATCAGTGCTATGGAGAAAAATCAAGTATGGAAGAGGAATTAGAAATGGGGAAGATTTGCAGTTGTATAGATTGGTCAGGCAGAGCCTCTAAGTCCTAAAGGAGGGAAAGAGGGAGGAGCCATGTATGTATCTGAGGGAACAGCACCCCAGGCAGAGTGTACAGCCCATGCCAAGGCCCTTGGCAGGACCAGGCTCGGTGTGTTGGAGGAACAGCCAGGAAGCCTGTGTGTCTAGAGCGGAATGAGCGAGGGGGAGAGGGAGGAGGAAAGGGTATTGGGGGGGCAGTGGACCAAGAAGTCATACAGGACCTTGTGGGACTCAGGGAGGACTGGAGCTTTTACTGAAAGAGAGGAAGTGGGGGTGGTTTTGAGCTAAGGTGGAACATGATTTAGATTTCATCAGAATCCTTCTAGCCAGGACTTCCCTGGTGGTCCAATGGCTAAGACTCCATGCTCCCAATGCAGAGGGCCCAGGTTCAATCCCTGGTCAGGAAACAGATTTCACACGTTGAAACGGACCGTGCAGCCAAATAAATAAAAATAATAATTCTTTCCAAAAAAATATCCTTCTAGCTGCTGGGTGAAGGGAAGCAAGGATGGAACCCAAAAGAACAATTCATAATGGATAGTAATAATAATTTTCTTATTACGATTTAACTACTAGATGACTGGGGGTGGGGTGGAGCGTGGGATTTCCCCATATCAGCCTGGGTGTCCCCTCCCTTTCCTTCTTCAGGCCAGTCTGGAGCCGGCAACAACTGGGCCAAAGGCCACTACACAGAGGGCGCTGAACTGGTGGACGCGGTCCTGGATGTGGTTCGGAAAGAGGCTGAGAGCTGTGACTGCCTGCAGGGCTTCCAGCTGACCCACTCGCTGGGCGGGGGTACAGGGTCTGGAATGGGGACTCTCCTCATCAGCAAGATCCGCGAGGAGTTCCCCGACCGCATCATGAACACCTTCAGCGTGGTGCCCTCACCCAAGGTGTCGGACACGGTGGTGGAGCCCTACAACGCCACCCTGTCCGTGCACCAGCTGGTGGAGAACACAGACGAGACCTACTGCATCGACAATGAAGCGCTGTATGACATCTGCTTCCGCACCCTGAAACTGACCACCCCCACCTACGGGGACCTCAACCACCTGGTGTCGGCCACCATGAGCGGGGTCACCACCTGCCTGCGCTTCCCGGGCCAGCTCAACGCCGACCTGCGCAAGCTGGCCGTGAACATGGTGCCCTTCCCTCGCCTGCACTTCTTCATGCCCGGCTTCGCCCCACTGACCAGCCGGGGCAGCCAGCAGTACCGGGCGCTGACAGTCCCTGAGCTGACCCAGCAGATGTTCGACGCCAAGAACATGATGGCCGCGTGCGACCCACGCCACGGCCGCTACCTGACCGTGGCCGCCGTCTTCCGGGGCCGCATGTCCATGAAGGAGGTGGATGAGCAGATGCTGAGCGTGCAGAGCAAGAACAGCAGCTACTTCGTGGAGTGGATCCCCAACAACGTGAAGACGGCCGTGTGCGACATCCCGCCCCGCGGCCTGAAGATGGCCGCCACCTTCATCGGCAACAGCACGGCCATCCAGGAGCTGTTCAAGCGCATCTCAGAGCAGTTCACAGCCATGTTCCGGCGCAAGGCCTTCCTGCACTGGTACACGGGCGAGGGCATGGACGAGATGGAGTTCACTGAGGCCGAGAGCAACATGAATGACCTGGTGTCCGAGTACCAGCAGTACCAGGACGCCACGGCCGAGGAGGGCGAGTTTGAGGAGGAGGCCGAGGAGGAGGTGGCCTAGGGCGCCTCCATCACTTCACCTCCGCACCCTACTAGGAGGCTGACCTTTGACCACCAAGAATCCCTGCTTCACCTCCCAGCCTGACTCACCTCTGACCCTACAACCTTGCACCTCTTCCCCTGGCCAACCGTTGACCTTTGAGCCTCACTTTATCCCCGCCCTTGAGCTCTCCACGTTGAACACACCCTCCCCACCCCACCCCCATGAGCCCTGCTTCACCTCCGACCCCACAAGTCCCACCTTTAATTCCCTGATCCCTCCTTCACCCCTGACCTCTCCACCTTTGACCTCCCTTCAAGCCCCCCATCCCCCTTTACACCCACAGACTATAAACCCTGACTTATTTGCCCCCTCCCTCTGAGCCTCTCCTCTCCTCTCCTCTCCCAATGTGCCTCACCTTTTACCCCACAAGCCCCACCCACCCTCTAATCCCTCCTTCTCTCTGGATCCCCTGAGCCCACTTCTCTAAATTCACTCCCCTCGGCTCCTGCCAACCTTGGCTTTTCAAGGGTGCTGCTGGGGAGAAAGAAGCCCTGGAGCATGTGGACAAGAGAGGCTGTTCCCTGACCTTCCCCACTGCCTCACTCTCAATAAATTAATTGTTGTCCTGCCATGTTTCTGCCAAGTGCGTTTTTCGTCACCCCTCCTCTCCCTGTGGGATGGAGTTGGGAGCTGAAGGGACTTTTAATCTGGGGGTGGACAGTGATTTCAGAGTCAGACCGAGTTATGCTACCAACTCACCCTCCAGTGTTGAGCAAGATGCTTGCCCACTCTGAGCCTTGATTGCCTCACCTGTAAAATGGGCTCATGTTTTCCCCCCATGCCACACCTCAAGGATTTTTGTAAGGACTCAGGGCACAGTACCTGGTACTGGGTGGGTGCTGAGTGATGGAGGTGCCGCCACTCTCTGTGGGGCATCTTGCAAGTATGGAACGTTGCAGGGGGAACCTCTAGGAAAGGGTGTCGGGGAGATGGCAGCCGTGGGTAGTGCCTCAGGGGCAGTCCTGCCAGGGCGATGGTCACTAACACTGTGAAGCACTTTGATGGGCCTGATACATGTCTTATAAGCCTCACACCAACCCTGTAAGATCTGAGCTTTTAGAAAATTCCCTGGTTCTGGATGGAGTTTCTACCAATGAACCTAGTCAGGCTTCCCTGGTAGCTCAGCTGGTAAAAAAATCTGCCTGCTATGCAGGAGACCCCGGTTCAATTCCTGGGTCAGGAAGATCCCCTGGAGGAGGGCATGGCAACCCACTCCAGTATTCTTGCCTGGAAACTCCCCATGGACAAAAGAGCCTGGTGGGCTACAGTCCACGGGGTTGCAAAGAGTCAGACATGACTGAGTGACTAAGCACAGATAGCACAATGAAGCTAATTGCCTCTGGGTGATCCAGAGGTTAGGACTCATTGCTTTCACTGCACAGGGCACAGGTTCAATCCCTGGTTAGGGAACTAAGATCCCACAAGCTGCATGGCATGGCCAAAAAAAAAAAAAAAAAGATCTGAGCTTTTAGACAGTGTTATCAGTTAGCCTTTGCTGCATACAAACTAACCCCCCCCAAAAATTTAGGGGCTTAAAGCAACAGCAATTTTTTATTTTGCTCCCAAATCTGCAATTTGGGCAGGGCTTGGAAAGGTAGCTTATTGGTGCTCCCTGTGGCATCAGCTACAGAATCTTCTTTGAGGCTGAGGGGTCTCCTTTCAAGGTGACTGACTCACTCACATAGCCACCAAATAGATTTCTGGGGGCTCAGCAGGGGTGGGTAGAAGGAGGGTGTTGGGACTTCTCTATGATCTGCCTGGGCTGGGTTCCTCCAACAGCAAACATCCCATTGCATTTTTCTAACAGCTTTAGAGGTCACTTGCTGTCCTGAGGACTCCTAATTAAAGTGTTCACAAAGACCTGTTCAGGTTCCAGAGGATAGGTTGTAGACTCCAACTCTTGAGGGTTGAGTAGCAAGATTCTAGAAGAGCATGTGAAACAGAAGCTACAACTATGACCATCTTTAGAAATTACAATTTGCAGCACAAAGTTTCTTGCCCATGATCCCTTGGTTATGAAGCAGTGACCTGGGATTCAAACTGATAGTTTAGGTCAAGAACTCTGATTGTACTTTATCAGCCAGTGTTCAGTGTGGGAGACTCTAGGCATATTAAGCAGAAAGGGATTGGATACTCAGCAGGAGGGCCCTGCTGAGCCCCCAGGCATCCACTTGGCAGCTGTACGAGTCATTTAGAGTGAGGATTTAGGGGCTTACAGCATCTCTGGAGGGGCTGGGAGAGAGGGTTGTAAGCCAATGCTGCTTAAATTTGATGTACAGCAGAGTCACGAGGGGACTTCCCAGGTGGCGCTAGTGGTAAAGAACCTGCAGGAGACATAAAAGAAGTGGGTTTGATGCCAGGGTCTGGAAGATCCTCTGGAGGAGGGCAATGGCAACTCACTCCAGTATTCTTGCCTGGAGAATTCCATGGACAGAGGAGCCTGGCGGACTACAGTCCACAAGATCGCACAGTCGGACACGACTATGAGTGACTCAGCACAGCACAGCACAGAGTCAGCAGGAAAGGTTTGCATGAACACAGCTTCCTGAGTTCCATCTTATAATCTCTGATTCAGTAAGGGGCAGGGGGAAGGGGAGAAACTGCATTTTTAACAAGCTCCCAAGTGATGCTGATATTGCTGCCTATGAGGCCCTCTTTGGTGTAGCCCTAGAATAGGTTGGAACACCACCCTGGGAGCTGCTTCCTCTGCAGACTGGAGAATCAGAGGGCTGCCACAGGAAATAACTGAGTTAAAAAACGCCACCCCAACACTCACAAAGCCACAGAGAGAGGTCCACTAGGACACTGAACAAAATTAATTAAAATGAACTTAAAACTATTTTTAAATAATTAAACACACACACACACTGTTCTGTCTCACTTCTACATTCCAGATCTCTCAGGAGCATTGCTCAAGGGTTGAACCTAATCAGCATCCAGAACCAGAGCTGCAAAGAACTCTGGGCAATGTAGTTTTCCCCCCCAGCTTCTGGTACACAGGAAGGCAAACTAGGAGGGAGAGAGACAGAGAGAAAGTGAGGGATGCTGAAAGCCAACCAACTTTTCCCACCCAGCTCTTCCACTGGACCACCAGCTCCGGATGGGGCCCCAGCCCCCTCCCTGGGTCCCACTACAGCCAGGAGGAAGATAGCCTGGGAAATCCAGCCTGCAGCCACCCCCATCTCAGCAGGCTCAGCACATCACTGGACGGTGGACCAGAAAGATGATGAACTAGGCAACAAGCTTGGCTGTCTTTATTATCCTAGATATGACATGGCCACAGAAAAACTCCCTATTATTGTTGTCTAGGCACCAAGTCATGTCCAACTCTTTGCAACCTTGTGGACTGTAGCCCACCAGGCTCCTCTGTCCATGGCATTTCCCAGGCAAGAATACTGGAGTGGGTTGTCATGTCCTCCTCCAGGGGATCTTCCCGACCCATGGATCAAACCCACATCTCCCAAGTCTCCCGCATTGCAGGTGGATTCGTTACCACTGAGCCACCAGGGAAGCTCTTGTAAAGCAATTATCTTCCAATTAAAAATAAATTTTTTAAAAGTAAAAGATTAAAAAAAGAAGTCAGCCTTGATTCATTGTTTTCTAGACCCAAAACATTCTTCAGATCTTTTGCTGAATCCAGTTGTCTCTGTCTCCAAAATGTGTCCTGAATTTGACCCCTCCTCTCCTCCCCAACCCACTCCAGTATTCTTGCCTGGAGAATCCCATGGATGGAGGAGCCTGACAGGCTCCATGCGGTCACAAAGAGTCAGACATGACTGAGCGAGTTCACTCCTCCCATCTACACTCCATTCTAAGCCATCTTTGTTGCTCACCCAGTCAATCCCCTTCATCACTTCCCTGGGCTCACCGCTGCCTGCCACCCCACCCCCACCCCCACCCCCACCTCCGCCCACTCCCCCAGTGTGCAATGACCTCCTCCCACAGCAGTCAGAGGAGCCTTTGTATGCAAATAATAACCCTCCCACCCACAACTCCCCTCTTACTCAGACTGAAACCTAGACTTCTCACCTTGGTCTCTACTCTGATGATGACAACTTCATCACCTTCCCCCTCCCTCCTGAAGCTGAAACTACAGTGGCCTCTACGTGCTCAGCTCATGCAGCTTCAGCGCCTTTTCACATGCAGTTCCTGCTCCTTCTTCCCCTAGGTGTGCTCATGGCTGGCTCCTCTTTCTCTGCCGGTTTCAGGTCAAAGGACACCTGCTTAGAGCAGCCTTGCCCTGGCGACTCTAAATTATACCTAGTCACTTTCCCTCCGTTTTCTCCTTTCAGGTGTTTCCCTGATAGCACCTATCACTAACACAAATTATCTTGTCTATTTCTAGTTTCTTTTGTCTGTCCCCTTCCCTCCCCACTGAAAGGTAAGCTTCAAGGAACCTTGTCTACATTGCTCACCACATGTATAGACCAGCTTATGCAACACAGACATTCAGTAACTATTAGCTGAACGAAGGAGCAAGCGAATCAATGAGACTTTACAACACACTGTGAGGTGTATTCTTTTCTTCCTTTAAAAAAAAATTAAAGATGTATGGGGCTTCCCTGGTGGCTTAGTGGTAAAGAATCTGCTTGCCAATGCAGGAGACATGGGTTCGATCCCTGGTCCGAGACGATCCCACATGCCACAGAGCACCTAAGCCCATAAGCCATAACTACTGAGCCTGTGCTCTAGAGCCCAGGAGTCACAACCATGGCAACCAGACAGTGGCCCCTGCTCGCCACAACTCGAGAAACAGCAACGAAGACCCAGCATAGCGAAAAATAAATAAAGATGTATGATAAATAAAGTGCATTCCTTTATTTATTGGCTGCACCACGTGGCTTGTGGGATCTTAGTCCCTGACCAGGGTTTGAACCCCTGCCCTCCACAGTGAAAGCACAGAGCTCTAACCACTGGAATGCCAGAGAATTCCCATGTTTTCTCACTTTCAAAGAAAGGAGACAGGGATGTCCCTGGTGGTTCAGTCACTGGGACTCTGATTTTACTGCAGGGGTGAGGTTCAGTCCCTGGACCTGAACTTCACCACCTGGGCAGAAATTCAATCCCTGAGCAGGGAACTAAAATCCCACTAACCACGTGGTGACCAAAAAAAAAATTTTTTTTTAATTTTTTAAATATGTATTTGGCTGCGTTGAATCTTAGCTGTGGCACATGGGATTTTCACTGCGGTGTATAGACTCTCTAGATGTGGCTCTCAGGCTCAGTAATTGTGGTGTGGGGACTTAGTTGCTCTGAGGCAGGTGGGATCTTAGTTCCGACCAAGGATCAAACCTTCATCCCCTGCATTGCAAGATGGATTCTTAACCACTGGACCGCCAGAGAAGTCCCTAATTTTTTTTTTTTAATTTTAAAGATAAAGAAAGAAAACAAAGACACAGGGAAGGTGGAAGGTAGCTTCTAAGATGACCCTCAATGATGCCTGTCTCCCTGTTCACGCCCTTGTGTTCTCCCCTCCCACTGAGCACAGGCTGGACCCGGAGATTTCTTCTGCTCAACAGGATATGACAAACGCGATGGGATGCTCCTTCTGAGACTGGCTTGCGAAAGCCTGTGACTTCTGCCTTGATGAGTTCTCTATTGCCTTTTCAGCTTGCTTGTTGTGGGGAAGCAAGAAGCAGGTTGGGAAGGTCCCCATGGCAAAAAAAAAAAACAAAACAAAACCTGAGGGTAACCTCTGGTCAACAGCCAAGCAAGGAACTGCGGTGCTCCATCCACAATAAACTGACTCCTGCCAACAGCCACCGTGAGTTTGGAGGCAGATCCTTTTTTGGTTGAGGCATCAGAAGGGACCACAGCCCAACTGACACCTTATTACAGCAGAGAGACCCCGCAGTACAGGACCCGACTCAGCTGTGTCCAGAGCCCTGGCCCCCATAGAAATTTTCAGATAATAAATGTGTGCTTTTTTAATGTTTATTATTTATTTGGCTGTGTCAGGTCAGGATCTTTGTAGCACATTCACTGCGGCACGTGGGATCTTCAGCAGTGGCATGTGAATGCTTAGTTGCGGTAGGTAGGATCTAGTTCCCCAACCAGGGATTGAACCCAGGCCCCCTGCACTGTGAGCGCAGAGTCTTAGCCACTGGACCACCAGGGAAGTCCCTAAATGTGTGTTCTTTTAAGCCACAAACTATAGGGTGATAGATTACATAACCAGACAAAACTAATACAGAGAGGTCAAATGACTGGCCTAAGGTCACAGAGATGTTAAAGAACTAAGTCAGGTCTTGAACCCAAGTATCTCTAACTCCAAAATTATTCTCTTAACCAATTCCCTGACCCATCTCCCCTAATCATGGACAGAACATACCAAAAGCTTGATTCAGGCGTGACTTTGTACTAAATATATCACATGAAATCTCTCACTGAACCTTCGTGGGATCTCTGAAACAAGCACCATGTTTGCTTATGATACAAATGCAGAAACAGGGGAATTCTCTGGTGGTTCAGAGGTTAAAACTCCATGCTTCCACTGCACAGGGCACGGGTTCAGTCCCTGGTCGGGGAACTAAGATCATGCATGCTGCACAGTACAGCCAAAAAAAAAAAAAAGATGCAGAAACAAGGACAGATGGGGTCCCACTTTCGCAAAGGAGCATGAGCTCCTCTCTCATTCCCACCCCCAATGGATCTGCCCATTGGACTGAATTCCAGAAATGAAGAAGGATTTGAAATATCTCTGCAAAGGCTATGCCTTAGTTCATTCCAGCTGTTAACAGAACACCATGGACTGGGTGGCTTATCAATAACAAACATTTCTTTCTCACGGTTCTGGAAACTGGAAGTCCAAGATCAAGGTGCCGGAAGTTATGATGAGAGCCTGCTTCCTGGTTCACTGATGGCAGTCTTCTTGTCATGTCCTGACATGGTGGCAGGGGTGATGGATCTCTCTGGCATCTCCTTTATGAGTTCGTTGGTGGTGGTTATGTTCAGCTGCTAAGTCGTTTCTGATTCTTTGCGACCCCGTGAACTGCAGTGCACCAGGCTTCTCTGTCCTTCACTATCTCCCAGAGTTTGGGCAAATTCATGTCCATCGAGTCAGTGATGCTATCTAACCAACTCATCTTCTGTTGCCCCCTTCTCTTCCTGCCCTCAACCTTTCCCTGCATCAGGGTCTTTCCCGGCGAGTCGGCTTTTCACATCTGGTGGCCAAAATATTGGAGCTTTCAGCTTCAGTCTTTCTAATGAATATTCAGGGTTAAGAGGAGACTAATCCAATTCATGGGATTCACCCTCATGATGTAATTATTTTTCCAAAGACCCACTCCCCACCTCCTAATACCACCACCCTAGGGGTTAAGATTTAGCATTGAGAGTTCCCTGGTTGTCCAGTGGTCAGGACTCCGAGCTTTCACTGCCATGGCCCTGGGTTCAGTGCCCGGTCAGGGAACTAGGATCCATCAAGCCTGGCTCCTCACACCAAAAAAAAGAGAGAGATTTACAATATAAATTCAAGGAGCCCCATAAATATGCAATCTATAGCAAGGCCCCAAAGGGTGAAGCAGAGAGGGATGGCCCGAGTATTTTGTACCCCTGATCCCCAGCCCTGGCTCCCCTTGGAGAGAAAGAGGGGACCGAGCTGTGATCAGCCTCATCCATATATATCTTGGCTGGAAGCCTTGGAGGGCTGTGTCTGTATGTATATATTTCTCTGTGTGTTCATGCGCTTATGTACTAACTTACCCCCCACCACCCAGAGTGGAAATACCCTTGCACCCACAGTCATGTGGACAGGCACAGAAGGAAAATCCCCAGTCATCCACATTCTCACGCAGCCTGATGGAGTAGACACAAATTCTACAGGCACACGGACACCGTGTTCCACCCCAGATACCCCAAGCCACACCAGGTCACATGTGGACTCATAGAAATGCACGCCTCCATCCACACAGACATTCTCAACATCTTGCAGGGAGCCGAGGAGTCTTGAAAACTCTGCAACATTTTGACTCTGGAATTTTTTTTTTAATATTTATATTCATTTCATTTGGCTGCACTGCATTTCATTGTGGCATGCAAACTCTTAGTTGCGGTATGTGGGATCTAGTTCCTTGACCAGGGATTGAACCCAAGCCTTCTGCATTCGGGAGGGTGGATTCTTAGCCACTGGACCACCAGGGAAGTCCCTGTCTGTGGGATTTTGCATGTATGTGCATGACCATAAATGTCTCCTGCCTTGGTGCTTTCAAGTGTGTCTACTGATTTTTGTTTTTCAACATGACAACTGTCCCAGGTGTCTGTCTGTTTCTGAGTCTGCAACACTGCTTGGGTGTGTCTCTGACACTGTGTGTCTCTGACACACAACACTGCTGTGTGTCTCTGTGTGTGTGTGACTATGTCCGGCTATGAATCTGACTTGAGGTTGAGCCCTGACCGTGTCTGTCCCTTTGTTACTGCTCTGCATCTGTGCCCTGTGCATTTCGGGCTGTTGTCTGGCTCTGTTTCTCTGATATGCCATTTGTATTGACAACTGTTGTCTCCGTCTGGAACTGTTTGCTGGGTGCAGCCTGTGCGTTATCCCCCTGCGCCTGTCGTCTGGATGGACAAGGACTTCTTTATGTATGTATTGTCCCTCTGTGCTTGTCACTTTGTGTCTGTGACTATGTGCTGCCTTTACAACTGGGTATCTCTCTGTGTCTGCCTGCGGTCTGTGACTGCTCTGGCCTGTTTGTGTTGGTCACTTCCTGGCCATTGTGTGTTGCCTGTTGGTGCCTGTGTTCTGTCTGCTGTCCATCCACCTTCCTGGTGCCCCCCCACCCTCCGTGTCCACTCTCCATCCTGGCTCCCTCTGGCGGTCCCATGAGGAATGGCCAGTGCAGATGGACCAAAGGGAAAAGAGTTAAGAGAAGAGGAAGCATTTTAGGCAAACTGTGAGTCCTGGGCTGCTACAGAGAAGGGAAGGCTTGGATGTAATGGTGGGGTCCACACGTGGCCCAGCCTGGCAGGCCTGGCAGGGGATCTGGCCTCTGAGCCTACAGACCTCTTGCCCACCCATCCTGCGGAAGGCTAGAAGGCAAGACGCCTGGGTCTCTCACAGTGGGTGGGGGCAGGAGCCTTCCTCTGGGGACGTCACCCGTTAAACTTCCTCTCTCAGCCACACAGGAAGCTGAGACGGCTCAGGGCCCAGCCCCGAGAAAGCACAGGCCCCCAGGACCCCTGGGGAAAGGGTCCCGCTGGGCCAGCCCTCCAGGGACCATGGGATCCACAGCTGAGTAAGAGCTGCCCCCTCTCCCATCCTCTGGACCAAGATTCCCAGACCAGGCCTGGGCTGGGGCTGAGGGGAGCAAGGCTGGGGCAGGCCGGGGAGGGACCATGAGTCACAGGGGCAGGTGGCTGGAATCAGAGCAGGACTCAGCTGGCCTACAGTATGGACTCTGCTCTCAGGCACATTCAGGCCACTCTGGGACTTTCCCCAGTGTCTCTCTCCCTCTCCCTCTGTATGATTAAGTTTGTTGCTCTGAGCGTGTGCCTTTTGCTACATCTCAGTGATGGGGAGTCTGGCTTCCGGGGCCAGCAGTGGGGGAAGAGGGACTCTGTGTGTCCATGTGTGTGTGTGATTGATTGTGTGGGATTTATGTCAGTGTGAGGATGAAGCTCAGCGTGAGGAGGTCCCCATGTCTGGGACAGTGTGTCTGCACTCCCTCCCATCCTCTTTCTCTGTCCCCGAAGCCTCTGCATGGTGGGTGTGGGGAGAGGCCCAGGGGAGGAAGGCAGAGATTGCAGGCTTCCCAGGAGGATCAGGGCACACTGCCCTCTTTCCTTGGCTAGGAAACCTGGGGTCAGTCCCCAGGGCCCCATGAAGTCTTGGGGCAGGGCCTTGCACATATACCCAGTGACCCGACCGGCTATGCAAGAAAAGGGGGGTGTACTGGTTCGGCCACACACACACACAGTCTTACCTGGAGAGTCAGATCTTTTCAGGCAGACACAGTATAGAATCGTGCACACACACACATACACACACACACACACACACACACAGAGTCACGCACATGTGCAGGCACACACAGAAACAAGTCCCTGGACCCACTAAACCCTTTTCTGTCCCACAGAAGGGGTCCCCCTGCCCTGTTTGATTGGTTCTTTGAAGCAGCCTACCCTGCCTCCCTGCAGAAAGGTGAGTCAGGGGCCATTGCTGGGGGAGGGGAGACGGAGGGTGGGCCTGGGACCCTGAACTTAGTGGCTCATTTTCCATGCAGATCCCCCCATCCTGCGGCAGTTCCCCCCAGACTTCCAGGACCAGGTATGCAGGCTGGCTCCTTTCTTCTCCCCGGGCCAGGGCCTGTTCCTCTGGGGGAGGGGCCCCAATGTCTGGGACCACAGACCACCGCCGGGAGCTCTGCGGTGGGGCCCAAGCTGAGTGGCCAAGCAGTGTGTGCTTCTCTCCATCCCCAGGAGTCTATGCAGATGGTGCCTAAATTCTGCTTCCCTTTTGATGTGGAAAGGTATGGAAGGAAGCAGACACCCGAGGACCCAGGGATCCAGACCTCTCATGGACCCTCAGTACTCAAACACCCAGAGACTCAGACAGCAGAGCTCATATGCCCAGGGGTCTGAGGTTCAGGGGCCTAGGGACTCAGACACCCAGGGAATTTGACAAATAGTGACCTATACACAAAGGGACTCATTAATCCAGGGACTCAGGGTTCTAAAGGCCCAGGGATTCAGGGGCCCAGGGATCCAGGGGCCCAGGGATCCAAGGGTCCAGGAACCCAGGGCCTCAGGGACCCTGGGCCTCGGGCTGAGAGATCCAGGGACACAGGGACCCAGGGGCTCAGGGATCCAGGGACTCAGGGAACCATGGACTCAGGGATTCAGAGACCCAGGAGCTCAGGGACCCAGGGCCTTAGGGATCCAAGGACTGAGGGGATCCAGGGACTGGGGGATCCAGGGACTGAGGGACCCAGGGGCTCAGGGACCCAGAGGCTTGGAGATTCAGGGGCTTTGGGATCCAGGGACTCAGAGAACCAGGAATTTGAGGGATCCAGGGACTCAGAAAACCAGGGACAGAGGGACCCAGGGACTCAGAGAATCAAGGATCCTGTCAACTAGGGACCTATATGCCCAGGGCCCCAGACTGATGGACACAGTATGAGGAGCATTGCCAGGGGCATGGAGGGGAGGAGGGTTCACAGGGGTGGGATGCCCAGGTCTCTGAGAGCCTTTCCTGCTCCCAGGGAGCCCCCCAGCACCGCTGTACAGCATTTCACCTTCGCGCTCACGGATCTGACCGGCACCCGCAGGTTTGGTTTCTGCCGCCTGCGGGCTGGTGCTCTCAGCTGTCTCTGTATCCTCAGGTGTGGGAGCTGGGGGTCTGGGGGTGGGGGTTGGGGACTCTGTCCAGGGGCACTCCATGGAAATTGTGTCCACTCTCCACAGCCACCTGCCTTGGTTTGAGGTGTTCTACAAGCTGCTGAACACAGTGGGGGACCTCCTGGCTCAAGACCAAGTGAGACCAACCCTCCCTGTCATTTCTGCACAAGTCCCAGCCCCCCGCCCCACCACCACCCAAGCCCTCAGCCTCCCAAGCCTGACCTGGGCCCCTTGACTCCTCCCAGACCTCCAGCCTGAGTCAAGACCCTCAGAGTCCCCAACCCACGTCCTGGCTCAGATATCCCACCCCCACTCAGGTCTCAGAGGTGGACGAACTTCTTCTAAATCTGCTGCAGCAGCCCCTTCCTGGGACCCAGGCCTCAGTAGATCTGGAGTTGGTGAGTACCCTCGGCGGCGGCGGACCTCCAGTGGCAGGATAGGCTGCACCCAGGCCCTGAGGAGTACACCGTACATCTCTCCCCCAGGGCAGTGGAGTGAGGATTGCCAGTGCAGAAGGCCTGCAGTCCCCTGTCCCTGGGAAGAACATGTCGGTGAGCAGAGATGGGGAACCCTGGAAGGTTGGGATCCCCGTGAGGACAATCCACTGACTGATCAGTCCTCTCCCTCCCCCCATTCCCCCAATCCCCCGCCAGCTTTCCTGCTTCGTGGCTCCCGACTCCAGCCGCCTGCCATCCATTCCTGAGAACGTGAGTGGAGACCGCGGGAGGGAGCTCTGGGGGAGGGTAGAGGTCCAGAAACCAGGAGGGAGCTGTGAGATCCTGTGGTCCCTCGTGTCCAGCGTCTCTCTCTGTTCTTCAGAGGAACCTAACGGAGCTAGTGGTGGCGGTGACCGACGAGAACATCGTGGGACTGTTCGCCGCCCTCCTGGCAGAGCGAAGGGTCCTGCTCACGTCTAGCAAACTGAGCACAGTGAGGCGGGGGTCGCCGGGCCAGGGAGGGACAGAGGCTTCGCTTGGCCTCTAGGGGCGGGACAACCGGGGCGGATTCCTAGCTCTAACCCCACTAGGCGAGACCCGATGACAAAGTCCTGGCTCTGCGCCTTTGAAGGTCATGGTTGCGTTGAACCCTGGTTCCACCTTCTTGGGGGAAATCCGAGGGGGATGCTGTATAGTCTGGCTTTGGTGCGCTGAGCCCAGGCTCCACCCACTACGGGCCGGAACAAGACTGGCTCCGCCCCCCGAAGGGTGAGCGCAGGGAGGCCTAAATTCTAGCTCCGCCCCTAGAGAGGAAGGACAGGGGAAATGGAGGCTGAATGCTGGCCCCACCGCTAGGGAGGGTGGGGGTGAATTCTAGCTCCACCTCTTTAGGGGTGGGGTCAGTGAGGCTAACCGTTGCTCCACCCCTAGAGGCGAGACCAGGTCCGGCTCAATCCTAGTTCTGCTTCTTTCAGGATGGGGTTGGTGGGCTGGGTCGCTGTCCTACCCCTAAAGAGAGTGATCCGGAGAGCTGAATATTAGCTTCGCCCCCTAGAGAGAAAGAGACTAGCACGTGCCGAGTCCTGGCACCACCAGCCCCCAACACTGTAATTTGCAGAATTATTGGCCTTCACGTGAAAGTGTTTCAGTTTTCACTTCTTACCCAGTACTCCCTGAGGAAAGGGGTGGAGGGAGACAGGAGACTGAGGACGTGAGAAATGAAGTCGGGGGAGCCACCGTCCCAGCGAGGAATCCTTGAAGCTGGGAGTCCAGGCTCTGACTCCAAGGTCCCCTCCACCCGTCCCCAGCTGACCTCCTGTGTCCACGCGTCCTGCGCTCTCCTGTATCCCATGCACTGGGAGCACGTGCTGATCCCCACGCTGCCGCCGCATTTACTGGACTACTGCTGGTGAGGGTCGGGGCCTTGGGAGGGAGCAGGGCTTGGGGAAGAAGCCTGGGGCCCTGGGGACCCGGGGGCGGCGCCTGCGTGACCGGGCCCCCTCGGTCGTCCGCAGCGCGCCTATGCCCTACCTCATCGGAGTGCACGCCAGTCTCGCTGAGGTAAGCGGGAGCGGGCCTGGAAGGCACGGGCGGGCGGAGTGTGTACCCTTCCCCGCCCGAGATCCTCGGGCCCTGAGCGGCCACCCCCTCCGACTCCTCAATGCAGAGAGTGCGGGAGAAAGCCCTGGAGGACGTCGTGATGATGAACGTCGACTCCAATATCTTGGAGACACCCTTCGACGATGTGCAGGCGCTGCCCCCAGACGTGGTCAGTGTCACCCGCTCCCCAGCCTCCTGCCACATCCGGTAGGCGAGGCTCAGCACCTGCCCGCTCAGCGCTGCCCCCTTGTCCCCCAGGTGTCTTTACTGAGGCTGCGGCTAAGGAAGGTCGCGCTGGCCCCTGGGGAAGGGGTGTCCCGTCTCTTCCTCAAAGCCCAGGCCCTGCTTTTCGGAGGGTACCGCGATGCGCTCGTCTGCAGCCCGGTGAGTAGCAGGAATGAGAAGGGAGCAGCCCCGTGGGTGCCTGCAGGATAATAATACCCAGTTTTTATGGAGTGCTTACTTGGAGCTTCCATTTGCGTGCTAAGTCGCTTCAGTCGTGTCCGACTATCTGCCACTCCATGGACTATAGCCCTCCAGGCTTCTCTGTCCATGGGATTCTCCAGGCAAGGGTACTGGAGTGGGTTGCCATTTCCTTCTCTAGCGCTTCTGTTTGCTCATCTGTAAAATGGGACCACAACAGTACCCACCCAAAAAGGTCATATGTGTCTGAAATGCTCGGACAGTGCTTGGCACATCGCAATAGATAAACGCGAGGTTTACAGTTGCTGTTATTATCTCAATGCTCATAACAATACAATGAGAGGGATACTATTATGGTCCCAGTTTACATATGAAAAAACCAAGGCTTGGAGAAAACCCACAGCAGGTGGGTGTTGAAGCCAGGGCTTTGATCTGCTGACTTTCAACCCTGACACCCTCCCCACCCATATCCCCAGTTTCTCACAACTGTTCTATAAAAAGGTCGTCAGAGAGTTCGATCATTTGAGAATCTGATGTTCCAGTCAGCTCTGCCCCTGAACTCAGCCGGACACTGTCCATTTCTCCTCCTCCTCTGTCTCCACTCCATTCTGGCCCCTCTTGTTTGTTTGTTGCCTGAATCAGCGCTCTCATCGAGTCACTGTAAGTCCCCTCTCCGGGTTCTCACCCCTACGCTCCATAGTCTGACCTCCTCGCAACCGCCAGAGGTCACTTAGGAGCATGAGTCAGGTCCCATCTGCCACCCCCCTCCGGGTAAAAGCCCAGGTCCTCCCTGCTGCCCATGAAGTCCTGCTGGAGTTCAAGCACACAGGGGCACTCCATCAATGTTCGCTACACAGATGGACGGTAGAATAAGGAAGGCAGAATAAGGGATCCAGGAGAGCCGCGAGGAGCTTAGAATTCGAGTCCTTCTTCCAGGGCCAGCCTGTCACCTTCAATGAAGAAGCCTTCTTGGCCCAGAAACCCGGGGCGCCGCTGCAGGCCTTCCACCGGCGGGCTGTGCACCTGCAGCTGTTCAAACAGGTGGGCCAGAGCCTTGGGGGCGGGGCCGAGGCCGGAGGGGCGGGGTTAGGGGCGCTGCTGCGCGCATCCCAGAGGGCGGAGCCGGGGCTGGAGGGATGGACGCCTGGGTTCACCCGGCGGGGAGAAAGTGGATCCCCCACTGCCGGATCCCCCACTCCAGGGTCTCCGGGGTGGGAGAGACATGAATTCTTGGGTCTCTAAAAATGGAAGCCCCCTGATCTGAGTTCCTAGGGATAAGCTTTACTTCTAGGTCCCTGAGGAGATTGGGCTGGAACCAAATTATTGAGTCCTAACGCGGGGGCCTCCTGGATCGAGGATGGAGGTTCATGTCAGACTCCCTTTGCGGGGAGGGGAGGCAGGCCGGCCTTTTGGACCCTAGGGATGAGGGGAGGGGGAGGTAGAACCGGACTTTTGGGTTCTGGGAAGAGAGTTGGATGAACTTCAGTGTCCTTCAGGGCGAACTGGCTTCTAGGGTCCCTGGAGGTGGAGTCGACCTCTTCCCAGGGTCACTGAGAGGAGGCAGGCATGTGTGGAGTGGCAGTCTTACTTCTCCTGGTCTCTGAAGACAGATCCTGACTTGGGGTGGGGAGGGGTGGACCTCTGACTTGCTGAGGTGGGCTCCAGACTCCTGGGGCCTCATGTTGGGGAAGGGTGGGGCCAAGGATGTCTTCTGTCTTGATAGGAGTAGATCCCTAGAACTTGCATTCTAATGTTTGGGGCACCCTGATTTCCTGTTTCTCCCACACCCCCAGTTCATCGAAGGCCGACTGGAGAAGCTGAACACAGGTGAAGGCTTCTCAGACCTCTTCGAACAGGAGATCACTTGTAGTGGGGCCTCCTCAGGTAAGGTCTGCACCTGGCCTCAGAGCCCTCACCCCACCAGCACCCCCACCTAAGCCCAACCTGAAGATGCTATGCTCTCTGCTCTCTTCTCTGCAGGGACACTCCGCTCCTACCAGCTTTGGGCAGACAACCTGAAGGTAGTAATACCACTTTTAGTGTTTATCACAGGATTAAATTAAACCCATAGACATCCTCACTATGCCCATTTATAGAAAGAGGTGAAAAAAATCAAGACTCAGGGAGAGGGACTTTCCTGGCAGTCCAGCAGTTAGGACTCTGCACTTCCAACGCAGAGGGCAGGGGAGTTTGATCCCTGGTCAGAGAACTAAAATCCCACATACCACACACACACACACAAAACACACAACAAACAAAAAACCTCTATGCCTATGGTGATAGTTATGCAACTACTGTAAACCTACCAAAAATCATTGAGTTGTGCAAGTAAGGCAAGTGACTTGTATGGTATGTAAATTATAACTCAGTTTTTTAATTTAATAAAAAGATTCAGAGAGGGAAAAGGGTTTTTCCAGCAACACACAGCCCAGGTGGGCAGGTGGGGTCTAGGATATGCCTATGCCTCTCTGCCTTGGCTTTCTCTCCACAGAAAGGTGGTGGTGCCCTTCTGCACTCCGTCAAGGCCAAGACCCAACCAGCTGTCAGGAACATGTACCGCTCGGTGAGGCTGGGGTGGACAGACCAGTTACCAGGGTGACCAAGCCAGAGGATATTTTAACCTTCCGTTTAGAGGACAATTTATCAGAACTGAACCAGCAGTTAAACCAGTTGCAATGTTTCCTACTTTTATTTTCCATTGACTGTGTTCTTTCACGTTTGTCAGATCATCTTTCCTATTTAAAAATGATCACCAGGATTCTTCGGCAAACATCTTGGGGTATTCCTTCTGAGACACTAACATTCCTGCTTCCACGCTTAGTGTTTTGTTTTTCTCCCAAATGCAAAAGTTTCCTGGGACCGGCTCCCGCAGCTCCGAACCGTCTGTTGAATTTTTATTCTTCGCTCGGCTTTTGAACACTGACTTTTTACGGTGTTCCGGCTTTGCCGCTGCCTGTTTCATTTGGGGGTTATCGCCTCAGGGAATATTCCTTTTGTATTAGTCAAAGAGGCATGTTTGTATTGACTCCTTAGCTGTACAGGGGGATTCTGAATGTATTGAGTCACCCATGAGCAGATGGTGAGATGAATCTGTCCTCGGGGGTGGAGGGCCTGGTTCTCAAATGCCCGTGTCAAATCACTCTTTCGGTTCCTCCACAGGCAAAGAGCGGCTTGAAGGGTGTGCAGAGTCTTCTCATGTACAAGGTAAAGTCAGTGGCCAGTGCCAGGGGACAGTGGGGGGAAGCAGTTCCTGGCTTACCCACCCTCTTCCTAGGAAGGGGACTCTGGCCTGCAGAGGGGGGGCTCCTTGAGGGCCCCTTCCCTCACCAGCCGCTCAGATCGCCTGCAGCAGCGCCTGCCTATCACCCAGCACTTTGGACAGGTAAGCCTCCCCCCACCTAGTGCCAATGCACATACCTGGAATTATCACCAAGTCCTTCTCTCCTTCCCTGCCTCCAACCAGACATCTCAACTACCCCCAAATGGGGTGCCCACACCATCCCCCATTCACAGAGCCCCCCGATTCTGTAGCTCCTGAGGCCCTGCCCCCAGCCCCCAAATGTGTCCTTTGCAGAATCGGCCCCTTCGCCCTAGGAGTCGCCCCAGCAGGAGACTCAGGCTGGAAGAGAAACCTTCTGAGTCCCTGGAAGAGAGGTAAGACTCCAAGGCAGGGGGTTGGCGGGGGGTGGGTAGTGTTGGAAGGGGGGGCCAAGACTGATGGGAAAGTGGGTCCCCAGACTCCAGACACTTCAGGGCAGCTGGTCTGGGGCAGAAACCTGAGGCTGTCCATCTGCACCCAGGACACCCTCCCTGAGCCCAGAGGATGCTCAGGACCCGTGGGCAGAGGAAGCGCTGGACGGCAGCTTCCTGGGGTCTGGAGAAGAACTGGATTTGCTAAGTGAGATATTGGATAGCCTGAGCACGAGAGCCACGCGGACTGGTAGCCTGCGGCCCAGCCAGAGTTTAGACTGCTGCCACAGAGAGGACTTGGACAGCTGCCTCAGCCTGGTGAGAGCCCCACTCCCCGGCCCCCCAGTCCTTCCCCATTTGTCCATCCAACCAGCCAGCACCTGCTTCATCCAAAGGCCAGCAACCTGCCCATCTCCCACCCCTACCCAGCCTGACATACCAGGAAGGTCGAGTTGGCAAGCGGATGACAAACCGCCAGAGCCCCAGCACCCGCCCCTGCTGCCTCTGCACACCTCTCAGCCTTCGGATGCCACAAGCTCAGGGAAGCACCCCACTCGCCAACTGCCCTCAGAGACCGGCACAGAAATCGAGTCTCCATCCCAGTCTTTGACAGCTTCTGCAGACCCCAGCAGCAAAGGGGACCCTGGATCCTCTCCCACAGAGCCCCAGCCTCTCCACTTCTCCCCTCCCCATGAAGCAACTGAAGATCCCACAGCCCAGGAGGACCTCTGCTCCCAGCTCTTGGCAGCACCCAGCCAGCCCAGCCCTCCAGAAAGCCCCCAACCTGAGCCCAATTTGGGTGTTACCTGGACATCCCAAGCCCTTGATTCTGTCTCGGATCCGGGTTCCTCAGAGAACCCCGGAGCCTCACCTTCAGAGGGCCTGCTCGCAGTTCACCTCCAGCCCCTCGAGGAGCCAGAAGCCCCCAGGTCCCCAGCTGCACCTACAAGCAACTGGCAGGAGCCCCAGGCCAGGAGCGGGCCCAGAGTCGCTGAGCTTAAAAAGTGTTTTGAAGGTTAAGGACCAAGGATCTGGGAGAGACTCTGGCCCCTTGTTATTAAAGCCTCAAGAGCCCAAAGCTGGATTTTCCTGATGAGTTTATCTGGGAGCCCTCTTTTGCTCAGAAACCCACACCACTCACCACCTCCCCTCCAGAGGCAACCTCCGGCTGGCTCTTAGGTACAGCTAAAAGCCCCTCCCTTCCAGGAAGCCCTCCCAGGCCCTAGGGCCCTTGAGAACTTAGAATTCCTCTCCCAACAGCCTATGTGCCCTGTAGGAGTCTCCTTCATCTAGGCTACTTCCTACTCCTACCAGCCCACAGGAAGGTCTTATATCTCACCACCCACTATATAGATATATGTGTAAAGTGAGCAGCCTCAGTGTCCCCTGCCATCAAAGGCACAGTCTTAGAAGCACCTTCTTCCTGTCTATTGTTAAGCACTGGGTGGGTTTGATTGCCCAGAGAGGGCTCTGCCTTCCCCCAAGGTCACACAACCAGGAAGGGTGATGGGTAGAAGAAGGGGACCTAGATGGGCAGGCAGCCCCGCACCGTCTCCTTGGAGTCCTGGGGAGGCCGGGCCTCAGCTGCGTGGGAGAACTGAAAGGAAAGGAGAGGGGGGGAGTGTCGGGCCTGTGCGGCAGCGGGACAGATAACCGATGGTGCAGCAAGCGAGGAGGTGGGTCCCCAGCCCTGGCACCCCAACTGCAGGCAGAGTCAAGCAGAGGCGGCATGCTTCGCAGAGCCCGCCCGGCAGGTGCCCCGCGGCCCCCCAAGTCCTCCGGAACCATCAGAGGCCGGTGTCTCGGTGGCTGTGAGAGAGCGAGTGCCGGGCAGTCCTGAGCAGTGTTGGTGGCTGCGGCCAGCCCCAGCCTTCAGATGAGCCGCTCCTCAGGCGGCAGCTTGAGGTTGGGGGGCGGTGGAGCTCGGGCACCCACCTGCTCCTCACTGCTGGGCCGGTAGGTGCCCTCCGTTTGCCTCTTCTCCCGTAGCTTCCGAACCAGCAGGGCCAGACCCACAGCCAGGAGCACGGCAGCCAGGAGAGAGAAAACCACGATGATGGCGGTGGTGGCCTCCTGTGACTGTGGGGGAGGGGGGATGGGTGTGAGTTACCCCTGAATCTGGACATCCTGTCCACCCCCCGACCCGGAGAAGCCTCTAGGGATGGTAATCCCCTCCCCCAACACCTGCCACCTTGGGTGACTGGGTTCCTTCTCCCAGGGTTCCTGATCCCCATCTATCATACCTGGGCTCCTGGGCTCTTCCACCTGCTGTGTCTGGGGTCCTCCTTCCAAGTGCCTGCCACACCTAAGCTTCTAGCTCCCCCTTCCCCCTGCCTGAGAGGCACAGGGGGCTCCTGACCTTGCCAGGCAGGGTATTCTTGCTCACTCCCTTCCAGGCATTCTTGGTCTCCCCATTTGCCAAGTTGGCCTTCTGATCTCTCCCATAGGGTTCTCCAATGCCTCCCCCCACCAAACCCAACCAGTCATCCCTGAAAGTCTAGGCCCTCCCATCTGCTACCTGAGGGACTCCTCAATAAAATCCCTTCTGCCCTCCTCCCCTATACACCACCCTCCCCACTCAACTCACCAGGCCTCCATTGGAACCAGGGCTGGGGCCAGAGGGAGTAGTGGTGGTGTTCACACTTGTGGAGGTCGTAGAAACTGCTGGGGAGTGGTAGAGAAGACAATGATAAGTTGCTCAGTCATGTTCAACTCTTTGCAACCCCATGGACTGTACAGCCTGCCCGGCTCCTCTGTCCACCGGATTTTTCAGGCAAGAATACTAGAGTGGGTTGCCATTTCCTCCTCCATGGGACCTTCCCGAACCCAGGGATCGAACCTACAGCTCCTTCATGGCAGGTGGATTCTTTACCTGCTGGGCCATCTGGGAAGCTCCAGAGAAGATAAATGAACCCCCATCTATTCCTTTCCATCTGGAAACATCTTCATCATCCTTGGGCATTTCCCCTCACTAGAACTCTGCCCTTCTGAGTCTTTCATTCTGTGGGTACCCTCCATGAAGGGGATGGCCTCACTGATTTTGCTTCTCTGGGGACCCCCACCCCTGGTAGCCCAGCAGCGAGTAATCAACCAACAGCAGTTTGCAGTTTGCACTGAGTTGGGGGCTATTATAATGGATAGTGTCTGGAAACCCAACCCTTCCCCCCAACAACCCACCTCCCCGGCCCTCCCTCAGCCCTTAAGGAGCTGGGCGGATCCCGTATTTCCCGGGAGTGTCTGACTCACACACCTCCCCCCAGGCACCCGAAACTAGAATAGAGGGCAAAAAGGCAGGGTCCACACCTCAGGCCAGTCTGCTCAACCTGGGCCTGAAGCCCCAGGCAGGCTTCCTCCTGATTCGCATTTCCCCAAGTCCTCAACCTTACTGAGACTCCGGCCCGCAGGCCTCCTCTCTCAGCAGCTCACAATTCCACCCAACTCAGGAATTCTACTAGACCAACTCCAACCTTCCAATTCGGAAGGACACAGAAATTCTAACCCTCCAGCTCTGACTCTATCGACTCCAGCTCCCAAGGCATCACATGCCCGCTCCTGGGTTCTTGACCTCTCCGTGTTCCAGGGACATAGCTCTTCAGAGCCCAGACCCCCAGCGCCCCGGACCAGTACCTACCTTGCCCCCCGACCCGGCCCCAGCGGGCCAGCAGCAGTGGCAGGCCGAGCGCCAGAAGCGGCTCCAGGCTCGGGCTCGCCATGGGCCGGGTGACAGGCTGGTGGCACAGGGAAGGGGCTTGTCGCGGGGGCCGCTCCTACCGCATCTCCGGCTGGGGGTACCTTCGACCCCGCACCTGGGAGCTGAAGGAGAAAGACCAGGGCGTGGGGGAGGGGGCCTGATCCAGGCACAGGCCCCTGGGAGGGGCGACCCGTGCTGGCCACCCGCAAGTCCCGCCCCGCCCCGCCGCCAGAGGTCAGAGATTAAAGATTAACTCGGGGCGGCGCGTTCCTGGGCTAGGGAAAGGGGAAGAGGAAGGAAGGGGGGAAGGGGCGGCAGGCCCAGCCGCACGACCTGCCTCCTTACCTGGTCCGGGCACCTTCGACCTCGCTCTGGGTCTGGATGCCGGTCCTTCGCTCGAACCCTCGGTACGTCGATCAGTGGCTGGGTCGCACAGTTCCAGCTCCGCCCGCTCACGTGACCCGGAAAGTTTAGTCACTCACCTGGGAGGGGAGCGCACTTCCGGCTTCTGCACCTGAGCCTAGTGAGAGGGCGGGGCCTAGAGGGGGCGGAGCCGCGCCGCGGACGCACCTGTAACGGGAACCCAATCCTACAATCCGAAGGCATAAAAAGAAGTGTAAGCGCGCAGGTGTAAAAGGGGCCTCTCACCTGCACTGCAGGTACACCTGTAGAATTGTCCAGGTGTGGAAACACACAGGGCATGGAAACATCGGTGTGTGAAGCACTCCTGTCTTGGGCAGACCGGGATGGGGAGCCTCTAAGGAAAAAACACCTATGTGGCACACACCTGCATGAGAGCTAAGGTGTAAGGAAGACATCTGCACGGATCTGTAAGAACGCCGAGGGACACATCTGCCTTGAAACACATCTATCTGGAGTATAGCTGAATGGAAGCCTACCTGTGGGGAAAACAGCTGTAGAGAACACACCTGCATGTTAAACACCTGGCTGAGGCACTGTGGCGCGGGGCACATCTGTTTTGGGAATGCATCTGCATGGCTCACCTATGAAATGAACAAGACTTGCAGGAGGAATTGCCGTGTGGAAAGACATTAGAAACACCTGTACAAGACACACCTGCATTGAAGTGCGCCTGTAGGGGACACCGTTATATGAAAAAGCTTCATATGGATGGATATTTAAATGGAATACACCTGTGGTGGCGGAGGCTGTGTAACGCATTCCTGGGTGGAGGAATACCTGTTGAGACACATACCTATGAGGTGGAGGAAACAACCTTGCAGGAGGGACAGCTGCGTAGAACTGAGCTCACGTGAGAGGGAGATCTGAGCACGCCTGCGTGGGGCACTCTAACAGAAGCACATCTAAGCGGGGCTCGTGTGTACTGAGGTCCATCTGTCAAGGATGCACCTGTGAGAAACCGTTTGTTTGGGACATCTCCGTGGGAAAATACCTGTATCCCCCTATGTTGCAGGGCACCTGCAAGGGCCATCTGTGAATGAAAACGTCTGTGAAGAGACCCTCTATAAGAGGCTTTGTCTGGAACACACCTGTTAGAGCACACCTATCTGAGCATATTGCCAGGGAACCATATTGCCCTCTCGGCTGTATCTTTGGATAAAGGACGATGGTGATAAGACGACCTCATCCTGCGGACTCTACACTGAAGAGTTATGGTTAAGGGAAAATTAATCCCTTCCAGGTCATAGATCAACGATGGGTAAGAATCCAAGGTCTAGTTAAATCTCTGCTTTGCCCCTTCCTGGGCATATGGACTGGGGTGAGCGGCTTAACCTCCTATTTCCTCATCCGTGAAGTGCGAAAACCAGTCCCACCTACGTTTTAGGGTTTTAAAGAAGACGACGCGAGAAGTGAGTAAAAGACCAGGCTTGTGCAACGCAATGAATCAACGTTAGCTATTATTATTATTCGCTGTCAAAAGGTCTGGGCGCCCCTCCCCCTAATGGTGAATCGAGAAACTGCGCCCGAAACTAGTGGGCGGGACCTTCGGCAGGTGCACAGAGAGCGACAGACTGGGGCCCCGCCTCCAGTTACGCGTCCTTATCCCCAGCCGCGCCTGGGACTCCTCCCCAGGCAGGTCCAGAGAGAGCAATTTTCTTGGTGTCCGGATCAGGTCGGGGCCACTTTAAGACTTCCTGGAGAGCCAGGAGCCTCGGGGCCGAAGGCTGCCCTTGGTCAGAGGGGAGGCCCCGCCTAGGTGGGTGGGAGAGGCGAGACGGGCGGGCGCAGCTTTTGCGGCTCTGGCCAATAGGAAACCGACTTTGAAGCCGCCCGGCGCGTTGATCTTCCGTTTCCCAGGCTGAGTGGAACCGAGAAAGGAGCCGCACGGGCGGGATGACAGCACGGCTAGATACTGTGCTTCAGTGGCCGCGTAGGGAATGTGATTGGAGCGGGCGGGCTGTTGCAGGCCTAGATGGCGCGGAGTTGGTCCTTGAGAACGTCTAGGAAAACGGAGAACTTTAGTTCCTGATGAAAATTAGTAGAGGCAGGAGGTCAAGTGGAAAGGGATTACGTAACCCAATCCTCGAGATCTCCTTACCTCGCCTCCTTGGGCAGAGGGTAAACTGAGGCACGTAGAAAAGGAGCTACGAAACCAGACCTGAGATATTGCTCTCTCCCGCCACTCCATTTCCAGAATGAATGTGGTGTTCCCTGCTGCTGCTAAGTCGCTTCAGTCTTGTCCGACTCTGTGCGACCCCATAGACGGCAGCCCACCAGGCTTCCCCGTCCCTGGGATTCTCCAGGCAAGAACACTGGAGTGGTTTGCCATTTCCTTCTCCAATGCATGAAAGTGAAAAGTGAAAGTGAAGTCACTCAGTCGTGTCCGACTCTTAGCGACCCCATGGACTGCAGCCTACCAGGCTCCTCCGTCCATGGATTTTCCAGGCAAGAGTACTGGAGTGGGGTGCCATTGCCTTCTCCGGTGGTGCTCTCTCGGTTGTGCTAATACCCGGGCATCCCTGACCTTCCCCCCTCCAGCTCGGCCCTCAGCCCCCTCCCCCCAAACCGGGTCTGGGGAGGAGAAGCAAGTTCTGGCGCGGGCGGCGACGGCTAGCAGTCACCGCCTCCTACAAGTGCCGGAGCCCGGCCGGCAGCGCGGAGGCTGCAGTGGCAGTGGCCGCGGAGCTGGCCCTGCGGGGCCCCGGGGGGGGAGGGGGAGCCGTCAAGCCCCCGTTGAGGCCGCCGCTGCCGGGCCTCCCCTCCCCCCCGGGCTGGCGCCATGCGGGGGGGCCCGGGCGAGGCCGAGCGGCGTCAGCGCTGGGGTCGCCTCTTCGAAGAGCTGGACAGTAACAAGGATGGTCGCGTGGACATCCGCGAGTTGCGCCAGGGACTGGCCCGGCTGGGCGGGGGCGATCCGGACCGCGGCGCCCAACAGGTACCCCCGCTGGGATACCCCTCCTGGTGCGCTGCGCTGGGCCCAGCTGGCGCCGGGTAATCTGAGCCCCTGAATGGAGCGCCGGGAGTCGCCCGTGACAGCCTGTGCTGGACTCCAGGACCCGTGCCTACCTTGAGCGTCCCTGTCTCTTTGCCTGTGCCCGCCCGTGTCCGGGCCTGACGGGATCGCTCAAGACAGGACCACCAAGGCCCCAGGCCTGCAGTTCAGGCTGCCAAACCCGTCCCCCTCCTCCCTCTGGGTGGAGGATGTCTGCCCGGGAATGGGGCCACGTGCGCTTTTCTGCCCACTGCCCCTGACACACCCTCCTCTGAACTCTTTGCACAACCCAGAGACATGGCCTGCACCCACCTACAGGAAACATGACCTCCCTTCCCTCCTACCCGGCTCTGGGCACCCACTACTCTCCCAGGCAGCTGCCCCAGACTCTATGTTTACATTCCCTTCCCTGTCCTTTCTAGGACTTGGCTCAATGCCCCAAGTTGTCCCAGCCAAGGAGCCAATCCTATCTGAGGCTGCCCTCAGCTGGGGATGCTCCTATCCAAACAGGAACTTGACCCCAATCCCTCTACACCTGAAGACCCAGATGCCACTGGACTGTCTCCATAGCACCCTGAAACCTCCAGTCACCCTCCCACTTTACAGATGGGTAAACCTAGGCCCAGCGGATGCTCAGTGTGGTTGTGTCCTTGCTACCACATTGCCCAGCACCGTCTCCAGTGAGAGCTCTTGAAACTGCCATGCGGACAAATTCTTATAAGAGACAGCTGGAAGGACAGGCTTGCAGAAACAAAGAGCCCAGGTGCACCTATCTACTTCCCAGCTCTGTAACCTTGGACAAGTTACTTGACCTTGATGAGCCTCATTTTGCTCGCCAAGAAAGTTGGACAACTGCTGTCCACTGCACAGACCTACCATGGCCTTGGGCATCTTGTTGAGGGGAGAGCTGATGGCAGAGTGATGGGCCCAGGCTCCTGGGACATAAGCTTGTCGTGCCCCACATTGTGGGAGTAGCTTAGAGGAGCTCCCTCTGACCTTTCTCCCCTGCCAGGGCATCTCCCCTGAGGGTGACACTGACCCAGATGGCAGCCTTGACCTGGAGGAGTTTATCCTCTACCTGCAGGAGCGGGAACAGCGTCTTCTACTTCTGTTCCACAGTCTGGACCGGAATCAGGATGGTAAGGCCCAGGGATGGGGCTCTGGGGGCCCTGGAGACCCCAGTGGGGTTAGAACTGGCAGTGCCAGGAGGAAGGGGGTAGGGCCGCTTCTCCCTGATGACTCACAGGCTATTTCGGGAGCTTTCCTCACCCTCAGCTAGGTGCTTCTGGGCCCAGCTGGCCTATCCCACCTCCTTTTCCTAATGGGGTGGGACCCTATTATTTATTAGTGTTATTATTTGTGATGCAAAGATTCCCCTCCCCACATTGCTCCTGGATTCCCTGTGAGACAGAGCCACCCCCATTGCATTTTCTGGATGTCCAATATGGCCTCAACTCCCTGTGGCATGGGGACCCCAATAATTACCCCTGGACTTAATCCTTCATTCAGCAAATGCAAGTCCCTCCCAATATGAACCAATTCCACCTCTCTGATCCCAGTGGGTCAAGGGCCCTTCCCTGCAACCTTGCCACACACCTCACCTTGGGTTTCTGCATGCCCTGGTCTTGTTAGACATCCCCAGTCCAAGCTATTATGGTCCTCTGACTCAGGGTCCCCCCCTCGGCCCCCCTCCCCAGGTCAGATTGACGTCTCTGAGATCCAGCAGAGTTTCCGAGCCCTGGGTATTTCCATCTCTCTGGAACAGGCAGAGAAAATCCTGCACAGGTGAGTGGCTGGGTCCCAGAGACCCCAGAGACCCCCTCAGCCACCTCAAGCCTCTGAACCCTGGACCCAATATCAGGGAGGGAGTGGATCATCTTGGGCTGGTTGCTTTCCTGCTCGGAGCCTCAGTGTGCCCCTCTGTAAAACGGGGGGCCTCGCAGTGCCAAGGAGCTCAGTCTCCTCCCCAAACCAACCAGAATCTCTCACCTCCCTCAACTCACCTCCCAGCCCCAGGCACTGATTCTGTCCCACCTGTGCCCCTCCCCCCACCAGCATGGACCGTGATGGCACCATGACCATTGACTGGCAGGAGTGGCGTGACCACTTCCTGTTGCATTCACTGGAGAACGTGGAAGATGTGCTGTATTTCTGGAAGCATTCCACGGTGAGGTGGGGGTGACGATCCCAGCCTGGTGGTTGGGACCTCTCTTCCCCAGGGCATAGGGGCTGGGGCTGGATCAGCACTCTAGTGGGAGGAACCACTGGGAGCAGCCTGAGGGTGAGGTTCTGCTCTCTGCTTGCTTCATCTGGGGCTCTGGGGACGGATGGGAGCCCTTCAGACTTACTACTGGGCTTTGGAGAGGTAGGCAAGAGAGGGCTCACCAGATGGGGCATCTGGTCTCCCACCCTCTACCCACGCAGCTCTCCTCCTGCTGGTTTCTAGTTCTGCCCAATAAAGAATTCTGCTGCTGAAAAGACAAGTTAGGAAGCCACTGTTTTTGGAGGGTCTGATGAGATCCATTAGAAATTGAGGGAAGAAGTGCTCTGGATTGTCATTTCTGGGGTGGGAATCCCTGAGTGATGCTTCTGATAGGATCTGATGGCATCTGGAGGGGATCCATCCTTGGGATCTGCTGAGAATCTCTTGAGAGATCCAGAGATTCCCACCCTGGGAGACCTATGAGGGGCTTGGTTAAGAAGTCCACAAGTGGAGATGCTAGAGGACAGATGATCTTTGTGGGGGACACCCCTGGGGATCAGGGGGAGACCCCAGGAGAGAGCCACTGGGCTCCTGATATGGGAAGCCCCTGGTAGGATCTTGTGTGGCCCTGGAGGAATCTTCTGTAATCCTTATGTGAGAGACCCTTGGGTGGAATCCTGCAGAGGGATTTCATTGGCCCTGGAGGGATCTCTGTGGAGCAGAGGCTTGAATAGGAGGCTTTGATGGGATTTGGTGGAGGTCCCCAGGAAGGACGTTACCTCTCATGGAGACTGCGGGGCTAGGTCGGGTAGGGATCCGAGAGAGATCTCTTGGATTGGTGGACTCTCTGGGTATCCTGGAATTCATGGGGGAGACACCCCAGTTTACAGCAGAGTCACCTCTCCCCAGCCCCAGTGGGTCATGACACCCCCAGCCTCTGCATCCCCAGGTCCTGGATATTGGTGAGTGCCTGACTGTCCCGGATGAGTTCTCGGAGCAGGAGAAGCTGACTGGCATGTGGTGGAAGCAGCTGGTGGCGGGCGCGGTGGCGGGGGCTGTGTCCCGGACAGGCACAGCCCCTCTGGACCGCCTCAAGGTCTTCATGCAGGTGAGAGGCCCTGGAGAGACCCACCCCCTCCTTTCCCAGGCCTGGACCCCTGGAAGGGACCCCAAAGCCACCTTGTCTCCCCCCACCCAGGTCCACGCCTCTAAGACCAACCAGCTGAACATCCTGGGGGGCCTCCGGAGCATGATCCAAGAGGGGGGCGTGCACTCCCTATGGCGTGGCAATGGGATTAATGTGCTCAAGATTGCACCTGAGTCGGCAATCAAGTTCATGGCCTATGAGCAGGTGGGGGCAGGTGTGGGGAGGCATGGACTGTAGACATGGGGTCTGCAGGATTGGCCTGGGAGTGGGGGAGTGTCTGCGGGCCCCTGGGAGTGGGCATCTGCTCCCCTACGGGATGCCCCCAGCAGGACAGCAGAGGGGAACTTCAAGCCCACGGGAGGCTAAGCCCTGAGGTCCCGCCACCTCTGTGTCTCCTTCTCAGATCAAGCGGGCCATCCGGGGGCAACAGGAGACACTGCATGTGCAGGAGCGCTTTGTGGCTGGCTCCCTGGCTGGTGCCACAGCCCAAACCATCATCTACCCCATGGAGGTGAGGAGGAGCCCTGGCAGAGATCTCATTGCACTGTGGGAGGTCTGCAATCACCATTTCACTCCAAGGTGTGAAGTGGGATGATCCACTTCACATTGATCCACTAAGCATTGGGTGATCACTTTGTCTTTTCCTGATTCGGACTCATTACAGCAATGCTGTTTCTTGTGTAGCTGGTCTGCGTATCACAGTTTGACATGTGATTTCTGGAGACAGTAGTGGTTTGTTGGTTTGTTGTTGTTCAGTCGCTCACCTCAGTCATATCTGACACTGCGACCCCATGGACTGAAGCACACCAGGCTGCCCTGTCCTTCACTATCTCCAGTTTGCTCAAACTCATGTACATTGAGTCAATGATGCCATCCAACCATCTCATCCTCTGGATGAGAACGGCCCCCTTCTCCTCCTGCCCTCAGTCATTCCCAGCATCAGGGTCTTTTCTAATGAGTTGATTCTTCACATCAGGTGGCCAAAGTACTGGAGCTTCAGCATCAGTCCTTCCAATGAATAATCAGGGTTGATTTCCTTCAGGATTGGCTGGTTTGATCAGTGTTGGTTTAACAGTTGTAGGGGGCAGCCATTGATGGCTAGGCCTCTTCTAAGGATCCTGGTTTCCAGGATGCTTGTCCCCAAGGGAATCATTTCCAAGTGAAACCGTTTTTGGAGAAATCATTTCAAGTTTCAGGTTGTACCAGGCATCAGTTAGGATTGTGAGTGATAGAAAACCTAAATCACATAAATGAAGTCCAGAGGTGAGCAGTTCAGGGATGGTATAGTGGCTTCAGAGTGTTGGAGAACAAGACTCTATCTTGTTCTACCACCGCAGCATGTAGCATCCTCCTTATGGACCAAAATGGCTGCTTGTGCTCCACTTACAGCAACCACATTCCAGGCAAGAAGGAAAAACAAAGGAAGGAACACCTCCCTGACCTTAAGGATGCTTTCTGACAGCCTGGCATCCTTCTTCACCTTCATCAGCTAGGACTCAGTCACATGGCCACACACCTACATTGAGAAATTTAGTCTGTATTTCTAGAGGCTGTGTGCTTGCTGAAAATAACAGATTCTATTGCTAAGAGAGAAGATAACAAGATATTGGGAGACAGTTAGCAGTGGGTGCCACATGCAACCCTGATAGATGTAACAGTTTGCCGGTATAGAGTTTGGAGGCAGAAGATAGATTCTAGAGGAAGTGATTCTTTTAATTCAGTTATTCTCAGGGTGTCTCCACCCAGCTGTCTTCATTCCTGGATGTTGTGATTCCAAAGGCAGCTTTTCCAGCGATAACCGGGTTCTCCCCAGGTGCTGAAGACACGGCTGACCCTTCGCCGGACGGGCCAGTACAAGGGACTGCTGGACTGCGCGTGGCAGATCCTGGAGAGAGAAGGGCCCCATGCCTTCTACCGTGGCTACCTGCCCAACGTCCTGGGCATCATCCCATACGCGGGCATCGACCTGGCCGTCTACGAGGTCTGTGGCACTCCCTTCTCTGGGGTCTGCTCTCCCTGGGGGTCTGAATCAGTTGACCTCCATAGCTACAGGTGGAGAAGCAAAGCACCATGGGCCGTGGGATCCTGGGGAACCTTTCCAGGCATTGCACCCCCATCCCCTGCCACTCTTCCACTTCCTACAAGAACCTTCCATCTGTAGTTTGGTCTTCCCAGGTCTCAGGACATGTGAAAGTTGGGGACCACTCCAGCTCAGAGAATCAAGGGAGCAGGCAAAGATGAACTTCAAAGATGCCCATCTCCTCCCAAAATGTGGGTCAAACACGCCTCTACCTCCAAGCCAATGTTTTCTTTAAGGCCTGCCCATTTCAGTGTCCATCGTCACTATAAAATCCACACCCCATGGTCAGCATCTTGGGACCTTTATCAGGAGAGGAAGGAGCCAGGAGTTTTTGCTGTTTCTCTTCCAGAGGCCTCATCTATTGCTTCTCCCTTCTCCTGGCAGGATCACCAGGTTTTCCCAATTACTGCAGAAGTCCCCAGGCATCCCTGCCCCAGTGTTTGTATCCAGCCCAGCTCCCTGGGTGGGCAGCCTGTCCAGTTGCCAACTCAAAAGGGCCCTGGGCTTGGTTGAATGCTTTGCTGTTGCCATCTTGAATTTTTTCCTTTGTATTTATTTATTTGTTTTTGGCTGCACTGGGTCTCCATTGCTGCACACAGGCCTGCTCTAGTTGGGGCGTGCGAGGGCTACTCTCTAGTTGCAGAGCACAGGTTTCTCACTGCCGTGGCTTCTCTTGTTGCAGAGCACAGGCTCTAGGGTGCGTGGGCTTCGGGGGTTATGGCACTTGGGCTCTAGATCTCAGGCTCAGTAGTTGTGGCTCACGGGCTTAGTTGCCCTGTGACAGGTGGGATCTTCCCGGACCAGGGATCAAACTCATGTCCTTTGCACTAGCAGGTGGGTTCTTAACCTCTGGACCCCCAGGAAAGTCCCATCTTTAAATTTTCAGTAATCTTTGAACAGGGGACCTCCCTTATTTTTATTTCACACTGGGTCCCACAAATGACATAGCTGGTCTGATCTGAGATCCCCCATACATGCCAACCCTACCTGCCGGACCAGCACCCAGCATCTACATAAATAGCCAAATGAGATAAAGTTTCACTCATTCGCTCATTCATGTGTTGGTTTAGCCACTGTCTCCTAAGCATCCATAAGTGCCTGGCACTGTGCTGGCTGCTGCATCCAAGGTGGTTGTTCAGTTGCCAAATCACGTCCGACTCTCTGTGACCCCATGGGCTGCAGCACACCAAGCTTCCCTGTCCTTCACTATCTCCCTGAGCTTGCTCAAACTCACGTCCATTGAGTCAGTGATGCCATCCAACCATCTCATCCTCTGTTGCCCCCTTCTCCTCTTGCCCTCCATCTTTCCCAGCATCAGGGTCTTTTCCAGTGAATCAGCTCTTTGCATCAGGTGACCGAAGTATTGGAGCTTCAGCATCAGTCCTTCCGATGCATGCATTCAAAGAGTACAACATAATTCTTGTCCTCCTGGGGCGCCCCTCCAGTGAACAAAGAAGGCAGTAAACCAGCAAATAAATAGTTTCAGATCCTGAAAAGTTCTCAGAAGACAACAAAGAGAATGTGTAATCAAAAGTAGCTGTGGGCAGGAGGGGGGCATTGCTGGGAATGCCTCTGAGAGGTGGTGATGGAGTGATGTGCTGAATATATATCAAAAGAGAGTGTGAACAAAGCAGAGGGCACAGCAATGCCAAGGGCCCAGAGACAGGAATGAATTTGGTCTCTTGGAAGAGTGAAAGACTCTTTTTTCTATTACAGCTTATTACAATATATAGAATGTAGTTCCCTGTGCAATACAATAGAAACTTGTTTATTTTATATACTGTAGTTTGTATCCATCAGAGAAGGCAGTGGCACCCCACTCCAGTACTCCTGCCTGGAAAATCCCATGGATGGAGGAGCCTGGTAGGCTACAGTCCATGGGGTCGCTAAGAGTCGGACATGACTAAGCGACTTCACTTTCACTTTTCACTTTCATGCATTGGAGAAGGAAATGGCAACCCACTCCAGTGTTCTTGCCTGGAGAATCCCAGGGACAGAGGAGCCTGTTGGGCTGCCGTCTATGGGGTCGCACAGAGTCAGACACGACTGACGTGACTTAGCAGCAGCAGTTTGTATCTGTGCGACTTCCCTGTAGCTCAGATGGTAAAGAATCTGCCTGCAATGCAGGAGACCTACGTTCGATCCCTGGATCAGGAAGAGCCCTTGGAGAAGGAAATGGCAACCCGATCCAGTATTCTTGCCTGGAGAATTCCACAGAGGAGCCTGGTGGGCTACAGTCCATGGGGTCGCAAAACGTCAGACATGTCTGAGCTACTGACACACACAAACAGTTTGTATCTGCTAATTCCAAGCTCCAAAATTATCCCTCCCCCTCACTTTTCCCTTTTGGTAACCATGAATGTTTTTTCTGTGTCTGGAGCCTTGCTTCTGTTTCACAGATAAGTTCTTTTGTATAGTATTTTAGATTCCACATACAAGTGATATCATATGGTATTTGTCTTTCCCTGACTTACTTCACTTAGTATGATCATCTCTAGGTCCATCCATGTCGCTGGAAATGGCATTATTGCATCCTTTTTTATGGCTGACTAGTAGTCCATTGCATATAAGTACCACATTTTATATGGTACTTATTTAAGTAGGCACTTTTATGGTCAATGGACATTTAAGTTGTTGCCCTGTCTCAACTATTGTGAATAGTGGTGCATATATCTTAGTTTTGTCCAGATATATGCCCAGGAGTGGGATTGCTGGATCAAATGGCATCTCTATTTTTTAAGGAACCTCCATACTGTTTTCCACAGTAGCTGTACCAATTTATATTCCCTCCAAAAGTGTAGGAGGGTTCCCTTTTCTCCACACCCTCTCCAGCATTTATTATTTGTAGACTCTTTAATGATGGCCAGTCTGACCAGTGTGAGGTGATACCTCACTGTAGTTTTGATTTACATTTCTCCAATAATTAGCAACATTGAGCATCTTTTCACATTCCCATGGGTCTTCTAAATGTCTTCTTTGGAGAAATGTCTTTTTAGGCCTTCTGCCCATTTTTTTATTAGATTGGTTGGTTGTTTTGTTGTTGAAGAATGGCAGTCCTGAGTGGCCGGATGGAGCTGACATGAGCAAGGACTCAAAGATCACGAGTTTGGGTTTCTCCCAAAGGTGATAGGAAGCCATTAAGACTCCTGAGCAGAAATAAGACACAACCTTATTTCATTCATTCTTCACCCCAAAAGGGATTTCAGAGGTCTAAGTAGTTTGAGAAGCCCTGTGCCCTCTTGACATTTCAAGATCTTAATTAGTCTCTTAAAGACTCTGAGAAGTCCTGCAGAAACATGATTTACTCTTTTTTAAGTGCAGTGTTGGCCATTCTTATCCAGGTATCAAAACCTCTTTTTAACAGAACTGCCCTTAGAAACTCATTAAACACCTAGTTGGCTAACGCAGCTCTAGCCCAAAACTCAGTAAACACTTCTCATTTGCCCCTTCCACACCCAGACCAGACATCACCAATCCATTACCACACTTGAGTCTCTCTCAACACAGTTCTGGGAAGCCATTAGCAATGGATTAAGATTGACTCAGGAAATGCAACCTATGAGCCTTTCCAGTCCTAAGGTCAGAAAAAAGATCCTGGACTTACAGAGGCCTCACAGAAGGCTTCGGAAGGGATTGGCCAAGAGCATAGCTCTGGAGTTGGGGGTGACTCTGAATGCTGATTGTCACCTTTATCTTGTGGCTTTGGGCAAGTAACTTCCCTTGAGCCTCAGTTTCTCATCAGTGAAATGGGGATAGTAATCGTTATTTAGTCATATCAGTCATGTCTGACTCTTTGCAACTCTACAGACTGTAGCCCGCCAGGTTCTCTGTCCATGGAATTTTCCAGGCAAGAATACTGGAGTGGATTGCCATTTCCTTTTCCAGGGGACCTTCCCGACCCAGGGATCAAACCCACGTTTCCTGACTGGCAGGGGGATTCTTTACTGAGCCACCAGAGAAACCCATAAAATAGGTCTAATTGGGCTAAAATCAAGGTGTTGGCAAGGCCTCTTTCCTTTAGGAGGCTCTAGGAGAGAATCCATTTTCTTAGATTTTCCAGTTGCTGATGGCCCACGTTCATTGGCTCATGGCCCCTTCTCCATCTTTAAGGTCAGCAACATGGCCTCTTCCCCTACCTCATGTCTCTCTCTCATGTCTGTTTCTGTCATCACATCTCCTTCTCCAACTTTTAGAAGGAGACTTGTGATGACATCAGGCCCACTTGAAAGCTCTAGCATAATCTCCCACCTCCAGATCTTTAACTTAATCCTATTTGCAAAGTCCCTTTTGCCAAGGAAGGTATCCTATTCACAGATTCCAGGGATTAGGGCAGGAACAATAGGGGGGCCATTATTCCGCATACCAACGAGGGTCTGTGTGAGTGTGCACAGTTGGATCTGACTCTTTGCAACCCCAGGGACTGTAGCCCATCAGGCTCCTCTGTCCATGGGATTTTCCAGGCAAGAGTACTGGAACGGGTAGCCATTTCCTTCTCCCTGGAATCTTCCCCACCCAGGGACCAAACTCAGGTCTCCCATATTGCAGGCAGATCCTTTACCATCTGAGTCATCAGGGAAGCCCAGAAAGAGTCTAGGTGAGCTTTTTTTGTTTGTTTTTTTGGCCCCATGGTGCAGCAGGCATGTAGGATCTTAGTTCCCCCACTAGGGACAGAATCAAGGCCCCCTACATTAAAAGTGCTCAGTCTTAACCACCAGACCACCAGGGAAGTCCCCTTTAGGTGAGGTCTAAGCAAGAGCCTGCTTGGCTAAGACCAGCTGTCACAGGATACAGAAGCCAGCCCGCAGGGTTCTGGTGTCACCTAGCTCCAACCCACCCTCCTTCCTTCTCCACCCCTCCCAGACCCTGAAGAACCGGTGGCTCCAGCAGTATAGCCACGACTCAGCTGACCCGGGCATCCTCGTCCTCCTGGCCTGTGGCACCATCTCCAGCACGTGCGGCCAGATAGCCAGCTACCCACTGGCCCTGGTCCGGACCCGCATGCAGGCCCAAGGTGAGGCCTGGGTGGGACAAGGAGACAGGGAAGGTCTCACAACTCGGGCCCATCTCCCCATCCCCCAGCTCCTCCTCCTGAGAAGGCAGAGTCCCAGGCTGGGATCCTCCTGGAATTTGGATTGGCCTTGACTCAAGCCCTGACTTTTCTCTGGGCCTCAGTTTACCCTTTTGTGACACTGGAATGGGAGCCCCTTATCCTAAGCAGAACAGACATGGTCAGTACTGGGTGAGCATCCCAGCGATCTCAGTTGGGAGGCAAGCTTTCTGGGCTGGTTCTTTGAGTTCTAATTTGCAAGGCTGGGTTACAGCCAGGCCAGGGAGCAATAGCGCCAGGCTACAGGCTACAGTTGTTCTCTTGTGTTTCTCTGGATTGTTTTTTGAGGTTATTTTTCTTTTTTCTCCCCCCCACTATCACTCAATCTTTTTTTTGAGAATTTCTACGGGGATTTTAGCATTTGTGTGTTGGGATTTTTGCGGGGGGTTATCTGTGCATAACACATATGTAGTCTCCCAACCCTCAAAGGGCTTCCAGGCTGGAGAGGAAGGTGCTGAATAAATCATCCCAAAATTAAGTATGGATTTAGGGTTGAATGAAGGGGAGGGGAAAAAGCCAGACTCAGACTTGGGGCACCAAGGAGGGCTCCCCTGAAGAGCTGGTTTGGGATGGAGAATGGAAGGATGAGTCAGAGTTTAGCTGAGAGAAGAAGGAAGGGATGGAGCTCCAGGAAGAGGACACTTCTGTGTCCTCTCCCACCTCCCCCTCCACACATATCTGCTCTGCTTCTTATCATCCCCAAATGGGGCCCTCCAGATTGGAGTGAAACGTTGAGCAGCCAAGTCCAAGGCCAGTAGAAGCCCTAACTTGGAGTCGTAGGTTCCACTGTTAGTCCCTCTTACTGCAATGACCACCTGGCCCAGCCCTGGTGGGGGTGGTGGGGAAAGAGGGGGAAGTGAGAGGGGGACCTCTGGCCTTACCTGACCTCCCCACCCCTCCCCAGCCTCCATTGAGGGAGCCCCCCAGCTCTCCATGCTGGGTCTCCTCCGTCACATCCTATCCCAGGAGGGCGTGCGGGGCCTCTACCGGGGCATTGCCCCCAACTTCATGAAGGTTATCCCTGCTGTGAGCATCTCCTATGTGGTCTACGAGAACATGAAGCAGGCCCTGGGGGTCACGTCCAGGTGAGGGACCCAGAACCCACCCCCCACCCCCAGATCCCTCACCTCAATCATGATATCCCCCCACACCTGGGCCACTGGAGACCGACAAGACAGCCAGTGGATCCCAGGTCCTCCCCCCACCCTACCATTCAAACCACAGGATCCCCATACTTCATCCACTGGGTCCTGTGTCCCCACACTCCAGCCACTGGATCCCACGTTTCCCTGTCCCCTCACCCCCGTCCTGAGTGCTGGACCTCCATGTCTTAGCCACTGGATCCCCCACAAGCCAGCTAATGGATCCTGACACCCCAACCACAGCAGCACCGACCCAGTATCTAACCGCCCCCCCCACCAGCTGCCTCAGGCACCGGATCCAGTGTCCTCAGGCATTGCTGGATCCTAGATCCCCAGCCCTAAACTGGCGGATCCTAGATCCTCTGCTTCGAGTCCTGGATCTCCAAGCTCAACCACTGGACTCTGGATCTCAAGAAACCTCAGCCACGGTATCCTGACAATGCGAGGCCTAGATCCTGGGACCCCATCCACTGGATCCTGAATCCTCTCCCTCCAACCACTGGATTCCTGAATCCCTTTACCTCAACACAGGGTCCCAGATCCCGCTGCTTCAACTCCCCGATCCCCACATTTCAAGCATCATTCCCTCGACACCCCCAACCATGGACTCCAGATTCCCAAGCCCTGATCTGCCAGATTCTCACTCCTCAAACCACAATCTTGAGAACCCGATGGCAGAGGAGCGGTTCCAGGCGACCATGACTATAGGACCCCAGATCCCTGCACCGCAGGCACTGGACATTGAAACTCCACCCGTGAGAGGCAGACCCTGCCACCTCTAGGCACTGCATGCCAACCCCTTAACCTCTGACCTCTGACCTGAACCCTCCCAGGCACTGGACCTTGAAAGCTCAGAGCCCCCAGCTAGCTCCCACTAGGCCAGTCAGCACACTGGATCCCACATGCCCCTGTTCCAGACACACACCAGAGCCCTTCCCCCACGGCACAAACCCCACAGTCTATGGAGCCTGCAGGAAGCCCAGGTTCCAGGCTCCCAGCTTGACAGCCTACAGGATGTGCCCACAGTCCTGACACAGCTGATGCTGGCAAGGGGAGGAGACATCCCTCCCAGGCCCTGCACAGATGCTGGATCCCCAGCCCCCTAGCATGGACATGCCCCTAGGCCTGGGGCAGGGTCGGGGTTGGGGGAAAGGTGCGCTCAAATGCTCCTCCAGCACTCTGCTGGTCTCACACCCTCTTCCCACCTATAGGCTGATCACAACCCCCAGAGCCTGGCCTCTCTCTCTTAGGGCCGGCAAGCAGGCAATCTGAACCTGGGATCACATGAAGGGGACCCCATACGCACACACACCCCAGCACTGCTGGCCCCTCCCCAGGCTTCAGAGTTGGAAACCAGGAGCAACAAACCAAGGATGCAAAACAAAGCCCCAACCCCCTAAGCCCCCAAATTCACTCCAGGTCTATTTTTGTACCAGAGAGGAGTTGACAACCCATCCCCCTTACTTACCCCAGCCCCCACCCTGTACATTCTGCACTTTATATTTGGATGCTGAGCTTAGTATCTTTGGGGAACCCCCTCTCTCCATTCCTTCCAAGTCCTTGGGGAACCCCATTCAAGGACTGTGAAAGAGGAACTGGGATGTTTGGGGGATGGGAGGACCCGCTCCCCCAATGCTTCCACCTCCTCCACCTGCACTGCGCCCCACCTCCCTGCCTGTGCCCTGCCTGTGTGTGTTATTTCAAAGGAAAAGAACAAAGGAATACATTTTCTAAGCTCTTTCATTGTGGTTTTTACTGAAAGGGGGTGGGTGGATGTGGGAGCACCTCTAACTACTCACAGGGCAGACACATGGGTTGTCATCCATCATTCACGGAGACCAGGAAATGACTCCATGAGCCTCAGTTTCCACATCTGTAAAGTGGGTGCAGGGGCAAGTCCACATTCAAGAGCCCTCCTAATTTGTCCTGTATGTTTTTCTAATTACACAAGTGTGTTCTTTTCCTTGGGCTGCTGTAAAAAGTTATCAAAAACAAGGGGCTTAAAACAACAAGAAAATTAAATATTTTTCTATTGTGGTACAATACACGTTACATAAAATTTACCCTTTTAACCAATTTTAAGTGTACAGTTCTATGACATTAAGTACATTATATTGTCATGCAACCATCCCCACCATCCGTCTCGAGGACTTTCTCATCTTCCCAAACTGAAACTCTGTCCCCATTAAACACTCACTCCCCATCCCCTCCCCCAGCCCCTGGGCCCACCATCTACTTCCTGTCTCCAGATTTGACTCCTCTGGGACCTCCTAGAACTGGAATCATGCAATTATTTGCCCTTTTCTGTCTGGTTTATTTCACTGGGCATCATGTCCTCAAGGTTCATCCGTGTTGTAGCAGCTGTTAGAATCTCCTTCCTTCTTAAGGCTGAGTAATATTCTATTTTAGGGCTTCCCTAGTGGCTCAGTTGTAAAGAATCCACCTGCCAATGCAGAAGACGCAGGTTCGATCCCTGGGTCGGGAAGATCCCCTGAAGAAGGAGATGGCAACCCACTCTAGTATTGTTGCCTGGGAAATCCCACGGACAGAGGAGCCTGGCCAGCTACAGTCCATGGGGTCGCAGAAGTATGGGGCACCACTTAGCGACTAAACAATGACAACAGCAAGCGTAGTCGAGGAGATGGTAATGTTTGAATAAAGAATTTTAAATGGTGAGGGAGGGAGCCATGGGGATGCCTAGGGAAACAGCATCCCAGGCAGAGGGCACAGCAGGTGCAAAGATCCCCGGGCAGCATCATGCCTGGTATGTTGGAGGAACAGCGAGGAGACCTGTTTGCAGCAGAGTGAGCAAGTGGGAGAGAGGGAGAAGGGGAGGGCTGGGAGGGGATGGGGCAAGTAGAGCAGGACTTTGTGAGCTACGGGGAGGACTTGGGCGGGTAGGTGGAAGCCCTGGAGGGCTATTCGCAGAGGAAGGGTGGGCCCTGACTCAGGTACTCATGCGCGCCCTCTGGTGGCTGCTGCAGGGAAGACAGACTTTAAACCGTTAGGTCTGGAGCTGGGGGAACAGGGGTGCAGGCCACTGCCCTGGTCCAGGTAAGTGACAATGGGCTGGACCAAGGTGGTAGCCATGTACATGATAAGAAGCAGTCAGATTCTCGATATACTTTGAAGATTAAGCCCACAGGATGTAGTGACAGACTGCGCAAGAGAGAAAAGGAGGAAGCAAGGATGACATCGGGGGTTTTGATCAACTTGGACAATGGAGATGCTCCCAACAAGGACTCTCACTGGATCCTATTGACAACGCTGTGTGGTAGAGTCAATCATGAATTCCAATCTCCAGATGGGGAAACTGCAGCTCAGAGAAGTAAAGCAGGTACCCCAAGGTCACACAGCAAGAAGAGTCTGAGATGGAATCCACACTCGGGGCCATCTGACTCCAAACCTATGGCAGTGTCACTTCGGGGACTGACGGTGTGCCTCTCTCTTGGAACTCTAAAGACTTCCCCTTCTCCCCCGCTTCCATCTCCTGTTGACAGGAGGATGAAAGGCAGTGTGTCAGTTTCCTGTGGCTGCTGTAAAAGACCATGAACTTAGTGGCTTAAAACAATACATTGTTGTGGAGGTCAGAAGCCTGACATGGAGCTCACTGGGCTAAAATTAAGCTGTCAGCAAGGCTGGCCCCTTCTGGAAGCTCCAGGGGAGAATCTGCTGACTGGCCTTTTCCAGCTTCTAAAAAGACCACCTGCATTCCATGGCTCGTGGCCTTCTTCCTCCATCCTCAAAGTCAGCAACAGCCTGTGGAGTCTTTCTCACCTCCAATCCCTCTAACGCTGACCCTTCTGTCTCCCTTTTCCCTGTTGAAGAACTTGCGAGATTACATTGAGCCCCTGTGGTGAATCCAGAGTCATCTTTCCATCTCCTCATCAGCTGATTAATAATCTGAATTCTATCTGCAAATTTAATCCACTCCCTCTCCCTTATATTGCCATGTAACATAACATGTTCGTGGGTTTAGAGCGATTGGGATCTGGACCTCTGGTAGGGGTTGGGAGGAGACACTCCCTCTGTCTACCATATGCAGTGAGGTCACAAGGACCACTGTGACCTCATCATCCCCTGGGACCTAAATTTACAAAGCACCCCTCCCACACAGTTGCTGGATGGGCCAACTTCAGGCCAGAGGTTTGAACCTGAGTGTCCTGACCCTCCAGCTATGATGGGAGCCCAACCAGAGCAAACTCAGAAGCCCAGCTCGCGGGTCCAGACCCTGTTTAAGAGGGTCAAGGCCTTCTTCACCAAAACTGGTCCCCCACCCCCACCCCCAACCCCCTCCCGGAATCTGGGCTGTACCCACGTGTACGGGTACGTGTTTGGGCACCTGGGGGAAAGAGAACCGGAGCATCCCCCATCGCAGCAGGTGAGCTTGGCAACCACAGGCCCTGAAGAACCTGCAGCTGGAACTGCAGAGGGAGAAGGTCACCCTGCCCGCCCACTCTGTATGCCCCGCTCCCCTCCAGGCCAGCCTGGGTGGACTGCCACCTGGAAGCTGTGGGGACCAGGGCAAGCCTTGGACTGGAGCCGAGGGGGAGGGGAGGTTCTAGACATGTGTCAGGAAAAAGACCTCCAGCCTGGATGAGTGTGGGTGGGAGCTGGGTCTGTCCTGCAGGTGCTGGACACAGGGGAGCAGCTGATGGTCCCCGTGGATGTCCTGGAAGTGGATAATGAGGGAGCCTTGTGGAAGTTCCTCCTCTCGGGAGCCATGGCTGGGGCAGTGTCTCGCACGGGCACGGCCCCTCTGGACCGTGCCAAGGTGTACATGCAGGTGTGTGGGGACCATGGCGCTGGGGCCATTGGGGTGGGGATGGATGGAAGTGGAGCTGATGGAGTTCAGGGAGGGGGTGAGTATGTAAATCAGAAAGAGGGACAAGGGTGGGGTTGGGAGCAGAGTTGGAGTTAGAAGGGGGCAGGACTTCCCCTAGTCTGACAGTGGTTAGGACTCCGTGCTCCCACTGCAGGAGGCACAGGTGTGATGCCTGGTCAGGGCTTTCCAGCTGGCGCTAGTGGTAAAGAACCCACCTGCCAATGCAGGAGACATAAGAGAAGCGGTTCAATCCCTGGGTTGGGAAGATCCCCTGGAGAAGGAAGTGGCAACCTGCTTCAGTATTCTTGCCTGGAGAATCCCATGGACAGCTGGCGGGCTATAATCCACAGGGTTGTAAAGAGTCAGACATGACTGAAGCGACTTAGCAGGGAATGAAGGTCCCACATACCAAAAAAAAAAAAAAAAAGATGGGGGCTGAGTGGAGATGAGGGGAAGGGCTCCTCAGAGGGCTGACGGGGGCTCCATATTTCCAGGTCTACTCCTCCAAGAAGAATTTCATGAGTCTGCTGGGAGGTCTCCGGAGCCTGATCCAGGAAGGGGGCATCCGTTCACTCTGGAGGGGCAACGGTATCAATGTGCTCAAAATTGCCCCGGAGTACGCCATCAAGTTCTCTGTCTTTGAACAGGTGGGGGTGAGGGGATATCTGCTTTCCCCAGCCCCACCCTCAAGCTGTCACCTCTCTGGTACCCACGGCCCCCTAAAGCCCAGATCTTTATCCAAAACATACGTAAAAAAAAGTTTACGTATCTTTGGCTGTGCTGGGTCTTCGTTGCTGTGCATGGGCTTTCTCTAGTAGTGGCGAGTGGAGGCTCCTCTTTGCTTTCTCTAGTTGTGGTGTGCAGACTGCTCATTTCGGTGGCTTCTCTTATCGCAGAGTAAGGGCTCTAGGACTCTTGTTGCAGAGTAAGCCCCATCTAGGGCATGGGGCCTCAGTAGTTGCGGCTCCCAGGCTCCTCGGGGCTCGTGAGCACAGGCTCAGTAGTTGTGGTGCCTGGGCTTAGTTGCCCCGAGGCATGTGGGATCTTCCCGCATCAGGGATCAACCCACATCTCCTGCACTGGCAGGCAAATTCTTTACCACTGAGCCACCAGAGAAGCCCCCAAGACATATTAATACTCCAGGTCCCACACCTCTTCCCCTGGGTGAGTTTCAGGAAGGAAAGGAGGCTAGTTCTCACATTCCTCTTTCCCATCCCAGTGTAAAAACTACTTCTGTGGAGTGCACGAATCCCCACCCTTTCAGGAACGTCTCCTTGCTGGCTCTCTGGCTGTGGCCACTTCCCAGACGCTCATCAACCCCATGGAGGTAAGAGTATCTGCCCCATAGAAGATGAAACAAGATGATTGGGTGGCAGCTGCTATGGCTTCCTCCTTCCCTGCCCCCTCCTCCTCTTTATGTAAGACAAATCAAAGTTGTATTCCAGATGGCTTACCCAGTCATCTCAACACTATTTACTGAATGGGTCCTCTCCTCTCCATCACCAATGACCCAAGATGCCACCACTGTAATTTACTAAATTCCTATATGCACGCATGCTCAGTTGCTTCAGTCGTGTCCGACTCCTTGCGACCCCAAGGACTGTAGCCTGCCAGGATCCTCTGTCCGTGGGGATTCTCCAGGCAGGAATACTTCGCAGGGGTAGATCCCCCTCCAAGGGATCTTCCCGACCCAGGGATTGAACCTGCGGCTTCTGCACTGCAGGCGGATTTTTTGCTGCTGAGCCACTGGGGAAGCCCCAAATTCCTATATGTGTTGGTATGTTTGTTTTGGTGGGGTTCGTTTGTTCTGTTTTGTTGCCATATCACCGGACACAAGGGATCTTTAGTTTCCTCACCAGAGATGGAACCTGTGCCCCCTGCAGTGGAAGCTGGACCACTGGACCACCAGGGACATCCCTGGGTTTACTTCTGACCTTTCTCTTCTTGGGTTCAATCCCTGAGTCAGGAAGTTCCCGTGGAGAAGGGAATGAAAACCCACTCCAGTATTCTTGCCTGGAGAATCCCCCTGGACAGAGAAACCTGGTGGGCTACAGCCCATGAGGTCGCAAAGAGTTGGACATGACTGAGCAACTAACACTTTCACTTTTTCTCTTCTTGTCACTTGGGTTCTCTTCATGCACTTCTACTTTTTTTTTTAATTTTAAATGACCTTCTAATTTTTTTTTTTAATGAGTAGACTTTATTTGGTAGCACAGTTTTAGGTTTACAGGAAAATTAGGTAAAAAGGGCAAGAGCATTCCCATATATATCTTAAGTTCCCATTATCATTAACAACTTGAATTTGGGTGGTACATTGGTTACAACTGATGAGCCAATACTGATACATTATTATCAACTAAAGCCCATGGTTGACATCAGGGTTCACTCTTGGCGTTGTGACTTGCTATGGGTTTTGACAAACGTATGACACGCAGCCACCATAATAGCGTCATGCAGAAAAACTCCACTGCCCTAATAAGTCATTGTACTGCACGTACTCACCTCTCCCTCCTTCCTCCAGTCCCTAACAACCACTGATCACGTTACTGTCTATGTAGTGTTGCCCCCTTTTCTTTCTTTTGGCGGCACCCCGTGGCATATGTTCAACAAGGTGTTAAACCCTCGCCCCCTGCATTGGATTAGGGTCTTAACCACTGGACACCCAGGGGAGTCCCAGCCCAGTCTTTCATTTTTGAGGCTTGATATTATGTCTTATTAGTCTCCATTCCTTCTCTTACTGGTTTTTTAGGCTATTCGCCATTGATTTCTTTTTCCTTTTAAAACATTAGAAGTAATCTGCCTTGTTCAGAAAACAAAATCACACACTGGTATTTGTTTTTTACTCATTGACTCTAAACTCAAATGAGTTTAGAGATTATTGCCATCTGGTGGCTCAGATAGTAAAGAATCTGCCTGCAGTGCAGGAGATCCAAGTTTGATCCCTGGGTTGGGAAGATCCCCTGGAGGAAGCAATGGCAACCCACTCCAGTATTCTTGCCTGGAGAATTTCATGGACAGAAGAGCCTGGCGGACTACAGTCCATGGGGTTGCAAAGAGTCAGACATGACTGAGCGACTAACATTTTCATTTTCACTTTCTATACAATATTGGGTCTACATATCCAAGAATACATCCATTTATTTGGTCAAGTCTCCTTTTTCGTCCCCTAAACGGTCTTTTAAAGCTTTCTTCATATAATTCTTGCCCTTGTCTGGTTGAGTTTCTTCATATTTTTACTTCTGAAATATAGCTGATTTATAGTGTTGTGTTAATTTCTCCTGTATGGCAAGGTGATTCAGTCATACATATACAATCTTTAATAAATATATTAATGAAAAAATATATCTTTTCCATTAGGATTTATTAAAGGATATTGAATATAGTTCCCTGTGCTATACAGTAGAAGTAGAACCTTCTTTACCTTTCTATATATAATAGTTTGCACCTGTGAAGTATTTTTATTTTGATGGTTACATAACAAATCACCACACTCAAGAGCTTTTAAAATGATACAGATTTATTATCTCATTGTTTCCATGGGTCATGTCTGGGCACTGACTAGTCGGGTCCTCAGTTCAGGATTTGATCAGGTGGAAATCAAGGTGTCAGTCGGTGGGGCTATCAATGGACCCATCTGAGGCTTGGGTGTCCTCTGCCAAACTCCCTGGTTGTTACCAGCATTCAGCTTCTTACAGCTGTAGACTGACAGTCCTCAACTCCTGGAGGCCACCCACTGTTCCCTGCCCTGCGGTCCTCTCCGTAACAGTTTGTTTGAGACCAACCCTAGGGAACTCCCTGACGGTGTAATGGTTAGGATTCCACACTTTTTTCACTGCCATGGGCCTGAGTTCAGTCTCTGGTTGGGGAACTAAGATCCTGTGAGCCGAGAACTATGGCCAAGATATAAAAAACCAATCCAGGAGTGTTTCTGATCCTTCAATCTCTTCTTCAGACTCTTTTAAAGGGCTCACCTGATTGAGTCAGACCCACTCAGGACGATTTCTCTTGATTAACTTAAGTCAACTGGTGACACAGGAAGCTCACCTCTGTGATGACCGAGATGGAGGGGATGGGGGGCAGGTGGGAGGGAGATCCAAGAGGGAGGGAATATATGTACATGTAAAGCTGATTCATGTCACTGTACAGCAGAAAGGCAACACTGTAAAGCAATTACATGCCAATTAAAAAATCTAAAAAATAAAGTTAACTGGTTAGGGGCTTTATTATATCTGCAAAATCTCTCTGCCTTTGCCCTTTGTGTACCCTGATCCAAGAGAGTCACAGTCCGTCATGCTCACAGGTGTAGACCATTTTCAAGGGCAAAGGAGGCCATTAAACAAAGCATGTGTATAATGGGGACAGGAATCATGGGGACCACCTGAGAATTTTGCCTACCACACATGGTGTGCTGTCTTTTGCACAGCTGTTGAGTTGCCAACATTTTGATGTTGGGCATTTCATAAAAACTTCAGTTTCTGGCTTCTTTGGGAAAACTGGCAGATCTGCCTACCTGGGGTCCAGGTAGGGTGAGTTTGGCTGGGTTAGGGCCGCTGCAGTCCCCACCCAGCTCACATCACTTCTCTCATCCTTTTTTTTTCTTTTTTTAGTTGTATTTATTTTCTTGGCTGTATCTTACATCATGCAGGATCTTAGTTCCCCGTGTGTGCATGTTAAGTCACTTCAGTTGTATCTGACTCAATGCGACGCCATGGATTGTAGTCCACCCGGCTCTTATGTCCATGGGATTCTCCAGGCAAGAATACTGAAGCAGGTTGCCATTTCCTTCTCCAGGAGATCTTCCTGACCCAGGGATTGAACCTGCATCTCTTATGTCTCCTGTGTTGGCAGCCGGGTTCTTTACCACTAGCGCCACCTGGGAAGCCCCCTTAGTTCCCCAACCAGGAATCAAACCTGTGCCCCCCGCAGTGGAAGCATGGAGTCTTAACCACTGAACTGCTGAGGAAGTCCCTCCCTCACCCTTTGGGTTGAGAGCACTTACAGGTCAAGGCAGCTGGGTTTGAAACCCAGCTATGTGCATTCTTGAGCAGTTGCCTCCTGTGCTGGAGAGTCATTGAGGCGATTAGCTTAAATAAGCTGCCTTACTCCTCATCCTCCCCAGGTGCTGAAGACGCGGCTGACCCTGCGGCAGACCGGCCAGTACAAGGGACTGCTGGACTGCGCCAGGCAGATCCTGGAGCAGGAGGGCACCCGCGCCCTTTACCGTGGGTACCTCCCCAACATGCTTGGCATCATCCCGTATGCCTGCACCGACCTGGCCGTCTATGAGGTGTGGGTCCCACAGAGGGATTGGCAGGGGCTGTGTGGACCCAGGCCCATAGAGAGCTTCCTCCTGGCCTTCTTCTCTCCTAGATGCTCAAGTATCTCTGGCTGAAATCAGGCAGGGACATGAAGGACCCTAGTGGCTTGGTCAGTCTGTCGTCTGTGACACTGTCCACCACCTGTGGACAGATGGCCAGTTACCCGCTGACTTTGGTGCGCACCAGGATGCAAGCCCAAGGTCAGCTTGGCCCTTTTAGCAACCTTGCATACCACCACCCCTTGCCTCTACTCTCTGAACTTTCTCATGACCCCCCAAAACACACACAAACTGACTCCCAGACTCTCCATATCTGATCTTGCCCATTTCTGCTGACCCCTGAACCCACCCAAACTTACACTCGCCCCCAAACCTGATCCCAGTCCCTTCAATTAACCTTACATATCACTAAAATGAACACCCAGCTCCCAAAGGACTCCCACAAACCTCCTTGAATGTGACTCAGGCCCCCATATTGATCTCAAGACATATAGTACCCAAATGAACCCCCAACTTGTCCAAATCAGACTCAGGCCTCACCTGGTGCCAAAAGGAAAATGGTTCCTAAATTTTCAAAAACTGACACTTAGACATTCCCAAACTCATAACCACCTCCCCCAACATCCTGGGAACTCCCCAAATGTGCCTCCCACAAATGGGCTCTCAAACCCCTAAACAAATCCTCAAATACCCAAATAGGTTCTTAGCTTACCACCTTGATCTTGAAAATGTCCCTAAACTCCCCCTTAGCACACTGCAAAGCTCTAGCAGATCTTTGTTGTTGTTCAGTCGCTAAGTTGTGTCCGACTCTTTGTGACCCCATGGACTGCAGCCTGCCAGGATTCCCTGTCCTTCACTATCTCCTGGAGTTTGCTCAAACTCATGTCTGTTGAGTTGGTGATGCCATCCAACCATCTCAGCCTCTGTTGCCTCCTCCTCCTCCCGCCCTCAATCTTTCCCAGCATCAGGGTCTTTTCCAATGAGTTGGTCAAAGTACTGGAGCTTCAGCTTTAGCATCAGTCCTTCCAATGAATATTGAAGTTGCAATGTTTTCTAAGATGTTCCCTAAAACAAATCCTGAAAATTTCTCACTCTCCGTAAACTGACCAACTTCCTCTAAAAGGCTTCCAAGCTTCTTTTCAGGTAACACCCCAGACCCTCTCTGCTCCTGGCTTCAGTCCCCATCTCCCAACATTCCAGCTCCCCACTCTCCACCCCCGCCCCTTGATGCCAAGTCATCTCTGGCCCAGGCCCTGAGCTTGCCTCTGTCCCCACAGACACTGTGGAGGGTTCAAACCCCACCATGTGTGGAGTCTTCCGGAGGATCCTGGCCCAGCAGGGCTGGCCAGGGCTGTACCGAGGCATGACCCCCACATTACTGAAGGTGCTGCCTGCAGGCGGCATCAGCTACGTGGTGTATGAAGCCATGAAGAAGACCCTGGGAGTATAAGTAATGAACTAGGCGACATACCCTGGGCAGAAATGGAGGGGAAGATCCAGTGTCTCCTGGCCCCAAAGGGCCTTCCAGGCTCGGGACCAAGGGCAGACTTATCAAGAGAAGCAGACTGGTTGCCTGGGTCAGAAGATTCCTGGTGCCTCCTCCCCAGTGGAGTCTGGACTCCAGTTTGGTTTGCTGCGAGTTTTCCTGATTCCAGAGCAAAAGGGTGAACATGGAGACAACGAGGAATAAACAGATGGTTTCTGCTGGCCATGTCTGGAATATCTGGGTTCAGGAGGGCAGCTGGGGATCTGGATACCTGGGTCCTGTGGTGGTGGGGGGGGAGGGGGCGGGGAGGGAGGGCGGGAGTACCTTGGGCCTTAGTCTTGAACAGGAATTGGAAGCCTGGAAGATGCCTGGGTCCAGAAGATAAACTGAGGGCCTAGATCAGAGCTTGGAGCTCGGATCCAGGGACCTTATGTGAAGCTGGTGTAGGGTGCCGAATTAAGAGTCTAGGATCCCTCGGTCCTGGGAGGAAATCTAGACCCTTGAGTTGGTAGGAGAGCTGGTTCCATTTCTGGAAGAGAAGTAAGGACTCTAGATCCCTGGATGGAAAGAGGAGAGGGTATGAGAGGATCCCTGAGTTTCCTCTTGCTTTGGGGCCAACCCACCCCCGGAAGCACCCGTCTCCAAGGCCTCAAGCAGGCCACGTGCCTGGCTTACCCGGCCGGCCTCCGGGGACTCTAACCCAGACGTCAGGCTTGAATTCCTGCAGCCGGTGGCCAATGCCCACGTCGGCTGCCATTCAATCCGGTTCCGGCTAATCCCCTCCCGGCTTCTGGTGGCTGGCTCCGCCCCAATGCAGCGGCGCTTCCACTAGCTCCCACCAAAACGGGGCACCTCCATTTCCTTCATTGTCATTTGCCTAGGGTGAGGTCAGTCACCTTACACCCTCCCCCGCCACTCAGCCATTGGCTTAGACTACGGGACTAGAAAAGGATTCTGGTTAACGCTAAAGTAACTCAGTCCAAACGCAAGCGCATCACACTGACCTCGCCAGATTGGCTTAAATTAATTGCCAATCTCTGTAAAGACCGCCTTCCGTGTGTACCCATTGGCTTGCGTACACGACGATCTCACTGGACGCCCACCCAGCCCGTTCAAAGAAGTCTTTCGCCAGACTCCTCCTTCCTGTCCGCTTGACTCTTAGGAGCCGTCAATCCGGTTTAGAAGCCGCCCCGCGATTCTGGAACTCCTGCTTCATTGGGCCTTCGGCCTCCTCCGGTCGCCTCAATTTGCCCGCCCAAAGCCGTCAGCCCGCAGCCCATTGCCTCCCAGGGCTGTCGATCTCGCGGTACTTCCCGCCCACTGCCTCTCGCGGCACTCCGATTGGCCGCCCGCCTCCAGAGCCTGTGATTGGTGTCCCCGGAGGGGCGACCACCTCCCATTGGCCCGGCAGCGCCGTCCGTCAAGCCGGCGACCGGAGGGGGCGTCCCTCTCCGCCCCCCACCCCCCCCCCCACCCCCCGGCATCGTCTTCCCAGCCGCTGGCTTCCCAGAGTGCTCCGCGGCCGTGTGGAGCGAGGCCTTGTTCCCGCGTTGAGCCGCCGCTGCCGCCGCCTCCTCCTCAGCTTCAGCCTCCGCGTCAGGCCCGGCCCCGCCGCGCCATGTCGGACTACAGCACGGGAGGACCCCCGCCCGGGCCGCCGCCACCCGCCGGCGGGGGCGGGGGGTCCGGAGGAGCCGGGGGCGCCGGGGGAGGCCCGCCACCGGGCCCGCCGGGCGCGGGGGACCGGGGCGGCGGCGGTCCCGGCGGCGGCGGCCCGGGCGGAGGGTCGGCCGGTGGCCCCTCGCAGCCACCCGGCGGGGGCGGCCCGGGAATCCGCAAGGACGCCTTCGCAGATGCCGTGCAGCGGGCCCGCCAGGTGAGGAGGCCGCGGGCCCGAGGGGCGCGCGGGCGGGCGGGGGAGGGGGCGGGGTCACGTGCGCGGGCGCGGGGTCGCAAGGGGGGGGCCGGGGCCGGGGCCGCCACGGGTCACGTGGGGCGGTAGGCGGGGGCCTGGGCCTCCCCAGGAGCCTGGAGTGGGGCACTCCCCCCGGGGGTGACCCCCTACAGGGGGGAAGGGTCGTCTAGGAGGGGTGACCCAAAAGCGGCCCCAGAGTGTGCAGGGTCCCCTGCAGCGCGGGGACTCACTTTGGGGTTCCCACCTTTTAGGACACTCTCTACTCGTAGAAGCAGGGGTTCCGCCTTCCCGGGAAGGTCTTTCTCTGCTCCCACTAACTTGGTCCCTTTTCTGCCTGGTCCCCAGGAAGGAGGGACTTTAGGGGATTAGAAAAGTTCTTCCTCTTGAACCTGGAAAGTAGAAAGGGGACCCTGTGGCTGCCAGGCAGTGGCCAAGCCTTTCGTTGAAATGGGGAGGGTAGGCCTAGGGACTTACTCTGATGCTTCAGGTCATTTGCAAGCACCCTGTTTCTCTTTTGGGGAAAGAAGGGAAGGGTCCCACCGCTGTGTTCTGGGGCGTGATGACTACGTGGAGGTTTCACATTCTGATGTGTGACCTCCCCGGCACCCCACGGCCTGAGGGGAAGAGGCCCACAGAAAGCGAGGACTTTGCCGCCCTTTCAAAAGGAAACTGACCGGGCTCAGGCTATTGAGTGCTTTCTCAGTCAGAATTGCCCCCAAATCCTCCAGCACAGGGAGGTCCCATTAGGGGAACGCCCTGTTGCCCTCCCAATGTGGTCTGTGGCTTTCACCCTAGGCATGCGATAGAGTTCTTAGGTGCAGTTGATATGATTGACCCCTCACTCCCCCACCCTCACTGGCTTAATTGAGAGGCAGCTAAAACAAGGGGAGGTGGTGCTCTCTGTTTGGTTGGGATAAGACCCCATCTGGGCATCCCAAGAGTTTAGGCTTCAAGTTTTGTTTTGTTTTGTTTTTATGTAAGTTTTAGAGAGGTTAAAATATAGATCCTCAGCTCATGGTTTGTGTCTCTTTGGAAAACTTGTAGTAATCCTACCAGCATACTCTGGTTTTAAATTTATTGGGTTGGGGTTTATTCAACGTTGTTTGTGTGTCCAAAATGTAACACGTGTTTGGAAAAGGGCCTTTTGTTTTGGTCTAGATGAGGGTTTCAGAGGCAGACTTCCCTAAGATTTGTTCAACAAATGGAAAGATTTTGAGGGTGTGCTCTTGAGCATCCCAGAGGCCCAGGTGCTTGGGCAAGGAAGTGTCTGGAAGTTCTCCCTGGTGGAGGGCACCTGAACTTTTGCTCCTTTCATCCCTAGAAAAGTCAGTGTGGGTTATCCTCTGGCCATGAACAGTTTAGGTACAAATTTGATAGAGAAAGGGAGCTTCTTTGAAATTCCTGAATAACTTTGGAACTCCTAGAAATGTCTTAACCAACAGTGAAAGTCGCCCAATCGTGTCCGACTCTTTGCGACCCCATGGACTGTAGAGTCCATGGAATTCTCCAGGCCAGGATACTGGAGTGGGTAGCCGTTCCCTTCTCCAGGGGATCTTCCCAACCCCTGGATCGAACCCAGGTCTCCCACATTGCAGGTGGATTCTTTACCAGCTGAGCCATCAGTGAAGCCTTAACCAACAGGCTCGTCCCTAAATCCAGGGAATGCCACTCCCAGGCCAGACAGCAAGACCTGTTGGGTATTCATGAACCAAAGAGGTGAAAGGTTGACCTGAGTACCACAGAGGCTGGCTTTGGGTGGTAATTCTTCTCTGCTCACAACTTCACTTCTAGATCGCAGCCAAGATTGGAGGCGACGCAGCTACCACAGTGAATAACAGCACTCCTGATTTTGGTTTTGGGGGCCAAAAGAGGCAGTTAGAAGATGGAGGTAACTACCTGCCTTGCTGGAAGGGCTGGGGGTAGAGAGTGAAGTGCTTTTGTTGGAATGTGGTTCAGAGTGGGGGGAGCCCACTGCCATTTGGTGTTTTAAAACCTCAGCAATCCCAGCTTTGTTCGTTCTTTTTGTCTGGGCTGCCGTCCTGAAGTATCAGGTGGCTGAGGAGGGCAGATTGACTGTGACCAGGTCCAGGTCGTAAGTTTTCAAGATTGTTTCTCCTCCTCTGCTAAGCTAGGGTTCTCTTAAGGCCCCATGTCAGTGCAGTGTGGCTGACCTGGAGGCACACAGCCTAAACTATCAACTCACTGATCAGCCTAACTTCCCCAAGGCAGATTTGGGCCTAAGCTGGAAGGACTAGGGTCACCATCATTTTCCCCCTGTTAAAAAGAGCTCTTTATCCCTGAGTGCTGGTGGTGAGATTAGGTCTCTTATTCTCCTGTCTTGCATCTGATGTTGAGAGTTGGGGGCAGGAGGCTTGTTTGCCAGGACATGTGGCACCAGCATCAGATTTGAGGCAGCTGTGGGTGGGTAGGCATTGCATCTGACATCCTCTTTCTTTTCACAGACCAACCAGAGAGCAAGAAGCTGGCTTCCCAGGGAGACTGTAAGTCCACTGGGTGACACTGGCAGAGGCTGCTTCAGGATCTTAAGAGGTTTTAGCAGGAAGTACTCTCCAGACAGGAGCTGGAAGTACTGAGCAGACAGCACCTCTCCTTTATGGAGGCTCTTGGTCTCCCTCCAGAGCCCATGAGACCCCAGAGCCTGGATTGTGAAGCAGCCACCTCCGAGCATGCTGTTGTTAGGTGGCCCTGTTGTGCTCACTCAGGGAGGCTCAGAGGCACTGGGATGTAGCTTGTGGCCCCTTGCATGGCAGGTGTGCCCAGGGCATGGTGTTTGGGGTCCCAGAGAGGAGCTGGGCCAATCTGTCCTTTGGGTTTTCTCTTTGCAGCCATGAGTTCTCAACTCGGACCCATTCATCCTCCCCCCAGGTAAGTGGTGGGTTGGAGAGCAAGTCGTTTCCTTGTTGTCTCTGGCCTTTCTTGCTGACTGGAGGGAGGGCTCTGTCTGGGAGCCTGGTTGTACAGGACTTTGTCTTACTTCCTGGTCAACCAGGGAGAAGACTGAAAGGCAGAAGGAGCTTCGTTTGTCCTTACTTATTGTCTGTGGGACCATAGGGAGCATAGGGCTGTGGCTGTTAGCTGTAATTGGGAAGGGGTTCTCTGTGCCCCTTTGCTTTCTTTGTTGGATGGGGATACTTAGAAGCCCTGCCATTCTTCCTCCTGGAAAAGGCTGGGGACTGGCCCTGACTTCTCACCTGCTTCTGCGGATTCTTGTTCCCTAAGAGCTGAGGTGGGGGTGTGTTCCTTTCCTACCTTTTTACCCTAGAGCATTCTTTTTGAAGGACCAAGTTCTTTTTTTTTTTTTTTTTTACTATTAGCTAAAATTTTGTGAAATGCAGTAAAAACAACTCACTAGAAGAATGAAGTGAAAAAGATACAAAACCGATTTTTAAGTTAGAATCTATAGGTATTGGATGACGCTCTCAGATTGCTGTGAAAGTGTCCCAGGTTCTCACTCTTGCCCTGAGTCGGTGGGCAGCACTGGTCCAGCAGGTCACGCCACCCCAGGCTAAGCCTCTTGTGGCCCAGAGTGGGAAACGGGGGCCCCGAGAGGTTGGGTGGTCTGCTGTGGGGTGAGGGAGCCCCCATACCCTTGTCAGACTCTGCTTAGGCCTGTGGGAGCTTGGTTCCCATGTCGCAGGAGGCAGGACTTCTGGTTTTGAGGGTCTTTTTTCCAGGAGGCCCTCTGGCTCTTCCATCCCCTCTGCTTCTTCCTGACTTGAGGCTGACTCTCATTGTTTCTCTTTGTAGGACTTCAATGACAGAAGAGTACCGAGTTCCAGATGGCATGGTGGGACTAAGTAAGTGTGAACCACTGTGATCCTGTGGTGCCCATTAACCCCTGCCCTGTGCCCACAGGGCAGTCTCTCAGGAGAGCGCCTGCCAACCCTGAGACCTGTGGTCTGAAGGAGCCAGATTATTTTTTCTCCTCATTACATATGGTGGAAATACATATTTATGTATGTAGTTTCTTTTGTGGTTGGAAATCCCAAAGATGAGTTTGTTCATATTTTTTTTTCCTGCTGATGCCTCCTCCTCCCCCTGCCCCTCTGACCCAGGCCCAGGCTCTGGGGCAGGTGCAGGAAAGGGTGAGTGGAATGGGGAGTGATTGCCTGGACAGCCCCCCAACCCAGCTCAGAGATCTGGTGAGGGGCACCAGAAGGGGCTGTGCAGAAACATAGAGGCCACAGGAGCACTGAAGGAGCCTGATGTGTTGTGCGATTTTTGTTTGTTTTTTCGTTTTTGTTATTTTTTTCTTTTATTTTGAAGGAGCTGTTTTGTGCTTACTCTCTCATCCATCCTCTGGGCAGGGGGGCTCAGCGCCAGCCTCCTCCCATCCATCTCTGCTCTTCTTCTTTTTCTCCACCCAGTCATCGGCAGAGGAGGTGAACAGATTAACAAAATCCAGCAGGACTCAGGCTGCAAAGTCCAAATCTCTCCAGGTAGGAGCGCTAGAGCTGGGTGGGGATGGGTGCCTGTGCTGGGGCTCTTGGCGCGTTCTCTCATGATCCCTGACCGCCGTGATTGGATGGAGGTGAAGTGGGCTGGTGTTACTGAGCTTGTTCTGTGTGCCGCCTTTGCACAGTGCCTCAAGGTGTAGCTGTAACTCTTGTCTCCCTCTGCTCTCCATGAGCGCGGAGGGCTGGAATCCAGTACAGGGAGCCACACCCCAGATCCCGCTCTGACTGTGTTGCCACCTGAGCTACAACACCTTGTTGGAAAGTGTGAGGCAGGGGAGCTCTTTAGGAAGAACAGGCTTGAGGTCAGGCCTGGGCTTAAATCCAGTCCTGCCTGCGCCTTGGCAGGTACCTGATTTGCAGGGGTTTCTGAGTGCTCACCCTGCCTGACACGCAGTACATTGACTGGAAGGTGTTCACATGGGTGGTGATGGAAGGGGCCCAGTTGGGATCTTCTGGAATCTGCCTCTCCTTCCATATTATCTTTTCACTAAAAGTTTTGCCTCCTTTGTTAGACTTCAGGCTTCTTGATCTTGGCCGTGCATAAAGCACCCTCTCAAGTGTTTGGGGAGGTAAATTGATTTGTCAGGGTGCTGTACATTGGCAGGAGTAGTTGTCGATTGTTCCTGGAAATCTCATCTCCATGGAAGGTCCTCCTGGTTGTCTGCCCAAGGCATTGACTCAAAAAAGCGCTGATCCTCTCTCCACTCCTCTCTCCAGACAGCGGTGGCCTACCTGAACGCAGTGTGTCCTTGACAGGAGCCCCGGAGTCTGTGCAGTAAGTCTCTAGCTGGGCCTGTCATGACAAAGTGGGTGGGCGAAGCCCTCTGGATCCCTTTGAAGTTTAGAGTGACTCCCACACCATGTTCCTCATGCCCTGCCTGCACTGGGGGGCTGCCTGACACAGTGAGTCTCCTGAGATCTGGGGAACCTGGCCCAGAAGAGCCCCAGCTCTGGGGACGGGCCCTCTGTCAGACCCAGAAAGGGGGCTGGTTGGAACCCTCTTTCCTGGAAGCAGGGCTGAGCTTCCAGGCAAGCATTCAGAGAGCACCTGTTTTTTCCCTTTCCAGGAAAGCGAAGATGATGCTGGACGACATTGTCTCCCGGGGCCGTGGGGGGCCCCCGGGCCAGTTCCACGACAATGCCAATGGGGGCCAGAACGGCACAGTGCAGGAGATCATGATCCCTGCGGGCAAGGCCGGCCTGGTCATTGGCAAGGGCGGGGAGACCATCAAGCAGCTGCAGGTGAGGGTGCAGGCTCCTCCTGTCCCGGGACAGCCTCCTTCCCGCGGCTGTGCCTGTGCACGCCACTGCTCCCCACCACCGAGCCAGAGCCCTTTGTCCTTTTGGACCAGGAGTGACCCGTCCCCCCATGCCCCAGGAAGTCCTTGGAGGGGTCAGCACTAACGCCACCTTGGTTGTACAGGAACGGGCTGGAGTGAAGATGATTTTAATCCAGGATGGCTCCCAGAACACGAATGTGGACAAACCGCTGCGGATCATCGGAGACCCTTACAAAGTGCAGGTGGGTGCCCCAGGGCCGAGGGGGTGGTTCTGGGGAGCAGAGAGAGGGCAGCGGGTAGGCTGGAGATTTGGATGTAAGTGGAGAGATTTTCTAGAGCACTGGCTCTGAGGTCAGCCCTGGACTCATTGTTGAGCTCCCTCCCAGCCGTCTGTACATGAGCAGGTGGCCTCAACTGGCCTCAGTCCAGAAAGCTGGGGTGCTCACCATGTCCACCTCTTAGGGCAGCAGGTAAAGATTCGGGCAGCCTTGCGTTGGTCCTTAGCTCTGGCCTGTGACCGTGGGGCATGCAGTGGGGCAGCAGTGTTCATGCGAGCACCACCCTTTGTATGTTCGCAGCAAGCCTGTGAAATGGTGATGGACATCCTGCGGGAGCGTGACCAGGGTGGCTTTGGAGACCGGAACGAGTATGGGTCCCGGATCGGCGGGGGCATCGACGTGAGTGCAGGCCTCTTGGGTGGATGGAGTGGCAGGGGTGGCAGCTGGCTTGTGGGCAGCAGGGGGACTGCAGACAGTGACAAAACCTAGCTGATCGTCTTTCGTCCTGCCCGCCCTCAGGTGCCAGTGCCCAGGCATTCTGTGGGTGTGGTCATCGGCCGGAGTGGGGAAATGATCAAGAAGATCCAGAATGACGCTGGTGTTCGGATACAGTTTAAACAAGGTCAGGGGCTAGCTGGGATCTGCTTAGATGCACTCTTGGGGTCCAAGGTGGGCAGCTTGGCAATGGAGTTAGCATCTGCAGTGCCTCATTACTCCAAGACCTGCAGGACATGCCTGGTCCCTGCTCTGGAGCAGCCCTGTAAGAAAGTGAATGACAGGCAGGCTTCCCAGGTTGAAGAGGGGTGTGTGTTCCTCTCTTGTCAAGCTGTCCTCTCCCTCTCCCCTCTCACGGGCTCTCCTGACAGGCCACCTGGGCCCCTGGGTGAGGTTAGCTCTTGAGGCCCCAGCCGTGGGTTTCTGTCCAGTCCCAGTGGTTTTGGGGGAGGACAGGCTCCTCCGTGCTTTTTGAGAGATTTGTTGTCAGTTCTTGGTTCTACCAAGTGCGTCTGCTAGTACTGGGGGCACCAAGTGCAGGAGGGATCCTCATCTGCTCCTGAACACGTGAAAGGCGGCCAGTGGCACTTTGACATGTTCCAAACATGGCTTGGGCCGGCGACCGCCATGAAGCAGCAATGTTGGGGGTTCGGAGTTGTGCGTCTCTTGTAACTGTTTTTTGCTCTCCTGTGCTGCCTCAGACGACGGGACGGGTCCTGAGAAGATAGCACACATCATGGGACCCCCAGACCGGTGTGAGCACGCCGCGCGGATTATCAACGACCTCCTCCAGAGCCTCAGGGTGGGTGGTGTCAGGTGTGCTGAGTGGGTGGGCTCGAGTGGGAGGGCAGGCTGGCTGCCTGCATTAACTGTCCCATCTCTTCCCTGCCCTGCAGAGCGGTCCCCCAGGTCCTCCAGGGGGTCCTGGCATGCCCCCAGGAGGCCGAGGCCGAGGCCGGGGCCAAGGCAACTGGGGCCCTCCAGGTGGGGAGATGACCTTCTCCATCCCCACCCACAAGTGCGGGCTGGTCATTGGCCGAGGTGAGTGGCTTCTCCACAGGCCCCACCCGTCCCCCCACTTTCCTCCTGCCCTCTGCTCACTGTCCATGGCTTCTGCAGGTGGCGAGAACGTGAAAGCCATAAACCAGCAGACAGGCGCCTTTGTAGAGATATCTCGGCAGCTGCCACCCAATGGAGACCCCAACTTCAAGCTGTTCATCATCCGGGGCTCGCCCCAGCAGATCGACCATGCCAAGCAGCTCATTGAAGAGAAGATCGAGGTGGGCTCAGCTCAAGAGGGGTTCTGGGTACCTGGGCCCAGTTCTTCCTCCTGTTCCACTGATCTCGTCCACTTTTCATTCCTCCAGGGTCCCCTCTGCCCAGTCGGACCAGGCCCGGGGGGACCAGGCCCTGCTGGCCCCATGGGGCCCTTCAACCCCGGGCCCTTCAATCAGGGCCCACCTGGGGCTCCCCCTCAGTGAGTATTCCTGCGGACTCCTGGGATGTGGGGGTCACAGTGTTGGCAAGGAGGCCGGCAGGCCCTGTGTCCGTGTTCCTCACCTCCGAGAAGGCCATTCCACCTTGCAGAGGTGCCAAACACAACTCTGGCCAACCCTTGTTTTAGAGACACCATTTTTAAAAGATGCTGTGGGCGTTGCCCTTGGTCTCCACTCCACATGTAGATCCTGTAATCCTGTGGTGTAGTGGGGGGTTGGCACATCCTTGAGTCCACATGGCTTGTGTCCCTTGCGTCAGTTGCCTGACGCCTTTCCCTGGGCCAGGAATCAGCAGTTCCACGTAAGCGGTGCTGTGGGCCCCCTTCCAGGCTATGGCCGTCCTCTGCAAGGACCTTGGGGTGACCTGGCTCATGTGTCCCTCGTTTTCACCCTCAGTGCTGGAGGCCCCCCTCCTCACCAGTACCCACCCCAGGGCTGGGGCAACACCTACCCTCAGTGGCAGCCGCCTGCTCCTCATGACCCGAGTGAGTATAAGGATCTGAGCAGGGCAGAGGGGAGGGGCTGATTTCCTGGCCAATGCTTAGCCTGCACACCCTCTGCCTGCAGATAAAGCCGCAGCCGCCGCAGCCGACCCCAACGCCGCCTGGGCCGCCTACTACTCACACTACTACCAGCAGCCCCCAGGCCCCGTGCCCGGCCCGGCACCAGCCCCCGCGGCCCCACCCACCCAGGGTGAGCCCCCTCAGCCTCCACCTGCTGGTCAGTCGGACTACACTAAGGCCTGGGAAGAGTATTACAAAAAGATCGGTGAGTGCGTGAGCCACCGAAGGAGCTCCAGTCAGCCAGGGAGGGGTGGGCGAGTAGGTGGCCACATCCCCACCTGTCCTCTGACCTCGGGGCCTGCCCCCACAGGCCAGCAGCCCCAGCAGCCTGGAGCACCCCCGCAGCAGGACTACACGAAGGCCTGGGAAGAGTATTACAAGAAGCAGGGTGAGCCGGCGGGCCACAGGGGTGGGACCAGGTGTGCCGGCCTCCTGGTCCGCTCACCCACCCTCTGCTCCCCCACAGCTCAAGTGGCCACCGGAGGGGGTCCAGGAGCACCCCCGGGTTCCCAGCCAGACTACAGTGCTGCCTGGGCTGAATATTACAGACAGCAAGCCGCTTACTACGGACAGACTCCAGGTCCCGGCGGCCCCCAGCCTCCGCCCACACAGCAGGGACAGCAGCAGGCAAGTGGGAATTGCCACCCTCCTCCTCCTCCTTTCTCCTTCCAACCCCCGGCCACCGTCCATCCTGCCTTAGTGGGTAGCGCCGGAAACCCCTTCCCCTGCGGGGTGTGTCCTTGATGCCTGCAGCGGGGGCCGTGTGGCCAGAGGTCTCCGGGAGCCCCCACGAGCTGGGGGAAGTGTGCGCTGGGTCCAGAGGTTAAAGAAGAGGCCTCTCCGCCGGCCTGCTTGTTCCTGTGTAACGCTGTCGTGATGCTGGGGGAGAGCGCGCAGCAGATAAAAGGAGAAACTGTTGAACTGGTGGGTAGTCCTGGGGGTGGGGGGCAGGCCATCCGCTCAGCTGGAGGTCGCCGCCCGGCTGCTGACTCGCTCACTCACAATCTGGCCACTTGGGAAGAAAACGGATATTTTTGCCCCTCTCTGCATTACTCTCATGGTTTTTGTTCTTTTGATTCTTTTATTTTTAAACCCACGATCTCTCCCCGCGTGTCCAAGTGACTGTGTGTGCTGCCAGCTGCCCCGTGGGGCCCGGCCACAGCTCTGGGGGCCGGGGGCGGCGCCAAGGGGCCCGGCCGGAGGGCCCGCCCGCCACGCCTAGGCTCGGCCTCTGCTCTCACGCCTGCGCCCGCCTCGTGTCCCGGTCTTGTCTGTGAAGTGGGCATGACGATCGCTGCCACCTTCCAACCTACCTCACAGGGGTGTTGTGGGGACACCGTGATCTCTGGTTGTCATGTCGTGATGCGCCGGGAGCTGCCCGCCCGCCTGCCTTCCTGAAGACGCAGGGCACCCCTCTCCCGCCCACCCCCCCCTCCCCCCAGCCCTGAGCGCTTCTCTCTTGCTCTCTCTCTCTCTCTGTGCGGCCCCTGCTTCTCCTTCCTGTGTCACTCTCCTCCATCTCAGAGCCAGTCTGACTGCAGCCAGTCCCAGAGCACTGACTAGACAGCTACAAACACATCCTTCCAGCCTGCGCTTGCCACAGGCTTGGGAGAGGGGCTTCCTGGCCCCCTCCTCGCCACTTTCCCCCCAGTCTCCCGCCCCGTCCCCGTCCCCGCCCCGTAGTGACCAATTCCTATCTCTTCCCTCTCCGCAGGCTCAATGAATCGAATGAATGTGAACTTCTTCATCTGTGAAAATCTTTTATTATTTTTTTTCCATTTTGTTCTGTTTGGGGGCTTTTTTTCGTTTGTTTTTTTTTCCGTTTGTTTGTCGAGAGAGCGATGGCTGCCAAGGGGGGTGCTGGGGGAGCCCTCCCTGTGAGTGGCTTGGGGGTCGTGGCACGGGCAGTGCCAGGCTCTCGCTCTCTTGCTCATTCTGTGTGTCTCATACACTTTTTTTCTTTCAAAATTGGGATTCCTCATCTTGAGCCAGCCAGAGAAGATAGCGAGAACTAAATCTCTGCAAAAAAAAAAAAAAAAAAAAATTAAAAACTAAAAAGCAAAACAAAACTTATAAAATTATATATATATATAAAAAAATCTCTATCATCCCCCACCCTGCCCCAGCCTTCCTGAAACTGCCTCTTTCAGGAGAAAGCAATTCATTCACTCCCTGTGACCACCCTTGGCCCTCTTCATGTTTTTAAAATAAACTTTTAAAAAAGGAAACAAAGTCACTCTTGCTATTTCTTTTTAGTTAGAGCTGGAACATTCCTTGGACCAGGTATTGATGTTTAGGAAAGCCCATCCTCACCCCCTGCCAGGCAGCCCCTCCCTCAGCCTGTCTGCTCCTCCTCTCGCTCCTCTTCACCCAGCTCCACTCCCCTCCCCCTGCTGCGCTGCCCCCCTGCCCCCTGCCCCCTGCCCCCTGCCCCCAGGACTGGTCTGTTGTGTTTCATCTGTTCAAGAGGACATGGAAACTGAAAACAATTGAGAACAAAACAAACAAAAAATTGTATGGCAGTTTTTACTTTTTATCGCTCGTTTTTAACTTCACAAATAAATGGTAACAAAACCTCCCCAAGTCTGCCGGGTGCCGTCTCTCTCTCTGTCTCTCTCTCTCTCCACCCCCCCCCAACCCCTCCCACCCCCCCAGCCCCATAGAGTTTTGAAGCAGATGTTTGTTCTTTATAGATGTTGTAAAAGCCTGATAATGGTGATTGGAAATTATAAGCTTTGTGTTGTATTGGGTTTTTTCCTTTATTTTTTTTTTATTTTAAAAAACAATTCTAAGAGACGATAGTTTTCTGCAGGCGCATTGTGCTTTCCTAACTCTCACCCCCCCCCCCCCCCCCATTTTTTGGTTAAATAAAGTGCTTTTTGTCTAAAACTGCGTGCCGGCCGCAGTTGTGTTTCTACAGGAAACAAGTTGAAGAGGAATAAGGCTTGGCCAATGAAAGACGGGTGGGGGCCCCAAAAAACTTTGCCCGAGGTCTGGTCTTGCAGGAAGGAGAAGCAGGCAGAGCCCCAGCGGTGCAGTCCCCCACGCCTTCATCCCCAGCATCTGTCCCACTGGGAACTTGAGCAGGGCGCTCAGGAGGGTCCCTGGGGACAGGTGTTCCCATGGATACAGCCTGCCGCTGGTGGAGCAAACCCACACCGAGCTTTATGTGATCCGGTCCTCGCTGTGGCCTGTTTGGCTGGTGAGCCCTGAGGTGGAAACCTGGCCTGTCCAAGGGAAGGACATCTGTCCCAGGGGTTGGCAGCCTCAGGATGAGGACGGGAGATGGGAGAGCAGTCGTGGAGGACTCCTTGAGCTGTCAGGCCCAGGGCCAGTCATCCAGAGGCGTACTTTGCTGGGAGAGTTCTGGGAGGTGTGGTCGAATTCCAGCAGGGAAATCAGGTGTCATGGTGTGGGGCTGTCTGTGGCCCTTGTGACCTCCCACGTGAGGCTCCTTAGGGACCTACCCCTGTGGGAGTGGCCCCCAGTCAGCCATTTGTGGGCCCAGGAAAGGGAGAAGGCTGTCACCCTGCAGTTACAGCCTCAGTTTAGATTGGAGCCCAAGGCTCCCCTCACCAGCATCTCTCCTCAGGCAGTGCGCCAGCTCTGACCTCTGGGGTGAGGGGGATGTTGGGGCCCCTGGCCCTCTCCCGACTCGCTGCAGGCTTTCAATGACAGAGCAGCGCTTGGCAAAAATGTTTTCTGTGACTTCGGCCAAGATGAAAACAAGGGGTAGCAGAGGGGGTCAGTTCAGAGTAGAGTGAGGTCATGGCCTCCACACCTCTCCCCCCCACACACACCACCAGGGGAGAACAGGTTCCCCTTCCAGTTGCTAGGGCAGGATGATAGGTGCAGCCCCAGGGCCACACAGATGAGGGGAGGGCGAGCTGGGTTAGAAAGGCCATGCATTACTGCTGGGCGCTCGCTCGGCACACAGACTGCACGGGGGCGCTGTCCCCTGGAACAACCCACGGGATGGGGTTGTGCCAGGCTGGGTCACCGCCTTCCCACCCCACACATGGTGCTCCAGGCTCCTTCCTAGATTTTACCTTTGGTTGTGGGAGGGGACCAGGAATGACACCAAAGTTCTCTTATCTCCATAGCAGTGTATAGGAACTGCACGGGTCAGTTTAAGAATTAAGAGATCCCTACTTTGGGGGACATCCTTGATGATCCAGTGGTTAAGAATCTACCTTCCAATGCAGGGGACACAGTTTCGATCCCTGGTCTGGAAACTAAGATCTTACAAACCATAATGCAACTGAGCCCGCACGCCACAACTACCGAGTCTGCTCTCAGCCTGAGCTCTGCAAGAAGAGAAGTCCATGTGCCACAAGTAGAGAAAGCCTGTGTGCCGCAATGAAGACCCAGCACAGCCCAAAATTCAAACCAAAACAAAGATATTCCTGCTTTCTACACCTTGAGGACCCATGGCTGCATTGGAGCCGAGCTGTGGTTGACCGGTTGCCATGATCCTAAATTTTGTAACATCCCATGGAGAAGAAAATGGCAACCCACTTCAGTATTCTTGCCTAGAGAACCCCATGGACCGAGGAGCCTGGTGGGCTACAGTGTATGGGGTTGCAAAGAGTTGGACACGAATGAGCAACTAAACTACCTCCACCATGTTCTAAAACATACCTAATGTGGTTTTGGAGCCAGTCATTCTGTTCAGACCTTCAGCAGTATCTATGGTAATCCACATGGCTGCACCCATTCTGCCTAATGGAAGAGATGGAACCCCCCCCAGTGTATGTGCTTGGGGAGACCCAGGCAGGCCCGGAAAGGTCTGGGACCCAGGTAACAGTGTAACCCCTGCTCTGTTTCAGCTGGACTTGGTCCCCTTGCAGGGGCTGGGATTGGGGTGGGGGGATGGTACTTAGGTTTGGGAGCAGGCTCTTCCGCTGGTAGAAGGTCAGGACAGGTTCATATAGGGGGTAGCATGTCTCCAGTTGCTGGCGGAGGGCCGCCTCACAGTCATCTGCCCAGCGTTCCGCCTGGCCCTGGCTTGGGGCTCTCTGCATCATCGTCACCATTGAACAGGCAAATGTGATGACGACGTTGGGGGCCCAGCCCACCTGGGCATCTGTGAAAGGGGACTGGGTGAGGAAGAGGCTGAGTGAGGTGGCCTCCTGTGCCCACCCCTGCCCCGAGATCAGGGATCTAGGGTGGTGCTGCCCCAGTAAAAAACCAGGCCCCCTGGGTCTGTTTTACTCTTGTCGTTCCAAGTTTTTCTTCTGTGTGTTTGTGTTTTGGACAGGTAGGATGTTGGCAGAGCCCATAAGCCAAACAAGACCAGTGGGAAAGGGTGAAGAGTCTCCTTGCTGCCCCCAAGCACCCAGTTTCACCCTCCCTGGACACAGTCAAGTTAATCTGTTTCTTGTGTCTCCTTCTGGAACCCTTTGGGCATATACCAAGCAAATTTGGTCCTGATGTCATTTTCCCTGCTTTTTCATATACATGGTAAAGACACTGATTTGCCCTTGATTTTATTCACTTAGTAAGCTGAAGATGATTGTGTATTGACACACAAGGAATGTACTGATTATTTAATCACTAGATAGTATTCTGTTCTATTGTTGCTTCGTTTAGTCACTCAATTGTGTCCAACTCTTTGGCGACACCGTGGACTGTAGCCCTGTCTGTTCATGGGATTCTCCAGGCAAGAATACTGGAATGAGTTGCCATTTCCTCCTCCATGGGATCTTCCCCACCCAGGGATGGAACCTGAGTCTCCTGCATTGCAGGCAGATTCTTTAACTCCAAGATGCCAGGGAAGCCCATTGTGTTGTATGGATGTGTGTCACAATTAACTGGTTCCTCGTTAATGGGTATTTGGATTGAAATATTCCTTTTAAAGGGCTTCCCTGGTGGCTCAGATAGTTACCAGTCCACCTGCAATGCAGAAGAACTACGTTCCATCCCTGGGTCATGAAGATCTCCTGGAGAAGGAAATGGCAACCCACTCCAGTATTCTTGCCTAGAGAACCCTATGGACAGAGAGAGGAGCCTGCTGGGCTATAGTTTATGGTGTCGCAAAGAGTCGACATGACTGAGCAACCAAGCGCACACACACATTCCCTTTAAGACGGATTTAAGCAGCTTTCCATTGCTTTCCTCTCATGCAAGCACTTGACTGGGGAAAATACAAGAGTTTCCAGCTCACCGCTGTCCCCTCCTAACTCCAGGGAGACCTCCCAGGATCTCCAAAGCCACCCAGCTTCATTCATCGTAACAGAAATGCCCATTTCGAATCACTGAGAGGGACTTCCCTGATGGTATAGTGGATAAGAACCTGCTTGCCAATGCAGGGGACATGGGTTCAATCTCTGGTCCAATCCCTGAACCCCACCTCCTAGTTCTTCCAGAATTTCCTTTCGAAATAGAGCCTGTCAGCACATTAAAAAACAAAATAACAACAAAAAACCCCCCACAGCCCAGTGGGATTGATTCATTCTAGGAAAGCAAGGATGGTTCAGTATAATTTATTGCATTACTATCTTAAGAAAAAGTCATATGAGACTCCTTTTAAACAGAGAAAGAGCAATTTAATTGACAAAACTCACACATTCCTGATTTAATTAAAAAAAAAAAACAGAAGGAATTGATAAACATCCTAAGCCAGCATCTTATTTAATGGAAACTTTCTTTCCAAGTAAAGTTGGGAATAAGATAAAACCGCCCACCCTTGGGACTTCCCTGGTGGTCTGGTGGCTAAGACTCCACCCTCCCAATGCAGGGGGGCCCAGGTTCAATCCCTGGGCAGGGAACGATATCCCACAGGTCACAACTAAGAGTTTGTATGCTGCAACCAGGCACAGCCAAATAAATGTGTAAAGTCACAATAAGGAATACCCTGGCAGTTGACTGGTTAGGGCTCAGTGCTTTCACTGCCAGGGCCCCAGCTGCATCACTGGTCAGAGAACTAAGATTCCACAGATCGGGCATCTCGGCCCAAAAAAACAAAGGCACGGTAAAACAAAGTTAAAAAATAATTGACAAACGGGGGGTGTGGGGGGAGGAATTTTGCAACCTATATTACAAACAGCTAATATATAAAGAGTTCCCAAAATTCAAGAAGAATAAAAGACCAACAGTCAGTCCTCTAGGATGGGAAAACGTAAGCAAAAGATATAGAGTGTACTGAAGAAGAAATGAAACTGGCCCAAAACTTTAGAAAAGATGCCCAGCTTCATTCATCATAAGAGAAATGCCCATTTAAAACCACTAAGATGGTATCCCTGATGGTACAGTGGATAAGAACCTGCCTGCCAATGCAGAGAGGACATGGGTTCAATCCCTGGTCCAAGAAGATCCCACATGTCTCAGAGCAGCTAAGCCCAAGCGCCACAACTACTGAGCCACAGCTATTGTGCATTCCAGAGCCCCCGAGCACAGTCTTAGCCGCTGGACCAGTGGGGAAGTCTGAGGAAGTCTTCTTGACACTGATATAAAATCTCAGAGTATACTGTAAAGTTAAACGAAAAATGAAGCCTGGTGTATATGGAATGCTAGTTTTTATGAGGAAGGACACACACACACACACACACACACACACACCCCTCTATTATATTTGCAAAAAGAAACATCAGAAAGGACAGTCCAAAACTTCGTGAAAATGGTTGTCTTCAGGGAGGGGAGGGCACAGTTGGGGGCAGGAGTGGATCTACTTTCTTAATGTGACTTTGAAATTGTTAGGTATGCTGCATATGCAAAATTTTAATTTAAAAAAGCAATCCCTGAATGCTGAAAGCCAAGCTGAAGTGAATGAACCCTGTGTCAGTGTCATGCTGCAAATGCAGGGAGAAAATAATTATCGCTAGGGACCCAGTGTTTTTGTGGTCCGTCCACAGGGAGAGCTATTATAAGGAAAACCAGAAAGTGTTAGTTGCTCAGTTGTGTCCGACTATTTGTGACTCTAGGGACTGCAGGCTGCCAGGCTCCTCTGTCCGTGGGGTTTCCCAGTCAAGAATACTGGAGTGGGTTTTCATTTCCTTCTCTAGGGAATCTTCCTGACCCCGGGATTGAACCCCAGTCTCTTGCATTGGCAGGCAGATTCTTTACCATCTGAGCCACCAAGGAAGCCCAAGAAAAATCATAGCTGCAAAGAAGTCTTAAACTTTCTATGGTAGTTTAATTCTCAGTAGTTAACATTGGCATGCTACTTGTTTGGAAACTATTTTGCATCTAATTTAATAATGCAAATGAGAATATCTGGTTTTAGGAAGCAGACTTTTTAGGGAAAAGAGAAATGTAAAACACTGTGATGTTAAGTGTGAGCTGGAAACAACAGTATGAACTTGTGAGATATATATATATATATACATATATATATATATATATATACACATATATATATATATTTTTTTTTCCTCTCAAAAGTATGTGTTTCCTGGCCGTGTCTGCTGGAGAGGCCTGGAAACGATAAGCACCTGTAGCAATGAGTGCCCCTGGTCCCCAGATGGAACACCACTGCCCAGGGGCCTCCAGGAGAAATGGCTGATTCCAGGGCTGGGCCAGAAATGTGAAAGGTGGGAGGTGGGAAGTCTTGCACAGAAAGAAAGCGAGAAGGTGAATGTGAACTGGAGCTGTGTCGTGGAGGACACTGTACAGCATGAGGGAACTCCTAATGGCCCCGAATGAGACACACTGAATCACAAAAAAGAAGACAATTATGGCCATCATCAAAGAGTCCACAGACAATAAATGCTGGAGAGGGTGTAGAGAAAAGGGAACCCTCCTACACTGTTTGTGGGAATGTAAATGAGTGCAGGCCACTATGGAGAACAGTGGGTAGGTCCTCAAAAACCTAAAAATAGAGCTACTGTAAGACCCAGCAATCCCATTCCTGGGCATGTATCTGGAGAAAAGCATGATTCAAACATACATACACCCCTGTGTTCACAGCAGCCCTATTCACAATAACTGAGACACGGAAGCAACCTAAATATCCATCTATAAATGAATGGACAAAGAAGATATGGTCCATATACACAATGGAATATTACTCAGTCATAAAAAATGAAAGAAATAGTGACTTCCCTAGTGGTCCAGTGGCTAAGACTCTGCACACCCAATGCAGGGGACCTGGGTTTGATCCCTGGCTAGGGAACTAAAATCACACATACCAGGCAGTGCGGCCAAAAAATAAAAATTGGAAAAAGAATGAAATAATGCCACTTGCAGTGACAAAGATGGACCTAGAGATAATCAGACTAAGCGAAGTAAGTCAAAGACAAATATCAGATGGTATCAGTCATATGTGAAATCTAATTTTTAAAATGGCACAAATGAACATGTTTATAAAACAGAAACAGACTTACTGAAAACAAACTTATGGTTTCCAAAGGGGACATGTGGAGAGGAGGGGAAGGATAAATCAGGAGCTTGGGATGAACGTATACACAGTATTGTATACAAGACAGATAAGCAGCAAGGACCTACAGTACAGCAAGGGGAACTCTACTCAATATTCTGTAATAATCTATGTCAGAAAAGAATCTGAAAAAGAATGAGTGCATATACAAACGAATCATGCTTCTGTATACCTGAAACTAACACAATGTTGTAAATCAATTAGACTCCAATAAATTAAAAAAAAAGAAGGCTCACTTTAAATACTTTAAATTCACTTATTTTACTGAGATGGTCCAGAGAAGGCACTGGCACCCCACTCCAGTACTCTTGCCTGAAGAATCCCGTGGCCGGAGGAGCCTGGCAGGCTGCAGTCCACGGGGTCGCTAAGAGTCGGACACAACTGAGCAACTTCACTTTCACTTTTCACTTTCACGCATTGGAGAAGGAAATGGCAACCCACTCCAGTGTTCTTGTCTGGAGAATCCCAGGGATGGGGGAGCCTGGTGGGCTGCCGTCTATGGGGTCGCACAGAGTCGGACACGACTGAAGCGACGCAGCAGCAGCAGCAACTGAGATGGTAAGGATGCAAGAAAACAAAACACAGAAAGACAAAATAATGAACCTCATTGTCACCACTGGAGGCAGCTAGGACACCCCCAAGCCCCCAGTCTGAAAATGGGCTCTTGGAAGGGAGAAGATGAACTTGTGTCCCACCTGTCTGGCAGGAACCAATATATTTCAAATAGCCCTCGCTGAGGAAGGACATTCCTTCTTTAAGGGAAGAATGTCAGCTAATTGATGTGGGGGAAACAAATGACTGAAAGTTACACATTTCACATTGATTCGGAATATGAAGTTACTGGTTCCAATCAGCAATGAATGAATCTGTAAGAGAAGGGGCCGGCGGGGGTGTGTTACAGCAGCCCCTGATTGGCCCTCTGTCTTAAATTTGTGAGGGCTCTCACACCAAGTACCACAGTTGGGTGACTCCAGCCATAGAAATTCCATTTCTTAGAGACTTCCCTGGTGGTCCAGTGGTTGAGAATCTGTCTGTCAAGGCAAGGGACGAGGGTTCGAAGCCTGGGATCGAATTCAGATCCCAGGGAATTCAGCTCCACATGCTGCGGAACAATTGATTCTGTTCTCTAGAGCCTGGGAGCCTCAACTCCTGAAGCCTGCATGCTTCAGTGGCTAGAGCCGGTGTTCTGCAGTAAGAGAAGGCGCCACAATGAGAAGCCTGCGCACCACAACTAGAGAAAAACACACTCGCAGTAACCAAGATCCAGAGCAGCCAAAAATAAATTTTTTTAAAAAAAGAAATTCCACTTCTTCACAGTCCTGGAGACTAGAAATCTGAGGCTGAGGTTCTGGCAGGATGGAGTTCTTTGGAAGCCTCTCTCCTTGGCTTGTTTTCTCCCTGTGTCCTCGGTGGCCATTCTGTCCATGTGTAAATCTCCTCTTCGTAAAAGGACACCAGTTATATTGAGTTAGGACCGAGACAAAACAACCAATCACAGTGGGCCAAACCTTACTTCAATCCCGGTTAAGACAAGACATGAAAAGAAAAAGACTTTGAGGTGTTCACAGGCATTTCCATAATGATTGGTTATTTCACGACATGGAGGATATTAAGGTGTGATAATGGAAGCATGATACAATTTTACAAAAGCCTTCACTTTTTAGGAAATATGTACTAAAATATTCACATGGATTAAAAAGAAAAGAACAGGGCCTTGCCTGGTGGTCCAGTGACTAAAACTCTACTCTCAGTGCAGGAGGCATGGGTTGGGGAACTAGATCTCACATGCTTCAACTAAGACTTCTCTAGCCACAACAAAAAAATCCCGCCTCCTGCAAGGAAGATCAAAGATCCCACGTGCTGCCACTAAGACCCAGTGCAGCAAAACAAATTTTTTTTTTCCCCAAGAATTAAGGACGTCCCCCGGCTTCCCTAGTGGCTCAGACAGTAAAGAATCTGCTTGCCAATGCAGGAGGCATGAGTTCCATCCCTGAGCAGGGAGATCTCAAATGCGGAGGAGCAACGAATCCTGGGAGCTGCAACTGCTGAAGCCCTAGAACCTGAGCTCTGAAACTTTGTTGCCTGAGTACCGCAACAAAGAGCAAAGCCCTCTTGCGGCAATGAAGACCTAGCACTGCCGTAAATAAATAAATACATTTCAAAAAATGTTCATTGACTGACGAGTCCACGTGTCACTGCCTGTGTTATTATTTAAGACTTTGAATTCTATCCACTTCCCTTTTAGTTTGGGAAATGGAAAGTGGATGTCACTTGCCATGGAGGCGACTGTGAAAACAAATACATACCAGGGCTGACAGCCTAGTTCTGATATTGGGCTCACAGTGCATGAGACGTGGCCCTTCCTTGGAGCCAGATGAAGGGTCCAGCAGGACCTCTCCACCATCTCGGCAACTTCCTGTGAGGCTATACTTAGGAAAAAGTTTGAAAACACATGTCATTATTGTAAAACCTACCTCTGGAACTTCCCTGGTGGTCCAGTGGTTAAGACTCCATGCTTCCAATGCAGAGGGCATGGGTTCGATCCCTGCTGGGGGAACTAAGATTCCCACATGCCTCAAGTCCAAAAAATGAATAATAAAACATTCTTTTGTGAACTTCCCCCAATCATTGGTCTCACAGTATAGGTGATCCTTAGGGAGAAGCATGAGCCCCCATAAGTGGACCTTCTGTCCCTGGGCATCTTGGGGAGACTGTTCATGGATCTCCTGCACAACTCCACCTGATGCAGATAGTCAGGGCTACTGGTGTCTGGTCTGGTCTGGCCCACTGGCCCTCAAAGCTAGTGCTTCCTGTGTGCTCATTCAACAGACGCTGCTTGAGGATTTCTCTCGTGGTCCAGTGGTTAAGACTCTGCATTCCCACCTCCAGGGGGCACAGGTTCAATCCCTTGTGGGGGAACTAAGATCCCACATGCTACAGGATGTGGCCAAAAAAGTAAAAAACAACAAAAGCAACAACCACCACAACAGATGCTTCTTGCCACGAGCCAGGCCAAGTTCGAGACAAACGGCTAAGGACCGCTTGGTTCCCCAGAGCGTGTATTCTCAGGATGGGGGCAGATGTGACTGCAGTCAACTCAGAAACAGACGTGACAGTTTCCCTGCATCAGCTTCACTCGCAGTGAGGAGATGCTGGTGGTATTTCTGTGCACAGACAAGGAAACAGGCTGGGAGTGCTGACCCAGAGTGGACACGTGGAGATAGCAGCTGAGTGTGACCTCAGCCCAGGTCTCAAGGGCTCCAAGGCCAGCACGTGAACTAGGCCAGCCCACTGCCACCCACAGAGTAGGGGCCAACCTCAGAGAATGTTCCCTGCTTGGGCCTCAGTTTTCCTATCTGTAAAACAGGAATTCTGGTCTTCTGGGAACGCCGAGGCAGTGTCTAGCTCTGGCTTCCTGTGAATTTCAGCACCTTTGTCCCTCCAACAGCACAGAGAAAGCAGGAAGGATAAAGGGAAGAATTCCTGGGCATCGTGTTCTTGTGGAGCTTCAGCCTCAAGCCAGACTCACTGCTCCAACTCACACCAGCCAGAGTGGCCTGAAACAGGTTCAAAAGCCCGGCAGGATCAGGGCTGGAAGTTTAAGCTGGGTGGCTCCAGGGACACCTTTTAATGCAGACCCTACATGGACCCTAAGGCAGGGGTCAGATGGCTCACAGAGATCAAAATTCTCTGTAAAGAAAACCCACTGTTGGGACTTCCCTGGTGGTCCAGTGGCTAAGCCTCAGCACTTCCTATGCAGGGGACCCAGGTTCCATCCCCGGTCAGGGAACTAGATCCCACATGCCACAACTCAGAGTTCTACATGCCACAACTAAAGATCCTGAATGCCACAACTAAGGCTTGGCGCAGCCAAAAAAAAAAAAAAAAAAAAAAAAAAACCGAAAGAAAATCCACTCTTGGAAATTCCCTGGTGGGCCACTGGTTAGGACTCCGAGCTTTCACTGCTGAGGGTATGGGTTCAGTCTCTGGTCAGGGAACTAAGATCCTGTTTATTTTCATTTTCTCACTTCTTAGAGCCACACGGGTACCAGAGAAAAGCACATGTGCTGTGCTTCTTAGCATGAAGCCACCACACAAGCAGGATCCTAAATGGGCCTCTGTAAAGAAGAGGGAGCGGGTGGGTGTAGGGGGGCCGGTGGGGAACAGGGGGAGCACATCCCATCCATGTGTTAAAACTGGAGCCCTGGTCCTGCCTTGGCTGCCTGAATGGTGTGACCCGGGCTAGCTCCCTGATCCCTCTGTGAAAAAGCAGGGTGCCTGGAACGTTCCGGAAGATCAGAGTTCATCTGTGCAGTGTGGAGAACAGTGCTGGGCTGGTGAAAAGCTCCGGAGGACTTCAGGCTGCAGTTGCCATGGGGACCAGCAGGCTCCCGTGTTGCCAAGTCAGGCGTTTTTTTCAGGAGGAGCCGGGAGTTTTCATGTGGCATCTCCGGATTTTTGAAGGTTGGCCACGAATTAAAAAAAAAAGTGTGAAACTCTGAATAGTCCAAACTGAACATGTCAGTGGATCACGTGGGACCCGAGGCCCTGGGGGTTTTGCAGCCTCTGTCCTGATGCTTTGCGACCACCTGTGGAGACCATCCAGCTGGCATGGGTGACTGGGCGTCTACCCTAGGCCAGGTGCTGGCTAGAGTCATTCATTAGCTCGGCCTTTGCCCTTCGAGCTCCCAGACCTGGAGAGGGAGCCACTATTTGCCTTTTACCTTCATAACAACAATCCGGACAAAACTGCTTCAGTAGAGATGCATACAGAGGGCAGGATGAGGGAGCAGGGCAGGTGGGGGGCAGCCCCCTGCGACCTTTGTCTGATTCCTTCCCCGCGCCTGGCACCTGAATGCGTTTCTACCACATTCATCAAGCCCAGCAAGTCCCAGGAAAGCCTGGAGGCCCCTAGCCTGCCACAGTTTCTCTTTTCCTGCCTGGCATGCTGCAGTCCCTGGGTCACAAAGAGTGGGACATGACTTAGAGAGTGATCAACAACCTCTCCGGGATGTCATTCTGTTCTCTGTTCTTCACTGCACTTATCGCTACCAGAAATTCTGTTGTATTTTGCATGGAACATATTGCTGGTCCCTGTCCCATGTGTCTGGTGAAGTACAGAGGACTTAGCTTGTCCTCAAGAATTATTTTGGGCACAGGAGGTTGAATAAATGGATAAGTGGAGAGTTACAGTCCATCTTTACGACCCAGAGGTGATGCTAAGCCCGCCTGCCACTCAGTGGGCAAATAGTTTGTCTAGCAGTTGCCAGGGACTGTGTGGAAAGTGCAAGTGTTAGTCACTCAGTCGTGTCTGATTCTTTGCCATCCCATGGACTGTAGCCTGTGACGCTCCTCTGTCCATGGAATTCTCCAGGCAAACACACTGGAGTGGGTAGCCATTTCCTTCTCCAGGGGAATCTTCCTGCCCCAGGGATTGAACCCAGGTCTCCTGCAAGCAGATTCTTTACTGTCTGAGCCACCAGGGAAAGGATTGACTGTGTGGGAAGATGTTAAAATAACTTTGTCCTCACCCTTGAAGAGCTCACCTGGGGGTCTAGACACTTCCAACCATCCCCTAATTAACACAAAACTCCATTTCCCTGTCATCAGCTCCTCTCGCCCGGCATCTCCATCCAAGGTGGGGACGAGGCCTGGTTTCATGCCCTCTCGGGGTCACTCACAAAGCGCTCAACTCCTTGGTCTGCCTCAGCTCCTGGGGGAAGCTGTCAATGAGGAAGCCCTGGCTCTCTGGGCAGGACAGCATGCAGACGCTGATCACATCAAGGATGACTCCCTGGGGAGGGAAGGGGCGGCTGCATTCAGTGCCTGGGGGTCCCCTCACCTACGAGGTCACCTAGGCAAGTTCTGGTGAATTTGGGGGAACATTTTCTGGGTGCCCTGGATCCCGAGTTGGCTCTGATGAGATGGGGTTTCTGGGGGCACTTCTGAGAATGTGGCTCAGCTACAGTCTGCTGGGGTCGGGGGCGTCTGCCCAATGCCAGGCTTGTTGGGCTCCTTTGCTCATCACTATCATGAGAAACTGGGACAACCTCCATCTTATTGTGAGGAACTGGGGGCAGAAGGGGCCAAAGGTCACAAAGTGAATAAATACTAGCTATGTTTACTGAGGGCTTCCCAGGTGGCTCAGCAGTAAAGAATCCCCCTACCAATGCAGGAAATGTGGGTTTGATCCCTGGGTTATGAGGATCCCCTGGAGGAGGAAATGGCAACCCACTCTGGTGGGTTGCCTGGTAAATCCCAAGGACAGAGGAGCCGAAGGGATAAAGTCCATGGGGTCTTAGAGAGTCTGACACAACTTAGTGACTAGAATAACAATAAACAAAGTTTACTAAGTGCATCTTAAGGGCCAGGCACTCTGCCAAGCCCTTTATAGGAAAGAAGTCATTCACCCCGCACCCCAGCCTTCTGCTGAGGGTCCAGCTGCTCTCCCATTTTACAATTGAGGACACACAGGCTCGGTTGACAAAGCAGCAGCCGGTGGCCCCTGCCGTCAAGAGGCCCCTCAGCTCCTACAGGGTCCTCCTGGGAAGCTCCTCCCAATGGGCCCCCTCATCCCTCTGCTGCCATGCCAGGGAGCTCTCACTGGGGCACCAGGATCCCCTGCAGGGGCACCAGGATCCCCTGCAGCATGAGGTCATGGATCTTCCGGCCCCACTGGGTGCCCTGTTAGGCCTCCTGCTGCAGCAGCCCCACGTGGCAGAAACCATACTTGGTTGCCATGTATTTACACTGTGTCCCTTTGCCGCAGCCTGAACCGCCCATCACAAAGACGATCAGGGGGACTTGAGGATGTCTGCGGTGCCAGAGGAAGAGGGACGGGGGAGAGGGGTTGGTGCCTGTAGGGGTCAGTTGGTGCTGAGGTGATTGTGTCCACAGCTATAGTGGGTGACGCTGGACACGTCTGCTGGCAGACCTATTTCTGCCCTAGGGTGGTATCTGGGGGTGTGTGTCCACACCCAGGGATATATCCAGGCACAGCACCCATTAATACTGCTACAGGTCATGTGGATGAGGTGTGAACCCAAGCAGGTCAGGCCCTTTGCGTGCAGCCTCTCCTTGAAGCATCACCCCTTCTTACAGTTGAGGAAACTGAGGCTCTGAGACGGACAGGGACTTGTCCAGCCCTCCAGTCTCATCCCATACCACCCTCCCCTTTCTTTACTGTGTTTCAGCCCAGTGGCCTCCTTTCAGACCCTTGTACTCATCACCTCCCTGTTGCTCCTCCCCCACCCCCACCTCCACTGGAATTCCATACAGCAGTCCCTTCAGGTTGCAGCTCACCTTTCAGGTCTTCTCTAATCGCTGTCTAAAGAGCCTCCCACCCCATTGTTCCCAGTCTCAAAACCCTAATTCCCCCCCACCACACAAAAACAATCCTATTTCCTCCAGCAATGGCCACTATCAGTAATGAGTTTGCCCGTTTACTCGTTCTTGTTTGTCTCCCCTGCCAGACTACGTACTACAAGAGGACAGATCTGTTTGTCTTCCTTGTCCCTGTATTTCTAGTACTTGGCATAGTTTCTGACATAATCGTAGCAAGTGAGGAGTAGGTAAATGTCCATAACTATCAGACACATCTATGGAGACCTGTAGTTTATAATGCTGGCTTCCTACATTCCCCACGGACTTCCCAGAACCCAGCGCAGCAGGTGCTAAAAGTGAATGTAAGTCAGTCAGTCGTGTCCGACTCTTTGTGACCCATGGAATTCTCTAGGCCAGAATACTGGAATGGGTAGCCTTTCCCTTCTCCAGGGGATCTTTCCAACCCAAGGATCGAACCCAGGTCTCCCGCATTGCAGGTGGATTTCTTACCAGCTGAGCCACAAGGGAAGCCCAGCAGGTGCTAAAGTGGATCACTGAAGACCTGACCCTGAGCATGCGCAGTTGTGTTACTATAAGGTAGGAAGCCGGCAGGAAGGGCGTGTGGACACCTGGACTTGGGGGGGGGGGGGAGGGGCGGGTGTTACCTGCATTCTCCCGCCCTCTACGACCTCCTCCCCTTCCCCCGAGTAAGCCAATCACCCCCGCGATGTTTCCCTTCTTCTGGGGCTTCAGGGGCCTGCCTATTTGGGGCAGCTTGGACTTGCACATACCCAACCGGCCTGTGGCCCCTGGGGTGATCGCGCTCCATCCCCTACACAGGCCCTGACCCCTCCTGGTTCGGTTCAACGTCACAAGGGCCCCTGGCCCGATTATTTGGCGAGATGATAGGGCTACCCCCGGGGCCTGTGGGGAGAAATGAACCCCAAAGAGGCTCAGGTAGAGCCGCAGGAGTCGGCTGCCAAGGAGGCCTCGGTTGCTGTGGTAACGCGGCCTCCTCCGACTCACTTCCGTAGTAAAGTAGCGCATGCGCAAATAGCCCGACAGGCCGCGAATGTGGCGGGTTTCCTCCCTTCCTTCCCAAGATACCCCGCGGTCCTGAGATGTAATGTCACTGGGGGCGTCTCCACATCATCTGATTGGGTTATCCGCGTGATGAGGTTATCGGCTTGATGGCATTTTTCGTGCTATATATGCTGCGGGCCGCCAGAGCGCTAGATACAGAAGGTGCTACCTTTAGTTCGGAGTAGGTTGCTTCCCCTAGGCCTGCCGGAGGATTTCGATTCCGGTTTAGGCGGCTGCGCAGGCGCAGACTTGGCACAGGCGGTCTCAAGCTGATCGCCGACCCAGAGCCGCCTCCGGATAGCTTTTCCCAGGATCGGTTGTATCCCGGGCTTAGGGTCCGCGATCGAGGCTAGAGACCCGGCACCTCGAGGGTGGCCTCCGCGGGACCGAGGGACGCGCACCCCGAGGGAGGCGTAAAGAAAGAGGTTCTGACCGGACCCGGGTCAATCGCCCATCGTCCATGGCGGCCCTTGTAAGTGTGCGGCAAGGCGGTTCGGCTGCGGTCCCGGTGGTGGCCTCTTGCAGCCTCTCACTCACTGTCCTGCTTTCTCTCCCCTCAGGGCCCCAGCAGCCAGAATGTCACTGAGTATGTCGTCCGAGTTCCCAAGTAAGTCCCTGATCCTACCAGCCCCCTCTCCCTCCAGAAAAGGATTAAAATCTCGAGCCTCCAGGAGTGTCTGATTATTCTTCCAGGGCTGGGGTTGAGCCGAGGCCTCTGGGGCATCACTGTTTTTTTTAATAGAGTGAATGAATGAGTACATTAATACACAGTAACACGCAACCTCCCTGCCTAAGACTCCCTCAGCCAGGAATGGCAACAGTGACTCTACTGGATGGATTCTTTTTGATCCTGCGAAATTCCGTTACAGTATTTTCCTCCTTCAGGAGGCATTCCCTGCCTGTCCACCCCACTGCCCAGGGCTGAGTTCCCAATTATCCCATCTTGGGTTCCCAGAAATATTTGTCCCTAACTGATCTCTGGTTTTTTTCATGGGTCCCCAGTGTTGCCCAGCACAAAGGACTGAGCCTGGGAGGGTTTACTGAATTAATGAATGATTGACTGAGCACTGCCTCTTCTTTTTGTCCATTCTAGAAATACCACCAAAAAATACAATATCATGGCTTTCAATGCAGCCGATAAAGTCAACCTCACTACTTGGAATCAGGTAAGTCTGAGTTCTGAGGGTGTGAGAAAACGTGACCCTGGATTTGATGTAATAGTTGCTTGGTTGTGATAGTAACTGAGGCTTAGTATCCTCCACTCTCCCCATGTGCAGATAAATGATAACTAAGGCCCAGGCTGAGCCTCTGGGCACCCCTGAGAACAAGATATGTATGGCCTTACAGGAGGCTTTCTCCTGAAATTTGTGCCCACTGATGGGCATTTGGGGTGGAGATCTATCTGGGCAAGGGAGGAGGGGGCTGCCTCCTAGAGGTGACTCCGTGTTGTTGGAGACTCCAGAGCGGTCTTTAGAAGCTGTTTTAGTTGTTGCAGGCTGCTCTAGCAGAATTCCAGAGACTGGGTGGTTTATAAACAACAGACATTTATTTCCCACAGTTCTGGAGACTGGAACTCCAAGATCAGGGCGCCAGCAGATTTGGTGTCTAGTGAGGGCAGGCTTCCTGGTTCATAGCTGGTGCGTTTGCACTGTACTCTCACCTGGCAGAAGAGGGACACAGCACTCTGCAATCCTTTATTAAAGAGGGCACTTACCCACTCCTAATAGGCTGCAGCCTCACAACCTAATCATCATCTATCAGAGGCCCCGCCCCCAAATACCATCACACTGGAAATTAGGTTATATGCATTTTGGGGGAATTCCCTGTAGATACAGTGGTTAGGACTCCAGCTAGGACTCTAGCCCATTCACTGCGGGGACCCAGGTTCCATCCCTGGTGGGGGAACTAAGATTCCAGAAGTCCCAGATCACAGCCAAAAAGAAGGCATTTTGGAGGCACGCAAACATTCATCCATAGCAGGAGCTATTAAAGGGTTACAAACAGTCTGTAAAGAGATTTGTCCACTGTGGGGTTGAGGGCAAGTGAAGGGAGAACAGGGCGGAGGTGAAGGCTCTGGACCAGGTGAGCCTGTGATGGGGTTTGCAGCAAAGTTTACGAGAAGTGATTGGACTCTGGGGTGTCTTTTTTTTTTTTTTTTTTTTTTTTTTAATTTTTTCATTTGGAAATAACTTCAAACTTTCAAAAAGCTGCCAGAACAGACATCGCAGGGGGTTTTAGACAGATCCCTTCGCCCACATTCACAGAGCCTCTTTTCGCCAAGTGGGAAGTTGGCTCTGAGGGTCCACTGCTCAGCCTGCGGGGAGGAAGGGGTGTTGTTGGATGGGGAGCAGGCTCCCTGATGAGAAGTGTCGCCTTCCGTCTCCCAGGCCCGGCTGGAACGAGACCTGAGCAATAAGAAGATTTACCAAGAAGAGGAGATGCCGGAGTCGGGCGCCGGCAGCGAGTTCAACCGCAAGCTCCGGGAGGAGGCGCGGAGGAAGAAGTACGGCATAGTCCTCAAGGAGTTCCGTCCGGAGGACCAGCCCTGGCTGCTGCGGGTCAACGGCAAATCAGGCCGCAAGTAAGTGCCCCTCCCGCCACTCCCCGGTGCCCTTGGCTGAACTTCTAGGTCCTACGGCTGGGGGTGACAGCTCATCCTCCCGTGAAGGGGTTTTCTTGGGGAAGATGAGCCAAGGGGATGCTCGAGTGTGTGCTAGGGATGCAGGAATCCCAGCCTGCGGTCCTCCTGCGCCCAGCCAAGGACTGCCCAGAGCTGAGGGTTGGGAACCGTGGGGAGGACAGAGATTAAGGGAAATGAAGGGCACTCCGGTTGAACAGTGAGCACGAAGGCGTGAAACACCAAGCCCCAGGGACTGTCACAGCGCATGCGAGTGGCAGAATGGGTGGACTGAGAGGGCTGGGAGTGCCAGGCCACAGCTGGACCGTGGGTAGGCTGGGGCCCAGGGCAGCCTGAAGGCTGTAGGTGGGGAAGGGGCACTCTGTAAGACTGCCTCCACATTGGGGGGGCAGAAAAGGGGAAGGATGGAGGCCCGGAGGGGGCTGGGCTGGCAGTGGTTCAAGGAGGATTCTGGACAGGAATCCAGAGGGGTCTGACAGTAGAGCTCTGTGCTCTTTATGGCCCATCTAACAGGTCCTTCCAGAAAGGAGCATGACGTGTATAGTGCACAGGAGCCCTAAGCCTGCTCTGCGAGGGCAGGGAGCCCTCCCTTTCCAGATGTGGGAATCCAGGCTCAGGCAGTCAGTGGGCCAGCCTTCCAGCCTCAGATTTTGCTGGGAGAACCCAGGTGGCCCTGGAGAGAGGGATGCAGGGGGTGTGGTCTGGGGGTAGCGCTGGTCCTTCTTCCCCACACAGACCGTGACCTTGAACTCCCTGCAGGTTCAAGGGCATAAAGAAGGGCGGTGTGACAGAAAATACCTCTTACTACATCTTCACCCAGTGCCCTGATGGGGCTTTCGAGGCCTTCCCTGTCCACAACTGGTATAACTTCACGCCACTGGCCAAGCACCGCACGCTCACGGCCGAGGAGGCTGAGGAGGAGTGGGAGAGGTGAGTGATGGGGCCATGCCTGGAAAAGGGTTGCACCCCCCCGCCTCCAACGTTGTGCCCGGCTGGGAGCTGGGGACTTGGCAGTGAGCAAGCCAGATCTCTCCGCTGCTCAGGAGCACCTAGTCCAGGGGGCAGATGGACTGGAAGATAGCAGGGAGGTGGACTGGAGAAGTGGGGAGGTGGATCCAGTGCTAGGGGGTCAGCATCACATGAGACCTTCTCCTGAGGGACTCTGGGCAGACAAGGAACCAAAGGAGGGCCAGCTCTCCCTGTGTGATCTTAGGGTCTTTCTGCCACGTGCTTGTGTCCTCACGTGTGGGGTCAGGTCGTCCCGCTCATCACCTAAGTGGTGTCAGTGGCTCTCCCCTGGGGCACACCTGGTGCAGGGAGGCACCAGTGGATGAAGCCCACTCCCAGAGGGTCTCCGGAGCCAGGCCTGCTGCCAGCCCCTGCTGTAACACTGCCCCCTGCCCCACAGGAGAAACAAGGTCCTGAACCACTTCAGCATCATGCAGCAGCGGCGACTGAAAGACCAGGACCAGGACGAGGAGGATGAGGAGAAGGAGAAGCGCAGCCGCAAGAAGGCCAGCGAGCTCCGCATCCACGACCTGGAGGATGACCTGGAGATGTCGTCCGATGACAGCGAGGCCAGCGGCGAGGAGGGTGAGGCGGGTGGAGCCAGCCCTGGGCTGCTGGGGCGGCAGTTGTAATTAATTCAGGTCTTGTGTGATGATTCAGAAAAGTGAATGCCCCTGAAAGGATTGCTTGGTTACTTGCAGACCCCTGGATCCTCCCAGGAACTTGGCTGCTGAGGGAAGCACCAGGGTTGGTTAGGAGACCCCAGGAAGGTCTCTCTCGGCCATGGCCTCGAATGGGATTTCCATGGGAATGGCCTTAGGACTGGCCAGTTTGAGTCATGCCAGCAGGCTCTGGGCCAAGGGGTGGTCTCTGGTTGCCCGGTGGCTGGCTGGCACAGGTGATATAGGGCAGGGATGGCGGCCCTGAGTGTGAGTTAGAGAAAGGGGTTGGCTGGGGGTGTAGAATTGGGATTGCTTGCTTGGCGGTGGGTGATTGGTACAACCCTGGGCCAGCTCTCTGCCTCCTGGAGGAATTGGGGCTGGTCCTGGCATCACCACAGCCCCTGAGAAATCCAGGCATCATTAGATACACACAACACGATGCATGCCCATCTGATCCCCTCACCTTGTCTCTCCTTCCCCAGGTGGCAGAGCCCCCAAAACCAAGAAGAAGGCACCACCCAGCAAGGGAGGCCGGAAGAAGAAGAAGAAGAAGGGCTCAGATGATGAGGCCTTTGAGGACAGTGATGACGGGGACTTCGAGGGCCAGGAGGTGGACTACATGTCCGATGGCTCCAGGTGAGGCAGGCGGGAGGCGGGTGTGAGACCCTGGGCCGGCCTGCGGACGCGCTCACTCACCCTCTGCCCGCTCTCTGTCTTACAGCAGCTCCCAGGATGAGCTGGAAGGCAAGCCCAAGGCCACCCAGCAGGAGGAGGGCCCCAAGGGCGTGGATGAGCAGAGTGAGAGCAGCGAAGAGAGTGAGGAGGAAAAGCCGCCCGAGGAGGACAAGGAGGAAGAGGAGGAGAAGAAGGCGCCCACGCCGCAGGAGAAGAAGCGGAGGAAAGGTGGGTTGGCGCCTCTGAGGTGTGATCTGAGACAGGGCCGAGGGCTGGCTCAGGGGTCTCCGGTCCTGACGTCCCCTCCTCTGGCCCTTTGCAGACAGCAGCGAGGAGTCCGACAGCTCAGAGGAGAGTGACATCGACAGTGAAGCCTCCTCGGCACTCTTCATGGCGGTAAGGCCCAGCCGAGGCAGGGCCAGCCAGGGAGGACGGTGGGGGGGCCCTCTCCCGACATGTGTGCTCAGCTGCGATCTCCACAGAAAAAGAAGACACCCCCCAAAAGGGAGCGGAAGCCATCAGGGGGCAGTTCCCGGGGTAACAGCCGGCCAGGCACACCCAGCACTGAAGCAGGCAGTACTTCTTCCACCCTCCGTGCAGCTGCCAGCAAGCTGGAGCAGGGTGAGTAGTACCCCCCAATCCCACCCCGCCCACCCTCTTGACCCCATCCTGGTCTTCCTGTTCCGCATCCTCTGAGCCCCTTGCACACATGATCCCAGCACTGCCCCCCACCCCCCTACCCCGTGGTCCAGCCTCCCAGACCTGGTCTCAGTCCCACCGCCACCTCCCACAGGGAAGCGCACCAGCGAAACACCGGCAGCCAAGCGGCTGCGACTGGACACCGGGCCCCAGAGCTTGTCCGGGAAATCCACTCCTCAGCCCCAGTCTGGGAAGTCAACCCCCAGCAGTGGGTAAGTTGGCGAGGATGGCAGGGTCCGGTGAGGGGTGGGGGTCAGGGGGCTCAGGGACAGAGGACGCCCGCTGACACCCAGCTCCCCACCTCCAGCGATGTTCAAGTGACTGAAGATGCTGTGCGCCGCTACCTGACACGGAAGCCCATGACCACCAAGGACCTGCTGAAGAAGTTCCAGACCAAGAAGACGGGGCTGAGCAGCGAGCAGACAGTGAATGTTCTGGCTCAGATCCTGAAGCGCCTGAACCCTGAGCGCAAGATGATCAATGACAAGATGCATTTCTCCCTCAAGGAGTGATGCTCCCCCAATAAACAGGCTCTGTTTTCCACAATCCTCAGGGTCTTTATTCCCACACTCGCTGCCTCTCATCCTGCCGCCTGTAGACGCCTCTTAGAACTTAATCCTCTCCTTACCCCCTCAGCCTCCTCCGTGGAGCTGCTGGCTGATTTCTTTCAGCTCTGTCTTCCACTTGGCTGGTTCTCTCTTCAGCTGTGGCTTATCCACCACCTGAACCCATTAAAAGTAGGGCTTCCCAGGTGGCTCAGCGGTGAAGAATCTGCCTGCCTGTGCAGGGGACGCAGGTTCAATCCCTGGGTCAGGAAGTTCCCCTGGAGGCAATGGCACCCCACTCTAGTATTCTTGTCTGGGAAATCCCATGAACAGAGGAGCCTGATGGGGCTACAGTTCATGGGGTCGCAAAGAGTCGGACATGCTTGAGCACATGTGCACAAACCCATAAGTACTTAGTGTCACTGTCTTTCAGTTCTGCAAAGTATCTTTCTTTTTCAGATCAGTAGGTCTGTTTTGAGTGTATGGCCCCTTCTGTTTTTGATGCCTTCTTTTCCATTGTTAGTTTAAACATCCTTGTCTTACAGTCTCCATCACACTCACCTAGTACCTGAAGCAGATGGGTATCCTGTTGTTTTCTGATGCCTCTTTATGATCGTGTTTGTGACCTAGGATAGGGGACTTGTTCCTACTTCCAGGCTCTGTCTGTGGGGCTCCTGGCTGGCCCGCTTTGCAGGCAAGTTCTTTTTTTTTTTTAATAATATTTGTTTTTATTTATTGGACTGTGCTGGGTCTTAGCTGCAGCCTGTGGGATCTAGTTCCCTGACCAGGAATCGAACCCCAGGCCCCCTGCATTGGAAGCATGGAGCCTTAGCCACTGGACCACCAAGGAAGTTCCAGGCAAGTTCTTCCAGATGGTTTTTTGCATGTGCCCACCAGGTGCCCCAGAAGTGGTTTCTAGGTGGCGCTAGTGGTACAGAACCTGCCTGCCAATGCAGGAAACATGAGACCGGGGTTTGATCCCTGGGTTAGAAAGGTCCCCTGGACGAGGACACGGCAACCCACTCCAGTACTCTTGCCTAGAGAATCTCATGGAGAGAAGAGCTTGGCGGGCTTCAGTCCATAGGGTCGCAAAGAGTCGGAAATGACTGAAGCAATTTAGCATGCACACACGCCCCAGATGTGTCATTCTAAGATTCTCAGCTCTTGATTCTGTCCCAAATGGCCACAAAAATCCCAAAGCCCTGTTACTGGTCTTGGCATCTGGACACTACTTTTCAACTTTGCAGTGGGGTTTCTGGGGCTTCCCTTAGAGTCTCATAAGTTGGTAAGGCGTTTATTTTATCAAGTATGGCTAGGCATTCTGTAAGCAAGAGGGTTCTTTACGTTCGTGGAGAGTCACGTTGCTGGAAATGGAACTTGGCAGCAGGAACAACGTTGAAACCCCTGTTTGAGTGATCCGGCTGGTGGCAGGATGCTGGAGACGGCAGGTGGAAAACCTCCCCACCCAGCTCTACAGGCCCTTGGCTGCCGAGTCGGAATGCCTGAGATGTCCGGCTAATTCCCAGGAATGTCCCACTTCGTTCCAACCTCCCTCCCATCCTTCTGCCAGGACTTCTGTGAAGGAAGTGTCTGCCCCTTACCCTGACAATTTCACCCCTGCTCTGCCTGCCACGTGGACTGAGGCCTGAGGCCTCCCCCACCACACCAGTCTATGTGCCCCAGTGGTTCAGATCAGGAGCCTTGCATTCAGCAGGACTTGGGGTTCAAACCCCACCTTTTTCTCTTAATTCTGGGTGACTTTGTATAAGTGACATTCCTCCCACCCACACCCCCCATCTGAAGGTAGTCTCAACAGGCAGTCGAGAAGAAAAAAGCACACCAAAATCACTGAAGCAGTCCCCCATGGGTGGTGCTGCGGTCCTTTCCTACTTCTTGATACAAAGGGCAATGAAAAGCCCCCAGCTCACATCTTGGCCCACCTGAAATGGATGCGTTCCTGAAGCACGAGTCCTGGATCAAAGGGGTTGGTGGTTTCTGTAGCCAGTGTTCAACTGCCACTGGTTTATACTACCAAGAGGCGTGCCCATTACACACACACCCCCAGCCACGGGTAAGCAGACTCTGATGTTTGCTAATCTTAGGAGCAGTCTTACCTGAGTTTTAATCTGGTCTTGCCTGCATTGAGTTCAAGCACCGTGTCAAACCTACACAAGTTGCTTGTATTTCAGGACTTCCCTGGTGGTACAGTGGTTAAGGCTCTGGACTCCCAATGCAGAGACACAAGTTGGATCCCTTGTTCAGGATCTTGCATGACATAGGACATGGCCTAAAATTTTTTTTAAACTGAAAATAAAAAAGATGCTCTTATTTCCTTTGCCTCAAGCATTTTGTGTGTGCTTAGTCGCTCAGTCGTGTCCATCTCTTTTCAACCCCATGGACTGTATAGTTCACCAGCCTCCTCTGTCCATGGGATTCTCCAGGCAAGAATACTGGAGTAGGTTGTCATTTCCTTCTCCAGGTGATCCTCCTAACCCAGGGATCGAGACCTGAGTCTCCTCCATTGCAGGTGAATTTTTTGCTGAGCCACCAGGGAAGCTTCTAAGAGGCTCTTAACTGCTTGGTACCAGGCACCCTGCCACACACTAAATATGTCCTCTGTCTGTCCTCAGGACCTCATGTGGGAGGGACCCTGTTAGCCCCCTTTCATGGCTGAGGATGGAGGCTCACTTCCCCAGGGTGATGGAGAAGGGCTGGGAGATTACTGGAACCAGGGCGGAGCTTAACCTCCCTTCCTGTTCTGATGCCCTCCAACCCCAGGTAGGGCTGGGGTCCCAGGGGACTCAGGTTGGCCTTCCAGAGACAGGAGTCCCTGCAGGGTGAGTTTCCTGCACCTGGTGTCCCAGCTCTTGGCAGTCCCCCGGCCTCTCCCTTTTCCTGTTTTGATACTGCCTGGGCCAGACCCGGAGGCAGGGCATGATGTCTTAATCCTCCAGGCAGGAGCCATGATGGATTCCCCGTCAGTTCACCCACCTCTTCCCTGCATGCACATCCGCTCTACCTGGTGCACAATGTGGGGGCTACTGGGCCCCAGTATCCTGCCCGAGAGGGGAGGACCCCCACTGGGAGACCCATGGGGCCCCCCAACCCTCCCTCCAGACAGCAGGTGGGGTGGGGACCCCGAGTTGCCCTCCCTGAGCTCGGCCCTGGCTGCCGACACAGCACTCGTAAATCAGGGGGTGGAGGGGGTGTTGGAAATGGGTCTGTGGAATGTCTGGATGGGGTGTGTGTGTGAGGGGGTGTGCGCCCTTAACTCTTGGAAGGATGGGGTGTGGGGCAGAGGAGCGGGGCTGCCTGGGCCTGAGGTGTGCGACGTTGGAGCCTTTGCAACGAGCAGCAGCCGGAAGTGATGAGGTTAATTCCCCAGCTTGGGCAGAGGGGGGATAAATTGAGGGTGCCGGGCATCCACATCTTCAGGACCTGCCCATCACCATGGCCACAGGAAGAGTCTTGCTAGGCTCTCTGCTTCTCCTGATCCTCCACTTGGACCTTGGTGGGAGCCAGGGGGCCTGGGAGGCTCTGGTGGTGGAGAGAGAGCTCTCATCCGAGCCAGCGGTGGACAGAGAGACCCAGAGGCCACAGCTGGGTAAGGACTCCCGGAACCCTGCATGCTCCCCAATTCCTTTCTGCCCAGACTCTGCCTGCAGTCAGCTGCCCCTTGTCCCCGCAGGGGCCCGCCTGCGCCGAGCCCTGACCAGCCCGTGCCAGCTGTGGAGCCTGTCCTTGCCCGTGGCCGAGCTGGGCCTGGGCTACATGTCGGAGGAGACGGTCATCTTCCGCTACTGCGCCGGCAGTTGTCCCCGCGGTGCCCGCACCCAACATGGCCTGACGCTGGCCCGACTGCAGGGCCAGGGCCGAGCCCATGGAGGACCCTGCTGCCGGCCCACCCGCTACGCCGACGTGACCTTTCTCGATGACCACCACCGCTGGCAGCGGCTGCCCCAGCTCTCGGCGGCGGCCTGTGGCTGCAGTGGCTAAAGATGGCCGGCCCAGGGCCCTGCAGCAGCTGGAGGAGCTCAGCTGACTTATTTACTGGAGGCCCAGAGGCCGAGGCGAAGAGAGGGGAAGGTGGGCTGGGGCTACCAGCAAGGGGCTCAATAAAGGAAACTGCTCCTCTAGCCTGTGACTGTGTGTTCAGCTGGGAATGCTCCTGGTCTGGGGAGGGGGAGGAGTGGGGAGGCAGGTGTGGTCCTGGGCTTCCCAAGCAGATCCTGGCCTTCCTGCAAACAGCCGGCCAGCTTGTCCATTCTCCAACATTATTCACAACTTTATTCACAAACATGGTGTCCTGAACAGCTTGGGGTAATGGTCCAGGAGCTCAGCAGGCTGGGGGCAGCTGCCCAGGCTCCCCTGGCCCCATCCCCTCAGGGAGGGAGCGGCAAATCACCGAGATGCGTCGGCCCCGGGGAATCCGACGCTCCCCAAAAAAGGACTCTTCATCCCGAAGGATCTCGTGGGAGAAGTCATAACGAGCCGAGCCCCTGCAGGAGAAAACAGAGGATGTGGCTGGTGAGGGCAGCCCTGGTTCCAGGCAGACCAGCCCTAGGGGTAGAGTCTGCTGTCAGGGCTGAATGACAGAAGGTGTTCCAAATGTTCAGTGGGTGTCTTGTGAGTTACTGGTGCAGTGTGGGCTCCTTGGCTGCCAATACCTAAGGATGTAGAGGGAGCCCGGCTCCAGCAAGAGTTCCAGCCACTCCTCCGGCTCCTGGGTGTGCACCAGTCGCATGACGCTAGGAGACAACAGGGACAGGCCGGCAATGGTGGATCCACAGAACTGGAAGAGGGGACATGGCAGAGGGTGGGTTTTGGCCTGACCAGCTCGCCCCCAGCTGGGAGCTCCAAGCCACTGCCCTCTGCCCACCTTGATGCTGTCCACGTGTGGCTTGATGTAGCCCTGAGGTTCTAGGTCCAGCACGTGCACTGAGGAGAGGAGGGTCTGGCCAGGTCCAAAGGCGGCTGCCTGCACACGCCGCAGGATGGCCCGGCTTGCCTCTGACCAGCGCGACTTCTCTGTCTCTCGGAAGCCGTGGATGGCCTGCCCAGACCGCTCAGGTCAAGCCTGGAAGCTTCCAGGGGTGGGGAACAGGGAAACTGAGGCATAGCCCAGGGCTGGGGAGGGATTAGTGGGGAGGGTGGTGAAAGTGCAAAGCAAAGGCCTGGTGTTTCCAGCATGACACTTGACCCCACCCTCAAGTCTCAACTTTGATCCTATCTACCCCATGACGTTTTCTCAAATCCCAACCCCTGCCAAATCTGGGTCTGGCCTTAGTCCTTTCTACCCACCATCAGGGTCCAGTTCAGTCCCACATTCCGTCCCTAACGTTGGCCCGGTTCCAACATTCACAACTTGATTCACCGGGTCCCCTGTCTCCACCCCTCAACTCGTGACCCTCCCTCATCTCGCTCCACACCCGTTTCCACCCCTAACTTTGGTCCTGTCCCCCAAATACCCTTCCGTTCTGCCTCATCCAAAGTGTTCTTCCAGCCCCCAAGAACCCAAGCATCAAGACCGCGCCCCCATTCCCAGGCCCCGCCCCAGATATAGCCCCGCCCACCCCAGAGCTCCTCTGCCGCCAGGCCTCTAACGTCCCAAGCCACGGCCCTGTGGCTCCGCCCTCAGCGCTACCAGCCTCACCGCGTCCCAGTGGTCGTATTCGTATCTGCGGCGGCGCAGCTCGGGTTCCAGCTCGCGGCTCAGTGTCTCCTCCTCGGCCGCGCTCAGGAAGCCGGGCCGCACCACGGCCGCGTCTTGTAGGCGGCTCAGCACGGCTGCGCCCGAGCCCCGCACCCAGCCCTGCTGGGAGAGCGTCCGCAGTACCACCTGCCCACCTCCGGCCATAGCCCGGGAGCCGGGTCTTGGAAGAGGCTGGGGTCAGGGCCACGCCCCCTCCCCAAGGTCATTGGCTGTGACTGCACCGGGTCTCTCCAGCAATTGGTCTTCCTCAGAGTCCCGCCTCTCGCTCAAAGGTTACTGGTTGTTACTCGGCTCGTCCTCTCAAGCTATTGGCTCTTCCCAGAACCTGCCTCCTCTCCGGCGCTATTGGGCCCTTTCGACCACAGAGACTCAGACTACTAGTTGTGTCTCAGGTCCGTCTTCCAGAGGGCGGGGCGGGGCGGTGGTGTCAAAGGCTAGGTCGGCCCGGGGTCAGAGGTCAAGGGTCAGAGAGGGATTGGGCCAAGGCTATGAAGTTAAGGTTAGAGTCCAGTTAGGCTGAACTGTAGGAGTTAGGGGAGTGACATTAAGGCTGTGATTATGGGGTGGGACCAGGTTTGTGGACTTAGGGGTTTCAGTCAAAGGTCAAGGCGAGGCGCCTCCCATCCCGAACCCCTCCCTCCCCCCGCCCCCCACCCGCCCAATCCTCATACAAACAGGCTGGCTTCCAGTTTAAAACAGTATATAAACTGTTTTGGGCTTCCTTCATAGCTCAGTTGGTAAATCATCTGCATGCAATGCAGGAGTCCCGGGTTAGATTCCTGGGTCGGGATGATCCCCTGGAGAAGGAAATGGCAACCCCCTCCAGCATTCTTGTCTGGAGAATCCCATGGACAGAGGAGCCTGACAGGCTACAGTCCATGGGATCGCAAGAGTCGGACACGACTTGGCGACTAAACCACCATAAACTGTTTATATACTTTGTTTAAAAACAGTATATAAACAAAAATTCCTCTTCCTTTAATGGCAGAATTGGAATGTCACCATTTTTCAGTCCTTATTGGGCTGAAAATTCTAGACAAGGACTATCATCAGCTCCTAATGTCATGGAAACAGGGGCAACTGGTTTTAAAATATCTCCCGCTAGAAGGCACCCTCACTCCAAGATCATTGGCCGAAAAGCGGAACCTGAATCGGATCAGACTTGTCTAGATTCAGACACCGGGTACCGGAAGTACCAAGGACAGAATCGCATCCTCAAAATTCAGAGGGAAAGTTCGTAAGACACACGACCCTGTTTCTCCAACAAGTTAAGTTCAAGAAAAGAGAAGAAAAAGAGGGAGAGAGACATTAAGAGATTAAAGGGGAAAACCGCAATAACAAGACACTTACAGATTTATCAACCAGTGGCAATGCCTGCACCTTATTTGGATCCTGATTGGAAAAATTAAAAAAAAAATAGTGATCACCAGGGGAATTTGGACGCGGTTGAATATTCGACCAAGGTAAGCGTTATTTTTTTCTGGTTGAAAATGATGTTGTGGTTGTCTTTTTTAAAGATTCCTTGTCCTTTATTAACCTTTTTTGAAAGTTCTTTAAATTCTGTAGCACTTTACAGTTTTTAAAAGTTTCACATGCATGATTTCATAGACTCTCATAATAATAACCTTTTTAAAAAAAATCCCCTATAGTTATATTGCCCCTCCTCCTTCCCTCTCCCCACTGGTAACCACTGGTTTGTTCTGTGTCTGTGAGTCTGTTTTTTGTTTGTTTGTTTTATTGACTAGCTTATTTTTTAGATTCTATGTAATAGTGATATGATACAGAATGTCTGTCTGACAACGCACTTAGCATAATACCCTCCAAGTCCATATACATGTTGCTGCAAATGGCATTATTTCATTCTTTTTTATGGCTGAGTAATATTCCATTGTGTATATGTACTGTATCTTCTTCATCCATTCATCTGTTGATGGACACTTAGATTGCTTCTATATCTTGGCAGTTGTAAATAATGCCATGAATATTGGCATGCATGTTATCTTTTCTAAATAGTGTTCTTTTTTTTTTTTTTTAGGATATATACCAAAAGGAGTAGAATTGCTGGGTCATGTGGTTATTCTATTTTTAGTATTTTTGAGAAATAAAATTACTTATCCTTTTAGAAATACATACTGAAATATTACAGATGAAATGAAAAGCTGGGATTTGCTTCAAAGTACTACAAAGCCATGGTAGAGGCTCTGTAGAGGCAGGGGAGGGACAAGTCATAATCAGCTATGAATTGGTGTGGTGGGTACATGAGACCTCATTATTCTAGTTTCTCTACTTTTTTTCCTATTTTAAACAAAATTACTACAGGTGATTTTTTTTTTTGGCAGCACCGGGTCTTCATTGCTGTGTGGGCTTTTCTCTAGTTGTGGAGAGCAGGGGCTACTCTCTAGTTCTGGTGCACAGGCTTCTCATTGTGATGGGGTCTCTTGTGGAGCACGGGTTCTAGGGCATGTGGGCTTCAGTAGTTGTGGCGCACAGGCTTCCTTACTCTGAAGCATGTGGAATCTTCCTGGACCAGGGATTAAACCTGTGTCCCCTGCACTGGCAGGCCATTATTAACCAATGGACCACGAGGGTCTTCTCCACTTTTGTATATATTTTAAATTGCGCAGAATGAAAAAGTTCAACCAAATGTAATTGATGAATGAAGCCAAATTAAAAAGTCTATATTAAAAAACAACAACAACAAATTGTTCTTTGCTCTGACAGCAAAATTCCTTGAAAAACCTGTCTAGCTCCCAGTATTTTCCAGCCCCTTCTCTCTGGGTCCACTCCAACCTGGCTTTTGGCCCCCTAGCACTAAAAATGGTCTTACTGAAGACCACTAGTGATTTCTGCAGGGCCAAGGGCCATAACCAGTTCTCAGCCTGACTGCTAACTCATGGACACACTGAAGCCTCCTACATTTTTATTCCAACCCTGGATGGGGGGTGGGGGCAGAAGGGGAGAGGCACGCTATACTTCAGACATCCAAAATCAACTCTTGATCCTGACCCCTACGCTCCTCTCCCCAGCTCTCCTGGAAACATCTTATCTTTCTGGCTGCTTTGGGCCAACACCTAGGAGTTTGGGGAGATTTTGTTCTCTCTCAAATCTCACATCCTACCTGTAAGCCCTGCCTTTAAAACCTGGCTGGAAACCAACCTCTCTCACCATGTGGCTGGGGCCAGGTCACCCTTCCTCTGGGTGGTTCCAAGTCTCCTCACTCCAGGTTTCTGTGCTTGCCGCCCTCCACCCACCACTCTGTGGCTTCTTTTTCTTTTTTGGCTGTCCTGGGTCTTTGTTGTGGTGCAAGCTCTGGAGTTACAGCACTCGGGCTTAGTTGCACTATGTGGGATCTTAGTTCCCTGACCAGGGATTGAACCCAGACCCCCTGCACTGGGAGTGCAGTCTTAGCTACTGGACCACCAGGGAAGTCCCCTGTTCCTTTTCTTGAAACCTTCCATGGGGCATCTCCCCTCTATCTCAGACCTGCTGCTGTTTAATCACTAAGTCGTGTCTGACTTTTTGCGACCCCATGGACTGTAGGCTGCCAGGCTCCTCTGTCCATGGGATTGTCCAGGCAAGGATACTGGTGTGCGTTGCCATTTCCTCCTCCAGGGGATCTTCCCAACCCAGGGACTGAATCTTGGCAGGTGGATTCTTTACCACTGAGCCATCTGCGAAGCCCTACCAGAACTTTTATGATCTATACTCCTCCTCTTCCTGCTCTTATCTCTATTCTTCCCCTCACTCACTCCCTCCCTCCAGCCACCCCAGCTCCCTCATGGTTCCCCTCATGTGCCAGGGATAGTCCTGCCACAAGACCTTTGCACTTGCCATGCCTTCTGCCAGGACTGCTGTGTCCCAAGATAGCAGTCTGGCTCCCCCGACCCTCACCTCCTTCAGGTCTTTGCTCTAATGTTACCTTCTCAGCAAGGCCTCTGCAGGTCATCTCATCTAACTCTTGTCACACATACCCGACACTGCATATCTCTTGCCCTGATTAAAAAAAAAAACAAAAAAACAACTGTCTACTTTCCCAAGAATATAAGTTTCTTCAGGACAGAGACTTGTGTCTTCTTCACAATGAGTTGTGGCCTCTGGAGTGTCATGTAGGCTCTTAGCCCTGCTCAAGATGAAGGTCAGGGTGAAGGCACACGTGAGCCAGGGTAGACGCCAGAGGGAAGGCGCCAGAGCCAGGAGCAAAGGCTACAAAGATTTAATTTAAAATCACAGTGTCTCAGTTGGGCTGCCCACCCAGAGGGGCACCCCCAAATCCACAGTTCCTCAAGGGGCCCCTCCAGGCTCAGTGTGGAGGGGCTCACAGGCCAGGCGCCTCCGCTCTCCCTGGGAGGGCGAGAGGGAGGCCAGTTCTCAGGCGCTGGCTGGGGCGGGTTCCACAGCTGTTGGCTCCCCCGGCTCCTTCTGTACCAGCTCCGGCTCGTCCTCCCCATCCTGTGGTGGGTGGACCAGAACCTTGTCCAAGATGCCGAACTCCTGGGCCTCCATGGGGCTCATGTAGCGGTCCCTCTCCATGGCCGACTCTGCAGGGCGCGTACAGGCAGGATGTGGGTGGTGAAGAATGGACACCCAAGGGCCACATTCCAGTCCTCAATCAGCCCAAGTCCACCCTGTGTGACCCTGGCCTCCCCATCCCTGTGCCTTGAGTTTCCCCACCTGTAAAATACCTGTTTCTTTTTTTTTTTTTGATAGCTTGTTGATATGTAAATACACATCTAGGAAAGGGCACAGATCGTGGGAGTGGGCAGTGTGGTGATTTTCAGACTGAACCCACCCATGTGGCCAGCACTCAGATCAGACCCTCCAAACCCTGCTGGGGACACATCCAGTTGCTAAGTGTCCACCCCCCACCGCCCCTGCCCCCTAACAGTGGCCTAATGGCATAGAGGTTATGCCAGTTTTTTGCTCTTTAAATACATAATCACAGGGACTTCCCTGGCAGTCTAGTGGTTAAGACTCCACACTCTCAATGCAGGGGTCCTGGGTTCCATCCCTCATCAGGGAACTAGGTCTTACGTGCTGTAGCTAAACCTGGTGCAGCCAAATTAAAAAAAAAAAAAAAGGACTCCATACTTTCACTGCCAGGGACATGGGTTGGACCCCTGGTTGGGGATTTTGCATGCTGAGCAATGTGGTAAAAAAAAAAAAAAAAAATTAAAGTTAATTAATTAAAAAAGTAAATAAACATATAACCAGAGCGTTTACTCCTTTTCCCACTCAGCACTGTTTTGGAGATTTATCTAGGCTGTGGCCCAGTCCTTGTGGCTGTGTAGCGTCCCGCCTCATGATATACCACCACCGGCCACTCGTTCTGTTGTCAGGCACTTGGGTCTTTCCCCATTTGAGACTGTAGGAACAGGACTACATTCCCGTCTGCATCTTCGGACAGAAGCGCTTGATTCCCTTGGTTACATGCCGAGCAGAGGAACCAGGTGTCTCTCTGGGTGTTCACCCTCAGAGCCCTAACAGCTTCCCGAAGTGGCTGTAGTTATCACTGTTGCCTGCAGTGCCTAACTGTTCCAGTGGCTCCAGGCTCCCCTCAGCATTCAGTGGTGTCAGGATTTTCTATTTGAGCTGCTCCAGTGGATTGAAATGGAGTAGGAAATGGCAACCCACTCCAGTGGACAGATCCACAATCCTATGGACAGAGGAGCCTGGAGGCCTATAGTCCGTGGAGTCTCAAAGAATTGGATCCAATTGAGCACACCCAGCACAGTGGACTGAAATGGTATCTCATCAGGGCCGTGATCTGCCTTTCCCGAATAACTGATGATGTCATTATTATCATTTTTTCTTTTTTATTGGCCACACCACATGTAGCATGTGGGATCTTGGTTCCCCAACCAGGGATGGAACCTGTGCCCCTTGCAGTGGAAACGCAGAGTCCTAAGCACTGCACCTCCAGGGAAGCCGCACCGATGACACATCATTAAACATCATCACTAAAGGTGATGAGAACCTTGGCTTCTGTTTCTTGGCCATTTGGAATCTTCTCTGTGGGAGACCCTGTTCAAAACCTTTGGACCTCTTTCAGTCAAGTTTTATGTCTTTTGATTTTTAAATTATTATCTTTTCTTGGCCATACTGTGTGGCATGTGGGATCTTAATTCTTTGACCAGAGATCAGACCTGCATCCCCTGCAGTGGAAGTGTGGAGCCTTAACCACTAGACCACCAGGGAAGTCCCTGGGTCTCTAAAAAAAGTGCTCAGAACAGGGGTTCTCAACTGGGGGTGGGGATTCTGATCCCCAGGGGACACTGGGCGATGGCTGGAGACTGTTCTGGCCATCACCCCTGGAGGTGCTGCTGGCAGCTGGTGGGCAGTGCCCGGGGATGTGCCACACATCCTGCAGGGCCCTGGAGGGCCCCCACCACAGGACGATCCAGCCTGGTGTCAGCCGCACCAGGTCCAGAGGCCTGACCCGTACGCCTGTGTTGGTTCCAATAAGAGAGCAGCCGAGGGCCTTGTAGGGGGCGCTCACCGATCACCTGCAGGCTCTGTTTGGTGTGCTTGGCGTAGATGCTGTAGAGCTGCTTCTTGAGCTTCATGATCTCCTCTGCCTGGATGGCGATGTCTGTGGCTTGGCCCTGGGGGCCATCCCAAGAAGGGGAAGGTTGGGATCAGGGTCTGCCACTCGCAGGGAGAGGGACTCGGGAGACTGCCCTGGGCTCTGGCTGCCAGCATTCAGGCAGGTGGGACAGGCCTCTGTAGCCTGTTTCATCGTCACCACCTCCAGGAAGGCTCTCTGTATTAACTCTATGTTCTTATTTCTGGCAGCTGGTGCCCCCCTGACTAGAAGGGAGGGAGCTAATTTCCTAGAGACATCAGAAAGCTGCCCAGAACACACTTTTCACAAGCAAAGCCGCCAGTCCAAGCCCACACCCCCGCCACGTCCTCTGCAGAGCTCTCACACCCTGGGTCACCATCCTCCTGCCCCATCACCCCAGGGTACCAGACAACTAGGGACAATCCCTATGCCCTAGAGCCCACTAACACTATTCACGCTGGCCCATCCTAACCTCACACGTTCTTTCCAGCAGAAACCCTGAAGAAGGCTCCTGCCCACCTTCTCCTCTTGACCAACCCTGGTGCCCATCTATGTGGTCCCCAAGGCCTGGCACACTCCCTCCTCTTGGGATCTGTGAGTCACAAACTTTTTAATGGTAACCCTCTCCTGATCAGTTGGCCTCACCATATCTGCATACCAACAAAACCTACATTTAAAACCCACCCCGTCATGTGACTCCTGCCTGTCTGGCTGGTTCACCTGTCTAGACCCCCATCCCCACCCCCAAAGCAGCTCTCAAGGCACACTCACCCGGGCACCCCCAGAGGGCTGGTGGATCATGATGCGGGAGTTGGGGAGCGAGTGGCGCATGCCTGGGGTGCCAGCAGCCAGAAGCAGGGAGCCCATGCTGGCTGCCTGGCCCACACACCATGTGCAGATGGGGTTCAGGATGTATTGCATCGTGTCGTAGATGGCCAGGCCCGAGGTCACCACGCCACCTGCAGATGGGGCTGAGAGTGAGGGGCTGTGCCAGCTACCCCCCACCATCCTTTCCCCTAAGGCCCTGAAGAGGGCTGGGGTCTCAAACAGAAATACTCCCAGGGGTAGGAAGGAGACACAGGGCAGGTGGGGGCAACAAATGAGAGCTGGCTTCAAAGCGAGCTGACAGTTGCCACACTTGCATGTGGACCCAGTGGAGGATGAGATTGGCCACATTCTCAAGAATTGGGAGAATGTAATAACTACGAGCGAAGACTCTGGAGCCAGTCTGCCTGGGTATGACCCCTGGCTCGTCAGGTCATCACATGTGATGCAAGAGGCAAGTTATCCAGGCTCTTGGAGACATGGTACCTCCTTGTAGGTTGGAGATAACTAAACACTACCCATCACTTGAGGCTGCATGAAGAAAATGAGTTAAATGCTTACAAAGTGCTTATAAAAGTGCCCAGCACAGTAAATGATCAATTAAGATCAGCTATTCAGGGAATTCCCCATGTGTCCAGTGGTTAGGGCTTTCACTGCCATGGGCCTGAGTTTGATCCCTGCTCAGGGAACTAAGATCCCACAGGAGGAACAACTCGACCAAAATAAAATAAATTGGCTGTTGGCTATTCTACCTTTTTGGGGGGATAGGGTGGAATCTACCAGTTTAAAAAATGTTGACAACTGAGAGGCAGGTTCAGGTGCCTCTTTAAAAAAGCAAGGGAAGAGGCAGCTTTTGGAGGTTTCCAGACCCTCTGGAGATTCCGAAGGAAGCTCTGCCCGCTTTCTTGCTTCAGAGATAGAACCTCCCTGATTAGGGGTCTCAGTCCCTGGAGTCACCTGGTGTGTCCCCAGGAGTGCCCATGGCACCCGGGAAGGCCCTGCTCACCGGGGCTGTTGATATACATGTGGATGGGCTTCTTGTTGCTTTCCGACTGCAGGAACAGCAGCTGCGCGATGACCAGGCTGGCGACACTGTCATCGATCTGCAAGTGAGGAAAGCAGGGGTGTCCCCAGATGGGCGTGAAAGCTAAGGGCAGCAGTTATGGGGTGGCTGGGGTTGAGTCAGGGCACCAGAAAGGTGGTCAGGGCCCAAGTAAGACAGATGGGGAAGCGTTCAGGATCAGGAGTGGATGTGGTGGGGGTGATCCAGAACCAGGGGGTTGGGGACACAGGAAGGGGGGACTCAGGCAACAGGAAGGAAAGGGGTGAGGAGGTTGGGGAGAGGGATAGAAGCCCAGGAATTGGGGGGAGGATCATTGGTGAGGAGGGAGTCAGAAATCAGGGAGGGAGACGCAGAGGATTTAAAGGAGTAGAAGGGGGACTACAGGTCAGGAGGGCGCATCAGGGGGCTTATGTACCCAAGAGGCAGGGAGTGTCAGACTGGGACAAGAGCGTCAGCCTAGGGAGGAAAGTCATGGGGGAGAAGTCAGAGGATCAAGGAGGTTTGCGGAGATCTGGGCAGACGAAGGGGAGGATCGCGGCGCGAGGCACTCACAGGGCCCATGACGCACACAATACGCTCCCGAAGCAGCCGCGAGTAGATGTCATAGGCGCGCTCACCGCGACCCTGGGGAAGAAAGACGCGGGTGAGGGTCAGACGCCCTCCGTGCCCCAAGCCGTTGCACCCCCGGGCCGTGTCCCAGCCCGGCCACTGTACCGTCTGCTCCACCACGATGGGAATGAGCGGGAGAGCCCGGGCCGCCGTCGCGTGCAGGTTCCGCTGCGGGGCCAGGCGATTCTCGGGCGTCCGCTGCGGGGGAAAGCGGGCGGCGAGGCGAGGCCCCAGCGCTGGGCACAAGCCGGCCGCCACCCGGCCCCCCCTAAGCAATATTTTGGGCCACATCGCGCGGCACGTCCCTCTCGGCTTCCGTACGATGCCGGAACTACAACTCTCAGCGTGCTTTGCGCCCGCGGCGCTACCTCACGAGACCGCCCACTTCCGTGAAGCATGGGGCACGTTTCGGGGCGGGGCGATGGAGGGGCGGAGCCAGAGAAGTGGTGCCAGAGTGGAACCGGAGAGCTTCCACGATTCTTGTTAGGGTCTTCTTCCTGAAGAATTTTCTGCTCTTCGTTGCTAATTAAAAAAAATCATCCCCGTGCGCCCGCTGGGCCTGGGCTTCAACGATCATCTAGCCTGGTGGGGCCGACTCCCGAGACCTTCCCATCCGTCTATGGTTATGTATGGGGTAGTGGGAAGGCCCCAAGATATGCAAGCCCAAGGGTGGAAGTTGCGGACTTCCACCCGGGAGGTCGGTCTGGAAAGGCTTCGTTGGAGGAGCAGGTGTTGGAGCTGGGCTTTGAAGGATATATCGGAGTTTGTTATGTAGGGAAAGGCATTCCTGGCAAAGGGAGGACAATGGACAAAGGTGTGTGTGTGGCGGGGGGGGTGGGGTGGAGGGGGTGAAGGAAGGCTCCTGGTAACGTTTGGAACCTCTTTTCGATCTAGACGATCTAGAGGTTCTCTTTCATCTTTCAGTTCAAATGTCACCTGGGAGTTGTTCCGTATTTTGTGTCCAGAGCCTAGAACCCTTTGCCTGGCACACAGTAGGTGCTCATTAAGTACACTTTGAACCCAGAGATGAAGTGGTAAAGGAGGTAGCTTAAGAGCTTAGGGCTTTGAATTCAACTATACTTCAATAAAAAATAAAACAAAAATTCTTCATTTAATGTAACTTTTAGGGGTAAATTAACATATTTCAAAACTTAAAAAAAAAAAAAAAGATCTGAGGGCTTTGAAGGCAGCTTACCCGTATGCCAAGCCTGGTTTAACCACTGACATGCTGTGTGATCTTCAGGTGCATTGCTTAACTCCTCTGAGCCTGAAGTTTCTTGTTTGGAAGATAGTGATGATCAAACCGGTTTTACAGGGAAGGATTTAAGGATTCCTGCTGCTGAGGTAGCAGAGTGACATTCTCTGTGTTTAAATCTTGGCCCCACTGTCATGGTCCATGCGCGGGTTGGAAAAGACTTTTTGGACATGAAGCAGAATGAGAGGAGAATAAAGTTTATCAGAGTGGGAGACACTGTTAGTGGGCCAGCTCAAGGGAGAACCAACGTTGAATAGGGGTCCTTAGTCCACTTTTATACCCAGGGTACAAGGAATGGGATAGGAGTCTTGCGGGTCATTTGCTGATTGGATGACGCACGTATACTAGGTGGGGGAAGAGTAAGGAAAATACCTTCTCCCTGTGTGGGGTAGGAGGGGAGACAGGAGGACCTGAAATCTGTTAATAGTTACAACATGAGGGGGGAGAGAAGGATGATGAGGGTCTGATTTTCCCATTCCTGCATTCCAAGACCCTCCTTGGTTTTATCAGCTCTTTAGTTCTTGGATCACCACACCCGTTACTCAACTAGTTTGTGTGTCCCTGAGCCTTAATTTCCTCTCTATAGAATGGACATGATAGTAATAAACTACATCCTGGGATCATTGTCAGGTCCTCAGAATTGGACCTGGAATGTAACAAGTACTCGATTTGTATTAGCTATTGATGTGTATTTGGTGGGAGAGATTTCTCTCTCTCTCTCTATGTGTGTGTGTATATATATATATACATATACATATTTACTATTTATATATTATATACATTATTATATATATATTTAATTTTATTTATTTATTTTTAATTGGAGGATAGTTGCTTTACAATATTGTGTTGGTTTCTGCCATATATCAACATGAATCAGCCATAGGTATACATATGTCCCCTCCCTCTTGAACCTTCCTCCCACCTCCCACCCCATCCCACCCCTCTAGTTTGTCACCGAGCACCAAATTTGAGCTCCTTGTGTCATACAGCACATTTCCACTGGCTGTCTAATTTTACATATGGTAATTGATGTGTATGAGTTATTGTGTTAGATCTGCAACCACGGGCATCCAAGAAGCCCTCCCAGATGGGGGTCCATTTGGCATGGCTTTTGATGCATAGGTAGGAGTTCACAGGCAGACCATTCCTAATTGTTGGACTTTAAACTCAAAGCTAGGTGTCCTAGATAAGCATAGTTTTGTGCCCAGTCTGATGAGGAAATAGAGAAGGACACAGACACTTTTTACCTTATGGAATCAGGGGCAGGAAAGAGGAAAGATTGTGGAAGCGGAAGAGTATAGAGGAGACTTTGGAGGCACCTGGGTTTCCCTGGTGGCTCAGCTGGTAAAGAATCCACCTGGAATGCGGGAAACCTGGGTTTGGTCCCTGGGTTGGGAAGATCCCCTGGAGAAGGGAATGGCTACCCATTCCAGCATTCTGGTCTGGAGAATTCCATGGGCTGTATAGTCCATGGGGTCGCAAAGAGTTGGACACGACTGAGCGACTTTGACTCACTCACTGCAGGCACCCTGTTGCTAGGAGTGGTGTTCCCACTGCAGGGACTGAAGAAGTCGGGGAGCAGCGTTGGCCCATCCAGTTTCTGCTATGAGTCAGGTGGGTGACCCTGCTCAGCCACCTTCCCTGAGGCTGGAGCTCCCACCCTGCCTCTGGGGAGAAGGGCTGTCCCATCAGTGGCCCCCATGCCCGCAGTGCCCCGCTCGAGCACTGCCCCACACTTCTGCCCTCACTGCCTGTGTTACACCTGCTCTATCTAGGCACAGTTCAACTATTTTTCACCTCCTGCATCCTTGTCACTACCCTGAATAACACCCTGGTCAGTGTTGCAGCTTCTCCCCTGCTCTGGACTCCTTGCTGTTATTTCATTCAGCAGCCTGAGTGATCCTTGTAAAGGCTTTTTTTTGGTGGGAGAGGGCAGCCACTGGGCCTCATGGCTTGTGGGATCTTAGTTCCCTGACCAGGGATTGAATCTGGGCAAATCCTAACCACTAGACTATCAGGATACTCCCTAGAAACGAAACCATGTCCCTCCCTTACCTAAAATCCTCTCCTTGGCTTCCCATCACCCCAGCTGACCTCTACCTTCCTCTCCTCCACCCTTTCTTCTCCACTTGGCTTCAGGGGCCACGCTGACCCACTTTCTGCTCCCCAGACATGCCAAGTGCCTTCCAGCCACTTGGTCTCTGCTTGTGTCCTCTGCCTGAATCCTGCTCAACACAAAAATCTCTGTTCAAACACCATCTCCTTAGGACTTCCCTGGTAATCAAGTAGCTAAGACTCTGCTCCCAAAGAAAAGGGCCCGGGTTTAATCCCTGGTCAGGGACCTAGATCCCACATCCTGCAACTAAGAGTTTTCATGCAGCAACTAAAGATCCCGTATGCCACAACCAAGACCTGGAACAGCCAAATAAATAAATATTAAAAAAACAAAACCAAAAAATCATTACCTCCTTAGAGAAGCCTTGTGAAATGATACTTATTTGTTTTTTGAGCAACCCCTTCTGATATATTCTCCTGTCTTCTATTCCACTTCATTTAAACCGGGGTTTTCCAACCTCAGGACTGTTAACATTCTGGGTTAGATGATTCTTTGTTGGGGAGGGGGTGCCGTCCTGGGCACTGTAGGGTGTGGAGCAGCATCCCTGGCCCCCACCCACTAGATACTAGTAATCCCCTCTCCATTATAACAACCCAAACTGTCTCCAAAGCTGCCAGGTGCTGAAGTGCCCCCTGCTAAGAATAGACCTGCTTCTGGTTGAAAGTCACCAATCTAAATTAAAGTGGGCAGTGACCTGAAATGAAAAAACAAAAAAAGCAACTTTTGAACAATACCTGGCACATTATAGGCACTCAGATATTTACGAGTCTCTTGTTTTTCCAGACTTTGCTCTGAATATTCCCAATGAATGAATGAATCAGGGGAGGAAGAATCCGTTTGAACACCTGGCTGCAAATCCGTCCATCCTACCGGTTTTTGGGCTTCCCAGGTGGCGCAAGTGGTAAAGAATCCTCCTGCCAGTGCAGGAGATGTAAGAGACAGGGGTTCAATCCCTAGTTTGGGAAGATCCCCTGGAAGAAGAAATGGCAATTCACTCCAATATTCTGGCCTGGGGAATCTCATGGACAGAGGAGCCTGGTGGGCTACAGTCCTTGGGGTCACAAAGAGTTGGACACAGCTGAGCATCTGAGCACCAGTTTTCAGTCCAGGATCCAAGAGAAACTCTGATCACTGTTTCCTTCTCTTAGATGAATGCAAAACAGGCCCGTTGAATTGATAGAGATTGAAAATTTAAAGAAAAAAAAAAGGAAAGAAAGAAACAGAAACCTTGAGGGCTGAATAGGCTCTGGGTAAATGGATTCCCCCAGGTAAAGGCTCACCGAGGGTATTACTACTGGAATTGAAGTTAACACCAAATTTCAAATTCTTACAATCTACTTGTAGTGACTCATTTTTAGGAAATGGTCCAAGGCGAGATTTAGCCACAGGGCTATTTATGACAGAACAGATCTTCCTTGACTAATGATGAGGTTACATCTGATAAACCCATCATACATGAACATATCATAAGTTGAACATGCATTATGGGAAATTCCCTGGTGGTCCAGTGGTTAGGATTCCAAGTTTTTACTGCTGGGGCCCAGGTTCTATCCCTGGTTGGGAAATGAAAATCCCATGAGCCACGAGGCGAGGCCAAAGAGGCCAAAGAAGAACAATAATAAAACACAAATGCTCAACTAATTGAAGAATTCACATCCAAGATGGCTCACTCATAGGTAGTAAGTTGGATGCCAGACAAGTTGGATAGTTGACTACTGTTGGGAGGCTTCAGTTCTTTCCCAAATAGACCTTTTGATTAATTGAGTGTCCTCACAACATGGCGGCCAGCTTCCCCCTAGAATAAGTGATCCAAGAGAGCACGGTGGAAGCTCTAATGTGTTATATAGCTCAGCTTTGAAACTCACACGTGGTTACTTCTAGTGGTCACACAGGCTAACCACGATTCAGTGTGGGACTAGGGACTATGCTGGGAGTGACTACCAGGAGGTGGGCATCATTGGAGGTCATCTTGGAGAGTGGTTGCCACACTCTTGCATGCTGGGGCTGCATTTCTCAGCATTCCTTGCATCCCAGGAGCCATGTGATATGTTCATTCACCAAGGGACCCTGCAACGAGATGCTGTGTGACCCTTACAAGTCCAGGAGTTTGGGAAGCAGGCATGACTTCACCCCGCTCTTTCGACTTCCATCAGCTCTTGAAGCTGAGTGCAGTGGCCTGATAAACAAGGTGGGATCCTAGGAGGAGCCTGGGAGGGGAACCACCTGCCAATCAGGGGCACACTTTAAAAAAGTTATTTATTAGGCTGCACACAGGATCTCTCTTTTTTTTTTTTTTGCAGCACATGGGATCTTTAGTTGTGGCATGTGAACTTTCAGTTGCGATATGCAGGAGCTAGTTCCCCAAGCAGGGATTGAATCTGGGCTTCCTGCTTTGGGAGCTTGGAGTCTTAGCCACAGGACCAATGGAGAAGTCCCAGGAACATACATTTTGGATTTTTTTTCCTTTCTTCTTACATTTTGGATTTTAGATGGCTAAGCAACAAATTTCCTGAATAAATCAACAAAAAATTGTAAAGGAATTATCCTCCAATTAAAAATACATTTAAAAAATCATACCCCCCCAAAAAAGAAATTAAAAAATGAACAAACAAGCTTCCATCATATCTGAGTCATTAAACATTTTGGGTTGTTTGTTGCAGCATCTAGTATTACCTGATTAATTCAGGAGTGAATTGAATTTGGTGAGGGAGGGGGAGGGAAGCTTTAAACCTGCCTGGCTGGAGTCACTAGGGGCATGGAGGTGATTTTTACTGAGATGGGGATGTCGGTTTGGGGTAAGATTAGGGCAGAGTCTCTCAACTTTGACACTTCTGATATTTGGGGTTGAATTAGTCAGCCTTTTGGCTAAGATCAAGTGTACTATGGGGACTTCCCAGGTGGCACAGTGGTAAAGAATCTGCCTGCCGATGTGGGAGATGTAAGAGACAGAGGTTTGATCCCCAGGTCAGGAGGATCCCCTGGACGAGGAGCCTGATGGACTACAGTCCATAGGGTCACAAAGAGTGGGACATGACTGAGTGACTGAGCACAGAGCACAGGGGTCCCCAACCTCCGGGGCACAGACTGGTACCTCCTGTCAGATCAGCGGAAGCATTAGCTTAGAAATAAGGTGCACAATAAATGTAATGCCCTTGAGTCATTCTGAAATAAGCCCTCCCCCTTCTCCCTCTATCCCCACCCCCAACCCAATCCATGGGAAAATTGTCTTCCATGAAACCGGTCCCTGGTTTCCAAAAATGTTGGGAACCACCAGCCTGAAGTTCTTTGTTGTGGGGGTTCATCCTGCACACCTACCCTCCATTCACTAGGTGTCAGTAGCGTCCTCCCAGTTATGTCCACCGAGAAGGTCTCTAGACATTGTGCAATGGCCCCTGCTCAGAACCACTGGGTTGGGATCTAGGGAGCTAGGACAGCCTGTGGATACCAGAGTGGAGACTTCTAGGCAGCGGATGGTTCTGTAATTCTGGCACTCAGGCAGCATGGGAGAGGGTGAGTGCTCCCCTCCCCACCCTGTCCCAGGAACAATGGGTTGAAGTGAGAGGAGGGACCCAGGACCAGGATGGGGTCAGTCACAGGCCCAAGGAAGAGAATGGTCCAGCAGAAGAACGAACGTGGCAGGTGGGCAGGCTGTTGAGATCAGCCATCAGTTTCAGAAGCATCAGATGCTTTGGGGAGCCATTGAGCCGGGGTAGGGGGATTGTGGGGGTTGGGTGGGGTGGAGGGGAATGTTAGTCACTCAGTCATGTCTGATTTTTTGCGACCTCATGAACTGTAGCCCACCAGGCTCCTCTGCCCATGGAATTCTCCAGGCAAGAATACTGGAGTGGGTTGTCATTCCTTCTCCAGGGGATCTTCCCATTCCAGGGATTGATTCCAGGTCTCCTGCAATTGAGTGGGGGAGGGGCATTTAAATGGGTTGTCAGCAATGACAAAGATATTGTGCATTCACTTTTTTTTACCCCTCTATTTGGCCTTGCTGCATAGCAGGTGGGATCCTAGTTCTCCAACCAGGAATCGAACCTGGGCCCCCTGCAGTGGGAGCTTAGTCTTAACCACTGAACCACCAGGGAAGTCTCTGTGTATTTGCTTTTATTGCCGTGGAAAGAGTCCCATGGTGTAATTTTAAAAAAATATTTCATTTACTTATTTTTGGCTGTGCTGGGTCTTTGGTGCTGCATGTGGGCTTTCTCTAGTTGCATCGAGTGGGGGCTACTTTCTAGTTGGAACAGGCAGGCTTCTCATTGAGGTGGCTTCTCTTGTTGCAGAACATAGGTTCTAGAGTCCAGGCTTCAGTAGTTGTGGTGCACGGGCTTGGTTGCTCTGCAGCATGTGGGATCTTCCCAGACCAGGGATTGAACTGGTGTGTCTCCAGCACTGGCAGGCAGATTCTTAACCACTGGACCACCAGGGAAGCCCCCCATGGCGTAATTTTAAAAGCTATTGGAGTATATGAAAATTCCAGTAGTCAGGACTTTGAGCTTCTACTGCAGAGGGCATGGGTTTAATCCCTGGTTGGGAAACTAAGACCCCATATGCCTGTGCTGTTTTCTATTTCTGTGAGTCTATTTCTGTTTTGTAAATAAGTTCATTTTTATCGTGTTTTTTTTTTTTTTTTTTTTTTTTAGATTCCACATGTAAGTGATATTTTATGGTACTTGTCTTTATCTGTTTGGCTTACTTCACTTAGTATGCTGCTGCTAAGTCGCTTCAGTCGTGTCCAACTCTGTGTGACCCCATAGACGGCAGCCCAACAGGCTCCCCCGTCCCTGGGATTCTCCAGGCAAGAACACTGGAGTGGGTTGCCATTTCCTTCTCCAATGCAGGAAAGTGAAAAGTGAAAGTGAAGTTGCTCAGTCGTGTCTGACTCTTCGCGACCCCATGGACTGCAGCCCACAGGCTTCTCCATCCATGGGATTTTCCAGGCAAGAGTACTGGAGTGGGGTGCCATTGCCTTCTCCATCATTTAGTATAATAATCTCTAATTCCATCCATGGGAATTAGATGTAATCCATCCATGTTGCTACACATGGGATTATTTCATTATTTTTTACGGCGAAATACTATTCCATTATATATATATATATATATATATATATACTGCATCTTCTTTATCCATTCGTTATGGGCACTTAAGTTGCTTCCATGTTTTGGCTATTGTAAATAGTGCTGCTGTGAACATTGAGGCACATGTATCTTTTCAAATTAAGTTTTTCTAGATGGCTTCAATTTTTAAACTGGAGAGTATTCAGTTATTATTATTATTTTTGGCCTGTGACATGTGGGGTCTTAGTTCCCCAACCAGGGATTGAACTCGTGCACTCTGCATTGAAAGTGTGGAGTCTAAACACTGGACCACCAGGGAAGTCTCCAGTCATTGTTCAGTGGTAATTATTAACAGTTAAGGGGTGGTAGGGTAGGGGAGAGAGTCCTGGGTTCAGTCTCTACCCTACTACTTATTTCCTGAGACCTTGGATGAGGATCTGAAAGTTTCGTAAGTGCATTCTCCTCACCTGACAAATGGGGAGAATCTTCTTCTGGAGGCAAGTAGTTAGGTACTGATACTTCATAAAAGTCTCTCTGTTACTTCACTGCCTATACACACACATACACACATGCATGCACACACATACACACATGCACGCACACACACACACACACACACAAACCCTCAAGAAATGCAACCATCTGGTTATCCAAGCCTATAAATTTCAATATTCATGAAACTGCTACTGCTAAGTCACTTCAGTCATGTCCGACTCTGTGCGACCCCATAGACAGCAGCCCACCAGGCTCCCCCGTCCCTGGGATTCTCCAGGCAAGAACACTGGAGTGGGTTGCCATTTCCTTCTCCAATGCAGGAAAGTGAAAAGTGAAAGTGAAGTTGCTCAGTCGTGTCTGACTCTTAGCGACCCCATGGACTGCAGCCTACCAGGCTCCTCCGTCCATGGGATTTTCCAGGCAGGAGTACTGGAGTGGGGTGCCATTGCCTTCATGAAAAGAACACAACAAAAAGTGGTGGGAAACCATGAGGTTTTCTAAACTTTAGTCATGCAAATGTGTGCCAGCTATACAATCATGAATAATTTTACTGTAAATCCCCTCGTTTAAGACATTCAAATATACATTTAGTTTAAAATAGAAACTTTAAATGACTGCCATACATGGAAAAATGGAATGACATACCAGAAATAGATGGAAACTGAATTTTAAAAAATACAGTGAAAGCAAAACACTGTTTTTAAGTGGAAAGAGAGGAGACTGTCTTCTCCATTTGTTCCTGGTAAGCTGTCCTGGAAATTCACAGTGCGAATGCCTCAGACTACCAGTGGAACCATCAGCTAAGCCCACTATACCCTGACCCGTTAAAAAAATACTTATTTATTTGGCCGTGCAGGGTCTTAGTTGTGGTGTGCAGGATCTGTTAGTTGTGTCATGTGAACTCTTAGTTGTGGTGTGTGGGATCTAGTTCCCTGACCAGGGATCAAACTCAGACCCCCTGCACTGGGAGTGTGGGAGTGGCCATTGGACCACCAGGGAAGTCCCACCTGACCCATTTCTGCTATGAACCCAGGACTCCATTACCCAAAGACCACAACAATGTACACCCCTATTTTTTTTTATCTTCTTTCTTCCTTGTTCAGCTTGGTTTAATATCAACTCTATTGACATGTAATGTCCAGTTCATAAAATGTATCCATTTTAAGGCTTTGGGCTTAGTCATCTCTGACTCTTTGAGACCCCATGAACTGTAGCCCACCAGGCTCCTCTGTCCATGGGATTTTTTTCCAGGCAAGAACACTGGAGCACATTGCCACTTCCTCCTCCAGGGGATTTTCACCACCCAGGGCTCGAACCAGCGTCTCCTGAGTCTCCTGCATCTCAGGCAGATTCTCAGGGCTCGAACCAGCGTCTCCTGAGTCTCCTGCATCTCAGGCGGATTCTTTACCGCTGAGCTATCAGGGAGGCCCCAGGTGGCTTAGTGGTAAAGAATCCGCCTGTCAATGCAGGAGATGCAAGAGACATGGGTTAGATCCCTGGGTTGGAAAGATCCCCTGGAATAGGAAATGGCAACATGGTCCAGTATCTTGCCTGGGAAAAAAATCCCATGGATGGAGGAGCCTGGCCAGCTATAGTCCATGGAGTCGCAGAGAATCAGACACGACTGAGCACACTTTAAGTGTATAGTTTGATGAGTTTTGACAAACCCACAGTGTCTCCACTTCCCCAGTCAACACGGAGAACCTTTCCATCACCCAAGAAAGATTGCCCTGGGTCCCTTTGCAGTAACCCCATCCCATCCTCATCTACAAATGACCGTTTATCCGATTTTCTGTCACTCAGGATTAGATTTCCCTTTATTAGAATGCCATGTAGATGGAACCATATAATAAGCAGTCTTTTGTGACTAGCTTCTTTCATTAACATAGTGTTTTTGAGAGTGACTGGTGTCGTTGTGTATATTCATTGATTCATTCGTTCCTTTCAAGGCTGAATAATATTCCGTTGTGTGGATGTACCAGAATTGATCTGTTAACCCCAACCTCCTAATGTATCCCTCTCCCAGCCGCCCACCCCACCCCTGCTTTCCCATAGTTTTTTTCTATGTTGGTAAGTCTGTTTTTGTTTTGTAAATAAGTTAACTATGTATCTTTTTTTTTTCAGATTCCACATATAAATGATATGGTAGGCTGTTTGTCTTTGATCATCTCTAGTTTCATCCATGTTGATGCAGCAGGCGGCAATATTTCCACTCCTTCCCTTTTTAGTGTCTCTTGAACCCACTCTAACCGGACTTTCCCCCCACAACTCCACTGAGACACAAATGGGTGAGGTCACCAGTGACTTTCAAATGGCCAGATCTGATGGTCAGTTTCTTTTGATGGGTCTTGGTTATGGTCCCTGGGATCTTCATTGACATTTGGAATCTTTCGGTGTGGTGTATGAACTCTCTAGTTCTGGTACGATGACTCAGTTGCCCTGAGTCTTGTGGGATTGAACCCTGGGCTTCAGCAGTGGAAGAGCGGAGTCCTAACCACTGGACTACCAAGGAATGCCCCTAATTTGTCAACTTACAATACTTTTCATGTTGAAACATTTCTATTGCAACAGAAAAGTTGCAAGACGAATCCCATGAACTGCCATCTACCTTTTACCCAAATTTACCAATCGCTAATATTTTGTCATATTGCCTGCCATTGTCTGACTCTGTGTGACCTCATGGACTGCAGCCTGTCAGGCTCCTTTGTCCATGGGAATTCTCCAGGAAAGAGTACTAAGTGGGTTGCTGTGCCTTCTTCCCTTCCTGACCCAGGGATTGAACCCACGTCTCTTATGTCTCCTGCATTGGCATGTGGGTTCTTTACCACTAGTTTCACCTAGGAAGTCCAGGATACTCTCTTAGGTAACCGTGATTCATTTATTGAATTCCAAAAATTTCTATCTATTTAATATTATTGTCTAATAAACAGTCCATATTCAAAGACCTGGGAAATCTGGGAAAGATTGAGGTCAGGAGGAGAAGAGGGTGACAGAGGATGAGATGGTTGGATGGCATCACTGACTCAATGGACATGAGTTTGAGCAAACGCCAGGAGACAGTGAATGACAGTCCATGGGGTTGCAAAGATTTGGGCATGACAGAGTGAGCAACAACAATTTTAAAATTCACCAATTGCCCAATCATGTCTTTCAGAGCCTTGGATATTTTCAGATTAAAAATTTTTGCCCTTCTGTGCCTGTAACCATGATTTACTTAAGCATCATCTTTAAATTAAACTCACTTTTCAAAAACATGATCCCATACATTTATTTCAGGAGGCAATTGTCCATTGCACCCCTAAATAGAAAGCCAGAAAAGTAAGCAAGTAGACAGCAACTCTAGGACTTGCCTGGTGGTCCTGTAGTTAAGAATCTACCTGCTGATACTATATCCTTCTACTTCTCTGTATATTCAGTCTATTCATTTTTGAGTGTTTGATATTGGAACTCCAACCAGAAGTCTTAATTTATCTACTTAAAAAAATGATAAGATATAGTGGAACTGTATGTGACCTTGTTCTGTATTTTCTAAGTCTCCTTAAATGTGTTATTGTACTTTCATAATTAAAAAAAAAAAATCCACCTGCCACTGCAGGGGTTCGATGCCTGGTCTGGGAAGATTCCACAAGCCATGGGACAGCTAAGTCCGTGTGCCACAAGTACTGAGCCCAACAAGAGAAGCCACCACAAGGGGAAGCCTGTGCCCCACACCTGGAGCGTGGCTCCCACTTGCCGCAACTAGAGAAAGCCCATGCGGCGGCGAAGACCCAGCACAGCCAAAAATAAAGAAAGAAAAGAAAACAACTCTAAAACCTTATACTGGTGTATATGCACGTAGACACACACACACACACACACACACACACCCCTCCAGAAAGGAAAGTTAAATGTCAAAATGCTAATAATGCTGAGAGTACATCTGGGTGGAAGATTCCCCGTATTTTCTTCTATTTTTAAATTTTTAATCGGAAGTGGCTTTTCTTTTAAAAATCTGTACTGTTGAAATCTGTCTTAGCAATTTAAAATGCACCGATTTCCACTAGTTATTAGAAAAATGCAAGTCAAAACTACAATATCACCTCACACCAACCAGAATGGCTATCATAAAGTTCACAAACAGTAAATGCCAGAGAGGCTATAGAGAAAAGGGCAACCTCCTACACGGTTGGTGGGAATGTAAATAGGTGCAGACACTGTGGAGAACAGTATGATGCTCCTCAAAAAACTAAAAATAGAGCTGCTTCACTCCCACTCCTGGTCATACACCTGGAGAAAACCATACTTTGAAAGATACACGCACTGCAATGTTCATCGCAGCACTGTTTACAAGAGCCAGGGCATGGGAGCAACCTAAATGCCCATCTATAGATGAATACATAAAGAAGATGTGGCACATACAGTGGAATATTACTCTGCCATTAAAAAGAATGAAATAATGCCATTTGTAGCAACGTGGATGGACTTAGAGACTGTCATATTGAGTGAAGTAAGTCAGACAGAAAAGGAGAAATATCACATGACATCCCTTGTATGTGGAATCTAAAAAGAAATGATACCAATGAACTTACTTTCAAAACATAAACAGACTGATAGACTTAGAGAAAGAACTTATGGTTGCAGGGGTGGTGGGGGAAGGACGGTGGGAAGGGATAGTTAGGGAGTTTGGGATGGACATGTACACACTGCTAATATTTAAAATGGATAACCAACAAGGACTTGCTGTATAGCACAGGGAACTCTGCTCAATGTTATATGGCAGCCTGGATGGGAGAGGAGTGGGGGGGGGAGAATGGATACATGTATACATATGGCTGAGTGCCTCGCTGTTTATCTAAAACTGTCACAACATTGTTAATCAGCTGTGAACATGAACGTGAAGTCGCTCAGTCGTGTCCAACTCTTTGCAACCCCATGGACTGTAGCCTACCAGGCTCCTCTGTCCATGGGATTTTCCAGGCAATAGTACTGGAGTGGATTGCCATTTCCTTCTCCAAGGGATCTTCCCAACCCAGGGATCGAACCCAGGTCTCCCGCATCGTGGACAGACGCTTTACCGTCTGAGCCACCAGCAAAGTCCCACCATACAAAATAAAAAGTTTTTTAAAAACACACAATAAAAATACATGGTTACAGCTATTGTTTAAAATATGAAACAAAGTAACTTCCTTGTGGACACCTGAAACTTAGATTTAATTAAATAAAGTCACTGGTGGAAATCAGAAAAATAAAATAAACTGCACTGATTTCAATTTTCCTCATTGTGAGCTCTTGGTCAAGCCTTGTATGTGCCATATTTTTAAAAAGAAACTAATTGTTAAATGAAGGACATCAAAACAACAACAAAAAAAGCTTACACTAAGATAGACATGTTAATTATCTGAGTGATGGTGTTGGTTTCACAAATGTGTATACATATGTCAAGACAATACCCAGTTATGTATTTTAAATGCGTGCAGTTTATCGTGCAGTTTATCATATTCAATTATACTTCAATCCAGCTGTTTTTCAAAAACTGAAGTATAGTTGATTTAAAATGTTGTGTTAATTTTAGATGTATAGCACAATGACTCAGATATATATGTATATAAAGAATCTGAAAAAATTCAAAATACTACAAAATATTGAGTAGAGCTCCTTGTGCTATAGAGTAGGACCTTGTTTATTTATTTCCTATGTAGTAATGTGTATCTGTTAATCCTGGCCTCCTAGTTTATCCTTCCTCCCAACCTTCCCCTGGAGATGGATGGTGGGGATGGTTGTCCAACAATATAAATGGACTTAATGCCACTGAACTCTGCACCTGAAAATGGTCAAGATGGCAAATTTTATGTTCTGTGTATTTTCCCATGGTTAAAAGTAAAACTACGGACTTCCCTGGTGGTCCAGTGGCTGAGACTCTGAGCTCCCAATGCAGGGGGCCTGGGTTCGATCCGTGATCAGGGAGCTGGATCCCACATGCCACAGGTAAAACCCAGCACAGCCAAATAAATAAATAATTTTAAAAAGTAAAAATAAAACTTAAAATAATTATAGTGAAGAAGGCTTCAAAATATCTCAGACTGTTAATGGCATTTTAAGTGAAGAAATTAGGAACAAACATACAATAGCACCAACATCTTTGTTAAAAATAAATAATATGAATGATTGTTTCAGGTAAAAATGCCCTAACAGTTAACTCTGGACTGTAAGCTTATCTATCGGCCAGTTTCATTTTCTCTTGGCCACTTGTGTTTTTCTGTAACATACATCAGACCTTTGCCTGGGTGAGCAGAGATGGGGAAGGGTCACGGCTCATCATCAGCTTTCTTGATGGACACCCCACTGGCGTCTACCTCCCACCCTTACAAGCCCCACAGCAGCTGACCTGAGGTGGGAAGCCAATGTCGTCATGGACAGAGTCCCATCCACAGCTTCATGAGGTCCCTATGATGGTGAATGAGGGATGAATGAGGTCCCCATTCTGACCCCCCCGCCATGATCTCAGTCCACCCTCATCCCCAAACCTGTCTCAACATTGTCCTCAAACTCACCCCAACACTGTTCCTGTCCTCACCTCTATGTCCATTCCCAGTGCCTTCCATCGCTAGCACTGCCTTTAGCCTCGTCCCAATCCCAACTCAGCCTCCATCCTCACTCCATAGTTATCCCCAGGCCAGTTCCCCACCCTCTATCCATTCTCACCCCCAGTTCCATCCTCACATCCATCTCAACCTCAGTTTAGTTCAGCCCCAGGCCCCCAATCCTGAGATCCCTCTGTAGTGAGTAGATGACTTGTTGTCATTTAGTTGCTCAGCCCTGTCTGGCTCTTTTGTGACCCCATGGCCTGTCACCCACCTGCAGGACTGTAGGGTCCTCTGTCTGTGGGATTTCCCAGGTAAGAGTACGGGAGTGGGTTGCCATTTCTTTCTCCAGGGCTTCTTTTCAACCCAGAGATGGAACCTGAGTCTCCTGCAGTGCAGGTGGATTCTTTACCCCTGAGCCACCTGGGAAGTCCAAGTAGATGATTAGTTCCCTCCAAGTGTCCACATCCTTGTTACTTAAACTTGGCAATATGTTACTTTCCATGGCAAAGTGTTAGTGTTAGTCACTCAGTCCTGTCTGACTCTTTCGCAACCCCATGGATTGTAGCCCGCCAGCCTCCTCTGTCCATGGGATTATCCAGGCAAGAGTACTGGAGTATGTTGCCATGCCCTCCTCCAAGGAATCTTCCCATCCCTGGGATTGAACCTGGGTCTCCTGCATTGCAGGCAGATTCTTTACCTTCTGAGCCACCAAGGAAGCCCTTCCATGGCAAAGGTGTCATTGAATTAAAGATCCTTAATTCAAGGATTGAATTGAGAGAAGATTGTGTTACATAGTGGATCCAGTCTTCACAAGAGTCTTTATAACCAAATCCAAGAAAAGGGGGTAAGATGGAGTAAAATGATGACCTCCAAAGAGGGGATGATGTACTTTGAAGATGCAAGAAGGGGCCATGAGCCAGGGATGCAGGTGGTTCCTGCTGCTGCTAAGCTGCTAAGTCACTTCAGTCATGTCCAACTCTGTGTGACCCCATAGACAGCAGCCCACCAGGCTCCGCCGTCCCTGGGATTCTCCAGGCAAGAACACTGGAGTGGGTTGCCATTTCCTTCTCCAGTGCATGAAAGTGAAAAGTGAAAGTGAAGTTGCTCAGTCATGTCTGACCCTCAGCGACCCCATAGACTGCAGCCTTCCAGGCTCCTCTGTCCATGGGATTTTCCAGGCAAGAGTACTGGAGTGGGATGCCATTGCCTTCTCCGGCAGGTCGCCCCTAGAAACTAGGAAAATCTAGAGTTTGGACTCTCCTGTGGAGCCTCCGGAAGGAGACAGCTCTGCCCACAGTTGGATTTTCGCCCCATAGGACTCCTTTTGAATTCCTCCTATCTAGCACCATAGAATAGTAAAGCTGTATTGTCTCAAGCTGCTGTTTGTGCTAATTCATTGCATGCCCACGGAGACCTGTCACCTCTCCACCCAGGCTCTGACACTTCACACACCTGCCATCTGGCAGAAGGCGAGCACCACCCTGCAGCACCCACACAGCTGTCTCACCATCCTGTTGCCCCAGTCCGTGTGTGCAGGCAATTTCCCCAACCCCACGCTGGGCTGGGTGTAGGCACCTCTCATCACCTTCCTTCTGGCTGTTAAACCTTGACCAAGATTCAGGAGAACCAGATCCTGACAACTCTTCCTGGCCCAGATTTGACTAGGGAGGGACCCGGGAGGCTATCTGCTTCCAACTGGGCTCAGAGAGGCTGGGGTGATGGCGACCGTGGTGGGCTATGGCTACAGGTTTGGTTGTTGCTGATCTTGTAGAGAGCCAAGCCGAGCTTTGAATCCAGGCTCTGGAAATTTTTGTCACCTCTAAATGTGACATCTTTTCCATCCCTTCAGAGGATCTTGAAGGTGGCGGTGTTCCTGGCAGTGTGAACATGGAAGTCTTTGACATCTTGTCGATGATGGTGATGATAGAGACGGTGATGGTAATGGTGCTAATGGTGATGTGTGGAAAGTTCCTAAAGAGACGGGACTATCAGACCACCTTATCTACCTCCTGAGAAACCTGTATGCAGGACAAGAAGCAACAGTTAGAACCTTGCATGAAGCAACTGACTGGTTCAAAATTGGGAAAGGAGGACCGCAAGGCTGCATATTGTCACCCTGTTTAACTTATATGCAGAGTACATCATGTGGAATGCTGGGCTAGATCGCTCACAAGCTGGAAGAAATATCAACAACCTCCGATATGTAGATGATGCCACTCTAATGACAGAAAGTGAAGAGGAACTAAAGAGCCTCTTTTTTTTTTTTTCCTTTTAAAATTTATTTGGCCATGCTGGGTCTTTGCTTATGTGAAGTGTGAGTGTGAAAGTCGTTCAGTTGTGTCTGACTCTGCGACCCCATAGACTATAGCCTGCCAGGCTTCTCTGTCCCTGGAATTGTCCTGACAAGAATACTGGAGTGGGTAGCTGGTCCCTTCTCCAGAGGATCTTCCCAACCCAGGGATCGAATCCAGGTCTCCCACATTGCAGTGGGATTCTTTACCATCTGAGCTACCAGGGAAGCCCTTGGTTGCAGCACTTGGGATATAGTTCCCTGACCAGAGATTGAACCCGGGCCCCCTACGTTAAGAGAATGGAGTCTTAACCACTGGACCACCAGGGAAGTCCCTAAAGAGCCTCTTGATGAAGGTGAAAGAGGGGATTGAAAAAGCTGGCTTAAAATTCAGCATTTAAAACTAAGATTATGGTATCCGGTCCCATTACTTCATGGCAAATAGATAGGGAAAAAGTGGAAACAGTGACAGATTTTATTTTCTTGGGCTCCAAAATCACTGTGGATGGTGACTGCAGCCATGAAATTAAAAGATGCTTGCTCCTTGGATGAAAAACTATGACAAACCTAGACAGCATATTAAAAAGCAGAGATGTCACTTTGCTGACAAAGGTCCATATGGTCAAAACTGTGTTTTTTCCAGTAGTCATGTATGGATGTGAGAGTTGGACCATAAAAAAGGCTGAGTGCCAAAGAATTGATGCTTTTGAACTGAGGTGCTGGAGAGGCCTCTTGAAAGTCCTTTGGAAAGCAAGGAGATCAAACCAGGAAATCCTAAAGGAAATCAACCCTGAATATTCACTGGAAGGACTGATGTTGAAGCTGAAGCTCCAATCCTTTGGCCACCTGCTGCAAAGAGCTGACTCACTGGAAAAGACCCTGACACTGGGAAAGATTGAAGGCAGGAGGAGAAGGGGACGACAGAGGATGAGGTGGTTGGATGGTGTCACTGACTCAGTGGATGTGAATTTGAGCAAACTCTGGGAGATAGTGAAGGACAGGGAAGCCTGGTGTGCTTCAGTCCATGGGGCCGCAGGGAGTCGGACACGACTGAGTGATTGAACAGCAAAAACAGGTGATGATGGTGATGGTGATTGTGGTGATGGTGGTATAATAGCCTCTCTTAGTTCAGTGCCAGCTCTGGGCTGAACCATAAGCATACATACACAACTCAATAGTTTCCAAGTTTCTGACTTTAAGACGACCCTCAAGATTTTCCTATATCCACCCCCTCCCTAAACTCTTATTTACTTAAGGTATTTTGTCAAATAACACCCCTTTAAAAACCTAGATCAATTACTTTAAAATTGGGATTAAAAGACACTTACTCCTTGGAAGAAAAGTTATGACCAACCTAGATAGCATACTGAAAAGCAGAGACATTACTTTGCCAGCAAAGGTCCGTCTAGTCAAGGCTATGGTTTTTCCAGTGGTCATGTATGGATGTGAGAGTTGGACTGTGAAGAAGGCTGAGTGCCGAAGAATTGATGCTTCTGAACTGTGGTGTTGGAGAAGACTCTTGAGAGTCCCTTAGACTGCAAGGAGATCCACCCAGTCCATTCTGAAGGAGATCAGCCCTGGGATTTCTTTGGAAGGAATGATGCTAAAGCTGAAACTCTAATACTTTGGCCACCTCATGCAAAGAGTTGACTCATTGGAAAAGACTCTGATGCTGGGAGGGATTGGGGGCAGAAGGAGAAGGGGACGACTGAGGATGAGATGGCTGGATGGCATCACCGACCCAATGGACGTGAGTTTGAGTGAACTCCGGGAGTTGGTGATGGACAGGGAGGCCTGGCGTGCTGCCATTCATGGGGTCACAAAGAGTCAGACATGGCTGAGCAACTGAACTGAACTGAACTGAACTGAATACATAACATGGAATGTACCATCTTAATTTTTTTTAGCCACACCTTGCAGCATGCAGGATCTTAGTTCCCCAACCTGGGATGGAAACTGTGCTCTCTGTATTGGGAGTGCAGACTCTTAACCACTGGACCACGAGGAAAGTCCCTGTCTTAACCGTTTTTGAGCCTAGGCTCAGTGACATTAGGTAGCTTCACATGTTGTGCAACCATCCCCACCATTCATCTCCAGGACTTTATGTTCCCAAACTGAAACTCCGTATTCATTAAATACCCACTCCCCACCCCACCCCCAGCCCCTGGCCCCCACTTCCTGTCTCTATGGTTTGAGGTCCTCTAGGGACCTCCTGTGAGTAGGATCAGGCAGTATTTGTCCTTTTGTGACAGGCTTCTCTCGCTGGGCATCATATCCTCAGAGTTCATCCATATTGTAGCAGGTGTCAGAATCTTCTTCTTTTTTAACATTGAATAATATCCCTTTTCTTGGGTGGACCACATTTTGTTGAGCTATTCATCCACCAATGAAAACCCCAAACCAGTTACCTAAAAAACTTTTTATATTGGAATAATTGTACATTCACAAGAAGTTGCAAAAAGTGTACAGACAGATCTGTATCCTTCTATCATATTTCTCCAATTTCTCTTACCTGGGTTACATATCATATAATGTTACAATTTCAAAACCAAGTGACTTATGTCAGTGTGATTTATAGACCTTATTCAGATGTCAACAGTTTGTCATTATTCACGTCTATGTGTCTATCATATCTGTTTATGCAGGGTTTTTTCACCTGTATAGATTTTTGTAACCACCACAAAAATGAAAAGTCTTCAGTAAGTTTATTTTTAAAAAGAAACTTTGTAAGAACTCTGCCATGAATGGAAAGTGGCTATGAGCGGCTAGAAGACAAACTTACTTTAAAATAAAGTAAATAATGTCTAGATGGTATAGCTGGATACTGTTGCCTGCTGAAGGTAGGCAAACAGTACTCTGTGTTTATCAAACAAAGGGATTAAATGTTGAGGCATAAACATATGTTAGCATCAACTGAGCCCCTCTTTTGTAACTATTGAGAATTGAAAAGAGTAAATAGATTTCTCGCCACACAGCTAAGTGAATGCAGGTCCACCTCACCAAAAAATGTTCTCCTTAAGGAAATGCTATATCAGCTTATTAAATCTTCACAGAATCCCTAAGAGGGAAGTACTATTATTTCTCATCTCACAGGTGAGAAAACTGAGGCTCAAAGAAGTGAATTCACTTGCCCATGGTCACACAGCTTAGGAATGGGAGGAACTCAGAATTCAAACTCAAGTCTGTCTGACTCTCAAACCAGAGGTTTCCGCAGCCCTGGGAAGTCAGGACTGGGAACCCCCGGCCTGGAACTCCACAGTCCCCTCCCATTCATTGGAAACTCAGACCCTCCAGGTATCTGAGGTCTTGTCTGCCCAAGAGAAATGGTTTCAATCCAGCCCAGTCTCCTATAGCCCAGACAGGAAGACTGGGGCCCTCAAAGGAGGTCATATCACCAAAGGCCCCCAAGGGAGCTGAGTAGAGTCCGTGGGGGCAGGTGTGCAGCTCTTGGCCTGGATCTGGGAGGCTTCAGTGTGTAGCTTTGGCAGTGTCTGGGTAGAAGCTTGGAGTCAGGAGCCTGCTTATGTGCACATCTTGGTGTCCTCACCTTGCATGCTGTATGCAAAGGACTGCCCTCTGCCTCACTTTGCCCATCTGTAAAGTGAGGATGGTGATCTAACATCACCAGTATTTAAAACTACTGTTCCAAGGAACAGTCTCCCTAACTCCCACTCCTAGGGAGCAGGGAAGGGAGGCCCCCTTTTCCACTCCCCCTTGCCCTCCCTGGATGGTGCCAGCCCTTCTGCTTATGCCCAAGGCAGCTGCCACCACCTCACAGGCAGGCTGTCCCTGGTGCAACCAGGGCGCCGTCCAGCAGGTTTTTCCTCCTCTCAACCTGCCTGCCGCAGGGCACTCCGCCATCCTCTCCCCGCCTTGGCTGGGCCTGTCCCTCTGTAGGCTCAGATGCTGCTCTCTGCCAGGCGCAGCCAGCGGGTGGCAGGTGAGGTGTCGAGATGCCCAGCATCTTCGCTTACCAGAGCTCCGAGGTGGACTGGTGTGAGCCCAACTTCCAGTACTCACAGCTGGTGGCCGAATTCTACAACACGGTGAGGCGCCGGGTGGGAGGGCTGGCAGGACAGAGTCTCAGCTAACAGGGGTTCAAGCCCCAGCTCTTCCACCTCCTTGCTGGGAAATCCTGCTCCAATGGCCTGCCTCTCTGGACCTCGGTTTGCTCATCTGTTAGGCAAGGCTTGCCTTGCTGGGTTTCATTCACTAGACTGTCTCTGTTTGGCATGAGCCTCGCAATAGTGACCTGAAAAAGAGTCCTCTCTGCCCTCCTGGAGTGGAGGATACAGAGGCTACTCCAGGCATTCATAAGCCAGGGTGATGGTGCTGTAAAGGGAGGTGCAAAGGCAGCTTCAGAGAAGCCAAGAGGTGGCTTCTGAGCCAGTGGTGGAGGGGTGGATCAGGGAGGACTTCCTGGAGTAGGTGGTTATGTCTACTTTATTCTCAGCTATACTCTCAGCCCAGGGTGACTAAATCATCTCGGTTTACTGGGACAGTCTTGGTTTCAGCACCATAAGTCTTGTGTCAGGAGACCCTTCAGTTTCAGGTATAACAGGATGACTGGTCATCCTTTCCCCAGCCCTTGCTATGGGGGCACAGCAAAAGAGCTCAAAAATCCTGTGTCAATGGATGTGTCAATGGCAGTGACATTTAACTGAAGCTTGAAAGATGTGCGTGAGCAAAGACATGTGCAGCTATGCTGTCCTGTGTGGGCTGCTGGGGACATTTCCTGGAGTCCCCAGGATGGTGGGTAATGAGGAAACATCCTTTACTCTGTGCCCTGCACATAGTACATGCTCAATAAATGATGAACATGCAATCTTGCACGTAATGGCCTTTATTGAGCACTTACTGTGTGCCAGGCATTGTCCTAAATATTTTGCCTGAAAAACCCCATTTAATCTTCCCTAGGAATTAGGCACCACATATAAACATCCCCCAGAGGAGGGCATGGCAACCCATTCCAGTATTCTTGCCTGAAAAATCCCATGGACAGAAGATCCTGATGGGCTATAGTCCATGGGGTTGCAAAGAGTTGGACACGACTGAAGCAAATTAGCATGTGTGCATAGTATATGGAGTTAGTTAATCCCATTTTCCAGGTGATGAAACAGGCATTCAGGGAGACTGAAGGATATGCCCAGGGTCACCCTGGTACTCAAATGTGGGATTTGAACTTGACACATCCAGGAGAGGCTTTTTTCTTGGAGAGGGGGAAGCTCAGTGCCACGATACCCAAGTTGCTCTGACTCTGTTACCTTTGACCTCAGCACTTTCGAAGCTGGAGCCTGAGAGTTTGAGAACCAAGGCATCCTTGCAGTTTCCCCAGCATTTGAGGTACTGGCCCTTCCTGGCCCTCAATGGCCTTTCCTTATAAAATGGGAGGGGGCTGAATATGCCAATGCCTAGAGGCAGAGAAGAGGGTTGGGGGTTCTGGAACCCTCCTCTCTGCATTCCCCAGCAGTCCAGAAAGTCCCATCTCCAGCCCCACCCCACAGAAGGCATGGAGAGAGGGCTGGCTCAGGTGTGGGCTGCATCCGGATCCATGTGCTCTTGCGCAAAATTCCTCTCCATGCTATCCTTCTTCAACCTGTCTTTTTTTTTTTTGCTGTGCTCTTGGGCTTGCAGGATCTTAGATCCTGGACCAGAGATTGAACCGTACCTATTTGCAGTGGAAGCACAGTCCTAACCACTGGGCCCTCAGCCCGTCTCTAAATATGGAAAATTGAAGAGCTTGTAGGTAACTCGCCAAGGCTGTAGGTCTAAAAACCGATTCTGGTCATGACACATATTCCGACAGATTTCTACATCATCAGCATCCAATACCTGCCTTTCCAGATACTTATCAGACAGAAACAAAAGTGTCACCAGACAGTATTCGCCTCGGGCATCTTTTTTGTTTTTTTCTTTTTTGGCTGTGCAGCTTGTAGGATCCTAGCTCCCTGATCCAGGGATCGAAAGTGGGCTCTGGCAGTGAAAGTGCCAAGTCCTAACCACTGGACCACTAGGGAATTCCCTAGGATGTCTTTTATTCTACTCAAAAGGCTTTGGCAAATAGATCAGGGCATGGGGAAATCAAATCTGAGTTGTTATAGAAGAGACTTTCTCCTCCAACACACTTCCGAGTTCCCTAACCCCATCACTATAGCTAATAAGGCATATACTTCGGGGATCCACAAACTTCTTTTATATATACATAATTTTATGTATTATTTTTGGCTGTGGAGGCTTTTTAGTTGCGATGAGCAAGGACTACTTTCTGGTTGCGGTGCTGAGCTTCTCATTGCAGTGGCTTCTCTTGTGGAGCACGGACTCTAGGGCACACAGGCTTGAGTAGTTGTGGCTCGTGGGCTCAGTAGTTGCTCCAGAGCACAGGCTCAGTAGTTGTGGTGCACAGGCTTAGTTGTTCTGCAGCATGTGGGGTCTTCCCAGATCAGGGATCCAATCCGTGTCTCCTGTATTGGCAGGCGGATTCTTTACCCCTGAGCCATCAGGGAAGCCCCCACAAACTCTTTTTATGAAGACCAGATAGACAATGTTGTTTAGCTAAGTCATGTCCAACTCTTTGGCGACCCCATGGAGTATAGCCTGCCAGACTTCTTCTGTCCATGGGATTCTCCAGGCAAGAGTACTACAGTGGGTTGCCATGCCCTCCTCCTGGGGATCTTCCCGACCCAGGGATCAAACCCAGGAATCAAATCCGTGTCTTCTGCATTGGCAGGCAGATTCTTTACCATCTGAGCTACCTGGAAAGCCCAAATAGACAGTAGTTTTGGATTTTGGGGAGCCACATGATCTCTTTCAAAACTACTCAATTCTGCCCTTGTAGCTAGAAATCAGCGAAGATGATATGTAAACAAAAGAGCATGGCTGAATGCCAATAAAACTTTATTCGTGGACACCAAAATGTGGATTTCAAGTAATTGTCACGTGTCACAAGATATTGTCCTTGTTTTAATTTTTGAAACCTTTTTTTTTTTTTTTTTTTCTGGGATGTTTCCCAACCAAGAATGGAACCCTTGCTGCCTGCAGTGGAATCTGAGTCCTAACCACTGGACCACCAGAGAATTCCCTTTTTGTGACCTTTTAAAATTGTAAACATCATTCTTAGCACATGGGCCATACAAAAGACAGTGGGCTGGATTTGACTCAGGGGGCTGTAGTCTGCTTCCTGTTCATATAAGAAGTTTTTCTTTTGTAAAGCCCAAATAGAAGACAATTTATTTTTTTCTTTTTGGCCTCTCAAATCAGGAGTTAAAAATGAGTTGTTGTTTTTTTTTTTAATGAATGTGGGCACACTCACATTCTGTGGCCTCCTTCGAGCAAGTTGACAACTCGTGTCAAGATATCAATTTACAGGGACTTCTCTGGTGGTTCAGTAACTAAGACTCTGTGCCCCCAATGCAGGGGGCCCAGGTTCGACTCCTGGTCCAGGAACTAGATCCCACAGGCCACAGCTAAAAGTTCAAATGCTGCAACTAAGCCCTGGTGCAGCCAAATAAATAAATATTTTAAAAAGACATCAATTTACAAATCAACTTTACCCCTGACCCTGCCATTGTACCTCTAGGAACTTTCACCAAAGAGAGAATCCCTATGGCTGGCAAAGTTTGTGTATAATGTCACCTCTGAGACATTTGCAATGGCAATAAATAAGTGAATAAAAAAGAAGCCATAGAAAATTCCCGGCAGTTTGGTGGTTAGGACTCTGCGCATTCACTGAAGAGTGAAGTGAAAGTGTTAGTTGCTCAGTTGTGTCAGACTCTTTGCGACCCCATGGACTGTAGCCTGCCAGGCTCCTCTGTTCACGGGATTTCCCAAGCAAGAATACTGGAGTGGGTAGCCATTCCCTTCTCCAGAGGACCTTCCTGACCGAGGGATGGAACCGGGGTCTTCTGCATTGCAGGCAGATTCTTTACCATCTGAGTCACCAGGGAAGAGGACTTGGATTTAATGCCTGGTTGGAGAACTAAGATCCTGTAAACTGCATAGCCAAAAAAGAAAAAGAAACCATAACATTTTCACCAATCTGTGTAGTGCTGAATACATGTCAAAATACTAGGCAGCTATTTAAAAGCATGCTTTTGATCTAGGTATGTAAATGAAAGACGATGTAGAAGAAAAAAAATTTTTTTAATATTTATTTCTGGTTGCATCAGATCTTAGTTGTGCCCATAGGCTCATAGCTCAGTAATCGCAGCGCTTGATCTTAGTTGCCCTTAGTATGTGAGATCTTAGTTTCCCAACCAGGGATTGAACCTATGTCCCCTGCGTTAGAAGGTGGATTCTTAACCACTGGACCACCAGGAAAAGCCCATGAAAGAAAATTTTAAATCCATTCACATGGATTTCATCACAATCCATTTAGGAGTCATAACTTGTAATTGGAAAACAATGCTCTCTGAAGAATCTTTTGCTTTCTTGTTGATCTGCTGGAAAGGAGCTGTGAGCCTGGAGTTGGTAGAGGCAGGGCCCAGCTGAACACAGTCAGGGTATAGAAGAAGGATGTGCTGGAGGACTCGGCTCAGGTTTCTGGAGGCTTCATGGAGGAGGGCACCTAGGAGTTGGGTTTTGAAGGAATAATAGGAGCTCACCAAGGCTGGTAGGAGTCTGGGAAAGGGAGCAGAAGAGAAGAAAATGATGTGCTAAGTCTTAGAAGTAAAAGAGGGACAACCAGTTTGGGAAGGTGTGTCTCTGTGCCCAAAATATGGGGCTAGATAAAGATGAAGGTTTTTTAAAAAATTAATTAACAAATTTTATTTTTGGCTGTGCTGGGTCTTCGTTGCTGCTTGGGGTCTTTCTCTGGTTGCAGCGAGCGGAGGCTACTCTCGTTGCCGTGTGCGTGTGCAGGCTTCTCATTGTGGTCGCTCTTCTTCTTGCTGGGCACGGGCTCTAGGGCACTCAGGCTTCAGCAGTTGTGGCCCATGGGGCTTAGTTGCTCTGTGGCATGTGGAATCTTTGTGGACCAGGGATCTAACCCATGTGCCCTGCATTGGCAGGTGGATGCTTACCCACTGAGCCACCGGGGGAATGCATGGATGAAGTTTTCAATACTGAGTTGGAGTGTTTGAAATTTTTCCTGTATTCATCGATTGGCTCATTATGCATTCAGCAAAAATGCTGTAAACCAACTTGTGCTGGGTGATTCCAGGTCCCAGAGAGGCTTAGGGCCCCCAGGCTGTGGAGGGGGTGGTTCAGAATTAAGAGTGGACTCCTCCCAACCCCATGGTTAGCTCGTGACTAAGGGAGAAAGAGGGCTCCCGAAGTAATGGTGGGGAACCATGGGGTGGGGTGTGACACCTCTGTTTGGTGGGTGGGAGAGGGAACCTCGATGCTTAAGGAATAGTTAATGTTCTCTAAAGTGGATGAGTCAAAGGAAACAGCATATGCCAAGGTCTTGAGGTGAGAGACAAGAACTGGTAGCTGAAAGCCAGCACCTAGGCTGCCTGCCCGAGGGGGTGGGATGGAAGGTGAGAAAAAGGGCTGGTGAGGTTTCCAGAGGCCAAGACAAAGCTCTCACGCAGAAGAGTCCATGCGCCATTGTGCAGGCACTGGGGAACCATGGCAGACCTGGGAGCATGGGGGACTCCACACTGTGGGGGTGGCTGGGACACCTGATTGCGTTTCACAGTCTGGCCAGGAGTCTGGAAGTGTGGTCCAGCTGTGACAGAGCGTGGTGGGAGGGGTTGGGATAGGATGAGCATGGTGTGTGGTGCGTGGGCCACCCCAGTCAGTGCCTGTTTGCTTTGGCTTGGTGGCCTCCTTCTGGGCTGCTGTTAAGTTGGGAGAGTTTCAAGTGGTATAGGGAGATGTTTCAAGGCTCCTCCACCCTGACTTTAACTCCCAGAGGCAGCTGTGCTGCTGAAATTTCTTCCCTGGGATCCTGCCAAAGTTTCAGAAGCTCTGCATCCCATCCTCCCTAGAAAACTCCCTCTCAGATGATCAGATCCAGAGCAGTGGGATGGCGTGCCTGCTGTGGGGAGCTGCATGGGCAGGTGGGAATGAGTAGGGCGAGTCTGGTGGGGGGTGGGTATTGAACTGACAGGGAGATAAGAGCCAGGAGGTTGCCAGCTGCAGTACCCACACCTCCATCAGCTTCCTCACCTCCTCTTCGGACAACCTTGGCATGGCTGGCCTCTGCAGTGTGCTAATAACTCCCGTCTCTCTCTTCCCTGGATGCGTGTGACTCAGGCACAAGGCCCGCCCCTCTCTGAGCACCTGGCTGTGACTGACAGGTCCCATGAGCTCAAAACCACACCTCCTTCTTCTGCCTTTCTTCTCAACATTCACAGCAACAGCAATTTCTTTCCTTTTTTTTTTTTTTTTTGCTTCATTGCACATCTTGCAGGATCATATTAATAGTTTCAGGGACCAGGGATTGAACCTGGGCCCGGCAGTGAACGCGCTGAGTCCTAACCACTGGACCGCCAGGGAATTCCCACAGCAACAGCAATTAATTCCAGAGCACCTCTGGTATGCCAGGCCCAACAGAAACCGAGGAGGGCATGGTTCCTGCCCTCAGGGAAAGCAGATGCCATGAATAGGATAATTGCACACCTGAAACTGATGAGAACGCCCCTGCTACATCCCGGTCCCAGACTCAGTAGGTCCCTCTGGATCTCTCTTCTCCTTCGGAGAAACAGGCATCGGTGATCCCCCCACCCCCCACCACTGGCCTCCTAGAGCTGACGCCGGGGTAGACTGAAACGACCCCTTTATTTCCCTCTTCATTCATCGGAAACTGATGGAACCAGGCACTGCTCCAGCTCCAGGGACACAGCGGTGATCAAAGCAGACAGAAATGCCTGCTGTCATAGGGCTGGAATGGGTCCTCCCCAGTGGCTCAGCAGGTAAAGGACCTGCCTGCAATTCAGGAGACAGAGGAGATATGGGTTCAGTCTCTGGGTGGGGAAGATCTCCTGGGGGAGGAAATGGCAACCCATTCCAGTATTCTTGCCTGGAGAATCCCTTGGACATAGGAGCTTGGTGGGCTCCAGTCCATGGGGTCACAGAGAGTTGGACACGACTGAGTGTGCACGCACGGGTGGTGGGGTTGGTGTCCTGGGAGATGGAAGCACTAAACGAGACTGAAGGGTATAGGGTGCCAGGTTGTGGTATGTGCTAGGGAAGAAAAACTCATTCATTCATTCCTCCTATCCAGCAGATATTGACCGAGCGCATGCATGGTGCTCAGTCATGTCTGACTCTTTGGGACCCCATGGGCTGTAGCCCGCCAGGTTCCTCAGTCTGTGGGCTTTTCCAGGCAAGAAGACTGGAGTGAGTTGCCATTTCCTACTTCAGAGGACTGAGTTCCTATGCAACAAGGGGGTTTCTGTGGGACGCTGGGGCTTCCCAGGTGGCTCGGTGGGTAAGGAATCTGCCTGCAGTGCAGGAGATGCAACCTACTCCAGGGTTTTTGCCTGGTCAATCCAAGGGATATATATATATATAGATAGATACACACACACAAAGAATATATTCACTTTCACTTTTCACTTTCACGCATTGGAGAAGGAAATGGCAACCCACTCCAGTGTTCTGGCCTGGAGAATCTCGGGGACGGGGGAGCCTGGTGGGCTGCCATCTGAGGGGTCACACAGAGTCGGACACGACTGAAGTGACTTAGCATAGCATAGCATAGCATATATGCCTCACTACTTGTGGGATCTTAGCTACCCCGCTAGGGATCAAACCCAGGGCCCCAGCAGTGAGAATGCAGAGTCCTAACCACTGGATCACCAAGGAAATCCTTTTCCATGTTCTTTCCCATTATGGTTTATTATAGGGTATTGAGTATGGATCCCTGTGCTGAAAATAGGACCTCGTTGTTTATTTTATATTCAGTAGTATGTATCTATTAATCTTACACTATAATTTATCCCTCCTGCTCCCCCAGCCATGTTTCTTGATTTGATTGATTCAACAAATTCTTCTGGAGTGCCTACTGGGTGCCCAACTTGAAAGGCATTAGTGACACAGCTGAGGATAAAACAGGTGTTTTCTGTCTTCATGGAAGTCACAGTAGGTGAAGTCGTGCCTTGGAAAGAAGCATGTTTTTAAAAAATATTTATTTATTTAGGCTGCTCTGGTCTTCATTCCTGCACATGAGCCTTCTTTGGGGGTGATGAGTGGCGGTGGTGGGGGGGTACTCTTCATCGTGGTGCACAGGTTTCTCGTTGCAGCGGCTCCTCTTGTTACGGAGCACAGATTCTATAGCATGGACTTCAGTAGTTGCGGCTCTGGGCTCAGTAATTGTGACTCGGACTTAGTTGCCCAGTGGCGTGTGGAATCCTCCCAGACCAGGGATCGAACCTGTGCCCCTGCATTGGGAGTGTAAGACTCTTAGCCACTGAACCACCAGGGAAGTCCCGGGGCTGTGGTTTTATCCCAGGATGGTGGGTAAATGAGAAAGGCTGAGATGAGGTGAGGCGTTAATTCAAGTCACTCTCCTTCCTTCCTCCCTCTCCTCCTTCCCTTCCCCCATCTCGCTCCCTTTCCTCCTTCCAGCCCTAAGGAATCCAGCCACATCCACTTACCAGATGCCCTGCCAGATTTTGATGATCCAAACAGCAAAGCATTCTAGAATAATAGCTGCCCCATGGCACGCTGCACAAGCGCCAGGCACATGTACGCACTATTGACACATATTCTTTTTTTTTTTAATCTTTATTTATTTGGCTGCATCAGGTCCTAGTTGCAGCATGCAGGATCTGTTAGTTGGGGCTTGTGAACTCTTATTTGCCACATGTGGGATCTAGTTCCCTGACCAGGGATCATACGTGGGCCCCCTGCATTGGGAGTGCCGAGTCTTAGCCACAGGACCACCAGGGAATTCCCCTGACACATATTCTTTGTGTGTATTATTCTCTACAAAAATTTGCTGGGCACCTACTGCACGCCAGGCACAGTTCTAGACACTGGGGGCTGGCAGCAGTGAACAAAACTGCCCAAACCCCCTGGTCTTGCAGCACTCAGTTCTCCAGTCCTCACCGTGGTGCTCAGAGATAGGGCCTGTGGGTTTTGTCTTAATACTTGTTTATTTATTTTTGGCCGCCCAGGGTCTTCGTTGCTGCTCCGGCTTTGTCTAGTTGTGACAAGTGGGGGCCACTCTCTCGTTGCAGTGTGCTGGCATCTCATTGCAATGGCTGCTCTTACGGCAGAGCAACCAGCTGTAGGTGGTGTAGGTTCAGTAGCTGTGGCCCACGAGTCGAGTTGCTCCTCAGCATGTGGGATCTTCCTGGACCAGGGATTGAACCCCTGTACTGATAGGCAGATTCTTAACCACTGGACTACCAGGGAAATCCCAAGGCCTACATTTTATAGAGGAGGAAAATGAGGCACAGAATAACCCCCAAACTCTGACTGGATACCTGGTAAAAGGGAGGGACTTTGAGGGTTTTTTATTTCTTTTTTTGGCCATGCCATGTGGAATGCAGAATCTTAGTTCCCTGCCCAGGAATCAAACCCATGCCCCTTACAGTGGAAGTGTGGCATTTTAACCACTGGACCACTAGAGAAGTCCCAGGGACTTTGTTTCAGACACTGGTGATATTCTTGAAGGGAGGGTTCCCTGATGGCTCAGATGGTAAAACAAAAAAAATCTGCCTGCTAATGCAAGAGACTGGAGAAGACTCTTGAGAGTCCCTTGGACTGCAGAATCAAACCAGTCAGTCCTAAAGGAAATCAACCCTGAATATTCATTGGAAGGATTGATGCTGAAGCTCCAATACTTTGGGCACCTGATGCGAAGAGCCAACTCATTGGAAAAGACCCTGATGCTGGGAAAGAGTGAAGGCAAGAGGAAAAGGGGGCTGACAGAGGATGAGATGGTTGGATGGCATTACCAACTCAATCAACATGAGTTAGAGCAAATTCTGGGAGATAGTGAAGGACAGGGGAGCCTGGCCTGCTGCAGTCCATGGGGTCAAAGAAAGTCAGACATAACTTAGTGACTGAGCAACAACAACAACAATGTCCTTGAGCACACAGATGGTACTGAAGGGGTGGATGATTGTTGAATGAATGAATGAGTGAATGAATGACTGAACTGAGGTGAAGTCACCTTCCGGGGCCAGGACGCAAGCAGTCCAGCTCATGTGTGTGAGAGTTCAGGACTGGCGGTAATCTCGGGCTGGTGTCTTGCCCAACTCTTGGAGTCTGGGTGGGGCCAGTGATTGGGAAACTTGGGCTCTGATTCTATCAGAGACTCCAAAGCCACTTGGAGCTTATTAGTCACAGGCACCGCCCGTCACTGAGTCCTCATTCTACACACTCAAGGACGTTCAGAACCCCTACCTTCATTATGTAGGCAGCTGAGCTTGGAGTATCTGTACCAATAATAAGCCTGATATTATTATCTCCTTCAATCATAACAAGAGCAGCAGCAGCCTTTACTATTTCTTGAGCTGAAACCATGTCCCCAGCAAGGTAGCTTTTCAATGCCTGGCCTCATGCACCCATCATCCCTTGCCAACAGCCTTCATGGTAGCATCGCTGTTGTTCTTGTCCAGTCACTCATTGTGTCCAAATCTTTGTGACCCCATGGACTGCAGCACACCAAGCTCCTCTGTCCTTCACCATCTCCTGGAGCTTGCTCAAACACATGTCCATTGAGTCAGTGATGCCATCCAACCATCTCATCCTCTGTTGTCCCCTTCTCGTCCTGCCTTCAGTCTTTCCCAGCATCAGGGTTTTTTCCAATGAGTCAGCTCTTTGCATCAGGTGGCTAAAGTATTGGAGCTTCTGCTTCCGTAGAAGTCCTTCCAATAAATATTCAGGGTTCATTTCCTTTAGGATTGACTTGTTTGATCAAGAGTTTTCTCCAACACCACAGTTCAAAAGCATCAGTTCTTCAGCACTTAGCCCTCTTTATGGTCCAACCCTCACATCTGTACATGGAAAGACTACTGGAAAAACCGTAGCTTTGACTATTTGGACCTTTGTCAGCAAAGTAATGTCTCTGCTTTTAATACACTGTCTAGGTTTACAGTAAAATAGGAGAGGACCATCAAAACCTAGACAGCATTGATGGTGCATGAATTTTACTGGTGCACGAAAGGGGGACTCAGAGAAATTAGATGACACATCCAGGAAACAGGGGAGCCCCCCTTTAGTCATCACCACACATCTAGTCCTCTTGTTTTTCTTTAAATTTTTTAAACATTTTTTATTAATTTGTTTGGCTGCACTGGGTCTTAGTTGCGTTTTGTGAGATCTTTAGCTGTGGCATGTGGGATTGAGTTCCCTGATCATGGGTGGAACCCAGGCCCCCAGCATTGGGAGTGCAGACTCTTAGCCACTGGACCACCAGGGAACTCCCATCCTATCTTTCAAAGCACGGGGTAAAAGCAAACTTCAGAGGTGTGCAACCTTGGAGACATCACTCTACCTCTCTGAGACTTAGGTTCCACATTGCCAAACAGGAACTAGAAAGCCTGGCCTTGATGGGTGTGTGAGGATTAAGAACGATCTGTAAAGTCACGTGCTCAAAAGATTAGAAAGTAACTAGAAAGTAATTAGAAAGTTATAGCACCTTCTATTCAGAACTTTCTAGATGCAGGACCCTCTGCCAAGTATTTTTTAAAATTCACTACTTTTTTTGACTGAGCTGGGTCTTTGTTGCGGTGCCCAGGCCTTCTCTAGATGTGGCATGTGTGGGCATCTCTTCTTGGGAGCATAGGCTCTAGGTATGTGGGCTCAGTTACGTTGGTGCCACTCAGGCTTAGTTGCCCCTCAGCATGTGGGATCTTCGAGGACCAGAATTGAACCCATGTCCTCTGCACTGGCAGGTGGATTCTTAATCACTGGGCCACCAGGGACATCCTTGCCAAGTGTTTTCCCATGTGTGACAGGTAAGTCCATTTGAACTGTTTTGAGAGCCAGTCAATAGGAGATCACTCTCCTCTTTCACCTTCATTAAGAAACTGTTTAGGGATTCCCTGGTGGCTCAGTGGTGAATTCCCTTGCCAGTGCAGGAGACACAGGTCCAATCCCTGATCTGGGAAGGTCCCATACGCCTGGGAGCAGTTGAGACAGTGCGCCACAACTGTTGAGCCTGTGCTCTAGGCCCTGGAAGCCTACACACCACAACTACTGAAGCCCGAGCTTGGAGCCCTTGCTTTGCAACAAGAGAAGCCACTGCAATGAGAAGCCCATGCACCACAACTAGAGAAAGAGCCCAGAAGCAGCAGCAAAGATCCAGCACAGCCATAAATAAATACATAATTTTTTTTTATAAAAAAGAAGCTCTTTAGTTCCTCTTCAGTTTTTGGTATCAGAATGATATTATGTGCATATCTGAGGTTGTTGCTACTTCTCCCGTCAGTCTTGATTCCAGCTTGTGATTCATCCAGCCCCGCATTTTGCATGGTGAAATCTGCATAGAGGTTAAATAAGCAGGGTGACAATATACAGTCTTGTCATACTCCTTTCCCAATTTTGAACCAGTCAGTTGTTCCATGTAAGGTTGTGACTGTTGCTTCTTGACCCACATACAGGTTTCTCAGGAGACAGGTAAAGTGGTCTGGTATTCCCATCTCTTTAAGAATTTTTGCATTTGTTGTGATCCACACAAAGGCTTTTGCATAGGCAGTGAAGCAGAAGTAGATTTTTTTGGTATTCCCTTGCTTTCTCTGTGATCCAACAGATGTTGGCAATTTGATCTCTGATTCCTCTGCCTCTTCTAAACCTAACTTGTACATGTGGAAGTTCTAGGTTCATGTATTGCTGAAACCTAGCTCAAAGGATTTTGGGCATAACCTTGCTAGCATGTGAAATGAGTGCAATTGTACAGTTGTTTGAACATTCTTTGGCATTGCCCTTCTTTGGGATTGGAATGAAAATTGACCTTTTCCAGTCCTGTGGCCACTGCTGAGTTTTCCAAATTTGCTGACATACTGAGTGCAGCACTTTAACACCAATATGTTTTAGGATTTAAAATAGCTCACCTGGAGTTCCATCACCGCTACTAGCTTCGTTCATAGTAATGCTTCCTAAGGCCCACTTGCTTCACACTGTAGGGTGTTTGACTCCACACCATCGTGGTTATCTGGGTCATTCAGTAAGACTTTTTTGTACTGTATTCTGGCTCCTGAGGTTATAATGGAGAAGGCGGAAGCCACAATCCCTATTCTCAAGACTAGATGTAGCAGGAGACCCAGATAGTTCTAGAACAGCAAGACCAGGGTCAGAAACATGGGACTGCATGGGACACAAAGGAAGACCACCCTGCCCCTGCCCTGTGAGCTTAGGAAGGCTTTAGGAAGAAAGCAATCCCCAGGCTAAATACAGAGTCAACTACTCTGGCAAAGAGGGCTACATGGGAATGAGAGCCTTACAGGCAGTGGGAAGAGTCTGAGCAAACTCAAGGAGGTAAGAAGTAAAGTAGGAGCTGAGTTATTCTTTCCACCCAGATTGCACAGTTGAAGGTGGGGAAAGGTAGTTACGGAGGGAATGTGTAAGCCAAGTTAAAGAATCTGGATTTGATGTGTGGGAATCACAGATGTGTTCTAAGTGGAGGCTTAAGAGTTTGGGAGGCTGGATGGCTCAGCATCTTCAGGCACGCTTGGTTTCCCCAAGGGCTTGCCTGTGGCTGAAGATGGAGGGGACGTCAGATTTGTGTGGGGTTTTTGCCCATTCAGTATCCATGGCTCCATTTCCCCTTCATCAGCCACCTGGTTATGGTCTCGGTGGGATGCTCACTCAAAGTAGGATCAGATGTGGCCCAGGCTACACTCGCCAGACTTTTTTTTTTTTTAATTCGGCTATGTCAGGTCTTAGTGGTAGCATGTGGGATCTCCCGTTGCAGCTCATGGACTCTGCGGTTGTGATACATGGGCTCAATGGTTGTGGCGCGTGGGCTTAGTTGCTGTGTGGCACATGGGATCTTAGTTTCCCAATCAGGAACTGAACCTGCTTCCCCTGCATTGCAAGGTGGATTCTTAACCACTGGACTGCCAGGGACATCCCCACTCTCCAGAATTTGAAGTTTGGGCCTGCACAGAAGGACTGAATACAGTTGTTTTCATTCGTACCCAATATTGCCCCCTGGAGAGACTGTCTATTAAAGGGCCAAAGCTATTCCGGGTTCTGGTTTTCTTGTCCTCTGCAATTCCTTTCATTACCGAGCTCCTTGTAATAAATGAATGAAAGAACAAATACATGAATAAATAATTTGGTCAATTAAATAAGTAACCACACACGTGCACACACACACAGTTTATATTTATAGTTTAGTTCATCAGAATCACTTTCTGTTGCTTGCTACGAAAGAACCCCAGCTAATATACCACTGCTGCTGGATTCATGGGGCTCAGCCTGTAGAGAGCTACCTTACCACTCCTGGGCATATATCTGGAAAAGATAAAAACACTAATTAAAGATGCATGCGCCTCTGTGTTCATAGCAGCATTGTTACAATGGCCAAGACATGGAGACAACCTAAATGTCGTTTGATGCCTGCATGAAGAAGATGTGGAACATACATACAATGGAGTACTACTCAGCCACAAAAACAAATGAAACAGGACTTCCCCCATGGCCCAGTGCTTAAGAGTCTGCCTGCCAATGCAGGGGATGTGGGTTCGACCCCGGATCAGGGAACTAAGATCCCTCATGCCGTGGCACAGCTAAGCCCATGTGCTGCAGCCACTAAAGTCCCCACACACCTAGAGCCTGTGCTCAGCAGCAAGAGAAGCCACTGCCACGAGCAGCTTGTGCGCTGTATTGAAGAGTAGCCCCTAGTCACCGCAACTAGCCCCCATTGCGCACAGCATTGGAGACCCAGCGCGGCCATAAATGAATAAAATTTTAAAAAAAGAATGATACTTTGCCATTTTCAGCAACATGGATGGACCTAGAGATGATCATACTAAGTGAAGTAAGTCAGACAGAGACAAATATCATGATATCACTTACATGTGGAATCTAAAAAATAATACAAGTGAATTTATTTACAAAACACTCACAAAGAAAACAAATTTATGGTTACCAAAGAGGATGGATACACCAGGAGCTTGGGATTAACAGATACAAACTACTCCTATGTAAAATAGATCAATAAAGACCTACTGTATAGCACAGGAAATCACATTCAGAATTTTGTAATTACCTATAATAGAAAAGAATCTGAAAAAGAACAAATATATGTATAACTGAATCACTTTGCTGTACACCTGAATTTAACACAATATTGTAAATAAGCTATACTTCAATTAAAAAAAAAAACTAACTTAAGCAAAAACAAAAACAAAGAAACAAACAAGAGGGGGAAAGAGAGAATATTGGAAAGATAGTGAGATGTGTTAAAAAATGGAAAGATGAGTTGTTTTAGGAAGGCTGGGACCCACAGTAGGTCTGCAGGATTCAGCAGATGTGCAAATACTGTCCTCAAGCATTCGCTTTTTTTTTTTTTTTTCCTCAGCCTTGTCTTCTCATGGGTGGCAAAATAGTTGTCACGTCTTAAGTATCATAACAATATCCCAGGGCCTCTGTAGAGAGTTGTCAATGGTGCAACTCCATCTTGGTAACTCCCAGGCTTTGTGCCTGCTCCAAGTTTCAAATTCCTAAAGGAGAAAGTCTGATATCCTGCTTTGGCATGGGTATCTATTCCAGTGGGGTAGGGTTTTGTGATATAGACAGGGCAAGTTGGGGGTGGGGCGATCTCTGTGTTCTAGGGTAGCTTCTGTGAACTGGGCGGCCCTCCTGGAGATGTGTTTGACCTTGTCCATTGATAAACATCAGAGACTTTGACATGGAAAACAAGGACGTAGGTGGGACCATGGGCTGGGAAACCAGTTTGCCAAGGCTGGGTTCTTAAATGGTGACCTTTGGGCTCATCCATCATTGTCCCAGGAGAGCTTTGGGTTCTGCTGGAATCAGGAGGGCTCCTATCTTGGGAACCTGTACAGGTGACCAGGACCTAGGCTATAGATGCTGACCTTGTATCAGGTGAATGATTTTCCCCATACCCGCCACTGTGCTCTGTTTTTTTGTTTTTGTTTTTTTTAATTTGGCTGCTTCAGGTCTTAGTTTCAGCGTGAGGAATCTTTAGCTGTGGCAAATGGAATCTAGTTCCCTGACCAAGGATAGAACTCAGACCCCCTACATTGGGAACTCAGAGTCTTAGCCACTGGACCACTAGAGAAGTCCCTGCTCCCTATATTTCTTTTCTTTTTTAGTACTTATTTATTTGGCTGAGTTGAGTTTTAGTCACAGTCTTAGTTCTGGCATGCAGGATCTTTTGTTGAAGCACATGGACTCTCTAGTTGTGGTGTGCAGGCTCAGTAGATGTGGGGGCTTAACTGCATGTGGGATTTGAGTTCCTTGACCAGGAATTGAACCTATGTCCCCTGCATTGCAAGTGAAAGTATTAATTGCTCAGTCCTGTCTGATTCTTCCACAACTCCATGGACTGTAGCCTGACAGGTTCCTCTGTCCATGGAATTCTCCAGGCAAGAATACTGGAGTGGGTAGCCATTCCTTTCTCCAGGGGATCTTCCCAACCCAGGGATTGAACCCAGGTCTCCTGTATTGCAGACAGATTTACCAAGGAAACCCCCTGCATTGCAAGGTGGATTCTTAACCACTGGACTGCCAGGCAAGTCCCTTCAGGCTATTTTTTAGAAGCGAGTCACTAGGCCAAGGCCATTTCATGACCACTATGTTTGCATTTCAGTCCATAGGAAGTAGAGAGCAAGCCTCAAGAACTTGCAAGCAAGCAAGCTTCTCAAGAACTGACCTGGAAGTTATCTTGATAGATTCATTTACAGTCCTGTCCTGTGGGCTAGAGCAGATCACAAGACCACAGTGAGCTGCAAGGAAGGCTGGGGAATGTAGTCTTTAGTTGAGTAGTTGAATGCCCAGCTCAAACTTGGGGGACACTGTTGCCGAAAGGAAAATGTAAGTAGATAGTCTTCACCATGTGCACTGAATGAATTAAGGAGCCCACAGAGTAATGGATGGAGTAATGGATCTACCAATGAGTGGTTGACTGGTCAGCTGGAAGATGGATAGACCCTGGGTCAGTTCACTGCCTGAGAGATGGCTGCTGACCAGCTGGATAATGAGTAGGGGCGACCGTGCTCGGCCTCCTCTGTCTGACAGCCCTTCACTATGCTTTCCCCTTCCTTCTCCAGTTCAGCAATGTCACCTTCTTCATCTTTGGGCCCCTCATGACATTTCTGATGCGCCCATACATCCAGCAACGCTCCTGCTACATTTATGTGATGTTCGTTCTCTTCACAGTCACAGGTAGGTGGGGACATTGGGACAGGGTGGGGGGCAAGAGGGACAACACCCTTGACCACCTGCCTTTGTCTCTCCCTCCAGGACTGTTCTCCATGTACTTTCACATGACGCTCAGCTTCCTGGGCCAGATGCTGGATGAGATCGCTATCCTGTGGCTGCTGGCCAGCGGCTACAGCATATGGTTGCCCCGCTGCTATTTCCCCGCCTTCCTAGGGCAGAACAGGTCGGGCAGGGGCCGGCCCTCTGTCAATCCTACCGGAGCCCACCTATCCTTCAGACCCTTTGGAATCCCTCCCCTCAACACACCAGGACTTTTTCCTGACCCTGCCTGACCTAACCGGACTTCCAGGCACCCATCTTCTGAGCATACTTGGGACCCTGGAAGTCCTCCCCTGGTTGTTGTTCAGTCACTCAGTCATTTTGACTCTTTGTGACCCCATGGACTGCAGCCCCCCAGGCTTCCCTGACTTTCACCATCTCCTGGGGTTTGCTTAGACTCACGTCCTTTGAGTTGGTGATGCCATCCAACCATCTCGTCCTCTATTGTCCCCTTACCCACCTGCTTATTCTTCCTTTTATCCCACCTGGAGAGTTGAGACCTTCTCCAGAGCCTTTCTGAGCCTACTTTGGGGTCCCAGGCGAGTGTGTGCTCAGTTGTGTCTGACTCTTTGCGATGCTATGGACTGTAGCCCACCAGGCTCCTCTGTCCATGGGATTCTCCAGGCAAGAATACTGGAGTGGGTTGCCATTTTCTTCTCCAGAGCATCCCAGGACTCCATGCCTAAGCTTACCTGGGGCCCAAGACCTCTTCCCTGAGTCTGTCACCTGGTCTCTCTGGCATCTTTCGTTGGATCCTCTTGGGTCCCCTTTTTGTTGACTTGAGACCCATCTGAATCTCTCTCCTGACTCTGTCTGACCCACTTGAGCCTTCCAGGCTGTTGCTGCTCTTTAGTCACTCAGTCGTGTCCAATTCTTTGTGACCTCATGGACTGTAGCCCGCCAGGCTCCTCTGCCCATGGGATTCTCTGGGCAAGAATACTGGAGTGGGTTACCATTTCCTTCTCCAGGGGATATTCCTGACCCAGGGGTGGAACCCGGGTCTCCTGCATTGGCAGGTGGGTTCTTTACCACGGAGCCACTGGGGAAGCTCAAGCCTTCAGGATCTCTCTCCTAATAGTTTCTGGGACCCCTGGTGCTCCTTCCTTAATCCCACCTGGCTCACCTGAGACTCTTGCCTGAATTTACCTGGGCCTTGGGACCCTCATCTGACCTTTTTTACTGAGCCCACCTGGGAGTCTTAAGACCTTTTTCTGACCTCAGCCGGACTTCTCAGAACCCCTTCCCTTTTTTCATCCATCTCAGCCATGAGATTTCCGTGTGACTACCCAAACCCCACAGGAATACCCCTCAACCATCCTCCCCCTGTCTGCCCCCGCCACAGCTGAGCCCTTCTCTTCCTCCAGGTCTCGGTACAGCTCACTGATCGTCATAATCAGCCTGGTCAGTACCTTCCTGTCCTTCCTGAGGCCCACGATCAACGCATATGCCCTAAACGCCATTGGCTTGCACATTATCTACATCATGGTCCGGGAGTATAAGAAGTGGGTGTGACTGCAGGTGCCCAGAGAGGTGGCGCCCCTTTCTCTTCCAAGAACTGTACCCCCCCGCCCCCAGAGAAAAACCTCACCATGTTCCCTTCCCCAGGATCATTCACCAGCTAGGGGCAGGACCAGGATTTGAAACCTAAGGCAGAGTTTGTCCTTCTTCTCTGAAAACTGCCAAACACACATACAAGTGGAGAGCGTTGTATCATAAATCTTCATGTGCCCACTAACCAGCCCCAATAGCATGTTACCAACCTGTGTTCCTTTTTTCTTCTTCTTGGCCACATGGCATGTGGGATCTTAGTTCCCCAGCTAAGAATGGAACCGGCACCCCTTGCATTGGAAGCTCAGAGTCCTAACCACTGGGAAACCAGGGAAGTCCCCAACCTGCATTCTCTATCCCCCTAGATTTCATATAATGTCACCCATTAATTGTTCAGGGTTTCACTCTCCTGATAAAAAAATTATCATTTTTAACCCATGCTAGGTCTTGGCAGGCTAGAGAAGGAACTCCCAAATGGGACCATTTAAAGAGAGTTATATAAAAGGGTTGCTTACAAAGGAGAGGGCAGACTGTGGGAACATCACTAGAGATCATTTAGAATCCCTCTGTTAGTACCAGTGGGACTCCATGCTCATCAGGAGACCTGGGATGGGGAGTGATGGAAAGGAGTGATTGCAAGAATCTGGAAGGAGAGAGGTAGCAGAGAGAGTCTTCTTGGCCAGAGCTGTGACCTTCAGTTGTTGGTTACAGTCCTGCCTGAGCCAATCCCAGGGGGAGGTTGTGTGGGCTTCCAATCGGGTAAGTCAATGATTTCCAGTTGGGTTGGCCAACAGTTTCCAGTTGGGATGGCCAATGGTTTTCATTTGGTTTGGCCAATGGTTTCCAGTTGGGTTGACCAATGGGGAGCCCCAGCAAGGAATCAAATGGTGGAGGGAGGGTATTATTGGAATATTTATTTCCAGGTCCACATAACTCAGCTCCCCCACCCCATACCCTGCCAGCCCTTGAGGCTCAGGGCTGGGTGGAAAAAGGTAGCACAGGATCTAGAGAGGTGAATGGAAGATGCTTCCTTAGAATAGCATCTAAAAATAATACCCAGTTTGCACTGACCGTTCCTCAGTTTCCCAAAGACGTCGTCTTGTGCTTGGTCTTGTTTAAATCAGAAGACAAACACAGTCCCTCAGGTCTTCCTTCTTTTATAGCAGTCCTTTCCTCCCTCCCCCTTTCTTCATGCCTCTGGTTTGATAACAGAAGCTCAAAGATTTGTCCTGTAGTACATCCTGAATTTTGGATTTGGCCAACTGCTTCCTGTGGTGTCTTCCAACCTGATTCCTTTTTTTCTCTCTGTAAATTAATAGATCTAGTTTTAGCTTTAACTTTTTTTTTTCACTTCATGTGTGGCACTGGGTGTCGCTTGTTCCAGCCCATTAAGACCTCATGATGAGTGGTCGTCCTACATTTAGTGCCATTTTGTTTGATCTGTGGATTCAGATGGTGTCATCCAGATCCCTCATTATAAAGTTTTCTACAGCCCTTTCCCCTAATGATTTCAGCAGCCATTTCATGTTGTCTCCACCCATGATCTCCTTAGAGGGTGCAAAAGGGTGATTTTCAGATTCTATTATTCCTTCTGCATTAATTATCTGGAGTCCATTCATCCAGACAGAAGAATGTTTGCTCATCAATCTTGAAATATAGTTTGGACAGGAAAGACAGGATAGGGCGTTAATTCTTTCCCTTTTAAAAATTAATTTCCAGAGCAACGAGTTGGTGCCTCAGCCATCTCTGGCAAGGACCCATGAGAGTTTTGTTTTTGTTTTTTTTTTTAAGCACTATGAACTCATGGACATTTATCTCTGAAGTGTTTCAATCCATTGCAGTCACTATGCTATGTTTTTAACTTTTTATTTTGAAATAATTACAGGCTCAGAGCAAGCTGCAAAAATAGTACACAGAGTCTTGTGTACCCTTCACCCAGATTCTCCCCACCTCCCCCAGAGGCAGCATCTTGTGTAATTACGTGTGTGTGTGCATGCTAAATCACTCAGTCATGTCCGACTCTCTGCGACCCCACGGGCTATAGCCCACCAGATTCCTCTGTCCATGGAATTCTCCCAAGCAAGAATACTGAAGTGGGTTGCCATTTCCTTCTCCAGGCAATCTTCCCAACTCAGGGACTGAACTTGAGTCTCCTGCATTGGCAGGCAGATTCTTTACCATCTGTACTCAAATTTTACCAATTCTTAGGTGTGGTTTTGTTTTGTTTTGGTGTTCAGACTGTCCTCTTTTAGAATAGCAGGCAGGGCTTGCACTTTTACCCATGAAGGAGTTATTGCCTCATTAATCTCTCATAAGCTCTTTCCCAAGAGACATTGGGTTAGTTCTGCGGTTGGGGAAACACATATTCTAATCCTGAGTTGTCCCATGACATGGGACACCCTCCCACACACTTACACACATATTCTCAGAGCCACGTGGACATAAATCCCCATGCACCAGCTCACAGGTGCACATACACTTATACCCCAAAGCACAAACACAGAAGGGCTTGTTGGTTGCAGCTTCTGTATTCTGATAAACCTGATTCAGACCCCACATACTGGCTGTGTAACCTTGGGGTGGGGTGTGGGGCATACTTAATCTCACATGCCTCAGTTTTCTCATCAACAAAATGGGAACAATAGCATTGCTGTGAGGACCCAGTATCTTGTAAGCAGTCCCCACATGTTAGCATGGTTCTGGCCCCTCCCCCACCTTGCCCCTTGATCCTTCCCTCCTCTGAGCCTCCTCTCCTGGAATGGAGGAATTTCCCATCAGCCCCCTGGGGCTCTGCTAGGTGAGTCAGGCTCTGATCTCCCTTCTTCCCTCCCTAGGACCAAAAATAAGGAGCTCCGGCATCTGATTGAGGTCTCCACGGTTATATGGGCTCTCGCCTTTACTAGCTGGATCAGTGACCGCCTGCTTTGCAGCTTCTGGCAATGGATTAATTTCTCCTACCTGCACAGCATCTGGTAAGCATTTACCCTATGGTCTTGGGCTCTAGGGGCTTCTCTGGTGGCTCAGACAGTAAAGAATCCACCTGCAATGTGGGAGACCTGGGTTCACTCCCTGGGTCAGGAAGATTCCCTAGAGAAGGGCTTGGCAACCCACTCCAGTATTCTTGCCTGGAGAATTCCATGGACAGAGGAGCCTGGCAGGCTACAATCCATGGCGTCACAGAATCAGACATGACTGAGCAACTAACGCTTTCACTTGGGTCCTAGAAGCAGAAAATCTCAGATGCCAGAGCTTGGAGCAGGAGCCTGGGGGAAGCGGGGGCAGGCACAGATACTGGGATGTGTGTGTATGTCTTGGGGGTGTGTGGTCAGGAGATCCCTTTTTATGGCCAGGATCCAGGAGAGGTCAGGAGAAGTGGGGCTGGGGCCATCAAGCTGACTGCTGGGGCATCTTTTCCCCCTCTCCACCTTGTCACCCAGGCACGTACTCATCAGCCTCACCTTCCCCTACGGCATAGTCATCCTGGCTCTGGTGGATTCCGCGTACGAGATGCCGAACAAAACCCTCAAAGTCCGCTACTGGCCTCGGGACACTTGGCCCATGGGGCTGCCCTACGTGGAGATGGGTGATGACCACAAGAGCTGCTGAGGTCCAATAGGGCTTCTTGATCACCCGACACCTACGCACCCACCCAGGACCGCGGGCTGAATTGGGAGACCGAGAGACACTCACAGTTCTGCCCTCCGGCTCCCTCTCCCCTTCATCCTGGTCCTCCGTGCCCCCATTCCGAGGCAGGGGATGGACTTAATGACCTCTCTGTGCTGCAGTCTGATAACCCTGGAGCTCCCCTCCATGACCCGCCCCCATCCTCTTTCACTTCCTCTTCCAGGTTTACTGTTTCACACGACCTGGTGGGGCTGGATCACTGAGCCGCTGTGCTTCTGTGGCAGCCACTGGGAATGACCTCAGGCTGGAGCTTGGTCCCTGGGCATCATATAAACAGTGGTGGTCACTGTGAGACTTTTCAGACCTGTCTTTGGCTGTGCAATGTCACTGATACTTGGGAGGCATCCTAGAGAATGGACATGTTTTCTGGTCACCTTACACTCAAGCATGTGCGCTAGTGGTAAAGAACCTGCCTGCCAATGCAGGAGACGTAAAAGACGCAGGTTCTATCCCCTGCGTCAGGAAGATCCCCTTGAGAAGGAAATGGCAACCCACTCCAGTATTCTTGCCTAGGAAATCCCATGGACAAGAGGAGCCTGGAGGGTTACAGTCCATGGGGTCTCAAAGAGTTTGAACACGACTGACGTGACTTCATGTGCATGCAGAGACCTCAGGGATCCTCACATGCTCACACATGCTCCCACGGACTTACGGGCTGGTAGCGTTGGAGCCTCATGGAGGCCTGGACTGGGTGACAGGGGTGCTGTCGGGGCACGTGCATCAGGACAAGAGCTGCGGTGGCTGCTTTCTGTGTGCTGTGCTTAGTCACTCAGTTGTGTCCGACTCTTCCTGATGCCATGGACTGTAGCCCACCAGGCCCCTCTGTCCGTGGGAATCTCCAGGCAAGAATACTGGAGTGGGTTGCCATGCCCTCCTCCAGGGGATCTTCCCAACCCAGGGATCAAACCCAGGTCTCTCTCATTGCAGGTGGATACTTTACCATCTGAGCGACCAGGGAAGCCCATGAATACTGGAGTAGGTAGCCTATCCCTTCTCCAGGGGATCTTCCTAACCCAGGAATCGAACCGGGGTCTCCTGCATTGCAGGCAGATCCTTTAGCAGTTGGTACCAGGGATGCCCGTGGTGGCTGGTACAGGCTCTCAAAGTGAGAGGACAGAGGGAGGAGGGTGGTTTCCATGGTGGTTAAGAACTCAGGGCTTGGAGTCAGGCAGATGTAAATTTGAATTTTGCTCCACCATTGGGCTTCCCTGGTGGCTCAGAGGTTAAAGCGTCTGCCGGGACTGTGGGAGACCCGGGTTCGATCCCTGGGTTGGGAAGATCCCCTGGAGAAGGAAATGGCAACCCACTCCAGTACTCTTGCCTGGAGAATCCCATGGAGGGAGGAGCCTGGTAGGCTACAGTCCATGGGGTCACAAAGAGTCAGGCACGACTGAGCGATTGGACTTTCCTATTTGTATTTTCTGAGGGAAGTGGTTTTTTCCCCCTCTACCTCTGAAGTTCAAGGACCTTGGCTGTAAAGCATTCCTTCCTTCCTTAGATTTCTGTGTAGATAAAACAAGATAACATATGTAAAGTTCTTAGAATGGGGTCTGGCAAACATCCACCCATCTACTCATCCTTTATCTGTCTATTCATCCATCCATCCATATATTTATTATTCATCCTTTCATCGTCCATTATTCTTACATCTATTCCTGTATCCAACTGTTAACCATCCTTCATTCATCCATCTACTTGTCCACTTCATGCATCCATATAGCCATCTTTTCACCATCCATTAATCATTATTCTTCCATCCATCTATGTATTCAACTGTTAACCATCCTTCATCCATCCATCCATCCATATTCAGCCGTCTTTTTACTTATCTGTCCAATTCATTCAATCACCCTTCCATTCATCTATTTCCCCACCTGTTCATTCCTTCCTTCCTTCAGTCATTCATTCATCTCTTCAACAACTGTATACTGAATTCCTACTATATGTTTGACACCAGTCCTCATATAAGACAACAAAGACATGCAAAGAACCTGCCCTAATGAGTAGGCACACATTAGATAAATATAAAAGAGGCAACTGCAGTCATGGATGGGTGAAAAAGATAAAGCACAGTGATGTTCTCAAAGATCATGCCCTTTCATATGGGTGATCAGTTGGGAAGTGCACTTTCCAGCTGAGCCCTCAGTGAGGAGGGAGCCAGCCATACCTAGAGCTGGGCAAGACCATTCTGGGCAGGAGGGAATCACAGGTGTCATAGAAAAGCATCCACTTCCTACTCCCCTTGTCTCTATCTATAAATGCGTGGCCATGATTTGTCCGCAGATTCAGTCTCCTGCTGACCACTCCATGCAGCCTCCTCTTGGGGCATGGAGTCAGTGAGTAGGTAGGAAGGAGGACCAGTGAATCATCCAGTTTGTAATTCTAACTCACCGTGGGGCCTTGGCAAGCCCCCATCTCCATCATGGAGGACTCGTGGTGGCAAAGGACAAAATGTTCAGCTCTAGCTGGCTGGAATGACAAAATGATAATCAGCACATATACTTTTGAAGTTAAAGATCAGACTGCAGGTATGGCTGGATCTAGGCTTTACTGTTGGCTCAGAGAGTAAAGAATCTGCCTGCAATGAGGGAGACCCAGATTCGATCCCGGGGTCAGGAAGATTCCCCTGGAGAAGGGAATGGCAACCTACTCCAGTAATCTTGCCTGAAGAATCCCAAGGACAGAGGAGCCTGGCAGGTGACAGTCCATGGGGACGCAAAGAGTGGGACATGACTGAGTGACTAACACGTTCACTTTCAGGCTTCAAATGATGTCACCATGGCTGAGCTTCTCTACCCTGGAGCGCCCCATGGGTGGAAGTGGCTGTGAGCAATGCCAGGTTTATAGCCTTCCAAGATGAGAAGTATACACTGAAGCTCCAAGAACACATGAAAAGATGCTCAACATCATTAGTCTAGTAGGAAAATGCAAATCAAAACCATGAATATCATTTCACATCCTCTAAATTGGCCATAATTTTTTTCTTAAGCCAGGAGGTAAGTGCTGATGAGAACGTGGAGAAATTGGAACCCTTGTGGGTTGCTTGTAGGAATGTAAAATGGTACCACACAGTGGAAAAGAGTTTACCAGCTCCTTAACAAGTTAAACAGAGTCACTATATGATCCAGCAATTCCACTCCTAGGCATATAGACCAAAGAATTGAAAACAGGTATCCAAAGAAATATTTGTACAGAAATGTTCATTGCAGCACCAGTTTTTTCTTTTTTAAAAAAATAATTTTTTTCAAGTATAGTTGATTTACAATGTTTTGTTGATTTCTGCTGTGTAGCAAATAATTCAGTTATATATATTATTCTCTTTTAAACATTTTAACTGGAAGATAATTACTTTACCATGTTGTATTGGTTTCTTCCATACAGCAACTTGAATCAGCCATAAGTATACATACGTCCCCTCCCTCTTGAACCCTCCCACCCCCAACCCTATCTCACCCCTCCAGGTTGTTAGAGTGTGTGATGCAGCAACTTCCCACCAGTGACCTATTTTACACATGGCAATGTGTATGTTTCCACGCTGCTCTCTCAATTTGTCCCGCCCTTGCCTTCCCTCCTGTGCCCACAAGTCTGTTCTCTATGCCTGTGTCTCTATTCTGCCCTGCAAATGGGTTCATCAGTACCATCTTGCTAGGTTCCATATATGTGTATTAATATACAGTATGTATCTCTCCTTTTGACTTACTTCACTCTATAACAGGCTCTAGGTTCATTCACCTCACTAGAACTGACTAAAATTCATTCCTTTTTACGGCTGAGTAATATTCTGTTGTATATATGCGCCACAACTTTATCCATTCATCTGTTGATGGACATCTAGGCCGCTCCCATGTTCTAGCTATTGTAAATAGCATTACAGCACTGTTGATGAGAGCCAAAAGGTGGAAATTACCAAAATGTTAATCAATGAATAAACAAAAGTAGTATATCCATACAATGGACTATCATTTGCCTTAAAGAGGAATGAAGCACTGACACAGGACACGATATGGATGAGGCTTGAAAACATTACACTCAGTGAAAAGCCAGACACCAATGGGCATATAGTCTATGATTTCATGTATGTGAAATGTCTAGAACAGGCAAATCCATAAGGGAAAAAATCAACCAGATTAGTGATTGCTAGGAGCTGAGAGGGGGCATCCCAGGTGACACTCGTGGTGAAGAACCTGCCTGCCAATGCAGGAGACATGAGACTCGGATTCAGTCCCTGGGTGGGGACGATCCCCTAGAGGAAGGCATGGCAACCCACTCCAGGATTCTTGCCTGGAGAATGCCATGGACAGAAGGGCCTGACAGGCTACAGTCTATGGGGTCACAAAGAGTCTGACACGACTAAAGTGACTTAGCACACATGCACACCGGGGCTGAGAGGAGGAAATGGGGAGTGAGTGCCCATAGGTATAGGGTTTCCTTTTGGGGTGAAGAATATGTCTTGGAAAACTAGATAGAGATGATGGTTATACAACATTGGTAAGGCTCTAGTTACTTTTGAATTGTACACTTAAGTATAGTTTATGATTAATTTTAGGTTAGGTAAATTTCACCTCAGTTAAAATTTACTAAAGTCTTGGTTGGTGTTAGGTCATGTCCCCGCTCCTCCCAATCAATTCCAGTAGCCAGAAGGATGCAGCTGTTTGATTAGCCAGACTTGGGCACGTGCTTCCTCTGCAGAGGGAGGGAAGCCTCAATCTGACTATGACTCTGATCTGGGGGGAAGAGGGGACGGGTAGGAGTTGAAATCCAGTATTAAGCCCGTGCCTGTCATGAGCTGGCATCCTCCAGAGGGGCTGCTATTTAAAAACACACACACATTCATATTGGCCCCCAGGGGGAGCCCTCGGATCGAGGACTGTTGCCAGGGAGAAATAAAAAGGAGAGGGGCTTCCCTGGTAGTCAAATGGTTGAGTTCGCCTGCCAATGTAGGGGACATGGGTTTGATCCCTGATCTAGGAAGACTCCACATACCATGGAGCAACTAAGTCTGTGCACCACAACTACCAAACCTGTGCTCTTGAACCTGGGAGCTGCAACTACTGAGCCCCTGGGCTGCAACTATCAAAGCCCAGGTACCTACAGCCTGAGCTCTGCAAGAAGAGAAGCCACCACAATGAGAAGCCCACAGGTTGCAATGAAGAGTAGCCCCCACTTACTGCAACTAGAGAAAGCTCGGCAATGAAGACCCAGTGTAGGCAATAAATAAATAAATAAATTTTAAAGGAGAATGATGCTAAGAGAGAAAAAATTGCAAACGTCCAGTGTAGCACCCTTTTCTGGGGACACACCTTGTTGCACATAATTTTGGTCTGCTCCAGAACCAATAATGGGACTTCTCTATAGCTCAGCTGGTAAAGAATCTGCCTGCAATGCAGGAGGCCTGGGTTTGATCCCCGGGTCAGGAAGATCCCCTGGAGAAGGAAGTGGCAACCCACTCCAGTATTCTTGCCTGGAGAATCCCGTGGACAGAGGAGCCTGGCAGGCTAGAGTTCATGGGGTCGCAAAGAGTTGGACACGACTAAGTGACTAACGCACACACACAAAACCATTCATGGCCCCATTGCCTATAGGATAAGAGCCAAGTGCCTCAGTGTGACATTTAAGGTCTGCTCTGATTTGAAGGCAATGGCACCCCACTCCAGTATTCCTGCCTGGAAAATCCCATGGACCGAGGAGCCTGGTAGGCCGCAGTCCATGGGGTCGCTAAGAGTCGGACATGACTGAGCGACTTCAATTTCACTTTTCACTTTCATGCATTGGAGAAGGAAATGGCAACCCACTCCAGTGTTCTTGCCTGGAGAATCCCGTGGACAGAGGAGCCTGGCAGGCTAGAGTTCATGGGGTCGCAAAGAGTTGGACACGACTAAGTGACTAACGCACACACACAAAACCATTCATGGCCCCATTGCCTATAGGATAAGAGCCAAGTGCCTCAGTGTGACATTTAAGGTCTGCTCTGATTTGAAGGCAATGGCACCCCACTCCAGTATTCCTGCCTGGAAAATCCCATGGACCGAGGAGCCTGGTAGGCCGCAGTCCATGGGGTCGCTAAGAGTCAGACATGACTGAGCGACTTCAATTTCACTTTTCACTTTCATGCATTGGAGAAGGAAATGGCAACCCACTCCAGTGTTCTTGCCTGGAGAATCCCAGGGACGGGGGAGCCTGGTGGGCTGCCGTCTATAGGGTCGCACAGAGTCGGACATGACTGAAGTGACTTAGCTTTTTTAGCTTTAGCTCTGATTTGAAATGAATCTAGGGTAGGTCTCTGGCATCCCCATTGGACTCTGCTCCAGCTTGGTCTTGTTCAGTATTGCTGTGAGTGGCTGTGCGTACATTTGTGGCTGGCAGGAAACTGGGAGGTACAGGAAGCATTCTGTAGTAGTTGGTCTCTGGGCAGGGGGCCAGAAAGAGGCTTCCAAAAAAAGTCTGGGAGGGCTGAACCGCCTGAAAGGTGAAAGAAAGGTAGTGTAATTAATACCAAGCAGTCCCTTTGGGTGCAAGTAAACTGGAACACTAGAGGGCGATAGAGACCTAGTACAGCAGTTCAGTTACAGACTGAGCCAAACTCACCACTTCCAAAACGTTACATTCTACTTCTGGGACTCCTGCTTCCATCTCACACTTTGTAACAAGTCTGAATGACATATATCAGTCATGCATGCTGCCAAATGCTCAAATTGCTATCTGCTTTTTGTTTCTTTAGATCTACTCCCTTTGCTCACACTGATGTATTTGCACAGGAAACATTGTGTCACTTCCAAAAGTCACTTGTCACAGATACAAAATAACCATAAAACTAGATACAGTAACAACAAAAAGTTATTAACTGCAGCTCAGTGATTCTTAACCCAGTCTGCACATAGAATCTCCAGCTGATTTTTTAAAAAAATTTTTAATTGAAATACAGGTGATTTATAATATTGTGTTCGGAGAAGGCAATGGCACCCCACTCCAGTACTCTCGCCTGGAAAATCCCATGGACGGAGGAACCTGGTGGGCTGCAGCCCATGGGGTCGCTAAGAGTCCGACACGACTGAGCGACTTCACTTTCACTTTTCACTTTCATGCATTGGAGAAGGCAATGGCACCCCACTCCAGTACTCTTGCCTGGAAAAACCATGGACGGAGGAACCTGGTGGGCTGCAGTCCATGGGGTCGCTAAGAGCGACTGAGCGACTTCACTTTCACTTTTCACTTTCATGCATTGGAGAAGGAAATGGCAACCCACTCCAGTGTTCTTGCCTGGAGAATCCCAGGGATGGGGGAGCCTGGTGGGCTGCCATCTATGGGGTCGCACAGAGTCGGACACAACTGAAGTGACGCAGCAGCAGCAGCATAATGTTGTGTTAATTTCTGCTATATAAAAATGATTCAGTTAAACATACACACACACACACACACACATATATATACACACACATTCTTTTAAAATTTGTTTTCCATTATGGCTTATTGCAATATATTGAATCTCTACTATACAATAGGAGCTTGTTGTTTACCCAGCTGATTTTAAAGACATGTTGGAAGAGGGCAGAGATGCAGGTAAAAAATTGGTGGTTACCAGACGGAAGGTGAGGAGGGCCAAAATAGGTGAAGGGAATTAAGAGGTACAAGCTACTAGATGTAAAAAAAAGTTACAAGGATGTAATATATAGCACAGAGAATATAGCCAATATTTTATCATAATCTTATATGGAGTATAATCTATAAAAATATTGAATTACTATGTTATACATCTGAAACTAATATTGTAAGTCAACTATCTGACTGCTGTGCTAAGTCACTTCAGTCGTGTCTTTTTCCAACCCTTTGGACTATAGCCATAACCTTTATGCTCGTCTATGAAGGAGTCCTTTTTTAAGTTTTTTTTTTAAGCACTTATTTTTATTTATTTGGCTACACGAGGTCTTACTTGCAGCACATGGGATTTTCGATCTTCGTTGTAGCATGTGGGATCTTTAGTTGTGGCATGCAAACTCTTTTGTTGCAGCATGTAGGATCTAGTTTCCTGACCTGGGGTTGAACCTGGGCCCCCTGCATTGGGAGCGTGGAGCCTTAGCCACTGGACCACCAGGGAAGTCTCATGAAGGAGCCTTTGAATGTGGATGGGCTTAGAGTATGGTGGAAGTGCCTCCATGTGACTTCTGAGGCTAGTTCATCCAAGGCAATGCAGCTGTCTGTTATTTGGCAGGGGGGCGGATACCCACTCTTGGAACCCAGCCACCACCATGCTGTGAGGAATCCTAAGCCACCATGTGCAGGAGCCCACATGGAGAAGAACCAACAGCTGGCACCAACTTCCTGGCGTGATAAGTGAGTTGTGTTGGAGAGGTTCTTCATTCAGCCTCAGTGAGTTCACGTCATGAGGGGCAGAGATAAGCCGTTTCTGCCAAGCCTTGCCCAAATTGCAGATGCTTGTAACATCTGGATAACGTGTGTCAATCACGCATGCATGCGTAGTTGCTCAGTCGTATCTGAATCTCTGTGACCCTATGGACTGTAGCCTGCCAGGCTCCTCTGTCCATGGGATTTTTCAGGCAAGAATACCGAAATGGGTTGCCATTTTCCTCCCCCAGGGGATCTTCCCGACCAAGGGATTGAACCTGAGTCTCCTGTGTCTCTTGCATTGCAAGTGGATTCTTGACTCACTGAGCCAATGGGTTATCAATCATGCATTCTGCTCAAATTATTATTTGCTTTAAGTTTTTCTTTAAATCTACTCCCTTCACTCACACTGATGTAAATAGGGAACAATGTGTCACTTCCAGAAGTCCTTTGTCAAACAGATAAAAAACAATCACAAAAATTAGATACAATAACAACAAAAGTGTTATTAACTGCAACTCAGTAATTCTTAACCCAGTCTGCACAAGAGAATCCCCAGCTGAATTTCCAAAAAGAGGGATGGGTGACCTGGTCCTTTCTTACTTCAAATGAATGAGACCCAAATCTCTGAAGGTGACTGGGTCCCAACAATAAACGTTTAGTGTTATTCCAAGTCACTCAGTTTAGGGTGGTTTTTTATATGGCAGATGACAACCAGAGTAACTTTGTGCACAATGCCAACTTCTAAATTTGTTGTTGCTAATTTGCTAAGTTGTGTCTGACTTTTTGTGTCCACTTGAACTGTAGCACACCAGGCTTCTTCCTATGTCCTCCACTATCTCCTGGAGTTTGTTCAAATTCATGTCCATTGAGTTGGTGATGCTGTCTAACCATCTCATCCTCTGCTGTCCTCTTCTCCTTTTGCCTTCAATCTTTCTCAGCATCAGAGTCTTTTCCAATGCTTCAGCTCTTCGCACCAGGTGGCCAAAGTATTGGAGGTTCAGCTTCAGCAACTTCTAACAATATCTAAACATTCTACCTTCCTCTGAAAGAAATAAGGGTTCACCTTCAATGCCATTCAAGTCAGCCTCAGTCCTACTCTCTCCCTACCAGGAAGTCTTCTTTGATTTCCTTACTCAGGAAACGTGTAGAGATGCTCTCGTGGGGGAGGCTGCTGATAGCGCCCGCCTACTAAGCAGGCACTAAGACACAGGTGGCAGATATGTAGTTCTGGACTCTCCATGGGTCCCTGGCTCTGGAATATACTGAACATGGGACATTGGACATTGGACAATGTAATAACCTCATCTGAGCTTCAGTTTCCTCACCTGTAAAATGGGGGCAACGACACCTACCTCTTGATAGTGTGATGATTAAATGAGTTTAAAATTCATCCTCTGGAGCTTGTATACAGCAGGTGTTGGCCAGGATATGGCCATACTAATGAGAAAACAGAGCAGTGCTCTGCTTACCTCCTCGAGGAAGGAAAACAGTTGTTCTGTTTTAGGCAATGGATGCTTTTTTTTTTTTTTTTACTACATTTGACTGTGCTGTGCAACTTGTGGGATCTAATTCCTGTACCAGGGATTGAACCCAGGCCCTTGGTAGTGAGAGCATGAAATTCTAACCACTGGACCACCAGGGAATTCAACATATTTAACATTTTAAAATTACTTTACTATTCTAACTTTGAATGAATGAATGAATTTTTACCTGCTCTGGGTCATTGATGCTTCGAGTGGGCTTTCTCTAGTTGTGGTGAGTGGGGGCCACTGTCTAATTGCAGTGCGTGGGGTTCTTGTTGCTCTGGTTTCTCTTGTTGCTGAGCACGGGCTTTAGGGCACAGGCTTAAGTACTTGAGGCACAAGGGCTTAGTTGCTCCTCAGCATATGGGATCTTAGTTCTCCCAACCAATGATCAAACTTGTGTCCCCTACATTGGCAGGTGACTGTTAACCACTAGACCACTAGGAAGGTCCCAACATGTCTACTTTTCATTATAGAAGCTTCCCATATACAGAAAAGTATAGAGCTCAGTTTGATGAAATCCCGTATGCCCATCATTTAGATTGAACAGTTCTTACATTTGCCATATTTTCATCATCTAGTTTTTAAATTAATGTGTTTTAAAGGCAATTAGCCTGCTGGCATTTTAGCCCTGTGCAGCTTTAAAAAGTAAAGAATTTTTCCACACAACTGTAATTCCATGATCACACCTAACCAATTACAAGTTGAAATATAATCCAATTCAAGTTCAAATTTCCCCAGTGACACAGCTGGTTTGTTCAAAGCTAAGATCCAATGAAGGACCTTACATTACATTTGGTTGTGACACCATCTCTTTGAACTCTGAATGGTTCTCATGTCTTTTCTCCCAGGCTCTTGAGAGTTTCATCTTCTGAATTTGTTCGATTGCTTCTTCTTCTTCCTTTGTTTTCTATTTTTTTCACTGCACCATGTGTGACATCTGGGGACCTTAGTCCACCCAACCAGGGATTGAACTCACACCCCCCCTGCAGTGAAAGCCCAGAGTCTTAACCACTGGACCACCAGGGAAATCCCTTGCCTGATTTCTTCTCATGTGTCACCTCCTATGATCCCCTACCCTCAGTGTTTCCTTTGTAAACTGGAACTAAAGGTATGATTCAAATTAAACATTTGGGGCAAGAATAACTTCTTTTTTGGTGCTGTGTATTGCTCACTGCACCCTAGCAGGAGTTCATCATCTGTTTATCCCACTGCTCTGCTTCTAAAAGTGGTCACTGAACTAAGTTGGCAACAATATGATGCTTCCATGGGAACATCATTTTCCCCCCTCTTTGCATCTAGCAGGCAATCTGTGAAGAGATCATGGTGGAGATGAAGTTATACTCTCCAGTTTCCCATGGACTTTTCAGTTAATCATTGTAGTATCCATGGTCAACTCTCGTCTGCAATGATTAGCTCATTAGGGGTTTCAAAACATTGTTTTTTTTCCCCCCCTGTCATCCTTTTATTAATAACATTATTATTGGTTGGCATCACTGTTTAGCATTATTGTTGCTTATTTTCTCAGTATGACCTCCAACCTCCCCCCCCCCCCCAAAAAAAAAAACCCCCAGGTGGCCCTGCTCTAGATTTAAAAGTATAGTGTTACTATGTACTATGTATGACACTGGCTCTCTTCACAGTTCTTTTCTGGGCTTCCTTTCATTCCAAAGTAACTGATTTTTCGACGTTGCTCTTCATCGCAAAGCACCGGCCACACAAACTAATAAATACTTTTGTGAGCATGCTCAGTCGCCTCCGACTTTTTGCGACCCTGTGGACTGAAGCCTGCCAGGCTCCTCTGTCAACAGGATTCCTCAGCCAAGAATTTCCTCCCCCAGGGGATCTTCCCGACCCAGAGATGGAACACATCTCCTTGTATTACCAGGTGGATTTTTAAATTTTTACCACTGAGCCTGACACTTAAATGAAAAATGGCGGGGGGGGGGGTGGGGTGGGGGGAAGAGGTATCCAAACAAACCAAAATCTCCTGATTTTTAATCTTATAGAAGGAATTTAAAATAATTGCACAAGGGACCCCAAATCGCAGGTAGAAGTCCTAATGTCCAAAAGAAAAGTGGCTTACAAGATCATGAAAAAGACGGGGTGATACGTTTACGTCCGATCTAAACACAGTTTACAAGTCACAGTGAAGGTATATACTTATATATTCATGGGTAAATTAAGAATCGGTTTTTGGAGGGATTGGCATGATAATTTTCGGGAATAAAATGAGAATGTCTTGGTTATGTCAATGTAGCCGGTATCAGATTTGTATCATTCAGACTAGCATGAACTATCATCAAAAGGTACTGTGATAGTCCCCATTTTATTGATGCAAACTGACCCTCAGGGGAGGAAGGGAGTGAATCATGAGAGAGATCCAGGATTGTAAAATTAATCTGTAGTGCCAGAGCCCAGGGCTCATTCCATCACACAGTAGCAACACGTGGCCAGGAAACAAATGTCCCTGGGGATGCCTCTCCAGCGTTCCAACCGCCAGCTCAGCTCGGGCCCAGGGAGGCTCGGGCCCCAGGGATGCTCGGGCCACCGGGCAGCGCCCCCCTGCGCACTAGTGCGCAGGCGCGGCGCGCTTGTCCCGCCCCCGCCCCCCTCCACGTGCGGCGCACACCTCGCGCTCCCTTCTGCTGGGCTCGCCTCGCGCCTCCCTCCCTCCCTCCTCCCGCCCCTCCGGTCCGGGCTTCCCATTGGCTGCGGGCTTCGTCCCTCCGACCGCAGCCCGGCAGGCCCCCACCAGGCCGGAAGTCCCACCCCACGAGTGGCTGTCCGTATCGTCGATTGGCCCAGACGTCTGTCAGTCCGGGCGGCTGGCCCGAGTCGGCGGCGGGGGCCCGCGGTCGGTGCGCGACCCGGGCTGGCGGTGGTTTCCGGTTCCGCGGGGCTGGCGGGCGGGCGGGCGGCCGTGAGCGGCGGCGGCGGCGCCTGACAGACAATGAGGGCGGCGGGGCGGCGCTGAGCGGCGGCGGCGGCGGCGAGCAACGCGGGGCCCGGGGGCGGGGCGGGGCGCCAGCCATGGACAATCAGGTGAGGAACGGCCGCGCCGCCCCAGCGCAGCCCGCGCCGCCCGCCGGGCCCCCTCCCTCTCTCCCTCCTTCCCTCCCTTACCCGCCCGCCCGGCCCGGCCCTCCTCGGTCCCGGCCTCTCCGTTCCCGCTCGGCGCCCGCCCGCCCCGCTTTGTGCGCGCCCACCGCTCCCCCGGGCCTTTATGTGGGGCGGGGGCGCCCCTCCCCCATCCGCGACCCCCACCTGGTTACAACGCCTCAGACTCCCCTGTGAATCTCGGTCCCTCGCTGCCCAGAGCCCCCTGGGATGGCCTTCGCAACCCCGGCCCGGCCCAGATCCCCGTGGGACACCTCTTGTGACCCCACTACAACCCAGACCCCTTGGGACCCTCCTCGGGACCCCAGCCTGGCCCGGATTACCTTGGGACACCCCATGCAACCCCAGTCCGACCCAGAGCCCCCCGGGACATCCCTCCGGACGCTGGCTCAATCATGAGCCCCCACAGGCATCCCCGGGGTCCCTTTAGAGTCCTTTGATCTGGCCTGTACCCCCTTTCCTCTCTGAATCCAGGGCAGTTGGTGTCTCCTGCCCACTCTGGCCCCTTGGCCCTGCTTCCTCTCAAACTCTGTTCTCCACATTAAACCTTTGCTGGGGGTTGAGTCCCTCCAGAACTCCTGGTCTGCAGCCTCCTCCTTTGAACCCAGGCCCACCCTAACCTCTCTCCCCTCTGATCCTGCCCCTGCCTCAGCCCCAGCTGAGCCCCAGCCCTCTTCTCAAACGTCGGCGAGGTCCCAGGCCTTTTCCCACCAGGACCCCGGCCTGCCTTGAACATCCTTCGTTTGGGACCTGGGCCAGCTTCCTCAGCCCCCTCTGCTCTGATCACTCTCCTTTGGGTTCCAGGGACCCAAAGGTCTGTCTCTTCACCTTCAGACCCTCTTTGACCAGATCCAGGGACCATTTCTGCTCTGATCTGGAGCCCCCACTCCCTTCACACACCAGATGCCTCACTCCCCTCACTTTGGGCCCTCTTTGCCCCTGTGACCCTGACGCTGCCCCACATTGCCCCCCAGCCCCTCAATCCAGAGCTAGATCTGGTTCCTGGAACCACAGCTATCCTCCCTGCAGAGACCCCCATGTCTCTTTCCTGATATTCATGGTTGCTCACTTCCTTCTAACATCCCCTAGTCTGGTGCTGTGACTTTGACCTGCTGTCCTCTGCCCAGCTCCTGTATACCCCCATGTTCCCTGCCATCCCCAGCATCTTGGAGCCTCTACCCAGAGACTTGCTGCAAACCCAGGGTGTTCTCCAGCGCCCCCGCCCCCTAGACTCCCCACGGACCCTCTCCCTTTAGTCTGGAAACCCAGAGCCAGTTTTGGTAAATTCAAGCCTAGGACCATTGCAGCTTCCTACATAGGATCAGCTCTCTCTTCACCCTCGTCTGCTGCCCCTGGCTTCCCGGGGCCCGAGGCCAGGAAAGACGGTGTGGGGCTGTGGGGGTGGCAGCTGAATTCCCCGCTTTTAGTGAGGGCAGGTTGGGGCGTCCCTGGCTGCTGGCGCCACTCAGGCGGCTCTGGCTGGTGAGGCGCTGTGTGGCAGTTGGGTTTCAGGGGTGGGGGTGCAGGAGGCATACCCCCATGCCCATCCTGGCTGCCCGGTGGCCCAGGATCACTGAATCCTATGCTCGGGGCACCCTCTCACTACAATTTCACTTCATCCTTGGTGTTGTACCTTTCTCTCAAGAGGTGAGGCATAGTTTATGATAGCTGAATGGGGATTTCTGCAGGGTGGGGTGAGTTCATTTCCCTTGAAGGGATCGAGCTTGAGGCCTCCTATCTGTATTGAGTTAGGAAACAAAATAGACCTTCAGTGTCCACTCTTAAGGCAGCTGGACCCTGGGAAAGTCTTACTGGACACCGCGCAGGTGCAGAGCAGGACTTCTGCCCCTAACCCCACTGGGCCCCCAGGGAGACATTTCAGGTCCATGGACATTCATTCACCTTGTGATGTGGGGGGGCCCTGGCAGGCTGTGGTTGTCTCTGTGAGTGAGACAGGGCAGCGTTCTGGGCTGGCGATGCAGGGAGACAACAGTCCTGCTCGGGGGGCAGGTGAGCCCCCCTGGACCAAAGAGTGCCATCCCACCATTGTCTGGTGTGACAGTTGCTGGCAGTTGTGATTCAAACTTGAACCAGAATGAAAAAGTTGGTTCCTCTGTTGCACTAGCCGTGTCTTAGGTGTTCAGGAACCACCACTCCTGAGGTGCCAGCCACCTCACTGGGCAGCGTGAAGAGGTGACCTTTCCTCCATGGCAGGAGTTTCCACTGGACAGCGCTGCTCCGGATCTTTGCGCCTGCAAGTGCAAGTGAAACCGGCCCCCAGAGGAAGGCCCGTGCCACCCCAGTCCAGTTCTTCGTCTGGGCTGTGTTCTCATGCAAATGTGGGAGGGAGAGGCCCCAGCTCTGAGCCCTGTCCCTTCCTCACGGCCCCAGGGGAGGCAGGAGAGACCGGTGTCCCTTATCGATCTTGAGTGGGTGAGCCAGCTGTAAGCAGTCCAGGAGGACTTCTGCTTCGGGATCTGGTTGTGGGGTTGGGGTGGGGACCCTTTGAATCCAGCATAGTCGGCCTTCTCTGCCTCCCCTGGGATGCCCCTGTGAAGGCCTCAGTGTGACGGGGAACAATGGGTCTTCCCCCCAGGCCTGCTTGCTTTGGGAGATTTTGGTTCTCTTGGCCTTCCTGGTGTGTTCTCTAGAACTTTCTGGCCCAGCTGAGAAAAGAGGGAGTTCTGCATTTGGCTCTGGGCTCCCAGGGAAAAGTCATTCTGGTTCCCTTTGCCCTGACCATACACCCACCTGTCTGATCCCTCCAGCCTCTAGTCTGTAGTTACTCATCTATTTTCTTTGGGATTTGATGGTGGGATTTTCTTTTTGGGCTCTGCAGCTGGTGGGATCTCAGTTTCCCATGCCTGTGTGGTCAGTGGTTAAGTCGTGTCCGACTCTTACCATCCCATGGACTGCAACCCGTCAGGCTCCTCTGTCCTTGGGGTTGTCCAGGCAAGAATACTGGAGTGGGTAGCCATTTTCTCCTCTAGGGGATCTTCTCAACACAGGGATTAAACCCATATCTTGCATCCTCTGCATTGGCAGGCAGATTCTTGACCACCTCGTCGCCTGGGAAATCCATCTTAGTTCCCTGACCAGAGATCAGACTTGTGCCTCCTGCAGTGGGAGCGCAGAGTCTTAACCACTGGCCACCAGGGAAATCTCAGGATTTGTATTTTTTAAGAGGGAATGTGGTGATGTATTTTGTGGGGCAGGTCTTTACTTACTTAGGGGTTATGGCTGGCAGGCATATGATCTACAAAGATGGTGGGGAAGGAATGGGCCTGGCTACAGACTGAGCAGATGCTGAAAAGGTGGGAAAGTTTGCTGGGGGGCTGGGGGCTGCCTAGGGAGCTAGAAGTGGTGTCAGTGTCTGGGGGTCCTGTTCCCCAAAGGCCCAGGGGTTCCTCCCTTTGCACAAGTGTCGGGCCTGGCTGCTGAAGTAGGTGGCCGACTCGTTGAACCACAGGTTGAACTGACGCTCGATAACGCTTCGTCTGCTAAGCCCGGACTTGGGAACAGCTTTCTGTGACCGTGCTCTGCTGCTCTGGAAGGGAGGTGTGTTTCTCACGGTGGAGGAAGGCCCATGTTACAGAGGAGGAGTCGAGGCTAGGGGCATGCTTGGATCTCTCGCTCTTTCCCCAGACCTTTTCCAGAGAACCTCGGGCCAACCCGGCTCTGAAGCTGTCATCTGGCAGGTCGGTCTGCCAGGCTTTAAAGCTGTGTTGTAACGTGCTTGAGAGCGAGGGCCAGAGCCTAACAACTCCCCTTCGTGTCCCCCACAGTTTGTAATGTGAAGTTTTGCACTTAGCTTTACCAACTGTCAGTTTAATGAAAGGGGCTAGGAACCACTCCCTTTGTCACCAGGTCCACTGGCTCAGGGAGAGATGCCTTCATCCAGTTGTTCATGTTCAGAATCTCCCGAGGCTGCTCCCTGGAGAACTTTGGGGTCAACCAGCATATCGTCTACATGTTGGTGGGCGTTCAATACAGATTTAAAGTATTAATATGTCTGGTACCAGGCCTCCCTGTTGGGCTGCTGGAGGTCGGGCTGCTGGAGGTCAGGCTGCCCAGCCCCCTGACAGCCCTGAGGATCATGGGTGTATTTGCTTATCCCCATGGTCTGCATAGGTGGCCCTAGTGGTAAAGAATCTGCCTCCAATACAGGCGATGTAAGAGAAATGGGTTTAATCCCTGGTCAGCCGGGAAGATCCCCCTAGAGAAGGGTATGGCAGCCAACTCCAGTATTCTTGCCTGGGGAAACCTTTGGATAGAGGAGCCTGGTGGGCTACGGTCCATAGGATCGCAAAGAGTTGGACACGACTGAAGGGACTTAGCACGCACAATAGTGGTCTGCTTGCTTATCCTTAGTGTCCAGAGACACATTCATTGAGTCCTTGTCACTTTGTCATTAACCTTGTGCCCCAGGACTGAGGCTGGTCAGAACCAGAAGAGGGTGCAGGGGCGGCCGCCAACCCTCTGTGGGCCAGTGGTCAGAGGCCCAGGCCCTCCTGTGGCTGTTGTGAGAGGTCCCCACCTCTGGGCAGGTGGTCCCTGCTTGAGAGGATTGACACAGAGGGAGGGACAGCTGGAGCCAGCTCTGATTCAGTGGCTGCTCTGGGAGCCCCTGCAGGGCCCCCAGGGAGAAAGTTCTGTGAAGAGTGTTTCCTTTGCGTTTGTGTGGCTGTGGTTCCATGGGGCCAGTCCCCTGCTTCCTCGCATCCCCCTTTGTGGCTGTGTGTGGACCACATGGCCAGTGACCCTGCTGGGTCCAGTCAGACTTGGCAAAATCATCCCAGGCCAATGAGGGGTCCTTCGGTGATTCCTTCTCCTGGGAGGGGAGGGGATTGTGCATCTGAGGGAATTCACAGCAGCCGCCAGACTTCAGGCATAACTAGGCCACTTGGTAAAGTGCGAATTCCCAGAGGGAAGGGTGTCTGCTGAAGAGAATTCCCACCAGCAGAGCTGGGGAAATCTTACAGACACTCGGTGTAGAAGACCTGCCTTTTGGGCCTGGGCGGCTGGCTGGGTTCTGGGTTTGAGGGCTTCGGGAAGGATCTAGGGGAGCAAGGGCTGTGAGGTGAGAGGAGCTGTGGGCCCCAGGCTGGCAGAGTCTCCACACCTGGAGGGATCTGGGCCAGCCAAGCCGTTGGCCTGCTTTGGAGGACTTAGGATTCTGGCCGTGGGGTTCCAAGTGCCTCCTGCCAGTTGGCCTGGAGCAAGGGTAGCGCCCGGCAGAGGCCCTCAGCCCAAGCTTAACTGTCCCCAGATGGCCCTGGGAACCCTTGTTCCGCTCAGGTTTTAGGGAGGTTTTCCCAGAGGTAGAATAGTTAACCCCTTCCAGGGCAGGGTTGGAATGTGCCCCTTTGTTCTGGGCTTTTGTTGGAGGAGGGGGTGGTGAAGTAGCCCCCCAATGAAATGCTGAACCACGGCAGTGACCGAGGCCCGCCCTCATCCCCAGAGGCTCTGCCTGCCTCCTGGCAGCCGAGTGGCAGGTGAGAGGTGTCAGTTGGGGCAGCACAGGCTTGTTAACCCGGCAGTAGTGGACACCCTTCCTGGAACAGCGGCTGAGGGTCTGCTTCAGTTGCTTGGTTCTGCTGAAGCTCGGTTCTGGGGAAGGAGTCCAGGTGGGGTGGGGAGGGAAGGGCAGAGCAGGTAATAAATCATCGAGACTCGCCAAGCTGGAGTAGCTGGCGAGGGCTCAGCTTTGCCTGCCTCTGCTTCAGCGTAGCTCGAGCGTCTCACTGATTCAGTGATTTTTTCCCTCATATTGTGGCCCCAGATCTGTTTGATTCCACCATCTTTACTTCTCAGAAGATTCCAGCACTTGAAGGAGACCCCCTCTCCTGGGTGCAGCGGTGCATAGCATGGTCCTCGGCCCCTGGGGTCTGGGGTTATTGAGGCTGAGCTGGTGCCAGCCCCCGAGGGCAGAGATGCTGCCTGGGCCCAGGCGGGGCTTTGGGCATGGCCCGCCAGCAGCAAAGATTACCCATCGCGCTTCAGAACCTTCCTGTTTACTTTGGCCTGTGGCGCGACTTTTTGGCACTCCCATCTTCCCCCTCTGATGGAGCTGTGGTCTTCCTTTCTTTCACAATCACGGCTCTGCTGCCTGCTGGTGTGCCCTGGGTGGGAACCCCATGTGATGAGACATGCCGGGCGTGCGGCCGAGGTGGAAGCAGGGTTGTGGATCTCTGGCCAGGTGAACAGCAGACCTGGGATTTAGTTCTAAAGTACCAGAAGCTGTTCCCAGGGTCTCGTCGTCATGATCTGGCTTCCCACCTGGAACCTTGCCCGCAGTCCAGGGATCGTCTCCTGACTTCTCAGCCTTAGAACAGGTTGGAGAGAAAGGCAGAGTGTGTTATACACTCGTGTATAGGGTGCGTGAGGCAGAGTGTGTTACACATTCAGTATCGGGTGTGGGGGGTGATTATGGCCTGTTCGGGACCATGTAAACATCGTTGGGATTTGTTTATCTTGAACGTTGCCCATAAGCAGTGCTCTGCAAATAGAAGCTTGTGGCTGATTTGAGCGTGACTTGTTTATCCAGACGTCCAGTCCTTTCCTCCAGCTTTTGGTGGGGTATTTCCCTTCGAGTGTCCCCATCCCCCCCGCCACTGCTCTGCCCGGCCAGGCTCCACGGGAATCACAGCCTCCCAGCTGCCCAGGGTCTCCTGTCTTTCCTCCATCCGCCCACGGGTCCTCCCAGCTCCCTTGTTTCAGGCTCCTTTTCTAGCCACTGCCTCCAGTTGCCTCCCAGCAGGCTTGTGGTCCATCTGTCTGTCCTAGTCTGCCTTCAGCCCAGACCATACACAGTTGCCCGGGGTACTTCTCACTCAGTGCTGTTTCCCCAACTCCATCACCTGCATGTAGCTTGCGGTCACTTCTCTTGTGTTAAATTGAAATACTCCATCTGGATCCCCACCCCTCCTGCCAGTGGGCTGGCTCTGGGGGGGTCTCTCTGCTCTATTTCTGAGCAGTCTCCCGGGACTGTGGTCCTGCCAGCAGGGGAGGGGCTCCTGCCGTTTTTACAGCTCACTCAGCACCCACAGCCTCCCACCAGTCCACACGTGGAGACCACCCTATACTTAACCGTCACCTCGGCCCTTCCCCGCAGGATGCGCCGCGTAGAACTCCCTGATTTAGGAAGCCTCTCTAGTGTAATCCTGTGTAGTTGACACCTCGGGTAGTGTGGCTACAGGATAGAGGGTAATTGGAGACAGCTGAGTGTGCTCAGGAGCAGGGTTAGGGTGAAGCATACCAAGGAGCTGGCTGTTTGTGGACGGTTGTGGAGACGAGGGCCTGCTTGGTTTCCAGTGTGGGGACCTATCAGATAGGGCTCCGCAGAGAGCAGCCCTGAGCCAGGGCGTCAGGGATGAGTGGACGTTCAGTCTGCAGAGGAGTGAGTGAGGGCTCCCTGGCTGTGGGCTCACAGCCGGGAAGGAGCAGACACGCCTGTGTTTGGGAATGGCTGGTGCCTGACAGAACGAGGAAACAGGGTGTGTGCATTCCCCGTGCATCCTTGGTTCACAGCCCCTACGGTGTGTCTGAAGCTTAGCAGCAGCTGCTTGTGAGCGAGTGCACGTGTGTGCGTGTGCACGGCTCTGCAGCATCCTCTGTCTGAATCAGGTGAAAACGTGAATCAGGAGCATCCCAGACTTGGGGAAACGCAGGCAGGCCGTGTGCTGAGGCTTTTGGACTTGACTCAGACTGAGAAGGGTGAGCCCTGAGTCCCAGGCAGTGACCGAGCAGGGGGAGGAAGGAGAGGGGAGGAGCAGGAGGATGCTGGTGGCGGGGTCTAAACCGGTAAAAGAGGCAGGCACTAGAGGGACTGTGGCCCCTGGGGATGCTCGGGGTCTGGTAGTGAGAAAGAGGGCGGAGGACGCAGAGAGAGGCTTCTGGTCCAGGCCCAGGCTGCCAAAGCCCAACGGGGGAGTCTCCTCCAGGATGTGTGGGATCTGGCGGCCTGCGTGCCCCTGGTTATCTTGGCACTTAGAAGCAAGTGTCCACTTGGCCTCCGCCTTCTTTGTAATGTTCTTGGTTTTGATACTAGGTATCAGGCTCTGTGTGAAGGAAGTTCGGGGAGGGTTTTCCAGGCCAGAGTGGTGTGTGCAGTGGGTCCCTGTCGGCGCTTCAGAATTTGTGAAGTTTGGGGGCTGCTCCCTTAGTGGGGAGAGGCCAACGCGTGTGTGAGGAGGGAAGTCTGGCTGCCAAGGCCGTGGCCCACCTGCACCTGTCCCCAGGTGGCTTCTTTCTTGGCTCCCCCCCCCCCATTCTCACCACAAACCATTGTTGGTGTGGGTGACTTGGGTGACCCTCAGGGTCTCTGTTCTCTGGGAGGCACTCTGTGGGATGCTGGATGATGACAGGGCTTTAATCAAGGACTGGCGAGGGTTGGCCAGGACAGCAGAGTGGCCCTCGGATGACCCCACACACGGGCCTGCATCTCCATACAGTAGAGCCATCTCTCATGGCCACGTAGCAGCTCAGTCTCAGACCCTGGGTTGCCTCACTTGTAGAGTGAAGTACAGCCCACTCTTCATTTGATGTGTTCTGCATCTGTACATTCAGTCAGTTGTGCAGCGAACATATTTGGGAAAAAAAATTACAGAAGGTGCCAAAAAGTAAAACTTGAATTTGCTGTTCCCTGGCACTGTTGACATTGCTGCTGCTGCTGCTGCTAAGTCACTTCAGTCATGTCCAACTCTGTGCGACCCCATAGATAGCAGCCCACCAGGCTCCCCCGTCCCTGGGATTCTCCAGGCAAGACACTGGAGTGGGTTGCCATTGCCTTCTCCAATGCATGAAAGTGAAAAGTGAAAGTGAAGTCGCTCAGTCATGTCTGACTCTTAGCGACCCCATGGACTATAGCCCACCAGGCCCCTCCGTCCATGGGATTTTCCAGGCAAGAGTACTGGAGTGGGTTGCCATTGCCTTCTCCGGTTGATATAGCACTTACTTGTATTTACAACTGTTTGCATAGCATCTGTGTTATACGAGGTATTATAAGTAACCCAGAGATGATGTCAAGTCTGTCGGAGGATGTCTGTAGGTCACGTGTAAGTGCTAAGTCTTTTTATGCAAGGGGCTTGAGCATCAGTGGATCTCGGTAGCCTCCGGTCCTGGCACCAGCCCCTCCCTCACGGGTCACACTGTTCTTTTTTCGGGAGATCTTGGTGAGCGTTACTGCTCTGGACGGGCTGCCAACCTAAGAGCAGAGCAGGCAAGCCACTAGCAGATGGTTTCCGATGGTGGAGGGTGCTGAGAGGACCACGTGGTGAAGAGCTGTGCGGCTGGGAGTGGGTGCTTTCAGACTGGGTGGTCAGGGAAGGCTTCCCTGAAGAAGCAGCTGTCAAGCTGAGACCTCAATGAGAGGAGCCAGCGAGCTGTGCAGAGCCTGGGGGAGAGGGGACCACAGGTGCCTGGGTCCTGGGGTGACTGGGGTGGAGATGCAGGGCCCTGGGTGGGCTTGCTGGGGAGACAAAGCATGTAGAGCAAACACATGCTCCCCACCCCCTGTGATTGGAGCCTCCTGGAGTCCCTTCACTGTCCGGCTCTGTATGCCACCTGGGGTGGGGTGGAGGGTGGATGGAGGGGCAGCCCACATCCCACGGCCCTGGGCTCTGCGCTGACCCTGCTGCTGCCTCTCTCCCTGCAGTGCACTGTCCAGGTCAAGTTAGAGCTGGGACACCGCGCCCAGCTGCGCAAGAAGCCCACCACGGAGGGGTTCACGCATGACTGGATGGTGTTCGTCCGCGGCCCCGAGCAGTGCGAGATCCAGCACTTCGTGGAGAAGGTGGTCTTCCGGCTGCACGACAGCTTCCCCAAGCCCAAGCGGGGTGAGTGCCCCCTTCGCTGGGGAGCAGCCGGCCTGAACTCCTTGGCCAGCGCTGCTCTGCCCCCACACGGGGGTGCCCCCCACCCTCCCTTCCCCCTCAGCTGTGAACTTGGTTGTCAGGAGAGCCCAGCAGAGGTGGTGACGGGTGTCTTGTGTCATTATTGAGGCTCCTGCTCTGAGGAGCATCCAGAGTATGTGGCCCGTGTTGGAGGGTGGGCAGGGTGGTGTATGACCACCCCGTGAGTAAGCAGGCAGTTGCTCACTGGGCCCATGTTGGCAGAGGAGAGATGCTCTTTCCAGAGCCCCTGGCATGTGGGGCCGGACCAGAAAAGGGAGGCGTACCTCCCCTGCCTCCTCCCCATTTCCCCCTCAGGCTGTGAGGCACAGGAACTTACCCAGGGTGCTGGGTCAGAGGCCGCTTCCTAGAGAATTTGATGGGGAATTGGGGAGCTCTGTGAGGTCGGGGCCTGTCTGCCGTGTCACCATTTGGTACCCTGCGTGAAGCCTAGTATGTCACAGGGGTCCCATAAATAGTCCTTGAATGGATGTGTTGATAAAGGAACAAAGGACCCTGTGCTCCAGAAGGGCTTCGGGAAACGGAGAGCTGCTGCCGGGCTGCAGTGGGGCCAGAGGGTTGGGGGTGAGGCTGCGCTGATGAGATGAGAGTATGGAGCCTGTCCTGGGACCCACTGGGGCCTGGGCCAAGGCCCACAAGTATCTTACTGTCCAGCCAGGAGGTGACGTGTGTCACAGAAGTAGACACTCCTGGTTCAGGGGGGACGGCAGCTCCAGATTCCTAGTGGCATAGTGGCCATTGTTCTTCCTTCTGGATTCTTCCATCAGCTTTCAGCTCTTCCTTTCCTTCATTTCTCCTTTCCTGACTTTTCAGTTCTCTTCCTTCTTTCCTCTCTGAGCCTCTTGGAGAGAGCAGATCAGGTTCCTGATAATAGCAGATACCTGGAAAGCACCTGGTAGTAATAGTAATATAATAATGCAAAGCACCTGGTAATAATAATAATACTACATGCCACTTATCAGGCACGTTTTGCTCGTAAGCTCTTTTCGTTTGCCCCACAACCCTCTTTTACAGAAGAGGAAGCAGGCTCAGGGGTCTGGATAAGCTGCCCGAGCTTTAAAGCAGGGGTCCACGCGGTGTGGGCCGGGTCTGCAGGTTTTGATTGGCGCTTGGTCACTCCCGTTCATTCCACGGTCACTGACTGTGCCATGGAGCAGCAGAAGCTGGGCTGCCTCCTCCTGGCTGGGCGCCTGCTTTCCCTCTCCCGTCCAGTCCCCTTCTCGCAGTGGTGATTCCCATCCACTCACAGAGACCGAGACGTTGGCAGGGCTGGTGGTGCCCAGGATCCCCTTCCATGTCTCTGTGTGGAGACTGAGCTCCCAAGAGGCCTGGTCACTTATTTGTGGTCACGTGGAAGTGGCACATTCTCCAAGCTCCCAGTGTCTGAAAAATGGGTTCTGGGTGAAGCATACTGTTTTGCAGAGGCAGTTTGCAGCCGCAGTTGAGTAGCTGAACCGTCCTTGTTTGCGAAGCCTATGGGTGCAGCCTCTATATAGAGGGCAGCTGCATCACATGGTGGTGGTGGTTGTCACTAAGTCATGTCCGACACTTTGCGACCCCATGGACTGTAGCCCCCCAGGCTCCTCTGTCCATGGAATTTCCCAGGCAAGAAGACTGGAGTGGGTTGCCATTTCCTTCTCCAGGGGATCTTCCCGACCCAGGAATCAAACCCATGTCTTCTGCATTGGCAGGTGGATTCTTTACCGCTGAGCCACCCTGCATCACATGAATTAGATGGTAGATGCTTACTTGCCATTTGTTTAGTGATCAGGGAAAATCAGATAAGGTGAAGCAGCCAGTGAATTCCTAACAGGACTCCAGCCTCTGAAGTTATACTTTATTTGCTTAAAAAGTGTCTTTTAAATCAGAATATACACCCCGCACAGACCCAGCAGGAATGAACCTGGTGGGCATCTCCACCTCCCAGCTCATCAATGGTGGTCCCACCCCAGGGGCAGCCTTCTAGTCCTTTCTGGGTTGTGTCCCTTCCTTACCACTTTAAAGCTGTAGAAGCGAATTCACTTCTTATTTCTAGATTTTTCACTTTAAAAATTTATTAACTTTCTAACCTGAAAGTTCAGACTCTTTCCTAAGCTTCGCCCCCTCACATCCCCGCCAAGCAAGGGGTTTGCATTTGGCCACAGTTCGCTGCTATATCTCTGGGGCTGAAAGGATACAGTAGGTGCTTTCTAAATGTTTGCCAAGAGAATGGATGGGTTCTCCAAAGCTGTCGGCTTTGGCCAGGGTCTCCTGACTTTCCACTTAGGAAGAGAAGGGTAGGAGCAGCCCGTCTTCCTTGACCCTTATGCCCCTTCTGGGAGCTACACTCAACTTGGTTACGGTTGTTCCACTCCAGGTTAGAGAGTAAGTCTAGAAGTCGTTAACTGTGAGGATCATTGACTATATTGATGCTCTCCACCGTTGGAATGGTTCTCTCTCAACTCTGGGCAACTTGCTCCAAGGAGAATGCTCAAGGTCATGCCAAGGTCAGATAGGGTCTTTTTTGTCATCCTTGCTTAAAACTTGGCCCCGTTTTGGGACTTCCCTGCTGGTCCAGGGGTTAAGAATTCATCTGCCAATACAGGGGACATGGGTTTGGTCCTAGATTTGGGAACTGAGATCCCACATTGTTGTTATTTATTTGCTAAGTCCTGTCTGACTCTTTGCAACCCCATAGACTGTAGCCTGCCAGGCTCCTCTGTCCAAGGGATTCTCCAGGCAAGAATACTGGAGTGGGATGCCAGTTCCTTCTCCCAGGGATCCTCCCAACCCAGGGATCGAACCCATGTCTCTCACGTCTTCTGCATTGCAGGCAAATTCTTTACTGCTGAACCACCAGGGAAGCTTAAGATGCCATATGCCATGGGGCAAGTAGACACGCATGCAGCAACCAGAGAGGCCATGTGCCACAACTGGAGAGGCGCCCGAGCGCGCAGCTGCAGAAAAGCCCTCGTGCTGCAGTAAAGACCCAGCTCAGCCGAAAAAAGAAATTTGGCCCCATTTACTTGGCTTCATACTTGGCCTGTGGCTTTGTGAACACCTTTTGCTTCTTCCTCCCCATCCCTGCATTTGTCTTTTTCATCAGAGGTGCTTTGCCTTTTTCCCCATACCCCCATCATTTCATTTATTCAGTGGAGACTCCCCTCTTCCTCTGGATATTTCATTGCAGCCTCTTCCTCTTCTGATGAGAACTGGCTCCTCTCCAGACCACCTCATTAGCCATCACACTGGGACTTACTTTACTTTTCTCCTCAGGGATTCACCTAACACCCTGTGTTTTTGTTCATTTTCCTGTTTTACTGGAGTAATTTATCAAGAAGTTTCCCAAGGAACTAATTACTGAAGCAATTTCTGAAGAAAGGTGTGTAGGGAATAAAGTCTTAGTGTATCTAGAGTGGCCTGTTCTGGCCCCACGCTTGAGCGCTAGTTGAGCTGGGTGTAATGTTCCAGTTGGAGAGTGACTATCATTCAGAGTTTGAGCGTGTTGCTTTGTCATCTTCTGAGGAACCTGATGCTGTGGGTTTCTCATTCTGTTGCAGGTGATGTGTTTTTTAGTGTTTTTGTCTTTTCTCTAGAAGGACTTAAGATGGTTTTTATGACCTTTCTGGGGACTTTTTTGGTTTGTTTGTTCATCATATTGAATCTTTTTTGGTTCATTTGTTCATCATGTTGGACATTTGGTGCCCTTCATTTTAGTTCTGGAAGGTTCTCTCCTATTTTTTTTTTTTCCTATCTGTTTAATTTCTGTTTTCTCTTTCTAGAATGCTTGTTATGTAACTTCTCTATGTTTAAGTTTTCTCATCTGTAAAATGGGAACAAGTGCATTTGGCTCACAGTGTTGTTGGGAGTTGATGGTATAAGATTATGGGAACTGCCTGGCACACAATAGGTGCTTTATGAATATTAGCTGCTGTTGACATATGTTTAATTCATGGGGTTGTTTTTGCACCTCTCACCTTTTCTTAAAAAAATTTTTTTTATCCTTACATTCTGGGAGATTCGGTTGACTTCATTTTCTGGTCATTCTGATAAATTAAACCACTGTAAATACTGTATTTACTGTATTTGTAATGTCTAAGAGCCCTTTCTTACTCTCTAATTTTCATTTTTGAAAGTATCTTGTTTTCATTTGTCGAGCTTGTCTTCCCTCGGAGGACATTGACTTTGGTTTTTTTCTTTCCTTTTCCCAAGTTCCCTGGGAGAAGCTAAGGTGGCCTCTAGGGCGCATGGGACAGCCTGGATCCTGAGCTGCGGGATGCCAGGTGGTGCAGGTTTCAGAGGGAATGAGAAAGTGGTATGGTGTGGGCTGCATGTGACGTGCCCAGCCAGCACCCACGGAAGATGACCAAAGAGCAGGAGACCTGTTGGAATTGGGATTGGGGCTGAGGTCAGCCCCACAGAGTTCCCTGCCCGTTGTCCCATCGGCAGGGCTACTCCTGACTTCCGGGTGGGCTGACTATCCCACTGAAGGTGACTTGCTCCCTCCTGGGGACCAGAGGCATGCCCTGGGCCTCTGTCACCAGCTGGGCACCCGACACCGCAGACGTGGATCATGAATGAATGCAGCATTTGGTGGCAGTAATGACTCACATTCATGCCCCGAGGTCAGGTGACAGTGCTCTGGGTGCTCAGCTGAGGAGCTGGCCACTGGTGCCACCAGGAGGCTCTGCTGCGGTGGGTGCTATGGCCGGGTCATGACTGCCCCCTCGCCCCTGGCGGGAAGTCAGGCCAGCCGAGCAAGCCTCATACCCCATGTGCCGGCCACGTGCAAGGTGCTGGCCTGTCATTATGTTCCAGCCATTTGCGACCCGCTTAAGAGTTACAGTCCAGACACACGTGTGTAAAGGTGTTAACAGGTGGCAGGGTTTTTTCCTACCTCTTGGTCACCACGGGAGAAGGTGGGGTGGAGGACATGAGGGGTTGATCTGCGCTGTTCTGTTTTTCCTAAAAGCAGGAGAACAGTGTTTTCCCATTAGTCGCGTCGTGACAGCATACATGTCAAAACATTGACAGTGCGTCCTGGAGAGTGGGACTGTGGGAGATTGTTTTACCTCTGTTCTGTGTTCTTGGGTTCTCTCTCTTTCTCCCTCCCTCCCTCCCTCCCTCCCTCCCTCTTCCCTGGGGATGCTGTGGTCCCTAGGGATGCTGTGCTTAGGTGCTGCAGTGGAACCCAGGCAGCAAGCTCCATCTTAGACCAGGTCACCTCCATCTAGTGTCCATGTCCCTGGCCCCGAGCAGGGCCCCAAGTCACGTGCTCACATGGGTGATGGCAGGAGGTGGGCACAGCAGAGAGCCTGCCCTGCAGGGAGACCAGGGCTCCCCAGGCCTGGCATCTCGCCCAAGCCTCACTTGCTGCTCTCAGCTGGTTGAACCCACACGCCCAGTGGCCAATGCCGGCTACTCTGCCTCAGCTGGTCTCTGGCCCCTTCCCACACACTCTCCCTCCCCAGGGTGGCAGGGGTCCCCTTTCTCCTGTTCTGCTGCTTCTCTCCCCCTGGGACCCCTCTGATGTAGACCAGGCCTGGGATCTCTGCTCCTGGGGAGCCGGCCTCCTGCAGAACCCACTGAGCCCAGAGAGGAGGCAGAATGCGTGTGCTTCCTCCTGCTGGGTGCTGATGGCACGTCATCTGTCTCTTTTCAGTGTGCAAGGAGCCCCCCTACAAGGTGGAGGAGTCGGGGTATGCTGGCTTCATCATGCCCATCGAGGTGTACTTCAAGAACAAGGTAGGGTCCTGGGGAGTGGTGGGAGGACGCACAGCGCACACGAGGTGAGGGGACCAGTAGTGCATGCGCGGCAGGGTGGATGGTGACACGTGTGACGGAGACGCCATGTCAGGCGCCCGCGGGTGGAGTGTCGCATCCATCTCTCCATGGCGGTCAACTGGGGAGCTGGCAAGTCGGGGAGCAGCAAGCCATGGCCCCATCAGTCATGCTAGAAGTGGCAGGGTCCCTGGCTCAGCTCTCACATGCTGGGGTGGGCCCAGAGGCCTTGGACTGTCACCGTGGGAGGAGAGGGTACGATCTGGAAGGTACCTGGACGTTCAACACAGGCTGTTGGTTGGAGGCCCTTGTGCATCTTCTGAACCAGAACCGTTGACGGCCTTGGGGGAGAGAGCTTTTAGAATTGTTGAGTGAGAAAAGCAAGTTGTGTGTATGGTATTTATAGAAAAAAGGGATCATACGTACGAAAGATGGTAAAGGTAATCCGGGTGGTAGGATCACAGGAGGGTGTTCTCTCTGTAGTATTCGTCTCTATGTGCTTACAGTGGGAAAAAATAGAAATCATCTCAGAGTGTTCAGGCTGTGATAACACAATACCACAGACAGGGCGGCTCAGAAACACCAGAAGTTGTTTGCTTAGTGTTCCGGTGCCTGGAGGTCCTGGCCTAGGCGCTGGCATGGCCAGGGGAGGGCCGCGCTCCAGGTCACAGGCTCCTCTTGCCGTGCCCTCCTGTGGGGAAGCACGAGCAGTCTGTGGAAGCACCAGTCCCCTTCCACGGGCTCCATCCTCGTGACCCAGGCCCCTCCCAGCACCATCACGTGGTGGGTGGGACGCAGCCCAGAAACTGGGGACACAGTTCAGACCAGAGCTTTTTTCCTGAAGCCCAATACCCAGCATTTAACCATTGTCTGCCTGGCAGCAAGCCTCTGTTGCTTCTCGCAGGTGTGGCCAGCCGGCACTTTACCTGACTCTGAATGCCCGCTGGCCAGGTGCTTCTCCATGTATGCAGCTGGACTGGCTGTGGGCAGCTCTGCCACCCCTCAAGGGGGGCGACATCCTGGGGGGCCCATGAGTGCCACCGCTCACTTGACAAGCCACTTCTTCTGAGAATCCCTGGTGTCAGGGGCAGAGCTTGGGGGCACTGAGGAACATTTCATTGGGTGTGGGATTTGATGGTGGGGCTGCAGGTCACCCTGATTTTCTGGGCGTCAAGGTGACTGGCCGCTGATGAGAGGAGAGCCCAACCTGTCTGCACAGGCACAGGAGGGGCACTGTGCCCCTGGGGGTGTTGGCGCCCTGTGGCTTAGGGAGGCAGACCCCGGGAGGCCTCCTACTGCTTGGGGAGTGTGGAGGAGGGCCAGGGCTGGGGTGAGTCCCTGGCAGGTATGTTTCCAGCCTTTCTGCCCCGCGGGGAGGCTGTGCAAATGAAATGCTGATTGGAGCCCCTCTAGGTGGCTGGGGAGATAGAGCAAGTGCATCTGGAGAAAGCGATGTGCATGGATACCTCCGTATCTGCAGCGCTGGGCAGTGGGGCTGGCGTGGAGCTATAAGCCCGTTCTCAAGATGAGTGCTGGGTGCTCTCCTGTGCCCTGTGTCCCATTACTAGAATCCTCTGCCCCTGGTGGCAGCTTTGCCCTCAGGGCTGTAGTGGGCAGCCCTGCACTGTGAGACTACCTGGGGAGGGACTGGGGTGCAGGTCACAGGTCCCATTGGGTGCACCTCACGTTCTGCTGGGTGATGCTTATTACTGAGTACTTGGCCAGGCCCCAGAGGGTGGTCACATCCCCAGCCTGCGTGCAGGAGTGCCTAGATGCCCAGTCATATGGGCTGGGCCGCACCTTGATTGTGGGGGCTCACTTGGACCAGCAGAGCTTGTGTTCACGTATGTGTACCCAAAACGGATGTGACCCAGGATGATGGCCATTCTTGAATTCTGATGTTTGCTTGCTTCTTCAAGTGTTGTCTAAATGTGGGTCCCTTTGGAGGTTGGTAAAGCTCAGACAGGTGTGGAAAAGCAAGGGCGGGTTTACGGCAGAAGCAGCTGCTGCAGGTGTGGGATGTGTGTGATCCAGGGCCATCTGGGGAGGACTTGCTAGTCGCTTCTCCCAGTGTCCCCCCACCCATTCCCCACCCCCCGCCCCCCACGCAGGCAAGAGCTGCCATTGGAGTTGAGCCCTGCTCACCGTTCAGTCATCAGTTAGGTGAGCTGATCGTGGCTTTGCTAAGCAGTGAGGAGCAGCTGTGGACAAGCCACTTCTCTGGACCCGTTTCTCTGTCTACAAGATAGATTTCAGTCGTGTCTGCTTCTCGGGCTGTTGGGAAGATTAGGAGAGCTGGAAGGGAGGGCACGTGGTCTGGTCCCAGCACGGAGTGAGCGCTTCATCATTGATGTCACTGCAGGGTCAGCCTGGGCACGCAGAGTGAACAGAGCAGGCAGTCTCTAAGGCCTTAGGCCCCGGGAGTCGAGGCCCCAGGGATGAAGGAAGGTGACAGGTGGCCTCTCCGAGCAGTGGGGTGGATGTGCACCCAGAACAGGAAGGGCTGTCTCTCAGACGCAGGACATTTTCTTGTGTAAGCCTGTGGCGTTCTGGCTACATCTGCCCCTGGCCATGGCACCTGCTGTGGACGGTGGAATTCTGAGTTCCATGGTGTTTGGCACGAGCACTTATCTGAGGCCGCGTTCTGTTTGACTTGTTGGCAGGATGTTCTTATACAGATAAACCACTCCTTTCCCCAAAGCCCGGGTGGAAAAAAGAGGGGTGGGGTTGGGTTCTTTTGACTTAAAAGTTCTTCTGGGCATTGCTGAGCTGTTAGTATTCACTTGCTTTTAATGCCAAATGCAGCATCCTTCCCAGCACCTCTCCTCTGGCTCTGGTTCTCCAGACCCTGTCCAGGTGTCCAGGAGCTTAGCTTTCTCTGACAGTAGCCATCAAATTAGCACAGACCCGCAGATCAGGGCTCAGCCCCGCAGTGTACCCTGTGGCCGGTGCCTCTGGTGCTTCTGATGGACCAGCTGTAAATCAGGGTTTCCCACAGCCCCCTCAGGCTCTGGGGTCTGGTGAAACAGCTCACAGAACTCTGATCGACATTTTACTTCCTGTTTTGGGTTTAGTATGTGGGATGCAGGTCAGAAGCAGCCGGCTGGGAGAGCGGCGGAGCCTGATGTGGGTAGGGGAGGGACTTCCAGGCCCTTCCCCTGCCACACCTACACCTGCACACTGGCCTGCTCTCCCTGAGGGCTCCGAACCCCATGGTTAGGGGTTTTATGGAAGCTTTGTTAACAAGGCATGAGTCAGTCCCTGGCCATTGTGACTAACTCAGTCTCCACCCTCCCCCGCCTTGGAGCTTGGAGGTTGGGACAGGGGATGAGCTTCTCATCAAAACTTGGTCTTTCTGGGGACCAGCCCCATCCTAAGCCACCTAGGGGCCCACCTGGAGCTACCTCGTTAGAGCACAGGACGCTCCTGTCACCCCATCATTCAGGAGATCCCAAGATCAGGTAAAGAATCTGCCTGAAATTTGGGAGACCTGGGTTTGATCCCTGGGTTGGGAAGATCCCCTGGAGAAAGGAAAGGCTACCCACTCTGGTATTCTGGCCTAGAGAATTCCATGGGCTGTATAGTCCATGAGGTTGCAAAGAATCAGACACAACTGAGCAGTTTCCAAGATCAGAAACTGGGGTCAAAGGCCAAATGTTTTCCTATGATATGACAGTTGTAAAATAGAATTTTTACTGAGGTGAAATTCACGTCCTGTGCAGTTAAGCATTTTAAAGTGTATAATTCATCAGCATTTACTGCATTTGTAATGCTATGCAACCTCTCTAATGTCAGATGTTTTGTCTCCCCATCCCTACTCTCATCTTCCAGCAGCCTCTGATCTGCTTTGTGTCTATGGATTTGCCTGTTGTGAACATTTCACACAAAAGGAATCACACAACACGCAGCCTTTTGTGTGTGGCTTCCTTCACTGAGCTTCGTGTCCTCAGGGTTCACCAAGTTGTCCTGTGTGTCCGTGCTTCATTGCTTTTAATGGCTGAATAATATTGCATTGTTTGAGCATTCTTTGGCATTGCCTTTCTTTGGGATGGGAATGAAAACTGACCTTTTCCAGTCCTGTGGCCGCTGCTGAGTTTTCCAAATTTGCTGGCATATTGAGTGCAGCACTTTGACAGCATCATCTTTCAGGTTTTGCAATAGCTCAACTGCAATTCCATCACCTCCACTAGCTTTGTTCGTAGTGATGCTTTCTAAGGCCCACTTGACTTCACATTCCAGGATGTCTGGCTCTAGGTCAGTGATCACACCATCGTGATTATCTGGGTCGTGAAGATCTTTTTTGTACAGTTCTTCTGTGTGTTCTTGCCACCTCTTAATATCTTCTGCTTCTGTTAGGTCCATACCATTTCTGTCCTTTATTGAGCCCATCTTTGCATGAAATGTTCCCTTGGTAGCTCTGATTTTCTTGAAGAGATCTCTAGTCTTTCCCATTCTGTTGTTTTCCTCTATTTCTTTGCATTGATCACTGAGGAAGGCTTTCTTATCTCTCCTTGCTATTCTTTGGAACTCTGCATTCAGATGCTTATATCTTTCCTTTTTTCCTTTGCTTTTTGCTTCTCTTCTTTTCACAGCTATTTGTAAGGCCTCCCCAGACAGCCATTTTGCTTTTTTGCATTTCTTTTCCATGGGGATGGTCTTGATCCCTGTCTCCTGTACAATGTCATGAACCTCATTCCATAGTTCATCAGGCACTCTATCTATCAGATCTAGGCCCTTAAATCTATTTCTCACTTCCGCTGTATAATCATAAGGGATTTGATTTAGGTCATACCTGAATGGTCTAGTGGTTTTCCCTACTTTCTTCAATTTAAGTCTGAATTTGGTAATAAGTAGTTCATGATCTGAGCCACAGTCAGCTCCTGGTCTTGTTTTTGTTGACTGTATAGAGCTTGTCCATCTTTGGCTGCAAAGAATATAATCAGTCTGATTTCAGTGTTGACCATCTGGTGATGTCCATGTGTAGAGTCTTCTCTTGTGTTGTTGGAAGAGGGTGTTTGCTATGACCAGTGCATTTTCTTGGCAAAACTCTATTAGTCTTTGCCCTGCTTCATTCCGTATTCCAAGGCCAAATTTGCTTGTTACTCCAGGTGTTTCTTGACTTCCTACTTTTGCATTCCAGTCCCCTGTAATGAAAAGGACATCTTTTTTGGGTGTTAGTTCTAAAAGGTCTTGTAGGTCTTCATAGAATCGTTCAACTTCAGCTTCTTCAGCATTACTGGTTGGGGCATAGACTTGGATTACCGTAATATTGAATGGTTTGCCTTGGAAATGAACAGAGATCATTTTGTTTTTGAGATTGCATCCAAGTACTGCATTTTGAACTCTTTTGTTGACCATGATGGCTACTCCATTTCTTCTGAGGGATTCCTGCCCGCACAATTGCACTCATCTCACATGCTAGTAAAGTAGTGGTCAAAATTCTCCAAGCCAGGCTTCAGCAATACGTGAACCATGAACTTCCTGATGTTCAAGCTGGTTTCAGAAAAGGCAGAGGAACCAGAGATCAAATTGCCAACATCCGCTGGATCATGGAAAAAGCAAGAGAGTTCCAGAAAAACATCTATTTCTGCTTTATTGACTATGCCAAAGCCTTTGACTGTGTGGATCACAATAAACTGTGGAAAATTCTGAAAGAGAGGGGAATACCAGACTACCTGACCTGCCTCTTGAGAAATCTGTATGCAGGTCAGGAAGCAACAGTTAGAACTGGACATGGAACAACAGACTGGTTCCAGATAGGAAAAGGAGGACGTCAAGGCTGTATATTGTCACCCTGCTTATTTAACTTCTATGCAGAGTACATCATGAGAAACGCTGGACTGGAAGAAACACAAGCTGGAATGAAGATTGCCGGGAGAAATATCAATAACCTCAGATATGCAGATGACAGCACCCTTATGGCGGAAAGTGAAGAGGAACTAAAAAGCCTCTTGATGAAAGTGGAGAGTGAAAAAGTTGGCTTAAAGCTCAACATTCAGAAAATGAAGATCATGGCATCTGGTCCCATCACTTCATGGGAAATAGATGGGGAAACAGTGGAAACAGTGTCAGACTTTATTTTTTTGGGCTCCAAAATCACTGCAGATGGTGACTGCAGCCATGAAATTAAAAGACGCTTACTCCTTGGAAGGAAAGTTATGACCAACCTAGATAGCATACTGAAAAGCAGAGACATTACTTTGCCAATAAAGGTCCGTCTAGTCAAGGCTATGGTTTTTCCAGTGGTCACGTATGGATGTGAGAGTTGGACTGTGAAGAAGGCTGAGCACCGAAGAATTGATGCTTTTGAACTGTGGTGTTGGAGAAGACTCTTGAGAGTCCCTTGGACTGCAAGGAGATCCACCCAGTCCATTCTGAAGGAGATCAGCCCTGGGATTTCTTTGGAAGGAATGATGCTAAAGCTGAAACTCCAGTACTTTGGCCACCTCATGCGAAGAGTTGACTCACTGGAAAAGACTCTGATGCTGGGAGGGATTGGGGGCAGGAGGAGAAGGGGACGACAGAGGATCAGATGGCTGGATGGCATCACTGACTTGATGGACGTGAGTCTGGGTGAACTCCAGGAGTTGGTGATGGACAGGGAGGCCTTGCGTGCTGTGATTCATGGGGTCGCAAAGAGTCGGACATGACTGAGCAACTGAACTGAATATTCCATTGTTTAGACTCGATTCCCCCCACCCACATATATACAGTCACTTCTCCTTCATCAGAATAGTTACATAAAGTTACCAGGAACACTGAGTTAGTGAAAACTGAACCTTTGCTGCAAGGGGCCTAGAGGTTAAGTTCCTGTGAGCCTCTTGTCACAGTTTTGTCAGCAGAGGGACACATAGCCGTGTTTTCTGGGCACTTCTGTTTGAAGGCTCCTTATTCATATTGTTGACTGTTAACAGTGGACTCACAGCAGCATCATTCCTGCTGGCACTAAGCTTGTCTGGCAGACATTTTCTCTGGAAGACGCCTCACAGCTCTCCTGGGATTGGGAACCCTGGATAGTACCTTAGCACTGTGCCTGGGCCATTTCAGATAGCAGGGGCACAGAAAGGAGGGAAAGATGGCACCAGTACACCGAGAGAAGGACGATCATTTGGTGTGAGAAGTGCATAGGACGGCGAAGTGTGGCTTGTTCAACAGTGGCTGGGGATGACACATTTTGAGTTAATTTTTGTGTGTGGGATGAGTTAGGGTCTAGCTTCATTCTTTTCCATATGCTCTTTCAGTTTTCTGAGCACCATTTGTTGAAGAGACTGTTCTCCCCCCACCATGGAGTAACTGTAGCATCATTGCTGGAAATCAATTGGTTGTGTATGGTTAGCTTTCTCTCTGGACTCAGTTCTGTTCCATTGGTGTTTATGTTTGTCCTTAGACCAGGGCTTCCCTTGTGGCTCAGCTGGTGAAGAGTCCACCTGCAGTGCAGGAGACCTGGGTCTGATCCTTGGGGTGGGGAGACCCCCTGGAGAAGGGAAAGGCTACCCACTGCAGTATTCTGGCCTGGAGAATTCTTTGGACTGTATAGTCCATGGGGCCTCATAGAGTCGGACATGACTGAGTGACTTTCACTTTCACTTTTATACCAGTACCATACTGTTTGATTACTACAGTTATGTCAGAAGTTTTGAAATCGGACTATGTGGGTCTTCCAACTTGGTTGGGGTTTTTGTTTGTTTTTTAATATGGTTTTGGTTGTTGTGGGCCTCTTGGCATTATGTATGGATCTGACATTGGACTTTTCCATTTTTGCAGAAGAGACCACTGAAATTTTGACAGGGATCGCATTGAATCTGTAAACACTTTGGAGACATTGCCATCTTAACAATATTAAAGTCTTCCAGTCCATGGACAGGGGATGTCTTTTCATTTACAGGTCTTCTTTAATTTCTTTTCCAAAATGTTTGGTAGTTTTCATGTACAAGTATTTTACTTCCTCGGTTACATTTTTTCCTAGATATTTTAGTCTGTTGTATGCTATTATAAAATGGAATTGTTTCCTTAATTTCCTTCTGGAATGTTCATTGCTGGTATATAGAAACATAGCTGATTTGTGTGAATGTTGATCTTGTCCTCTGCAACTTCACTGAGTCTGTTTATTATCTTTAGCAATTTTTCTTGGCTTCTTTGGGATATTCTGCATAAAGGATATCATTTGCAAATGGAGGTAGTTTCACTTTTTTTCCTGTCAGTTTGGATCTGTTCAGTCACTAAGTCTTGCCCAACTCTTTGTGACCCCATGGACTGCAGCATGCCAGGCTTCCCTGTCCTTCACTGTCTCTGTTTGCTCAGATTCATGTCATTGAGTCGGTGATCCTGTCTAACCATCTCATCTTCTGCTGCCCTCTTTTGCCTTCAGTCTTTGCCAGCATCAGGGTCTTTTCTGGTGTGTCTCTCTTCCCATCAGGTGGTCGAAGTATTGGAGCTTTAGCTTTAGTGTCAGTCCTTCCAATGAATATTCAGGGTTGATTTCTTTTAGGATTGACTGGTTTGCTCTCCTTGCTTTCCAAGGGATTCTCAGGAGTCTCCTTCAGCACCACCATTTGAAAACATCAATTCTTTGGCACTTAGCCTTCTTTATGGTCCAACTTTCACATCCATAGATGACTACTGGAAAACCCATACCTTTGACTATGGGAACTTTTGTCAGCAAAGTGATGTCTCTGCTTTTTAATGTGCTGTCTAGGTTTGTCATAGCTTTCCTTCCAAGGAGCAAGCATCTTTTAATTTCATGGCTACAGTCACCATCTGCAGTGATTTTGGAGTTCAAGGGAAGAAAATCTGTCACTGTTTTCAGTTTTTCCCCTTATATTTGCCATGAAGTGATAGGACTGGATGCCAGGATTTTAGTTTTTTGAATGTTGAGTTTTAAGCCAGCTTTTTCATTCTCCCACTCTCATCAGGAGGCTCCTTAGTTCTTCTTTGCTTTCTAGCGTTGCAGAATACCTTTTAGTATTTGAACACCTTTTTTCTTTTTCTTGCCTCATTGCTCTGGCCAGGACTTCAGTACAGTGTTGAATAGTAATGTCAAACATGGTCTTTCTTATTTTGTTCCTGACTTAGAGGGAAAATATTCAGTCTTTTTTTTTTTTAGTCAAGTATTATGTTAGCAGTGGAGAAGGCAATGGCACCCCACTCCAGTACTCTTGACTGGAGAATCCCAATGACGGAGGAGCCTGGTGGGCTGCAGTCCATGGGGTTGCTAGGAGTCGGACACGACTGAGCGACTTCACTTTCACTTTTCACTTTCATGCATTGGAGAAGGAAATGGCAACCCACTCCAGTGTTCTTGCCTGGAGAATCCCAGGGACGGGGGAGCCTGTTGGGCTCACAGAGTCGGACACGATTGAAGCGACTTAGCAGCAGCAGCAGCAGCATGTTAGCAGTGGATTTTTCATAAATGCCCTTTATCAGATTAAGAAAGTCCCTTTTTATTCCCAGTTTACTGAGTGTTTTCATGAAAGGGCGTAACATTTTTTCAAGCACTTTTTCCTACCTCTGTTGAGATAATCATGTGAATTTTCCCCCTTTATTTTAGTACTGTGGTATATTACATTGAGTATTATTCATGGGATACATTTCCACTTAATTATATGTATAATTTTTTTAATGTGCTGTTGGATTTGGTGTGCCGTTATTTTGACAATTTAATAGTCACAAGGAATATTGATCTGTAGTTTTCTGATGGTATTTTTGTCTGGCTTTGGTGTGAGGGTAATACTGGCTTCACAGAATGTGTTAGGAGTATTCCTTCCTCTTCTGTTTTTGGAAGAGTTTGAGTAGAATTGGTCTTAATTCTTTGAATGTTCGGTAGTGTTTAATGGTGAAACCATCTGGTTCTGGACTTTTCCCTTATGACTTATGGCATTGAGCGTATTTTCATATGTTTATTTGCCTTTAACTTCTTTGAGGAGGTGTCTGTTAAAAGTGTCTGACCATTTTCTAATATTTGGGATGTCTCCTTCATTATTATTGAGTTTGTAAGAGTTCTCTATATTTCTGGATATCACTCCTTTGTCAGACTTTGATTTTACAGATATTTTCTTGGTCTATGGCATGTCTTCTCAATCACTTAATCTCTTAGTGTCCTGCAAAAAACAGAAGTTGTTGATTTGGATGTAGTTTGGTTTGGTTTTATCATTTGTATTCATAATATAATGTTTATCTGTAACACGCTGCTGCTTAGTTGCTCAGCTGTGTCTGACTCTTTGCGACCCCATGGACTGTAGCCCGCCAGGCTCCTCTGTCCATGGAGATTCTCCTTGGAAGAATACTGGAGTGGGTTGCCTTGCCCTCCTCCAGGGGATCTTCCCAACCCAGGGATTGAACCCAGGTCTCCTGCATTGTAGGTGGATTCTTTACCATCTGAGCCACCAGGGAAGCCCAAGAATACTGGAGTGAGAAGCGTATCACTTCTCCAGGAGATCTTCCCAACCCAAGAATCAAACCAGTGTCTCCCACATTGCAGGTGGATTCTTTACCAAGCTGAGCCACCAGGGAAGTCCATCTGTAACATAATATTTATCATTGAAGCCATTTTAAATGTAATTCAGTGTCATTAAGAATGTGCATGATGTGAAGTACGCCAGACACAAAAGGACAAATACTATGTTATTCCATTTGTGTAAAGTTTCTAGAATAGGCGAATTCACAGAGACAGAAAGCAGAATAGTGGTTACTAGGGACTTGGGGAATTGTTATTATTTTTTAATTTTGTGTTGGAGTGTAGCCGACTAACATTTGTTGTGATAGTTTCAGGTGAGTAGCAAAGTGCCTCAGGCATACATGTACATTCTCTCCAACTCCCCTCCCATCCAGGCTGCCATATAACATTGAGCAGAATTCCATGTGCTATACAGGAGATCCTTGTTGGTTATCCATTTTAAATATAGCAGTGTGTACATGTCCATCCCAAACTCCCTAACTATCCCTCCCCTCCCCCACAACCATAAGTTCATTCTCTAAGTCTGTGAGTCTCTGTTTTGTAAGTTCATTTTTATTGTCTCTTTTTAGATTCCACGTATAAGAGATGTCATATGATATATCTTTCTCTCTCTGACTTACTTCATTTAGCATGCCACTCTCTAGGTCCATTCATGTTGCTGCAAATGGTATTATTTCATTCTTTTTTATGGCTGAGTAATATTCCATTGTAGATAGGTACCACATTTTCTTTATCCAGGGAATTATTTTTTAATGGGTACACAGTTTTTGTTTGAGATGATGAGAACTCTCTGGAAATGGATAGTGATGATGGTTGCACAACATCATGAATATACTACATGCCACCGAATTGTACACCTGAAAATGTTTAAAATGTTAAGTTTTATGTATATTTTATCACAATAAAAAATGCATCCAAAAAAGTAAAAAACAAAACAAAACAAAAAAGCACAATGGTTTGCAGCCACTGTGGCTGTTTCCAGAGCTTTCTAATCATCCGAAATAAAACTGCCAATTAAATAATAACCTCTACCCCAGTCCCTGGTTACCTGTATTCTACTTTCTGCCCCTATGAATGTGCCTACCATAGGTCCCTCATGTAAGTGGAATTGTAACAATCTGTGCCTTTGTATTTGGCTTACTTCATGGCTCATCTGCACTGTGGTGTGTGCCAGTGTTCCATTCCTTTTTAGTGCTGAACAATATTCCATTGTATGGGCGGAGCACATCTTGCATATCCACTCATCTATCTTGGACATTTGGGTTGCTTCCATGTTTTAACTGCTGAGAATAACACTGTTGTGAGCACAAGTATACAAATATCTCTTTGATACCCTGCTTTCAATTCTTCTTCAAAGTTTTAATTTAACTTTTTAATTGAAGTATAGTTGATTTACCGTGTTGTGGCCTTTCGGTTCTTTTGGGTGCACACCCAGAAGTGGAATTGCTGGATTATGTAGTAAATCTCTTTTAATTTTTTGGAGAACCACCATGCTGTTTTCCATAGCAGCTGCACCATTTTACATTTTATCAACAGTACACAAGGGGTCCAGTTTCTCCACATCCTTGTCAACACTTGTTGCTTTCTCTCTTTTTCTGATAGTATCCCTAGTAATGAGTGTGAGGTGGTATCTCATTGTGGGTTCTTGTTATAGACCATGCCATGCACCTTGTAGGATCTTAGTTCCCTGACCGGGGATCAAACCTGGACCCTCTGCAGTGAAAGCACTGAGCCCTAGCCGCTGGACTGCCAGGGAGTTCCCTCATTGTGGTTCTGACTTGCTTTCTCTGATGATTAGTGATGTTGAGCATCTTTCCATCTGCTTATTGGGCATCTGTATATCTTCTTTGGAAAAATATCTGTTTGAGCTGTTTGCCTGTTTTTGAATTGGAGTGTTTTTTTTTTTTTCCTGGCTGCCCCACATGGCGTGTGGGATCTTAGTTCCCTGACAAGGGACTGAACTTGTGCCTCCTGCATTGGGAGTGTGAAGTCTTAACCACTGGACCATCAGGGAAGTCCTTGTTTGTTTTGTTGTTGTTGTTGTTGACTTTTAGGCATTCTCCGTATATCTAGGGTATATATGATTCGTAAGTATTTTTTTCCATTCTGTGGATTACCTTTTCACTCTGTTGGTTGTGCACTTTGCATAAAAAGGTTTTAATTTTCACGAAGTCCACTTTGTCTATTTTTCATTTTTTTGCCTGTACCTTTGGTGTCATATCCAAGATATCATTTGTTGTTGTTCAGTTGCTCAGTTGTGTCCTACTCTTTGTGACCCCATGGACTGCAGCGCTCGAGGCTTCCCTGTCCTTCACCATCTCCTGGAGCTTGCTCAAACTCATGTCCATTGAGTCCATGGTGCCATACAACCATCTTATCCTGTCCTCCCCTTCTCCTCCTGCCTTCAGTCTTTCCCAGCATCAGGGTCTTTTCTGATGAGTCAGTTCTTTGCATCAGTGGCCAAAGTATTGGAGCTTCAGCTTCAGCATCAGTCCTTCCAATGAATATTCAGGATTGATTTCCTTTAGGATTGACTGGTTTGATCTCCTTGCAATCCAAGGGACTCTCAAGAGTCTTCTCTAACACCACAGTTCAAAAGCATCAATTCTTTAGTGCTCAACTTCCTTATGGTCCAGCTTTCACATCCATACTTGACTACTGGAAAAACCATAGTGATTTCTTTCGAACCATGTGGAAGGAAATCATATCAAATCCAATTTTGTGAAACTTTTGCCCTGTGTTTTCATCTAAGAATTTTATAGCTTTGCCTGTTACATTTAGATATTTGGTCCATTTTGAATTAATTTTTGGATATGGTTTTAGGTAAAGGTTGAACTTCATTTTTTTTTTTTTTAATGGGAGTATAATTACTTTACAATGTTGTGTTCATTTCTGCCATACACCAGCGGGAATCAGCCATAAAGATACCCATACCCCCCCTCCCTCTCGAGCCTCCATCCCACCCCACTGAACTTCATTCTTTTGAATGTGGATATCCAGTTTTCCCAGCACCAGTCATTGAGAAGACTTGTCCTTTTCCTATTGAATAGTCTTGATGCCCTTGTTGAAAATCATTTTACCATATATATGAGAGTTTATTTCTGGGCTTTCTGGTCTATTCCATTGGTCTGTATATCTGTCTTTACGCCCAGTACTACACTGTTTCAATTACCATAGCTTTGTAATATTTTTCTAAAATTTTTTTAATTGAAGTGTAGCTAAAAGACAATATTGTATAAGTTACAAGTGTACAGCCTAATGATTCCCAGTTTGTAAAGGTTACACTGCATTTGCAGCTATTGTAAAATGTTGCCTGTATCCCCTGTCTTGTGTCATCTCTCTTCCTAGCAGTGGTGTGCGCCTCTTTAACTCCCATCCCTATCCTGCCCCTCCTCTCTTTACTCTCCTCACTGGTAACCACTAGTTTGTTCTCTGTATCTCTGAGTCTGTTTGCTTTTTGTTGTATTCACTGGTTTATTTTTCAGATTCCACATATGAGTGATACCATACAGTGTTTGTCTTTGTCTGACTTATTTCGCTTAGCATAATGTCCCCCAAGTCCGTCTGTATTGTTGCAAATGGCAAAGTTTTGTTCATTTTTATGGTTGAGTAGTAGCCCCTGGTATATGTATGTTTGTATGTGTATGTAAGTGTGTATATCTGAGTATGCCTCTGTATATGCCACATCTTCTTTATCCGTCCATTTGTTGATGGTTGCTTCCACATCTTGGCAATTGAAAATAGTGCTGCTGTGAACATTGGGGTACATGTATCTTTTTGAATTGTTTTTTCTTTTTTTTTTTTTTTAATATATATCCAGGAGTGGAATTGCTGGGTCATATAGTAGTTCTGTTTTTAGTTTTTTGAGAAACCGCCATACTATTTTCCACAGTGGTTGTACCAATTTACAGTCCCACCAACAGTGTACAAGGGGTCCCTTTTATCCACATAGTCACCAGCATTCATTATTTGTGTTCTTTTTGATGATATCCATTCTGACAGGTGTGAGGTGCTATCTCATTGCAGGGCTGGTTTTTTTTTTGGCTGGGCTGGGTCTTTGTTGCGGCACGCAGGCTTTCTCTAGTTCTGGTATGCAGGCTTCTCTAGTTGCAGTGTGAGGGTTTCTCTAGTTGTGGCATGTGAGCTTAGGTGTTCCATGGCATGTGGGATCTTAGTTTCCCAACCAGAGATCTAACCTGTGTCCCCTGCATTGGAAGGTAGAATCTTAACCACTGGACCGCCAAGAAAGTCCCTCATTGTGGTTTTAATTTGCATTTCTCTGATGATTAATGTGAAGTCAAGTGGGCCTTAGAAAGCATCACTATGACCTAAGCTAGTGGAGGTGATGGAATTCCAGTTGAGCTATTTCAAATCCTGAAAGATGATGCTGTGAAAGTGCTGCACTCAATATGCCAGCAAATTTGGAAAACTCAGCAGTGGCCACAGGACTGGAAAAGGTCAGTTTTCATTCTAATCTCAAAGAAAGGCAATGCCAAAGAATGCTCAAACTACCGCACAATGGCATTCATCTCACATGCTAGTAAAGTAGTGGTCAAAATTCTCCAAGCCAGGCTTCAGCAATACGTGAACCATGAACTTCCTGATGTTTAAGCTGGTTTCAGAAAAGGCAGAGGAACCAGAGATCAAATTGCCAACATCCGCTGGATCATGGAAAAAGCAAGAGAGTTCCAGAAAAACATCTATTTCTGCTTTATTGACTATGCCAAAGCCTTTGACTGTGTGGATCACAATAAAGTGTGGAAAATTCTGAAAGAGAGGGGAATACCAGACCACCTGACCTGCCTCTTGAGAAATCTGTATGCAGGTCAGGAAGCAACAGTTAGAACTGGACATGGAACAACAGACTGGTTCCAGATAGGAAAAGGAGGACGTCAAGGCTGTATATTGTCACCCTGCTTATTTAACTTCTATGCAGAGTACATCATGAGAAACGCTGGACTGGAAGAAACACAAGCTGGAATGAAGATTGCCGGGAGAAATATCAATAACCTCAGATATGCAGATGACAGCACCCTTATGGCGGAAAGTGAAGAGGAACTAAAAAGCCTCTTGATGAAAGAGGAGAGTGAAAAAGCTGGCTTAAAGCTCAACATTCAGAAAATGAAGATCATGGCATCTGGTCCCATCACTTCATGGGAAATAGATGTGGAAACAGTGGAAACAGTGTCAGACTTTATTTTTTTGGGCTCCAAAATCACTGCAGATGGTGACTGCAGCCATGAAATTAAAAGACGCTTACTCCTTGGAAGGAAAGTTATGACCAACCTAGATAGCATACTGAAAAGCAGAGACATTACTTTGCCAATAAAGGTCCGTCTAGTCAAGGCTATGGTTTTTCCAGTGGTCACGTATGGATGTGAGAGTTGGACTGTGAAGAAGGCTGAGCACCGAAGAATTGATGCTTTTGAACTGTGGTGTTGGAGAAGACTCTTGAGAGTCCCTTGGACTGCAAGGAGATCCACCCAGTCCATTCTGAAGGAGATCAGCCCTGGGATTTCTTTGGAAGGAATGATGCTAAAGCTGAAACTCCAGTACTTTGGCCACCTCATGCGAAGAGTTGACTCACTGGAAAAGACTCTGACGCTGGGAGGGATTGGGGGCAGGAGGAGAAGGGGACGACAGAGGATGAGATGGCTGGATGGCATCACTGACTCGATGGATGTGAGTCTGGGTGAACTCCGGGAGATGGTGATGGACAGGGAGGCCTTGCGTGCTGCGATTCATGGGGTCGCGAAGAGTCGGACACGACTGAGCAACTGAACTGAATTGAATGATTAATATTGCTGAGCATCTTTTCTTGTGCCTGTTGGCTATCTGCAGGTCCCCTTTGGAAAAATGTCTATTCAGGTCTTCTGTCCATTTTATAATTGAGTTACTTGTTTTTCTGATGTTGAGTTGTGTGAGCTGTTTATATGTTTTGGATATTAACTCCTCAGTCATATCATTTACAGATATTTTCTTTCAATCAGTAGGTTGTCTTTCCATTTTGTTGATGGTTTCCTTTGCTGTGCAAAGTTTTTAAGTTTAATTAGGTTCCATTTGTTTATTTTTGCTTTCATTTGCTTTGTTTCAGGAGTCGAATCAAAAAAATATTGCTGCAATTTATGTCGAAGAGTGTTCTGCCTGTGTTTTCCTCTAGGAGTTTTATGGTTTATGGTCTGATATTTAGGTCTTTAACCCATTTTGAATTTATTTTTGTATGTGGAGTTAGAGAATGTTCTAAGTTCATTCTTTGACATGTAGCTGTCCAGTTTTCCCAGAATCACTTCATTGAAGAGACTGACTTCTCTCCATTGTATATTCTTGCCTCTTTTGTGGTAAATTTATTTACCATAAATGTGTGGGCTTATTTCTGGGTTCTCCATTCTGTAGTAAGTTTTGAAATCAGTAAGTGTAAGTTTTCCCAGTTTTCCCAATATTTTTCAAGATTATTTTGACTCACTGAAGTCCCTTGAGATTTCATGTGATTTTTGGGGGATAGAGTTTTCTATTTCTGCAAAAAAAAAAAAAAAAGTGTGGGATTTTGTTAGGGATTGCATTGACATCCCTTGATGACTTTAGGCAGTATTGACATTTTAACAGTATGAATTTTTCTGAATTCGTGATCATGGGATATCTTTGAATTTGTCTTTAATTTCTTTAAGCAGTGTTTTTATAGTTTTCATTGTACAAATCTTCCTTGGTTAATCTCTAAGTATTTTATTCTTTTTGATGATATTTCAAGTGGAATTGTTTTCTATTCACATTGTTCATTGATAGCATATAGAACTGTGGCTGATTTCTTGTGTGTTGATTTTTTATCTTATAACTTGGCTGATTTGTTTATTGGTTCTAACAGATTTGTGGGTGTGTGTAATGTAGAAATTTTACATATAATATTATATCATCTGTGATCAGAGATAGTTTTACTTCGTGGTTTCCAATTTTTCTTCCTTCCTTCTTTCCTTCTGTCTCCTCTCCCTCCCTCCTCGTTCTGTTTTCCTTCCTCCTTTCCTTTCTCTCTTTTTCTTGCCTGATGCTCTGGCTGTGAATTCCTAGGTGTTGTAGAAAGTGGGCATCCTTTCGTTAAGGGCATCCTCTAAGATCAGGAACGTTTTCAGTCTTTTGCTGTTGAGTATGATGTTTACTATGGGCTTTTCATTTATGTCTTCTGTTTTTAGTTTGTTGAATTTTTTTTTTTTAAATAACAGACGGGTGTTGAATTTTGTCATATGGTTCTTCTGCACTCAATGAGATGTTATAAATGTTGAGCAGTATTATTTATAATGTTGCGGCACCTCAGGTAATTTTACACTTTGGGGAAAAGTATGGATGATAATAGGCCAATGGCTATGTTAGGCATTTTCCCTGACAGCTCCTCCAACTGTCACATAGTCCCATAGAAGGGTCGGTCCCATGGTCCCATTTTGTAGAGGGGAAGATGGAAGGCTCGAATGGTGAGCCTGCCCAGGGTTACACTGTTATGATGCGGGAGAATCCAGGGGCCTGCTCTGGCCTTCAGATCTGACCTTGGTTTTTCTCCTGGTGTGCTCTCCCTCCCCGTCCCCAGTACTGGAATGAACACAGGTTTGCTTGTCCGGTGCCTGACTCCACCACTGGAAGGTCAGTTCTCTGGGGCATGGCCCTGCCAGTTTTGTTCAGTGTGTCCACCAGCCTTTGGCAAAGAGACAACACTTGTACTTGATAAATATTTGTTGAGCGGGTGCCTAAAAGAATGAGCCAGATTGATTCTGGAGGGGCAGCTGTTGTCTGTCAAGAAACCTGGTGGTACAGCCTGTGTGTCAATTCACCCACTCCCACACACCTTTTTTTTTTTTTAATTGAGGTGAAATTCACATAACATAAAATTAACTGTTTTTAAGTGAGCAGGTCAATGGCATTCACAGTGTTGGGCAGCGGCCCTCTGCATCTAGTCCCAAGACATTCACCCATATCCACTAAGCAGTTGTTCTCCATGTGACCTTCCATGTCTGGCTGTATAACTGTGAGTTCAGCCACATTGTCCTGTATCAAAATTTCATTCATTTCATGGCTGAATGGGTTTCCCTGATGGCTCAGTGGTAAAGAATCTGCCTGCCAATGTAGGAGATGTGGGTTCGATCCCTGGGTCAGAAAGTTTCCCTGAAGGAGGAAATGGCTACCCCCTCTATATTCTTGCCTGGGAAGTCCCACGGAGAGGAGCCTGGTGGGATACAGTCCAGGGGGTCACAAAAGAGTTGGACATGAGTGAGCACACGTACATACATGGCTGAGTAATTGTGGCTGTACCCCAGTTTGTTTCCTTTTGTCTGTTGGAGGACATTTGGGCTATTTCTGAATCAAGCTGGCTGTTGAGAATGACCTGCTGCTCTGATATAGCATTGCTGTGAACACGTGTACAGGTACTTGTTTAAAAACCAGTGTTCAGTTTATTTAGGTTTACACCTGGGAGTGGAGTTGCTGGGTCATGGTGTTCTGTATTTAACTTTTTGAAACACCACCAAAGTGTTCTCCACAATGGCTGAACCATTTTACATTCCTGCCAGCAGTGTCTGACGGTTCCAGTTTATCTACATCCTCAACAACCCTTATTTCCTGTTTTTATTTAATAACTTTGATTTGTTCGCTGACCAGGGATCGAACCCATGTCCCCTGCGGTGGCGTTCTCTGAACCACTGGACCGGGGAATTCCCTGTTAATAACTTCTAGAATTACCTCCGTCCTTGTGTGTATCGCGTGGCATGTCATCGTGGTTTTGATTTGCATTTCCCTGGTGACTAATGATGCAAAGCGTCTTTTCATGTGCTTGTTGATCATTTGTATATCTTCTTTGAAGGCGTGTCTATTCACGTCCTTTGCCCATTTTATTTTTGTTGTTGAGATGTAAGAGTTCTTTGTGAATCCTGGATAGGTGCTGTTTTTATTTTTTATTTATTTTTAATATCTTTATTTATTTGGCTGTGCTGGCTCTTAGTTGCAGCACAAAGATCATCGATCTTCGTCATAACATACAGGATCTTTCAGTTGTGATGTGTGAGTTCTTAGTTGCGGCATGTAGGATCTAGTTCCCTGACTAGGGAGGGAACCCAGGTCCCCTGCATTGGGAGTGTGGAGTCTTAGCTGCTGAACCAGCAGGGAAGTCGCAGGTGCCCGTTTTTAAATGCTGACAGAATTTGCTGTGACAGAATCAATGTGTGATGTGAACTTCTTTGTGTTGGGAGCTTGAGCTCGTCCAGGGGGTTCCAGACGGTTGCTCTCCGATCACATGTTAACCTAGAAAAGTTGTAGCTCATAGCTGGTGAGCTGCAACCCACAGCTCGTGGCTGTGGCTGAGTTGTTCCTTTGAAAAGTGATCAGGGGTGTTGGTTGTGGCCTGGGAGAACATGCCTGGACGAGGCAGCGTGTCCAGGACAAAAGTCTCCGAAGACCAATTAAAGGAACAGTCTTGCTGAAGTGCTCCTCCAATTATCTGTTCCTTGTCCCTGAAGTGGCCTGAGGTCCTTGAAGCCCTTCTTGTTCCAACAAGTGAATTCTATCTTGTGTCCTGGCTGTCCAGTGAAACATGGAAGCCATGTATGTGATGGAAGCTTTTTAGTAGGCACGTTGAGAAAGGTTGAGAATCAGTGAAATTAATTTTAATACTGTAACTGATTTAACCCTGTATCATATATCCAAAATATTACCAGTTCAGCATGTGTAATCAGTGTTTTAAAATCAGCAAGCTACTTTACTTCCCTTTTAAAAATACTATGTCTTTGAAGTTTGGTATTATACTTACTCCACATCTCAGTTTGGATAATAGATTTTATCGGAAAGACTTTGTAAGTCTTTCAGTTCCATAAAATTCACAGTCAGAGTAAGAGGTAGATTTGCAAATTCAAGTTGCTCCAAATATATGTAAAGATCTTTGAGAACCCAACCAGGATGGACTGGCTCATAGTCATGACTGTTGTTTTCAACTTTTTACTCTGAAATAATGTTAGAAACTTTAGGAACACGGAAGGGTTGCGGAAATCATACAAAGAGCTCCTGTGTACCCACACCCAGCTCCCCCTTGTGTTAACATCTTACAGGACTACCGCACAGGGTCAGAACAAAGAAAATTAACGTTGGTGTAGTACTTCCTGCATTTAAAACTATGCAGGTTACGTGCCTCTTTTTAAAAAAAATTATTTCTTTATTTTTGGCCGTGCTGGGTTTTTGTTGCTGCCCAGGCTTTTTCTCTTGTTGCGCTGAGTTGAGCCTGCTCTCTAGTTGTGGTACATGAGCTTCTCATCGTGGTGGCTTCTCTCGTGGTGGAGCACAGGCTTTAGGGTGTGTGGATTTCAGTAGTTGCGGCACATGGGCTCCATGGTTGCAGATCCCAGGCTCCAGAGCACAGGCCTTAATAGTTGTGGTGCGTGGCTTAGTTCCCCTGCGGTGTGTGGGATCTTCCCGGACCAGGAACGGAACCCGTGTCTCCTACATTGGCAGGCAGACTCTTTATGACTGAGCCACCAGGGAAACCTCACTTGTTTCTTATTCAAGTCCCACTCACTAGTTTTAGCCTCCATTACTGGTGTTCCATGGTGATTCCCATCTCACTCATTCCTTCTGCATTTATCAGCTGGAATTATTGTGTAAGGTAGTTGTGCCTTGTACGTGTGTTGATTTATTCAGCCATTTATTTATGTCAGCATGGATTCATGAGTGCTTGTGGGGTGTGGGGGATGGGTTATAATCCAGGTCTGTTATTACTCGATTTGTGGTTCAGAGTGTTGCCCCCTTGCAGGTGGAAGCTCCCTTAGGCTGGCCCCTGTGCCTTTTCATCATGTTCCCATGTCTTGGGGGTGCTTCCTCGCTTTCTGGCACCACAAAGATGCTCCTGGCTCATTTTGGTTTTCCCCTGCCCCAGCCCTAGAATCAGCCCTTTTTCCAAGGACCCTTGGTCCCTTTTCCTCCTCCACGGCATCTTTCCAACCCAATGATTGAATCTGCATCTCCTGTGTCTCCTACATTGCAGGCCCATTCTTAACCCATTGAACCATCAGGGAAACCCACTGTAGTATTCTTGTCTGGGAAATCTCATGGACAGAGGAGCCTGGCAGGCTGCATTCCATGGGGTTGTGAAGAGGTGGACACGACCGAGCGACTAAGCACTAGAACTCGGGCCCTATTATTGGAGGAGGTGTTTCAAAACGAAGATCTGGGAGCAAAATGTGTTCATTGCTCCTGGGCCATCAGTGCTTTTAGGTCCCTCAGGTGACAGATCTGGGAAGCTATGCCTGTGTACTAGCTCTCCCACCTGCGCTCATCTCTCTGTCTACGTAGTAAACGTCAGTTCATACCGATGCCTCAACTCCAGTCCCGCACCCCGAGTTCATTCTAGCATCCCCCCTCGCCCTGCCCTGTAACTTATTTTAACTTGTTTCTCTGAAGGGAGACCCCTGGCTCTCCCTCCATGCAGTGTAGTTGCTTGCTTGTTTAACCTTAGTATGTCTAGAAAGCTGTTTGAGAATCTTGAAGTAATATTCCTGTGAGAAGTAAGCGTATGGTGTCTGCGTGCAGTTCTTTCCGTCTTCCACCCCCAGTAGCCGTTGAGACTTCTCTGTGACATCTCTTTTTTCCTCCAGTGCTGTTGGTGTGGTTGTGTCACACACTTGTGTACACTTAAGTTCATTAGTCATCGTCTGTGCTCTGTCTTGGGTTCCCTTCCCCCACCCACCTGGTTATGATTATTATCATTTGAGTTTGTCTTCAGTGAAGTTCATTCTGGGTTTTGACATGATAGTCATGTATCCACCACGACGTCACCGCACAGACCCGACCCCCCTCCCCAGACCCCCTCCTGCTGTCCCTTTGAAGTCAGCTCCTCCCGCCACCCTTGGTCCCTCAAAACCGCTCATCTGTTTTCCATCCTTGCGTTTTGCCTTTCCAGAATGTCACATAAATAGACACACGCAATATGTAGCCCTTTGTGTCTGGTTTCTTTCACTTAGCGAGATGCACTTAAGATCCATCCATGGCGTCACATGAATGAATAGTCCATTCCTCTTTATTGTGTGGATAATACTGCATTTGTTTATCCATTTGCTGGTTGAGGGACATGTGGGTTGTTTCCAGGTCTTGATAATTAAGAATAAAGTTGCCCTAAACATTTGCAGACAGGTTTTTGTGTGGACATAAATTTTGAGCCCCCTTGGGTAAGTTCCCAGGAGGGCAGTTGCGGGCTGAGACAGCACAGGTATGTCCAACTTTGTGGTTGCCACTCGGCACCCTCACCAGCAGTGGAGGAGTGGTCTTGCTGCTCAGCGCTTGGTTACGTCAGTTGTCTCTTTGCCTTTCCAATGAGCGTGTAGTAGTCTCTCTCCTTATAGCTTTAAAAGTAAAGTGAAAGTCGCTTAATTGTATCCGAGTCTTTGTGAGCCCATGGACTATTCACTCCATGGAATTCTTCAGGCCAGAATACTGGAGTGGGCAGCCATTCCCTTCTCCAGGGGATCTTCTCAACCCTGGGATTGAACCTGGGTCTCCTGCATTGCAGGAGGATTCTTTACCAGCTGAGCTGCCAGGGAAGCCATTAATAGCTTTATTGAGGTCTAATTTATGTGCAGTATAATTCATCCATTTAACGTGTACATTTTTTTTTTTTTCTGATTTTTTTGTTTGTTTGTTTTTGGTCATGCCGTGTGACATGTAGGATCTTAGTTCTCTGACAAGGGATCAAACCCATTCCCCCTGCAGTGGAGGTGCAGAGTCTTAACCACTGGACTGCCAGAGCAGCCCCTCTTTGGTTTTTAGTACAGTCGGAACTGTAGCCATCCCCACTGGAACATTTCCATTTCTCCCAAGAGAGAAACCCCATCCTCATGAGCAGTCTCTCGCCATTCACTCCTCCCCCAGCCCCTGGCAACCATTCATCCACTCTCTGTCTCTGGATTTGCCTGTTCTGGACATTCCATATCAATGGAGTCCTACACTTTTACGGCCTTTCGTGACTGGCTTCTTTTACTCACTGTAATGTTTTCAAGGTTCATCCACACTGTGGCACGTGCCAGTGCTTCATTCCTTCTTACAGCTGAATTTATTCCACTCAGAATGGGCCATATATTGTGTATCCATTTGTCAGCTGATGGGCGTTCAGGTTGTCGCCAACTGTTACCTATTCTGCATGCAAGTTTTCCTGTGCACATGCACTTTCATTTCTCTTGGGCATGTACCTAAGGGTGGAATTGCTGGCTCTTTCGGTTAATCCTGTTTTTAACTGTGTGTGTGTGCGCGTGTGCGTTAGTCGCTCAGTTGTGTCTGACTCTTTGCTACCCCATGGACTGTAGCCCTCCAGGCTCCTCTGTCCATGGGATTCTGTAGGCAGGAATTCCCTTCTCTAAACCCAGGTATCCTGCATGGCAGGTGGATTCTTTATTGTCTGCTCCACAAGGGAGGCCCATAACTTGAGTAGCTGCCAGATCGTGTTGCATGGGGACCGAACCGTTTTATATTGCTACCAGCCGCGTCCGAGGTTCCAGTTTCTCCACATCCTGGCCCACACTTTCCATATCTCTGATTGTTGCCATCCTGGTGGACATGAAGTATAATAATTGGTGCCTCATTAGGTTCTGATTTGCATTTCCCTGATGGCTGATGACTGTGAGCATCTTTTCATGTATTTATTTGAAACTCATATATTTTCTTTGGACAAATGAAGTGGGCTGTTCAGAATTTTTGCCTTCTTTAAAAAATTGGGTTAGTTTTTTTTCCTTACTGTCGAGTTTGAGTAGTTCTTTATATACAGTACTCTGGATACAAATTCTTCATCCAGTATGTGATTTATACATATTTTCTCCAAGTCTGTGGTTTGTCTTGTCATTCTCTGAACAGTATATCTTGCCCAACAAAAGCTTTACGTTTTGATAGTCCAGTTTCTCGTTGTTTTCTCTTTTATGGTTACGCTCTGGGTCTGGCACAGGGCATCTAAAAACCCACGAGCTTGTCTTTGCAGCCCACCCACTGGCAGCCTGCTCTGAAACATCTGTTAAGAGAGCAGAGGAAATTGCCTGTAGGAAGATGGCATCTAGCAGGGGGCACCATGGTCATTTATTCTTGGCAGTTGGGGGGTTTTAGGAAAGTTTATTTACCGGAAGGAGGGGAAATTGCTTCTCTTCTTTTTTTGCCCCCAATTTATTTTCTTTGATTTATCCATGCAGCAGATATTTACAAGTCTGGGACACAGAAAGGACCAAATTGGATCCAGACCCACGTGTGGTGGGCTCCTGGACTGACAGGGCAAGAGGCGCTGGATGAGCAGGGCTGAGGGCGGCGAGGTCTACTCTGCCCCTGTCACAGGAACCCGCTGAGAAGGGGGAATACGGGAAAGTTCCCCTTAGGAAGCCAGGCTCGCTGAGACCCTTGTGGGTGGTGGAGTCAGTGGGGCAGAGCCGACGGGAAGACGCTCTTCCTGGTGAAGGTGGGGGACGCAGTTTCAGAAGGGAGGGGTGAACATGTTGGGGAGCATTGGAGATATCACCCAGGCTGTGTTGAAGTCATCACACTTGCCATGTAAGAGGCCTTTCAGGGGGGCTTCCCTGGTGGTCTGGTGGTAAAGAGTCCGCCTGCCATTGAGGAGACAGGGGTTCGGTCTCTGGTCTGGGAAGATCCCGCATTTAAGCCGGTGTACCACAGCTACTGCGCCTGCGCTGTAGAGCCTGAGAGCTGCAACATGTAAAGCCACTGCGTTGAGAAACCCTTGCACCACAACTAGAGAAGAGCCCATGAGCAGCAACGAAGGCCCAGCACAGCTTAAAATAAATAAATTTAAAAAAATGGCCTCTTAGGTCTGTGTGTGGTAGGTGGGTGTGCTCTAGACCCTCAGCGAGGTGTCGATCCCTGTGACCTCTGGGTCCATCTGCCTCTCTGGACATGAGATCCTGTGGCCTTGCCAAGGTGCCTCTCCTGTTCCTGCCCCAGGTTGTCTTGCGGTAGCACAGTCACGTGACAGGGCAGATCCGGCTCCTCCTGGGAGGAACTCAGCGGTTGCCAGACTGGAAGTACCTGTCTGTGTCCTGGGGAAGCAGAGTCGGTGTCTAGGGGTCATGTGAGAGGGGTGTCTGGGGGCTTGGTCTCGGGTGTGAGCAGGTGTGGGGGAGCTGATCTTATTTTTTTTTCTTTTTCAAATTAAAGCTGGTTGTTCCTTAGTCCTGAGTTTTTGGTTTGGAGTGATTGGTGAAACCAGGGAGTGGAGAAGAGAGTCAGTGATAGGGTGGGGACAAGGGGTTAAGTTCAGAGACACCTGCTCTGTCATTTCCTGCATCTCACATTGGCCGGTGGCCCCTGCCTGTGCCCTGAGATGTCTGTCAGGGAATGAACGCTGACCTCAGCACATGTGGGTGTTGAACCCTCAGCCGGGCTGTTTGGGCTGTGAAATCTTCCCTGAAGCTGACTTTGACCCCATTTCCTCTGGTCTCTGCCTCCCTTCACTGTGAGATGTACCGTCAACTTAACAACATACTTGGCGGGGAGAAAGAGAAACACGTCAAGAGTGTGTGCTGGGGACTCCCCTGGCAGTCCAGTGGCTAAGAATCCGTCTCCCAGTGCAGGAGACATGGGTTTGATCCTTGGTCAGGGAACCAGATTCCCACATGCCTCAGAGCAACTAAGCCCGCGCACCAAAACTGCTGAAGCCTACACACCTAGAGCCCGTGCTCCTCAGCAAGAGAAGCCACTGCAGTGAGAAGCCCGCGCACCACAACTGGAGAGCTGCCCCGGGCACTGCAGCTGGAGAAAAGCCTGCACAAAGCCAAAAAATAATAACAGAAAAAAAATTTTTAAAGTGCATGCTGACTTCAGGAGACAGCTCAATTTTCAGAGACTTAAAACACGTAGACATTTATTCCAGTTGTTTTCTGCTAATATTAGACATCCTCCCTGCCCTCCAGCCCGCCCCCACAACAGGCTATTCTTGGACCCTGAGCCCTAACCATCACTAACTTTCCATGACTTCTCTCCAGTGCCGTTAACTGAAGTCACAGAAAGGGGTGTCTTGGTACATTTTATTAGGCAGCTTGCGTGGTTTTCTTCAGAAAGAGGTTTTTGTGTTTTTTTTTTGTTTTTTTAAAGTAAGATGAAACAGCGAGGCCAGCTTCTGAGCCGGAAGCCCTCAGAGGCATGTTTTTGACATTCCTGCTGGCTTGTGCTGGAGGGCCAGTGCCTGTTGTGGGCAGTACTGAGCCCCTAGGTCCTCTTCACATCCCCCAGAGGGGATGCGGCTCTGGGTGTCCAGGCTGCTGGAGGTGACTGGTCCGGCGTTCCCCACCTGCCTTCAGTTTGAACTGAGACAGCAGATGAGAGTGAGTCTTGAGTGATTAGGCCCTCGACCCCAGGGGCCGGTGGGGAGACCGCCTGCCCCACACAGCCCCTTGACTCCCTGGCTCTCTGTGGCCATGATGGGCTCAGGAGGTGGGCAGCCTGTGCTCTGCGTTGAGGACCTTGCTGGTTGATCCAGGGGGCCTGGCCTAGCCGGTGGATCACCGAGGAGCCAGGACAGAGGGCATGTTGTGTGAGGAGGCCAAGGAAGGTCGGGGGGCTGCCAGCCAGCCGTGTGCTCAGTATTTCCCTGTAGCATCCTCTGTATGGGACCCCAGAAGCATCTGTTGTTTCCTCGAGGGCAGGTGTGGAGCCCGGGAGAGAAATGCCTCCAAAGAACGAATGAGCCAGAGAAGAGATGTCACTGAGTCATCTGCGTGGTCACCCCCAAAGTGCAGGCAGTAGTGAGGGGCTTGTCCATATCAGCCTGGGTGCTCTCCTGGGGCCAGACTGGCTCAGTTCCAGGTTGAGAGGTTGTTCGCGTCTTTGCATATCTGACTCTTGTGCCTCTTTGTAGTAATAGCACCAAGGCCGAGGCGTCTTAGATGGGGGCGGGGAGGAGACCGAGGACACCTGGCTGGGTCCCCCTGAGCTCCAAGCGCCCATGGGCTTACCCCGTGCTTCGTCCTTTCCTCTTTTTGATCTGTTTTTGTCCCAGTTTCTTCATCAGGTTGCCATTTTACATGTGTGCTCATGTTGCTGGCTTCTTTCCCACTCCTGTTGGTGTTAAATTGTTAGGGCTTCAGATAACCGAAGCTAACTTCCAGCACGAGGGCACTTGTTTCCATCAGGTGACCATGTCCCCTGCACCCAGGCCTGGTGGTCCCCACGTTCACTTGCCGGGTGACCTCCTGGTCTCCTGGGCAGTCTGATGGCTGCCACCCCACCCCACACCACGGTGCTGGCCAGCATCACAGCCTCTCTTCCCGCCTGCCCTTGTGCACCCAGAACCCTGGGAATTTTTTCCCTCCTCTCACCGAGGCTCAGAGAGGTGGAGTGGCAGGTCGTGTCACACAGCAAGGCAGCAGCAGAGCTGTTTCGACATCTGAGTGGTCTCAGACCCCAAAGTCCATGGTTTGGAGCCCACAATGCGCTGCTTTCCTTAACACTTTAAAAGTTTTTCTCTTATTATGAACACAAAGGTGATAGATGTAGGTTGGAAGGGTTTGAAGTCTTCTCTCCAGCCTACTTGCTTGAAGTAACTACTGTAACCAGCCTTTCAGAAACAACTTTGGTGTGTGTGTGAGTGTGGGGGTGCAGGGAGGAGGGGCAGTTTCAACCTTGGTGTCTGTGGACCCTCCTGTGTTGGTGCCCTCAGCCCTGCTGGTTCTGGTGCACCGGCGCGGCGAGCCCCTTCCCTCAAAGCAGCTGTCATGGACCTGGCCTCCCTGCCACGGGCTGCCGTCATCCTGTAAGCTGCCTTCGTGGACCTCCCCAAACACTTGCCTACCTGGCAGTGGGATTTCACTTCTTTCCCCGGTGATCAGCAGTTCTCTCCCGCTGCCTGGAAGCCCCCATCTTGATCAGCCTGGGCTTGGGTACCCGCGGGCCCACCCAGAGGAGCACAGAAGAGGGGGCTCTGCACACGCCCAAGGCTGCAGTATGCCCACCTGGTGTCTGCCCACCTTTATTGGTTCCGTGTGACCTTGGCAAATGATCAAATGCCACCAACCTTCAGTTTCCTCTCCCAAGGGGCCGTGAAAACAGCAACGAACTCTCAGAACTTGTGGAGGATGAAAGAAGGTGCCATGTAAAGCCTCCCACCAACTGCCCATTGCTGGCGAGGGCTGGCAGAGTGCTGACGACGAGGCCGAGTGTTAGACGTGCACTTGTGACCACGGAGGATCCTGGGGTGGGGGAGGGCTGGCAGGAGTGCCAACAACAAGGCCGAGCATTAGACGTGCACCCGCCACAGAGGATCCTGGCTGGGGGAGGTGTGGGGGCGTGAAGGGTGGCCCTGGGCCTGCCTTCGCCCTTGTCCCCTGCAGCAGGTTGGAGTCAGCTCACACAGGTAGTGGTTAGATGGTAGATTCTCAGATGCAGAGCTGCAAGGAAGCTTGGGGTGGGACCAGCCTTGGACAGGTAAACGTTTAAAATACAGAAAACCAAAAACCATGCACTGAAGTAGAGGGGAGCGGAGCAGGCCCGCAGCACGCCCGCGGCAGCGGTGGCTCACCTGCAGGCAGCGCGCAGCTCGTCTCCACACTGCGGGGCGGGGTCTCAGTCAGCCTCTGATTTCAGTCTGTGCTGGGAAAGATAAGACTGTTAGCCAAAAACCCTAATGGGTATCATCAAATCTAGAAATCAGTAAATCAATAATTCTTTAATGTCAAATACTCAATAATGTCAAAGTTACCCGAATTGTCTCACATACATGTTTTGAAGTAATTTGTTCAAATCAGGATTCAGATAAACCCAGTTCATTGCTGTTGATTGCTGTCTAATGCTTCTTTAAATCTTCTTTCTTTCCATCTCTCTCTCCCTTTCTCTCCTTTGCGAAGTGTTTTCAAAAGCTGTGGTCCCATAGGGATATTTCTGCCTACAGCCCAGCAAGTAGGCTGGGCCCTGATCAGATTTGGGTTTACCTGGTTTTCCTTTAAGCTCAACGAATGTGGGAACCCTGGGGCCTCTTATGAGAATGTCAAATAGGCCCCTGGGACCAGCGTGGGCAGAGGAAACTGCCTCAGGGTTCTTAGGAACCAAGTGTCCTCCTCGGCTGGTGAGGCTGCACTGCACGAGTCTTTGGTACGACCTGGGGTGGCGGTGGGCTGGGGGGTCGTGGGGTGTCCTCCGGGTCAGCCCTGCCAGCTGCAGGGAGGTGGCCTTGGAGTGGGCCCTGGGGGTCCGAGATGGTGGACAGGGGCTGATCCAGAGCTTCGGTCAGCTGGCCCAGGGCTGGGGGCTGTTTGCCCGGACAGTACTGTGGACAGGTGCGCGTGCTCCTGGCTTTGGGCGGTGGCACCAGTTAGGCCAGCGCCTTCACATCTTAGTTTGCTGAGGCCAGAGAGAGATACTGACCTGGGGAGTGCAGGGCCTGGCCTGAGAACACTTGGAGCCGGCCCTGCAGTTCCCAGGGGAATGACTAAGGGAGTTACTCCTGGGGTTGCCTCCCGGTGCAACTTGAACCTGGCCTCTCCTCACCTCACATGCTGCCAGCTCCCAGGCGCCATGGTCCTACCTGTCTCAGCTTTCTCAGGAGACTGGTTTCCTGGTGACTGGTCTGAAAGTGGTCCACCATCCACTTGGAAATTCCTAAGCTTCTCCGGCCCCAGGTCTTGTCCCTAGGGAGCTCCGGTCATCAGTGTGCGTTGGGGCCCGTGTCCACTGCAGGGCACACGCTGGGTGCTGGGGGAGGCCTCTGCCCAGCCCAGACGCCACCCCTAGCTCTACTCCTCACCACTCACCTTCGGGCATCCCAAGGAACTACCCCTGGGCGCTGCTTGGTCCAGTGCGCCGTCGCCCTGCTGGGTTTGTGTGGGTGTGGGAACCGCTCCGGGAGCCAGGGGCTCCAGAGAACACTGCCTGCCCGGAGCGCGTGCTGGCACACTGCTGACCAGCCCTGGTACCAGGCACGTCCTCTGGCCCCGGTTCAGCGTCTTCACCTGTGAAATGGGGGCAGTAAGAGCTCCCCGCTGGGGGGATGCTGCACAGGGTCGTGTTACAGAGTGCTGTCCGTGTCCCGTCAGTGTGGCCACTGCTCTGAGGGCTCAGGAGGGAGGAGACCCTCCTCAGCCCCGCTGGTGCTGTGGGCACACTGCAAGCCCCCGACACATTTCTGCAGGACTGAGGAGAATGTGGGCACATCCAGCAGACACTGGTGCTTGCTCAGTGCTGCCCCTTGGGGACAGAAAAGATGTGCGTCCTGCAGACTGTGATGAACACTATCAAGGATAGTGTTCGGAGGCTGTTGGAGGGCAGCCCTTGGTGGGTGTTAAAGGAGGGGGTTGGGGATAGCCAGGTCTGGTTAAAAGTCCGTGGATGGAGAGGGGGCTGCAGCAGAAGCTGCTGAGTGGGAGGGGGCGACAGAATGAGGAGGGGCCGGCTGAGGGGGCAGAGTGTGTGTGGGAGCAGCTGGACTAGCCTTGTAGCTGTACCACCAGGCTACAACTCCGTGTGTGTGTGGTAGGAGTCACCAAAGAGGGCAGAGGCAAGGGGAAGGCCTGGGCTGAGCCTCGGGAGCCAAGTTTGGCAGTGGGTGGAGCTGGGGAGCACCCCTGGAAGCCTTATCCCCGCCCCCAGGGGATCCTGTGGCTATAGGTCCCGTGTCTCCATGTGCCGTCAGCAAGCCTCTTCCTGGGAAGATAGCAGTTTCATTTCTGGGTGGTGCGGAGCTGGGCGCTGTGGCTGTAGTTCATCCTCCCCATGTTGCTGGGGAGGAAGTCAAGGCTTAGGAGCACAGCCTTACCCAGGAAGGGGCGAGCGGCTCCGTGGGGCTGGGGCTCCTGTCTGTGACGCTCTCACTTCCCTCCATGCCTGTCCTGTGGCTGGTGCTAGCCTTCAGGTGTGCCGTCTCAGGTGGTCAGGAAGAGGAGAGATGTCGAAACACGCTGAGACATTCTCTTCGCCGTGTCATTTCTGACCTGGGGGGAAGCCCTCCTCGGTGGACCTCCCCTTATCTCATCATCCCAGATTAGGTCACGTGTCCACTTCAGGCAGGGGACCGATTTCTAAGTCTGGTGTAGGTGGTTGGGGTAGGAACCCACTCTTCCTGCAAGGGAGCTGGCCAGGTCAGGGGAGAAGGGCTGCCAGGGGAGAGGCCAGGTTGGGGTCACCTCAGTGCCCTGGTGTGGTTTGAGAAGGCCTGTTTGCTGGTCTCCTCACCAGACTGGCAGCTCCTGGAGGGCAGGGCCCGCAGCCCCCAGCAGTCATGTGGCAAGTGCACCTTCTACCTCTGTGGCCTGGACTGGGGGGCAGAATCATCCACGTGCAATTGCGGAACCTCATTCTTGCCCCCTTTGCTAAGAAGCCTGCCCCCACATAGCCAGCCATGCCTCTCCCCACCCCAGCATCACCTGGTCACCAGGCTCACCTCGTGCTGCCAGCCCAGGGATGGCAGGGTGGCTGGGGTCCTGGTGTGCTGTGGCGGCAGGAAGGGGTGAAAGGAGGCAGACCCAGGAGATGCTGGGCCCAGGGATGCTGGCGCGATGGCTTGGCTGCCCTGCCCTCCTCCTTCAGCCATCACCCCTCTGCCCTCCTTGCTCACCTCCTCTCAACTGCTGAGAAGCCTCCGCTGGTTCCTCAGACTCCTGCTTGCTTCTCTCCCGCAGACAGTACTTTAAACATTCAGGGTGTGATTCACATGCCAGAAAATTCACCTTTTAAAGCACACAAAGTTGGTAGTTTTGAGTATATTCACCGTGTTATGTCGTCATAACAGTTTTCTAGTTCCAGAGCAGTCTCATCATACCAGAAAGAAACCTCTTCCCTAGTGGCCGGCAGCTTCCACATCCCCCCCCGCTCCCGCCACCTCCCGCCACTGCCACTCTCGTCTCTGGGCTTACTTGTCTGTTCTGGACGATTCATGCACATGGAACTGTATCCAGCATGGCCTTCCCCCTGAGCATGGTGGTGTTGAGGCCCATCCCTGTCTCGACACGTGTCAGCGCTTGGTTCTTTTCCTTGGCCAGATGCCGTCCCACTGTGCTGCCGGATCCCAATACATCTATCCAGCCACCTGCTGGTGGATGCTGGGGTTGTGTCCACTTCGTGACGATAGCAAGTGATGCTTCCATGGACATCAGCTTACAAGCTTTTATGTGAATGTGTGTTTTTATTTCTGTCGGGTAAACATCCAGAGGAGACCGGTGGGTCATGTAGTTACTCTCTATTTAACATTCTGAGGGACTCTCGTCCACTTTTCCAAAAGAAGCACTGTGTTACATTCCTGCTGGCAGTGCCCTCTGGGCTTCTCCACTTCCTCGCCAACACTTGTTATTTTCATTTTTTTTTTTAATTAAAAAATTTTATTATTAGTTTTTAAATCTTGGCGTGGCCTGTGGGATCTTAGTTCCCCACTCAGGGATCAGACCTGCATCCCCTGCATTGGAAGCACACAGTTTCAACCACTGGACTGCCAAGAAAGTCCCTATTTTCCTTTTTTGATCCTCTATGACCCACCTCCCAGAATATTGGAAATAAAAGCAAAAATAAACAAATGGGATCTAATTAAAATTAAAAGCTTCTACACAACAAAAGAAACTATAAGCAAGGTGAAAAGACAGCCTTCAGAATGGGAGAAAATAATAGCAAATGAAGCAACTGACAAACAACTAATCTCAAAAATATACAAGCAACTCCTGCAGCTCAATTCCAGAAAAATAAACGACCCAATCAAAAAATGGGCCAAAGAACTAAATAGACATTTCTCCAAAGAAGACATACAGATGGCTAACAAACACATGAAAAGGTGCTCAACATCACTCATTTATCAGAGAAATGCAAATCAAAACCACAATGAGGTAGGTACCATTTCACGCCAGTCAGAATGGCTGCAATCCAAAAGTCTATAAGCAATAAATGCTGGAGAGGATGTGGAGAAAAGGGAACCCTCTTACACTGTTGGTGGGAATGCAAACTAGTACAGCCACTATGGAGAACAGTGTGGAGATTCCTTGAAAAACTGGAAGTATAACTGCCATACGACTCAGCAATCCCACTGCTGGGCATACACACCGAGGAAACCAGAATTGAAAGAGACACGTGTACCCCAATGTTCATCGCAGCACTGTTTGTAATAGCCAGGACATGGAAGCAACCTAGATGCCCATCGGCAGATGAATGGATAAGAAAGCTGTGGTACATATACACAATGGAGTATTACTCAGCCATTAAAAAGAATACATTTGAATCAGTTCTAATGAGGTGGATGAAACTGGAGCCTCTTATACAGAGTGAAGTAAGCCAGAAAGAAAAACACCAATACAGTATACTAACGCATATATATGGAATTTAGAAAGATGGTAACGACAATCCTGTATGCGAGACAGCAAAAGAGACACAGATGTATAGATATAGAACAGTCTTCTTGACTCTGGGGGGGAGGGTGAGGGGGGGATGATTTGGGAGGATGGTGTTGAAACATGTATAATATCATATAAGAAACGAATTGCCAGTTCAGGTTTGATGCAGGATACAGGAAGCTTGGGGCTGGTGCGCTGTGATGACCCAGAGGGATGGTGGGGAGGGAGGTGGGAGGGAGGTTCAGGATGGGGAACACGTGTACACCCGTGGCGGATGCATGTTGATGTATGGCAAAACCAATACAATATTGTAAAGTAAAAAAAAAAAAAATAATAAATTAAAAAAAAATAAAAATGTAGAAAAAAAAAAATGATCGCCGTCCTCATAGGGGTGGAGCAGAATCCTGTGGTTTTGGTTTGTATCTCCCTGATGGCTAATGGTGTAAAGTGGCCTCCCATGTGCTTGTTGGCCACTTTTATGTCTTTGGAGAAATTTCCCTTCCAGGAAAGGGCCTTGCAGGTGAGGCTATAGGATCCTGGCCAGGCTCGGCATCATTGCTTCCTGCCTGTGCGTCTTGGAGCACCTTCCCCGTCTGTGGGCCGAGCACTGTGAGGGTTGAGGGGCGTGTGTGTGGGGCTGGGGCCACCGTCGGCAGGATTGACTGCTTCACTAACCAGCTGAGACCGTCACCCAGATCTTTATTTCTTTCATGGAGCCTGCTTTGCTGGGTCTTCTGCAAATAGTCTGTTAATTTATTTTGGGTAAGCAGGTTGATGGGCAGACACATACAGACGAGCGGACGAGGGTCTGAGGGGAGAGAAGGTAGGGAGCATGTCCACCTGCCCCTGGCTGTCCCTACCTCCTACCCCACCAAACGGACTTCCTTGTTTTCTCTGTTCAAGGAGGAGCCGAGGAAGGTTTGCTTCACCTACGATCTATTCCTGAACCTGGAGGGCAACCCGCCCGTCAACCACCTGCGCTGCGAGAAGCTCACATTCAACAACCCCACCGTGGAGTTCCGGTACAAGCTCCTGATGGCCGGCGGGGTGAGTGCGCCACTCCCCATGGTCCTGACATGGCCCCTGATAGTGCTGGGGCACCCGGGGCTTCCCAGCATGTGGTCGGGCGCCCGAGACCCTCAGGGGCAGGTAGTACAGGCGGCACCCGGCAGCTTTGGAGAGGACCCAGGCATCCCTAGCCTGTACCAGGGCGTTGTCTGTTGCAAATGACTGACTAGTCTTTAGTTATCCCGAAGCTTTTTGTTGCTGTGGGTAATTAGCATCTTCCTTCACAGAGGTGGGTGGAGGCAGGAGGTGGTGTGAGGCCAGTCTCCCAGCCTGGCATGGAGCTGGAGCCAGTTTTTAACCGGATTGGCAAGGCCACTCAGAGGCTGCGTCATCTGGGGGGTTCCCTGCTGATGGAGGCTTCTGGGGGTGTGTCCTTGTGACCCGGGCCTGGTCAGAGTGTCGGCTCTCAGAACTTAGGTCTCTGTGGGGAGTTGTGTGCCAGCGATCCAGTGTGGTGGCAGGGGGAGTTCTCTGTAGGGAGTTGTGTGCAAGCAGTCCCGGTATGGTGTCAGGGCTCTTGGAGAGCAGCATGGGGTGCCCACTTGGTGGGGGGGTGGTGCTGGACCGTGCCAGGTGGGGGATGTGGGCTGAGCACACCAGACATGCTGTGCCTGGCATGGAGGAGTCGGGCTGGGGGTGTGACAGCCTGTGTGTGTGTGTGTGGTGAGGGCAGGCCCACCTCCTCAGTGTGTGCCTTTAGCTTGGCTTTCTTTGGCTCTTGGGAACAGTCCTTTTTTCCTGTTCACTTAACTCAGTTGAGTCTTTTTATAAACTTTTTAAACAATATGAAAGAATCACTTTTTCATTGCAGGATGTGTGATTAAGGTCTGCTGTGTCCTTAATAAAAGATGAGTGTGTGACCCTAATCTTGCGCGTGACGGCTGACGAAGTCCGGTCACGGAGCGGGGTGGGGGCTGCCTTACACAGATGTCGGCTCTGGAGTTGGCAGGCGCAGCAGTCCTCCCCAGCTCTGCCTCCCTACTTTGGCGTCGCTGCCAGATGCTTTCCAGAGTATTTCCCCAGTGGTTCCTGGGTGCTCCCCCAAGGTTGTGTGGTCACCGCTTTCTGGGAGGCAGCCGCACAGAGTGTCTATGGGCCTCTCAGGGCCCAGGACGCAGCACTGAGCCCCTGGCTGCCCACGGAGGGTGTTTGCTCTGCGGAGATGAAGGCTCAGTGAGCAGCATCCAAACACATAAAACCAGAGGGCGGGAGGCGGGGGAGGAGGTGCCAGCAGGGAGTGAGGCCGCGGCTGCGTGCTGCACCGCCCAGTGCTGTCCTCGCCCTGGGGGTGCTGCCTGGAGAGCTGGACGGCTGCCCAGGAATTTCTCGCCCTTTGGGGCTGTGGGCTTCAGGCTCCAGGCTGATGGCAGAGCAGTGCTGTCTGTTCTTACGAGCCACCCAAGACCTCCAGGGGACTGTGGCTCCCGAGTCCGGAGTCCCAGTCCCTGTTCGCTGTGTTGGGGCACTGCTTCCCAGATGGACCGCCTTTCCCCTCTGGTGGCAGGTAGCCCCGGAGGCTGCCTGTGTTGATGTCCACATCGGTGCTGGAAGAACTGGAGGAGCGAGTTGTCTGTGAGCCACGAGGCCTGCTCTGTGCAGCCCCTTCCCCAGGGTCCCGTGAGCCCTGTTGCTCCTTGCGTGACACTTAGTCGGCCTCAGCAGTGACCTGAGCCACTTCTGCCTGGCCGGGTGGTCGCCTGGCCTCCAGCGGTGTGTCTCATGCTTGGCCCCGTCGGCAGTTGAGCTGCACAGAAGTAGAGGCTCCTTCAGCAGCAGGCGATGAGATGGGTTCTTTTGGAGCCACGTGCTCACCGCAGGGCAAGGACGCGGGAGGCAGTCACGCGTGTCCTGGGACCGGGTCAGCCTAGGACCTTCCTCTGAAGGGATAGGAGATGTAATGAAAGGAGGAGAAGGGCTGTGAGGGAACAAACCGAGGCCCCCCATGGCCCTGCTGTCCTCCTGGGCTGCCCACTCAGTCACGTCCGAGTGGCCTTCGTGTGTGCGGGCCCCTGAGGGCATGATCCCTGGGTGCCTGGCGGGGCCGACGTGTTCTGGGAACCCGCTTCAGAGCGCTGTGGTCAGACAGGCTCTGATGAGCAGTGCCACCTCAGGCCCCACCACCTCCTTTCAACCCAGCGTCCCCACGGCTGTGGCCGGGTGTGACCTCCGCCTCCTCAGATGAAAGCTGGGGTTCGTTGGGGAACCACGGGTTCTCAGAGTTGTTCACGGTGCCTGTTCTACCAAGCTGAATGCTTTCTTTTTCATCATCTTGTGTACTTTATTCTTCTGTTCTGGCTCATCACCATCTGGAAGGCTCCCTCTGAGTGGCTGGCCGCTGGCAGTATCAGCTCGCTCTTGTCAGTATTTTGAGAACGTGCCCGCAGCCTTCTCCCACTTCGGCTGGGGCCACAGGAGCCTGGCTGGAGCCCCTCCCGGCGGCACTCTGGCCCTCCCTCCTCCAGCCTGGCCATGCGCCCCCTGTCTGTCCAGCTCACCCGCCTGAGGCTGGAGAGGGAGTCGGCACCCAGGAGCTGGGTGCTGCTTCCACCACGCTGCCTGCTCTGGGCGTCTGGCTGGCTTTCCATCTGTCCCAGCCGTGCTTCTGGTTTGTCTTCCCTGCCTTGTGTGGGGCAGCTTGGCTTCGACTCCTCCTCGTGCTCCTTTGCACGCTCCGCATCTTCCAGCTGGCCCTCAGGCCTGCCACACTCAGCCTTCCTGGGACCTGGCTTCTTCGCTCTCTGCCCAGCCCGCTTGGCTCCAGTGCTCAGCACCCGGCCCCTCCCAGAGGGAAGCTTCCACAGCAGGCTTCCTCTTGGCGACGGGATTTCCAGTCTGCCTCCTTGCCCATTGATAACATCTGTCTCTTCTTTATCACTAGGTGATGGTAATTCCTGAAGGAGCAGAAACGGTGTCCAGGCCCAGCCCCGACTACCCCATGTTACCCACAATTCCACTCTCTGCCTTCTCTGACCCCAAGAAGACCAAACCGTCCCACGGCTCCAAGGTTAGTGAGGCGGCAGGCCCAGTCCTGGGGGCGCGCTGGGGCCCGGCGGTGAGTCCCGGCTCAGGGCGCCCCGCGTCAGAGCTGGACCTTCCATCCCCGGACTCGCTCCCTTGGCCTCCTCTCGGAGCTCATCTCTGCCCGCCTGGCTGCCCTGCCCCTTGGTCAGGAGGCTGGCCCTCTTGACCTCATGGACAGCCAAGTGATCGCAGGCTTTTGTCTGTTCCTCTTGAGGCCAAAGAGCCTGCCCTATTCTTCCTGCCACTGAGTCAGAGGGCCTAGGACCACTGGGACAGACCGTGAGAGGCTCGTGTGCTGGGGGCCGTGGACCAAGTGCGTCCATTGCTGCTCCCTAGCGCAGCTCGGACACCCTCTCCATGCGGCTGGGCGCCCCTCCCTTGGCTGCTCTAGGCTCCGCTTTCTGCTTTGTCAGCAGCTGTCTGCAGAGAGCTTACTTGGGGGAAGGGCCAGGTGGAACCATGTGGGCAAGCACGCTATTTGCCCAAAGAAGAAATGTTTCATCATCTTCTTTCAGCTGGTCAGGCAGGGGGTGCTCTGTCCTCCCGACACCTCCCTCTCTGAACTATCACAGCATGGCCTCGAGCCCTCGGGCTGGTATCGCGGTGGACGCAGAAGTTCCCAAGTATGCGTCTTGTCCCGCAGCCACCTGACACAGCTGTGTCCCTAAGACCGAGTTCCGCCTGGCTCTTAGGGCAGCTGCCAATCATTCACTACCACCCACCCTGAAAGTTTATTCACTTCTCATCTTGGCAGGTTTTTTGCTCCACTCGTGCTTGGGTGTCGGGGGCCTGGGGCACCCAAGGCGGGACAGGTCGAGCTCTCAGGCCAACTTACAGCCTGATGCTCATCAGCAGCCTTGGTGGAGGGCCTGTCACCTGGGCGAGGTCTTCTTGGCACTTTCCACAAGGCCACTAGGTCTCTGAATCTTCAGATCTGTCTGACTTAAGCCCCCGGGACATGTGAGGCCAGAATCTCCAAGTATGTAGTGTGGGTCCGGGGTCTTCCCCATACTGGCATCTGTGGTCCTACCCTGAACCTCATGGGACTTATATGGAAAAAAAATTCTTACTCACGATCTTGGCAGCTTCTGTCTCAGTCACCCACAGTTGTTTAGAGGTCTGTGCAGAGTGGGAAGTGCGGGAATTGCCATCTCTTTCTGGCATGTCACTTGCAAGTCCCCTAGGAAGTGCCCTCTGGGTATTGAGGACACCACAGTGGCCTGCCTAGCAGGGGCTGCTGGCAGCATCTCTTGTTGAGGTCTTTGAGACCCCTGGGGCCCTTATACCGGTAGTTGCACCTGCTGTGCTCTGGGGGCCTGCAGGCTGGGGTCTGCGTCTCCACCCTGCCCAGTCCAGCGTCTTCCTGCAGCCCCAGGTGCTGCAGCTCAGGGGGGTCCCTGCGAAGGTTGCTGCCTATAGCTCTCCAACAGACTCTCTCAGTCCTGCCCTCTGAATCATCGTCCTTTCCTGCGGCTACAGAGGCCCTGGCACTTCCCTCAGACGGGCTGCCTGCTGTCCAGACCTGTGGGCTGACTGGCGGAAAGGCTGGGGGATGGGAGGCATGGCATGGGCCCTTGTAGTGCCCCGGGGCCAATGGGGAGTCTGGCTGTTGTGGCCTCAGGTAGATTGGTCCCTGGTGGTCCTGTTCCTGCCCATAGCCCACCCGGAGGGGAGCCTAGAGCCTCCTGGGAGAGGAACAGGGCCCACTGCAGGGCACCTGTAGCTTCAGGCACCTCACTTCTCCTTGTCCAATGTCGGCCAGTTGGTCCAGTGGGCCTTTGTTTCTCCAGAACTAATCTCTTAGCCATTTGGGGTCCTTGCTGGCTTTGAGGACACGACTGTGGTGGGTTTCACCCCAGGAACTTTTGCGTCATGCTCCAGACTTAGTGTGTGACTTCAGAGAGCCTGTCCTCCCAGGAGCCTCTACTGAGCTCCAGCTGAGGAGGCGACGCTCTGAGGCCCCTGCTAGGTGGGCAGACCCTGGATGGTGGGGAGGCTCTGCTGACTGGGGCTGGGGGGCTCTTGGTGGACCTGCCCTTTGGGGGACTCCACTCCATGTCTCGGGGCTGGGGTCTGGGGGCCCAGGCAGGCGCGTGGACACTGCAGGAATAGGCCCGAGTTGTGCAGGGGTCTCTGTTTCTTGCCTCCCTCCTTGGGGGAGCTGCTTGCTGGGAGTGGAACCCCGAGACAGGCCCCATTCCACAGCCAGTCCCCCAGGGGTACCCCTTCAGACAGGCTTCTGAAGGGAGGCTCGTGTTGTGAGTACCTCTTCCTACGACCATGGTGACATGAGGGGCACAGGGGCCGATTTCTCTCTAGGAGGCACGGGGGCCCCATGGCCCCGTGGGCCTGCCCCTGAGCCGCTGGTGCTAGTGTGGGACTCAAGTAGATTGCAGGTGGCTAGGCTGTACTGTCTCTGGGCTCTCTGTGGAGAGGGTTCTGTGGCTGCTCCCAGGGCTGTTAGCACAGGAAGCAGAGGCCCAGCTGCTGGGCCTTCCCCTGACTCACCTAAATCCCTCAGCATGTGGGGTGAGCTCCTAGAGGGAGGCCGCTCCTCCATTCTGGTAGCTCTTGGTTTCTGGTGAGCTTGGGTCCTGAGAGCCTTGGTCCAGCCGTGTGCCTGTCCCCGGGGTCAGGGGCCGAGTCCAGGTGCCTGTCCCGCAACCGTGGCCGTGCGGCAGGTGCTGATGCGGTGTGGACAGGTCGTGGGCACAGCCGGTGTCAGATGGGGCTCCCGGCTGCCTGAGGGTGGGGGGATTGGACACTTCCTGACTGTCCTCCCTGTCCTGCACCGTCACCTGGTGAGGTCGGTGGTTGTGCTCTGCACAGATACACATGCTTGGAGCCCCCCGACCTGACCTTCCTGTAGGCCCAGCTCAGGGCTGCTTGCCGCCTCTGTTTCCAGTGGGAGCCCCCGACCTGGCTTATTGACGCCAGAGTTCAGGCTCCATCCTCAACGCTCTGAATTTCTGAGGTGGGGATCCTGGAATTACACGTGGTTTAGAAGAGCTGCCCAGGCGGCTTGGATTCTAGAAGTCAATTCTCATGCACAGCGCCCAGGAACCCAGTAGGCACTTAGTAAATGCGACTGTAGAGATCAAGGGGAGATCAAAGAGCCCCTGTGCTGGTGTGCATCGGGCCCAGGCTGTCCAGGCGGGGTGGGGGCCACCTGGGGAGGCACCTGGCTCTGGTGGGAACAGGAAAGGGGCCCACCTGCTGGTGCCCCCAGCCCCATGCCTGGCAGCCTCTGACTCCCTGAGGTGCCTGAAGGGCGTGGTCGGTGTGGCTGGCCTGTGTGTATCTGACTCACCTGCATGCTTCTTGAATCCCTCAGGTGAGTCTTAGCCTGTAGCCGCCCATGATCTGCTGACGCTTTCTAGTAGCTTTAAGGGACAGCTCCATTTAGAACTCTCATCTGCTGCCTTACTTTTTCAAAGCTTTATGGAAGATTTTCTCTAGCTGAGTCTGAATCAGGTGGATTACACTTTGTAGCTGTCGGGGGAGGCGGAGCAGGGCAGCCCCGAGATGCTGCGTGACCGTGTCCCCCCTCCTGCCCGGCCTTGCAGGATGCCAGCAAGGAGAGCAGCAAGGCCTGCAAGGCCCACAAGGCGACCAAGGAGCACCGGGAGCGGCCGCGCAAGGACTCAGAGAGCCGAGGCACCTCCAAGGAGCCGGAGCGCGAGCAGGCCCGGAGTGCCAAGGACGCGGCGCGGAAGCTGGGCGAGGGCCGGCCACCCAAGGAGGAGAAGGCCCCGCCGCCCAAGGCTGCATTCAAGGAGCCCAAGATGGCCCTGAAGGAGACCAAACTGGAGGGCATGTCCCCCAAGGGCGGGCCCCCACCACCGCCCCCGCCCAAGTCTTCCAGCAAGAGGCCGGCCACTGCCGACTCACCCAAGCCCAGCGCCAAAAAGCAGAAGAAGAGCAGCTCCAAGGGGTCGAGGAGTGCCCCCAGCACCTCGCCCCGCACCTCGTCTTCCTCCTTCTCGGACAAAAAGCCGGCCAAGGACAAGGGCAGCACCAAAGGGGAGAAGGTCAAGGCCGAGAACGAGTCCAGGGAGATCAAAAAGCCCCCGGAAGTGGAGGAGTCCAACTCGGAGGACGAGGCCTCCTTCAAGACTGAGGTGAGGCAACTCCTTTCCCGCCCTTCTCCCCTCACCTGCCCTGCCCTCGTCTCTGCTGTTACCCAACCTGTTCTCGTCCTCTCTGCTGGCTCTGAGCCACTCGAAGGTGACAAGGGGGTTGGGATGCAGGGCCCTGGGCTCCCACTTGCTCCATGGAGTTTTGGGCAAGCCTTCGTGTTGAGCCAAGCCTCAGTTTCCTCTTCCATTGGGGGTGATGCAACCGCCTCGTGAGAACTCTATGGGGACACAGGGTCTGGGTAGAGCATGACACCTGGTACCTGGGTTCACAGCTCTCCTTTGGGCAGCCCCCTGCATGGGCAGGGACTTACCTACCCGTGAGTGACTGTGTCCCACCATCGACTCCTTCCCAGGGTGCCACAGCCTCAGTTGGTCAGGGCACCCCCTTCCGTCACTAGTGGTATGGTATCGGTGTGTGTTTTCATCCCACTTTCTGATCTGGGAACCAGAAGTCCTGGGTTCCTCCTGTGGCAACATTTTCATACAGCTCTGAAGGTCACCATCAGACACAGCTTGAGCCACAAAGGAGATGGGAGACAGGTGTTGATTGGTTAGGCTTGGCCTTGGAGGGCCATGTCATCTCTGTGTGCTATTTGGCTTCGGGTAGTTAGAGAAGAACTTGGCTGGATGGATGGTAGTTGGATGTATGGTTGGGTGAATGAATGAATGGATGGATGGATGATGGTTGGTTGGTTGGATGGAGGGATGGTTAGTTGGTTGGATGGATGGTTGGTTGGATGGTTGAATGAAAGTATAATTGGATGGGTAATGGTTGGATGGTTGGTTGGTTGGATGGAGGGATGGTTGGTTGGTTGGATGGAGGGATGGGTGTGTGGGAGTGGGTAGATGATTGGCTGGTTGGATGGATGGATGGATGGTTGAATGGATGGATGGATGGATGGATGGGTGCACAGATGGATGGATGAATGAGTGATTGACTCCCTCATTTATATCACCAACCCAAGCCCTTAAGGACCTTTTACGGTTCCCAGCATCTCATTCACTCTCAAAGGCAGAAGCTTTGCCTCCAGCATTGCTGCTCGGAGCTCCACTGAGACTTCGAAAGTGGTTCCCAGAGGTGAAGGCAGAGGTGGTTTGTGTCAGCAGCACTGATGTTGAGTGTGTGGCTTCCAGGGGCACCTTGTTGGAAGTGTCTGGGGGTAACAGTTTGGCCCAGGGGTAACAGAGCATCCCGCCTGATGAGGACACACACGGGGCTGATGATTTGTACACCCGGTGCTTCTTGCGCCCAGGAGACTGTCTGCCAGTGAACTCAAGGGCACAAGACCCGGAATGTCTCTCTGATGTCCATGGCTGTCCACCCACTTGCTGCTGGAGGTTCTTCAGGTGCCCCATCTGACATCTTTCTCCTCTGTCTGCACAGACTGGAGCTCTGGGCAGGGTGTCCTTCCCTCCCGTCCACCTCAAATCCTTCCACCAAGGCCTTCTGTGCCCAGGGCTGGTGCACCTGTGCTGGGAAGAGCTGAAGGCCTTCCTTCCCCTGTCCCCAGGCTGAGGGTTGGCTCCCTGGCCCTGGGTGCCCACCCTGACATCCTGCTGTGGTGGCCCTGAGCACCTGCACCACTGTGGGCTGCCCCCTCCACCTGCTCAGGTGGGCTGGGTGGAAGACCTGCCCCTCTAGCCTTGGCCGCCTGGGCCCTGAGGCTGGCATTGCTCCGGAAGCCTGGGGTTTTCTCCTGGCTGAAGAGACAGGTCTGCTGTGCTGAGAGACTTGTGGACCACGAGTCCGGGCTGTTTGAGATCCTGCAGCTGAGGCCTGGGCCTTCAGCAGGATTCCTGGGGTCTCAGAGGCTGCTGGATGGTGACTCGCGTCCTGACCTGGGACCTGGGGAGACAAATGTCCACAGTGAAGGAGGCGAGATGACCTTCAGATCCAGCCCACCCCCCAGCCTCCTTTGCCTATCTCAGGCCATCCCACTCTGGAGGCTGATGGCGTCACTGCCGGAAAACTCTGACCCTGCATGGAACCCAAGTCTCCCCCCTTGGCCTGCAGAGGGGCCACAGCTCCTCATCTGTGTGCTGGGCCAGGACCCCAGCTCCTCCGGCTGCTCCTCTGTGGTCTCCTTGGCCATGGGGTCCCTTCAGTCACGGGCCCCAGAGTATGGGAGCACAGTAGGCCCTCTGCTGTCCTTCTGGACACCCCGTGTGTCCTGAGCCCTGGAGCCTCGGCAGTGCTCACAGCAGCCTCTTGAGGGCTCTCTGACCCTTGGGAACCATTAGGCTCTTGGGGCAGAAGCCACTTCCAGGCCCCCCTTTGCGCATCCCACCCCTTGTATTCGTGTGGAAGGAAAAGGGCTGTGTGTGGCTGAAGGGCCCGCCTGGCCTACCCCAGCCTGCACCCTCCCCAGCCTGCCTCGACTTCTGTATGCTTAGCAGGGCCAGCAGGGCAGCTCTTCGGTAGATGGGGAAGCTGAGGCTTAAAGGTGGGGCCTTGGTCAGTTGGTGAAAAGTCAGGCTCAGATGCGGGGACCCCGAGCCAGAATAAGAACTCAGGCGTCTGTGTGCAGGAGGGCTGTGTGGCTTCAGGTCCGTGGTGGGGGCTGGGGCTCACGCTGGCCTGTGGTGCCTCCACCCAGCAGACACTGGCCATCTGGGCTGGTTTCCCGGAGAGGGTCCCCAGGAACTAGTGTGAAGGTCCCCGTGGGGGATGTTGGCAGTGGCTCTGGGAGGCTAGGTGGGGCAGACCCCAGGGGAGGGGACCCTTCACTCTTCAGTCGGTAAGTGTCCGTCCCTGGACAGCGACTCCTTCTCTGGGTCTGCTGAGAGGAGAGAATTGTGCCTTCCTGGGTCTCCTGGAGCTGGGACTCCCCTCTGGGGGTCTTATCTCCCAGGGTTCAGCCAGGATCAAGGAGACGCTGCTGGGTTTTCTGGGGGTTCAGCCAGGATCATGGAGACGCTGCTGGCGCCTCTGCCTGCCTCCCGGCCCCTCCCAGGTGCCAGGCTGCTCAGCTCCCTGAGACATCTCCCCATGGCATGTGGGCACTCCGTGCCGGCGGACTTTCTGAGCAGTGGACTCTGCCCTTCTGCCCAGCAGAGCCCAGACTGGCCCCACCCCAGGCCCAGCTTGTACTCTGCTGCCCTGTAGCCTGTCGGTTTCTCTCTCCCGAAGGCCCAGTGCAGACACCGCCCCATCCTGGCTCATGCGCAGAGGTCCCTTGGCCATGCGGGCCTCTGGAGTGGGAGATGCCGTGGCCGCAGGTTTCTCACCGCCTGGTCTCCAGGGCCTGGAGTCCCTGTGTGGGCTTTTACTGCCCCCTGGTGGCTGAGTCTGAGTGGCCGGCTACAGGAGGTGGAGGAGAGCGTGTGACTGGCTCTGGGTGCAGTGGGGCCGCCCGAGTTCACCGTGTCCACCATGTCACTACCCACATGGTGGGTCATTGTCACCTCGGGCACCCAGTGGCAAGGAGACAGCTTTTGTCACTACTCAGCCTCAGGGCTGTGAGATGAGGGGTACCTCCCTTTCCTGTTCAGCCTTCCAGCTGTGCTCCCACCGGAGTGGGCAGGGCCCACACGTGAACAGCCACACAAGCTGTCCAGCCCCTGCCTTGGCCCCGACCTCCTGCCCAGGCAGGCAGGAGGACCAGGCAAGGGCTGGAGACTTAATGTCCTTCAGGGAGATAAGAAAGGCCTTTGGTTGTGTTTTGAATGCAGACAGCTGTGTCTTGCAGCTGAGGAGGAGGCAGGGAGGGGCCACGTCTGGAGGGCGCTGGCACCTTGGTGACCTGTTGAGTGCACATCAGTGCATTCTGCCTGGCTGTCTCTGCCACCAAGGGCTTGGCCATCCATTCCTTCTCTTCTCTTCAGTCTGAAAGCTGACTATTGTCCTCTCTCTCTTCCTGTCTGCCCCGCCCTGCCCTGCCATGTGGTGAAGTCTGCCCAGTCGAGTCCATCCAATTCCAGCTCCAGCTCTGACTCCAGTTCAGATTCGGATTTTGAGCCGTCTCAGAACCACAGCCAAGGTGCGTGCTGGGCAAGGAGTCAGTGGGGGTGACAGGCTCCCTGACCTCCCCAGGGGCCAGCAGAGAACTGGACCTGTTATGGAGGCAAGGGGTTCACGAGGAATTTCCCAAAGCTGTTACCTCGCTGGGGGCTTGTTCATGCGCACCCAGTCTGAAAGCTGCCTCCAGAACTGGAGAAACCTGCAGCTAGGGTGGCTCCAGCCTGCGCTGAGCTTGCCCCCAGGGCTTCCTTTTAGGGTGCAGTTTGTCACACGGGGCCTTCCAAACTGGCCTGGGTCACCTGCCCGCAGACTGTCCCTCTCCCGGGCCCTCAGCTTTGTCCATCTGCACGGCAGGGCTTTGAACTGGGCTTTGGGTCTGTGGTGAAGGGCTCCGTTCTGACCTGAGCCCTGCCCTTACCAGGCCTCTCCTCTCCAGTCCTACCAGATTCAGGGTCCTTGCCTCTGCTGCCCCCAGCCAGCCAAGGGCTCCAGCCCAGGCCCCCTTGGCAGCCTGGTCCCTGCAGGCCTCCTGGGTGCTTGTGGGGAGGTGGCCCAGCCAACCCCTGCCCACCCTCACACCGGAAGCACTTCTGGTGGATCACACTGAGGATTTCCTCCATGGCCCGGAGCCCTTTTTGAGGGTGGGGGAGTGCTGGGGGAGGTGAGCATATTGGAGTGGGGGGCTGACATAAAGACACAGTTCCGAGGGGGCTGGGGGATGGGGTGCTCCAAGCCCACACTGTCTCCAAGGGTTCTTATCTATGGGGAAGGGAGGGGGAACCTGCCACACGGGGTCATGTGACCAAGGTAATTGAGGGCTTTGTGTCCCTCTGTTGCCTTGGTAACAGGAATATAAACCAAGATGCCGTCTGTAGGGGACTGAAACTGAGTGTCTCTGGAGAAAGGGGAGGACCGTGGGCTGGGAGCCTTTGAGGGGGCTACCAGCCGCTGAGGGGGGCTGCCAGGGGGCTGGGCAGGCTCGAGTAGGGGCACGGAGGGTGGGCAGGGGTGGTGTTGTGTGGTCCACACCTCAGGCCATCTTGCCCTCCTTGGCCGGGGCTGGTTTGTGCTGCCTCCAGGCAGAGCTCTGATCCCAGCGCCCAGAGAAGAGGGGGGCTGTCCTTCCCTTGGCAATGGAGGGGCCCCGCGTGCCTGTCTCAGGCCAGGGGCCGGAGGCCTGTGAGCAAGGCCAGGAAGGTAAGGGCAGGGGGAGCCAGGGGTCCCTTAAGGAGGAGGTGGCCACAGGGGCAGTGCTTGGAGATGGGCGGCAGTCCCCACCTGGCCAGAGGAACCTCCGAGGTGGGTTTGTGTTGGTGCGCCTAGGGGTTCTGGCATCAAGAAACTATGTGGCCCTGGGGGTGGAGGGGGCTCTTGGGCACAGGTAGGGCCCTGAACCCCCTTCTCTCACCTTCCCTCCCTTCCCCTCTTCCTCCCCTTTTCCCTCGTGGCTCTCCCCAGGACCCCTGCGCTCCATGGTAGAGGACCTGCAGTCTGAGGAATCTGATGAGGACGACTCTTCGTCAGGCGAGGAAGCCGCCGGCAAGACGAATGCAGGGAGGGATTCCAGGTGCCCGGCCAGTGGGGAGGAGTGGGCGTGGGGGCACCGGGGTGGGGAAGAGAGAGCCCACTGGGGAGCCGTGCCTGGGTGTTGAGGGGGGCCTGGCGGTGGCCTCCTTCATCCCAGTGCTGGAGAGGGTGGCTGCGGAGTGGAGGTGGGGCCAGACACTCAGGGAGGAGTCCCGTCATCATCTGAGAAGGGGGCCGAGATGGTGCCTAGCAGCCTGACCTGGGCTCAGGCGTATGCCAGCGGGGCCTGGTGTCTCTGCTCTTGGGCCAGGCAGGGGTCCTTCCCCAGGTGCGCAGCACTGGGCTAGGACACACTGAGGACTGTCCTTGGACCCAAAGACACCCCAGGTGGGAGCAGCTGTGGCCTCTTGCCAACCTAGGGAAGGGCCATGTGGCCTTCCACCCAAGTGGAGTGAGCCGAGGCACCTCCTCTGGACACTGCTGGGCCTGGGAGTGTGCCCACCTCAAGGATTGCTGTCTGTGCCACCCTTGGCCCGAGGCCTTGGGGTTGGGCAGACTCAGGGTCAGCAGCTCAGTCTGGGTCCAGCCCTTTGATCCAATGAGGCTGAGCCCTTCTAGCCTCTGGGGCTCTTACTAAGGTGGGCTGGTCACTGGGTCTCACCCAGCAGGCAGGGCAGTGAGCAGCAGGTGCTTGATGTTCTGTGCTGGTGCTGCTCATGAGAGCCGCCATCCTGGGGGCTGCGGCTGTGGGAGTGGCTGCTATAGGAGCCCGGGCTCACTGGGCTTACTGGGCAGGACGGTAGGGGATGGCGCTCAGCTAGGCAGGGGAGGCGGGATGGGGACCCACCCAGGATGGGACTGGTGGCAGCGGTCCCCGCGCACCAGAAGTTCTTCTCAGGTGATGAGGAGATGGACTGTCTGCTTCACCCTGGTGCTCTGCTCTGGGGAGGTGGTGAGGAGAGCAGAGGACTGGAGCCAGGGAAACGGGCAGTGTGGTGCTGGTGACTGAGTGCGGGCCTTAGTGTGGACCCTGAGTGTGGATTCCAAATGTGGATCCTGAGTATGGATCCTAAGTGTGGATCCTGCTGGAACTGGGTGTAGGGGGCTCAGGGGCTGGTGAATGTGTGCCTGCTCAGGTGGCAGTGCCAGGCCTGAGCGAGTGTCAGAAGACCTCTCCCTGCTGGGTTGAAGGGGTGCAGGTGGAAAGCAGGATGGGGCTGCCTGGGGCACTGTGTCCATCAGGAAAGGGGCCCTGTGGACCCTAACGCTGGTGCCCAACCGCTGCCTGGTAGAGACAAGGCAGGCAGGCCACTCCTGGGCATGCTCACCAGCAGTTCTCTCAGACGACGAGGAGATGGACTGTCTGCTTCACCCTGGTGCTCTGCCTCTGGGGAGGTGGTGAGGAGAACAGAGGACTGGAGCCAGGGAAACAGGCAGGCCTGGCTGGCCTAGGGGTGCACGAGGCAGGAGCCCCTGAGGGTCGAGGCTGTGGCCAGCATTCTGGCCCTGCCTTTATGCCAAAGCCCAGCTCAGCAGGAGAGAGGCAGCAGGCAGGAGTGACCACGTACCCGATGGATTCTGCCCAGGGGTGCTGTGCGTGGCCACCCAGGAGCAGTGGGAGGAGAAGAGCTGGAGAGGGGCTCCGTCTGCACCCCATGCTGAGCTGTGGGGAAGGGGGGTTCTGGAAAAGCTGAACTGGGGGGTCAGGCCTTTCTGTCCAGACTGAGGGCGGTGTGAGCGAAGAGAAGCGGCTGTCAGGTGCAGGCTGGCTGGGGGCATCAGGCAGCCACACCCTTTCCTCCGTGGGGGTGCCCCCCACGGAGGGGTGCAGACTGGAGCCCCCCAGGAGGGGATGGGCGTCTGAGGTCACTACTTGGGCACAAAGGGCGCTGTGCCCTTTTCTCCCGGGGTGTCAGGCTGAGGTGGAACCATCCGCCGCTGGCCATGTCTCTCCTGCAGGCCCTTCCACCCACACAGCAGTGAGCGTGGAGCCCATCCACCTGTAGTTCTGACCTCAGAGACTCCAGAGACCCAGGGGGACCTCAGAGCCTCACAGGGCAAGCATGCTGATCTCTGGGTTCCTTGCTCTTTGACTGCAGCTCAGAGACATTTTTTTTTACTGTTAAGTTGGCAGTGGCTGCCTAGAGCTGGGTGAGGGGGTCTTCGGACCTGTAGGGGGAACGCTGGGTACTGGCCTGGCCCCAGGGAGGGGCTGAGTCCATCCCCAGAGCTTCACTGGGGGTCTGCTGGGCAGGACTGCCTCCCCGGAGCTCTGGGTGGCTGAAGCCTAATGGGGTCGTTTCCACGTTCAGGTTGAGCTTCAGTGACAGCGAGAGCGACAATAGCGGAGACTCCTGCCTGCCTAGCCGGGAGCCCCCTCCACCCAAAAAGCCACCTCCACCCAACAGCAAGGTAACCTCCTGGAGGCCAGCTGAGGGTTGGGCCTGGCATTTGCCAAGTCTCTGAGGCTTAGGGTTGGGGGCACAGTAGAAGGTCAGCTCACCTCTCAGTTCCCAGTGGGATGGGCTGCTCTTCCAGCCGGGTCCAGGGCCAGAGGAGGGACAACGGGTGGGCCCAATGGGGGCTGGGGAAGGGGGCACAGGCTGGCACTCACACTGACGGGTTCACCCCACAGGCTTCAGGCCGCCGGAGCCCGGAGCCCTGTGGCAAGCCAGAGAAGATCCTCAAGAGGGGCACCTACGACAAGGTGGGGCTGGGGCAGTGGTGGGGCTGGGGCGGTGGGGGCCTACGACCAGGTGGGGCTGGGGTTGTTGGGCCCCTGTGACACAGAACCCGGGGCAGGGTGGGGTTACGACAAGACGGGACTGTCGTAGTGGAGGGCGCCAGCCTGGAGCTGCCTGGATGTGGCTCGGGAGGGGAGGGGCAGGTCATCCGAGTGCCCCTCTGCCCCAGGCCTACACTGATGAGCTGGTGGAGCTGCACCGGAGGCTGATGGCCCTGCGGGAGCGCAACGTGCTGCAGCAGGTACTGGACAGGTCCTGCCCCAAGACTCCCAAGGGCATGGGTCTCAGAGGAGTCCTGGGTGGGATGCCCTTCAGGCCCACGAGCTGCGGACCCCCTTAGGCAGCCCTCAGGAGCCGCCTGCTTTTCTCTGAGGGCCTGGTTGGGGGTGGGGGCCACCCCAGCCCAGCATCCTGCCCATGAAGCCTCCCTGCCCCCTCTTTTCAGATCGTGAACCTGATCGAGGAGACCGGTCACTTCAACGTCACCAACACCACCTTCGACTTTGACCTCTTCTCCCTGGACGAGACCACCGTGCGCAAGCTGCAGAGCTACCTGGAGGCTGTGGCCACATGACCCTGGGCCGGGTGCCGGGCCGCATCCCTGGGGTCCTGGGAGGCCACGTCCGGGCCCCGCCTTCCCCCTTCTCTCGACTCACCCGCCCGCAGCACTGCCTTAGTGACCGCCCTGTCCTTGGCCCACATGGCCAGCTGCACTTTCCTCATTGGGAGCCCTGGGGCAGAGGGGGGCCAGGCTGGCGCTGCTGCTCCCCGACACCCAGGGCTGTCACCTGGGCCCCCCTGGGAAAGCGGCTTGTATTGGAGGCGGCACCAGGCCTCACTCCTGAATGGGAGGAAGCGTGCCCTGTGTTGGGGGCCTGGCTCCACGGTGGGGCGTGTGGCACAGCTTCACTGCCCAGGCCCTCTGAGCAGCGGGGGCCCTGCCTCCAGCCTCTCCAAACGGTTCAGAACATGCGCCGTGCTCCAGGACCTCAGAGGGCCCCCACTGCACCTGGACGGGCCCCACTCATCCTCCCGTGAGCTGACACGGTTCCGTGGCGGCTCTCACTGTGCTGGGACTCGTGCTGTATAGTTCTCTCCCTATTATATATATACGTCTGCACTGTAGGTACCAGAGCGGGTTCCAGATGTGTGTTTCCGTGGCAGCAGTGCACGTTGGGGGGGTGGGGGGTGTGTAAGGCGGGACTTGTAGGTTAAGATGTCTCCACTGGTCGTGTTGTTGTCGGGCTGGAGGCCGAGCCGGAGCGCCAGCCGGCCCCTCCAGGGGTAGGGAGGACGCCTCTCCCTTCCCCCGGCCGGTGAACACTACGCGCCGCCATCTCCGGAAGCAGCCCCCGGCCCGGGGCTCGTCCTCTTCCTCCTTCCATAGGATCCTCTTCCTTCTGTTGACCGAGTCTTCAAACTTTGAAAAAAAAAATGAGCTTTTGCCAAATAAGACGGGATAGTTTGTGGAGTGTTTTGCGGAGCGTCAGGACTCAGAGCCAACCCCTCATGTCTGGGCCCCGGTGGGCAGCGGGCCCTCCCACCCCTGCGAGTCGTGCCAGTCCAGGGCCAGAGACCCAATGCCTCGCACGCCTGAAACTCTCCAAGGGCCAAGCCAGCTCCTCCCCACCCCCAGCCGGAACGTCCTTGTGGGGAAACTCCTGGGCCTGGGGGCCTGTTTGTGCAGCCTCTGCTCTCCCAGACCTCGACTCCAGGCTCCTCTGGCCCCCACCAGCTCCAGGAGAGGAGGCCTGGACCAGAGCTGGGCTCACCTCCTCTCCCACCACCGTTGGATGGCCCCTTCTCTTCCCAGTTCGTGAGTACTCACGTGGGGTGCGCCAAGACCCCCTTCCCTGTGGCCCCCGAGCATTGTCAGTACTCCGATTTCGTCTGTCAGGCAGACCCCCAACACTCCCTCAGGAGCCCCGCCTCCAAGGCTTCCCCAAAAGCCAGCCTTGCTGGTGAGACCCCAGGACCTGGGGAGGCCCAAGAACTTTCCGAGGAAAACGCCGTGACGCCTCGCCATCTGCTCTGAATCTCTCCCAGCCCCACTGCCTCAAGGTATCAGCAAGAAGGCACGCCCGTGTGGCAGGCTCCGTGCCACCACCCGTTTCCCCAGGCAGGCCAACAATACTCCGAAGTGGGGCACCTCTCCTCTGGAAACTAAGACATTGGACAGAAGGGACTGGCCTGAGGGCAGCAGCTGCCGGGCCCTCTGTGCACAGAGGCCGCTGGGGTCACGGGTGGGAGCCTCAGTCCAAGGGCGCTAGTCGTTTTCCTTCTCGAGGAGCTCCTGACTCAGTGACTCGGGCAGCTGTCTGCTCAGGAGCCGGGCTCTGCGCCGGAGGCAGCTAGAGGAAGGCTGGGCTCGTGGGTCTGCCCTTAGCAGCAGCAGCAGAAGCTGGCCCTGCCTCTGATTTCTAGGGCCTTCAGAAGCACCAACCCATTTCTGTTACCTCCTCTGGCCAGAAGGCCCCTGTGCTGTCCTCTGGACCTACTCTGGGCTCAGTGCTGGCCCTGCAACCACCTGATGGACGTGCCAGGCAGCCAGGGCCCTGGCCACGGCATTCCCAGCTGCTCCCCCACCCCAGCCCCAGCTGCCTGGCAGCTGGGCCCACCAGGGCTCTGGGGAACACTTCCATAGGAAGGGCCGGCACTTTGTGATGGCCGCGTGTTTAGTGTTAACCCCCTTACCCCCAGTGCAAGTCCCCGTGTTTTGCTCTCTCCTGAACAAAATGTAAACCGACGCCTGAAAGCAAAAGGTATCGAATACCTTTCTTACCCACAAGGGTTTTTTGTTTTTGTTTTGTTTTTTGTTTTGTTTTTTTTTTTTTACAAAGAATGTGTCTCACTAGGAACTAGGACACTCATCAACCTGAGACCAACTCCTGGATAAAAAGAATAAAGGAGAATTGTGTTTGTAATAAGTCACAGGATTGTTTCTGTCCTGGATTTTAAACTTTCTTTTTGTTAAATTGTGAAATTATGGAGGAGTTTTATAGGGAAAAAAAAGTGAAATAAAGTCAGATGGGAAAGCAGAGTTACGTGTAGGGCTTTGTGCGTCTGCTTGGTTCTCTCTGTCGTGGAGTTGGTGAGTGGAGGCACAAAGTACCATGGGGCCCCTTCTCTCCTCTCCCTGTCTCAGTGTTTCCAGATGGATGACCAGGAAGAGGAGAGGGGGTTGGAGCCAAGCTAGGTGGGCACCAGGAGTGGGTGCAGGGAGTGTGAGCAAGGCTGGCATCCCAGAGGATACAGATGGCGCTACCAGAAACCGGCGAGGTGCAAGACGGCAGAGAATGAACTCCGCCATCCAGATTTTGATGGTGTGTTCTTTCCTTGAAAGCAGGGAGCAAATTTTGGGTTGAAAAATAAGCCTGACCTCACAATATGGATGAATGGGTGGGTGAGTGGATGAGTGAGTGGATAGATCATGGGAATGGATGAGTTGATGGAGGGATGGATGAAAACCAGACAGAAAATGTGGGCAAAGACATCCTTTGTGAGGTACCAGGGTGCTAGTCAGCCAGTTTGTCCATGGGTGGGGTTTGCTTTGGACTTGGTGTGGCAAAACTGAGTGAATCCCAAGGAGACAACTCTCCCAGGCTCTATCTAAGCAGTCTTGTCTACCCTGTGGGCTCCAGTCCTACCAGAGGGACAGAAGATTCATTCCAGAATGGTCAGCGTTGGCCAGTACCCTCCAACCACTCTGCCCACAGCAGGTAATTAAAATCACTTCTGTCAGTTGGCAGCCACTTGGGGAGACAGCTGGCCACACCAGGGTATTCAAGATAATTTTGTCTGTTTTCTAATCAGTAGCCAGAATTTCCATTTTCAGCATCCAGGCTGTGGCCTCCCTGACCTGTCTTTCTTACCAGGGATTCTGCAGGCCTTTTGGGACAGTTTCTCATCTGAGCTCCTGAATTAGGGACATAGTGAAAGAGGGTCTAGAATGGTTCCCAGCATTCCCAGACGCCCCCTCCCCCCACCGACACACACATACAGAGTAAAGGATGACTATGTATAAAAATACAGTAGGGTTTACTACAAACCATGTGTTGGGGTGAAAGTTATTGCACAGATTCCACAAACACGTGGTTAGGGCAGGCACTGCTGTCAGAATTCCCACAACCGGTGAAGAAACATTCTGCAAGAGTTGACCTTCCTGCATCCATGAAGCTAGGAGGCACATTCCTGACACTCAAGGTCAGGTATGTGTTAACTTTATTGCTTACAGTAAATATTTCTTTGTATTTACCCATATAATCACCTCCTGGGGTGTGCTTTCTCAATTTCCATCTGGAATCATCTTCCTTAAGCCTGAAAAAAATCTCACTAGCATTTCATTTATTGCAATGATGAATTCCCTCAGCTTTTGTATCTTTATTTCATTGTATCTTTATTCTGTGATGATATTTTCATTAGGTATAGAATTCAAAATTGGCAGGTATGGTCTGTCCCCACCTCCTGCTTGCTGCTGCATCATCTTTTGACTTCTATTGTTTCTGTGGAGAAGTCAGCCCTTCAGTGTCATTTGTTGCCATTTTGAGGATCATGTGACTTTCATCTCTGGTGCCTTTAAGATTTTGTCTTTTAGTTGGAAACAGTTTCATATATTTTAATGATTTGTTTCTTCTATTGATATGACATCTCCATTCCTTTTAAATGCTTTTGCCTTGAACTGTTTCAAATATTTTTTTCCAATCTTTTTTCCCGTTTATGGCCAAGCCACACAGCCTGTATGTATGGTCTTAGTTCCCCAACCAGGGATGGAACCCAGATCCCATGCATTGGAAGCATGGAGTCTTAACCACTGGACCACTAAGGAATCCCTCAAATTTTAAGTTTATATTTTGGTGATGCAGGCACAAGTCCAAAGTTTCCAGGGACACATGTGCTATGAGTGTTGATCCTCATTTCTTCTTTTCCTTTTCCACTTTCTTACACAAGTCTTAAAAACCATCTGTGCACGAACAAGACAAAACTGTACCAGTGGTACCATACATGCATCCTTTTCTCTTAGTATATCTTAGAGTTCATTCCAAATTAGCATGCCATGTAAAGCCACCATAATTTACAGAACTCATCCTGCTGGTGGGCATTTAGACTCTTCCCTCGTTTACTTCCACACGTAACTGCACACATTCAGGTGCATGCCAGCGTCTATGCTCACAGCTTCTGTGGTGGATCTGCCTATTTTCTACCAGATTTCTTAGAATTTGTGTCTGTGTCTATGTGTATTTTTAGGAGTTCCTTATGGAATAGGTAATGTAGGGCTCTGGAATGTATTCTGTTTCCCCAGCTTGTCTGTAAGTTTTGTTCATGACATTTCCACCATGCTGAAGTCCTTTCTTTCAATGGTTTTGGGGTTGTTAACATTTTATCTAGGATGATTTTTTTTTAAGTTCTCTCCTGGTTTCTTCCCTCTCTCCTTTCTTCTTCCTCACCTTCCAGTTTGCCATGTGTTAGAGCCCCACTGATACATTACTCCGTTCCTGCAGGTATTTCTCAGTCCGACTTCTCCTGCATATCTATTTATGTCCCATCACTGAGCTTTCCGTTACTTCTGCTCTGTCATTTCTTTAATATCTGGTAGGGCAAGCCTCACATTCCCCCCCTCCCCAATCAGTATCCAAGAAATCACTCCAATGTCCTTGCATGCTTGTTTTCCCACATAAACTAATCAGCTTATGTTTTCGAATATTTATCTTGTTCTGAAGTTTCACGTTAACATTCTGTTTTGAATTCTGATTTTTAAAAAAACATACTGGGTAGCATTTGGTGGGGTCCCGGAAAACTCTCAGCCATATGTCTTTATATGTTGCTTCTCGCGTTTTCTGCTTCTGCACGTCCTATGACATAGGTTTGAACCTACAGGATTATCTACCTTTCAGATCTCCAGTACTCTTGCCTGGAAAATCCATGGACGGAGGAGCCTGGTAGGCTGCAGTCCATGGGGTCGTTAAGAGTCGGACACGACTGAACGACTTCACTTTCACGTTTCACTTTTATGCATTGGAGAAGGAAATGGCAACCCACTCCAGTGTTCTTGCCTGGAGAATCCCAGGGACGGGGAAGCCTGGTGGGCTGCCGTCTATGGGGTCGCACAGTCAGACATGACTGAAGCGACTTTGCAGCAGCAGCAGATCTCTAACCAACTGTTCTCTCTGCAGCCACCAGAGGGCGCCTGTGAGCTCCGGAGTCAGATCTGGTTCCGTGCCGCCTGGCCTCCGCCTGGGCTCCCTCCCGCTAAAAGCCCCAGGTCCTCCCCACCCCGCAGCCCACAAGACGGCGTCCTCGCTTCCTGTCCTCATCTCCCACTCTCCCCACCCTCTCATTTTGCTCCAGCCAAACAGGCCTCCTCTCTTCCTCCAACTGGCCAGCCACGTTCCTACCCTAGGGCCTTAGCACTGCTCCTTAACCTCTGCCTACACCTTCCCCCAGAAAGTCACACAGCTCCCTCCCGACCGCTTTTAAATCTCTGTTGAAATTTCTGCCTCATCTCCTTGGTCACCATGTTAAAATGTCAAGCCCCCAGCCCTGGCTAGTCCACCCCCTTCATGCTTCAGTTTTCTCTTGATCACTGTGTACTCAATGCGTACTTCATTACGTTGACTGGACAAGCCCCTTGAAGTCTCTTACCGTCTGTCTCAATCTGAAAATTGGGCACTTATTCATTGAACACATACCTGAGGAAATAGTGCTCTCCTAGATCCTGGGGTCCCACAGGGAACAAGGCAATCCAGCCCCTCACCCTCATAGAATTGACCAACTAAACAAATGATACAACCATGGTAGCAGGTGGCCCATAGGGCTGAGCAGAAAATTTTAAAAGGCTGTGGGAGTGGCGGGGGTGGGGAGGTGGGAGGGCGGTCAAGAATGATCTGGCTAAGGAAATGTGACGCATTGGAGAAGGGTCGCAGGAACAGCAGCTGTGAGACTACCTAGTGTGCATGCAGTGCTTACTGTGCAGGAGCTATTTGATATGCGTAAAGGCACGAAATCCTCGTAGAAAACCTTCGTGCTAGGTGCTATTATATTTTAATTTATATATTTATGTAAAAATGCCAATATCCCTCGTCTTACAGATGGGGAAACCGAGGCACAGTGAACCTGGGTAGCTTTTTTTCACACACAAAAAAGTTGCACGCATTTAAGGTATACATGTTGATGAGTGAGGTTAAGTAATTTGAGCAACAACACCCTGGGTGATGGGGGGAGCTGAGATTCCAACCTGTGAACTCGGGCAGCTGCAGACAAACCAACCAGAGACACGGAACGAGGGTACCCCCAAAGCGGCCAGAGGGAAGAAAATGCCGCGCAGGCGCAAAAGGGAAGGCGCGCCAGGGAGTGGTGCGCAGGTGCAGGAGCGGGAAGAGGGCGCTGCGCAGGGCACGCTGGGACCTGAGGAAAGCAGGCGGCGCTCCTCGAAGTACTCGACGTAGATGAGCCAGGGGCGGTCATGCCAGGGCTTGGAGCTGAGCCGATATACTTGGCCTACGTGATGGCCTTGCCCAGGACCATGTCGTGCTCAGTGATGGACGCCTCTCTGACGAAGGAGGGCTCGTGCCGCAGGTGCACCTCTCCATGCCGCTTCGTGGTCCAGTAGCAGTAGCCTGTGGGCAGGTTGGAGACCTCAGGTAGGCGAGAAAGAGGGAAGCGGGCACAGAGACGGGTGTGGCACCGATGGTGTGGCTAACCAGGGTTCTTGGCCTCCTTAATCAGTAGAATTGATGAGGCCAGAGGGAAATTGAGGCAAGGCTTCACTGGGGTCCCTGCTACAGCAGGGGAGAGAGAAAACAAGTGACAGATGTCCTTGCTGTCTCTGGGAGCAGGGAGCCGAACTAGTTCCTTATACGGGATGGGTCTGGGGGTTGGGCGGGAGAGGTGGCTTGGGTGGTGCTGTTTGGGGTTTTTGTCTTTTTGTGTCTTATTCATAATTTACCCCTGTTGCTTATGCACACAGCTGTTTTTAGTCCCTTATAGTTTCTTTGTGTTTCTCGCTGGAGGAGATGTTGGTCCACGTGTGGGCGCAGCAGCAGTGGCCCGAGTCCCAGCCTGTCTCAATGCAGGCAGAGAGAGTGGAGGGAGGATGGGGTGGGGGTTGAAGGAGAGCCGCGAGACAGAGTGAGAAGGACCAGGGCTTGCTGGTGGAGAGAGGATGCAGGGCCGGGTGGACAGACAGATGCCCGAGAGAGCAGAGGACAGCAGCAGACCCACCAGCAAGTAGGCAAGTCAGTCCTATTGTTCCTCCTCTGAACCCCTCCCTCCCACGGTCAGGTGCCTCTGACAGCGGGTGACCACCCCCTACACACACACACACACACACACACTCCTAGCCCAGCATCCAGACAGAGGGACAGTGACCTCCTCTCCAAAAATAAAGTTCTGACTGGACCCCCAAGGACCCCAACACTGATTGAAGGGACCCCACCACCACCCTCAAACTAGCCTCTCTGGGAGCCCTGCCAACCAGAGTCTGGGCTTAAGGAACCCCTGACCTCTGGCTTTCATTTCTGGTGGGTGAGGTCTCTCCTTCATTGAACTGTCTTGGGCGAGGACATGGCTTCCAGGGTACTTTGACAAGTCTGTTCTCACCCTATGGTCTCCAGGGACTGGGCAGACAGATATTCTCAGAGACACAGTTGCAACCAAGTGGAAGGTGGGGAGTGACCAGCAGTGGGAAGGCACAGGATAGTCATGAAAGGCCTCTCTGAACAGTGGGTAGGAGTGGACCAGGCAGAGAAGGGAGGGAGAAGCATCTGAGAAGAGAGAAATGTGATGTAGGCTCTTGAGACTGGGGGAGAAGAAGTGGGTGGTGGGGAAGGAAATGAGACAAAAGGGCCAGATGACATGGGGTCCTGTTGGCCGTGTTAGTAAAGAATTGTTTTCTGGTATTTCTGTGCCCATCCCCCACCCACATGCAGCGTTTCATCCCTGGTAGAGGCTGAAATCTCTGTCTTCCACTCACCAGGCATTTTTACCTTGTCTGTCATCAGGAGGGCGGTGCCTACTCTTGTCTCCAGTTTCTTTTCATCTGTTTTGGTCACCTCCCACCTCCTGCCCCCTGCTGTAGCCACCGGGGGAGCAGCAGTCTCCAGCATGAATGTCCAGAACATTCCTGCCTGTGGCCAGCTCCTGTAACGTCACTGTGGATTCCACAGCCTGAATCCATCCTGGAAGCACAGCCTCCTGCGCCTGTGCAGAGGCTAGTCTTGGGGGGGCAGAGGTCCACCCAAGGAGCCCCTTCACCCTGTGCCTCTGCAGCCCATGGTTCCCAAGGTGACAGTCCCCAGGGAGGCTGCTGCCGCTAAGTCACTTCAGTCCAATTCTTTGAGACCTCATGGATCATAGCCCGCCAGGTTCCTCTTGCATGGGATTTCCCAGGCAAGAATACTTGGTGGGTTGTCACCTCCTCCTCCAGGGGATCTTCCCGGCCCAGGGGTTGAACCTCTGTCTCTTTATGTCTCCTGCATTGGCAGGCAGGTTCTTTGCACTAGCACCACCTGGGAAGCCCCCGTCCTTGTCCCAGGGAGGAGCTGACCAGGGAGAATGTGGTCTTAGGTTCAAGTCTGACAGCTGGAAATGATTCCAGAGTCAGAACTCAGCATTCATGGTTGGCGTTCACAGGGGAGCCTGAAAAAGAGAAGTGAGATGGAGGAGGGAGATGATAGAGGAGGCAGATGCAGAAGGTGTGATGTCATGGGGGCCATGGAAGCAGAAGGTTTCAAAAAGCAGGGCAGCAATAGCAGGACACAGGGCCCCCAAAAGGCCAAGGACTTGGAGTCGCTATGCCCAAGGGGCTCGTGAATTCATTTACCAGCCAGGCATGGCCTGGAGTCTCCCGTGTGTGTGCAGCTACCTTGTCAAATATTGTTGGATGCTGTTGAGATTGATGAAGTGAGAAATCATTTAAAAGCCTCTCTAGTTCCTCAAAAAATTAAACATAGAATTACCATTTCTCCAGTTATTTCTGGAGAAATAACTCCAGAAAGAATGAAGGGATGGAGCCAAAGCAGAAACAATACCCAGCTGTGGATGTGACTGGTGATAGAAGCAAGGTCCCATGCTGTAAAGAGCAATATTGCATAGGAACCTAGAATGTCAGGTCCATGAATCAAGGCAAATTGAAAGTGGTCAAACAAGAGATGGCAAGAGTGAATGTCGACATTCTAGGAATCAGCGAACTCAAATGGACTGGAATGGTTGAATTTAACTCAGATGACCATTATATCTACTACTGCGGGCAGGAATCCCTTAGAAGAAATGGAGTAGCCATCATGGTCAACAAAAGAGTCCGTAATGCAGTACTTGGATACAATCTCAAAAACAACAGAATGATCTCTGTTCATTTCCAAGGCAAACCATTCAATATCACGGTAATCCAAGTCTATGCCCCAACCAGTAACACTGAAGAAGCTGAAGTTGAACGGTTCTATGAAGACCTACAAGACCTTTTAGAACTAACACCCCAAAAAGATGTCCTTTTCATTATAGGGGACTGGAATGCAAAAGTAGGAAATCAAGAAACACCTGGAGTAACAGGCAAATTTGGCCTTGGAATACGGAATGAAGCAGGGCAAAGACTAATAGAGTTTTGCCAAGAAAATGCACTGGTCATAGCAAACACCCTCTTCTAACAACACAAGAGAAGACTCTACACGTGGACATCACCAGATGGTCAACACCAAAATCAGATTGATTATGGTCTTTGCAGCCAAAGATGGAGACACTCTATACACTCAACAAAAACAAGACCAGGAGCTGACTGTGGCTCAGATCATGAACTCCTTATTACCAAATTCAGACTTAAATTGAAGAAAGTAGGGAAAACCACTAGACCATTCAGGTATGACCTAAATCAAATCCCTTATGATTATACAGTGGAAGTGAGGAATAGATTATACAGTGGAAGTGATAGAAAGAGTGCCTGATGAACTATGGAATGAAGTTCGTGACATTGTACAGGAGACAGGGATCAAGACCATCCCCATGGAAAAGAAATGCAAAAAAGCAAAATGGCTGTCTGGGGAGGCCTTACAAATAGCTGTGAAAAGAAGAGAAGCAAAGGAGAAAAGGAAAGATATAAGCATCTGAATGCAGAGTTCCAAAGAATAGCAAGAAGAGATACGAAAGCCTTCCTCAGTGATCAATGCAAAGAAAGAGGAAAACAACAGAATGGGAAAGAAAATTAGAAATACCAAGGGAACATTTCATGCAAAGATGGGCTTGATAAAGGACAGAAATGGTATGGACCTAACAGAAGCAGAAGATATTAAGAAGAGGTGGCAAGAATACACAGAAGAACTGTACAAAAAAGATCTTCACGACCCAGATAATTACGATGATGTGATCACTGACCTAGAGCCAGACATCCTGGAATATGAAGTCAAATGGGCCTTAGAAAGCATCACTATGAACAAAGCTAGTGGAGGTGATGGAATTCCAGTGGAGCTATTTCAAATCCTGAAAGATGATGCTGTGAAAGTGCTGCACTCAATATGCCAGCAAATTTGGAAAACTCAGCAGTGGCCACAGGACTGGAAAAGGTCAGTTTTCATTCCAATCCCAAAGAAAGGCAATGCCAAAAAATGCTCAAACTACCACACAATTGCACTCATCTCACATGCTAGTAAAGTAATGCTCAAAATTCTCCAAGCCAGGCTTCAGCAATACATGAACCATGAACTTTCTGATGTTCAAGCTGGTTTTAGAAAAGGCAGAGGAACCAGAGATCAAATTGCCAACATCCGCTGGATCATCAAAAAAGCAAGAGAGTTCCAGAAAAACGTCTATTTCTGCTTTATTGACTATGCCAAAGCCTTTGACTGTGTGGATCACAATAAAGTGTGGAAAATTCTGAAAGAGAGGGGAATACCAGACCACCTGACCTGCCTCTTGAGAAACGTCTATGCAGGTCAGGAAGCAACAGTTAGAACTGGACATGGAACAACAGACTGGTTCCAAATAGGAAAAGGAGTACGTCAAGGCTGTATATTGTCACCCTGCTTATTTAACTTCTATGCAGAGTACATCATGAGAAACGCTGGGCTGGAAGAAGCACAAGCTGGGATCAAGATTGCTGGGAGAGATATCAATAACCTCAGATATGCAGATGACACCACCCTTATGGCAGAAAGTAAAGAGGAACTAAAAAGCCTCTTGATGAAAGTGAAAGAGGAGAGTGAAAAAGTTGGCTTAAAGCTCAACATTCAGAAAACGAAGATCATGGCATCCGGTCCCATCACTTCATGAGAAATAGATGTGGAAACAGTGGAAACAGTGTCAGAATTTATTTTTTGGGGCTCCAAAATCACTGCAGATGGTGACTGCAGCCATGAAATTAAAAGACGCTTACTCCTTGGAAGGAAAGTTATGACCAACCTAGATAGCATATTCAAAAGCAGAGACATTACTTTGCCAACAAAGGTCTGTCTAGTCAAGGCTATGGTTTTTCCTGTGGTCATGTATGGATGTGAGAGTTGGACTGTGAAGAAGGCTGAGCACCGAAGAATTGATGCTTTTGAACTGTGGTGTTGGAGAAGACTCTTGAGAGTCCCTTGGACTGCAAGGAGATCCACCCAGTCCATTCTGAAGGAGATCAGCCCTGGGATTTCTTTGGAAGGAATGATGCTAAAGCTGAAACTCCAGTACTTTGGCCACCTCATGCGAAGAGTTTACTCATTGGAAAAGACTCTGATGCTGGGAGGGATTGGGGGCAAGAGGAGAAGGGGACGACAGAGGATGAGATGGCTGGATGGCATCACTGACTCGATGGACGTGAGTCTGGGTGAACTCCGGGAGTTGGTGATGGACAGGGAGGCCTGGCGTGCTGCGATTCATGGGGTTGCAAGGAGTCAGACACTACTGAGCGACTGAACCAACCGAACCGACCATATGACCCAGTAATCTTATTTCTGGGTATGGAACCGAGAGAGTTGAAACCAAGGACTAGAAGAGAGATTTGCACAACCACATTCACACACAACAGCATTATTCACAGTAGCCCAAAGTGACCCACTCTCTGACAGATGAATGGAAGGACAAAATGTGGCCCAATGGAATGTTATGCAGCCTTCAAAAGGAGAGAAATTCTGACATGTTGCAGATCTTATGCTCAGTGCTGCTGCTGCTGCTAAGTCTCTTCAGTCGTGTCCGACTCTGTGCAACCCCATAGACGGCATCCCACCAGGCTCCCCCGTCCCTGGTATTCTCCAGGCAAGCACACTGGAGTGGGTTGCCATTTCCTTCTCCAATGCATGAAAGTGAAAAGTGAAAGTGAAGGCGCTCAGTCGTGTCCGACTCTTCGTGACCCCATGGACTGTAGCCTTCCAGGCTCCTCCGCCCATGGGATTTTCCAGGCAAGAGTACTGAAGTGGGGTGCCATTGCTTTCTCCAGCGATTTCATCCAATTACAAAAAGATAAATATTCCACTCATATTAGGTACTGAAATGAGTGGGCTTCATAGAGACAGGAAGTAGAATGGTGGTTGCCAGGAGAGAGGGGGTGTGGGGAGTTGTTTAAAGTGTACAGATTTTCAGTTTTGCAACATGTACAACTCAATGCACTTAACCCCTTTGGACTCTGTATTTTTAAATGGTTAAAATGATAAATTAACATAAAATAGTATATTTTGCATTTGCCACAAATTTAAAAATAAGTTTTAAAAATGCCTTTTTAAACTTAGTAGCTTTTTCATTTCTCAGAGAACAACTGTTAAGAGAGCAGTGAGGCCAGACTGAGAACTGTTGAGAAAATACATATATTTCTTTATTGAGTTTGAACATTTTTTTGACAATATAGCCAGCTATATTTCTTTGATGAGCGGTAAGTATTGAAAGTAAAAAAAATATTGACAAAGATACATTCAGCATAAAAAATGGCCTATATGTTTTGAGAAATACATTGGCAGTGAAGTATCTAGATATAATATTAACACAGATAGCCTCCCCCAGCTTTCCCATATATTAACATCAGCCATCTGGAAAAAGGGAGAAGCTACATCCACAATGGAAACATAGGCTATAAACTAGAATTAAGTTGACCAGACATTATATGAAGTAGTTTATCCATAAAATTATTAAGGTTTAGGGAACTCCCTGGTGGCCCAATGGTTAGGACTCTGTGCTTTCACTTCAGGGGGCACAAGTTCAATGCCTGGTCAGGGACCTAAGATTCCACAAGCCTTGGAACATGGCCCCCCAAGAATTTATTAAGGTTTTCTAAAGAAAAGATATGAGTAGATTGAAAAAGACATCATATTAATGAATGAGAAGACAGGATCAACATTGTAGAAGTTAAACTCTTCTGCAGATTAGTCAGAATAAAAGCAATTTCAGTCAAAATCCCCACAGGAACTTTTATGAAACTTAGGTTGTTTTAAAGTTTACATGGAGGGCTTCCCTGGTGGCTCAGTGGTGAAGAGTCCATCTGCCAATGCAGGAGACGGGTTTGATCCCTGGTCCAGGAAGATTGCACGTGCCACGGAGCAACTGAGCCTGTGCGCCACAACTGTTAAGCCTGTCCTCCAGAGCCGAGCCTGGGAGCTGCAGCTACTGAAGCCTGTGTGCTCCAGGGCCCTTGCTCTGCAGTGGGAGAGGCCGCTGCAGTGAGAAGCCAACGCAGCAAGAAGACCCAGCACCGCCAAGAATAAAGTAAAACAAAAGGTCTACATAGATAGTAAAGTGCAAGAATAAAATAACAAAGGAAGCTTTGTCTTGCCAAAATCGAAACATAAAACTATCATCATGAAAACAACATGACGGACTTGTGACCGGAATATACAGAGAACTCTTGTAAGCCAACAATAAGAAGACAAAAGAATTCAGTTTAAAAATGGGCAAAGAATTTGGACATTTGTCCAAAGAAGATACATGTAGGGATATTTGTGATACATCCAGATGATGGAATATGACTCAGCCATGAAAACAAATGACTGATACACAGAAATGAACTCACGCTACATGGGAAAAGCCACTGGAACAGCCACTACTGGCCTGGAAGGTGATGAATCCCAACCCCATTCCAACAAGCAGAAGCCAGGAAGCTAAAAACTGTATCCCCCAGAATCTCATGTGTGGAGGCTTCTGGACATAACTTGTGTTTCACTAATCAGGACTGATTTGGACATGACCCATGTCATGTTCCCAGCAGAAACTGGGTGTTTCTGGGGCCAGCAGCAGGGGCATCAGCTTCTTGCCTGGGCCAGAAGTCTCCTGACCCAGCGGCCTCTTGGGCAGAAGTAGTTTTCCTGGTCCACAGCAGAGATTCCACAGCAGTGGTTCCACTGTCAGCTCAAACCAGTCAGTCCTAAGGGAAATCAACCCTGAATATCCATTGGAAGGGCTGATGCTGAAGCTGAAGCTCCAATACCTTGTCCACCTGGTGTGAAGAGCCAATTCATTGGAAAAGACCCTCATGCTGGGAAAGATTGAGGGCAGGAGGAGAAGCAGGTTACAGAGGAAGAGATGGTTGCATGGCATCACTGATTCAATGGGCATGAGTTTGAGCAAGCTCCAGGAGATAGTGAAGGACAGAGAAGCCTGGTATGCTGCAGTTCATGGGGTCTCAAAGAGTCAGACATGACTGAGTGACTGAACAGCAACCACCACCATCAACTACTGGAGAGGTGATGGAGCCTCCTGGACTGGTGAACTAGAAGTTGTCCCTAGAACATACTCTTCCAGCCCCACTAGTGATTCCCTCCCCGCCCCCACCCGATTTTTTGAGCTATGACTTACAAACCATAAAATTTACTCCTCATAACAGTACACAAACTTGTAATAAATCCATGCAGCATGAAACCATTGGGACCCTCTGGGCTTTTTGTATCTGGGTATCTGTTTTCTTCTTCCTGTCTGATTCTTGTGAGAATTGTTCCCACGTGTAGGTGTGTTTTTGATGTGTCTGTGGGGAAGGTGAGCTCTCCATCCTCCTACTGCACTGTCTTGATCCCCCTTCCCTGGTCACAACAGTTTTTAATAAAAAATAGGGACTTCCCTGGTGGTCCAGTGGCTAAGATTCGCGTGAAATGCAGGGGGCCCAGGTTTGAGCCCCTGGTTGGGGAACTAAGATCCTACATGCCTCAACTAAGTAAGACCCAGTGCAGCTAAATAAAAATATTGTTTAAAAAAATAAGAAAACTTAAAATTTATTTATTTATTTAGCTGCATTGGGTTTTAGTCATGGTGTGTGAGATCTTCATTGTGTCATGAAGGATCTTTTGTTGTGGCACATGCACCCCCTAATTGTGGCACGCAGGCTTCAGCGGGTGCAGGCTCAGTGGTTGTGGCACGTGGGCTTTTAGTTGCTCAGCAGCATGTGGGATCTTAGTTCTGTGACCAGGGATCAAACCCATGTCCCCTGCATTGCAAGGTGGATTGTTAACCACTGGACCCCCCTGGTCACAATATTTTTATCCACTGATCTGTATATACTTGTATCATGTGTATTTATGTTTGACAACACCTTAATAGACACAGATGATTCACTAGCATTGAGCTCATGGCCAGCGGCACTCTAAGTCATGCCTGAATGGAGCTTATTTTGCACGTGTATATTTTTCCATAAGGCTCCTCATAGCTTTCTTCAACTCAAGTCAGCATATAAGCACTACACTTGGGGGCCGTTTTCAACAGTGAAACCACCAAAAAAAAATGCAGAAAACATAGTACTAAATAGATCCCCAAAAGACACAGGTGCACAGCTGAAGCCAGGAGGCACCTTGTTGGACCTTCAACAAGCTGCAAACATGCCCATTGGGTTGTTAAACTTTTCCACTGCTCCACCCATTTCCAGAGATGGCTATAGAAATGCCAGATACATTAATTTTGGGGGTTAGTCGTTCAGTTGCGTCTGACTCTTTGCAGCCCTATGGACTGTAGGCCACCAGGCTCCTCTGTCCATGGGATTTCCTGGGCAAAAATACTTGAGTACGTTGCCATTCCCTTTTCCAGGGAATCTTCCCAACCCAGGGATCGAACCCGTGTCTCCTGTATTGCAGGAGCCTGAGCCACAGACTTTATCTTTACAGTCTGAGCCACATGGGAAGTCCTCAGTGAGCAGGCAAACTTGTAAATATGGAACATGCAAATAAAGAGGATTGACCATACTTACATAGTAAAAGCAGAAAAACTTACAAATTGTTGAGGAAGGCTTTAGCCTTATCTCTATCAGATGCTCTTCTGTGAGGAGAATGTCTGTACATTTCTGATCAATTTATCATTTGGTATTTTAAAGAGGAAACAGGAAAAAAAAAAAAAGGCATGCCTCTGGGTATCTAGGACCTGAAGGGGACACTGGAAGTCTCCTTCTTCCTGTCCTCTTGGTCGGTCCCTCTATATGCTGGGAGATGTCCCCTCCTTACTCTCTCTCTACCTGTACTGATATCCTTTCAGGAACTGATACTGTATGTGTGCCATATCAGCTTTGGTTTGTCCATACACGGACTATTGGATGAGAGAGGAAGGAGGTTCTATTCTTTCAAGCTGCTGCTGTCTCACATATTATGACAACAGCAGACTCATCTTTCCCAGAGGATGGAATTCATAAAAAATCACAGTTATTGGGACTTCCCTAGTAGCTCAGCGATAAAGAACTCGCCTCCAAGTGCAGGAGATGCGGGTTTGATCCCTAGGTTGGGAAGATCCTCTGGAGGAGGGAATTATCCAGTGTTCTGGCCTGGAAAAATCCCGTGGACAGAAGAGCCTGGCAGGCTACAGTCTATAGGGTTGCAAGGAATTGGACACGACTGAAGCGACTTAGCCTGCACTCACCCTCTCCCAAGACTCAGACATGTGAGCTCATACAGCCAGTCAGAATCTGAACCCAGAATCTGAGCTCCTTGACAAAGGACAAGCTGTCCACATCTGGCCAAAAATCAGGACACAGGGTGCCAGAGAGCTTTATTGTCAGAACTCATTGGACGGGTTTCTAAGTTGCTTCCAGGAAGATGAGGGTAGGGGCCCGGTTTCTTCTTCAATCCGGGCTTCTCTTCTCTGGTGTCTCTGCCAGTCCTCTGGGGAGGGAAAAAAAAAAAAAAAACCAGTTGAAACCCAGCAGGTCAGATCTTTCTTCTGAACAGGCAGTTCTTCAGGGTCATCCTCATCAGTTTCCCCAAGCTCACGCCCCAAAGGCTTGTAGGAATTCCAAGGTCTATGCTGACCTTGTCGCTTCAAGAGGTATGGCTGGTCCATGAGTGTTTACCTCTTCCACAGGCGGATGACAGAGACTGATGCACAGGGAATGTGGCTTCTTAGTAACACAAGAGACTCAAGTCCCTGTGATAGGGTCTTCCTCTTGCAGGCTGGAGAGAGGAGAAAGATAAGTTCTCACATGGGGACCCTTGGTACATGTGTGTTCATTCCCTGACACCCCTCCACCTGGGGACTGTAAGATGGAGCTGTTCCAGAATAAACAGATCCACTTAGAAATTAAGAAAAAAATTGAATTCCTCTCCACTGAACTTGAACTTGATATTTACTTTTTAAAAAAATTTATTTATTTTTTAATTGAAGGATAATTGCTTTACAGAATTTTGTGTTTTTTTTTTGTCAAACCTCAATATGAATCAGCCATAGGTATACATATATCCCCTCCCTTTTTAAACTCCCTCCCATCTTCCTCCCCATCCCACCCCTCTAGGTTTATACAGAGCACCTGTTTGAGTTTTTTGAGACATACCACAAATTCCCGTTGGGTATCTGTTTTACATATGGTAATATAAGTTTTCATGTTATTCTCTCCATACATCTCACCCTCTCCTCCCCTCTCCCCAAGTCCATAAGTCTATTCTCTATGTCTGTTTCTCCATTGCTGCCCTGTAAATAAATTCTTCAGTACCATTTTTCTAGATTCCATATATATGTGTTAGAATACAATATTTAGCTTTCTCTTTCTGACTTAACTTCACTCTGTATAATAGACTCTAGGTTCATCCACCTCATTAGAACTAACTCAAATGCATTTCTTTTTATGGCTGGGTAATATTCCATTATGTATATGTACCACAACTTCTTTATCCATTCATCTGTCGATGGACATTTGGTTGCTTCCATGTTCTAGCTATTGTAAATAGTGCTGCAATGAACAATGGGATACATGTGTCTTTCAATTTTGGTTTCCTTAGGGTATATACCTTGGAGTGGGATTGCTGGATCATGTGGTGGTTTTATTCCTAGTTTTTTCAGGAATCTCCATACCGTCTTCCATAGTGGCTGTATCAATTTACATTCCCACTAACAGTGTAGGAGGGTTCCCTTTTCTCTACACCCTCTCAAGCATTTATTGTTTGTAGACTTTTTGATGATGGCCATTCTGACCAGTGTGAGATGATACCTCATTGTAGTTTTGATTTGCATTTCTCTAATAATGAGAGATGTTGAGCATCTTTTCATGTGTTTGTTAGCCATCTGCATGTCTTCTTTGGAGAAATGTCTGTTTAGGTCTTTTCCCCACTTTTTGATTGGATTGTTTGTTTTTCTGGTATTGAGTTGCATGAGCTGCTTGTATATTTTGGAAATTAATCCTTTGTCAGTTGTTTCATTTGCTATTATTTTCTTCCATTCTGAGAGTTGTCTTTTCACCTTGCTTATAGTTTCCTTTGCTGTGCAAAAGCTTTTAAGTTTAATCAGGTCCCACTTGTTACTTTTGTTTTTATTTCCATTACTCTAGGAGGTGGGTCATAGAGTATCTTGCTTTGATTTATGTCATCAAGTGTTCTGCTTTTGTTTTCCTTTAAGAGTTTTATAGTTTCTGGTCTTAAATTTAGGTCTTTAATCCATTTTGAGTTTATCTTTGTGTATGGTATTAGGAAGTGTTCTAATTTCATTCTTTTACATGTAGCTGTCCAGTTTTTCCAGCACCATTTATTGAAGAGGCTATCTTTGCCCTATTGTATATTCTTGCCTCCTCTGTCAAAAATAAGGTACCCATAGGGGCATGGGTTTATTTCTGCGCTTTCTATCTTGTTCCATTGGTCTGTATTTCTATTTTTGTGCCAGTACCATACTGTCTTGATGACTGTAGCTTTGTAGTATCATCTGAAGTCAGGAAGGTTGATTCCTCTAGCTCCATTCTTCTTTCTCAAGACTGCTTTGGTTATTCAGGGTCTTTTGTGTTTCCATACGAATTGTGAAATTTTTTGTTCTAGTTCTGGGGAAAATGCCATTGTTAATTTGATAGGGATCACATTGAATTTGTAGATTGAGTTTGCTAGTGTAGTAATTTTCACAATATTGATTCTTCCTACCCATGAACATGGAATATCTCTCTGTCTTTTTATGTCATCTTTGATTTCTTTCATCAGTGTCTTATAATTTTCTTTGTACAGTTCTTTTGTCTCCTTAGGTAAGTTTATTCCTAGATGTTTTATTCCTTTTGTTGCAGTGGTAAATGGGATTGATTCCTTAATTTCTCTTTCTGATTTTTCACTGTTATTATATAGAAATGCAAGTTATTTCTGTGTATTGACTTTGTATCCTGCGACTTTGCTAAATTCACTGATTAGCTCTAGTAATTTTCTGGTACTATCTTTAGGGTTTTCTAGGTACAATATTATCTCATCTGCAAACAGTGAGACCTTTACTTCTTTTCTGATATGGATTCCTTTTATTTCTTTTTCTTCTCTGATTGATGTAGCTAGGATTTCCAAAACTATGTTGAATGATAGTGGTGAAAGTGGACACCCTTGTCTTGTTCCTGATCTTAGGGAGAATGCTTTCAGTTTTTCACCATTGAGAATAATTTTTGCTGTAGGCTTATTATATATTGCCTTTACTATGTTGAGGTAGGTTCCTTCTATGCCCAGTTTTTGAAGAATTTTAATCATAAATGGGTGCTGAATTTTGTCAAAGGCTTTTTCTGCATCTATTGAAATGATCATGTGGTTTTTATCTTTCAGTTTGTTAATATAATGTATCACATTGATTGATTTGCATATATTGAATCCTTGCATCCCTGGAATAAACCCAATTTATCATGGTGTGTGAGCTTTTTGATGTGTTGCTGAATTGTTTGCTAAAATTTTGTTGAGGATTTCTGTATCTATGTTCATCAGTGATATTGGCCTGTAATTTTCTTTTTGTGTGTGTTGTCTTTGTCTGGTTTTGGTATCAGGGTAATGGTGGCCTTGTAGATTGAGTTTGGAAGTGTTCCTTCCTCTGCAATTATTTGAAAAAGTTTTAGAAGGATAGACATTAGCTTTTCTCTAAATGTTTGATACAGTTCTCCCGTGAAGCCATCTGGTCATAGGCTTTTGTTTTTGGGGAGATTTTTGATCACAGTTTTGATTTCAGTGCTGTAATTGGGTTGTTCATAATTTATATTTCTTCCTGGTCAGTCTTGGAAGATTGAACTTTTCTAAGAATCTGTCCCATTCTTCCACGTTATCCATTTTATTGCCATATAGTTGTTACCATAATAGTCTCTTATAATCCTTTGTATTTCTGCATTGTCTGTTGTAACCTCTCCTTTTTCATTTCTAATTTTGTTGATTTGATTCTTCTCTCTTTTTTTCTTAATGAGTCTGGCTAAAGGTTTGTCAATTTTGTTTATCTTCTCAAAGAACCAGCTTTTAGTTTTATTAATCTTTACTATTGTTTCTTTCATTTCTTTTTCGTTTGTTTCTGCTCTGATCTTTATTATTTCTTTCCTTCTAATTTTGGGCTTTTTTTGTTCTCCTTTTTCCAGTTGTTTTAGGTGTAAAGCTAGGTTGTCTATTTGATGTTTTTCTTGTTTCTTGAGGTAGGGTTGTATTGCTATAAACTTCCCTCTTAGGACTGCTTTTGCTGCATCCCATAGGTTTTGAGTTGTCATGTTTTCATTGTCATTTGTTTCTAGAAATTTTTTGATTTCTTCAGTAACCTGTTGGTTATTTAGAAACATATTGTTTAATCTCCATGTGTTTGTGTTTTTTACAGTTTTTTTCTAGTAATTGATGTCTAGTCTCATAGTGTTATGGTCAGAGAAGATGCTTGATATGATTTCAATTTTCTTAAATTTACTGAGATTTGATTTGTGACCCAAGATGTGGTCTTTCCTGGAGAATGTTCCATGTGCACTTGAGAAGAAGGTGCATTCTTCTGCATTTGCATGGAATGTCCTGAAGATATCAATACAATCCAACTCATCTAATGTATCATTTAAGACTTGTGTTTCCTTATTAATTTTCTGTTTTGATGATCTGTCCATTGGTGTGAGTGGGTGTTAAAGTCTCCTGCTCTTATTGTGTTACTGTCTATTTCTCCTTTTATGTCTGTTGGTGTTTGTCTTATGTATTGAGGTGTTCCTATGTTGGGTGCATAGATATTTACAATTGTTATATCTTCTTCTTGGATTGCTCCCTTGATCATTATGTAGTGTCCTTCCTTATCTCTTGTATCTTCTTTATTTTAAGGTCTATTTTGTCTGATATGAGGATTGCTACTCAAGCTTTCTTTTTCTTCCTATTTGCATGGAATGTATTTTTCCATCCTCTCACTTTCAGTCTATATGTGTCTGTAGGTCTGAAGTGGATTTCTTGCAGACGGCATATATATGGGTCTTGTTTTTGTATCCATTCAGCCAGTCTGTGCCTTTTGGTTGGAGCATTTAATCCATTTACATTTAAAGTAGTTATTGACATATATGTTCCTATTGCCATTTTCTTAATTGTTTGGGGTTGATTTTGTAGATCTTTTTCTTCTCTTGTATTTCTTGACTATATAAGTCCCTTTAACATTTGTTGTAAAACTGGTTTGGTGATACTGAATTCTCTTGACTTTTGCATGTCTGAAAAGCTTTTGATTTCTCCATCAATTTTGAATGAGATCCTTTCCGGATACAATAATCTTGGTTGTAGATTTTTCCCTTTCAGTACTTTAAATATATCCTGCCGTTCCCTTCTGGCCTGCAGGGTTTCTGCTGAAAGATGAGCTGTTAAGCATATGGGGTTTCTCTTGTATGTTACTTGTTGCTTTTCCCTTGTGGCTTTTAATATTCTTTCTTTTAGTCTTTGTTAGTTTGAGTAGTATGTGTCTTGGCATGGTTCTCCTTGGGTTTATCCTGTATGGGACTCTTTGCGCCTCTTGGACTTGATTGACTATTTCCTTTTCCATGTTGGGGAAATTTTCAACTATAATTTCTTCAAAAATTTTCTCATATCCTTTCTTTTTCTCTTCTTCTTCTGGGACCCCTATAATTCGAATGTTGCTGAGTTTGATATTGTTCCAGAGGTTTCTGAGACTATCCTTAGTTATTTTCATTCTTTTTACTTTATTCTGCTCTTCAGAAGCTATTTCCACCATTTTATCTTCCACCTCACCAATTCGTTCTTCTGCTTCAGATATTCTGCTATTCCTTCCAGAATATTTTTAATTTCAGTAATTGTTTGTCTCTGTATGTTTATTCTTTAATTCTTGTAGGTCTTTGTTAATTGATTCTTGCATTTTCTCCATTCTGTTTTCAAGGTTTTTGATCATATTTACTATCATTATTCTGAATTCTTTTTCAGGTAGTTTGCCTATTTCTTCTTCATTTATTTGGACGTCTGTGTTTCTAGTTTGTTCCTTCATTTGTGTAGTATTTCTCTGCCTTTTCTTTCTTTCTTTTTTTAACTTACTGTGTTTGAGGTCTCCCTTTCCAAGGCTTCAAGGTTAAATTCTCTCTTCCTTTTGGTTTCTGCCCTCCCAAGGTGGTCCAGTGGTTTGTGTAAGCTTAGTATAGGGTGAGATTTGGGCTGAGTATTTTGTTTTTTTATTTGTTTTTCCTCTGATGGGCAAGGCTGAGTAAGGTGGTAATCCTGTCTGCTGATGATTGGGTTTGTATTTTTGTTTCGTTTGTTGTTTAGATGAGGCGTCCTGCACAGGTGCTACTGGTGGTTGGGTGATGCCAGGTCTTGTATTCAAGTGGTTTCCTTTGTGTGAGTTCTCACTATTTGATACTCCCTAGGGTTAGTTCTCTGGGAGTCTAGGGTCTTGGAGTCCGTGCTCCCACTCCAAAGGCTCAGAGCTTGATCTCTGGTCAGGAATGAAGATTCCACAAGTGGTTTTTATGGCATTAAATGAGATTAAAACAAATACCACAAAACAAGAAACCAAGATGAACCCCAGACAAATGGCAGTTACAAAATCAGGCAAATAATAATTAAAATAGTGGAATATATGCATATACATATATACCCATTCCGTTAAGTTCAGTTCAGTTCAAGTGCTCAGTCACATCTGACTCTTTGCGACCCCATGAAGTGCAGCATGCCAGGCTTTCCTGTCCATCACCAACTCCTGGAGTTCACTCAAACTCACATCCATCTAGTCGGTGATGCCATCCAGCCATCTCATCCTCTGTCGTCCCCTTCTCCTCCTGCCCCCAATCCCTCCCAGCATCAGAGTCTTTTCTAATAAGTCAACTCTTCGCATGAGGTGGCCAAGGTACTGGAGTTTCAGCTTTAGCATCAGTCCTTCCAAAGAACACCCAGGACTGATCTGCTTTAGAATGGACTGGTTGGATCTCCTTGCAGTCCAAGGGACTCTCAAGAGTCTTCTCCAACACCACAGTTCAAAAGCATCGATTCTTTGGCACTCAGCTTTCTTCACAGTCCAGCTCTCACATCCATACATGACCACAGGAAAAACCATAGCCTTGACTAGACGGACCTTTGTTGGCAAAGTAATGTCTCTGCTTTTGAATATGCTGTCTAGGTTGGTCATAACTTTCCTTCCAAGGAGTAAGCGTCTTTTAATTTCATGGCTGCAGTCACCATCTGCAGTGATTTTGGAGCCCCCCAAAATAAAGTCTGACACTGTTTCCACTGTTTCCCCATCTATTTCCCATGAAGTGATGGGACCAGATGCCATGATCTTAGTTTTCTGAATGTTGAGCTTTAAGCCAACTTTTTCACTCTCCTCTTTCACTTTCATCAAGAGGCTCTTTAGTTCTTCACTTTCTGCCATAAGGGTGGCATCATCTGCATATCTGAGGTTATTGATATTTCTCCCGGCAATCTTGATTCCAGCTTGTGCTTCATCCAGCCCAGCATTTCTCATGATGTACTCTGCATAGAAGTTAAATAAGCAGGGTGACAATATACAACCTTGACGTACTCCTTTTCCTATTTGGAACCAGTCTGTTGTTCTATGTCCAGTTCTAACTGTTGCCTCCTGACCTGCATAGAGGTTTCTCAAGAGGCAGGTCAGGTGGTCTGGTATTCCCCTCTCTTTCAGAATTTTCCACACTTTATTGTGATCCACACAGTCAAAGGCTTTGGCATAGTCAATAAAGCAGAAATAGACGTTTTTCTGGAACTCTCTTGCTTTTTTGATGATCCAGCGGATGTTGGCAATTTGATCTCTGGTTCCTCTGCCTTTTCTAAAACCAGCTTGAACATCAGGAAGTTCATGGTTCATGTATTGCTGAAGCCTGGCTTGGAGAATTTTGAGTATTACTTTACTAGCATGTGAGATGAGTGCAATTGTGCGGTAGTTTGAGCATTTTTTGGCATTGCCTTTCTTTGGAATTGGAATGAAAACTGACTTTTTCCAGTCCTGTGGCCACTGCTGAGTTTTCCAAATTTGCTGGCACATTGAGTGCAGCACTTTCACAGCATCATCTTTCAGGATTTGAAATAGCTCCACTGGAATTCCATCACCTCCACTAGCTTTGTTCATAGTGATGCTTTCTAAGGCCCACTTGACTTCACATTCCAGGATGACTGGCTCTAGGTGAGTGATCACACCATCGTGATTATCTTGGTCGTGAAGATCTTTTTTGTACAGTTCTTCTGTGTATTCTTGCTACCTCTTCTTAATATCTTCTGCTTCTGTTAGGTCCATACCATTTCTGTCCTTATCAAGCCCATCTTTGCATGAAATGTTCCCTTGGTATCTCTAATTTTCTTGAAGAGATCTCTAGTCTTTCCCATTCTGTTGTTTTCCTCTATTTCTTTGCATTGATCGCTGAGGAAGGCTTTTTATCTCTTCTTGCTATTCTTTGTAACTCTGCATTCAGATGCTTATATCTTTCCTTTTCTCCTTTGCTTTCGCTTCTCTTCTTTTCACAGCTATTTGTAAGGCCTCCTCAGACAGCCATTTTGCTTTTTTGCATTTCTTTTCCATGGGGATGGTCTTGATCCCTGTCTCCTGTACAGTGTCACGAACCTCATTCCATAGTTCATCAGGCACTCTATCTATCAGATCTAGTCCCTTAAATCTATTTCTCACTTCCACTGTATAATCATAAGGGATTTGATTTAGGTCATACCTGAATGGTCTAGTGGTTTTCCCTACTTTCTTCATTTTAAGTCTGAATTTGGCAATAAGGAGTTCATGATCTGAGCCACAGTCAGCTCCCGGTCTTGTTTTTGCTGACTGTATAGAGCTTCTCCATCTAATATTCCCATTAGCAAAATCAAAACAGTCCAACAAAAATAAAGTACAATAGATTGATCCAGCAAACAAAGAAACCAAAAATTATATCTACCAGTTAAGAACAAAACTAACTAAAGCACAAACTGGAAAACAAAACTAAAGCAAGGTGCCAAGTGGGGAATAAAGCAATGAAAACAAAACTAACAAATATGTTGAGAGGAAAGGAAAGAAAGAATAGATATGCAAAGTTAAATAGAGGTAGATAAAGAAGATTTGTATATATTAAAGATTAACTGCAAGGGGAAAAGAACAGTAGGAAAGGCAAACAAAGGAATAAATAATAATAGATTAAAAAAATTAAAATTAAAGAGAAAAGAAAAAAAAAGAAAACTCCACAGAACTGCAAAAGCCCAACATAGAGGCTAAGGTTTATAACAACAATAAAAAGTGTGACTGAAAAAAAAAAAACTCAAAAGCTTAATTAGATTTCATAGTACCAATAAAATCAACATCTGCAATGGGTTGGGGGTAGGGAAAAAAACAAAAGAAAAAAAAAATTCCAAAAGACTCTACAGAACAAGTCAAAACATAAGAATAATAAACGTTTTTCTTGAGTCACTGCTGTCAGAGTCCTTTCCCTCGCTGGGAGTCACAGTCCACCTCACCTCTCTAGGCTGCCCTCCAATACTATGCTGATCTCTGGACCTGCTGTGGGGGCAGCTCAGATTCTAATCTGGTCCTACTCTTGTATGTTCTTGCTTCCAATGTCCACAGCTATCAGAACTAGTGTGTTTTATTTTGTGGGAGCTCTCAATGCCCTTTTATATGTTCCATAGACACAGAGCTGCCTAGTTGATCATGTGGGTTTAATCTGCAGCTTATACAGCTGGTGGGAGGGTTCTGGGTCTTCTTCCTTAGCCACACTGCCCCTGGGTTTCAAATGTGGTTTTATTTCCACCTCTGCATGTGGGTTGTCCACTGGGGTTTGCTCTTGAGGCTGCCCTGGAGGATTTGGGTCTGTTCCAGTGAGGGCCACGTGTGGAGGTGGTACAGCTGCTTTGGGTCAGAAGGGTTCTGGCAGCACCAGGTACTCAGGGGAGTTGGCAGCTAGGGCAGCAGGAAATATAGTGCTCTAGAAGGGTATGGCAACCAGTATTGGTCAATACACTCCAGTATTCTTGCCTGGAGAACCCCCTGACAAAGAAGCCTGGCAGGCTACAGTCTACAGGATCGCAGAGTTGGACATGACTGAAGCGACCCTGCGTGCATAGATGCAAGACACTTTTTTGCCTGCAGCAGCTCTGTCCCAATGAGGGTTGAACATGAAGATGGCGCAGCTGCTTGGGCTGTGGGGACCCTGTCAGCGCCCAGTGTGCAGGGACAGGGACTGCCTCTGCTGCAGGACTATCAGAGTCTTTTTTCAAGCCTCTTGTAGCTGGCAATCAGAAGGCCTCTTTGGCCACTCTTTCTCTGTAGTTGTGCCCGTTCAGGCACTTAGAGGGCTCCCTTGCTTGGGGTTCTTCTCTCTTGTTCCATGCATCAGGCACATAGAGAGGCCCCCACGGCTGGGGTCCTACTCTGTAGACTGGCGTGTCAGGCACTTAAAGGGGCACCCTGGGTGGGGTCCTACTCTGTAGTTCAGTGCGTCAGGCATTTGATGGGCCCGCCTGTCTATTGTTCAGCTGCTGATGCTGGTGTGTGGGGGGAGAGAGGCTATGGTGATGGCTCCAGCCTGTCCGCATGACTCAGCATATCGCCTTGCTTCCATGGCTGCCTGGCTTTCCTCCACAGGCATTTCCCACCACAATCTCTTCCCTCACATCCCCTTGATCTGTCTCTCCGCAGTCGACAGCAGCCCTCACCCTGGGATTGCTCCATAATCTCTAAGCTCCAGCTCCCAGCTGCTGTGCCTTCTGGGGACCTGCATCCCTATCGGGGGTATGTATGCTTGCAGCAAGGACTGTCTGATTCTCATTCCATTTAGGCTGCCTTAGATTAGCTGATTCTAATCTCTCAGCCTTAAATGTTTCTCCTCTGACTCAGACAATTGCTCTGATATGGGGATCGGACCCCTGCTTCAGTTCCCCCACCCGCTGAGGGCACGTCCAGTCCTGCTAACACTCCTGCTTTTCCCCCTAATTCCTTCATCCTACCGAGTTTTGCATGGTACTATGAATTCTTTTCCACTAGTCAGGTAGTCCTGTCTGCTCTCAGCTCGTGTTCTGTATGCACTTTTGTGTCTGAAGGTATATTCCTGATGTATCTGTGGAGAAAGATGTACTCCACGTCCACCTACTCCTCCGCCATCTTGTTCCTCTTCTGATACTTCTTATTTGCCACACTGCACAGCTTGCAGGATCTTAGTTCCCTGACCAGGGACTGAACCCAGGCCCTTGGCAGTGAAAGTGCTGAGTCCTAACCACTGAGCCTGCCAGGGAATTCCCCTCCAATGAACTTTAGAGTGGCACTCTCCAAGAGAAATGTCACGTGAGCCACCAATATAATTTTAAAATTTCTAGTAGCCATACAGAAAAGGAATTGATGAAATTGATTTAGATGCTGTAAGATCCCCTGGAAGAGGAAATGGCAACCCACTCCAGTATTCTTGTCTGGATAATCCCATGGACAGAGAAGCCTGGCAGGCTACAGTCCATGGGGGTCACAAAGAGTTGGACACCACTGAGCGACTGAGCACACACACATATATTTTTTGGCCACACCACACGCATGTGGGTTCCTAATTCCCCCACCAGAGATTGAACCCACAACCCCCACCCCCCAGAATGGAAAGGCAGTCTTAACCACTGGTCCACCAGGGAAGTCTCTATGTGCTGTATTTCATATTATCAGGTATGTCCTAAAGAGTATCATTCCAACATTCAATGTTTTAAAATATGAACAAGGTATTATATGTTCTGTTATTTCATATCAGACTCCCACACCCAGTGTGGGTTTTACACCCACAACACATCTCAGTTTCAGATGTGGCCAGTGATTGCCATACTGGACAGCACAGGCTTGGAGAGGGTCCACCTCCCACCCCCACACCAATGTTGGATGGCCTCTCTTCCAACTGCAGAGTGAAATCAGAAATCTTGCAAAAGACGCTGAACGGTGAATGGGATGTGTTTAGCTGCCGGGCTCGCTTGCAAGACTCTGACAGATGAAGGTGTGGAGGGGTTAAATCAGTTAATGGTGAAGAAAAGAAAACAAACAAACAGATACAGCAGTACTACAGGCTGGATTGCATTCACCTCCATCCTGACACCCAAGCCCTCAGGATGGGAGTGCATTCGGGGATGGAGTCTTTACGGACAGAGATCCGCAAGTTAAGATGCGATCACTGAGTGGACACTGACCCAGTATGACAAGTATTTTTATAAGGGAAAATCTGGATACAGATGCAGGGAGAAAATGGCCGCCCACTAGCCAGTGGGGCTTCCCAGGTGGCACTAGTGGTAAAGAACCTGCCTGCCAGTGCAGGAGACGTAAGAGATGCGGGTTCAATCTCTGGGTCAGGAAGGTCCCCTGGAGGAGGGCTTGGCAACCCATTCCAGTATTCTTGCCTGGAGAATCCCATGGACAGAGGAGCCTGGCAGGCTACAGTCCTTAGGGTCGCAAAGAGTCAGACATGACTGAAGCGACATACTACGCACACACAAACCAAGGAGAGGGGCTTCAGAAGGAACCAACCGAGCCAACCAGCCTTGACTGTGGGGAGACTTCCAGCATCCAGGACCCTGAGGAAAGATTCTTGTTTAAGCCCCGGGCCTGCGGAACTGTCTTCTCTGGCGGTCCCAGGAAACCAGCACAGGGCATCCGAGCAGAAGGGTTTGACCACGAGAGAATTATAGGTAGGCCTTGGACAATGGAAGATGTGTCCGCCTCTCTGCCCACACCGCACGTCGCGCTGGGTTTCTAAAACCCTCCCTGTGACTCCTAGCATCGTGGAGGCTCCTTGTGAGAAAGACTTTGGGGAAAGGGAGGCTGCAGAGGGGTAGTGGGACAAGATCAAGTCTCTGTCCCTGACTTCTCTGGTGGTCCACTGGTTACAAATCCACCTTGCAATGCCAGGGACACAGGTTCAACCCCTTGTCCCCAAAGATCCCACATGCCGCCAAGCAACTAAGCCCATCCCCCTGCCCTGCTGAGCCCACACTCTAAAGTCCACGATCTGCAACAAGAGAAGCCCGAGCACTGCAACTAGGAAAACCCTCAGCACCAGCAAAGATCCAGCGCAGCCCAAAAAATCAAGTCTCCATGCCACTGCTGGCATGGGCCGTCACACCTCATTCCTTGGGTTTCCGGCCAGCAGAACTCCCCCCACCTGCCCCCTACAATAGTTTCTGACAAAAGGGCTTCTACAGAGAAGCCACCAGGAAACATCTGGGCATTTCACATTTGGGCTCTGGTTTGGGATGTGAAGACTGCCTGGCTCCCTCTACCAGACAAGTGGAAAAGGCAGGAAGAACAGCTAACAGAGGTGACAGCCAGGCAGGAAGGAGTAGGTGTGCCCCACTGGGACCCAGGTGGAGGGTGAGTGGAGGGCAGACACCATCCAGAGCCCACGGCAGCTGAGCATGTGTGCACGTGTGGAGACCACCTGTGTTGGACTCATCTGTGGCCCAGCCAGCCAAGCCAGTCTCACCATCAGGGCAGCCAGGACCCGCTCCGCCAAAGTCGTCACTGGTAGAAGCTGTAGATCTGCCTTTTGTATTTCTGGAGGATGAAATGTCGTTTAATCTTTGTCGTTGGACCTGCCCAGAAAGCAGAAACCAATTCAGACGTGGGGGTGAAATAAGAGTCAGTGTACCCTGGGCGCGACCAGGCGGCAGAATCTCGTGGCTGGGGCTGGGCTGGTGGCTGGCCATGCCCTCATCTTCCTGGGGCACTGCCTTTGCCATCTTAAGGGATGGCAAAGGAGACTATCTGCTTCACACACACACCGCTCCCTTTCTGGGAATAAAATCTCAACTCCTTACTGCAGCTGAATGTGACCTCTCTCTACCCTCACTTCACAGGCCTCCCAGTTGTTCCCACGACTCTCCAGGCACTGTCCTGCCTGAGGGCCTCCGTACCTGCTGTCCTCTCAGCCAGGAATATTATTCCCCTTCAGTTGTTTGCCCAAAAGGCTCCTTCTCATCCTCTGAGTCTTACCCTAAGGACCACTTCCTGAGTGCAGCCTTCCCAGATCCTTTTGGCCAAAGCATCTTGCCATCTGACCCCTGATCCGTCATCCTTCTAGTCCACTGTCACACCTGCTATGCTGCCCAGTCTTCTCGCCTCCCTGACACATCAGAGTCTGCATCTACTGGGGGTGGGATTGGTGGGAGGTGGACACCATCTCCCTCCGTGTAGCCACCCTTCAGTTGGCAGCTGGTCCCACAGACCCTCTGACTCCCAGAATAAGACATGTCTCCTCAGCGCCCACAGGGCCCTGGACACCATCAGGGGACCAGCCTCCAAGTGTCAAAACTCTCCAGGCCACTCACCTAGCTCTCCGCCACTGATGGTAAAGTCCTTCTCCAAGATGACCCACTTCTGAATCTTCTGTGCGTTGGAGATGGCTTTTTGGTTGACAGCATTGATGCCTTTCTGGATGGCCGCGTAGACCATGGGGTCTCGCAGGTCCAGGATCTCAGACACTGTGGTCGCATGGCTGCCCACCTCCCGGCAGAACTTGATCGCCTCCCAGTTCAGCGTGTCCAGTGGCTCTCCGGTCATTTTGTCAACCTCGCACTGCCCCCACGACACCCCTGTCAGAACCCCTAGCATCCAGCCCCAAGGACCAAGATGTGGTTTCCCACCTGCTGGAAAACCCACGTTACCTTCAGTGTCAGGAGGATGCTCAGGAACTTGGCCTTGTCGCCCACCAACATGGCATTACTAATGATGGGGATCGTCTCCTTAACCAGGTTCTCGATGGGAACGGGAGCCACATTCTCGCCACCAGCTGTGATGATGATTTCTGAAACGAGGGGGTGGGTTCAACCAGGACAGCCCAGGAGCCCCGTGCCTTTGCAGATCAGAGGGGCCCAGGTGTCGGCAGCAACCACCACTCCCCCAAAAAACCCCAGAAGCAGAGGACCACCCCTGCCCTTCACCAGGATGCTCTCTATGTCCTCTCCAAGCCCCAGACCCAGAGTCACTCTGCCCCTCCTCCCCCGTCTTCTTCAGATTCCCATCAAGCATCCACATCCTGAGTATTCCACTTGGACAGCATCTTGTCCACTCTTGCCCTGTTCCTCTGTCCCCTGTGCCCTGATCCATGCCCTCTGGTATGCCCTTGCCTGGAAAATAGTCAAATGCTTCTGACCATGCCTGTCTCTCTGTCTCCTGCTGTTCCCATCGTCTGGCAACTCTCAAAGACCCCAAGTCCAGGCTCCTCCCAGGGGTGCGTGGCACCTCCCTAGTTTTGGCAGGCTCTTAAAGGATTGTGTCACTGTCTTCCCCTGCCTAAAATCCTTCAGGAGCTCCTCTTCCTGCCCCAGACACAGTCTTCACTTGTTCCTCCATCCTGGGACACTTGCTGCTTCCCGTCCCACCCACCCAGACTCTCTCCATTCCATCCTGTGATCTTGCAGTCACCTCTGCTGAGATCCTTGTAGCACTAGGAATGATCCATTTGGGCCCATGATGGACATCTGTGATATCGTCAGCCCAGTGACTCCTCCGTCCTTCGAGTTTCTTTAGAGAACTACCCTCCATCTCTGTGTGGTCTGGGGAGGGAGTGGACTGCTGGGGTGAGCCTGTGACCACATCAGACCAGTTAGCATATTCCATCCTCTACAGTCATTCATTCTGAGATGGAATACTGACCCAAGAAGATCCAATGAGAATCGGGCAGGAAACTTGCTGACGCTGTTGGGAGTAGTACACTCTTTCTCAGCCTTAGGCTGTTACGATGAGCCTAGACTGTTGGCAGCCGTCTTGTCATCAAGTTGGAAAAGCCTCCTCAAGAATGGCATCAGGGAGCTCCCTAGTGGTCCAGTGGTTAAGAATCTAGCTTCCAATACAGGGGATGTGGGTTCAATCCCTGGTCAGGGACCTAAGATCCCACATGCCGTGCGGCAGCTAAGCCCTTGAGCCACAACTACTGAGCCCACATGACAAAGACCCCGCCTGCTGCAACTAAGACCAGATGCAGACAAATAAATGAATGAATAAACAAGAATGGCACAGATACAGAGTGGAACTTGGTCACAGAAGGATGAAGAGATTCCTGGTGATGTCATTTTGGCACCTGGATCCAGCCATGCCTGAAGCATTGAACTTTTGGACTTTACAGTTTTGAGCCAGCAGCTTTACTTTTCCACTCAAACCTGCTTAAGAAGGGGTTTCTGTTGCTTATCACAGAAATAATGGTAACATAGCCCTCTTACTGAACAGTTACAGCCTATGTCAGGCTCCATGCCAAATGCTCTACATCAGAGGTTGTGGGCTAAATTCCACAATGCTCCTTCTGCCTGTTTTTGTAAGGCCATGAACTAAATAGTTTTTACATTTTTAAATAGTTGGAAGGAAATCCAAAGAAGAACAATATTTGTGACACATGAAAATCCTATGACATTTGTATTGGTGCATGGCCACGACCATAGGTCTGGATATCAACTGCGGCTGCTTTTGTCCCACAGCAGTTGACTGGAGCAGCTATGTCAGCGACCCTGTATCCTGCAAATCCAAAATATTTATACATGGGCCCTTTAGGGCTTCCCTGGTAGCTCAGTGGTAAAGAATCTGCCTGCCAAAGCAGGAGATGCAGGAGACATAGGTTCTGTCCCTGGCTCGGGAAGATCCCCTGGAGAAGGAAATGGCAACCTACTCTAGTATTCTTGCCTAGAGAACCCCATGGACAGAGGAGCTTGTCGGGCTACTGTCCATGGGGTCATAAAAGAGACACAAGTTAGTGACTAAAACAGTGACCAACTTTATGGGACAAGTTGACTGATCCCTGTTCTGTATCATTTCATTTAATCATGATGACTCTGTAGTTACTGTTATCCATAAATGACGGGAGAGAACAGAGGTTTGAGGCCCAGAGTAGGCTTCTTTTCTGGCTCCCTCCTGCTGAGGGCCAGATGCTGGGCACAAGGATAGCACTGAGCTGGACAGTGCATGGGCTGGGGTGTCCCTGTACATCTGTGTGAGCACCCATCCCCATGAAAGGTGGAAAGACAGAGCCTTCAGTGTTCAAGGCTGGCCTGCTCACGGGAGGCTCCTGGGAACCCAGCCCCAGTACCTTTGATGCGGCCGGTGATAAAGAGGAAGCCCTGGTTGTCCATGCGGCCCAGGTCCCCAGAGTGGAGCCAGCCCTCCTCGTCAATGGCCTCCATGGTCGCGTCCTCCTGCTCCAGGTAGCCCATGAAGACATGCCGGCCCCAGAGGCAGACTTCCCCCACGCCATCCTTGCTCGGCTGGTACAGCATGTTCTTACACCCTGCCACAACTTTACCAGAACTGCCAGAGGACAGGAAGGAGGAAGACTGAGGCTTGGGGGCAGGGGCCGAGGTCACCTGGTTCCTGACTCCCGGCTCAGCTGGCCTGGGCCGATGCTGCCGCTGCATCCTCCCCAGGACCCAGTGGGTACTTGTGACTGCTGGCTGAATGGAGAGAGGGTTGGTCCCACCAAGGGAGTCAAATTCCCAAAAAGCTGGTGAACTGGGCTTCCCTGTGGCTCAGTGGTAAAGAATCTGCCTGCAATGCAGGAGACAGCAAGTTTGATCTCTGGGTCAGGAAGATCCCTGGAGAAGGAAATGGCAACCCACTCCAGTATTTCTGCCTGGGAAATCCCATGGACAGAGGAGCCTGATATGCTACAGTCCATGGGGTCACAAAGAGCCAGACACAACTGAGTGACACTTTCACTGGAGAACTGGGAAGCCCAGTGGAGTTGTAGGTTGGTTTTATCTTCACGTACATGGCAGAAAGACTTCCCAGCTTAAAAACAACAATGGGATTCCCCAGTGGCCAAGTGGTTGAGACTCCATGTTTTCCCTGCTGAGGGCCTGGGTCCATCCCTGATCAGGGAACTAAGATCCCACAAGTCACACAGAGTGGCAAAAAAAAAAAAAAAAGGAAAACCAACCAACCCCAGCAACAAAACCCTCTCTAGAAAACAGGAATGTTGCCCTGAATGCAGTGACCAAGACAGCTGATTTTAGGTAACATGACCAGCCGAAGTCTCTTTCAAGTTACTTCCACAGGACAGAGAGCACTAGTGAAATCTGGATTTTCATGAAATTCCTTTTGCTAGTGATACCACTTGGGAGGGTGGTCTTAGGATGCAGAGAAGGAAGTATTTTCTTTCTGCCTGGCTGAGATCTCTTCTATTGTCAGTTAGAAGGGTCAGTGGTTTTAGGGTGAAGTGTAGAAACTCCCTTAGTCAACAAGTGGAAAAAGAAGGTAGGCCTGAGATGCTTAAAATGTATATGAATGCATAAATGTGGACTCTGGGAAAAGGGTACAGGTGAACAGACATAGAGAACAAATGTATTGACCCTACTGGGGGAAAGGCAGGGTGAGATAAATTGAGAGATTGGGATTGACATGTATACACTACAATGTGTAAGACAGATAACTAATGAGAATCTACTGTATAGCACAGAGAACTCTACTCAGTGTTCTGTGGTGACCTAAATGGGAAGAAAATCCAAAAAGAGCAGATACACACACACACACACACACATGACCAAGAACTTCCAGATGTACAAGCTGGGTTTAGAAAAGGCAGAGGAACCAGAGATCAAAATATCACCATCTGTTGGATCATAGAAAAAGCAACAGAATGCCAGAAAAATATCTACTTCTGCTTCATTGACTACACAAAAGCCTTTGACTGTGTGGATTGCCACAAACTGGAACATAGTTAAAGAGATGGGAATACCAGACCACCTTACCTGTCTCCTGAGAAAACTGTAAGTGGGTCAAGAAGCAACAGGACATGGAACAACTGACGGGTTCAAAATTGGGAAAGGAGTATGACAAGACTGTATATTGTTACTCTGCTTATTTAACATATATGCAGAGTACATCATGCAAAATGCCAGGCTGGAGGAATCACAAGCTGGAATCAAGATTGCCAGGAGAAATGTCAACAACCTCCCATATGCAGATGATACCACTCTCATGGCAGAAAGTAAAGAGGAACTAAGGAGCCTCTTGATGAGGGTGAATGTTGGCCTAAAACTCAACATTCAGAAAACTAAGATCATGACATCTGGTCCCATCACTTCATGGCAAATAGAAGGGGAAAAAATGTAAGTGGAAATAGTGACAGATTTTATGTTCTTGGCTTCCAAAATCACTGCAGCCATGAAATTAAAAGATGCTTGCTCCTTGGGAGGAAAGCTATGACAAACCTAGACATCCCATTAAAGAGCAGAGACATCACTCTACCAACAAAGGTTCATATAGTCAAAGCTATGGTTTTCCCATATGAATGTCGACATTCTAGGAATCAGCAAACTAAGATGGACTGGAATGGGTGAATTTAACTCAGATGACCATTATATCTATTGCTGTGGGCAGGAATCCTTTAAATGGAGTAGCCATCATAGTCAACAAGAGTCCAAAATGCAGTACTTGGATGCAATCTCAAAAAAGACAGAATGATCTCTGTTCGTTTCCAAGGCAAACCACTCAATATCACAGTAATCCAAGGCTATGCCCCGACCAGTAATGCTGAAGAAGCTGAAGTTGAATGGTTCTATGAAGACCTGCAAGACCTTTTAGAACTAACACCCCAAAAAGATGTCCTTTTCATTATAGGGGACTGGAATGCAAAAGTAGGAAGTCAAGAAACACCTGGAGTAACAGGCAAATTTGACCTTGGAGTACAGGATGAAGCAGGGCAATGGCTAATACAGTTTTGCCAAGAGAATGCACTGGTCATAGCAAACACCCTCTTCCAACAACACAAGACAAGACTGTACACATGAACATCACCAGATGGTCAACACCGAAATCAGATTGATTATATTCTTTGCAGCCAAAGATGGAGAAGCTCTATACAGTCAGCAAAAACAAGACCGGGAGCTGACTGTTGCTCAGATCATGAACTCCTTATTGCCAAATTCAGACTTAAATTGAAGAAAGTAGGGAAAACCACTAGACCATTCAGGTATGACCTAAATCAAATCCCTTATGATTATACAGTGGAGGTGATGGAATTCCAGTTGAGCTACTTCAAATCCTAAAAGATGATCCTGTGAAATTGCTGCACTCAATATGTCAGCAAATTTGGAAAACTCAGCAGTGGCCACAGGACTGGAAAAAGTCAGTTTTCATTCCAATCCCAAAGAAAGGCAATGCCAAAGAATGCTCAAACTACCGCACATTTGCACTCATCTCACATGCTAGTAAAGTAATACTCAAAATTCTCCAAGCCAGGCTTCAGCAATACATGAACCTTGAACTTCCTGATGTTCAAGCTGGTTTTAGAAAAGGCAGAGGAACCAGAGATCAAATTGCCAACATCCGCTGGATCATCGAAAAAGCAAGAGAGTTCCAGAAAAACATCTATTTCTGCTTTATTGACTATGTCAAAGCCTTTGACTGTGTGGATCACAATAAACTGTGGAAAATTCTGAAAAAGAGGGGAATACCAGACCACCTGACCTGCCTCTTGAGAAACCTGTATGCAGGTCAGGAAGCAACAGTTAGAACTGGACATGGAACAACAGACTGGTTCCAGATAGGAAAAGGAGTACGTCAAGGCTGTATATTGTCACCCTGCTTATTTAACTTCTATGCAGAGTACATCATGAGAAATGCTGGGCTGGAAGAAGCACAAGCTGAAATCAAGATTGCCAGGAGAAATATCAATAACCTCAGATATGCAGATGACACCACCCTTATGGCAGAAAGTGAAGAACTAAAGAGCCTCTTGATGAAGGTGAAAGAGGAGAGTGAAAAAGTTGGCTTAAAGCTCAACATTCAGAAAACTAAGATCATGGCATCTGATCCCATCAATTCATGGCAAACAGATGGGGAAACAGTGGAAACAGTGGCTGACTATTTTGGGGGGCTCCAAAATCACTGCAGATGGTGACTGCAGCCATGAAATTAAAAGACACTTACTCCTTGGAAGGAAAGTTATGACCAACCTAGATAGCATATTCAAAAGCAGAGACATTATTTTGTCAACAAAGGTCCATCTAGTCAAGGCTATGGTTTTTCCAGTAATCATATATGGATGTGAGAGTTGGACTATAAAGAAAGCTGAGCACTGAAGAATTGATGCTTTTGAACTGTGGTGTTGGAGAAGACTCTTGAGAGTCCCTTGGACTGCAAGGAGATCCAACCAGTCCATCCTAAAGGAGATCAGTCCTGGGTGTTCACTGGAAGGACTGATGTTGAAGCTGAAACTCCAATATTTTGGCCACCTGATGCAAAGAGCCGACTCATTGGAAAAGACTCTGATGCTGGGAAAGATTGAGGGCAGGAGAAGAAGGGGACGACAGAGGATGAGATGATTGGATGGTATCACCGACTCAATAGACATGAGTTTGAGCAAACTCTGAGAGATGGTAAAGGACAGGGAAGCCTGGCATGCTGCAGTCCATGGAGTCACAAAGACTTGGACACGACATAGTGACCGAACAACAGATGACTGATTCACTTTGCTATTCAGCAGAAAATAACTTTGTAAGGCAACTATACTCCAATATAAGTTTTTTTAAAAAGTACAAAGAGGCTTCTTATGACTTCCCAATTTAAAACTTTCCTAGGAGTGTGGAAAAACTCAGAAGCTATACGGGTTTGATGGGTTCATCCAAGTAAAGCTAAAAAAAATTCTACACAGGAAAAAAAAAGAAAAAAACCACCTGTTTAAGGAAGGACTACTCTTTGGTTTGGGGGAAAAAAAACAAAGCTCAAGTGGGCATTTGGATTTTACAGAAAACAGACCCAGGTGCAGTTATGGGCTGGAAGGGGTGGATACTGATGTAGAGAGTAAAGTAAGAAGCAAGAGATGGTTTTGCCAGATTCGGAAGATCAGACTTCGATTTCACTAAGTTCAAAGGCGAGTGTAATCTGGCCAAACACGAGAGGAGACTCAAACTTGCAGTATGGTGCAGCTGGTGGGGGGCAGGGGGGCAGGGAAGGACGACCAGGAGGTCCTGTGAAGGAACGTGGCTCTCAGACTCCAAGTGGAACTCGCCTTTGGTGTTCTTACTGCATCAGTGTCACTGGGCTCCATCCTGCAGCCCAAGGTGAGCTAAGCTTGGGAGAAAGCCAGAGGGGCCTGGGGATGTGTTTGAAACAAAGCATCTTGGAGATGAAGGGTCCCTAGGTCTCAGGAGGTCAACCTGGGGTGGGACATCTGGAGGCAGAGCTCACAAGTGACAGATAGGGAGGGTACATACATAGAATGTTTGGGAGACCTCCCTCTGTCCACGGGCTCTCGGACAAAGTGGGGCTTCCCACAGTCATGAAGATTTGGAGCCTGGAGGCTGGAGGCACCAAGTCAGGATTCATCATATCCCAGAAACCCTCCCACCTCCATCCACTTTGACCCAGCATTGCCAGTGGACCAGGTGTCTGCCCAGGAGACTGGTACCTTAGTAACTTGTAGTTTGCTGGGGTGGATATGGTGTGGGGTCCTGAGCTTTCACTCATACCGTACACCTCGCCTATTGGTATGTCCAGGCTTAAAAAGAACTCAGAAGTCTCCTGGTTGAGGGGTGCGGCCCCGCTGATAAAAATGCGGCAGTGATCCAGGCCAAGGGAATTCTTGATTTTGGTGAACACGAGTGCCCTTGCCATGCGGTAGCTCATGGGATGGTCATGTTCCCTGTGAACATGGATGTCAAGGAAGGTTCTGTAGTCACAGAGCCACATGGGTGGATGGGACACAGCGGGAGAAGGCTGAGCCCCCTCACCCACCACCCTCCATGCCTGGCCCCAGTGGTCCCGCCACTTACCCTAGCATCCTTTTCGAGTTGACCTTTAAGCCAATATTCCTTGCCCACAGAAACACCTTTTTCCTCAAGCTTGAAGACTTGCCAACAGCCTCCTTTATCTTCTCATGCATCTTTTCCCAAATTCGGGGTACCCCCAGGAAGGCAGTAGGCTTTACCTCTTGCAAGGTGTTGACCAAGGTGCCCTGCTGGGCACAGAGCTCAGTCAGCAACACCTGCATCCCAGGTGTCCATCTCTCCTCAGCCACTGAGGGCAGCCCAGGAGAACTTTCTCTTAGCTTTCTGGACCAAGGTGAGCTCCCGACCCATGGGAGCCAGCCCGTTGACTGGCCAGTGGCCAATCAGTTAACCCGTTCTCCCTGGGAACACAGTGGAGCGTACAGACTGGTCGAGTATTTTTGGAAGGCAGTGTGACAGTGCTGTTAACATTTTGAATACAGCTAGGCAACTTCACTTCTGCGGGTGACAGAACTCAGCTGGACGAAAGACTCCGATACCCAGAGAAGCACGTGTGAGATGCTCTTAGTGCATCAGTTTGTAATAAAATGAAAACAGGCTATGTAGCCAGTGTGGGGGGAGTGGCTAAAGAAACTGTTGCCCAAGCATGAAGTGGAGCATCACGAAAGATTCTCCCTCAAGTTCATCTACAGGTTCAGTGTCATCACCATGAAAAATAGGCAAGCTCTTTCATACCAGCTGACAAGCTGCATGGAAATGCAGAGGACCTAGAATAACCAAAGCGATTCTGAAAAACAAGATCAGAGGACTTACTATTACTTGATTTTGAAACTGACTATAAGGTAGGGTGATCAACTGTCCTGATATATCCAGAACTGGAGGTGTTCCTGGAATGTGAGGTTTTTACTTATGAGACTGGGAGAGTCCTGGTAAACAGGAACAAGGTGATCTCACTACCAAAAAGCTGGAAAAATAAAGTCAGTGAGGTTTTGGTGTAAGGATAGACATAAAGATCAATGAAACAGAACTGAAAATCTAAAGATGAATCTTTACATTTATGATCAATTGATACTCAATAAAAGTGCCAAAGACAAACAAACAGAGAGCTTAGCTAACTTAGAGTGTTCTTGCCAGACACAAAAATTACCTCAAAATGGACCACAGACCTAAAAGTAAGAGCTGTTAACAGATCTAAAAGCCCTCCAGAAGAACACATAGAAGAAAATCTCTGTGCCTTTAGATACAGTATGTGTAAGTCACTTTGTCGTGTCCGACTCTTTGTGACCCCATGGACTGTAGCCTACCAGGCTCCTCTGTCCATGGAGTTCTCCAGGCAAGAATACTGGAGTGGGTTACCATTTCTTCTTCCAACCCTTAGGGTAGGCAATGATTTTCTTAAAAATTACACCAGAAGCATGAAAGGAACAAAAAATCAATAAATTGGAGAGTTAACACTCATTAGAGGTGAACATTTTCTGCTTTTCAAAAGACACTAGTAAGAAAATGAGAAGACAAGCCACAGAGCTGGGAGCAAGTATTTGCAAAACCTATCTTTGATAAACAATTTGTATGAAGAACACAACATTCAACAATAAGATGTACAACTCAATTTTTACACAGGCAAAACTGTGAACAAGAGATTTTTCCAAAGAAGATACACAGATGGCCAATAAGCACAAGAAAAGTTGCTCACCATCATTAATCATTTGAAAAATGCAAACTAACAGGAGAGAGACCACTTCACGTCCACTGCTAACTGCTGCTGCTAAGTCGCTACAGTCGTGTCTGACTCTGTGCGACCCCATAGACAGCAGCCCACAAGGCTCCCCCGTCCCTGGGATTCTCCAGGCAAGAACACTGGAGTGGGTTGCCATTTCCTTCTCCAATGCATGAAAATGAAAAGTGAAAGGATGGCAATAATAATAAAAACAAAAATAGTAACAACAAGTGTTGGTGAGGATATGGAGGAACTGGACCACTCATACACTTCTGGTGGGAATGTAAAATGGCACAGCCTCTTTGAAAACACTCTGGCAGTTGCTTAAAATGTTAAGACAGGGAATTCCCTGGCAGTCCTGTGGTTAAGACTCCGTGTCCCACTGCAGGGGGCACAAGTTCGATCCCTGGTCAGGGAACTAAGATCCTGTGTGCTGAAGCCAAAAACAAGTTAAAATGGCTTTGTTCCTAGTGCTAAGTTGCTTCAGTCATGTCTGACTCTTTGCAACCAAATGGACCATGGCCCCCCAGGCTCCTCTGTTCATGGGATTCTCCAGGCAAGAATGCTGGAGTGGGTTACCATTTCCTTCTCCAGGTGATCTTCCTGAACCCAAGGATCAAAGCCCCGTCTACTGTGCCTCCTGCATGGCAGGCAGATTGTTTACCACTGAGGCACTGGAGAAGCCCATTAATATTTCTGTAGATATGCATATTCCCAGTAAATGGGGTAAACATGAAGACTCAAATAGCTTCACATCAGTTCAGGTCAGATTCTACTGCCAAAAATGTTTGGTTTGTGGAGGGTTTTGGAGCTGGGAATACTGAATTAAAAAAAAAAACAAAAACGCTACACACACACACACACACACACACACACACAAACTCTGCCTTTAGTGCCATCCACATTTTAGTCTTAGGTAGTTCAGTATACAGCCTGCAAAACCATGGACACCATGACTCAGATAAAGATAAAAACAAAAAGAAGGTGGTTAACCGATTCACATGCTGCTAAAGGGGAGCATTAGCTGAGGACAGAGAAGGAACCCCTCCGCCTACCAGATCTGGGCCTTGATGGAGCCATCCACCCTTCCAAGCTGCCCTTAACCTTGACCCCACACCCCCAGATCTGGGCCCTGATGGAGCCGTCCACCCATCTGGGCTTCCCTCAGCCTTGATACCTTGAGAGCGTCTGGTTCAGCAAAGTAGATGAAAGCCCCGACCTTAATGGGCACCCAGACGTCCATCATCTGAGCTGCGATGTGGCTGAGAGGAAGGTAGCTGACCACCACCTCCTGCTTTTCGGGGGCATAAGCCAGGTTGCATTCCTTCGCCACCGACCCCGCTGTCCACGTGATCTAGAACACAAGCTGAACTGAGGATCCAGTGAGATCCGATATACTTCCTCCTCCTCCTCACCTGCTGCTGCTGCTGCTAAGTTGCTTCAGTCATGTCCGACTCTGTGCAACCCCATAGACAGCAGCCCACCAGGCTCCCCCATCCCTGGGATTCTCCAGGCAAGAACACTGGAGTGGGTTGCCAGTTCCTTCTCCAATGCATGAAAGTGAAAAGTGAAAGTGAAGTCACTCAGTCGTGTCCGACTCTTATCGACCCCATGGACTGCAGCCCAACAGGCTCCTCCGTCCATGGTATTTTCCAGGCAACAGTACTGGAGTGGGGTGCCATTGCCTTCTCCGCTCCTCACCTGAGGGCTGTTTAAATGCAGTTCTTTAACAAACGCAAGGCACCTCCTAAACGCTAGGCACTGCTCCTGTTCTTTACAAAAACATCGAGTCATTTAGTCCTCATCTTAACACTGGGGTTGATAACTGTGATTCTCCCCCGTCATCGAGATGGGAAACCAGAGGCACAGAGAAGTTCACTAACTTGTCTGAGGCTGGGAGGAATTGTAAACTACAGTGGGCAGCTTTGGGGGATTACCAGATGCCCCAGGATCCAAAAGGAGACCCTAGAGTCAGGATGTCTACTGGGAAAGTCAGAAAATCTGAAGGACTCAGTGTCTCAGAAGCAATCTTGACTCTAGGGACTTCCCTGGTGGTCCAGTGGTTAAGAATCCACTTTCTAATGTGGAAGATCAGGTTCAATCCCTGGTCAGGGAACTAGGAGCCCACATGTCACAGGGCAGCTAAGCCCGTGCACCACAACTGCTGAGCCTGCTTGCCACAATGAAAGATCCCACATGCCATGACTAAGACCCAGCACAGCCACGCACACAAAAGAAATCCTGACTCCACCATTTACTAGCTGAGTGACCCTGGGCTATTTGCTTAAAATCCCTTGCAACCTCTATTTGCTCATCTGTAAAATGGGCACAGAATTTCCTTGTGCCAACATAAAATTAAGAAACCAACACTGTCCAAAAAACAAAAAGACTACTCTTAATCCCATGGAATAAACACCCCAACAATTAATATATCAATGTTTTTCTTAAATTTTTTTAAAATTTTTATTGGAGTGTAGTTGCTTTATAACTCTATGAATGTTTTTCTTTCTCCAATGTATGCTTTGATGTAAAGTTTTAGCATATCTATAATTTAGCAATCTATATTTCTTACTGGTATCATAAACTGGTCGTTAATCTGGCCACATGGGCCTCTACACTGTTATTCCAACAGGTCAGGCAAGGTCCTGCCTCAGGGCCTTTGCACTGGCCATTCCCACTGCCTGGGATCTGCTTCCTTCAACTGTCTCCACAACTATTAATAACTCCTTGGATGCTGAATTGCTAGTTAAATGTCACCTCTTAGAGAAGCTGTCTCACCCCCAAACCGAAGCTTCCAGCATCTGTCTAATCCTCTAAGTACTACTTGCCACAATCTCAGTGGTTTTATTTATTCGTTCCCTGTCTGTCTTCCCGGGGGCCACAATTGGGTCTGTTCTGTCCAAAGCCATTTTCCAAGCACATAGTAGGTGCCCAGTGAATTTTTGTTGAGAAGGGACATTTAAGAGAAGAGAAGGGACATTTAAGAGCAAGGAAACATGCAAAACCCTTGGCCCATAGTGAGCCCTCAAGATTCATCCCTTGTCTTTCTCTGGGTCTCAGGATGGAGGGATTTTCCTTCTGCCCCCAGAAACACTGTCACTTCCAGAGGCCCAAGGAATCCAGCACCCACTTGTTGAGAAAAGGGGCTAGGTGCGTGCAGACTGATTTACAGTCGTTCAAACACCCGAGGGTTCAGAACCTGGCTCAAGCTCATTCTTCGCTCTCTGACCTTGCTCAAGTCATGTCCCCTCTCTGAGCCTGTTTCCCCATCTGTGAAAGGGGTTAATGATACATCTTAACCTCGTGGGGTTTCTGTGAGGGGTTATATCTGTTTATCTCAGCGTGGCTTAGTATTCTATAAAACGGGAGAAACTTTGAATTGTGGACACATTTTGAGAACCTGGGACTACCTTTGACTTCTTGCTCTAAAAATGATGACAATTATGATGATTTTAACTCATTATTGACTGGGGGATTCTTGCAGAAACTAATGCCTGCAGCTGGAGTTTTCATTTTGGCTGGCCAAAAATCAGTTCTGTGATTTCACTAACACTGTTTTGCAGGTCACTGCATTCAGCAGTTTACACCTGACAGACTGGTAAAGTCTTCTCTAGCATCATGAGTTTCACTTTCCACATCGGAATCAATCATTACGGCTTTTTGTCTTCTTGTTGGTCTACATGCATATCGTCTGAATCAGAACTGTGTTCTGAAGAACTGTCATCTTCTGAGACACTTGTATGTACGTTGCTCAATCAGAGAAACTATTCCCATAAAATTCACTGAAAACTTCATCTTTGTGTAAAATTTCACCATGTGTTATCTTTGAAGATTTTACGGTAATAAATTAGCACTTATCATATACACAAAGTTGGAACAAAAATCTAACAGAGAAAAACATGAATGATAATGACAATCGTAAGTTGTCTAATGAAACTTTGATCAACTTTAAGCTCTAACAACTTCACACTTGATGTTAATTGTATCAGTGTCTAAAAATGTACTGATACGTCTCCAGTCAATAATGGGCAGCAAAAGATGTATTAAAATGTCTCCAGTCAATAATGGATTAAAAGTCACAATAGGGGACACTGATGAGGCTGTGTGCCAGGTATCACTCTGAGCATTTATATCTGTGTGTAGGTTAAGTGAAGTGTTAGCCGCTCAGTCATGTCTGACTCTTTGGGACCCCATGGGCTGTAGCCCTCCAGGCTTCTCTGTCCATGGAATTGAATTCTCCAGGCAAGAATACTGGAGTGGGTAGCTAGTCCCTTCTCCAGGGATTGAACCCAGGTCTCCTGTATTGCAGGCAGATTCTTTACTGTCTGAGCCACTCGGGAAGCCCATGCGTAAGTTAAAGACAGCGGCAAATTCTCTGCCACCTGCTCCGTTCAGAGCTAGAGTCTGTTTTCCCTTCCCCTCACAGGGCTGGTCCAGTGGCTGGTTTTGACCTGCAGAGCAGGGCACCATGAGCTTCTGGCACTGAGCCCTGACAGATGTCAGCCTGTGCCTTTACATACTGTGTGCTTGCCCCTGGGGGAGCCAGCACCACATGGAGAAATTCAACAGCCTCACTACTTCCATGCCATAGAGAAACCCAAGCCCCAGGAGACATGTGAGTGAAGCCCCTCTCAGACCTGTTAACCCAGCCTGGGCACCAGCTGAGTGATCCCAGCTGACACTCTGTGGGGCAGAAAAGACACTGCTGAGCCCTGGTCCAACTCTGAGACCCAGAAATAACGCACTGTTGGTGTTTCAAGTCGCTCAGTTCTAGAATGGTTTGTTACACAGCAGTAGCTAACTGACACAGTATGAGGCATTATTTAACCTTCACAGCAACTCTAAGAGCTATCAGCTGTTCTTGTCTCCATTTCACAAGTGGGCAAACTGAAGCCCAGAGAAGTTGAGGGAGTTTTCTCAGATCACACAACTAGCAAATGGGGGAGCCAGGATGAAGATCTAGGCAGACCTGCTCCAAGAGCTCAGCGTTCATCAGCTGTCTTCAAGGAGATGATCTCAGCAGACATGAAGCCACTAGGAATATGAACGCTGGCCAGGGTGGGCTTCCTCAGACCCTCTTCATTCATTTCAGTCCACAAAATGGATTGAATCCTCGTATACCTAGCACTGGAGACACAGCAGTGATCCAAACAGACTGCTGCTGCCCTCAAGGAGCTGATGTTCACGATAAACACGTGACTGTATATAATATGTCAATGCACGGAAAACAGTAGCCAGAGGGGATCAGGGACTGATGGGGTGGTTTATTTTTATTTGCTGTTTTGAACATGAAAGTCAGGGAGGACTTCTTGGAGGCAGTAACATTTAAGCAGGGACCCCGAGGAGGTGAAAGAGGAAGCCAAATTGGTCTCTAGGAAAAGAATTCCATGCAGAGGGAACAGCCAGAGCAAAAGCCACTGTGTACTGCCAACTCTTAAGCTGGGTTGGTGCAAAAAGCTCTCATAAAGTAGAAATGCTGGGACGTCCCTGCTAGTCCAGGGGCTAAGACTCTGTGCTCACAGTGTAGGGGGCCCAGGTTCAATCCCTGGTCAGGGAACAAGATCTGACATGCTGCAGCTAAGACCTGATGCAGCCAAATATATATATATATGTGTGTGTGTATATATATATATATATATATATATATATATATTAAGTAAGAAATGCTTCATTGCAAAACTAGCAGTCTTTCTGACTCACAAAGGGGAGTGTTGGATGTACGTCCTGCCAGACACTTTTCTACTTTTAAAGCTTACAGGCTTGTACATCAGTTGCTTCATTTTTCAATTTTTAACAAAAACCGCCTGTGCTCTGCGTGCTGTTCTTCAGCTGGCTTCAGCATATTTATAGTGATCGCATCTTTAATGGTCTTTACACCTCAGCCACATAGATCAACAGTGTAGGTGAGAATGTGGACTGTGACACCAGCCTGCCCGAGTTCAGGTCCTGGCTCTGCCATGCTGCTTGCTGTGTGACCTGGACCCAGCATTTTAACCTCTCTGGGCTTCAGTTTGCTCATCTGTAGAAACAGCGGCCACCCGACAGAACAGATAGAATCATAGAATCACCGGGAGGGTTTACAAAATGTAAAACTCTCGGGCTGGACCCTGGCATATCACGGGCGTCCAACAGAAATGAGCCATCACTGTCTTTCTTGTTCCTTAGAAGAAAACAAACAACAGCTTTATCAAGGTGTAATTGACATACAGGGAACCACCTGCATTTGAGGTGTACAAGTTGGTGCATAGTGACTTACATATGCAGCCGTGCAGCCATCCCCACCATTGAAATGGTGAATGTTCTCTGTTCCCATCGCCCTTTTTCATGCCTCCCTTTTGCCATCCCAAGCAGCCACCATCTGCTTTTGGTTCCTGTAGACAAGTTTGCATTTTCTAGGGTTTTCACCACATGGGCTTATTTTCCTGACCAAAGTTTGAACTTGGGCTCTTGGAAGTGGCACACGGATCCTAACCACTGGACCTCCTAGGAATTCCGTTCCTAGGGTTTTATATAAACAGGATCTTTTATTTAGTTACAGTTTTAAATTACAGTTAGGTCATTTTATTCACTTTCTAATTTATTTTTTAATTAATTTACAGCTGCACTGGGTCTTTGTGCTACACATGGGCTTTCTCTAATTGCAGCGAGCAGGGACTACTCTTCACTGTGGTGCGTGGACGTCTCATTGCCGTGGCTTCTCTTGTTGGCTTCTCTCATGGGCTCGACAGCATGTCGGCTCAGTAGTTGCTGCACTCAGGCTTAGTTGCCCTTTTGCATGTGGTATCTTCCCAGACCAGGTACTGAATCTGTGTCCCCTGCATTGGCAGGTGGACTCTTAACCACTGGACTGCCAGGGAAGTCCCTTTCTAGGGTTTTATATAAAGAGGATCTTTTAGCGTGGATTCCCCTATTCTTTCTGACCAGTGACCTAAATTACCATCAGCTTTGGACTCCACTCAGACATGCATGCATTTTCCCCAAGCACAGAGACTTCCTCAGGTAACTAAAACATCAGTTCCTGCTTTAGCCCCTGAAACTCAGTGTTTACACTGCCCTTTTACATACTTATTTTATCAAGCATGGTTCTGAGCTCAAACAACCCAGGAGGCAGGGACTATTACATCACACCCATTTTACAGATGAGGAAACCAAGGCTTAGAGATCTTGGATGTGTTGCCCAGGATCATAGAGCCAGGTCTCCTGCAGAGTCCCTGATCTCAACCCTTGCACTATGCTGCCCCGACCTTGGAAGTGTTGGCTTAAGTCTCTCTGCCCCACAGATCAAGGTCCCCCATGCCACTGTGCTCCTAAACACCACTGTGCTCCTGTGGGTCAAGAACAAAAACAGTCTGAAGGCCTCTGCCCCAGGGCAACGAGACCCTGGAGGCTGCAGAGTCCAACCCCGTCAGCAGAGACAGCACTTACATTGTCATGGCTGAGCATCACCCCCTTGGGTTGGCCTGTGGTCCCTGAAGTGTAGATGATCACAGCACACTGATTGGCCTTCTGGCTTTTTATGATCTGGTCCAGTTGGGCATCGGGAATGCTACTGCCAAGTTCTAGGAAGTCATCCCACTACGGAAAGAAAAGACCAGCAGAGGGTGGCGGCTCAAGGGTGTGAGGGGGCCCCAGGCACACCAGATGTTCCCCTTCCCCAGTCAGGTCTTGCCTCACCAGCTGCCCTGGAAGGATGATTCCCAGCAGGAGGAAAGGTACTTGATACAGAGGCCCTGAGACACCTGCTTCTCCTCCACTTCCTGGGCAGGCTACTCAAGCACCTCGGCCTCAGTTTCCTCATAGGTAAAATGGGGATGATGTCAAGGCCCAACTCTTTGGGTTGTTCTAAGCAGTAAATGGGTCACTATGTGTAAAATGCTTAGAACAGCAGAGTTCAGGATCATTTGTTCTCTGCCTTTCCAGATTCCACTCGGCACCTCAAACTTAGTGACCAGATTGATGCAACTGAAGGCCATCCTGATTGGCTTAAGCTAGATGGTCCCATCTGCCTGGGCCCCAGTGATTGGACTGGTTCTGGACATGTGACCTCAGATGGTCCAATCACAGTGAAGGTCAGGGCTTTGGCTGGAAGTGCTGGGACATGAATGAGTCATCTGAACATGAGGTAACCTGAGGACCTGCTGGACTGTCTCAGGACTAGAGGGAAGCAAGGTTAGTGGAGAGCAAAATGGAGCCTGCTAAGTCATTTCAGTTGTGTCTTACTCTTTGCAACCAATGGACTATAGCCCACCAGTCTCCTCTGTCCATGGGGATTCTCCAGGCATGAATACTGGAGTGGGTTGCCATTTCCTTCTCCAGGGCATCTTCCTGACCCAAGGATTGAACCCACATCTCTTATGTCTCCTGCACTGGCAGGCAGGTTCTTTACCATTTTGCCACCAAGTGGAGCCTTGGGCATGTTATTTGAGCTCCTGGTTCCAGCTGTGCATGGGTTGTAGTTACATGAGCCAACAAATGATCTTTGAAGCTTAAGCCATTTGGGGTTAGGCTGTTATCACCTGCAACCAAAGATATCCTTCGCAATAAGACATACATCATCTCCCTCTGGCAGATGAAGAAGCTGAGGCTCAGAGGTGGTAAGTTACCTGCCCAGGGTCACACACTAAGTAAACAGAGGAGCTAGCATTTTAACCCAAGAGTCCAGAGCCTGTGCTCTTAATTACCTTAGAATTTGATGCCTCATAAGGAACTGTGAGGCTGTATGAACCGAATTTCACATGAGAGCTGCAAAAATGCTGTCTCTGATCCTCCAGCGAGGCTCTGGAGGACAATGTCCTGTCTGCAAAATAGAGGGCTCTCCATGTCCTCCAGAAATGGCAAGCATTGCCTGCAACCTGACAGGGCAATGCTGGCCCCATCCAAAAGGGAAGAACCTTTCACCAGAGCATCTCTAGCAGGGTAGAGTGATGGAGAGAGGAGCAGTGCACACAGACCTTTGCAGGGACCCTGTCCTTTCTCTGAGAAATGCCCCAAGCCCCCCTCAAAAGGATGCTCCCCTAATAGCAGGTGCAGGACCTCATCCTCCCATGGCCACAGACGATGGGGTCACATAGATGCTGGACCCAACCTGGTCCAATCCAGTCCTCTACTGGAAATCGGGAATTGGTCCCGACTCCAACTCCAGGCATCACCACCTGTCCAGTTAATGGTCTTCTTCTGTCATCCCTCTGCCCTCAAATTTCACCCTTTAATTTCCCAGGCATTTCCTTTTTCTCTCAGTTCTAATGAATGTATTCCTAAACTGAATCTAAAAATGGGAGGTTCTACTCGCCCTGGCAGAGAAGTAGATACCTAATCTGTCACAAAACCGTTGCCTATAAATCATTGTCCTCAACCAGGGGCAATTTTGCCCATGCCCCCCTACCCCAGCCAGAGGACCTAGGCAGTGTCTGAGGATATCTGTGATGGTTTCAACTAGGATGTAGTAGGTGGAGGGAAGCCAGGGGTGCTGCTTAACACCTAAAAATGCACAGGACAGCCCCCCCAATGAAGAATTATCCACCCTGAACTCTGCTCAGTGTTATGTGGCAGCTGGATGGGAGGGGAGTTTTGGGGAGAATGGATACATGTTTATGTATGGCTGAGTCCCTTCCCTGTTTACCTGAAACTATCACAATATTATTAATCGGCTATATCCTAATACAAAATAACAAGTTCAAAAGAAAAAAATTATCCACCTCGAATATCCAATGAGGCTGAGAAACCTGCTGTTAATACTGTTTCTAACAAAAGGGTTTAACTTATCCAGACTTAAGATCTTGGTGCCGTGATGATCACTTTTAACCTCTGAGAGGCCTGTGATTCTGACCAGTTGTCTTACTTACTTAGTTATCATCCTGGTCTTAATATTCTAAGGTTTTCTGAAAGGTGCGCGAGCTGGCGAGTGTTTTGGCCAGAAAGGATCACTGTCATCTTTCTTCCCACTTGAGTGGAGGGAAAACGAAATAAATTCCATGACATGTTAGGACTTCTGATTTGGATCATGGGTTTGATGGCCTGATCTCAGGAACATTAACAACAGGAGCCTGAGCTGGTCCCTCACAGACCTCCTGCCTTGACTTCTGTGAGTTAACTTGTTGTATCCTTAGAAACAAAACCCAAACCCTCTCCTTTGGCTTAAGTGGGTCTCTGTGGCTTGCACTCAAGCATTTTCTGACTCTAGAAGGCCCTGAGGCAGAGTGAATTTGCAAAAAAAAAAAAAAAATGAATGTGACATGTATATGTCACACAGTCTTCAGGGGCCCTGTCCCTCCCTCAGTAAGAGGTGGAGTCTGGTCTGCAGCTTGGCCTCAACGTGCTACTTCCAAGAACAGGTCATTCAAGGCAGGACAGCTTCTGCCTGGATATTTCTCTCCTCAAAACATTCTCTCTGGAGACTTTCCCGGTGGTCCAGTGGTTAAAGACTCTGAGCTTCCTTCTACTGCAGGGGGCACAGGTTCCATCCCTGGTCAGGGAACAAAGATCCCCGCCATCCTTTCCAGCATGGAAAAAACAACAACAAAACAAACAAAAAAACATTCTCGTGGAGATGTGAGCTACCAAACAAGCCCACAGGACCTGAAGACATCACAGAAGCAGAAAAAGAGGAAGAAAGGTCCCGGAGGAGTCCAAGGTGCAGAGTCAGGACCAGACTGCAGACCAGGGGCATCTCTTTGAGTGCAAATTTTTTAGGGAATTCCCCCCCCCCCAAAAAAAAGCTTGTTATCAAGATAAATAATATTTCAGTGCAATGTTTTAAAAATCAATATCAAAAAAGCAAATCTCTGATGGATGAAACATCAAAATTTGAAAAAAAAAAAAAAGGCAGGCTCCAACAGGGCTGTTGGTCAAGCCATAGCAGAAATGCATGCCCCTTGTATGCGTATTTTCATACATTAAAAATGGCTAATGGTTTTATTACAGATACTGATGACTTTGCATCTGTGAGAGCCAGGAAAGTAAATTTATAATAAATTCTGACTTGAATATAAATTAAATATTTGAACTTCATGTTGTGAGTTCCAACACATCTTATTTTCAGTGCTGCCGTGTTTTTTCAGTTCCGCTGTGTGTGGGCATGCACGTGCTCAGTCTGTCCCACTCTGCGACTCAATGGACTTTAGCCCACCAGTATCCTCTGTCCGTGGGGTTTTTCCAGGCAAGAACACTGCAGTGGGTTGCCGTTTCCTACTCTAGGGGATCTTCTCCGCCCAGGGATCAAACCCACATTTTCTGCATTGGCAGGCAAATTCTTTACCACCGTGCCACCAAGGAAATCCTGTTACGCTAATACTCTGAAAAAAAACAACAACAACTAATAATAAAATGATTGGTACTGTCTCATGCCACCAATTTCGGGGGTGATTTGTTATACAGAAATAAATTACCAGAACAGACACGGGAAATCAGACCCTTCGTGGCACAAAAAAATTCTCTCAAAAGCTTCATCCCCTTCTCTTGTGAGGCCTCGCCTTCTCCCTTGCCTACCACTCAGTGGGTGGCTGAGTCTCCATCCACTTCTGTGGGCTTCCCTCCTAACTCAGTCCGTAAAGAATCTGCCTGCAATGCAGGAGACACAGGTTCGATTCCTGGGTTGGGAAGATTCCCTGGAGAAGGAAATGGCAACCCATTCCAGTATTCTTGCCTGGAAAATCCCATGGACAGAGGAACCTGGCAGGCTACAGTCCGTAGGGTCGCAAGGAGTCGGACGCGACTTAGCGACTAAATTACCGCTACTGCTACCCACTTCTGTTGCTCACGAGCCCGTTCCCTTGAGTCCTCACCCATTTCCTTTGTACGGGTCCGCCCTCCCCCTTGCTCACCACCCACTTCCTTTGCCAGTGCCCTCCTCCCCTTTAAGGCCCGGTCCTCTCCTTTGTTGGCACTTACAGAGTACAGGTTTTCACATTTGCTGTCGTCCACGGGCGGCTTGTACTGAACGATCGCTTTTAGGGTCTCCATCTTGTTCGTCGGAATCTGAAAGAAAGTTGTGCATTTGTTGTTGTTCGGTCGCTCAGTCATGTAGGACTCTTTGCGACCTCATGGACTGTAGCTCGCCAGGCTTCCCTGTCCTTCACTATCTCCCTACGTTTGTTCAAACTCATATCCATTGAGTCGATGATGCCATCCAACCGTCTCATCCTCTGTAGCCCCCTTCTCCTCTTGCCCTCAATCTTTCCCAGAATCAGGGCCTTTCCAGTGAGTCTGCTCTTTGCATCAGGTGGCCAAAGGACTGGAGTTTCAGCCTCAGCATCAGTCCTTTCAATGAATATTCAGGGTTGATTTCCTTTAGGCTTAACTGGTGTGATCTCCTTACAGTCCAAGGGACTCCCAAGAGTCTTCTCAGGCAACACAAATTTGAAAGCATCAATTCTTTGGTCCTCAGCCTTCTTTATGGTCCAACTCCCAACATCCGTACATGATTACTGGAAAAACCATAGCTTTGACTATACAGACCTTTGTCAGCAAAGTGATGTCTCTGCTTTTTTAATAAGCTGTCTAGGTTTGTCATAGCTTTTCTTCCAAGGACCAAGCATCTTTTAATTTCATAGCTGCCATCACCATCCCCAGTGATTTTGGAGCCCAAGAAAATAAAGTCTGTCACTCTTTCCATTCTTTCCACATCTATTTGTCATGAAATGATGGGACTGGATGTCATGATTTTTGTTTTTTGAACATTGAGTTTTAAGCCAGCTTTTTCACTCTCTTTCACTTTCCTTAAGAGGCTTTTTAGTTCCTATTCATTTTGTCATTAGGGTGGTGTCATCTGCATATCTGAGGCTATTGATATTTTCCCCAGCAATCTTGATTCTGGCTTGAGCTTCATCCAGCCTGGCATTTCGCATGATGTACTTGGCATATAAGTTAAGTAAGCAAGGTGATAATATACAGCCTTGATGTATTCCTTTCCCAATTTTGAACCAGTCCATTTTTCTTGTCTGGTTTTAACTGTTGCTTCTTGACCTGCATACAGGTTTCTCAGGAGCCAGGTTAAGTGGTCTGGTATTCCCATCACTTTAAGAATTTTCCACAGTTTGTTGTGATCCACACAGTCAAATTTATGCATGGACCTCAGGATAACCTGGCCCAGGAGCATGTGTCCTAAGCTCTCTCCCACAGGGACCCCTACCTCTTTCCCTCCCCTGCCCACACAGTAAAACTTAGCTCTGTGCCTTGACTGATACTAAGCAACCTGGTCTTAGGACTGCTAAGTTCTTTGTGGCTGGTATCGGTAGACCCCAACCATTGAAGAGGGCTGAGGGCAACAGCCTCCTGAGTTCTGCTGCACCGAGTTGTGCCTCTTAGTTGGTGAGTCAAAGGACAACCCTCTTGGCTCCTCCAATCTTGGCACCTTGAGCTACGCAGCCAAGATCCAGCCAAACTTATAGTTGGCATCAGGCCACAGAAATTCTCCATGAAGGTGGCCGGAACCTGGGCAGGTTCAGAATGCTCTACCTAAACCTAGAACTGTAAGGTTCAGGGGATTCTTGTCCCCTGCAAGAACCTTTTCGTTCGTGCACGGGGAGGACGTTTGTGTCTGTGGCACATTCCTAGCCAATGCAAAGCAGATGTCACTTCCAGCGTCAGGAATGCTGATTATAGCCAAGTCTCTGCCATGGCCTGGAGAGAAAAGATGACAGGAGTGCTTTTCACATCTGGACAAGAGTTTTCCAGAGAGAGAAGGAGCAGACATCCAAAAAACCTGAAGCAGGCAGTGGCTGGCATGTGTGAGGGATGTAAAAAGTCCAGGGTGATCCGGAGTGAGGGTGGAAGGGAGGAGTCCAGGGGAGGAGGCAGGAAAGGGCGTGAGGGCCAGGAGGCCATGCCCTGGGGAAGAGATGGCGAGGAGTCTGCCGTTTATTCTGAAGGAAGAAGGAAGCCCTGTGAACTTCACCAAGAAAGAAAGATTTCCAAGTGGACCTGAACATGCAGTTTGGGAGGAGCCTGGCTTTGAATCTTTCACTCAGAGCAACCAGAACAACAAATCTTCCACAAACTGCCTCTTTGGTCAGACTCAGTCTCTGTGTGCATGCTCAGTCATATCCGGATCTTCCCCACCCCATGGACTGTAGCCCGCCAGGCTCCTCTGTCCAAGGGATTCTCTAGGCAAGAATCCTGGAGTAGGTTGCCATTTCCTTCTCCAGGGGATCTTCCTGTCCCAAGGATTGAACTCATGTCTCCTCATTTGGGGCATTGGCAGACAGGTTCTTTACCACTGAGCCACCTGGGACGTGAAACTAGGAGATGGAAATAATTCAGATATTGCTTTATGCCTATGAGGTTGAAGATACCAGACCAAGGACTGGAAGTCATAGCAGCGAGGTGGCTGCAGGGGAAGAATGGAACACGAAGCATTTTCTAACAGTGGGAAACCCAAATCAGAAGCCTGTATTCACAGCAAGGAGGAAAAGGGCCCTACCCTCACTCATCACCAGTCACCTCGCAAGCAGTGCATTCTGCTATGAACAGGACAGACAGGACATGAATTGAGTACCAGGGACCAAAGAAGCATGGCTTCAGAAAGCAATTTCAGAAAGTAGAAGTCTGGGGACTTTCCTGGCAGTCCAGTGGTCAAGACTCCACGCTTCCACTGCAGGGGCCACAGGTTCGATGCCTGATCAGGGAACTAAGATCCCGCATATCACGTGGTGCAGCCAAAAAAAAAAAAAAAAGAAAACAGAAAGACAACCAGAAAGTAGAAGTCTGTCCTTCCTGAACCAGCTCAGGAATTAGGTTTTGCGTTGAAGGAGGCCTGGTGGCACAAAATGTCCACTTTCACTGAGTCAAGCTGTATTTCATTGAGTCTGGGGAATCTACCCTAGTTTCAGTGAAGTTAATATGTGGACAAACACCCTTGATGTTCAGAGGATACTGTCTTTGACACTGATGGCAAGACTTGAATCTCAACTTCAGAAATATGAAACGTGTAACACAGGAGAAATGGAATAGGGTATTAAAGAAACAGAGGGCTTCCTTGGTGGTCCAGTTGTTAAGACTCCATACTTCCAGTGCATGGGACCTGTGTTTGACCCCTGTTTGGGGAATAAGATCCCACATGCTGTATGGTGTGGCCAAAAAAAAAAAAAAAATACAGAAGGAAAGAAGGGAAGAAAAATAACCACAGTGGCTCTTGGGCTGAGCAATGACTCTGGCCATGGAGGTTCACTCTTCCGAAGGACTTCCCTCCTTTCAGAATACTTCTGTCAAAAGCTGGTTCAGACAACTGCACTCATTCAAACACAAATCATGGGAAACGTTTCTCCAGCATCCATATAAAGATAATGCAAAGAGAAGAAAAAGGAGTAAGAGAGGAGTCAGAGTTCACTGAGTACAAAAAGTCATCGTAGGATTTCCCTGGTCATACAGTGGATAAGAATCTGCCTGCCAATGCAGGGAACATGGGTTCAACCCCTGGTCGAGGACGATTCCACATGCTGCAGAGCAACTAAGCCTTCACAACTACTGAAGCCTGTATGCCCTAAAGCCCGTGCTCCACAACAAGAGAAGCCACCACAATGAGAAGCCCTCTCACTGCAACAAAGAGTAGCCCGCATTCACCACGACTAGAGAAAGCCCACGAGCAGCAACGAAGACCCAGCACAACCCAAAAGAAAAATTTTTTTAAGTCACAGCAAAGCAGAGGAAAATTGCCCCCCAAACTTCTAATATAAAATGTAAGATGTAACAAGCTCAACGCAGCTTGAAAGGAAGAACCCAAAGCAAACATACAAGCCCTAGGGGGAGAGCCAGACATCCACCAGAAAGTAGCAAAACAGTGAAGCAGTCAGACTTGGGGAGGAGACAGAGGAGAAACACAAAAGCATTTCAGAAAAGAGGATGATCCTAAGAGATGAAAATTGAAAGTGTGGCAAGGCTCAAGATAACGTTTCTAAGAGAAAACTGATAAACAGTGGACTGTATATGAAATAACACACAAGTGCATTTTAAAAACTGGAGGCCCAGGGGACTTCTCTGATGATCCAGGGGTTAAGACTTCACCTTCCAACGCAGGGGGTGCAGGTTTGATCCCTGGTCGGGGAGCTAAGATTCCACACACCTCCCTCAGCCAAAAAGAACCAAAACATAAAACACAAGCAGTATTGTAACAAATTCAATAAAGACTTTAAAAATGGTCCACATCAAAAAAAATGGAGACCAAGTAGGAAAAGAATATGCTTTGGAAGTTAAACTCCTCCACTCTGCACACATCCATTGTTCCTTGGTGATGGGCGGTGGCGGGGTGGGGCGGGGGGCGGGGGTTGGGGGGGCAGTTGTTACCGAAAGAATTTTCTGCAACTGTGCATTATTTTCCACCAGCAGGATGTTCACTTTGGCATGAGTAATGACATATTCACAGGCGTCCGCGAAGTTGGTGGCATAAATACCAACACAGAAGCCCCTGGGAAAAGAAAACACATGCATGTGTGTGCCCATATACCTGAGTCAAGAACATCCTGGAAGGGGAGGAAAGGGTCTGGGGGTAGGGCCTGCTGGCAGGTTCTGAGTCTGAAGTCCTGCCACCAGCTTCCCTCCCTCCACAACTGGACAATGACGGAAAGGACAGGAATGACAGCGATGATGGGAGTATGGACTCCTGTGATGTTGCTATGACATGGAGCCCCTCACAGTACCCATTTTACAGATGAGGAAACTGAGGCTCAAGGGAGGGAAGTCGCTTGTTCAGGGTCCCATAGTAAATAGGAGGTGGGGTTTGGAACCCCCACCCCTCCCCCAGCCACCTGTTCCCTTCACTCACAACCTTTCCTTTTTGCTTTCAACCATTATGTGGTGGGTTTGTATCTCCCTGCTGCCAGATGACTTCAAGGAGCTTTCCAAGTGCTTATTGGCTGCTTCCCTTAGTGATGTTTCCCTTCAAGTTTCCTGCTCATTTAAAATCTGTGTTTTTATTCATGAGCTGTACAAGTCCTTCGGTGTATTTCAGATGACTGGTGTGTGTGTGTGTGTGTGTGTGTGTGTGTGTGTATGTCTATCTCACTGGCTGGCCTAGGGCTCTTTGCTCATATCTCAGTGGAAACCTGTGTGGGTGCCAGGCCCCCGGAGCAGCAGCCCCCCACCCCACCCCAGCATTCACAGGGTCCAGGGCCCAGGATCTTACCCCGCAAAGATGGCACCAAGAGCTGCAAGGATCCACTCGATGGAGTTAAACCCAAGGATGCCAACTGAGTGGAAAGGCTCCAGCCCCAGCTGGGAAGGCAGAAACAGACGGACAAGCAGAAAACGGAGACACAGGCGAGGTTTGCTTCCAGGTGGGACCCGCTCACTGGGAGAAGGTGGACCCCAGAGCCCCCAGAAGCCACGTCGGGGGAGAGCCCACATTGAGATGGAAACCCAGAGTGTGATGTGTTTTTGTGACTCTAGGGAGGCTGGTTTGCCTTGCTCTACTTAATACCCCCTTTTTTATTCTAATTTTTATGGATTTTAGTTTTTAATCATTCTAACCAACTTTAGGTGCACAGCTCAGTGGTATTAAGCTCCTTTACCCTAAAAAACCCCAAATCCACGGGAATTCCCTAGTGGTTCAGTGGTTAGGACTTCATGCTTTCAGTGCTGAGGGCCCAAGTTCATCCCTGCTTTGGGAACTAAGATCTTGCAAGCCTCACAGTGTGACCCAAAAAAGTACATTCACACTGGTATGCAACTGTCCCTACCATCCATCTCTAGAACTTTCTCATCTTCCCAAACTGAAGCTCTATCCCCATGAAACACTGACTCCCCAGCCCCTGGCCCCCACCATCTATTATCCTTCCTGTCTTTGTGGCTCTGACTCCTCCAGGGACCGTCCATAGAGGAAGCATCTGAGGCTTCCTGCCGAGAGCTAGCCATGCTTAGAAGTGGACCGTCCCACCTCAGTCAAGCCTTCCAATGATGTACCCCTGGCTGATAGCTTGACTACAATCTCATGAGAGATCTTGAACCAGATACATCCAACTCAATCACTCCATAGAGAGGGGACAAAGATTTGAAAGAAAATTTCACCAGTTAACCTTCTTTTTTGGGGTGCCTTGTGCATTTTGTCCCATGTGTATTTACACACAGAAGGAATGATTTAATACATGATGAACAAAGGAGTGAGTGAACAATGCATTTACCTTGAGCATGGCTCTCGCAGTCTTCCGACAAGCCTCATAGTACTGGTTGTAGTTCAGAACTTCCCACCTTCCATTCTTCTTTGATGCTAGGGCTGGATAAGACCCAAATCGGTTGACCGACTCCCGAAAAAATTCAGGGATGGTCAAGGGGCTCTCATGGCCTGGCCCATGTTTCGATAGCCTCATAAGGACTTCTCCATCTCGGTGAATGGTCCACAGCCTAGGAGTAACTGCAAATAACCACCAGGGTTGGATGGCATATATTTTATATTCACTTCATACTCAGGAGGCGGGAGGGGCCTCTTTTTTTTGATACTGAATGAATCCCATGCTTCGAGGGAAGTCACATGGTCAGTACTGGTCTACTCAAGCTTCCCTGTTCCTATTTATTTCTTCCTTACCCTCCCCCAACAGTCTGTTATGAAAATTTTCAAGCATACAAAAAGTTGGGTTTGTATAGCAAGCGCCCTCTTACTCACCACCAAATCCTACAGCTGTTAGCACATCCAGCCACCCCTCTATTTATCCATCCATCACGCCATCTTCCTTTTTGACACATTTCAAAGAAAGCTGCATCCATTTCACTCTTCAACAGTTGAATCGTTTTTAAAAAATTTTAGTGAAGTATAGTTGATTTACAATGTGATAATTTATACTGTACAGCAAAAGTGACTCAGTCATGCACACATATGTTCTTTTCCATTATGGCTTGTCAAGGAAGACTGAATAGAGTTCCCTGTGCTCTACACATTAGGACCTTGTTTATCCATCCTCTGTATAATAGTTTGCATCTGCTAATCCCAAACTCCCAGTCCATCCCTCCCCACCCCCTTGGCAACCACAAGTTTATTCTCTCTGTCTGTGAGTCTGTTTGCTTCATAGATAAGTTCATTTGTGTCTTATTTGAGATTCCACATATAAGTGATATCATATGGTATTTGTCATTCTCTTTCTGACTTAGTATGATAATATCTATGGCCATTCATAGGTGGTAAATGGCATTATTTTATTCCTTTTAGAAACATTTGAATCGTTTGATGTGAATCAGCCATTAGCATTTGAATCATTAACTAGAAATATATGTATACACACATATCTGCACTACATATATTATGACGTCTGTATCATAAGTGTAATTACATATATCCTATATATACATATATATGACTACATCTGTACTATATAACTATATTCTTATATAGTAAGTATATATATATGTACTATATGTATATAATTATATTCTTATTATATATATTATTGGACTTCCTGGTGGCTCAGGGGCAAAGAACCTGCCTGCCAATGCAGAAGACTCAGGTTCAATCCATAGGTCACAAAGATCCCCTGGAGAAGGAAATGGAAACCCACTCCAGTATTCTTGCCTGGGAAATCCCATGGATGGAGGAGCCTCGCGGGGGGGTCACAAAAGATTCAGACACAACTTAGCGACAACAATATATATTATATATATATATATTATTACATCTGCCACACACATATATACACACACACAATCACATCTGCACTATATGTAATATGTAATGCATAATGTGGCATAATGTGTATAATATTAAATATATATGTGTGTATATATGCTTTACCCACACAGGCACACCACCCTAACATGCTTAGTCACTTAGTTACGTCCAACTCTTTGTGATCCCATGGACCATAGCCCGCCAGGCTCCTCTGACCATGGGATTCTCCAGGCAAGAATACTGGAGTGGGTTGCCACGCCCTCCTCCAGGGGATCCTCCTGACCCAGGGATCGAACCCGAGTCTCTTGCGTCTCCTGCATTGGCAGGCGGGTTCTTTACCACTGTGCCACCAGAGAAGCCATAGGGAGCTTCTATTATTAATGCCCACCCCCTCAGTACAAGGGGTGCAACCAAGACTTCAAAAGAGCAGGTGGCTCGCCCACTGTCACTCGGCTCACAGAGCTCTGCTCCAAACGACGGGGCCCGGCTGTCACTCCCTTATGTCTGCCCCCTCTGCTACCCGTCACATGTACAGACTTGGCCCTCCAGGATCGGGCACCTCAGCCAAGGCCAGCAGCTGGGGTGCACCGTGGCTGTGCCCAACTGTCCGGCCCCGGCTCCTTTATAAACAGTGGTGAATCAGCGCACCTTTCTCTCTCTTGCACAAAGTACCTTGTTCTTGGCTCATGTCTACTTTGAGGTCCTCGTCCTTCTCTTCTTGAGTTGTCTGGGTTTCAGGCCTTCTGGGTCTACAGAGACCATTCTTCACCATGCTGCAAGGCACAGAGCAAGAAACTTAGCATGTGCTACTGAGTTGCTCCTGTCGTGTCCAACTCTGCGGACCCCGTGGACTGCAGCCCGCAGTCCTCTGTCCATGGGATTCTCCAGGCAAGAACACTGGAGTGGGCTGCCATGCCCTCCTCCAGGGGATCTTCCCTACCCAGGGATCACACCTGTGTCTCTTACATCTGCTGTATTGATTGACAGGTGGGTTCTTTACCACTAGCGCCACCTTGGAAGCTCCAGGAACTTAGCAGGCCTGGTAAAGGAGCTGCAAGTCTGAAGCCAGCTCTGGTGTTGACTTAGTCATGTTGCGTAGAACCCTGGGATTGATTAGTCATGCCTGTCCTGGGCCTAGGAGGAGAGGAGCCAGGTCTGCATGCCAGATCATCCAGCAATTGTAAAGTCCAGAGCATGTGCAGTTCTTCGAGTTTCCAGAAGAGTCTTTTGAACAATAAGAATGTAGAGGCTAGATCTATATGTGATTCTATGGGTAAGAGAACATTTTGGAGTTTCCTGAAGAGAAGCAACTCTCCCAAGAGAGTTCTGTTCTGGTTCATTTCCTTAAAGATAGTACAACACAAAAACTCAAAGGCCTTAAAGGATAAAACAGTAAATTTTGGCACATAAAAAGTTTTGTTTTTCAAACAGCAAAGAATACCATGAACAGAATCAAAAGAACAACAACAAACTGAAAAAAAAAAAAAAAGGGCAACACATATAATCAATCAAAGCCTGATTTCCTTAATATGTAAAGAATACCAGTGAATCAATAAGAAAAAGACCAATAGCCCAGTGAGAAAATGGGACAAAATCTTGACTAGACAGTTCTCTGAAAACAGTTTTAACTGACTTTTTAAAAACAGGAAAAACAGGGAATTCTCTGGTGGTCCAGTGGGTAAGACTCTACACCCCCAGTGCAGGGGGCCCGGGTTTGATCTCTGTTCAGGGAACTAGACTGCACATATTGCAACTAAGAGTCCAATGCAGCAACCAAAACCTGACACAACCAAATTAACTTCTCAAAAACCAGAAAAACATGCTCCATCTCAGTCCAAAGAGAAATGCAGTAGAAAACACGATGCAGTTTTCACAGAGATGAAGTAAGACCCAAAAGACTGAAAAAGAACTCATGTTAGTGAGGGAGAATTTGTGATAACAAAGGCTCTCCTATACTGGGGCAAAAATCGATGCAACCCCTTTAGAGGATGTTTTGTCAGTAATCAGACTGAAGTTCACACAATCATGAATCCATTGGTAGAGGCCACTGCGGATTCTGGGCTACCCAGGGTCCTTGAATGCTCAGGAACTGGACACCACTGCTTGAATCCTTTTGCGTGTGATGTGGGATGAGCACCAGTCCTTAACCATCCTTGATTTTCAGTGTGTTAATCCTTTCAAATAACATTCTTCTAAACATCTACATAACAAGAATTAAAAGTTATTCTCCAGACATCCCTGGTGGTCCAGTGGCTAAGACTCTGCATTCCCAATGCAGGGGGCCTGAGTTTCATCCCCAGTCAGGGAACTAGACCCCACATACCACAAGTAAAGAGTTCACATGCCACAGCTAAAAATCCTGCATGCGGCAACTGAGACCTAGTGCAACCAAATAAATGATAAAGATTCGTAAAGAACAATTATTCTCATGGACTGAATTGTCTTCCCCGAAATTTGTATGTTGAGGCCCTAACCCCTGAGTGATTGCATTTAGAGATGGAGCCTTGAGGAAAGTTGAGTGCCTGCTCATCACTGAGTCATGTCTGACTCTTGTGACCCCATGGACAGTAGGCCACCAGGCCCCTCTGTCCACAGGTATTCTCCATGCAAGAATACTGGAGTGGGTTGCCATGCCCTCCTCCAAAGGATCTCCCCGACCCAGGGATCAGTCCCACATCTCCTGCATTGGCAGACGGATTCTTTACCACTGAGCCACCAGGGAAGCTCCTTGAGAAACATAACCAAGGTTAAATGAGGTCACAAGAGTAGGGCCCTAATCCAATAGGATTGCTGTCCTCCTAAGAAGAGAAAAACAGCTCTCTTCCTCCACTATGTGAGAACACAGTGAGGAGGAGGCCGTATTGCAAGAGAGGCCTTACCAGACACCAGCACTGCTGAGACCTTGATCTTGAACTTCCAGCCCAGCCACAACAAGGAAAAGAAGTTGCTATTAAGCCACCCAATTCTACAGTGTTTTTGTTAACAGCAGCCCCAGCAGATAGTTACATACATATCTTGAAAACTGTTTCTTAAATGAGCTCATGAATTTCATTTGGTTCATAGAGTGGAATGTTATTTGGCCATGAAAAGGATAGAAGCCCTGACACTCGCTACAACGTGGATGGACCTGGAGGACACGCTGCTCAGTGAGAGAAGCCAAACGCAGAAGGACACACAGCGTGTGAGTCCATTTATAAAAATGTTCATAGAGACACAGTGGGTTTTGGTTGCCAGGGGGCTGGGGAAGGAATGAGGAGTGACTTTTTATGAGCACAGAGTTTCCTTGTGGGGCGATGGAAATGTTTTGGAACTGAACAGAAACAAAGGTTGCTCAAGATTGTGAATGTTTTAGACGCCACCCAGCTGCTTATCTTAAAATGGTTAATTTCACGTTATGCGACTCTCACCTCAATTAAAAAACACCAGAAATGTTGATTCACAGTTCCCAAAATGGAACGTTCTTCAAGACATAAAATTAAATAAAAAAAGCAAGATCCTGGACAACAAATACAGAAGGTGACTGGGCAGGCAGATGGATCCACGTATGTGACTCAAGAAAAAAAATTCTGCGTCTCTAGTCTAAGAGGTCATTACCTCCTGGGCAGACATGATGCAAAAATGCCAGCAGTCTAGCCCAAAGTTGACCACCGATGCCCTGAAAACAGGAAGATGAGAGAGAGGTCTCGAGTCACACAGTCCCCAGGCGCCTGTGGCTGTCAACGGGCCTGCACTGGTCTCGTCTGGCTTCACCAACACCAGGAACCCATCCTGCACGCTCAGCAAGGGGGCAGGAGGGGCTCCACCCTGGGAGTCAGACTCTCTCTTACCCTGGTGTTTCCTGAGCATCTACTACTGTGAGCCAGGCAGGGCTCCAGCCAGCGGGCAACCAGATGGACAGAAATCCCTCCTGAAACCAACATTCTAGTTGATAGAAACAGCCAGGAAACAAAGATCAATTAAGACAGTAACAGGATGTGCCTTGAAAGCATCAGGCTAAGAGAAAGAAGCCAGGTACCAAAAGGCACAGAGTGTGTGAGTCCATTTCCAGGAAACGTCCAGACAGGCAAATCTGCACAGACAGAGAGTGGGTTTGTGGCTGCCTGAGGCTGAGGGAGGGGGTTGGGGAATGGCTGCTTAACATACACATGGTTTCCTTTTGGGCTGTTGAAAATATTTTGAAATTACATTGCTGTGGATGTACTGAATGCCACTGAAGTATTCACTTTAAAATGGAGAATTCGGGGGACTTAACCTGGTGGCCCAGTGGTTAAAGCTCCAGGTTCCCAATGCAGGGGTCCTGGATTCGATCCCGGCTCAGGGAACTGGATCCCACATGCTGTAACTAGGAGTTCAAACACGCAACTGAAAATTTTGCATGCCACAGTTAGATTTCGCATGCCACAAATTAAAGATTGCATATACTGAAACTAAAAGATCCTGCATGCTACAGTTGAAGATCTCGCGTGTTGCAAATAATGCCTGGCACAGCTAAATAAATAAACAAATACTAAAAGAGACAACCCCATGGAAATGGATGCAAGCCTTGAACAGAGAGTACACAGAACCGAATGCGTTATAAACCCAGGACAGGATGTGCACGTTCCTTGGTAATAAGGGAAATGCACATTAAGACCACAGTGAGATATCACTTTACCCCCAGTGGATGTGCAAAAATGCATCAGATGCTGGAGAGGAAGAAGAATGGGCGCTCTCCTGCATTGCTAGGGGAGCTCAAGATGGCATAACCCATTGGGAAAGCATTGTGACATTAATGGTGCAAGGTGAACACATGCATGTCCCTGATCTGGCATTTGTGCCCCCAGATATATATACATACCCAAGGGCTTCCCAGATGGCTTAGTGCGTAAAGAATCTGCCTGCCATGCAGGAGACACAGGAGTCAAGGGTTTGCTCTCCAGGTCAGGGAGATCCCCTGGAGGAGGGCATGGCAGCCCACTCCAGTATTCTTGCCTGGAGAATCCCATGGGCAAAGGAGTCTGGCGGGCTACAGTTTACAGGGTCACAAAGAGTCAGACATGACTGAAGCAACTGAGCACACCACACACACATATTCCTAAGTGACACTCTTGCATGTCTGCCCCAGGAGACATGGGCGAGAGTGATCATAGTGGCTGTGTTCATAAGAACTGCAAAGTGGAAACAGCCTGAAAATTCATGAATGACAGAATGGATACAGCCTTCATGGAATACCTATGCAGTGATGAAAAAACAGACACAAAACCCTGGGTGCATCTCCCAGCCTTGATGCAGATAAAGAAGCAGATGGCAGCATGATTTTATTTGTAGAAAGTTGACAAGCAGGCAACATTAGTTAGTCCTTGTTTAACTGGCAAAACTAGAAGGAAAAGCTCTGCGGGCAACTCAGAAGTGTTACCTCATTCAGGTGAGCGAGGAACAGGAGAAAAAGGTAGGACACAGAAGACTTCTAAGTTACTAGCAATACTATATTTCACAAAGTGAAGTGGGTACACAGGCATGTATTGCTATTTATTAAACTGTACTTAAAATGTTTTGTGCATCATTTTATATGCAAAATGTGTTTCACAATTTTAAAAAGCCATGTAGGGTTCATAATAGCAATGAATTAAGAATTCGTATTGAATTTAAGGGACAAGAGTGAAAACTATATCATCTCAAGATATAGTTTGATGAAATATCCACTTTTTAAATGAAAATCTCTTAGCCCATAAGAAATGGAAGGGTTTGCATAACTTGATAAAGGCTGTCTACTAGAACTATGAATGTCATACTTAACAATGGCAACAGAACCATCAGAAGAGTTTCCATGAAGTCAGAAAGATGAAGACATCAGCTGTCACTTCTACTAGTCAGCATTGATATGGAGGTCCCTAGTCAATGCAATAAGACAAGAAAAGGAAGTGAGAGGAATTAAGATTGAAAACAGGCAACATCACCATCGCATGTGATTGACTGCCTCTATAGATATTCAATCAACTGAAAAGCTATTAGAAATAAAAACAGTTCTGGGACTTCCCTGGCAATTAAAACTCCGCACTTCCAATGCAGGGGGTGCAGGTTCAATCCCTAGTTGCGGAGTTAAGATCCTGTATGCTGCTTGGCACAGCCAGTTTTTTTAAAATAATAAGTGAATAAATAAAACATCTATTCTAAGAAAAAGGAAAAAAATAAAAACAGTTCTTTAAGGTGATGATAGAAAAGCAATATTTAAAAACCAATAGCATTCTTGTACACCAGCACCAACCAGTTAGAAGATGCAGTAGAAAAAGACATCGAGAGTCTAGCTCAAGGCCAAAATGTGTGTTTTAGGTGAATCCAACTCCTAGTGAAATATGCCTGAATGTTACATTGACGTACTGCTTTATCGAGGGCTTCCCAAGTGGTGCTAGTGGTAAAGAATCCGCTGCCAACACAAGAGCTGTAGGAGATACAAGTTCAATCCCTGGGTCAGGAAGGTTCCCTTGAGTAGGAAAGGGCACCCCAGTCCAGTATTCTTGCCTGGGCAGAGGAGCCGGGAGTGCTGCAGTCCACGGGGCTGCAGAGTAGGACATGACTGAGAGATTGAGCACACACATGCTGATACATTGAAAATCAAGTATGATTGTCGAACAGCAAATCCCAGAGGACCCTGATGTGCCCCCCCTCTCCCACAGCACTGGCACCTTCCACTTTTCACCAGGTATGGTTCTGGCCATCACAGCAAAGCATGGGTTGCAGAGTCATCTAGGCATTCAGGGTGTTTTCTTCTTCCACAGAGATGATAAACAAGTTGCTTCTCCTGGAAACCTGAACATGGGCTGCCCCTTCCCAGCCCTCGTCACCGTCAGGATGGTGGTGGTGATGAGAGGCAGGAAGGCAGGCAGTTTCCCTTCCCAACAGCCCTTCTATCCCATTCAGCCTTCCAGAACCTTCCTCCCAGTCACCTCTTGTGACATCACTGGCTGCCCCTGCCTTCCCACGCCACCCCACCTCCACTCCTGCTTCCAGAGCAGGAAGGCAGCCATTCTCTTTCCACCCACCCATCCCTTCATGCATTGCACCCCTTAACTTGTTGCTGAGATTCATATGGAACCACAACACTTACGTCAGGCGTCATGCTAGATGCTGAAGACGTGAAGATGTGCAGAACCAGATGAGGTCTGTTCGGGAAGACCACGGGAAACCTGGAGTCAGACAGAGACCCAACGTATGTCGGTGGGAAGGGTTTGCTAGTGTGGCTGGCCTAGGCAGGGAGGTCGTGAGAGGTCCCTGGAGCTGAGTTCTAAAGGCTGGGCCGGTGTTGGCCTGACTCGCTGCTTTTTATCACACGCCCTGCTCCATGCATTCTGTTTGCTTCCGCTTCCTCTCGCAGTTGCATCCCAGTGCCTAAAACAGCTCCTGGCCAGGCACACAGCAGGTGTGTTCAGTCAGTAAAGACTTATTGCCCAACCCTCAATATTCACTGAAAGGACTTATGCTAAAGCTGAAGCTCCAGTACTTGGGCCACCTGATGCGAACAGCCAACTCATTGGAAAAGATCCTGATGCTGGGAAAGATTGAGGGCAGGAGGAGAAGGGGGCGACAGAGGATGAGATGTTTGGATGGCATCATTGACTCGATGGACATGAGTTTGAGCAAACTCCGGGAAACAGTGAAGGGGAGCCTGGCAAGGGGAGCCTTGGGGTCACAAAGAGTCGGACGTGACTGAGCGACTGAACAACAACCACCCAAACACCCTGCTCTGCCAAGAGACAAGAACAGGAGTGTCCTACTGTCTCTGGAGCCTTCTGGGTGGTTCCCAGCCACGGCTTAGCGGTGTCGCCCTGCAGAGCACCGAGTCACCTGAAGCTGGAGAACCAGTGTCCACCAGGAGCCATTCTCTCTTCTTCCAGCCCCTCACCCAAAAATCATCTCCCAGGCCCCTTGTTGCAACATGTGGCCGTCTGGCTACATCCTCATCTGTGGAATGTGGATACAGGGAATGCAGGGGTCGCTGTAGAGTCATGCATGTAACAGAAAGGAGATTGGGACCCCCTTTCCCTAGTGGGAGGCTGAGATCTGAAGCAATCACCTTGGATAGGAAGGGAACTGAACAGTGAGGAGGCAACGCAACAAGAGGGAAGGAGCCTGGGTTCCTAATGACTGTGCAGCCACCTTGCTAGTCCTGGACAGGTAGAGTTTCATGCACACACACACGCACCTTCACATGTACACACTCACATGTATACTCATCTACTCTCACACACACGCACACATTCTCCCACAATCATACCTATTCACCCCCTGAAACACACCCTCCTACAGACCCACAATTGCGTACATCCACACACTCAAGTCACATACACTCTCTTATAGATACACAATTATAGTCACACAGATGCACTCACACACAAATTTCTATACAGACATAATTATATACACACGTGCTCAACACGGGTATGTACGACAACCTCACATTCTCATGCATCCTCATTGGACGCAGGATTGCATAGACATGTGCTCACACTTGTGCACTCACACACCTTCTCACAGATATTCTCACACACGTGCACATACAACTGTCTCACCACAGAAAAGTAAGTCACTCAGGAAAAACCCATCCAGAAATATCTCAACGGACATCCACCCAGGTCTCGTTCAGGGTTGAAGGGCACAGTGACAGCTTCCGGAAATGCTGCTGGAAGCGGACCTCCGCTCCTGGTGGCTTGGGATCCGCCTCCCCTGAATAGCTCCCTACATCTAGGGTCACCCTCGTTTCCCAGGGCCACCCACACCCACGTGGGGGCATCAAGCCGCCCGCCCATCACCCCATCTCAGGGCAATACTGAGAGGGGTCCCAGCCACCAAGCTTCCATGGGGTAAGGGCATCTTCTCTCTGCCTTAGAAACTGGGTTCTGACTCCTCCCCTTCCCCCAGGGCCACCCTGAGCGCTCCCCAGATAAACCTTTCATAAGCTCAATTCGTCTGCCCTGCTTCCCAGTGAGCTTGACACGTAGCAAGAGCAGCCATCGTCTCCCCCCAGAATCCCTGCATTGACCTCGTCTCACCTTTCTCTTACCTGCCCTAGATAAGCTCACAACGGGGACCTTTCCTTCCCCACCAGTCTTGGCCATCGGCAGTGACCACGCACTCTGGGTGGTGGACGAGCCCCTCCTCTGAGCAGAGGGACAGAGTCGATTCCAGGCCATTGCGCACATTTTAATTGAGAAAAGTCTGACAGATGAAAACAGGACTGCATGGAGGCAGCAGCTGCAGAAAGAAAAGCCCTGATTTGGCAAAATCTGTCCACCCCAACCCCGCTGACCCTGGAAGACTCCCCCCGCCTCCAGAGCCAAGGGCAAATGAAAGACGCCTCAAAAAAGCTACAAATATAGCTACCATGTGATCTAGCAATCCACTTTTGGTTACATATCTGAAGAAAATGAAAACACTATCTTGAAGAGAGATCTGTCCTCCTGTGTCCACTGCAGCACTCTATAATAACCAAGGCGACCTGCAAACAACCTAAGTGTCCATTGACAAGTGAATGGATAAAGAAAATACAGTGTGTGTGTGTGTGTATACATATGATATATATTAAGCTAGAATCAAGATTGCTGGGAGAAATATCAGCAATGTCACATATGCAGATGATATCACTCTAATGGCAGAAAGTGAAGAGGAATTAAAGAGCCTCTTGATGAGGATGAAAGAGGAGAGTGAAAAAACTGACTTGAGACTCAACATTAAAAAAAACTAAGATCATGACATCTGGTCTCATCATTTCACAGCAAACAGAAGGGGAAAAAGTAGAAATGGTGACAGATGTTATTTTCTTGGACTCCAAAATCACTGGTCAGTGACTGCAGCCTTGAAATTAAAAGACGCTTGCTCCTTGGAAGGAAAGCTATGACAGACCTAGCATATTAAAAAGCAGAGACATCACTTTGCCAACAAAGGTCCATATAGTCAAAGCAGTGGTTTTTCCAGTAGTCATGTATGAATGTGATAGTTGGACTATGAAGAAGGTTGAGTGCTGAAGAAATGAGGCTTTTGAATTGTGGTGCTGGAGAAGGGTCTTGAGAGTCCCTTGGACAGCAAGGGGATCAAACCATTCAACCCTAAAGGAAATCAACCCTGAATATTCAGTGGAAGGACTGATGCTGAAGCTGAAGCTCCAATGCTTTGGCCACTTAATGCGAAGAGCCAGCTCATTGGAAAAGACTCTGATGCTAATAAAGATTGCAGGCAAAAGGAGAAGGGGCGGCAGAGGATGAGATGGTCAGATAGCATCATCGATTCAATGGACATGAATTTAAGCAAACTGAAGGAGATAGTGGAGGACAGAGGAGCCTGGCGAGCTACAGTTCCTGGGGTCACAGAGAGTTGGACACGACGTAGCAACTCAACAACAACAACAAAATGATACATATTTATGTGTATATAGAGAATGGTATACTTCTCAATCATTAAAAAGAAGGAAACTCTGGCATTTGAGACTATATGGATAGATCTTACAGACATTATGCTTACTGAAATGTCAGACAGGAAGACAAATACTGTATGATCTCACTTATATATAGAATCAAAACAAAACACAGAACTCACGGGTGCAGAGAGCAGATTGTTGGTTTTCAAAGGTGGGGGATGGGGAGACGGGTGAGGTGGTCAAAAGGCACAAACTTGCAGTTATAAAATCTGAAAGGATGTAACGCACAGCATGGTGACTTCAGGTAATAGCATTCTATTACAGACTTGAAAGCTGCTTGGACTTCCCTGGTTTTCTAGTGGTTAAGAATCCGCATTCACAATGCAGGGGACACGAGTTCAATCCCTGGTCCGGGAAGATCCCACACACTGCAGGGCAGCTAAGCCCGTGTGCCTCAACTGCTGAAGCCCCAGCCCTAGAGCCTGTGATTTATGACAAGAGAAACCACTGCAATTAGAAGCCCATGCACAGAGAGAAAGACCCAGCGCAGCCAATAAATAAATATATATTTTTTAAAACTGCCAAGAAAGTTGATCTTAAAAAGCCTCTTCACAAGAAAAAAATTGTAGCTATGTAAAGTGATGATTAACTAGACATTGTGGCGGCCATTTTGCAGTGTATTCTGATATGGGATCATTATGTTGTACACCTGAAACATAATATGTTAATTGCACACGTGCTAAGTCACTTCAGTTTGTGTCTGATTCTTTGCTGCCGTATGAACCTTAGCTTGCCAGGCTTCTCTGTCCATGGAATTCTCCAGGCCAGAATACTGGAGTGGGTTACCATGCCAATTATACCTCAATAAAAACAAAGTTTAAAAAAAATACCAAAGCAAAAAAACTCCACAAATTCAGGCAGAGGCTGGATTGGATACAAGGGGTGGTAGTTTGGAGATTCCCACTGTAGATGCCCCAGGGTGATTCTCATTTCTATTTTTCCAGAGGAAAACTATAACTTTCCTCCCAGCTCCCCCTAGTGGGAATGTGCGTCTCTCCCTCCCAGCCAGAGTGAATATAACAGGGCATCTGGGGTGTGTATGGCATGCAGCACAGATGGAGTGCCCTGACGTCGTCTGCTGTGCTTATAAGTCTTTACTTTTTTTTTGGCTGGGCCAGGTGGCATGTGGGATCTTAGTTCCCCAACCAGGCATCAAACCTGGGCCCCTTGCATTGGGAGCACAGAGTCTTAACCTCTGAACCAACAGGAAAGTCCTAAGTTTTTACTTTTCGATTAAGGTAATTCATACCCCTTGTTTTGTTCTTGTTTGTAACAGAAAGGTTTGTAACAAAGCAAAAAAAAAAAATGCCCTGTTCCACCTCTCCTCTTCAGATTCCACAGGTATCCCTTCCCCAGGAGCCAACAGTTATCAACACTTTGACTATTTCCTTTGGTATTAGCCTCAGTTTTTTAAATTTAATTTTTCATTTCACACTGGAATATAGTTGATTTACAGTAGTGTGCTAGTTTCAGGTGTAGGGCCAAGTGGTTCAGTTGTATATGTATATAACTGTATGCTTCTAAGAACTGTAAGCTTGTTCTCCATGACTGTGACTATTTCTGTTTTGCAAATAAGTTCATTTGTGTCATTTTTTTTAGATTCCACATATAAGTGATATTATATGATACTTATCTTTCTCTCGGAGAAGGCAATGGCACCCCACTCCAGTACTCTTGCCTGGAAAATCCCACGGATGGAGGGCCTGGTGGGCTGTAGTCCATGGGGTCGCTAAGAGTCGGACACGACTGAGCGACTTCACTTTCACTTTTCACTTTCATGCATTGGAGAAGGAAATGGCAACCCACTCCAGTGTTCTTGCCTGGAGAATCCCAGGGACGGTGGAGCCTCGTGGGCTGCCCTCTATGGGGTTGCACAGAGTCAGACGTGACTGAAACGACTTAGCAGTAGCAGCAGTATCTTTCTCTGATTTACTTCCCTTAGTATGACAATCTCTAGGTCCATCCATGTTGCTGCAAATGGCATCCTTTCTTTTTTTCTTTTTACAGCTGAATAATATTACATCATATATATATGTACTATATCTTCTTGATCCATTCCTCTGTCCATGGACACTTGGGTTGCTTTCATGTTCTGGGTATTGTAAACAGTGCTGCTGTGAACTCTGGGGTGTATGTATCCTTCTAACCTCCGTTTTAGACTTTATCCTCTGACTTCCTGTTATGGCCTTGCTCTCTGATGATTTTCATCTGTATCATTACATGAATTAATATTTTATTACCTATCCTCATAACAGCGTAAAAAAAAATACATCCTGATATGAACTGACCACTTCATAAATAGAAAATCTAGGAGAAAACCGGAATCCACCATAACTTTAAGAACTTCAAAAATTTTATTACATCTTTGTTGTTAACCTCAGGGTGGACTTCCCTGAGCATGAAAAGTGGATATTCCGAAACAGTCATTGTCTGGCAAAAAAACAAACATAAGAGTGTCCACTCCAAAACACACTTCAGTTCAGTCGCTCAGTCGTGTCTGACTCTGCAACCCCATGGACTGCAGCACGCCAGGCCTCCCTGTCCGTCACCAACTCCCGGAGCTTGCTCTAATTCATGTCCATTGAGTTGGTGATACCATCCAACCATCTCATCCTCTGTCTTTCCCTTCTCCCACCTTCAGTCTTTCTCAGCATCAGGGTCTTTTCCAGTGAGTCAGTTCTGCGCATCAGGTGGCCAAAGTATTGGAGTTTCAGCTTCACCATCAGTCCTTCCAATGAATATTCAGGACTGATTTCCTTTAGGATGGACTGGTTATATCTCCTTGCAGTCCAAGGGACTTTCAAGTCTTCTCCAACACCACAGTTCAAAAGCATCAATTCTTTGGTGCTCAGCTTTCTTTATAGTCCAACTCTCACATCCATACATGACTACTAGAAAAACTATAGCTTTGACTAGACAGACCTTTGTTGGCAAAGTAATATCTCTGCTTTTTAATATGCTGTCTGGGTTGGTCATAGCATTTCTTCTGAGGAGCAAGTGTCTTTTAATTTCATGGCTGCAGTCACCATCTGCAGTGATTTTGGAGCCCAAGAAAATAAAGTCTTTCACTGTCTCCATCCATTGTTTCCCCGTCTATTTGCCATGAAGTGATGGAACTGGATGCCATGATCTTAGTTTTCTGAATGTTAAGTTTTAAGCCAACTTTTTTACTCTCCTCTTTCACTTTCATCAAGAGGCTCTTTAGTTCTTCTTCACTTTCTGCCATAAATATGGTGTCATCTGCATACCTGAGGTTATTGATATTTCTCTTGACAATCTTGATTCCAGCTTGTCCTTCATCTAGCCCGGTATTTCGCATGATGTACTCTACATATTGGAGAAGGCAATGGCACCCCACTCCAGTACTCTTGCCTGGAGAATCCCATGGACGGAGGAGTCTGGTAGGCTGCAGTCCATGAGGTCGTGAAGAGTCGGACACGACTAAGCAACTTCACTTTCACTTTTCACTTTCATGCACTGGAGAAGGAAATGGCAACCCACTCCAATGTTCTTGCCTGGAGAATCCCAGGGATGGTGGAGCCGTCTATGGGGTGGGCTGCCGTCTATGCGGTCGCACAGAGTCGGACACGACTGAAGCGACTTAGCAGCAGCAGCACTCTACATATAAATTAAATAAGCAGGGTGAAAATATACACCCTTGAGGTACTCCTTCCCTGATTTGGAACCAGTCTGTTGTTCCAAATCTAGTTCTAACTGTTGCTTCTTGACCTGTATACAGATTTCTCAGGAGGCAGGTAAGGTGGGCCAAAATACAGAGGGAAGCCAAATGCACACGTACGAATAGCTCCTTCCATAAACCCATTCGCATAATTTATGCTATTCCATACTCTTTTTTTCCTATTCATGATTTCCTCCAGTTAATGATGAACATGGAAAAGTTGATATTGGTTGGGCGATATTCCCTGAATAATGTGGATGATCCGTGTCCTTCATGAAGATGGGAAGGAACTGCCAAGTCCCTTGCCCCCACCCACATCAGACTGTCCTTCCAAAATCTTATGCAGACCTTGTATCAATATAATTTCCTGGTAGACACATATATGTTCACAAGTGGAGTTCTGATTCATCAACCCACATTACTGTTACAACTTGTACAGTTGCAATCAAGCTAAGAACTTTTATTTATTTATTTATGGCTGCACTGGGTCTTTGTTGCTTCGAGGACTTTTCTCTTATTGCAGGAAGGGATGGTTACTCCCCAGTCACGATGCACAGGCTTCCCATTATGGTGGCTTCTCCTGTTGTTGAACGCGGGCTCTAGGAAACACGAGCTTCAGTGGTTGAGGCGTGGACTCAGTACCTGCAGCTCCCAGGCTCAGTCGTTGTGACGCACATACTTAGTTGCCCCACAGCATGTGGGATCTCTCCGGACCAGGAATCCAACGCATGTCCCCAGCATTGACAGGTGGACTCTTAACCACTGGACCAAGGGATGTGTAAGCTAAGAATGTTTGGTTCTTAGGTTCATTTTTATAAAGTGGACAGTAAGAGTGCTTGACAGTTTGTGTCACTGAAGTGTTTCTCTTCCTGATTTTTTTTAAAATTTTATTTTATTTAACTTTACAATATTGTATTGGTTTTGCCATATATCAAAATGAATCTGCCACAGGTATACATGTGTTCCCCATCCTGAACCCTCCTCCCTCCTCCCTCTCCATACCATCCCTCTGGGTCGTCCCAGTGCACCAGCCCCAAGCATCCAGTATCATGCATCGAACCTGGACTGGTGCCTCATTTCATATATGATATTATACATATTTCAATGCCATTCTCCCAAATCATCCCACCCTCTCCCTCTCCCACAGAGTTCAAAAGACTGTTCTATACATCAGTGTCTCTTTTGCTGTCTCGTATACAGGGTTATTGTTACCATCTTTCTAAATTCCATATATATATATGCGTTAGAATACTGTATTGGTGTTTTTCTTTCTGGCTTACTTCACTCTGTATAACAGGCTCCAGTTTCATCCACCTCATTAGAACTGATTCAAATGTATTCTTTTTAATGGCTGAGTAATACTCCATTGTGTTTATGTACCACAGCTTTCTTATCCATTCGTCTGCTGATGGACATCTAGGTTGCTTCCATGTCCTGGCTATTATAAACAGTGCTGCGATGAACATTGGGGTACACGTGTCTCTTTCCCTTCTGGTTTCCTCAGTGTGTATGCCCAGCAGTGGGATTGCTGGATCATAAGGCAGTTCTATTTCCAGTTTTTTAAGGAATCTCCACACTGTTCTCCATAGTGGCTGTACTAGTTTGCATTCCCACCAACAGTGTAAGAGGGTTCCCTTTTCTCCACATCCTCTCCAGCATTTATTGCTTGTAGACTTTTGGATCGCAGCCATTCTGACTGGCGCAAAATGGTACCTCATAGTGGTTTTGATTTGCATTTCTCTGATAATGAGTGATGTTGAGCATCTTTTCCTGTGTTTGTTAGCCATCTGTATGTCTTCTCTGGAGAAATGTCTATTTAGTTCTTTGGCCCATTTTTTGATTGGGTCATTTATTTTTCTGGAATTGAGCTGTAGGAGTTGCTTGTCTTCCTGATTTTTAAAAAAATTCTTTCGCTCTCATTCCTTTCCCCTTTCATTTTCCTCTAGTTCATCTTTTTCTCTTTTCATCCCCCTTTTCTTTCCTTCTTCCATCCACTGGCAGTCACTATGGAACATTGCTATAGCCATTCTATCGCCCTGCTTCCCGGTTGCCTGGAAGTGGTTCATGCCGTTGGCTGAAAACACAGGGTTACTTTTTTTTTAAAAAAATGTTGTTCCATGCATATTCAGCCTGCCCCTTCCAAGGCTGTTTGAGGTCACAGCAGTTTGCCCTGGAAATGACTTGGTGTCTTGGAGAAATGTGACAGACGGCGAGAAAGCCAGGAGAAAAATGAAGATCTTCGTAGCACGCAGGTGCCGCGTACACAAAATTCAGCAATCAGAAGCCCAGTCATTATGGAAATTGCCCTTTCACGCTACCCTTGAAAGGATCAGATACTCACACTCAGGTCTGCGCCCAATCAGTGGCTCTCAAAACCATCCACCAAAGCTTTAACAACCTTTAAAGTTCTAACAGCGCCAGTCAATTAACAGTCATTAGCTAAATAAAAGCAGTCAATTAGTAAGAATTCCATCTGGGAGGGGAGGAGAAAAGTTTTCACAACTCCTTAGGCTAAATGCTCTCCAGGAGATGTGGAAAGCTCCCAGGAGGATATATTTTCGTACCATTCTTGGACGCATCTAGTTTTTAGCGGTTTTGTGGTTTTACTGGCTAATTCTTTTCTTGTAAACATGTGGTTGACCTTTTTTTTGGGTTCAATTTTTGCTTTATATTTGAGCAGAAAATATCCTTTCATTTTATTATGCCTCTGGGTTTGTTTTTTTTTTTTTTTTTTTACCAAAAAAGAAAATAGATTGGAAAAGTAATACTTGCGTTTTTGGTAAACACATACAAAGACAGACAGCCTCAATAGGGTGAAAGGATCTGCAGAGAAGAGCTAGTCTTCCCTTTTCCTGTTATGTGTATTCTTCGTTACTGTTCATTTGCTTAGTTATGTCCAACTCTTGGAGACCCCATGGACTGTAGCTCTCCAGGCTTCCCTGTCCCTTACCATCTCCCAGAGTTTGCTCAAACTCATGTCCACTGAGTTGATGATGCCATCCAACTATCTCACCCTCTGTCACCCCCTTCTCCTCCTGCCCTCAATATTTCCCAGGATTAGAGTCTTTTCCAAAGACTCGGCTCTTCACATCATGTGGCCCAAGTATTGGAGCTTCAGCTTCAGCATCAGTCCTTTCAGGGTTGGTTTCCTTTAGGATCGACTGGTTTGATCTCCTTGCAGTCCAAGGGACTTTCAAGAGTCTTCTCCAACACCACAGTTCAAAAGCATCCATTCTTTGGCGCTCAGCCTTCTTTATGGTCCAGCTCTCACATCTGTACATGACTACTGGAAAAACCGTAGCTTTGACGGTTTTGACTACCTGGACCTTTGTTGGCAAAGTGATATATCTCTGCTTTTTAATATGCTGTCTAGGTTTGTCATAGCTTTTCTTCCAAGGAGCAAGCGTCTTTTAATTTCATTTCATGTGTATTCTTAGTTTATACTGATTGTTTGTCTTTTCTCTGCATATTCTCTGGAATATTCTCTGTGTATACAAGCATGCTGCATCAGAGCATGGACAAGATACAGGAAAGGTTGGAGGTCAAGCATATGGGTGTCAAAACCAGACCTCCTGGGTTCAGATCCCAACTCTGCAGTTTATTAGCTGGCTCTATGAGTTTGACTGAATGCGTCTGTACCCCACCCCCAGAGTAGTTGTTAGCTTCAAAAATGCACCCCTGAGAAGGCAGCCCTCAACAATCCCCACTTCATCATATCTACTTCCTTATGTAGTCATCTCCCCACAAATGTGGGCTGGACTTACTCACCCCCTTCTTACAATGATATCAGAACTGATGAGGGACATCCCTGGTGGCCCAGTGCCTAAGACTCCATGCTCCCAATGTAGGGGGACCAGGTTCAATCCCCGATCAGGGAACTAGATTCCACATGCTGCAACTAAGATCAAAGATCCCACATCAACAATGAAGGTCAAAGATACTCCGTGCTGCAGCTAAGACCTGCAGCAGCCAAATTAAAAAAAAAAAAAATTTTAAGCTAAAAAAAAAAAAGAACTGATGAGATGTTGTCACTGCTGAGCTTAAGTGACAAAAGACAGTGGCTTCTGTCTCAAGTGCATGGGGGTGCCAACTGCCTGGTCCCTGATGTCACGTCAGAAGGATACACAAGCTGCTTGTTAAACAGCCCATGGGGTGAAGAACAGAAGTCTCCAGCCAGTAGCCCTTGAGGAGCTGAGACCTGCTAACGACTACATGAGTGAGCTTAGAGGTGAGTTCTTCCCCATGGGGAGGCGCTGTCTGATGGGTGTAAAGTTTTTGTGTTTGAAAATGAATAAGTTCCAGAGATCTGCTGAACAGTGTGGTACCTGCAGTTAACAATTCTCTGTCATAAGCTTGAAATTTTGTCAGGAGGATATATCTCATGTTAGGTGTTTTTACCACAAGTTTAGAACACAAGTTTAGAAAGAAAAGGAAGAGGGAAAGAAAGGAAGGAAAGGAAGAAGAAAGAAAGGAAGAACAAAATGGGTGGGAGGAAGGAAAGAAAGAGGGGGGAGGGAAGGAAGAAAGGGAAAAAGAAAGTAAGAATCTTTCTCCTCTCGAGTCTTCAGATAAGACCAGCCGACAACTTGTCCACAACCTTCTGAGAGACTGAACTAGAAGCACCCAGAGAAGCTGCATCCAGATTCCTGACCTACAGTAACTATCTGAGATTATGAATGTTTATCATTTTAAGCTGCTAAATCTGGGGATGATTTGTTGTGCAGCAAGAGATAACTCATATGTAACATGTGGGACTAATAATACGAGTTATCTCGAAGAGGAATTGAGAATATATTGACGAATGATAGGGAGTTACCTGGCACATCATAAGCACTCAATAAATGTTTACATATTTACTTTAAAAGGTAATATGTGTTTAAGTTTATCTCCCTTTGAAAAAAATATCCTCTTTTAAAAACACTGTCAACAGAGTGCAATATTCTGTTTACTTTTTTGTCATTTAATATGTAAATCACAGGCATTCTCCAACATCTGCCCATACTGCTGCATCTCATCCTTTTTCATGGCTGTATAATGGTCTGCTGCTTAGCTGAATGCTACTTCATTCAATCAGGCCTGTATTGGTCATTGTCTAGGTTGTTCCTTTTGGTCTCAGTGCCACATCTTAAAATGTGATGTTTCTAGTCATAGACTGTTCCAGGTAGAAAAGACTTGTCTTTGGAATCATTTGGTGCTGAGGTTTTAAACTGTGGTTCTAGGAGACCAAGTGTTCTGTGGTGCCCCCTGCCTTGAATTAAAACCGCTCCCCTTTCACCAGTCTAACCCCAGACCCAAATACCTAATCCTGTGTTTATTCCACACTTGACAAGTCTTCCGTGAGAACACATCTGCAGCTTCATCATGGGATTGTTTGAGGCAAAGAAGTTTATTTCACAGCCACCTCCTTGGAAATGCTGTGCTGTGCTCACTCAGTTGTGTCTGACTTTACGACCCTATGGACTGAAGCCCCCCAGGCTCCTCTGTTCATGGGATTCTCCAGGCAAGAATACTGGAGTGGGTTGCCATTTCCTCCTCCAAGGGATCTTCCCGACCCAAGGATTGAACCCATGTCTCTTGCATCTCCTACATTAGTAGGCAAATTCTTTACCACTGCACAACCTGGGAAGCCCTCCTTGGAAATAATACCAGAACAGTTCTTTTTTTTCCTTTCTTTTTGATTTTTTAAAATTGAAGTATTAATTTATTTACAATAGTGTGTTCAGTTCAGGTGAACAGCAAAGATTCAATTATACGTTTGTATATTTTCCAGATTCTTTTCCCTTATAGTAGGTTATTATAAAATATTGAGTGTAGGTCTCTGTGCTATACAGTAGGTCCTTGTTGGTCATCCATTTAAAATATAGCAATGTGTATATGATGGGCTTCCCTGGTGGTTTAATGGTAAAGAATCCACCTGCAATACAGAAGACACAGGAGATGCAGGTTCGATCTCTGGGTTAGGAAGATCCCCTGGAGGAGGTCATGGCAACCCACTCCAACATTCTTGCCTGGAGAACCTGCATGGACAGAGGAGCCTGGTGGGCTACAGTCCACATGCGCACAGTGTGTGTATGTTAACAGCAACCTCTTAATTTATCTCTCCCCTCACCAAGACAATTCCTAATAGTAAATTGTATTTCCCAAGGTGAGGGGTGTTAGTCGATATTATGAGGGGAAAATAGGTCACTTGATTTAATAGGTTTGGAAAATGCCAGTTAGATAGAATTAACCTTTTTACTAATGCTTCTGTTTGTTTGTTTTGGCTTCTTTTTTTTTCTAATAATAATGATAGCTCTTGTGCACCTTCGGGATCCCTAGCACTTTCCAGAGCTCATCCCACTGAATCCTCATGACACCCTCACGACGTAGGTTTTCATCCGAACTCTTTCTCTACAAAAGAGGAAGCTAGTGTTTCCAGGGCTATGTGATTTGCCCTCGGGCATGCAGCTAATGTCCAGAACTTTGAATGGTTCCAAAGATTGGAATCATAACTTGGATGCAGTTGTGGGACTTCTCAGGGCCTTTAATAAGCTGCTGGACACTGGGCTCTTTTGACCACAGAGGCCGTTCTTCACAGCAGATCTGTCTGTAGCAAGACTCCTCCAGGACAGGGCAGCAGGGACTCAATATCAGCCCATCTGTATCCCAGCCTACACCTACAACAGCTAGAGTGAATAGCCATCCAGTTTGTTCAGGGTTGAGGTGGTCTTTGCCATGTAGAGCTTTCAGGTTTAAAAAGTTGTTTTTAAATTATTATTCAGATACAATTCACATGTCATGAAGCTCATCATAGTAAAATGGACAACTCGGTGATTTCCAGCATATTCAAAATGTGGTGCAACCATCCCCATTGTTTAATTCAAAAATGTTTCTGCCAGCCACCATGAAACCCACGCCTGCATACCCCTCCAGAAGCCCCTCAATTTCTCCCTCCCAGCCCCTGAGAACCATTAACCCACTTTCTGCTTCTATAGATTTGCCTGTTCTGGACATCTCACAGAAATAGTCATACAGTATCTGCTCTTTTGTGACCGTTTCACGGCACGTAGCATCATGTGTTCAGCATTCATCTGCATTGTAGCTGGTGTCAATGCCTCATTCCTTTTTATGGCTGAATAGTCTTTGGCACCCCACTCCAGTACTCTTGCCTGGAAAATCCCATGGATGGAGGAGCTGGTAGGCTGCAGTCCATAGGGTTACTAAGAGTCGGACATGATTGAGCGACTTCACTTTCACGCATTGGAGAAGGAAATGGCAACCCAATCCAGTGTTCTTGCCTGGAGAATCCCAAGGACGGGGGAGCCTGGTGGGCTTCTGTCTATGGGGTCGCACAGAGTCGGACACGACTGAAGCGACTTAGCAGCAGCAGCAGTCTTCCTCTGGGATGCCAGGTGGCACTAGTGGTAAAGAATCTGCCTACCATTGCAGGAGATACAAGAGACTCGAGTTTGATTCCTGGGTCGGGAAGATCCCGTGAGGGAGGAAATGGCAACTTACTCCAGTAGTCCTGCCTGGGAAATCCCATGGACAGAGGCGCCTGTCAGGCTACAATCCATGGGGCCCCAAAGAGTTGGACACAACTGAGCGACTGAGTACATACACAGTATTTCATTTCGTAAATATACCACGTTTCATTCATCCATTAATCTGTTGATGGACATCTGTGTTCTTTCCACTTTTTGGCTATTTGAAAAAATACATGTATTTATGTGGTTGTGTGGGTCTTAGTTGCAGTACGTGGGGTCTTTAGCTGTGGTATGCGAACTCTTAGTTGCAGCATGTGGGATCTAGTTCCCGACAAGACATCCAACCCAACCCTCTTACATTGGGAGCATAGAGTCTTAGCCAATGGACCACCAGGAAGTCTCTACTTTTGGCTATTATATATGAGTAATGCTGCTATGAATATGTGTAGATCAATTTTCAGATGGATGAATGGTTCCAGTCTCTTTGGATACATACCTAGTAGGATTACCAGCTTATGTAGTAATTCTGTTTAACTTCTTGAGGAAATGGAATTTCCATTTTTTTTTTTTTTTTTTTTGTCACAAAGCATGGCTTTTGAGATCTTCCTTCCCCTACAAGGGATTGAACCCAGACCCTCAGCAGTGAAAGCACGGAGTCTTAACCACTGGATCCCAGGGACTTCACCTAGAGTTTCGGTTTTAATAGCAGGAGAGTTCTGGGGAAACTAGGGCACGTTGATCAGACCCTACAAGAGTCCTCCTTGACGTCACTTGCCCTGGAACCTTAGGTAAGAGGACAACCCAGTCAAGATACTGCTTTCCATGGGTTCCCTCCACTGCCACCCAGCTTTTCTGGTTCTGTGGCATCCTGTACCACAGACTCTGCCATTTCCCCTCCAGACCGTGCCCTCCATTGTCTTCCAAAGATTGTCCTGTCATTTGAGTCGCTTCTTTAAGCAAGCAACGCCCTCTCAATTGACGGGACTGAAAGCAGAGTCCCCTGGGGGAAATGTCAGCGTTTTCTCTATCTACTTGGGAAGCCCTGGGTGTTCTGTGTCAGCAGGGACCCGGCACCTTTTTGATCAGAGATGACTTGGGCCAGAATAGGAATCCAAGGGGAGCTAAGAGTGATAGGGAGCTTCCCTGGTGGCTCAGCTGCCTGCAATGCGGGAGACCTGGGTTCAATCCCTGGGTTGGGATGATCCCCTGGAGGAGGGAAAGGCTTAGCCACTCCAGTATTCTGGCCTGGAGAATTCCATGGACTGCATAGTCCATGGGGTCACAAAGAGTCGGACACGACTGAGCAACTTTCACTTTCAAGAGTGACAGAACAGAGCCTAAGTCCTGAGCTGAAATTTCCTGCTGGAAATTCACACCTGTTTCCTCCTACCCTAACATAATATAGAACCACCGTCTGAGTGGGAAATGGTGGAATTACAGTGTAGAGAACTGACATGTGAGTACAGCGGGAGAAGGGGAGGGTAGGACAAGCTGGGAAAGTAGCATTGACATTCAGACACTATATTGCTGAAAATAGATAGCTGGTGGGAAGCTGCTGTCTAGCACAGGGAGCTCAGCTCGGTACTCTGATGATCTAGAAGGCTGGATTGGTTGTGGGGGTGGGGGTTGTCTCAAGAAGGAGGGGATATTGTATACATATAGTTGATGCATGATGTTGTTCAGCAGAAACTCACAACATTGTAAAGCAATTATACTCCAATAATGTAAAAAATTAAACTTAATTTATTTTAAAGGCTAAGCATGAATCTTAGAGGAACCATTCCAGTTTCGTTGTTCAGTCGCTAAGTTGTGTCTGAGTCTTTGAGACCCCATGGACTGCAGCATGCAATGCTTCCCTGCCCTTCACTATCTCCCGACGTTTGTTCAAACTCATGTCCATTGACTCAGTGATGCCATCCAACCATTTCATCCTCTGAGGCCCCCTTCTCCTCTTGCCCTCAATCTTTCCTAGCATCCGGGTCTTTTCCAATGAGTCGGCTCTTTGCATCAGGTGACCAAAGTATTGGAGCTTCAGCTTCAGCATCAGTCCTTCCAGTGAATATTCAAAGTTGATTTCCTTTAGGATTGACTGGTTTAATCTCCCTTCCATATCTTTCTTCATACATGCACAGAACTGCATTCTTTTTTCACCTGCATTTTCCTAATGGAAGCATTCTGTGAGGTTTCTGCCAGCCCTGCCTTAAGAGATTTCAGGCAACAAAGGAATTGAAAGCAGGGTCTTCATGAGATATTTGCACACCCTTACTTATTAGCAGCCTGAGTCATAGGTGGAAGCCACCCAAGTGTTTGTTGATGGATGAAAGGATAAAATGTGGTCCATCCACACAATGGAACATTATTCAGCCTTTAAAAGGAAGGAGATTCTGACACACACTGGAGCATGGATAAACCTCAAGGACATGATGCTTAGTGAAATAAGCCAGTTACCAAAGGAGATATACTGTCTGATTCCACTTATGCGAGGTCCCTGAGGGAGTGAGATCCACAGAGACAGGAAGTAGATAAAGGAAGTGGCCATGCATGGTGGCCAAAAAAATAATAATTTTTCTTAAAGTTATAGAGATGGGTGGTGGAGAATTGCATAAAAATATGAATGTACTTAGTGCCACTGAACTTCATTCTTACAAGTGGTTTATGTGTATTTTATCTCAAACTAAAAAAAGAAAAATTTGAGATACACTAGGCAAGAAATTGTCCCCTACAGGCCTGGTATTCCACCATCCATTTATTCAACAGTGATTTACTGAGGAACAGCTGTGTTCGAAGCCCAATTCTAGACCAAGGTTTCTCAGCCTCGGCGCGCCTGCCTTTGGGACCAGATCATTCTCTGTGGTGGTGCCACCCTGTGCATTGTAGGGGTGTGGCGTGCCCTGCTTCTACCAGCCAAATGCCAGTAGCACTCCCTCCCCCAGTTGTGACATCGTAAATGTCTCCAGACATCGCCCAGTGTGCCATGGCGGGGCAGAATCATCTCAGATGAGGACCCCTGGGTTAGGGAGTTCAATGGACTTTCCCCCACAAGAATATCTGTGTTCTGGGACCATCTGACCTCTGGATGTCCTAGGATGCTACACACATTTCAGTACACAAACTGAGTGGAGAGGGAGAGAGGAGGTAATTCACAGATGCTGGGAGTGGGTGGGGGATGGCACCCAGGTTTCCAGGGTTTAACCCATTGAGAGTTCATTCTGGTGCACGGTGCAGACCAGGATCAGACTCAATCCTTTCCCCTTGTACTTAATGGAAGGTTTCTTAGTCAGGCCATTGTTGGCATCTGAGGCCAGATAAATTCTCTGTGGTGGGCGCCTTTCTGCGCACTGTTGGGGTTGTTGAGCCGCATTCCTAGTCTCTTATCTATATACTAGATGCCAACGGCGGCCCCTAGCGGTGACCGCCAAAATGTCCCCAGATCAGATCAGTCACTCAGTCGTGTCCGACTCTTTTCGACCCCATGAATCGCAGCACACCAGGCCTCCCTGTCCATCACCAACTCCCGGAGTTCACTCAGACTCACATCCATCGAGTCAGTGATGCCATTCAGCCATCTCATCCTCTGTCGTCCCCTTCTCCTCTTGCCCTCAATCCCTCCAGCATCAGAGTCTTTTCCAATGAGTCAACTCTTTGCATGAGGTGGCCAAAGTACTGGAGTTTCAGCTTTAGCATCATTCCTTCCAAAGAAATCCCAGGGCTGATCTCCTTCAGAATGGACTGGTTGGATCTCCTTGCAGTCCAAGGGACTCTCAAGAGTCTTCTCCAACACCACAGTTCAAAAGCATCAATTCTTCGGTGCTCAGCCTTCTTCACGGTCCAACTCTCACATCCACACATGACCACAGGAAAAACCATAGCCTTGACTAGACGGACCTTTGTTGGCAAAGTAATGTCTCTGCTTTTCAATATGCTATCTAGGTTGGTCATAACTTTCCTTCCAAGGTGTAAGCGTCTTTAATTTCATGGCTGCAGTCACCATCTGCAGTGATTTTGGAGCCCAGAAAAACAAAGTCTGACACTGTTTCCACTGTTTCCCCATCTATTTCCCATGAAGTGATGAGACCAGATGCCATGATCTTAGTTTTCTGAATGCTGAGTTTTAAGCCAACTTTTTCACTCTCCTCTTTCACTTTCATCAAGAGGCTTTTTAGTTCCTCTTCACTTTCTGCCATAAGGGTGGTGTCATCTGCATATCTGAGGTTATTGATATTTCTCCCGGCAATCTTGATTCCAGCTTGTGTTTTTTCCAGTCCAGCGTTTCTCATGATGTACTCTGCATAGAAGTTAAATAATCAGGGTGACAATATACAGCCTTGACGTACTCCTTTTCCTATTTGGAACCAGTCTGTTGTTCCATGTCCAGTTCTAACTGCTGCTTCCTGACCTGCATACAAATTTCTCAAGAGGCAGGTCAGGTGGTCTGGTATTCCCATCTCTTTCAGAATTTTCCACAGTTTATCCCTGTGAGGCAGTCACTGTTGCTTTAAAAAAAAAAACAAACTATGCTTTAAAAAAAAAAAATATATATATATATATATTTACTTATCGGGTCTTATTTGAAGCACGCAGGACCTTTTATATTTTTTTGGCTGTGCAGGATCTTCGTGACTGTGCATGAGCTTTCTCTAGTTCGAGCGAGCAGGCGCTACTCTCTAGCTGTGGCGTGCAGGCTTCTCTTGTTGCAGAACACCGGCTCCAAGCGTGCGGGCTTCAGGTTGTGGTGCCCCCGATTGGTTACTCCGAGGCATGTGGGATCTTAGTTCATAGACCAGGGATGGAACCTGGGCCCCCTGCATTGGGAACTCGTCTAAGCCACTGGACCACCAGAAAAGAGCCCCCTCCCCGCCGCCTCCCCCCCCAAATCTCTGATTTAGATGACAGGATTGAGAGTAGGCAGAAGAGGTCCCTGCTCTGATGGAATTTACTTAGACTAGAGGACGAGGGAGAGGCAACACATGGAAAAGCAGATCAAACAGGGCTGGAAACTGCAGTTTCAGCTGCAGCCCCAAGACACGAAGGTTCTGGAATTCCTCAGAGAGGCGCCAGCCCAACAGGCATGTTTTCAGAGGAAATAACTGAGAAAGTGGATCCCAGCTCTACAGGCTGTTCACCAACCCAGAAGGTGCAGAAGGGCAAGAACGGACACTGGAAGAGAACTTTCTATTTATTTTTAATTTCTGTTTTATATTGGAGATCCCCTGGAGGAGGAAATGGCAACCCACTCCAGTATTCTTGCCTGAAAAATTCCATAGACAGAGGAGCCTGGCGGGCCGCAGCCTATAGGGTCGCAAAGAATCAGACACAAAGGGGGGACTGAGCACGCACGTACACATAGGTGATTAACAATTTTGTGACCCTTTCAGGTGTGCAGCAAAGTGATTCAGTGGTACATATACATACATCTATTCTTTTTCAAATTATGCTCCTATTTAAGTTATTACAGGGTGTTGAGCAGAGTTTGCTGCGCTATACAGTAGGTGGCAGAGGATAAGATGGTTAGATAGCATCACCGATTCAATGGACATGGATCTGAGCAAACTCTGGGAGATGGTGGAGGACAGTTAAGCAGTCCATGGGGCTGCAAAGAGTGGGACAAGGCTTAGCAACTGAACAACAGCCATAACACTAAGTCCTTGTTGGTAGTGTGTACTTGTCATCTGAAACTCCCAATCTGTCCCTCTCCCCCTTCACCCTTGGTAAGCATACGTTCATTCTGTAAGTCTCTTTCTGTTTTGTAAATAAATTCATTTTTATCATTATTTTTAGATTCCACATATAAGGGATATCATACGATATTTGACTTGATTCCCTTAGTTTGAGCCTCTCCAGGTCCATTGATGTTCCTGAAAATGGCATTACTTAACTTTTTAAAAGTATGTCTTGGGCAGAAAATATCTGGGTGCTGAGGGCTGGGTGCACAGAGGGGTCTGGTTGCCCCTCCCTCTGGTATGGAGAAGGGGGTCACTGGGCGTGCTTGAAGGGCATGCCTCGGCTCCAGGGAGAACCCCTGGGAGCAGGGAGTGGGTGATGCTGCTCTTCCAGGGAGGCGTGCTGGACCGGTGTCCACTTCCTGACAGAGGCTGCAGGGAAAGAGGTGGGCTGGTTGTTTTGGCAGCTGAGCCAAGGCAACTTGCTGCTAAATCAGGATGGGCTCGCAAACAGCGGGTTTGTTTGGGAAGAGGTGTGTGTTTCTCAGGAACTAGATGGGCTCAGAGAGCTGGCATGGGGGCACTTTAGATCTTGTCCCGAAGCCTCTCCTGGCTTCCCTCCACAGAGGTTCAGCAGGCCTTGGGACCTGAATTCCTAGGGACCAGGGAAAGAGGAAGGGGAGGTCAGTGTAGCGAGTTTGGTGGGGTAAAGGGAAAGATAGGTGGCAGCCCACCCACCAAGATAGGGCAGGGTCGGTGGCTTGTATCCAGGGGAACTTGATGAGGTCTCTTGTACCTGATTTATTGCTGTGCTGTTGCCATCTTGAAGTTCGTAGTAACTTTCAAACAAGCAGCCTTCTACAGGCTGACAGGGGCAGGTGGAGCTCAGTTATTTTATCTCCAGAGACTTTAGACTTCTTCCAGGAGCTAATAAGCCAACCAGCACCATTTGTTGGAAAGACCTATTCTTTCCCTGTTAATAATCTCGGCATGCTTGTCAAAAGATCAGTTGATCATAAGCATGCAATTTTATTCCTGGACTCTCAGTACAGTTCCACTTATCTACATGTTTAGCTTTATGCCAATACCACAACTGTAGCTTTGTAGTAAGTTTTTAAAATTTGGAAGTGTAAGTCTTCCGACTTTGTTCTTCTTTTTCAAGACTGTTTGGGTTATTCTGGGTTCCTTGCATTGCTTTATGAAGTTTAGAATGAGCTTCTAAATTTCTACAACAACAAAACCCAGCTGGATTTTGAGAGAGATTACATTCAGTGTGTAGGTCAGTTTGGAGAATATTACCATCTTAACAACATGAAATCTTCTGATCCATGAACATGGGATATCCTTTGATTTCTTTGGTTCTTCTTTAATTTCTTTCAATGCTGTTGTGTTTTTTGGATTTTGGCTTTTGTTTTGTTTTTTTAGTTATCATTGTACAAGTCTTGGCTTCTTTAGTTAAATTCATTCCTAAGTCTTTTGTTCTTTTTGGTGTTATTATAAATCAAATTCTTATGCACGAGACGCAAGTTCGATCCCTGACTCAGAAAGATCCCCTGGAGGAGGGCACAGCAACCCACTCCAGTATTCTTGCTGGGAAATCCTACGGACAGAGGGGCCTGGAAGGCTCCAGTCTACAGGGTCACCAAGAGTCGGACAAACTGAACCGACTGAGCATGCACACACAATGGGTTCCTGGGGATTTCTACATAGAAGATTGTGTCATCTGCAAAAAGGGATAGTTTTCTTGCCTTGTTTCCAATCTGGGTACCTTTTATATATATTTTTTTACTGCCTAATTACCCTGGCTATCTCATCCAGCACAATGTTGAATAGAAATGTTGAGAGCAGATATCCTTGTCTTGTTCCTGATGTTATGGGGAAAGCATTTGACTTTTCACCACTAAGTATTATTACCTGTGGCATTTTTTGCATGTCTTTTATCAGCTTGAGGGTCTCCTTTATTCCTAGTTTGTCATGAAAAAGTGTTGGATTTTGTGAAATGCTTTTTATGAAGCTGTTGGGATGGTCATATCATTTTTGTCCTACTAAAATCTACTAAAATGAGTGGGTTTTTAAAAAATATTAGGCCAACCAAGCTTGCATTCTTGGGACAGTTTTCACTTGATCATGGTGTATAAATCTTTTAATATGTTTCCAGATTTGGTTTGCCAGTAGTTTGTTGGGGATTTTTGCATCTGTGTTCATAAGAAATCTTGGTCATGAGTTTTCTTGTGTCTTTGTCTGGTTTTGGTATCAGGATAATACTGGTCTCAGAGAATGTTAGAATGGCCTCATGGAGTTTTCCCTCCTCTCATAGTTTTAAGAAAAGTCTGTGAAGGCTAAATCTTTAAATCTTTAGACATTTCGTAGAACTCATCAGTGGAGCCATTGGGCCTGGGTTTTTCTTTGTTTTTGTTTTTTTATTACTAATTCAATTTCTTTACTTGTTAAAGATTCATTCAGTTTTCTATTTCTTCTTGAATCAGTTTAGGTAATTTGCATCTTTCTAAGAATTTCCCCCATTTCATTCAGGGTATCTAATTTGTTGACATGCAATTGTTTATAGTATTATTTTTTCATTTTTGTATTTCTGTAATGCTGCTTGTAATATCCCCTTTTTCATTCCTGATTTTAGTAATTTGAATCTTCTTTTTATTTTGATCAGTCTAGTTAAAGTTTCATCAACCTATTTGATCTTTTCCAAGAAGCTACTTATGGTTTTAATAATTCTGTCTTGATTTTCTATTCTCAACTTCATTTACTCCCACTCTAATCTTTATTATTTCATTCCTTTGGCTAGCTTTAGTTTCAATTTACTCTTATTTTCCAGTTTCTTAGGGTGGATAGCTAGATTATTGACTGAGGTCCTTCTCTCTCTTTTTTTTTCCTTTAGCTTAGATGATTGCTGCTGCTGCTGCTGCTAAGTCGCTTCAGTCGTGTCCGACTCTGTGCGACCCCATAGATGGCAGCCCACCAGGCTCCCCCATCCCTGGGATTCTCCAGGCAAGAATACTGGAGTGGGTTGCCATTGCCTTCTCCAATGCATGAAAGTGAAAAGTGAAAGTGAAGTCGCTCCGTCGTGTCTGATCCTCAGCAACCCCATGGACTACAGCCTTCCAGGCTCCTCCATCCATGGGATTTTCCAGGCAAGAGTACAGCTATTAATTTTCCTCTACTTTAACTGGATCTCATAAATTTTTGTATGTTGTGTTTCATTTTCAGTCATCTCAAAGTATTTTCTAAGTTCCCTTATGATTTCTTCTTTGAGATAGCGGAGTTTTACACCTATTAAGTGGAGGGAAGAAATACATAAACAGTGCTGTAAATATGGCATAATGCTGGGACAAGGTCGCATTCTCAAGACAAGAGTTATAGCAGAATGAACTGTACAATGTGTCTCCAGAGCAATGCTGTCCCACTCTAAAACCTTCCCCTTCACCTCCTCACATCCATCAGAATGTTCTCCAAAATGTGCACTGAATCCACCGACCCACCTCCACCTCTGTTACCAGGCCCCTAATCCAAGCCACCATGCTTTTAAGTCCAGGGGAACAGTAACAGACTCCCAGGTTCTGTGTCTGTCTTGTCTCCTACAGTCTATTCCCCATGCCGTGAGGTTTTAAAATCACAAACCACCAACTGGAGTAGAGTTAAGTGCCCTGCATACAAACGCGGTCCATTCCAAGAGTGCATTCGTAAATCCAGTTGGTTCCTACATCCAACAGAGTTAGCCTAGGTACCCAGCTAACACAATTGGCTATATAGTGCTGTACTGTCATAGATTTATAACACGTTTCACACAACTGCATAAAAACGAACACAAAAAGTAAAGAAAATATTTTAAATCTTACGGTACAGTACCTTGAAAAGTACAGTCGTACAGTTCAACAGGCATCGAGTGAACAGGCAAGAAGAGTTACTGACTGGAGGAGGTGAGAGATGGGAGAGCTGAAGGATCATTAGCAATAGGAGATGGAGGGCAAGCTGCAATTTCACACTTGCCTGATGTTGATGACACAGGTTTTGGTTCCTTGTTGGAACCAGATGCACATTTGCGTCTCTGAAAGTTCACAATTGGAATGTTTGTATGTAGAGAACGTACTGTACATCTGCTCCACCCTACTTAAAACCCTCTGATGGCTTCCAAGTCTAACGAGGGCCATTTTCCATATTCAAAGGTCCATATAGTCAAAGTTATGATTTTTCAGTCATGTACTGATGTGAGAGTTGAACCATAAGGAAGTCTGAGCACTGAAGAATTGATGTTTTCAAATTGTGGTGCTGGAGAAGACTCTTGAGAGTCCCTTGGACAAAGGAGATCAAACCAGGCAATCATAAAGGGAATCAACCCTGAATATTCAGTGGAAGGACTGATGCTGAAGCTGAAGCTCCAGTAATTTGGCTACCTGATGCAAAGAGCCGACTCATTGGAAAAGATCCTGATGCTGGGAAAGATGAAGGCAGGAGAATAAGGGACTGGCAGAGGATGAGGTGGTTGGATGGCATCACTGACTCAATGGACATGAGTTTGAGCAAACTCTGGGAGATAGTGAAGTACAGGGAAGCCTGGTGTGCCGCAGTCCATGGGATGGCAAAGAGTAGGACATGACTTAGCAACTGAAGAACAACAAAATGAAACCTTAGGTGAAATGACCCCCTCCATCCCCTGACTCACCACTCCCCACCCACTTTCACCCTCCCCATTCACCCTGCTCCAGCCACACCCAGGAACCTGCTTTTTGTTTCTTCCACCCAAATTTCCATCCCAGGGATTTTAAATTCCTGAAATGTTCCTTTACTCTTCCTCATTATTCTGACCTGGGCCCAAATGTCACCCCCTCAGAGAGGCTGAGAGAGGCCAACTCTTCCCGCTTTGTCTGGGAATTCCCCAAATTTAGCACTGAAAGCCCCATGTCGTGGGAAACCCCATAATCAAACTATCCTGGTTTGGCCACACTTGAGAGACCATCCCTAGCTGTTCCATCCAAAACAAGCCCCACCTACTCACCCCGCAAGCTACTACTCTATTGCTTTTTCTGTAAGTGTGGGACTTGTGTCCTTAGAACCTGGAGCCATCCCTGGCAAATAGTGAGCACTTGAGAAATATTTTTGATTAATCATTGAAGGACAGAAATTGATTCTTACAGTCTTAGGTTTAAAATTCCATCACATGGGCTTCCCTGGTGGTCCAGTGGTTAAGAATCTGCTTTGCAATGAAATGGACACCAGTTTGATCTCTGGTCCAGGACAATCCCACCTGCCTTGGAACAACTAAGCCTGTGCACCACAACTACCGAGCCTGTGCTCTAGAGCCCATGAGCCACAACTACTGAGCTCATATGCTGCAGCTGCTGAAGCCTGTGGACCTAGAGCCCATGCTTCCCAACAAGAGAAGCCACTGCAGTGAGAAGCCTCTGCACTGCAACTAGAAAGCCTGCATGCAACAATGAAGATGCAGCACAGCCAAAAAAAAAAAAAAAATTCCATCATATGAAACACTGCAAGAAGCAACCCATTAGAACATGGCGAAATCATCTTATCAAGTCCCCCTCAGCATTTTCATTAAAACAAAGTATAAAAAAATCAGCATTACCTAAAGCATCAGGTCATGAAAATGTTGTTTTCATGATACATGTGTTGGTGTGGACTGGGCCTCTGAGTAAAATATATTTCCTGCTATGCTTTGTGGTCAAAAATGTTTGAAAACTACCCATCTAGTGGTCAAGAGTGTGGGATTGGGCATCAGACTGCTGGCGTTGGAAGCCCTTACAAGCTGCTTCATGCAAATTTATTCATTTTTTCCCCTGGCCTCTGTTCTCTGATCTGTAAAATGAAGACAGTGCACAGTCTCTCTCAGGATGAGACTGTGAGTTTTAACTGATGATTGTTTTGTTGATAAGTCGTTAAGTTGTGTCTGACTCTTTTCGACCCCATGGACTGCTGCACCCTAGGCCTCCCTGTCTTTCCCTGTCTCCCAGAGTTTGTTCAAATTCATGTCCATTGAGTCGGTGATGCCATCCAACCATCTCCTCCTCTGCCACCCTCTTCTTTTGCCTTCAATCTTTTCTAGCATTAGGGTCTTTTCCAATGAGTTGGCTCTTCACATCAGATGGCCAAAGTAGTGGAGCTTCAGCTTCAGCATCAGTCCTTCCAATGAATATTCAGGGTTGATTTCCTTTAAGGTTCACTGGTTTGATCCCCTTGCTGTCCAAGGGACTCTCAAGATTCTTCTCCAGCACCACAACTCGAAAGCATCAATTTTTCTTTGTGGTCGCACTGTCACATCCATACATGACTAGTGGAAAAACCATAGCTTTGACTGTACAGACCTTTGTTGGCAAAATGATGTCTCTGACTTTTAATACACTGTCTTAACTGAGTTAGTGTATGAAAAATGCTTAGAGTACTTTCTGGCATATAAGGACAGTTTAGTCAGTGTTGACTAATATGATTACTTGTCAAATAGATGAATGAAATCTAACCTTCACTTAAATTTCCCTGCCTGCCTTTTTTCAGAACAAGCTTTTTCTCCTAGAATTCCAGCCCCTTCTCCCACATGACTATTTATGTTTACTTTTTTTAGTGTCAATCACCCCCCGCCCCCCAAAAAACCCAAACTTTACCAGGGTGTCTTGTTTGTCCCATTCAAAAGTTGAACCTCCTGGGACTTCCCTAGTAGTCCAGTGGTTAAGTTTTCGCACTCCCAAGGAGGGTGGGGGGCGTGGGTTCAACCTCTGGTCGCTGATCTAGTATCTCTTATGCCAAGCGGAGATGCCAAAAAAAAAAAATTGAACCTACTACCTGGGGGTAGGGAGGAGGGGGAAAGGTTGGCAAACATTTTCTGTTTAGTATCAAATAGTAAATATTTTAGAGTTTGCTTGTGTCATCCCATCTTTGTGCAAATACTCAAGTGTCTGGTACCCAACTCTGTGGGACAACTTTCTGTGTCCTGAAGACAGGTTTCACGGAAGACAATTTTTTCCTCGGACTGGGAGGGGAGGGATGGTTGCCGGATGATTCAAGCGCACTACATTCATGGTGCACTTTATTTCTATTATTATTAAGCCAGCCTCCACCTCAGATCATCAGGGGGTTAGATCCCTGAGGTTGGGGACCCCTCGCTTAAGCAAATAGGGAAGCTGTGTTCTGATAAAATTTTATAGGCACGGGGCTGGTGGAATTTGCCCCACAGGTCTTAGTCTGTTAACCCTTAAAGGAGTTGAAAATACTGGATTCAGTAAAATAAAATAGACTTTCATATAGTTTCCACGTGCTACCAAAGATCCTTTTAATTTTTTTTACCACTTAAAATGTATATTAAAATTCCCAGCTCGTGGGCCATGAATATAAGTCATCTGGCTTGCGGATCGGATTCTGCTGCAGGATTCAGACTGTACCAGGACACCGGCAGTAAGGCGTCTGAGTCCCCAAAACTCGGCCTTCCGGGAGCTGCGCCACCAGCACCGAGCCCGCGCGCGCCTCCGGCCTTCCAACCCTCCTTCGCAGCGCGCGCCTCCCGCCAAGCCCCGCCCCTCTTCGCGGCGGTTGGTCGAGCCGCGCCCTCTTCACGCCCGCTGACAGGCACTGCACACAGCCAATGGGGATCCGCAAGGTCTTGCGCCCCGCCCCCATCGCGCCCGTGGGAGGTGGCCGTGGGCGGGCCGTTTAGGGGGTGGGGCGCGGAGCCTGGTAACCGTTGCCGATAACAACGCCCCGCCCCGTCACGGCAGGAGGGCAGGCTGCGCGAGGCAGGCAGGCAGGCGGGCGGGCGCTGGGAGCCGGAGGAGGAGCGGCCGCCGCCGCCACCGCCGCCGCCATAGAGACTGTAGCCGTGGAGACTGTTACTTACCAACGGGGACCAACACGCAGCAGCCGCCACCGCCGCCGCGGGAGCCGTTGCCCGAACTCCCTGCCCGAACTCCAGGTGACCGATGCGACCGCCCCGGGCTCTGCCCGGCCAGAGAGTGCGGGGGGCGGCGGGGATCCCGATCGGGGGTCGAGGGCGGGCTGCGCAGTCCCTGCCGTTCACCCCAAACGTCCGAGATGGCGCGCCCGCGGGACCTCCCTCCTCACCCCGAGTCCCGAAGTCGCAGCTGAGTTTGGGGTGCCGGGGGGGTCCCCCTTTTCCTTTTAACCAAAGTCAGGGAGAGGTGGGGACCCATCGCCTCACTTTTTTCAAAACTTTCTGAGTTGGGGGCTCCCGGGGAGCCGTCTTTCACTGTCAGCCTCAAACTCCCCAAGTTGGGGGCGCCCCGAGAACCCCTTTCAAACTTTTACCTTCAAACCCCCTGAATGTGGGACTCGTGGGGAACTCCTTCTCACTCTGACTCCCCAAATCTTTAAGCTGGGGACGCCCGAGGACCCCTGTCTCACTCTTTCCCTCAAACCCCGAATTGGGGGGCGCCTCGGCAACGCCTGTCGAACTCTGACATTTAAACTCCTTGAATTGAAGGCGCCTGGAGGCTCTTCATGTTAATTCCCCAAATCTCTGAAATTGGGGCGCCCGGAGTCACTTCTCTCACTCCTAAACTCAAATCGCTGAATTGAGAGGGTCTAAAGCATTCGTTCTCACCTCGTTTTGACCTCGCCCCCAAATTCTGAATTTGCGGGTTTTCTGTAGCCCCCTCCTCACTTTTAAAACCCGAAGTCGGTGCGCTGGTCTAGAGGAAGAACCGCTCCCCTCCTCGCTTTTTGACCACAAACTCCCGAGAATCGGGCTTCCCGGAGACCCGTTTCTCACCTTTTCACCAAAAAGTTTCTCGGGTTTAGGGCTCCTCGGACACTTCTCGGCTGTCTCTCCTGGTAACCCCGCATTCCACAGCTTGGGGGATCCTGGATCCGCCGGTCCCTCAGCGCCCCTCAGGAAGCCCCTGTGCACACCCGCAGCTCCCATGTTAGGACTGATCGCTAAGCAAGAAAAGTTTCACCGAAAGGATTTTTTTTTTTTTTTTTTTAATTATTTTGTAAAGGGTTTGTGGCCCAAACTGCTCGGTGGCATTTTCTCCGGAGGTTGTTCGAATGCTTGGGTGTGTGTGTGTCTGTGATAATCCATCCCTCACCCCGACCCCCCTCCCCCCAGTCTCTCCCCCGATCCCGACCTCCCAACCCCCGCCCCCAAATGCTCTTTGATTCCTTTTTTTCTCCCCTCCGGGACATGCCAGCGGCGCTCTCTCCAGCTTCGTCCCCGTTGGTTTTTCTCGCTGCCGTGCTCGGAAAAGTTGGGTTTCCGATCCTAGTGGCTATTTACAGGGCCCCCGGGGCCCAACAGCCCCTGCCATTCTGGCGGCGGCGGCGGCGGGGGTGGTTCATCGTCCTAATTTTAACCTCCTGGTTGCCCCGCAGGAATGAGGGAGAAGGGCAGGGTGCCGCACGCAAGTCTAGGGCTGCCTTTCCGCAGAGTGCTCATTCCTCGGCTTCTGGGTGTTTTAATTATGCGCCGCCCCCCGCCTCCCCGCCCCACCCTCCCACCCTGCAATCCGCACTATACAGTTATTTTCTTGCTCTCTGCCTCTGTGCATTTAACTGTCAGTGCAGGCTGTCATGAGTTTTCCCCCTCCCAATCAGCTCTATCTCTGCTGATCCAAAATATCAAACCTTATGCAAGGCTCTTCATGTTAGCGAAGACTTACCAACAAAATAGTAATAATAGTAATAACAACAAGAGAAAACATTAACAATAACAATTTTATTTGTTGCCTGCAGGTATTGGCAACACATTTTTATCTTGTTGCTTCATAATCTGAAACATTTATTTGTTTGCTTATATGAAGACCCTTACCCTCTGTGCTGGGGAGTACCAGGGGCAGGTTAGCTGTTCTCTCTCCCACTCCAGTTTAAAAACTTGGACTGACTCTAAAATAATCTTAGAAATGGCTACTCATCTACTCTGGCCAGAGAAAAAATGCGTAGGGGACCCCCCCCCCCCCCCCCCGCAAAGGAATTTGATTTCCTTAAATACTGCTGCTAATTTTGCCAACAGGCTAGGTAGAGTATGGGAGGGGACTGGGTAGTCTTTTTTAAAAAAAAAGATTTTTCATAATATATGATGAAAAAGATAACTGGTTCCCAGATCCTGTGATATTGCAACTGATTTGGGTCAGGAAATGAGTTCAGAAACACTTTGCCCCTGTGATCCAAGCCATATGACTTATTTAACCCTGAAGGTGTGTTCCTCTCATCCCAGATAAACCCCTGAGATGCTGAGAAGGGGAGTCCAGGAGGAGAGGGACAGAGTTACTGGTGACACCCAGTAAGAGAACAATTCCTTTGAAATTCAGCTGATATGTGCTTTCTGGGTGCTGGGTACATATCACTTTAATATTTTTCTTTTAACCATGTTGATCACTGAAGCACTGCCAGGATGGAGCTAGTCACCAGAAATACACACACCAGGAACTTATCTGGCTCTTATTCTTTAGATCTAATTTGTAAATTCAGATTTGAATTAAAATTAATTAATATCCATTTATATATGATGAATTGAATTTTCATTAATCATAGAATTGAGTCAACATTTTAAATGTACAGTTTTGGTAGTCACATGTGGTTTTGCTCATAAAATTCCAGGGCCAGGAGGAACCATATCTTATGGTACATTTGGCTCTTTTTAGTTAATACAGGTTGTCCACTTATTTATTTATTTAAAAAATATTTATTTATTTTTCTGGCTGTGTCAGGTCTCAGTTGTGGCATGTGGGATCTTAGTTCCCTGACCAGGGATCGAACCCAGGTGCCCTGCATTGGGAGTGTGAAGTCTTAGCCACCGGACTGCCAGGGAAGTCCCAACCACTTATTTAATCCCAACCACTTATTTAAATGACATGCTCCCGCTACACACCTACATATTTGTAAAATGTAAACGTTTTTTTAAAGCATGGGAGGTTCTCAGAGAAACTGTCCCTCATCAGACCCTCATTGAACCCAAGATGAGCCAAGGAATTCTTATCAGAAAAGGCAAACAAAGAGGGAGAACTTGAGAGAAGACCCAGAATTAAGGGGATAAGGAGTAGGAGCAGAGGATAAGGGGAAGGGCTGGGGAGAGCCCACCAAGTGGGTTGGCTGCTAGGGCTGGTGAAATTGGCAACCCTGAGAGGCAGCTTAAGGGCAAGGGCTTACAGTTTCCCAATCTGTTCCTCTGAAGACTTCCCAGCTCCCTTAGTGAGTATCAGCCGGCTTCTCCCAGCTGCTCAGGCTATACTTCGGAGTCATCCTCCAGCCCTCTGTGTGTGTGTCTCTCTGTCTCTCAGTCTCTCTCTCTCTCAAGCCATCAGCAAAAAAGACCTAAAATCTGACCACGCCTCACCACCTCCACCATCAGCCCCTGGTCTAAGCCTCCAGCTCCTCATGCCCAGATGCTTCCAGCCATTCACCGAGGGTTGTATCATGTCTTGTTGTGTATTCCTCAGCTCAGAATCCACCCACAGCTCCCATCTCACTTGGAGCAAAAACAGAAGTCCATTCCCCAACTGGGGCCCCCAGCCCAGTCCCTCTTTAGCCTAATCTCCAATCCCATGTGTCTGCCTTCAATGTCACTGGCCTTCCCAGAGTACCTCAAACCCTCTGCCTGGAAAGTTCTTGGTCCAGGCATCTGGGGGCTTCCTCCCTCGCAGCCTTCAAGCCTTTTCTCAAACTCATCTTCCCAGGCCATTGACTTGCAAGTGATGGTACCCTTGTCCCCTCCCCCCACAACCCTGGGCTTTCTCTCTCCTTCACATTTATCACTAACACCCCATATATTACATAGATTGATTTTATGATTGCTGTTCTCTCATTAGAATGTCAGCTCAATGCCAAGACGCTCTGGGTGTTTTATGAACTTCCATATCCCCCAGGCTGAGAATCATTCTGGCACTGAGTGGGCACTTGATAAATATTTGTTAAATGAATAAGTAAATAATCTCCCATGCACCTAATGGGAAAGCTGATGTGAAAATGAAGAGCTGCTCTTTATCTACCATATCTCGCCTTCCGTATGACTCAGTACAGCTCAGATTGGATGAATGAAGTCAGTGGGAAGAGGGAAGGAAAAGTATGAGTCCCAACCCTGGATGCTGCACATATGGGCTTCTGGGCCTGGCGGAGAAGGGGGTTAACATTTATTAGCTCAGTGACTTCAGGTAAGGTTTGGCATAGGTGAAAGAGGTAATCACTTACATATTTTTTTAAATAGTTTTTTTTTTTAATGTAGACTGTTTTTAAAGTCTTTGTTGAATTTGTTACAAAATTGCTTCTGTTTTATGTTTTGGTCTTTTGGCCCTGTGCAGCATGTGGGATCTTAGCTCCCCAACCAGGAATCGAACCCATACCCCCTGTATTGCAAGGTAAAATCTCAACCACTGGACCACCAGGGAAGTCCCCACTTTATGGTCTTATTAGAAATAATATTGTAACTGAGTAGCCCAAGGCCTGGTACAGAATAGGTGTACGACAGAGTAGCTATTATTATTGCTGTTGTTATTTTTAATATTAGAACAAAACAAAGAAGCAGTGTGGCCTGCCTGGGATGGATTTTTCAGTTTGGTTTCCTGACCACCAAGTGCTGAGGAGACAGTCAGTAAATACATCTTGCTCTACTGAGTGGGTGAGCCTTACACGGTCTGTTTTAAGTTGGGAAATACCCTTCAATTGCATAGAAATTCTCTGGTACAGATATGGCATCTGCAAGCGTGAAGCTCTAGGCAAAACCGAATGTCACCAGAAAAGTAGCTCACATCTTGGTTGGGGTATCAGTTCATCTGAAATTACTCCCTAAACATCACACTTTTGGGTGGGTTTTGCCAAGCAGCCAGCTCAGCTGGCAGAACCTCCAGATGAGAATGTTTAAAAACTGGTTTCCCCTCTCTGTTATCACTGGCACTTAGGTGCCAATCAGGTCAATATCTGGAAATTAGCGGCTCAGAGGTGAGAACCGGCCTGGTGTTCGTGCCAGGACTTGACTTGGGCCCTCAGAAATGCATTCCTATTTTATGATACATAGGTTTTTTATGTTTCAAAGCAGGGTTTTGTGCCCTGGCAACCTCATTTTTAATTCTGGTCAATTCTATGATTTTCCAAGAAATATAGTTGACTTCCAAAGCCTATCGATGATATATACAGCAACTGGATTTCAGACCCTGTGAATTAGATCATACCTGCCACATGCCGTGTTGAAAAATGAAAAAAAAAAAACATTATAAAGCCATTAAAAGCCTAGAACTTACTTGTTATGGCCCAATATAGTGATGATTTGTCATTTACTATGTAATGAAACCCAGATATGCTATATAATGTGAGCCTGTTTCTACTAAGATCTCTGCAGTTACTTTGAGTGAGTGTGTGCGTGTGTGTGTGTACAAACTGGGCTATGGTGTCCAGGGAAGCTCTTCAGGAGGTGATAGTTGAGCTGAGACTGAACTCGTAAGAGGGAGCAGCCCTTTGCAGTTCACAGGGAGAACCTTCTGGGGGGGGGCAGCAGGTGCAAAGGTCCTGTGGCAGGTGCAATCACCTGGGCCTGGTGAGGGCAGAGAAACGTGGCTGTGTGGCTAATGACTGGTGAGCAAAAGGAGGAGACACAAGGCCTTAGGGGCCAAAGGCAGCAGCCTGGCTGCTATTCTAAGTATAAATTAGGTCTCAGGAGATTTAACCTCCTCCTGTAGCTGTCAGAGCCTTGGTGTCCAGTCGTTCACTGGAAGACGTAATTCCTGGACCTCTGCCATTACTTCATCTCTCACTCATTCATTTATTCATTTGTTCATCACTCTCTGAGTCTCCAACTAGGAGAGGGCCATGACTTCAGAACAAGGATGGGCTGGAGGCCTCTCCAGGGTCCAGCAGGTACACAGAGGAGGCAGGCACTCACCTGGAGGGGCCATGAAAGGTGTCCAGGAGGAGGTAGGCTGGAGTGGAGCTTTGATGTGCAGGCAGGCAGGTGGGGAGAGCTGTGGAGCGACTGTGTTTTCTGGAAGCTGAACACAGGGAATGGGGGAGACCAGGCTGGAGAGGAGAGCAGGTGTCGGCACCTATGGTCTGTTTCTGGAAGTGAAGGCTCGCTGCGACATGGCCACACTCATCCACCCACGTAGTCTCTGGCTGTCCTTTACAGGCCACGGCGGGGTGGACTATTTGTGATGGGCACAGAATGTGAAACTCAAAGCCTAACATATTTACTGTCTAGGCTTTTACGGGGACAATTTGCCTACCTCTGACTGGATGAGTGGGACCTGTCTGGTGCCAGGACGAAAGGTTTGTTGGGGAAGATCTTTGCGATCCAATGGGATTTTGGTAGGTGGAGTGGAAGGCATGGCCTCTGGAGGCTGGTGATGGAGAATTATGGCTGGTGTGGTCCAAGCCCGGGGTGACAGGGGCCTGGCTGACTACACCAGCCGGGGATGCTTGGGGAGACAGAGGTGCAGGGTTCTGGGGGCTCTGAGGGCCCAGTGACTTCTTGTGGGACAAAGGACTGGGAAGAGTCCAGTCTGACTTTGGGGATCAGGCAGAACAGGCCACTTCAATGAGTCAGGGGTCCCAGGAAATGCTAGTGGGGAGAAGGGTAAGGAGTTGAGGCATGGACATGGGCTTGGCTGACTTGAGGCTCATGGGGCCATTGGAGAGCAGGCAGTTTTCCGCCAGGCTACTGGATTTTGGGGTCCGGAGATGGGGAGGGAGGCAGTCCAGGCTGGAGGTCAGGATCTGGGTGCTGTCAGCATGTCATTGGTCATTTCAGTTGTGAAAACAGATGCACTCACTCAGGGAGAAGCCAGAGAGTGAGAAGAGAAGGCCAGAGGCAGAACCATCCAAATTCCAGGAGCAGGAAACCAACCAAGAGTCAGAGGAAAGCAGTTTTTTAAAAATGATAGCAAAACACAATGACATAAAATTTATCATTTTAACCCATGTTACACGCACAGCTCAGTGGCACCAGGCACATTCACATTGTTGGGCAACCATCCCCGCCACCCATCCCCAGAACTTTCTCATCTCCCAAACTGAAACTCAGTCCCCATGAAACACTGACTCCCCACCCCCTCCCCCAGCCCCTGGCCCCAGCGTCTACTTCCTGTCTCTATGGCTTTAACTCCTTGAGAGACCTCCTATGGGTGGAATCAGACAGCATTTGTCCTTTTGTGTTGGTTTCTGTCACGGAGCTTTATGTCCTCGTGGTTCATCCAAGGTGTAGCAGGTGTCAGAGTCTCCTTCATCTTTGGGGCTGAATAATATTCCACTGTGTGGATGGACCACAATTTGTGTATCCATTCATCTGTTGATGGACACTTGGGCTGCTTCCACATTTGGCTCCTTGAATCATGCTGGACAAAGGAGGTTTGGCAGGCACAGGGGGAACCAGGCAAAGAGCTCTGAAGCCAGAGGAGGAAGCAGCTCAAGGTCTGAGCACCAGAGGGTGAAATTTGGCAGAAACCAGAGAGATGAGCCAACGGGGACAGTCCCCCAGCCAAAAGGGGGAAGGCTACGTCTCCAGAGAAGGACAAGAGGTTTGGCTCACGAGTGCCCGTCTCCTAGGCAAACTGTTAAAATCACACTAATGATATAGAAGCAGCCCATTACTGAAGTTGCAGCAACACTTAATTATGCTTGTATTTTTAAAATGTGAACTGTTTATCTTTGGAGACAGCGCCATGTTTCCAGGATACGTTTCTGTCCAAAGGGTGACCTGCAGGGTAAGGCCTGGGAAGCAATTTCCCCCCAAAATCAACAGCCCACAAAAATGTGTTCCAGCTCCACCCGTCTAGGAAGCACCCAAAGAAAACACTACACAGAGGTTCCCCACCTTGCCTGTCCTTCTCAGAATACGCACAGATGGAGCCTGCTGGAGAAAAAATAAATTCGGAATTCCAGACCCACAGAAAAGAGCTTGAAGCATGTGCTTGGATTTTTTAAAGAATTCTTCATCTTCTAGAGGAGTTCACCTTCCTGGGGACTTCTCTGAGTTTAGTGCTCTCTAGGGTTACCCCACCTGTTCAACCAGTACTATGGACCCCAAATATCAAACATCTGAGTCACTTATAGTTAGCCAAACACCTAAGTGTATTCATATATCATCATGTGGGGAGTTACAAGGGGAGAAGGTGATAGAGAAATTTTAAATTGCTAGCAGCCATTTGCCACTGACATTCAGACTGGAAGTTAAAACGTGAAGTGAGTGTAATTCCAGAGGTCCTCAATTGTGTAAATCAAGGCATGGTGATACGGCCAACTTTTAAAATGACAGGCAGGCATGAATAGGAGTTATTTCTGGAGACTTCTCTGGTGGTCCAGGGGCTAAGACTCTGAGCTCCCAATGAAGGGGTCCCAGGTTCCATCCCTGGTCAGGGAACTAGATCCCACAGGGCACACAGTAAGCTCCCACCTATGTTCTGCAACTAAGACCTGGGGCAGCCAAATAGAGATTTTCTTTTTTCTTAATAAGGTATTTCTGGAAGCCCTGTAAAAAACAAATTCATCGCTAGTCTTAGTCCATACCTGACCGAGCCTTTATCACTGGGACTGGACTGTGCTCCTTGGGGAAACTCGGCAGGGACCGGAAGAGACTCACCAATGAGCCATTTTCTAGTTGAACAAACCGCAGGATGGCGAAGTAAGACGTGGCGGCCCCGCCTAGATTCTGATTGGGAAGTGTCTCCCTCCCTCAAGTATGTGGGGTCTGCAAGGCCTCGCTTCTCCGGGTCTTGTAGCTCTAATGACCGCAGGAGCCCCACCTTCCTCTCCCATCCTGTTCTGGAAGGAGGGTTTCTGTAGTCTTAGCTCTGCAGCAGTAAGCACGCTCGGAATCACTCCCAGATCCTGCAAGTAGACTGCGTGCCTTGGGCTCCCAAGTCTTACCTACCTCTTCATCCCCTCGCAGTCCACGCCGCCATGGCTGTCTGGGCTCCATCAGGAGGAGGGGTTGGGCACATTGTCTCTGCTTTCTGTAGCCAAACATATGGACTGGCCCTTCCCCCTTGTAACCATGTGGCACTTAGCTCTGTGTTCAAGGCTTGTCTCCATCCAATCCCGTTTCTCTTCATTACCCATCTTTCACGACTTCTCTGGATGGGCTTGCGATGCCTTAAAACAGGTCTTATACTTGGGTCTCCTCTGTCTCTGAAATGTCATTTCTGCTGATGAAAACTTGCCTCTTCTCTGATGCGCTTTCGCCAGGGACCCTTGAGATGGTCATTGGTGAATTAAGTGGGAAAGCTGAGTAGGCTAGGTTTCTCCAATGCATCACTATTGACTTTGGGGCCTGATTGGTCTTGGTGGGACGGTGGGGAGGCCGTTCTGGGCCTCCTAGTATGTTGAAGAGCATCCCTGGCCTCCAGCTGACCAGAGCGCCCACCCCAGCCCCACAATCCTGATGACAACTCTGTCCCCGGTAGGTGGCAAATGCCCCTTGGGGGGCATAACCAGCCCCTAGTTAGGTACCCCTGGATCAATCAGTCAAAAGTACCAGGGCAGGTAGATTTCACATCCCATGCTACATGAACGTGCCATCATGGCTTATGTGTCTCATTTCCTGTTCTCGGTTGTGAGACCCCAGGAACAGGGACAGCTGTCCCTGCCACACTTCCCACACGTCTTTGTACTTCACCCGTCAGTGACTCAAACACTTGAGCCAGAGAGCTCTTCAGGCCTACATTGAGTAGCGAGCAAAAATCCCGAAATCCTTGCCTGCGATTTGGTAACCCTCAAAACTCTGTGTTTTTCAGTTTGGCAATTCCTCAGAAAGTGAAACATAGAGTTACCATATGGCCCAGCATTTCCATTCCAAGTGTGTACCCCAAACAATTCAAAACCCACCATGTCTACACCAAAACGTGTACACAGTGTTCATAACAACATTACTCATAATGGCCAAATGTGAAAATGACCCAAACATCTGTTTGTAGAAGAATGGACACGCAAATGTCATGTACCCACATACTTGAATACTATTTGCCAACTGAAGCACATGAAATACTGATAATACTACAACATGGATGACTCTTGAAAACACTATGCTAAAGGAAAGACGCCAGGCCAAAAAAAAGGTCACATATTATATGATTCCATTCATAGGAACCATCCAGAATAGCAAATCCACAAAAAGTCACTTAGTGATTGCCGGAGGTTTTGAGGGTGGGGATGTGGAATGGGGAGTGATTTGTAATATATAAAAGTTTCTTTGGGGGATGATACAGATATTCAGGAATTAAATAATAGTGATGGTTTTACACATTTGAGAATCAATAAACTTTATATTTAAAAAAACAGCAAGCCTGTGTTTTAGATTCAGCTTAGATTAACATTCCAGCCCCTTCAACACGTAGTTTGTTTTTGTTGTTGTTGTTTTGTACCAAATCCCCAGAGAAATTTTAATCAAAGACCCCTGTTGCTAATTGACTCTCCTTTTGGCCCAGCCAAAATCACAGGTCGCGTTCTTTTCCAGAAAGCTGGGCTCTTCCTGGAGACACGAAGTCTTAGCACCCAGTTGCTGCTGGGTCCTAAAGCCAGGAGCCACGTACACAGTTGTTGCTGTTGTTTAGTCGCTAAGTTGTGTCCGACTCTTTTGCAACCCTGTGGATTATAGCCCACCAAACTCCTCTGTCCATGGGATTCTCCAGGCAAGAATACTGGAGTGGGGTGCCATTTCCTTCCCCAGGGGATCTTCCCAGGGAAAGAACCCGTGTCTCCTGCACTGCAGGCGGATTCTTCACCGCTGAGCCACCACGGAAGCCCATGCCATACACTGTGGAGGATGTTTAAATGCCTAATTTTACATCAAGCCAATTGCAATGGCTTGATTCATATTCGTTTGCTTTGGAGCTTTTCAAAGATTTCACTCCATTAAAAAGTCAATTTGAAACAAACATACTTACGTCAGTTAGATTTATTTCCTCCACAAGACATGGCACTCAAAATTTGTGAAAGAACTCTTCTTTCTGCAGTGGGGTAGGGCCACACTCATCATTGTTTGGAACCAGATTTTATTTATGGCGGTTCTGGTCATTTGCAAAGGATGCCAAGTGCCAATAAAACTTCACTTATGGGCACTGAAATGTAAATTTCATATCATTTCCATGTGCCACAAAATATTTTGACTCTAACCTTTTTTTTTTTTTTTTTTTTTACCATTAAAAAATGTAAAGGGACTTTACTGACGGTCCAGTGGTTAAGATTCCGGGCTCCCATTGCAGGGGTGACACAGATCCTTGGTTGGAGAACTAAGATCCCGCATCTCTCAATCCAGCCAAAAAGTAAACAATAAATCAAAAAAACTTTTTTAAGTAAAAATCATTCTTAGTTTGTGGGCTGTACAAAACCAGGCAGCCAACTGGACTGGACTTGGCCTTGGGCATGGGCCATGGTTTTCTGGCCTCTTCCCTGTGATGAAGGATGGAGTCCAGTGCATTCACAGCCTGTGTTCCCTGAGAGCCCCCAGCCCACACACCCTCTGCTCCAACTAGCCCAGTCTCTCTGCCCTTCTGGTCCCCACCCCCAGGACACACACACTTCCCTGCACAAGGTTCTTGCTCTTGAACTGCCCCACCCTCCCCATCTACCCCACCCTCACTCCTCCACCCCCATGGGAAGGTCCTGCTTGTCCCGCAGTGTCCAGTATGGGACAGCCTCAGGCTCCCTGCCCCAGGGTTTATCGTCCCAAGTTCTACCTGGAGTCAGCACCTGTCATCTTTGGCTCCAATGGCGTTATTTGTGTGTTTCCTTTTCTCTCTTCCCTGGTGGCTCAAATGGTAAAGAATCTGCCTGCAATGCAGGAGACACGGGTTCAATCCCTGGGTCAGGAAGATCCCCTGGAGGAGGGAATGGCAACCCACACCAGTATCCTTGCCCAGAGAATCCCATGGACAGAGGAGCCTAGTGGGCTACAGTCTATGAGGTCCCAAAGAGTTGGACACGACTGAGCTACTAACACTTTTCTCTCTCACACAGTATAAGACCCCTGAGGACAGAGATCAGGTCTGTCTTTGTGGAGCACCAAATAATTTGTTGAATTGACTCTGCTGCTGCTGCTGCTAAGTCGCTTGTGTCTGACCCTGTGCAACCCCATAGACAGCAGCCCACCAGGCTCCCCCGTCCCTGGGATCCTCCAGGCAAGAACACTGGAGTGGGTTGCCATTTCCTTCTCCAATGCATGAAAGTGAAAAGTAAAAGTGAAGTCGCTCTGTCGTGTCCGACTCCTAGTGAGGAGCATGGACTTGCAGCCTACCAGGCTCCTCTGTCCATGGGATTTGCCAAGGAAGAGTACTGGAGTGGGTTGCCATTGCCTTCTCCTGAATTGACTCTAGCTCTTACTAGATCAAAATCTGACCATTCTCTGAAATAATTTCGCGTATTACTTTCTAGTAACATAGGGCCTTGTGAGAGATTTGTGATTTCACAGTTGGGGTGATTTACCCTAGGAGTCCCCTGGATCACGATTGTCCAATGGAGACATAATGTGAGATGTATGTAAATTTAAAATTTTCTAGTAGCCATGGTCTCAAAATTAAAAACAGGTGAAATTAATTTAAATAATATTTTTTATTTAACCTAGTATCTCCAAAATATTATTTTTTCAAACCACAGCATCTATAGGAAACCATTTTTATTGAGATAGTTCTTGGGGGGGCTAAGCCTCTGAAAGTGTGTAATTTACACCCAGCACGCATCTCAGTTCAGGTGGGCCACATTTCAAGAACTCGCTAGGAACGTGTGGCCACCATGGACATATTGGACAGTGGGGGTAAAAGTGTCAAATGAGGTCAGGCACAACCTTTAGATCATTCCTACTCCTTTTATATATTGACTGGCTGAGCGAGCTTCTCTAATTTTGGTGTGAGGGCTTGGTTGCCCCACAGCAGGTGGGATCTTAGTTCTCTGACCAGGGATTTAATACACGTCCTCTGCATTAGAAGCCAGAATCTTAACCACTGGATCACCAGGAAAGTCCCCATCCCAACTCTTTTTAAAAGACAACCACTTAAAATGATAATAATAATGATAAAAAGTGACCAGTTTTGAGCTCTTGACCGTCTTCAGTCCCTCGTACTCTCAGTTTGAGGTCACTCACAAGATCTGAGGAGCGCAGTTCCCCCCACCTCAAATGTTTGCCATTTTCTAAAGTGATCATGGTGGAACTTTGTGAACAGGTGTCCACGCCTGGCTGCTGGGCAGTTGGATCCCAGAGTTCCCGAGGGACCATCTGGGGACCTTGAGATCCTTGTGGGCAGTTCCTGGAAGCCTGTTTGCTTCTCCTTTTCCATTACGGAACCGAAGTCATATCTTTGCACTGTAGGAAAAAATCCAACTCGTATTACAAAATAAAGAGGAGAAGGAGAGCCTCTGGCTTCCTCCTCTTCTCTCCTCCTGCCCTTCCCACCAATGATAAAGTTCAGTGTGGTTGCTTTCCAATTTTGTATGCAGATAAAACATCCTCACTGATACTTTCTTATTCTTTCATCGAAATGTAACTGATAAAAATTCACCCCTATGTAAAGTGTACAATTTCATGGCTTTTAGTATCCTCACAGGATTATGCAGGCATCACTGCTATTTCTAGAACATTCCATCACCCAGAAAAGAAACCCCGTGACCCTCCCCCAGCCCCTGGCAGCCATTACTCCACTCTGACTCAGTGGACTTGCCTGTTCTGCATGTTTCCTGTCGATGGAGTCACTCACTCTGGCCTGCTGTGGCTGGCTTCTCTCACGGTCATGTTTTCAAGGTTCATCGTGCTGTGGCGTGTGTCAGTGCTTCCTTCCTTTTTCACAGGCATATTATGCTCACTTTTCTGCACGTGCTCTTTTCATCTGATATTTAGTCTGTGTCTTTCCTCATCAGTGTGTGTCTGCTGCATCTTTGTTGACTGCCTGAGATTGCTCTGTACAGATGTGTCCTGAGGCATTTACTTAGCTCCTTATTAGGGGCATTTCATTCGTACTTTTTCACTTTCACCAGCAATGTTGCAGTGAATGTCCTCATCCAAATATATTTAAGCATTTGGTGAGATGTTTGCTGATTCCCAGAAGGGGAATCGCTGGGTGGAAGGGAACTTCCTTTCTTTTGCATTAGCTTGTTCTCATGTTCTTACTCCAGTCTTGCAGCAGTGGCCACTTTCAACCGTGTCCTTGCCTGAAACTACGCCCTCTTCTCCCACCCCACCCCCAGCACCATCACACTCCTTCACAATCTGCTTGTCCTTTACCCTTAACTTCCAGTCTCATTCATAGCATAGCAGGTCACAGAACTTTGGACAATCGGGTGAACTTATGTGTCCCTGCCTGACCACCAGGAAAATGCACAATGACCACCCCCCTTGGATCTGCTGGGGATTTCAAAGATTCTGGGGCTCCTTGTCCCCTCTCCCTGGACCAGCCCATTTCGCAGCCCACGTGCGGCTGACTCAACCCTGTCCATCACCACCAGCTGCGCCGCCTGTGCCTCTGGGGGAGGCCCAGCCATTCGGCAGGTTTGTGCCGACACAAGTTCACGCTTGTTGCCTTGACTCTGAGCCGAGGCTTGCGTGGCAGCAGCGCTTCCCCACTCCCATCCCTTCCAATTCCCTGTTGGTACGTGATTTCCAGCTGTTGCCTCAAATCCCCATCCCCAGCTTTGGTGAAACCAGATGACAGGTCCCTCGGGGTCATTGTCCTCCAGTGCCGGGTGGGGGCCCACTCCTGCTGGGGTGTCTCCTCCCAAGTGGGGACCCCGTTTCTCGTGCAGCCTCTAGATGCTGCTCTCCAACCTGTCTCTCCATGTCATCTGACTTCTCATAGAGTGTACACTGTGACTCTATGCAAATGACATAAAACCAGGATCCAGACCAAGTGGAATAAAGTTATCCACCCCTAATCAAAGCTGTCCCCCCACTTTAAATGTAACAGATCATATGTTTCTTTTTAACATCCTTGAAGACTTCTGAGACACCTAATTTGATTTTCCTTTATTAGTGTTTCATGAATATGAAATCTTCTAGAAACTTTTCCTTTATCCTCCAGTGGTGAGGTTCACTTGGAAGGAGGGGCACAGGCAGGAAGTCTTCATTTCTCTCAACTCTCAAACTAGGACATATTCTCCTTTCAAAGTCCTGATGGTGGGAAGCCCGCCCCTAGCTATCCCCTCCTCCCTCCTTTCCCGAAATTGGTTATGTTTACGGGACACATCTGACCAAACATTGTGGCATTTTAAAAGCAGGCTTTCTTACACCTTCCCCCACGTCACTGAGGTTTTCAAACAGAAGGTCTCTTAGGAATAGTGTGTGAGAAGGATTTTTGTCCCTTAACCAAGTTTACTTCTGAAAATGGTACAAAGAATTCCAACTGAGTCAGCTCTCAGACCTAACTTCCTTATGGTTGGGAGCGGTGCTGTATTTCACTTCTTTCCAGGTAAAGAGCAAAGGGACAGGGACTTCCCTGGGAGTCCAGTGGTTAAGATTCCACACTTCCAATGCACAGGGCCCGGGTTCAATCCCTGGTCAGTGAACTAAGATCCTGCATGTGGAGCAGCCAAAACACTAAAAATATAAGAGAATATGGGAACAAATTTGTTTATAGAACATCTTTTTTTGTTACTTGTCTGGCATCTGCCCATACCTGCCGGGTCATTTTCTTTTAATTGAGATAAAATTCACATAACATAAAATTCACCATGTTAAGGTACAAAGCAGTGATTTTTAGGATATTTACAATGTTCTGTATCCTTCATCACTATCTAATTCTGGAAGTGTTTCATCGCCCCCAAAACAACCCCTGTGCCTGTTATGAGCCCCTCCGCATTCCCCCTCCCCCAACCCCTGGTAAGTGCTAACCTACCTCCTGTCTCCGTGGATTGGCCTATTCTGGATGTTTCCTATAGTGGCATCCTATAATCAGAGGCCCTTTGCGACTGACTTCTTCCACTGAGCATCGTGTGCCGAAGTTCATGGACATTGTAGCAAGTGTCAGTGCTTCCTTCCCTTTTATGGCTGAATTATATTCCATTGTATGCATGGACCACAATTTGTTTATCCATTCATCCGGTGATGGACATTTGGATTATTTCTACCTTGGGGTTATTCCAAGTGATGCTGCTCTGAATGTTTGTGGAGAAGTTTTTGCGTAAACGTCGATTTCCATCTCTCCTGGGTGACTACCTAGGAGTGGAGTTGCTGGGTCATATGGTGACCAACTTCTAAAGGAGGTGCCAAATGTTTTCCACAGCAGCCACGCCATTTTCCATCCCCGCCAGCAGCGTAGGAGGGCTCCAATTTCTCCTCGTCCTCGCCAACACGGTCTTCTTTTCCCTTGTTTTTATTATAGCCAACCTAGTAGGTGTGAAGCAGTATCTTGTGGTTTTTAATTTCATTTTCCAAATGACTTGATGATTTCCAAATGTTTGAGCAAAATCTTTTCATTGCCCATTTGTATACCTCCTTTGGAGAAATGTCACCTCAAAAGTGTGAGCTTCTACAATTTTCTTGCATCCACAAATTCTTTTCCTTTGTGAAATGCCCAAAACCCTGAATCATAAAGATGGGGGAGATGTGCATCAGAGCTATGTGGAGGGGGTGGTGGAGGGGAGTGAGGGTCAGAAGCCACAGGGCAAGAGCGCTGTCCTGTCTCTCCCTTGTGGCCCAGCTCCTGCTCTGGCTTGTGGGCACGTCCTTTTCAGAGACTTCCTGACGTCCTGCATCCTCCTGCTTGACGATGGAAACTGGACGGGGATGTGGGCAATCACCCTCAGAGTGTCCTTGGTCTCTGGATGCTCAGATTTCCAACACGCAATTTGTCATGACATGGCCTGTTGGACACCTGTCCGTTTATCTACCCTCAATTGTTTTAGGCTCTCTCTTAGAGATAAGAATGATTATTATTATTATTTTATATTTTAAAGCGGTAGGAGAAAACAAAATGAACAATAGTTTAGAAACACATGAAATTCCATGAAATTGACATTTCAGGGGCCATAAGTGAGGTTATATTGGTACATGGCCACACTCATGCATGTACATATCAACTGTGGCAGCTTCCGCCCTACATCGGAGGGGCTGAGTAGTCTCCGAAATGAGCATCTAACCCTAAAACATTCACTGTGGAGCCTTTTACAGGAAAAGTTGGCCAAGGGCTGGTCGCCCAGTTCTTCTGGTTATATTTGACCTGCATTGGGTACAGCATCGTGCGTGTATGAACATGATGCTGGCTTGGAGGTGTGTAAACACTTAGACGTGCCGGCACTGTTTAACATTATTTTTCACTTCCTTTAAGACAAAGGGGATAATATTTACTGTATTATCTTCTCCCGGTTGCTGTAATTAGTCTTGGTCCGGCCACACCCATCCTGTAGGCCTCATTCCCTTTCTTCCTATGTCCGTGAGGCTGGGCCTTCCCCTGTCCCCAGCACCCTGGCCATTCTCTCTGAGCAGCCTCCCCATCTTTCAGGCCCGGTGAGCCGGGCTGAGTTTAGACCAACACGTGGAGTGGGCAGGTCCTCTGCCATCAGGAAGCTCCAGTTCTTCTTCCTTCAGATCTCCTGCTTACCAACACTCGGCCCTGATAGCAGTCCCCCGAGGACAGGTCCCTCTTGGAGGTTCACACCTGCTGTGGAATTTGGTGCCCGAATCATGGTGCCCAAGAGTAATTTCTGAAATGTATCATGGCTCATGTGGGAAATCCAGCATCTAGAACCATTGTGTTCATGTTGGAACAGATGCCTAAGAAGTCAAAATGTGGGGACTTCCCTGGAGGTCCATTGGTTGAGACTTCATCTTCCAATGCAGAAGGTAGTGTTTGCTCCCTGGCCAGAGATCTAAGATCCTGTCTGCCGTTTGGGGTGGCCAACAAAAGGAAAGAAAGACAAGAAATAGACAAATATCTGAATAAACATTTTTCCAAAGCCGATATTTAAAGGGCTAATAAGCACATGGAAAGATGCTTAATATTACTCATCATTAAGAAATATATGAATCAAAACCACAATGAGATACCACTTCACACCATTAGGATGACTAGTACTGAAAAAAAAAACAAAAAAAAAAAAACAGAAAATAACAAGTGTTAGCAATAGGATAGAGGAGTTGGAAACCTTGTACATAAGCAGCAGAATGAAAAATGGTGCCGCTGCTGTGGAAAGCAGTATGGCGGGTCCTAAACAAATTAAACCTGGAAATTACCCTGCTGGTCCTGCAGTTCCTCTTTTGGATAAATACCTAGAGACTTGGACAAATACTTGTACACCTGTGTTCACAGCAACACTAGTCACAGTAGCCCAAAGATGGAAGTAACCCAAGAGGCCAATGAAAGATGAATGGATAAACAAAATATAGTCCATCTGTACAATGGACTATTCTTCAGACCTAAAACAGAAGGAGGTTCTGACACCTGCTTCAACATGAATGAACCTTGAGGACATGATGCTCAGGGAGAGAAGCCAGTCACAGAAGGACAAACACTGTCTGATTCCATTCACAGGAGGTCCCTGGAGGAGTCAGATCCACAGAGACAGGAAGTAGATGGTGGGACCAGGGATTGGGAAAGGGGAGAGGAATGAGTGTTTCATGGGGACAGAGTTTCAGTTTGGGAAGTTGAGAAAGTTCTGGAGATGGATGTTGGGGATAGTTTCACAACAGTGTGAACGTGCTTAATGCCAAGGGGCTGTGCACTTAAAATATGGTTAAACTGGTAAATTGTGTTATATATATTTACCACAATTTAAAAAATAATAGTACATCTTTTAGTCCACTTGCGTTTTCCAGTGTTGCACTAGAGGCGGCATATTCTTTCATAGTTCAGATCTTGTTAAGTCCCGCCTCTCCTGCCAAACCTTGCGATCACAGCTTTAGTAGGGGCCCTGAGAACTTATCTTGTAAGCAGTCATTTGCTAGTTGAGTGATGTGTCATTAACTCATTTCGCTTCCACACCCTCACTTGCGAAGTTTATCCTCTTGGGTTGACGGGCCTTCCTAGATGGAAAAGCAGGGCAGGAGGGGAGACTGAAGGCCAGTCTGGCCACTCACAGGTGTTCCTGCACCAACCACCAGGCCTTCTGGGCTATTTTGGGCAGGCGCCCTGTGCTTGGGAACCTGGGCGCAAGAAGGAATATCACAAAGGAAAAAAACTAAAATCGATGTGTTCAGAGTCATTTGAATCCCCGTATGATAGCAGATATTTTTATGCCAGGGCTTCCCTGGGAGCTCAGGCATAAGGAATCTGCTTGGCAAGCAGGAGATTTGCGTTTGATCCCTGAGTCTGGGAGATCCCTAGGAGAAGGAAATGGCAACCCATTCCAGTATTCTTTCCTGGGAAATCCCATGGATAGAGGGGCCTGGTGGGCTACAGCCTCTGAGGTCACAAAAGAGTTGGACACAACTGAGCGACTAACACAAAATCATTTTATGTGAATATGAAGATGAGTAAAAATTTAAAAAATTTTTTAATTAAGCGTTTAAAATTTTGTTATGTTGTTTAAGACATGAATCTTAAATGACCATCAGAAACAGCGCAGCATGCCACATGCAGGGGCCCAGTCTGGCATGCCACCTGTTTTTCAACAGGTCCCACAAGCTGAGAATAGTTTCTTCATGTTCCAGTGGTTCAAAAAAGGAAATCAAAAGAATAATATTTGTGACACATGAAACCATATGAAAAGCAAATTTCAATGTTCATAAATTAAGTTTTATTACAAGAGAGTCAGGAGTAGGGTGAGGCCAGTAAGACAGTCACCTTGGACACAAAATGTAAGGAGAGGCCAAAGAAAACCAAGGATCAACACAAATTGTATCCTTTTTAAAAAATTTTATTTATTTTTTAATTGAAGGATAATTGCTTTATAGAATTTTGCTGTTTTCTGTCAACCTCAACACGAAACACCCATAGGTATACATATATCCCTTCCCTTTTGAACCTCCCTTGCATCTCCCTCCCCATCCCACCTCTCTAGAGTAGTTAATACAGAGCCCCTGTTTGAGTTTCCTGAGCTGTACAGCAAATTCCCCTTGGTTATCTATTTTACATATGGTAATGTAAGTTTCTATGTTACTTTTTCCATACATCTCACACAAATTTCATCTTGATGCAGTATTGGAAAAAAAGCAAAACCAGGGACTTCCCTGGTAGTCCAGTGGTTAAGAACCTGCCTTGCAATGCTGGGGACACTGGTTCAATCCCTGGTTGGAGAACTAAGATCCCACAAGCCACGGAGCAACTAAGCCTGCGCACCGCCAACTCTGGAGGCCTTGCACCACAATGAAGATCCTTCGGCCATAACTAAGGCCCAATGCAACCAAATAAATACGTATTTTAAAAATCAAAATCAATGCCAGAAAAATCCATGATGAGCACTATATCAAAGTCTTAAAAACAGGATCAGTGTCTCCAGTTTTTCTCATCTACCTCAGGTTCATTCCTTGTGGAAGGTCCTGGGCAGTTTTCTAGAGATAGTCACTGAGTGGAGTAGCCTCAACAGAGAATTTGGGGCCCATGAAAGCAAAACCACTTATGCTCTGGCCCTTTATAGAAAGTTTGCCAACACTTGATTGAAATCAATTTATTCTGTTGATCCCAAACAGCAAATAGCTATTAATATAACCAAAATACAGATTCAACACTTTTTCCATTGCCTCTGTCTTGGGTGCTCGTATTTCATTTTTGGATAATGGTATTTATAAGTCAATAGGGACAGTTAATACTGAGCTCATCAGCAAGTCAATGGTTGTGGGCTGTGATAATCTACCTGCATGAAAATAATAGAGGCCACCACTTTATTTTTTTTTATATTTATTTATTTGGCCATGTTGGGTATTAGCTGCAGCATGCAGACTCTAGTTCCCTAACCAGAGATTGAACCCAGGCCCCCTGCGTTGGGATCAAGGAGTCTTAGCCACTGGATCACCAGGGAAGTCCCCATCATTTACTGTCATGTTGACAAAATACTTAATGAGTTAACCCTTCATTCACTGGGGTGACTGTACCTTGGCTTCTTTACAAAATGGTATTGTTCCTGTCCATCTTCCATATCTAGGTCTTCAGAAGCTCAATTAGGAACTTATGAAGCATTAATGATCAGTAAAATTTGAAATAGTAAATGCCACACAAGCTTCCTCCTCCCTGATTCTCCTGCTTTCACTCTTTATCCCAATGGTCTGAAAAGAGGGCTCTTCTAAGAACATGAAAAGTTGAAAGTAAAAGTCTCTCAGTCATGTCTGACTGAATTCTCTAGGCAGAATACTGGAGCGGGCAGCCTTTCCCTTTTCCAGGGGATCTTCCGAACCCAGGGATCAAACCCAGGTCTCCTGCATTGCAGGATTCTTTACCAGCTGAGCTGCAAGGGAAGCCTCTAAGAATATAAGTGAGATGATAGTGTACCACGCTCCCCCTCCCAGGGCTTCCCTCACAAGCTAGAATAGAATCCCGACTTCTGGCTGTGCCCATGGAGTCTCTGCTGGCATCTCTAACGCCCCTGCCTTCCTCTACTGAAAGGCCTTTGCACCCGTGACTCCCGGTGCTGGGAGTGCTCACTCCCACCTCCCTCCGGGTCTGGCCTACTCTCAGGTCAGTGCCACCCTCCGTGGCACCCCTAACTGGCCTGTCAAGGCCCCCTTCTCCCCCAGGACTCCTGACTCTGTCCCCCATCAGATCTCTGGAATCACCTTGTGTTTCTGGTGACTGTTTCTTGTCTGACTCCCCTGCCCAAGCATGTTGGTGCCCCAAGCTGGGCTGTCATCCCCTGTGAATCCTCAGAGCCTAGAGCAGTGCTTGCACTTAGCAAATTCACACTGTTCCTTTGGTTCATCAGTAGTGGACAGTCACATACACACACTCCCAGACTCTTGTAACCACCACCCACCCGGAGGGCAGAGAGCAGGTCCAACACCCCAGTACGTTCTCTTGAGCTGCCCATCTACAGTCAGACCCTCAACCACCCACCCCCCAACCATCCCCTGGCCACCCTGCTCTGTCCCCACCCTATGGTTTCACCTTCTCCACTACCTCATGTAAGTGGAGGTGCACAACATGTACCTTTACCTTTTTTTTTTTTTTTTCAAAAATTGCCATTTTAACCACTTAAAAGATAATTTTATTTATTTCTGGCTGTACTAGGTCTTCAGTGCTGTGCAGGCTTTTCTCTAGTTGTGGTTAAAGGGGGCTACTCTCTAGTTGGGGTGCACAGGCTTCTCATTACAGGGGCTTCTCTGGTTGCAGAACATAGGCTCTAGGGTACTCGGGCTCAGTAGTTGCGGCTCCTGGGCTCACAGGCTCAAAAGTTGTGATGCATGGGCTTAGTTGCTCCGAGGCATGTGGGATCTTCCCAGATCAGGGATGGAACTGGTGTCCCCTGCGTTGGCAGGCAGACTACTCACCACTGAGTCACCAGGGAAGCCCGTTGCCTTCAAGTGCTTACAAATGTATCACAATTTTTTAAATTATACATAAGTAATACAAACGGGGCTTCCCCGATAGCTCAGCTAGTAAAGAATCCCCCCCAATGCTGGTGACCTGGGTTCGATCCCTGGGTTGGGAAGATCTCCTGGAGAAAGGGAAGGTTACCTACTCCAGTATTCTGGCCTGGAGAATTCCAAAGGGTCGCAAAGAGTCGGACAAGACTGAGTGACTTTCACTTTCAAGTAATACAAACAACCCTACATACAATTTTTTAAAAACCTATAAAGGGCTATCATCTGTAGAAGTCATTAATAAATGTAAGTTTGTCTCTCATCCTCCTGACTCGCTCGCCTCCTATGACAAACATTGTTAATAGTACGTGTGTCCTTCTCGACCTTCTAAATAGATTTACCTATTTTATAGCATATATCTCTTATGTGTGCTCAGTCAGGTCCAACCTTTTTGCAACCCCAAGGACTGTAGCCTGCCAGGCTCCTCTGTCCAGGGAATTTTCCAGGCAAGAACACCAGAGTGGGTTGCCGTTTCCTCCTCCAGGGGATCTTCCCCACCCAGGGGGGCGGGGGGAAGAGAGTCTCTTTCATCTCCTGCATTGGCAGGTAGATTCTTTACCACTGCACCACCTGGGAAACCCTTATAGCATATATATCTGCATTATATATATGTGTGTGGCTGCACCAGGTCTTATGTTGAGGCTTGTGGGATCTTTAGTAGTTGCAGTAAGTGGAATCTTGTTTCCTGACCAGGGTTGGAACCCAGGCCCCCTACATTGGGAGCTTGGAGTCTTAGCCCCTGGGCCACCAGGGAAGTCCTGATAGCTAATTTTTTTAACATAGATTCTTTCTCAAATATTTGAAAATCTTCTGCCAAGGCACCATAGATCTTGGAGATCTTTCTTGGAGAAAGTACCTCATTCTTTTCAATGACATCCTGGTATTACAGCAAGGATGTACCATAATTTATTGGATGATTTCCCTAAATGATGGACATTTGAGTTAGTTGCAATGTTTTGTGACTTCAAATAATGCCACCCAGAATGTTGCCCATATGTCCTTTTTTTAAAAAAACAACTTTATTGAGATAAATTTCACATACCATCAGTTTGGCCCATTTAGAGTGTGCAGTTCAGTGAGTTTTGTATATCCAGGGAATGGACCCATAACCACTAACTCCAGAATGTTCCATCATGCCAAAAAGAAACCCCAATAACAGTCACTCCCCAACTCTCCTTCTCCCTAGCCCCTGACAGCCACTCACCCACTCTCTGTTTCTGTGGATTGCCTATTCTGGACACTTCTCATCAACGCAATCGCACACTATCCAGCCTTTCATGTCTGGCTTCTCTTGGTGAGCATCGTGCTTTCGAGGTCCATCGTGTTGTAGTGTCAGTGCCTCTCACCTCTTCGTGGCTGAGTAATATTCCAGCCATGGATGGAACCCGCTTTGTTGAATTGGCTGACGGACAACTGAGGCTATGAGGAGCCATGCTGTTGTGCACATTGGTGAACAGCGTCTGTGTGTCTGGGCACCTTTCAGGACCCATGTACTTCTGTAGGACAATTTCTGAGAGGTGGGAAGAGACACCACTCTGGCTAGCTCTTCCCTCTCTGGTGGTGCAGGCTCACACATATCCTTGGTCTCAAGAGATGCTCGGAGGTCGTTTTCTACAGAGGCAAAGCCTGCTCCCGGGTGAGAACCACCCCTCCTCTCCACCACCCAGGCTGCCTGATTCTGCTTCGCTCCTGGGACACGCGCATGAGGATACTACCTGTCTTTGAATCAGCTCTAAACTTGTTTCATTGCAAACCCTAGGAACTTGTGGCAAAGAAGGAAAAGCACAAAGGATCTCCTTATCGGGTATTAAACTCCCCCAAAAGGATGATGTACTGCTCTGAGGTCTCAGGCAAGGACAAGGTTCTGAGAAAGGAAAGGGGACCGTGATCCAGTGTCATCTTCATAACAGCAGTGCGGCAGGGTTTACTTGGAAGGAAAACTGCCACGTTTGGCACGATGCTGGGAGAGAAACAAATACAAAGTCTTGGGCCAAAATGACGAACCCCACAAGTATGCCCTGGAATGAGTTACAGCACAGAGCACGAGGCGCTCCCTGAAGGGCTGATCTGGCGCATCTGTTTTGAAATTCCAAACACCAAAGTGCATAACTGCTTTGGGGATTGCAGGTATTTATAGGTGAACATCAGCCGCTGATCTTGGTTGCCTTTGAATGGAGTGAGTTAGACGCTAATTAACACCTACTGAACATCTACTGTGTGCTGGGCCATCTTTGTAGGCTTCATTTTATAGAATGAAGCAACCAGCCGAGGCAGACAGAATTTGTTTTCTCTGTTTACAGAGAAAGAAATGGAAACTCAGCAGCGTTTAAGTCACTGGATGAAGGTCGTCGCCCAGCCAGCAAATGGAGAGTCCAGGATTCAGATCCGAGTACCTGCTCTCAGCCATCGCATTGTATTCCGGGGGTGGGATACTTTGCTGGTGCTGTGTGTCAGGTGGAGGGGGCGGTTCACACGTCCAGGACAATTTCTCCCTCGTCTACTGTGGGTACGATCAGGACTCCACCGGCTCCACCTCTGACCCTAATGGACAGATGCTCTATTTTATTCATTTAGCAGGAATTGTACCAAACTTACAAAGCAACTTTTTGCATTATAGTTGGATTGGGTGCTTAATTTAAAATAGATATACTTTGTACCTTTTATAACGTGTAAGCCAGATAAACTGTTAATGCTTTAGAACTCTCTTGGCTGTACGAATGATGACAATTTCTGTGTTATCCCTGATAAAGACCCCGCCCGTTCCACATCTGTCCCCTTGGTCACTTCGCACTGGGCTATCCCTCACTCATCTTCTATCTTCCTGAGTGTTGACCTTGACCGGGGCACTGCACAGAGCCCCTGCCACACGGGGAAGGCCTGTCTAGAGGTTGTTAGGTGGTCCTTGTGTGCTTGTCCGTGGTCATTCGCATGTAGGGATGAAGCACACTTGCTGTTTGCTAGAGAATCAGAAAGCTGGTGGATTTCTCTCGGTGTCCCACATCCTCAGGGATGCTTTCTGAATCAGCAGGACTGAGCAGTAGGCCAGGGAGATGCTGAGGTCCCCAAAGAGCAGCGTTCAGTCCAAATTACTGAGCTCAGCCATCCGCAGTTAATCTAACCTTCAGCACCACATTTGTGTCCTGAAAAAGAGGATTTCACTTACACAGAAGTTGTGTCTTCGTGATTCCAGCCCACGGTGAGCATTAGAGGGCTTTTTTTTTTTTTCCAGTTCAACATTACTTTTTTCCTTATTCAAATCATTTCCAGTTCCACGTGGACAGAAATCTTTCAAATATTTATCTTAAAAAACTATATATGCCGAAGTAGTGGTAAATGTTTTTCAAATGTCATAGTGGTCAAGACAGGGACTTCTAGAAGCAAGAGGAGCTGGGACCAATGTTGGGACGTGGGAAGCTTCGAGAGGCAGCTTTTTTCCCAAGGCAGCGTTTTGAGTGAGAGAAAAGAGGGAAGGAAGATGGGGAGGCTTGTCTGCCATTACTTGAGTTAAGTTTCCTCATCTGTTTCTCTTTCCACCTTTCAAGCAGAGCTGCTGCTGCTGCTGCTAAGTCGCTTCAGTCGTGTCTGACTCTGTGCGACCCCATAGACGGCAGCCCACCAGGCTTCCCCATCCCTGGGATTCTCCAGGCAAGAACACTGGAGTGGGTTGCCATTTCCTTCTCCAATGCATGAAAGTGAAAAGTGAAAGTGAAGTCGCTCAGTCGTGTCCAACTCTAGCGACCCCATGGACTGCAGCCGACCAGGCTCCTCCATCCATGGGATTTTCCAGGCAAGAGTACTGGAGTGGGGTGCCATTGAGCTAGAACATTTTATTTCATTTCTTCCCCCAGTTATCTTTCACTCTGCTTCGGAAGCTGACTTAATATGGGGCTGGGTATGGAGACACCAGAAACAGAACCAGACAGAGCTGGGCATTTGTCAGGGCCCTGAGGGCTATTGCTGGTTTCCCGCTCCTGGTCCTTCCCTACCCGGCACCCGTAGAAACTGTTTGCTGAGAAAAAAGAAGACTCATCTCAAATCTTGATGTATAGTAACAGGAATGTCCTTGAAAACAGTTTCAGGGTCTTCTGGTGGATTTTTCAATTTTGAAACTAACATTCTCCTCCCCCGAACTTTGGATGAAAATGCCTTTCTAAAATGGAATCAGTTTGAGTGTATCTTCTTGGCATGAATTAGGCTTTTTGTTGTTTAGTTGCTAAGTCGTGTCCACTCTTTGCCACCCCACGGACTGTAGCCCCCCACACTCCTCTGTCCATGGGATTTCCCAGGCAAGAATACTGGAGTGGGTTGCCATTTTCTTATCAAGGGGATCTTCCTGACCCAGAGATTGAACCCACATCTCATGCATTGCAGGCTGATTCTTTATTGTTGAGCCACCAGGGAAGCCCTTAATTAGTCTTACTAAGGCTAAAAATGTAAAATACTTCCATGATTTCTCTCCTTGGGTTTAATTAGAATGATGGATTTAACAACAATGACCACAGAACCTTGTTTTGCTCCGTCTTGTCAGAGCATCCTGAGGTTTGGCTCAGGGTTGAAACTTGCATGGGACCATGAACAGAAGGTCCTTTTGTCCCTGTAAGTGTGGATGGGGGTTTGTGATAGGGAGAGAGGAGCGGATGGAGGATATCCATATTCCTAATTTTGCCTTTGTCGCTTTATTTTCATTTCTTGAGACATCCCTGGGTGCTGTGGAAGGGATCTCAGACTAGATTTTTGGTCCTAGGCCAGTCGAGATAAAGCTGTAGCCCAGAGACCTGAGACTACTTCCAAGCCATGGAGGGTCCTCCCCTCCCTAAGACAGGCGGGACTCTGGGAGCTGGCCCGCATCCACACATTACCCAGAGCCACAGAGCTCTGCTCTTGAAATCCTCACAGCAAGATTCCTGGCCTCGCTTGCTTATCTTGCATTAAATTTCTCAGTAATCTCACATAGTTCAAGCATGACTTAGCAAGATATATGCTTTTATTTTTCTGTGCGACCCTAGAGCTTCCTATTTAAGGTTGTGGGTTTGAATGTTGACTTAGCAAGAAAAATCGATGTCTAGAAATGAATTTCTGGTACTACTTGGACATGGAAAGATCAGACATGTTGGTGGATTTCCAAAGAGGTGTCTAGTCACCATAAAGACCAATAAAAAGGGCAGATCGTGTGTCAACATGGAGGACAGGGCTTCTATTAGACTGTTAAGGGGGACTCATGGGGTTAGGGGACAGCTCTTGGCCTGACTTGGCCCATTCAACCTGCTGTTTCAGAGAATACCACAGACTGGGTGGCTTATAAACAACAGAAATTCATTGCTCACAGTTCTGGAAGCTGGAAGTCTGAGTTCAGGGTGCCAGAGTGATCAATGAGGGCCTTCTCTGAGTCACAACCTTCTCGCTGTGTCCTTACATGGCATAGAAGGGGTGAGCTGGATCACTGGGGTCTCCTTTATAAGGGCACTAATCCCATTCACGAGAGGGCTCCACCCTCATGACCTAAGCACCTCCCCCAGGCCGTGCCTCCTTCCAAAGTCACATGGAGCGGTGGGGTTAGAGAGGCAGTCTGAGGGCTCCTTCCCAGCTGCAGTCAGCCTCAAGCCTGGGGGCTACTGGAGGCTCTGCTGTGAGTCTAGAGACCTGATGAGTGGTTGTATGTGATGCCCGGCTCCCCCCAACCCCAAGTAGACTCCTGAGGGCCCTGGAATCATAACAAGTGGGTCCCGTGGCTGAAGAATGGGATTGGAGACTGGGAGCTCCCAGGAGGGACTTTTGGGTTTTGGGTAACCCATCTATGACACCTGCTTCTGAGCCAAGGCTCTGCCTTCCATCCTGGGCTGGTGGACAGACATCCATGCACCTATCTCTGGCCAGCCCCTCCTCTTTCCTGCAGGACTTTTGTTCCTGTCCTATCTGTACATGGACAAGCTGCCAGCAATTCTCACCTCCCTCCCAAGTCAGTCCCTCTTGTTTGATCCTGCCCATCATGACACACACCTGCTGTTGCTTACAGAAACCCTCTCTCAGCTGCCACACCGTCCCTCTCTTCCTCTTTCTAGTAGAGAGTCCTGACAAATCTTGTCTGTTCCTGGGTCTCTGGTTCCATAACTGTTGGTCTCTCCTTAACCTGGCCCAATCTCTGTTCCTTTTGGCCTCACCACTCCCCTGAAACTGCTCTGTCAGAGTCACAGTGACCTCTGCCTCACTGAGTCCAGTGGTCATTTCCCAGGCCCCAATTCCCTTGGTGCTCAGGATACCACTTGCTCGTACTTCTATGTCCTCCTCTTTTCAGGCTCTTTTGCTGGAGTCCCTCTCTTTCAGGATCTCTAAATGATGGAGAGCCTGGCTCTGGGTCTCTTCTCTGTTCTCCCCTTATGAGCTCAGCCAGTCTCGTGGCTTAAAATAGATCATCTATACACTGCTGGCCCCAGCCCATGTCATCTGTCCACGATGACTCCAGCTTACTCTTGCCTCGCAAACCTTTACTTATCTATCCACCTGAATATCTCAGTATTCCAACTCAGATGTCTGAGCCTCTCACCTCTCACACCTTTAAAAATCAACTCCTGGCTGCACCCCAGGCTTGCTTCTGTTTCAGTTTTCCTATTCTCATCCTTTTAATTGCAAAAAAATCTTTAAGACACTCTTGACTTCTTTCTCCCACACTCTGCATCCGGCCTGTAAGCAAATCCTGCTGACTCCACCTGCTGTGTTTATCCAGAGTCTGACTGGCACCCCTCTGCTGCTGTCACCCAGCCTGGGCCACATGATCGTCTCTCACCTGCATGACCACATTCACCTATTAACTGCAGTCTCTGCCTCTACCCTTTTTCTTCTTCACCCACTCTCAACCCTGTAACTAGAGGAACCTGGTTAAAACACAAGTCAAATCAGGTCATTCCTGGGCTGAAACTCTTTGGTCGCTTGGATTTCACCCAAAGTGAAAACCAGAGCCCATGTGATGGTCTGTGTGGCTCTTTCCTGCTCATCTGGTTCCCTCAGCACTAGTCACTGGGCAAGTATGATCCCACCTCAGGACCTTTGCACTGGCTGTTCCCTTCAAAGGAATGCTCTTCCCAAAAATACCTGAATGGCTCTGCCCCTCCCGTTCCTCATCTCTGTAATCAGTCTTTTCAGGAAGGCATATGAGAGCCCTTTAAAAGCTGCAACCCCTTCTCCCCCCACCCCACAGCCGCAACTCTGCCCCATTTGCCCCTTGGAATCTGTCACTACCTGACATAGTATATATTTATCTTGCTCATTTTGTTTACAGTCTCTCTCCCCTGTCCCCCCATTGCCTACTAGAACATAAACTCCACGAGGGAAGGGAATTTGGTCTGCTTTGATTCCTGGGCGATGCCTGCCCAGGCTGAGCAGTCAGTAAATGGATTTTGGTTCAAATCAATGAATAATGCAACTAGGATGCCCGTGTCCATCCTCTTTCTGGAGAGGGGGTTTGGGGTCCTCACACCTGCATGGCAGAGCTTCCCTCCAGATGGGGAGTCCAGGCAGACTGGGCACTGTCCCCTGGCAACCCCAGAACTAGAGATCGGCATGATGACCACTCCACATCACTGCTTAGCCCTGGGTAAATGGCCCAAGAGTTTGACCTGGAATTCCTGGTCTCCCTGAAGCCCAGGTTCAGAGTCTTAACAACATGGGAATCCACCTTCCTTTCTTCTCAAGGACACGCATCCATCTATCCTAGGAGCGACTCCTGGATGCTGTTTTAAGACAAAGGTTCTGTGTACCATGGGCCAGGCCCCAAGCAAGAGCTTTAATTATGCACCAGTCTCTTAGTGTCGTGTGCTTTGATCATCTGAAATGTTGACCCTTGTGGCTGGAGCCACGTGCTCCCCATTCAGTAAATGTGTTTGAAGATCATTGGCTGCGCTCCCCCTAAAATCAGACCATAGCTTAGAACCCCACAATCCCTTTGTAAGCCTGGGGGCTGCCCCCTCTCCCTTTTCCTGGTCCAGAGCCCCCAGGGGCCCAGGCACAGCCTGCACTGCTCCACCAAGCTGGAGCTCTCTGACTTTGAGTTCAGCTGGCTTTCTCTGTGGGTCAAGATTGGCCAACACTAGGGACCTCCCTGTGGCCTCTCCCTGTGTGTCCCTGTGCTTCCTGCCATCTGGGGGCCCCAGTGTGGCCTAGCTTCCTCTTCCAGGAGACTTCCCTTCTGGGAGCGGGGGTGGGGGGGGCGGAATTGGGAGGGTGGCGGGGAGAGCAGACACCAGGTTGCCAGATGCTGTCAGTTTCTCCCCGTACTGTCACAGGCTGCTGTCGCAGGATGCGTTTCTAGTGCCAAGTCCATGGTTTCCTTTGCACTTATTTCTTACGCACTTGACGTTCTCAAAAGTCTTTTTAATTAGGTATCTACTTCTCTGTTCTTACGTGTTTTTCAAACAGCTGAATCTCCGAGCTGTTTCAGTTTCTGTAATCACTGCCCAGAAAACCTGGGTGCAGTTACGAGCTACCCCACCTTGTTGGCTTGGTGATAAATAAATTCTTTCCTCTTGGAGAAAAAGGCACTTTCTCCTCCCAGCACTAGGAAGGCTTGAAGAAGTCCCTCCTCTGATGCTTTCCACGGAGAAAGTTGGTCCTTCTTAGGTTTTGTTATTTCAGAACAAATATGGTAAACTGTTTTCCCCTTGGTTACTATAGAGAGGAGATTATTTGCCTTTCTCTTTGGGCTTCTGAAAATAATAGATTACATATTTGGGAGGGTTTTTTTTTAGATCTGGTTAATGTGAGATAGAGGGGATTGCTCTGGGATGACATTGTTTGGTTTGGGAAGTATTCTCGCAGTTGCCCAGCAACAGGCTCTTGGAGACGGGAGTGGACGGCGTCGCCCCTGGCAACCGTTGTTACTCAGCAAACAATGAGGGCCGGCAAACAGTGCCAGGACTGCGGACTCCAGGTTTTAACTGAACATCTGCATATATTTTTCCCTGGTGAAACTGTTTGAGTTTGATCTGCCACCACAGGTAGACGTGGGTCCACCGAGGGTTGACTTAGAAGAAAGTGTATTGTCACACTGGTATCTCATCCATGTAAACCAGGAGGAGCAGTTGGGAGAAAAAAAAAACAAAGGAACTTTCAGTCCCTTGAATATTTCCTAGACTTTTCTCAGCTGGAGACTTATTTCAGTCTTCTGTCGAATATCTTTTTTGATCTAATTTCTTGTGTTTATAAAAATCTTTACCCATCTAGCCTACTTATCTTAGGTCCTTGATAAACTTCAACTCCTTTGTCATTTTTCAGCATAAAGTTTTTATTCCTGTTGCTCCAAAATATCAGAAAAGCCAGGCTTAGACCCCTGACAACTCACTCGTAAAGACAGTCACATGTCAGGGTGGCTGGTGATGGAAACTGAACCCTGAACCTTCTGGTTCTTCAATATTCCTCTTAAGAATTTGGGAATGCAGGTGACCCTCAGGGGAGCATGTACATTATGCTTATGGCATTGCTTATATGTGGAACCTAAAAAAAAAAAAAATGGTACAAGTGAACTCATTTACAAAACAAATAGTCACAGATGTGGAAAACACATTTATGGTTACCAGGGAGGAAGAGTGGGAGGGAAATTAGGAGATTGAGATTAACATATACACACGACTGTATATAAAATAGATAACTAATAAAGACCTGCTGTATAGCACAGGGAACTCTACTCAGTGCTCTGTAATGACCTATATGGGAAAAGACTCTAAAAAGGAGTGGATACATGTGTGCGTATAACTGACTCATTTTGCGGTACAGCAGAAACTAGCACAACATTGTAAATCAACTATATGCCAAGAAAGATTCTTTTAGAAAAAAAGAAGCAGGATGTTCCCACCAGATCCTCACCCTGTTGAGGGGCGCTTTGCAGCCACTTTGCACAGGGTGGCTTTTGATCAAAACAGTGTCACTCCCCAGCAGAGAGAACGCTTGTTTACTGGGCTCGGTTGCTGAGGTAAACACTGCCCATGAACTTCATTCAAAGCCGGTGACACATCTCTTTCCCTCCTCCCTGCACCACCGCCCGCCCACCAACCAGGGCTATAAATTGAGAAATGTTAGCCAGGGCAGGTTTTTGGTGGGGACTTGATCCTGCCTTGTTCATCTGAGTGCGGGCTGTCTGACGAAGGCCGCCGCCACCCCACGACTGCCACCCGTGTGAGAACGCAGCAGCCCGCGGTCAGTAGAGCAGCCCTTGCAGGGAGACTTGCCGAGTCGCGCAGATTTGTGTTTCTTTGTGTTGTTGTTGTTGTGTTTCTCTCTGGCGGGCGATTCTGGCTGAAGCCCCCAGAACACACTCTGCACCTTCGTGTCAGCATTTCAGCTCGGGTCTTAGGACAGTGTAACGTATCTGAACACATTTCCCGACGTTGTTTTGCAGCCAAAACTTATCACGGGATGTCATTTGTGTTCTGAAACAAATAAAGCAAGCTGTTAAAAAAAATCTTGTTAGATGTCATCCCTATTAGATGTAATCAAGATCTAGTTATGAGACTTCCCTTGTGGTTCAGTGGCTAAGACTCCTCTCTTAAAGCAGGGGTCCCAAGTTCGATCCCTAGTCAGGGAACTAGATCCCACATGCTGCAACTAAGACTCAGCATAGACAAATAAATTTAAAAAGATACATACATATCCAATTAGGTCAAACGTTGCTGGAATCAAGATGAGTAAGTTCTGACTTACATAAAGATTACCCCAAAGATTAATTAGAACACACAATTGTTCCTTCAGCAGGAGAATTGTAGATCGTTACATACTGAGGAATATAAATTCGTCCAAAAGAAACGCTGCTCTGCATTCCGGAAAATTGTTTCAGATGCGGTCCCAGTTTAGGAAAGTCATCTTTCAGGAGTTGTAGCCTGATCTGGGGGCTTCCCAGGTGGCACTAGTGGTAAAGAATCCACCTGCAGTGCAAGAGACCCAGGTTAGATCCCTGGGTTGGGAAGATCCCCTGGAGAAGGGAATGGCAACCCGCTCCAATATTCTTGCCTGGGAAATTCCCTGGAGAGAGGAGCCTGGCGGGCTACAGTCCAAGAGGTTACAAAGAGTCGGATACGACCGAGCACAGCACAGCCTGATTTTATTTATTTATTAAGATTTTTTTATGTCAATCATTTATTTAAAGTCTTTATTGAATTTGTTACAATATTACCTCTGTTGTTTACATTCTGATTTTTGGCCCAGAAGCATGTGGGATCTTAGCTTCCCCACCAGGGATTGACCCCACTCCTCTTGCATTGGAAGGCCAAGTCTTAATCATTGGACCACCAGAGAAGTCTCTAATTTTAAGCTTTTCTTTTAAGCACTGTGATAGTTGCTTAGTCATGTCCGACTATTTGCAACCCCATGGACTGTAGCTCTCCAGGCTCCTCTGTCTGTGAAATTCTCCAGGCAAGAATACTGAAGTGGGTAGCCACTCCCTTCTCCAGGATTGGACTGCCAGGGAAGTCCCTAATTTTAAACTTTTCTTTTAAATTGATCATTTAATAAAATTCCCATGGACATTCTCCCCACCCCACCCCCACATAGCAGGCCTGGCAGCTTGGGCACCTCACATCTTTGGGTGAAGTAGCCCTTCCTCCTTTGGAGGATAGAGTTAGGGTGCTTGGAGTTTTTAAGGGCTCCTCCCCTGCTCTCACGTCAAGGAGACATTCTCCATTTTTAGGTAGTCTGTTTCTCTGCTTTTTAAATCCCGGAGTGAGGTGATGACCAGTGGGAAGTTGGGGGTGACTTGGAAGGTCCTGGGTGTGCTGTCATGGGGGTAATGCCAGCCAGCCTCTCTGGGCCTGAATCTGTCACAGAGGTGCTGCTCATCACCCATGGTCGCTAGCTGTCTCTGGGACACTGAGGGGGGCAGGAAGTGGTGGCACCAGGTAGCCCTATACTGGGCTGGGTTGTCACCGGCTCAGACCCAGAAGATGCTGGTCCAGGAAGCAGTGCCTGGCCTGGCCCTCATCATCCTCCCCCCTCCCCCTCCTGCTCCCTCCTCTGTGCCCCTCTTGTGGGGGGCACTCAAAAGGGGATGAGTTAACTCAATGCCTTCCACACCTGCCCAAATACAAAAGCAGGATGCCGATAGCACTGTGTCCCGGAACCCAGGGCCAGGACCCTGGCCAGTGGGAGGCATGGCCAGTGGGAGGCAGAGCCGGTGGCCGGCTCAGCGGAGGCAGACAGGGCAGTCAGGCAGCCCTCAACAGCTGTGAGGGGTCCCCGTGCACCAGCTCACTCCAAACCACGTCTGGGGGGTCACCCATCGTGGGCAACATGCTAGGGGCTGGGAGGGGTCCTCAAGGATGACTAAGACCCAGACTTTGTTTTCTAACATGCACAGCTGCATGATAGGAGGCAGATGTGAGGCCCCCGGCACCCAGAAGGGTGTGTGGTGGGTGTGGAAATGCCATGCTTAGCGAGGTTGTGGCCTCAGACCAGGGAGTCTCCTGGGGGATGACCCTGCCTCGAGGGGACACTGGGCAATGTCTGAGGACGTCTGTGGTCATCACGACTGGGGGTGTTACTGGCATCGAATGCGTGGGGAACACGGAGGCTGCTCTACAGCACCCAGAACCGCCCTCTATGGAGGATGTTGGGCCCGCAAAGTCACTAGTGCTGAGGCCGAGACACCCTCGCAAGCAGCTCTTCTCAAACTTTGAATGCGCAGAGGCGGCTCCTGGGATTGTGTAGAAAACAAGGTTGTGATTTATGAACAGTTCCAGGAAACACGGGCAGTTCCTCTCATCCCAGCTGGCTTCACCCCCCCACCCCCACCCAGGGGACCCTGGGGGATGTCTCCACACTTACGGATGTTGTGGCTGGGGAGGTGTTCCTGGCCTCAAAGGGGGATGGGGCCTGGGGATGCCGCTTGGTACCCACAGGGCACGGAACAGCCTCACTTCCAGGAGTGACCCAGCCCCATGGGCCAGAGTAAACACCTTGGAGCTGACCAGCAAGAGAGGGGTAGAAACAGCAGGCTGGGATCCGGGCTGGATGCAGGAGGATGTGGGGGGCGGGTAGATGACGCGCTGGAGGCGGGGCCTAGATCTGGGATGGAGAGGTTGTGTCACCAGTAGGGTGACGGAGGTACAGTTCAGAGCAGAACCCCAGGATGAGGAACTTCTCTGCAGAGAGAACTAACTGCAAGTGCAAACACGTACACATAGGAGTCCCCTCCTCTTACTATAAGGATCATTTGTTTCTCCCTCCTGAGCCAGGGGATCCAGTCAACCCTCAGTTCAGTAGAAACATCCAGAGGAAGAAAATGGCAACAGTGTCTTATGAGTGTTTGCCTCCAGTTTTCTCACGTTAGCCTGTGGGGGGTATATGTGTGTGTACACATGTATATGTATTTGTGTATCTGTGTGCTCTATGTGCTTCTGTGTGTGCATGTGTCTATACACAGGTATGCCAATGTGTGTTGGTTCTTGTGTATGGGTATACATGTGTGTATGCGTGTGTGTGTCTGTTGTGGGTGCATGTGTACCTGGGTGAGCAGATGACACTTCTCAGCAACCCCCCTCCTGGGACAGATAAGTGGCTGATGTGCTGAATTTTGGGGGGGCCTCCTCCTGCCCAACCAGGGGGGAATTCCCTGGAACCCAGGTCTCATGCAGTTTAAGTGATTACTATGAGGGGATGGAATTAGAGTGCTTTCCAGAAGCACACTTGCTGGATGAGAATGTCAGGGCAGGCTGGTGTGGTTTTTTGTTTGTTTGTTTGTTCTTGGCTGTGCTAGATCTTAGTTATGGCATGAGGGGGTCTTAGTTGGAGCATGCGGGATCTAGTTCCCTGACCAGGGGTCATACCCGGGCCCCCTGCATTGGGAGCACAGAGTCTTAGACCTTGGACCACCAGGGAAGCCCCAGGCTGATGGGTTTTTGATTCACGTTTTCCCCTGAATCTGTGACGTTTTCAGTGGCAGCTAAAATCAGACCACATCCCAGATGAGGTAACCGTACCTAAGTCTGGACAACTTTTACATTCAGTCAAATCATGTCTGTTTAGAAGGAAAGTGAGACAGCGTCGTCCCATTACAATGTGGGGGAAGGTCATGGTCCTTGGAGTTCGGAGGGGCATGTCCCACGCGACTCCGACCCCTGCGACCGGCTGAGCACCTGCCTGCCTCCCACCCTGGCATCATGCTTAGAGGCCTCCAATGGCCAGTTTCAAGGGCTGGGGCCTGATCCTGTCTCTGCTGGAGGAAGAGGGATGGCTTGGCTCCCGTCACGAAAACAGCAACAGAAGCCCAGTTCTGACCAAAAGAAAAAGGAATTTGAATTCTGAAGATACTTCATTCCAGAGCGACTCAGAGCCAATTCTGATCCCTCAGAGTCTATGGCTGCAAAAGGAAAAACAAACAAACAAAAAAAAAAACTGAGAATTGACTGAGGAATGCCAGGGCATCCGAAAGGTTTAGGCCAATGATGGGTCACCCTTGATGTGAGTTGAAATTATGGTGCTTAGAAAGAGTGGGTAGATTTTAAAGGGTCCAGTTGTTTTCCCCCCTCACTCTGTGCCCCTCATCTGGCAGGATTTCAACTGTTTGGGGCCCGGGTCACCGCAGGGCCCGCTCTGTCATTGTCCCTATTCTCAACCTGTCTTTGAGTCTGTCGTTCTCAAGCACCATTTGTCTGTCTCATGTCCCAGAGGCTGCACAGTCCCTGAGGACGCTGCTGCTCCAGCAAAGCAACCCTGTCCCCCGCCCCAGGGATGCTTGGGTGGGAGAGGCACTCCTGGTATCTGGTGGGTGGGGGCCAGAGGTACCACCAGCACCCACAGTGCCTGGGCCAGCCCCTCACAGAGAATGACCTGCCGATTACCCACAGTGGGGACCCTGCATCAGTGCCTACTGAGGGAAGGGGGCTGGGAGGGCCAAAGATAGAAAGGATGTAATTTCCACCTTCATGGATGATTATGTTGTTGTTCAGTCACTGAATATTGTCCGACTCTTTTCAACCCCACAAACTGCAGCACACCAAGTTTCCCTGTCCTTCACTATTTTCCCGGAGTTTGCTCAAACTCACGTCCATTGAGTCAGTGATGCCACCCAGCCATCTCATCCTCTTTTGCCCCCTTCTTTTGCTCTCAATCTTTCCCAGAAGGTCTTTTCCAATGAGTCAGCTCTTCTCATCAGGTAGCCAAAGTATTGGAGCTTCAGCTTCAGCATCAACCCTTCCAATATTCAGAGTTGGTTTCCCTTAGGATTGACTGGTTTGATCTCCTTGATACAGTGTTATAGGATCCACTTTTCAGCAAAGAGGAGAGGGGCGTTTCGTTCTGCAAGTATATGGATCTCCGCTGAGTAACCATCCCACAGCAGGGGCCACACACCAGCAGGGCCAGTTGAGAAAGTAGACCCCACACGGCTTGCTCCCCAGACCTGGCCTCAGACCGGAGGGGATCCATGAGCGGCAAAGTGACCTGATGCTTCTGGTCCCCGTAACAACTCTGCGAATGTCAACACAAGTGTCAAGCCAGACCCCGGGGTGCGAGACAACCCGTGCTCTTGAGAACATTCTGGACTTGTGGCTTCTCGTCCATAGGGAAGACATGAATTGCTTATGAACCCAGGTGCCATCGAATGCCACCAAATACCAGCAGAGGCCACATGTCTCTCCCCAAAGTAAGAGTAAAAGGTCTGCGACTCTCCAGTGAAGTGAAAGTTGCTCAGTCATGTCTAACTCTTTGCGACCCCATGGACTATACAGTCCATGGAATTCTCCAGGCCAGAATTCTAGAGTGGGTAGTCTTTCCCTTCTCCAGGGGATCTTCCCAACCCAGGGATCAAACCCAGGGCTCCCGCATTGCAGGCAGATTCTTTACCAGCTGAGCCACAAGGGAAGCCCCAGAGTGGAAGTTAATTGGCCATTCAGAACAAAGGTAACCAAAACCCAGCAGGCTGCTCTCCCCTAATTACCCAGAGATGACAAGCAGCTTCCTAAATGTCGAGAGACCCATGCAAGGCAGGTGATCCCTCTGCTTCAGGGAGGAGCAGGAATAGAAAGGCCATTGCTTCAGGTCGTGGTGAGTCAGCACCAGGCTAGGAACCGGGCCCAGAAATTGCCCTCAGCTTTTTCTACATTTCCTTTCCTGTCATTACTGGTTGCTGGGTAACCAGAGTATTTTCCTGTCAACAGAAGCCTCTTCCCTTTGTGCCCGGGCAGATTCATTCATCGAGGCCCTGATCCAGGGCTGCTGACGGTGGGTCTCTACTGGGTCCCCTCACAGATGCTCAGGAACCCTCGCCCCTGTTCCCACTGGCGGTGTTTCTGGGCAGCGTCTCCAGCAGGTCAGACATGCATTCTAAACGCCAGGCCGGCCCAGGAGGGGAATGCTGCGCCCATGGCCCTTCGTGTTCCCACTTTCTCAAGCCTGCCCTTATCTGGGAGCACACGACAAAGGGACCATGCTCGGCTTATAAACAACACACTGGGCGTGTCTCTGAGCCACACAGAGCTCTGGGCCAACCTGGCCAGGCTGGGCCACGGGTCCTGTTCCAGGGAGCGGCCGAAGACGGAAAGCCGTCAGAGAAAGAAGGCTTGAGTCCTGGCCTGGGGAAGAAGAACAGGAGAGAGGACGAGTACGTGAGGTAGAACAAGCAGGAAGACGCAATGGAATGACTCCTAGTTCTGATCACAAGTTCAAGTTCAAAGCAGATGCTCAGCCACCCAAGTTGATTGCAGTCACCCATGAGCCTGACCCAGGTGAGCAGGAAAATGGAAATGCAGAGGACTTCACATTGTGTGTGGTGTCTGCTGGCCTTGTCCTCGAGGCTGGCTACCTTCCCACAGCCCCTGGGGGCGGGTCAATCACCCTGATCCTGCCTCACACCTTCCAGAAGGACCCCTGAAACTGCTGGTCCCCTCTTCACAGGCTGCCAACTCAGCACCAGCGCTGTGGAGAAAGACAGGAGCCAACATTCGTTCCTTGTGGCTGAAAACTAATAGCAGGATGAGTGTTTCTGGTTTCACTTTCTGTTATGGAATTTTCAAGCATCAACAAAATCCACATGCAGGATCAGGATCAGTTCAGCTCAGTCACTCAGTCGTGTCCGACTCTTTGCAACCCCATGGACTGCAGCACCCCAGGCTTCCCTGTCTATCACCAACTCCCAGAGCCTACTCAAACTTATGTCCATTGCATCAGTGATGCCATCCAGCCATCTCATCCTCTGTCATCCCCTTCTCCTCCTGCCTTCAATCTTTCCCAGCATCAGGGTCTTTTCCAATGAGTCAGTTCTTTGCATTAAATGGCCAAAGTATTGGAGTTTCAGCTTCAGCATCAGTCCTTCCAATGAATATTCAGGAAATTGATTTCCTTTAGGATCGACAGGTTGGATCTCCACATACAGATGACACCACCCTTATGGCAGAAAGCAAAGAAAAACTAAAGAGCTTCTTGATGAAAATGAAAAAGGAGAGTGAAAAAGTTGGTTTAAAACTCAACATTCAGAAAACTAAGATCCTGGCATCTGGTCCCATCACTTCTGGCAAATAGAGGGGGAAACATGCAGGTAATGAACTCCAAGTAGCCACCAGCAGCCTCCACAGTCATCAGCACTCTACATTTTGTGTCCCCTGCACAAACACCCCCTCCCCACCCTCCACTCGCTAGTAAAGGTTTTTATAGGTTAAGATTTACAGACCATAGGGGCTTCCCTGGTGGTCCAGTAATTAAGACTTCACCTTCCAATTCAGGAAAGTAGGTTCAATCCCTGGTCAGGGAGCTACGATCCCACATCCCACATGCCTTGTGGCCAAAAAGACCAAAACATAAAACTGAAGCAACGTTGTAATAAATTCAATAAAAACTTTAAAAACGGGCCAAATCAAAAAAAAAATTACAGACAATAAATATGGAAATCTTTAGCTGTCCAGTTTAAGCAGGTGGATTTTCCATGTAATACATGTCCTGACACATAGAGAACGTGTCCATCCACCCCTCTCAAAGTTCCCCTGTCCCTTCTCAGACCCGGCGCCCACATTCCTCTGACTCTTCTTTAACCTTGTATTAATTAGCCAGTCTGTATTAATTAGCCAGTCTGCATTATGAACATGCTCTTTCGGATCCATCTTCTTTCGCTCAGTGTAATGAGTCTGAGATTCACCCACGTGTTATCAACAGTTCATACTTCTCTATTGGTGACTTGCTTTCCCCATAGGCTTTTTGGCTGTGTTTGTGTGTGTCCATGTTTGTGTGTATTCAGTGGTTGCTTGAGAGATTATGCTCTGCATCTTTAATTTACCACAATCTGCAGTTTCCGATTCATTCTTCTGATGGACATTTGGATTTTTTCTTCCTTTTGGCTATAAAACTGCTGTGAATGTGCTAGTTTTTTGAAGACATATGTTTCCATTTCTCTTGGATAAACATCCAGGAGAAGAATTTTGCCTTAAAGGGTAGGTTGAACTTACTAGAAAACTACCAAACCTTTTCCCCAATGTGGTGATATCATTTGACATCCCCACAAGTGTATGAGAGTTACAGTTTCTGCATGCGCTCACAACATTGGTTGTCAAATTTTTATTTTAGCCATTCTAGTCGTTGAGTGTTTCGTGGCCTCTCATTGTGGTTTTTATTTGCATTTCCCTAGTGACTATCAATGTTAAATACTATTTCATATACTTATGGGGCATCTGTATACCTTTATGAAGTGCCTGTCCAAGTCTTTTGCCCATTAGATTGTCTTCTTCTTATTGAGTTGTAGGGAGCTTTTTATGTATTGTGGATAAAAGCCCTTTGTCAGATACAATTTTTGCAAATATTTTCTCCTAGACTGGGACTTAACAATTTGAGCTCTTGATGAAATCTTTAATGAGCAGAAGTTTAAAATTTTTGTGAAATCTAATGTATCATGTTTTAACTTTTATGTATAAGTCTGTGATCTAACTCAAAATCATTTTTGTGAATGGTGTGAGGCAGGGGTCGAAGTTCATTTGTTTTCTTCTTCCCATGTGGATATATCATTTGTTTAAGAGACTTCCTTTCTCTGTTGAATTGTCTTGACACCTTTGTCAAAAATCAGCTGAGAAGGAAGAGAGCTGGGGCACCATCAGAAAAGTCAATCGACAATGTAAGTATGGGCTATATTGGTTATATATTTCTAGATTTGATTTATTATTTTTATTATGATTTTTGTAAGTGTGCTCATGAGAGATAATGGTCTAAATACTTTTCTTATAATTTTTTTTATCAAATTTTGGTATCAGGACTTTGCTGACCTCATGAAAAGAGTTGTTAAGTATTACTTTCTCTATTTTCTGGTGGAATTTGTGTATTAATTCCCTTTATGGTGTTAGATAGCATTCACAAGTGACACTGTTTGAGCCTGGACTTTTCTTTGTAGGGAGGTTTTCAATAATGTATTCAATTTCTTTGTATGACCATGTATTTTCTTTTTTAAGAACTTATCTCTTATTTATGTTTAATTTTTATTTTTCTCTGTGCTGGGTCTTCATTGCTGTGTGAGGGCTTTCTCTAGTAGCTTCTCGTTGCTGTGGCTTCTCTTGCTGTGGCGCACAGGCTCTATGGTTCACGGGCTTCAGTAGTTGTGGAGCATGGGCTTCAGTTGTTGTGATGCACAGGCTCAGTTGCCCCACAGCATGTGGGATCTTCCCGGTGAGGGGTCGAACTGGTTCTCCCCTGCATTGCAAGGCAGATTCTTAACCACAGGACCACCAGGGAAGCCCTGACTGCACATTTTCTATTTCATCTTGGTCAGTTTGGGTTTGTTGTGTTTTTCAAAACAGTGCTTGTTTGATCTAAATTGTTAAATGTATTGGCTAAAGTTGTTCATAATAGTTCCATTTTATCATTTTAATTTCTGTGAGATTTGTAGTGCTAGATCTCATCCCAGTCCTGGCATTGGCAATCTGTGTTTTTTTCCTTTTCTTTTCTCTTTCATTCTTGTCATGTCAATTTTTAAATAGAAGGTTGTCAGTCTTTTTATTCCTAGATTTTTTAAAGAGCAGTTTTAGGTTCACAGCAAAATTGAAAGGAAGGCACAGAAATTTTGTGTATACTCTCTGCTTTCACACCTGCATAGCCTCCCCCATTAGCAACATCCCTCACCAGATGGTCCATTTGTTGCAGCTGATAGTATACGTATACTAACACATCATGGGGCTCAGACGGTAATGAATCTGCCTGCAATGCCAGAGACCCAGGTTTGATCCCTAGTTTTGAGATGATCCCCTGGAGAAGAGAATGGCAACTCACTCCAGTATTCTTGCCTGGAGAATCCTATGGACAGAGGAGCCTGGCAGGCTAAAGTCCAGAGTCAGACATGACTGAGCAACTAACACTAACAGATCATTATTAACCAAAGTCCATGCTTTATACTAGGATTCCCTCTTGGTGGTGTACTTTCAATGGGTTTGGACAAATGTATAGTATCCTACAGAGTGTTTCTGGTGGTGTTGTTTAGTCACTCAGTCATGCCCCATTCTTTTGCGACCCCATGGACTGTAGCCCGCTAGACTCCTCTGTCCATGGGATTTCCCAGGCAAGAATCCTGGAGTGGAGTGCTATTCCCTTCTCGAGGGGATCTCCCTGACCCAGGGATCGAACCTGTGTCTCCTGCACTGGCAGGCAGATTCTTTACTGCTGCGCCACTGAAGAAGCCACAGAGTATTTTCACTGCTCTAAAAACCCTCTCTCCTCCTATCTATTCCACCTTCCACCAACTCCTGGCAACCACTGATCTTTTACTGTCTCCGTAGTTTTCCTTTTCCACAATGTCATATCGCTGGAGTCATACAGTATGTATGCTTCATCAGCAACAGCAGGATTATCTTAGTTTGGTTGTAATTGATTTCTCATTTTTGTTTCTCTTGGGTATGAATCACAATTTCCTATTTTTTCTCATAGCTCATGGTCTTTATTGGTTCCTGGACACCATGAATGATATGTTACAGAATCTCTGGATTCTGCCATGTCCCCCTGATGTCCTTTAACTTGGCTGGACTTAAACTGCCCTCCTGCAGTAAGTAGCAGCTGAAATCTTCTCCTAGCATTTTCATCTTTGAACTGCCGGGTTTTCTCCAAGACCCCCATGTCTCCTCCACATGTGTGGTTTTTAGCCAATTGGCTAAAGATTTTGGTGTACTATGTAGTCAGATTTGGGGGTTCACCCTCTCTGTGGCTCTCCGTCTTCCAAGATTCCCCCCAACATTGTGAACTCTCTCCTTTGACACTTCAAGATGCCCAGGGTGCTGCTTTCTGCCACCCAAGCATTCCTGCACAGGGGATTTACCCCCCAGCGAAAGCCAGAGTCCCCAGGCAGTCTGATCTGTGACAGTGGTCTTCCAAGGGCGGGGTCCCTGGCAGTGCCCCCTGCTTTGGTCACCCTCCAGTGTCTAAATAGTTGCTTTAAAAAAATAATAATTTGCCCAGATTTTGTAGTTGTTTTCTGCAGGTTTAATCCAGCCAATTTGCTGCTCCATTACTGAAAGCCAGTGTTTCTTTTGCATGCCTTTGAAAAACCATGTTTTAAAAACCCTAAAGTTTGATGTCCTAAGAGCCCTTGATTAATGGACCCAAATAAAACATTTTTGCAGGAAACTGGATCAGCTTATGTGCAACCTACAACCTTGGTGATCTTAGGTGGGAAAGGAAGGGTATCACACTCTCTGCAGATGGGCATGTTGTGTCTTCATATACAGGAGCAGCCAGACTGACCCACCAGGCATCTGTCATTCTGTCTCTGATCCCAGTGTCAAAGGATGAATTGAGGGAGCAGAGAATTTGGTCTCAAAGAGTCATTATCCTTCCCAGGAGAGTCCTAGGTACCCCTGAAATAACCAGGTGGTTTGTACTTTTTCTGAAACCTCTATGAACCTCTTTGTATTTCCCAACTGTACTGTCTCTTGAAATAATAATTCCATGTATCATTATCTGCTTCATAAAGTGCCATCATAGACTCTTACTATCTGAAATGCTATCTGTAAGTTTTTATCATTCAGTGTCAGATGTAGTACTGAGGCATTACTGGTGTTCATTCATTTGCTAAATGTGTATCAGCTGCCTGATACAATGTGCCTGGGACCAAAGCAGGACCCCAGCACCTCACGGGGTGGACCATAAGGAGACCCCTGTGTGGGTTTCCCAGGGATGCCATTCAAAGTACCACAAACTGGGTGGCTTGAAACAACCAAAAAACAATCCTCTTGCAGTTCGGGAGACCAGAGAGTGTCGACAGGGCCATGATCGCTCTAGGGGAGGCTCCTCCCTGCCTCCTCCAATTCTAAGGGCCTCGGCATCCTCGGTTTGTAGCCGCATCACCCGTCTCTGCCTCCACCGTCGCATGGCCTTCTTCCCTGTGTGTCCTTTTCTAAGACGCTATCACTGGATTTGGGCCCCCCCTCATCCCTGTGATCTCCTTTCCATGCTTCCCTTCTGTACATCTGCAGGGGCACTGTTTCCAAATAAGTTCACATCCTGAGACTCCAGGAGGACATGAATTTGGGGGGACACCCTTCAACACACTACAGCCCCCCAAAAGTGAGCTGTGCCCAATTGCCCATCCTGAGTTTTAAGGGCTACCCCTGGCTTTTAGGGTTCTGGCATTCAACGAATCAGCCTTCTTTGTGGCTTCATAAACTTCAGGATAGCTGGCACAGTGGTAAAGAATCCACCTGCCAGTGCAGGAGATGCGGGTTTGATCCCTGGGTCAGGAAGATCCCCTGGAGAAGGAAATGCCAACCCACTCCAGTATTCTTGCCTGGGAAATCCCATGGACAGAGGAGCCTGGCGGGCTATAACTCATGGGGTCATAAAGAGTCGGACATGACTGAGCATGCAGCAGCAGCATCAAGCTTCAAGAAGACCACGGTTGGCATTTAACCAGTGTCTGATATTTCCGTTTGTCTTTAAATGTCACCAACTTCACCCTTCTCCCAATATGAGTCACCCTCTGGGGTCCCCCCAGGTCCTGTCATGTTGGTGAGATGTGGCCTCAGAAACAAGGTGCTGGATGGAAGGCCTGTGGGCCTCAGGCTTCAAATCAAGACAGTGTAATTTTTCTACGTCTTCCAAAACCACACCACTTTATCAAACCCAAATTATGTGGATCAGTTACCAACAACCATGGCCCATCCCCTGTTTCTATAAATGGTTTTATCAGAATCCTGCCAAGATCATTCATTCATGTGTCAGCCGTGGTTGCTCCTATGCTATGATGGCAAAGTCTAGTAGTTGTAACAGAGATCAGGTGGGCCCATAAGTCCCACTTGGGACTTAAGTCTGCTGACTCTGGTCTGAATGACATTTGTTGCTGTTGTTCACTCAATCAGTCATGTCAAACTCTGCGACCCCACGGACTGCAGCACACCAGGCTTCCCTGTTCTTCACCATCTCCCGAAGCTTGTTCAAACTCATGTCCATTGAGTCAGTGATGCCATCCAACCGTCTCATCCTCTGTCATCCTCTTCTCCTCCTGCCTTCAATCTTTCCCAGCATCAGGGTCTTTTCCCATGAGTCGGCTCTTTGCATCAGGTGGCCGAAGTATTGGCGCTTCATCCTCAGCATCCGTCCTTCCAATGAATATTCAGGATTGATTTTCTTTAGGATTGACTGGTTTGATCTCCTTGCTGTCCAATGGACTCTCAAGAGTCTTCAACACCACAGTTCAAAATCATCAATTCTTTGGCTCTCAGCCTTCTTTATGGTCCAACTCTCAAATCCATACATGACTACTGGAAAAACCATAGCTTTGACTATTCAGACCTTTGTCAGCAAAGTGATGTCTCTGCTTTTTAATACACCATCCAAATTTATCATAGCTTTTCTTCCAAGGAGTAAGCGTCTTTTAATTCCATAGCTACAGTCACCACCTGCAGTGATTTTGGAGCCCAAGAAAATAAAGTCTGTCCCTGTTTCCATTGTTTCCCCAACTATTTGCCATGAAGTGATGAGACCAGGTGCCATGATCTTAGTTTTTTGAATGTTGAGTTTTAAGCCAACTTTTTCACTAAACGCCATACAGTATGAGATAGTGCATCCTGGTCAGGAGTGTGTTAGACTAACTCACATTCTGGAAAGTGCATTCTGGCCACAGTAAGCAGAGCATGGGCCTGCCATCTATCCCACTCACTCACAGCCTCTCCTTGTCTCCGTAAGACTCAACTATGGACCAAGGAACTGGTCTCAGTGAAGTCAGCCTCCTCACTTTCTCACTCGTGGATTCATTTCATGGAGAGTTTGCATCACTTTCCCCCTAGTGCCACTGAAGTTACCCACTTCCTGGCTTCAGATGGGGACACAATGGTACAGAGTGGGTAACTGACTGGCTAAATGGTCAGAGAAAACCGTGAATATAAGACCACAAGTTAGGCAAATTCCCATAGAATAATTCCAAAAGTGAGTTTCGTCAGGAAGGAGAGAAAGTTGGAGACCCAGCAAATACAGATTGGAAATTCACAGTCTCCTTCTCCTCTCCCTCCTCTTCCTCCTCCCCCTTCATCCCTCTCTCTCCCTTCTTCTCCTCTTCCTCCTCCAAAAGAGGCAAAGAGCACATGAAGCAGCCGTCATTGTATGGATCTGGGGACCTCTGGTGGTGAGAACTGAGTCAAGGTCACAGGAAATAGAAAAATGCCAAGGCACGGCCACAGTGCATCAAATGGTTCCTGTGGTACCAAAGGCACCGGGGGTGGGAGGGAGGGGCCTGGGATAGTCAGTGAAGATGGAATTTAGCCAGCACTCTCAGATCCAAACACACACACATGCACACCTTTCTGCTTCCCTTAGGCAAATTGTTTCAATCTATTATCAGTTTTTCTTTGAATTTTTTAAAAAGGCTTTAAAAAAATTATTTACTTATTATTGGAGGTGGGACTCTTGGGGCTACAGAGAAACACAGAGTTTCTGGCAGTATGTCCTGGGCACTGTGGTGTGTGCCATGCTGTCCAGGTCTCCCCGGGAGTTGGGAGCCCAGACTCGTGGGAGGACATGCTTAGAGCCGTGGCCGGTAGGGGACAAGACAGAGATGAGACAGCTGTGTGCGGCCACAAAGCCATCTCCCCTGTCTGCAGTTGCTGATCTGCTTCTTGAAGCTTGAAGCTAGCCAGTGTTTGTTAAAAAGTAAAGAGAGGAATTTCCCTGGCAGTCCAGTGGTTGAGACTCCACGCTTCCACTGCAGGACGCATGGGTTCAATCCCTGGCTGGGGAGTCAAGATCCCACATGCCCTGCTGTGTGGCCAAAAAAAATTTTTTTTAATGTAGAGAGTTTGCCTTTCAGTATTTTCCTGGAGTGAATCTCATCTGCCACTTTGTGCTGCGGTTACATGAATTTTTTGGTAGAGAATTTTTAAACGACCCATTTGAGAGATGTCTGCACCTGGCTGCAGAGAAATATATCAATACTTTTACACTTTCTCATGGGCAGAGGAACAAAATGCACCTTTTCTTATTGCTGAAATGCCTGAGGATTTTTCTCCAGCCCAAAGGAAGGTGCCAATTCTTTCCTCTGCCGTCACCTTTTTTCTCGCTGGTGTTGAATCCGCCCCCAAAGGGACGGATTGGTATCCGGGGACATCTGTGGTTGTGATGACTGGGGGCGCAGGGGTGCTGTTCCACTCCACACCTGGCCCAGGAGGTCCCACAGGCCTCCTGCTCACTGGCCCGCTCACTGACACCTGCTCGCTGGCCACGGTGCCAAGAGGACACCCTGCCCTAAGAGATGCGCTTATAGTGGGGTGTGGTAGCTCCCCAGATGGCAAACATCCAACAAGCGCTTTTAATTTTCTCCATAAATGGTTTAAAAATTGCATGAACCCTTGAAAATAGTCGAGCTTGATGAGATTGGTGCCATTGTCCCACACCTGTCCTTCAGGAATTCCTGCTGGGCTATTTTTTCAGGTTTCTGTTGGAAAAAATACCTCCTGCACCTCCCTTCTCTCTTCTTATGAAATGATTGCGAAGCCTTTCTCCCCCTGCCTCTTACTTACCTCGTCTGCCCAGGATCCTCGCATTTGAACCTGGTCATTGCCACTCACTCACTACCTTGTCCATCACCTCTCCAGGCTTCGCGATGGCAGCCCTGCCCCCCTCACTCTCTCTCTGCCCTCCCCTCACTCTCTCTCCGCCTCTCTTTAGACCTGAGCATGCAGAACTCAGAGAGTGGATCGGATTCCCCGGCTTCCGTGGCTTTGTGTTCGTCGGCGGCTGCCCAGGCGCCCGTGGCCCAGCCAGTGACAGCCTCCCCGCAGGTAACAGATCAGCCCGCCTGTTGCTTAGGCAGCCCTGGAAAAACCAGTGCAGCCAGGGTGGACACATCCACCACGGTTTCAGAAAACATTTAAATCTGCAGAGCCTGGCATCTCTATTCTGAATTGACTTCTCAGCTCCACGGCTGCTGCTGTTGAAATGCACCCTCATGTTCCTCCCTCTTCCCATGTTATCTGGCTTTTTCACCGTTTGTTTTAAAAGGCCCCACCAAGGAATTGGTGAAATGATCCAAACTCAGAACCACAGCCCTTCTTGGACTCTGATCGACTTCATTCTCATCTGCTAGCGGCAGTTTTTTCTTGTACCTTGGAAGTGAGCCTTCTACGCAGAAGTGAGGTCTTAGGATTGGTTCATAATCGAACCTAGCATTAGAAGTGGCATATTCTTTCAAACTTGTGGAGAATTTTCACAAGTTCTCATCTCATCAAGGTTCTCCCAACTCCTAGATTTCTGCAGTAGTTTGGAATACACCAGAAAGTAGACATAAACATAATTCCACGTGAAACTGAAGGTAATGGAACAGACCAGAAGTCGTGGACACGTGCAGAGGCCCACTATCTATGATTTACAAATCTGAAAATTAGGAGCGGGACAGAAAGAATTGGTACTGGCAAAAAAGAAAAATAAAACCCGTAATTCAGCAAAAGCAAGTAAATAGACACTGAGACCACTTATTCAGTTTAGCACACGTAGTCGGGCACGTGTGGCATTTATTTCTTGGAATTGTGGCCACCCCAGCACGGGTACCTAGAGGGCGCGATCACTTGTGGCTGTGGACTCACTGTTTCCGTGCCCACCGCATCTGATGCGTGGGCCCTCCACCCCCTGTTCCCTGGGGTCCCTCTCACCAGCCCCAGTCTCAGGTGCCCCAGGTCTGGGTGTTAGCCACCTCTGGCGACTACAGGCCCAGCATTCTGCCCTGCAGCTCCATGTCCATCCCAGGCTCCAGGGCTCCCGTCCCTGCTGGAGATGGGTCCAGCCCCCCAGCCCAGCATCAGTGGCTGCATCCCCCACCCCTTGGGCACCTGCCTCGCCTGCAGGCTTCCTGAAGAGTGAGCACCCAGTGCCTCCCCAGTAAGGGGCTTTCTTGCTCCCTCCATCCCATGATGCTCACTTCCTACTTCTCCTCTCAGTCCCGCGCCGTCCAGCAGAACTCCCCAGCACAGTGGGAGTGTCCCGCCGCCAGCCCAGCTAGCCCAGGGCTGCAGAGAAACTGAAACTTGCAGTTCATTTAAATCAAAGTCAATGTCAACGGCCACAGAGATACACAGCTATTATCTTCCATATTGGATGCCTCAACTTTGGAGTGTGTGCCTGTAAGTCCACAAAATTCTTATTTATCTATTTGAGGTGAAATTCACACAACACAAGATTTGCCATTTTAAGGTGAACAATTTAGCGGCGTTTTAGACATTCACAGTGTCTTGCAACCTCCACTTCTGGCTAGTTCAAGGACATCTTCATCCTCCCAAATAGAAACCCCCTCCCCATTAGCAATGACCCTCCGTCCCTCACCCCCAACCCCTGGCAACCAGAAATCCACTCTGTCCCTGCGGATCAGTCTGCTCTGGACATTTCCCGTAGATAGAATCACACACGGTGTGTGCTTCTGTGCCTGCTTCTCTCACTGAGCGTCATGTCCTCAGGGTCCATTAACACTGTGTGGAGAGTTGGGCTTCTCTCCTTTTCCTGGCTGAGTGATGTTCCCCTGTGTGGATGGACACTTGGGGTTTGTCCATCCATCCTGTTGATCTCTGTGTGCCATCTGTGTTCTCTGTGTCTTTGGGGGTGAGTTCACGGAGGGCTAAGTGTGTTGAATTCTTAGTGCAGTGGTGTTCATGAGACCAAGCCCTGCAGAATTACTGCACCTGGTGATGCATAGGGTCCACGAGGCCAGTCACAGAATCACAGTCCACGACTTCTGAAGCCCCAGGCCCACAGAAACAAATCCCTCCTATTCCTCCCTCCCCTCGGGAGTGCATTTGATCCTTCCCACTTTCCTAGCTTTGTCCGTTCAACCAGTTCTCCAGCAAAGTGACAAAGCCATTCTAGGAAGATGGCCCAGGGGCCCAGAGAGCAGCCATGGAGCCCAGGAGGGGGCTGGCCTGAGTCTGAGTTAAAGAACTTCCAATACTGAGATGCTGGGACTGCAACCTAGCAGTGACCACTCTGGGCTTCCTTTCTTCTTAAACGGGGGCAGGAGACACGGTGGGGTGTGACCCAGCCTGTCCGGGGGAGGCGGTGTGGCTGGCACCCAGTTCTCAGCCCACGTCACCCTGATGACTACAGACCCCAAGGAGACAAAGCTGCTGGGGGCATGTGTGTGCCCTCTTTCTTCTTACCGCCACCCCCCCACATACGTTTCCATTAAGCGGCAGCAGGCACAGTCACGCCGGCTGTGACCTATATTTGTTTTCAGGACTCACGTATGATGAGCCTAAATGTCCTCTCTCCTTCCCTTGTAGAGGGTGTTGGTCCAGGCAGCGGGCTCGGCTCCCAAAGGGGCCCAGATGCAGCCACTCTCCCTCCCCAGAGTCCAGCAGGTGACACAGCAGGTAACCACAGCACAGGGGACGTGGGACACGGTTGGCATGGCATGTCTGGGAGCCCCCATCCAAACAACAGTACTTGCTTTCCTGTTTTGTCGTTTCCTTTTGTGTGACGTGTTTGGCTCCTTACCAGGAAGTTCTCTTTGGAAGCGTTAAAAAAAAAAAAAAAAAACTGTTGCTGCAGATAGTTTGTTACAAGCCAAGAAAGCTGATGATCTTTATTAATTCAGATCTTCAGCCTTTCGGGCACAAGTGAGCCGCTAGGTAGAGCCTGGGGTGCAGCTGTAGACACGCAGGCAGATGGCAGAGGTTTCTGAATAGGAGGAACGTGGAGCCTCCAGGAGAGGCAGACCCACCCACAGGCAAGTGCTGGACCTTCAGACAGGCGCCTCTTGTGCAGTTAAATGATTAGAGAACATAGCTTGAACGTGTGGGCTCAGCAGCCAGATCACAGCCCAGATCATCAGCTCAGACAGGCAGCGTGATCTTAGCAGCAGTCGGCAAACCTTTTTTGGAAAAGGCCTCACAGTGCTTTTTGTTTGGTTGGTTGGTTTTGCAGGCCAGACAGTCTCAGGCACAACCATGCAACTCTCGTGGAAGGGATGGTGTGGCCGTGTGCCAATAAAACTATTTGTAAGATCAGGCGGGCCAGATTTGACCTAGGGACCCAAGTTTGCCAACTCCTGCTCTATGCGAGATGCTGAGTTCAAATTCATTAAGGCTCCCATGCAACAGGACCTAGGAGCATAGTGTGGAGATGGCGAGACCCCAGAGGACACGCTTCTCCCTTCAAGGGGCTCTGTTCAGATTAGCAGTGTGTTTAGAGAGGTTTGGCCTTTCCCTGGTGGCTCAAAGGGTAAAGCGTCTGCCTACAATGCAGGAGACCTGGGTTCGATCCCTGGGTTAGGAAGATCCCCTGGAGAAGGAAATGGCAACCCACTCCAGTACTCTTGCCTGGAAAATCCCATGGACAGAGAAGCCTGGTAGTCTACAGTCCATGGGATCGCAAAGAGTTGGACACGACTGAGTGACTTCACTCCTTAGAGAGGTTTGCCTGATGCTGTGTGATTCAGGGTTTCCTGCAGGAGGAGTGAAGGCTCTGGGGGTGCCCAGCAAGGACCCTGCATCTTTGCCTCATCTCCTCAAGGGAGGGGCGCGACCATGGCTCCATGATTCCAGAAGCTTTCCCTGTTCCTTGGGGCTGGCCATGTGTCCACCATTTCTCTCTCCACTGACCTCTGCATCATACCCACCCCCTACGGACGAGAGGGGTTATGTGTGTGCACATGTCCCTGGGTTGTGTCCTCAGAGGTGGGAGTCGATCCAATCCTGCCGCTACATAAAGGTCTACAGAGAGGCCATGATGAGACCTGCCCCTGATTTCCTCATCCCCAGTGAGCTTGAATCAAGCATCCACTAAGCCTCCCTCCATCGCAGAATCCTGAAGTTCCCCACACAGAGCTCTGGGCTCCATCAAAGCGCCTGCATCCCCCAGGGGTCATCAGCTGAGGCTGTGGACTGACAGAGGAGGGAGGGGTCTTCCCATTGGCCCCCACCCTCCACCTGCAGCCCCCAACCCCTACTCCAGGCCCAGCACTCCTACTGATTCTGCTCAGACCTTCACAGTCTCTCCCAGAGGGGTTCCCAAGGCCCCTCCCCTGACCGAGATGCTGGGGACAGCCTCTAGGGCGCCAAAGAGGGTGGCGTGGGGGTGATAGAGCACATGAGCCACTTGAGCCCCTGCCCTGCCGGGGGATGGGATAATGGAGGGTGGGATAATGAGGAGTGGGATCAGACGCTCCAAGGTCCTAGTTCTGTCCACATCTCTGGTGTCCACCATCAAGCAAGACCGGCCCCTCTGCCCAGTGGCCAGTAGACCCCAGGCACCATCACCACCACCACCTCCCGCCCTGTTCCGGATCTCGGCTCCCAGGTGCCAGCGGGGCTCCTCTCCACATGGAATAGGGGCCCCAACCTGCTGCGATCATCCCTGTCTGGGCTAATCCGGAATACGTGGCCTCGACGTGACCATCTCTCCTAGGTTTTAGACGTGCCAGCTGGGGGTAGGACAAGTGTAACGTGGCACTAAGCGTTCACAAAAGGCAATAGGAGACATTTCCGCCTGAATAATCTGGAAACCGTGTAACGCCGAGTGTCTGCTGTTGTTTCAGGTCCAGCCGGTGCAGCACGTGTACCCCACCCAGGTGCAGTACGTGGAGGGCGGGGACGCCATCTTCACCAACGGAGCCTTGTACGTGGGTGCCTTCTCCCCTCCCCAGGAAGGGCTTCACAGAGAACCAACCTGGCCACCATGCCTACTGAGCTCCCCTGGCGATGGGTTTGCCCACAATCTTCTCCCTTCACCTCCTGGTGGGGTGACCCAGCTATTACACCCCCATCAGGACATCTCAGCCCAGTAGAGATATCAGAAATCATAGGCCTTTGTAGTTTTACTTCACGGAAAGGCAGTTTTAAAAAACAGAAACTCCAATCCACCCTTGAAGTCTGGAGAGCCCACCTTTGAAACCCAGAAACCATTTCCATCTCTGCTTTTTCATTCTGGCCTCTGTTAGCCTCTGGCTTATCTTGATGTTTTGAGAACTTGATCTACTACTTGTCAAGGACATCCAGGGCTCTCTGCTTTTGAACTCCGTGATGCTTGGGGGAGAGTGATGCAGTTCCTAGAAGCTCACTGCTCGGCATGCACCCTTGTGCCTGCTTCTGACTCTGGTTTCAGGACTCCCCCTGGGGTCCTGGGAGGGCGTGGGGGCCTGGCTGTGGTTAAAGATGTGACTCCTGGGATCCTGAGTGTCCGCAGCTCAGCGCTGACCCAGAGGAGGATGGGTGAACCCTGAGGCCACAGCAGGCTCTGGGGGCACTCTGGTGGTAGTGGCCTGGTTTGACTGCACTGTGGTCAGAGATGATGTCCCCCGGAGATTGGAGGGACCTCCCTCCCCTCTCCAGAAGGGCCTTCCCTCAGTCACCCCTGAGGAAAAACCCCTACTGACCTCCTTTCACTGCAGCAGGCTGGACATCAATGGACATGGTGAATGATTTGATCCAGATGTTAAAGGAACATCAGACGAATTCTTGGAATCCTTTAGATATTCTTTTTATTAAGCAATTACATTTAAAAAAACAACTGGCTTTCTGGGTTGAAAGAACTAGATTCTCAGGAAGCTGCAAAATGAGCCCAGAGTCCCTTGTACCATTCCCCCAGGCTCCCATCCGGCTCCCTATCGCCAGTGGAGACAGCATCTGTGACGGCAGGACACTGACGTCGGGTGTATTCAGCTTCACAGCCCTTGCACGCACTTGTGCCCATGAGCCTCTGTGTGTGTGTGTGGGTGTGGATGTGGGTGTGGGTGGGCGTGGGTGTGGGTGGATCGGTGGGTGACTTGACATCTTCTTATCCCGGGGTAGCCCTCCCATAACCAGGGTCGGGTGCAGTCCCGCCCCATTCCCCCAGGGGGCGCCCGCGTGCAGTTCGCACCTGAGGTTTGTAAACCACCAGTTGTGTGAGCTGGGATTCCACGTGCTTTCTGAGACCCTGGGTGTGAACTTGGCTGTGTTGACAGTCCGTGGCTGACTTAGCCACGCACTCAGTGCCCTGGGCCGCGGCATTGACACGACGCCTTTTCTCTCTCCACCAGGCGGACGGCCTACGCCTACAACCCTGAGCCTCAGATGTACGCCCCCAGCAGCGCCGCGTCCTACTTTGAGGCCCCAGGCGGCGCCCAGGTGACCGTGGCAGGCTCCTCCCCGCCCGCAGTCCCCTCCCACAGCATGGTGGGCATCACCATGGACGTCGCGGGCAGCCCCATCGTCTCCAGCGCAGGAGCCTACCTTATCCACGGGGGGATGGACGGCACCAGGCACACCCTGGCCCACACGTCCCGCTCGTCGCCGGCTACGGTATGTACATCCCGGGCTCTGGAGGGGGCAGGTTAAACCCCCAACAGCAGCAGGATGGTGAGTAGAAGGCAGCTGGGACCACGGGCGTTGGGCCCCACCAGCCTCAGACAGGTGCCCCCTCTGTGAACCTGGAGTCCTCCCTTGGTAAAGACAGAGAGTGGATAGCAGGCAGCTTCTGGGAGGGATGTTGTGTTCTGGCAGACGCCACTGGTGCTGGCGTTCCACCATGACCACGGTCATCATCGTCAGCCTCTAGGAGGTGGAGATCGGCCCTTCCCTGCGGAACTGGGCTGAATCAAAGCTATATGGGCACCCCTTGCCCCTGCCCCAAACCGTGGCTCATCTGCTTTGGAAATGTATCTGCTTTGAAAACCCTACGTCCCATACTTACTCTAACTTTTAAAATTAGCACAGAATAGAGTGAACCGCTTGGGTGCACAGAGAGACAAGTTCTGATGCATACACAGCCTCAGGTGCCTGTCCCTACATCAGAATACAGCACGGTGGCGTTGCCCCCAGAACTCCCTGGGTATTTCTTGGTAGTGACACCCTCCTCTCACCCACGAGCCCTGTCACCCGTGGGTCTGTCCTCCGTCACCGCAGTTTGTTTTGGTCGGGGGGGATCACCCCCAAGATCCCCATTGTGGCCAGCTTCTTTCCCCCAGTGTGGATCCTGGAGATCCCGTCCAGTTGTTGTGTGAGTCACTGGCTCCTTCCTGTTCCTCAGTCGTCTTCCTTTACCCAAAAGTTGATTCATCCTTTCACCAGCCGAGGGCCGCCTGGGTTTTTCCAGTTTTTCATGATATTGAATAAAACACCTAGAAGTACTCACATGTGTAGACACATGTTTTGCTTTCTCTGGGGTTAATCAATGCCTACAAGTGGGATTGCTTGCTCCTATGGTAAGTACATGTTTAACTTTATCCAAAACCACCCGTGTTTTCCTGCGCAGTGTGAGTTCCTCCCCCAGCCAGGTGTGAGCTCCTCTTGTCCACCTTGTTGCCAGCATCTTCCGTTCTCAGGTGTCGTCAGCATCTTTGCTTTTAGCCATTTTCATCAGTGTGCGGTGTTATCTCACAGTGGTTGTAATTTGCATTTTCGTAATCACTAGTGATGGCGAGAACCCATTCATGGGCTTTGCCTCTCATATATATATTCTCTGGGGATGTGTCAGTTGAAGTTTATTGTTATTATTTTAACTGTGTTGTCTGTTTTCTTCCTGTTAATTTTGAGAATTGTTTGTATATTCTTGATTCAAGTCCCCTGCCAGATTTGTGATTTGCAAATATTCTTTCCCAGTCTTTAAAGTGTTTTTTATTCTCATACAAGTTCTATATAAATTTTAGATCAGTTTATCTATATTTACAAAAAATTCCTAGTGAGATTTTGATTCAATAGCCTTAAAGCTCTATATCAGTTTGGAGAGAATTGACATCTTTAAGTATCTTTTGGGTTTGGAGCTATTGTAAGTGGTATTGATTTTTAATTTCCAACTCTTCATTGCTAATGTATGAAAATATAGTTGATTTCTGGCTCTTGACTTTGCCTCCTGAGACTTTACCAAACTCACTTTTTAGTTCTCAGAGTTTTTTGTGGTCTGCAAATAGGAACAGTTTTATTTCCCCCTTTCCAATCTGGATGACTTTTATTTCTTTTTCTTGCCTTACTGCACTAGCTAGAACATCCTGTGCGTGCTAATTCACTTCAGTCATGTCTGACTCTTTGTGATCCTATGGGCTGTAGCCCACCAGGCTCCTCTGTCCATGGGATTCTCCAGGCAAGAATACTGGAGTGGGTTGCCCTCCTCCAGGGGATCTTCCCAACCCAGGTATCGAACCCATGTCTCTTATGTCTCCTGCATTGGCAGGTGGGTTCTTTACCACTATCGCCACCTGGGAAGCGCAGGACGTCCTGTACGATGTTGCATATGAGTAGTGAGAGTGGGTATCCCTCAGGGAAAAGCTTCAGTCTTTCATTCCTAAGTGATGTTACCTGTAGGGTTTTCACAATGCCCTTTTTCAGGTTGAGGAAGTTTCCTTCTATTCCCAGTTTTCTGAGAGTTTTTATCATAATTGGATGTTGAGTTTTGTCAAATGCTTTCTTTTCATCGATACGATCATGTGCTTTTTCTTCTTTAGACTATTGAAATAATGGGTCAATTAAAAAATACCTTCCTGTTTTTGTGGAGGCCTAATTTTCAATAGAAGGGGATGCTCTAACCTCATCCCTGTTCTCTTGATCCTGATGTGTTTCAGGGTCACCGTGATATCAGAGGCCCCCCAAGTCTTGCTGACCTCTCCTTTCTATGTCCAGAGTGTGGGCGCCGCCTGCCCCGCCATCCCGGGGCACCAGCAGCCTGTGTGTCCCCACCTGCCCCCGCAGGGCCCTCAGCACACCCTCAGGGGACTGGCTGGCAGACCTGAGCGTGGGGCTGCTGTCAGTCGGGAGTGCTCCTCACAGACACGATGCCTGCACATCAGCAAACTGCATCGACTCATACTGGTGAATAAACTGGGGTCACAGGTCACAGACCAACTGCAATCATAGGTCATGATGTTCTCTGTGGTCCACACCACCTCACCACACACAAAGGCAGCTCAGACCCTGGGCTGCCCAGTCACTGTGGTCTGATATCTGGGGTTCAAGTTTTTTAACTGATTGGAAATCCACCTACCCTGCTCTTCCAGGACCGATTTTATTTTCTTGAGCTCCAAAATCACTGCAGGCAGTGACTGTAGCCATGAAATTAAAAGATTCTTGCTCCTTGGAAGGAAAACTGTGACAAACCGAGACAGTGTATTAAAAAGCATTACTTTGCCAACAAAGGTCAGTCTAGTCAAAGCTATGGTTTTCCCAGTAGTCATGTATGGATGTGAGAGTTGCACCATAAAGAAAGCTGAACACTGAAGAATTAATGCTTTTGAATTGTGGTGCCAGAGAAGACTCTTGAGAGTCCCTTGCTGCAAGGAGATCAAACCAGTCAATCCTAAAGGAAATCAACCTTGAATATTCATTGGAAGGACTGATGCTGAAGCTGAAGCTCCAATCCTTTGGCCACCTGATGCAAAGAGCCAACTCATTGGAAAAGACCCTGATTGAGAGCAGGAGAAAACTTTTTCCTCAGGGAAAGATTGAGGGCAGGAGGAGAAAGGGGCAACAGAGGATGAAATGGTTGGATGACATCATCAACTCAATGGACATGAGTTCGAGCAAACTCAGAGAGACAGTGAAGGACACAGAAGCCTGGCGTGCTGCAGTCCCTGGGGTCACAAAGAGCTGGACACAACTTAGCGATTGAACAACAACAATATGTAGAATCTAAAATATGTTACAAATGAATTTATTTACAAAACAGATTCACAGACACAGAAAACGAAGTTATGGTTACCAGAGGGGAAAGTGGGTGGGGGAGGGATGAATTAGGAGTCCGGGATTAGCAGATATAAACTACTCTACACAAAACAGATAAACAACAATGTCCTACTGTACTGCACAGGGACTATATTCCATATCCTTTGATAAACCCGAATGGAAAAGAATATATATATTTTAGTTGCAGTATTTGGGGCCTTGGGATGACAGATTCAAGTTCTGCAGTGTGCAGGCTGCAGCAGACGTCTCTGAGATGTGCCACTGGGAATCCTAGGAGTTTCTTGTCTGAGTCATTAGAGACTCAGCTCCTGCTTTCAGGACCCCAGCAAACATCCTGGCTCTGACCACCTGCAGTCGTGGGTATGCTAAGACACTTCAGTCGTGTCCGACCCTGTGCGACCCCATAGACGGCAGCCCACCAGGCTCCCCCATCCCTGGGATTCTCCAGGCAAGAACACTGGAGTGGGTTGCCATTTCCTTCTCCAATGCATGAAAGTGAAAAGTGAAAGTGAAGTTGCTCAGTCGCGTCCAACCCTCAGCGACCCCATGGACTGCAGCCTACCAGGCTCCTCCGTCCATGGAATTTTCCAGGCAAGAGTATTGGAGTGGGGTGCTACTGCCTTCTCCAGCCATGGGTATAGAGGAGCCAAATCTCACATCCTCTATCCAGCTCTCTGAGAAGACCGTCACATGGTCACTGCAAGCAGATGTGTTTGTAAGGGACTAGCTTCCGTCTACGCTCAGTAAGACTGATGGAGAGCCCGTCCATGCCTCCTTGTTCTGGCCCAGCTTCCCACGCGGGCCTCTCCATTCTCATGGGCCTTCCTGGTGGCCCACGGAGCTGGTGCACCATCCATGTGGCCTCACAGCTCACAATGGATCATCAGCGGCAAAACAGCTCTTCTCTGTAGCCTGTGTTTTCAGGGAAGATCAAGATATCTTGACGGCAAGCTCACATGCCTACTGTGCTTTTGCTAGAGGCTACCTTGCCCCCTGGACAGACCTTTGTACAAATACCACAGGAAACATTTTGCCAACAAAAGCACATCCATTTTTTCTCTAAAATATTCATCATCAGACTTCCCTGGCAGTCCAGCAGTTAAGACTCAGTGTTTCCACTGCAAGTGAAGTGGGTTCGATCCCTGGTCAAGGAACTAAGATCGTGCAATCAACCAAAACAATACATAAATGAATAAATAAATAATTCATCATCACTTTTTATCTGTTTAAGAGACTTTTTTAGAGAAATTTTAGGTTTATAGAAAAATCGAGCCTCAGTTCCCTTCAGTCGCTCAGTCATATCCAACTCTTTGTGACCCCATGGACTGCAGCACCCCAGGCTTCCCTGTCCATCACCAACTCCTGGACACTACTCAAACTCATGTCCATTGCATCAGTGATACCATCCAACCATCTCATCCTCTGTCATCCCATTCTCCTCCCGCCTTCAATCTTTCCAAGTATCAGCGTCTTTCCCAATGAGTCGGTTCTTAGCATCAGGTGGCCAAAGTACTGGAGTTTCAGCTTCAGCATCAGTCCTTCCAATGAATATTCAGGACTGATATCCTTTAGGATGGACTGGTTGGATCTCCTTGCCGTCCAAGGGACTCTCAAGAGTCTTCTCCAACACCGCGGTTCAAAAGCATCAATTCTTTGCCACTCAGCTTTCTTTATGATCCAACTCTCACGTCCATACATAACTACTGGAAAAACTATAGCTTTGACTAGATGGACCTTTGTTGGCAAAGTAATGTCTGTGCTTTTTAATATGCTGTCTAGGTTGGTCATAGCTTTCCAAGGAGCAAGTGTCTTTTAATTTCATGGCTGCAGTCACCATCTGCAGTGATTTTAGAGCCCCCCAGAAATAAAATCTCTCACTGTTTGCATTGTTTCTGCATCTATTTGCTATGAAGTGATGGAACCAGAGGCCATGATCTTAGTTTTCTTAATGTTGAGTTTTAAGCCAACTTTTTAATTCTCTTCTTTCACTTTCATCAAGAGGCTCTTTAGTTCTTCTTCGTTTTCTGCCATAAGGCTAGTGTCATCTGCGTATCTGAGGTTATTGATATTTCTCCCGGCAATCTTGATTCCAGCTTGTGCTTCATCCAGCCCAGCATTTTTCATGATGTACTCTGCATAGAAGTTAAATAAGCGGGGTGACAATATACAGCCTTGACGTACTCCTTTCCCAATTTGGAACCAGTCTTTTGTTCCATGTCCAGTTCTAACTGTTGCTTCTTGACCTGCATACAGATTTCTCAGGAGGCAGGTCAGATGGTCTGGTATTCCCATCTCTTTAAGAATTTTACATGGTTTGTTGTGATCCATACAGTCAAAGGCTTTGGCATAGTCAATAAAGCAAAAGTAGATGTTTTCCTGGAACTCTCTTGCTTTTTTGATGATCCGGCAGATGTTGGCAATTTGATCTCTGGTTCCTCTACCTTTTCTAAATCCAGCCTGAATATCTTGAAGTTCAGGGTTCACGTACTGTTGAAGCCTGGTTGGAGAATTTTGAGCATTACTTTACTAGCATAATGGTTGTCTGAGGAGGCCTTACAAATAGCTGTGAAAAGAAGAGAAACTAAAGGCAAAGGAGAAAAGGGAAGATATACCCATTTGAGTGCAGAGTTCCAGAGAATAGCAAGGAGAGATAAGAAAGCCTTCCTCAGTGATCAATGCAAAGAAATAGAGGAAAACAACAGAATGGGAAAGACTAGAGATCTCTTCAAGAAAATCAGAGATACCAAGGGAACATTTCATGCAAAGATGGATTCAATAAAGGACAGAAATGGTATGGACCTAACAGAAGCAGAAGATATTAAGAGGTGGCAAGAATCCACAGAAGAACTATACAAAGAAGATCTTCATGACCCAGATAACCACGATGGTGTGATCACTCACCTAGAGCCAGACATCCTGGAATGAGAATCAAGTGGGCCTTAGGAAGCAGCACTACGAACAAAGCTAGTGGAGGTGATGGAATTCCACTTGAGCTATTTCAAATCCTGAAAGATGATGCTGTGAAAGTGCTGCATTCAATATGCCAGCAAATTTGGAAAACTCAACAGTGGCCACAGGACTGGAAAAGGTCAGTTTTCATTCCAATCCCAAAGAAAGGCAATGCCAAAGAATGTTCATACTACTGCACAATTGCACTCATCTCACACACTAGCAAAGTAATGCTCAAAATTGAACCTAAACCAGAGAATTCCCATAATTCCCCACCCCATACCCAAGAGTTCTCCTTATTATTAACATCTTACCTAAGTTTGGTGCATTTGTTACAGTCACTGAGCCAATAGAACACCTTATTGTTATTAACTAAAGCCCCTGGTTGACATTAGGGCTTCCTCTTTGTGTTGTAGTTTCCATGGGTTTTGACGAACATCTAACGATGTCATCACTTTTGAATTTGGTTTTGCACATTTCTTTGCAAAGGGGGAAGCAGTGTCCCTTTGAAAGATCTACCTGAAATTTTTGTCTCTGTTCTGCTTTAAGTGACAAAATTAAAGAGTGCTACTGGAAATTCTGGCACTTATTCTAAAAAGTCTCAGTTAATTTTCCAGAGAAGTCATCATCCTGTTTAGAGTGACACAAACCCATTCATCATGTCAAAGGATACATGGGTCATCACTCAATAAAAGCCTCTTTCTAATTTCCTTCCTCTTTTCCTTGTGTTCTTGTTTTCTTTCATGGCTCTGTATGCAAATATCCACCCTGTGTGACCCCTGATTGGCCCCTGGTCCACAGATGGGACTTCTGATTGGTTAATAGTGTTGAGTGGGGGCTGGTTTCCAGGTCTTGGGGAGGTCATTGGGTCAATGAGGTCAATGACCATTTGGGGAGGCTGGCTGAAGGGCCTACAGGAAAGCTTTGTGCTCTTTTTGCAACTTTTTTGTTAAGTCTGGAGTTATTTTCAAACTAAAATTAAAAAAAAAAGTTTAATCGATGAATTAAGAAGTAGAACTATAATATTTTAAGTTCTAGGAACTACAAAAAGAGCTAAACATGTTAGCCTTTAAAAATGACTACTTAGACTTCCCTGGGGGTCCAGTGGCTAAGACTCTGCACTCCCAATGCAGGGGGTCTGGGTTCCATCTCTGGTCAGGGAACTGAGATCCCACATGCCACAAGGCACGGCCAGATCCAGGCTTGAGATACAAGTTTGCTTCAATACTGGTCATTGCTGGCCCTTTGCAGGGGTGATCTTGGTCTGTCAGGTCATTTTAATGAGATTACTGTGTTATGGATGGAAAGACCATTTGGGTGGATGCTAATGAACTCAAAGGAGAAGTAACTTTTACCCTCCCTTAGAAGACATGAATCTAGCCCTTATGTCAGGCAAAATCTTGCCAGAATTAAACAGGAAAGGAAAGGAATTGTAAAAATTACTTGTGCATGTATGCTCAGGTGCTCAGTCATGTCTGACTCTGCCACCCCCTGGATTGTAGCCATCCAGGCTCCTCTGTCCATGGGATTGTCTAGGCAAAGAATACTGGAGTGGCTTGCCATTTCCTTCTCCAGGGATCTTCCTGGCCTGGGGATCGAGCCTGTGTCTCCTGCATTGGCAGGTGGATTCTTTACCACTGAGCCACCTGGGTAATACTTGGAGAAGGGGACGACAGAGGATGAGATGGTTGGATGGCATCACTGACTTGATGGACATGGGTTTGGGTGAACTCCAGGAGTTGGTGATGGACAGGGAGGCATGGCGTGCTGTGGTTCATAGGGTCACAAAGAGTTGGACACGACTGAGCTGAACTGAACTGAAAACTTATCTGTGCTCTGCTATCACATTAAGTTCTTGAGACACTGTATCTTTGATCATAAGTCCTTAAGCATTGTCTCCCCACCTTTCTCCAGAGCCCCTAAAGCATGATATGTGTGTACCCTTTACCGCAGGCATTCTGCTAATAATTCTTGCAGTGGAAGCCAGTGAAATTAAATTGCCAAGGAAAAGGAATAAGGGCTGCTCTGCGCCCAATCAAAAATGAAAAATAAAGATGGAGGACTTCCCTGGTGGTCCAGTGGCTTACACTTTGCCTTCCAATGAGGGGGGTGCAGGTTCAACCCCTGGTTGGGGAGCTAAGATTCCACATGCCTTTTGGCCAAAATGACAAAACATAAAACAGAAGCAACATTGTAGCAAATTCAATAAAGACTTTAAAAAAACAAAAAGGTCCACATCAAAAAAAATAATCTTAAAAGAAATAAAGATAAAACTCCTGGTAAGTCAAGAAATATGTATGTGTGTGTGTGTATATATATATATATATATATATATAACATGTATTGGAGAAGGCAATGGCACCCCACTCCAGTACTCTTGCCTGGAAAATCCCATGGACGGAGGAGCCTGGAAGGCTATAGTCCATGGGGTTGCTGAGGATCGGACACGACTGAGCAACTTCAATTTTACTTTTCACTTTGATGCATTGGAGAAGGAAATGGCAACCCACTCCAGTGTTCTTGCCTGGAGAATCCCAGTGACGGGGGAGCCTTGTAGGCTGCTGTCTATGGGGTCACACAGAGTCAGACACAACTGAAGTGACTTAGCAGCATAACATGTATACATATGTTATATATGTGTATTATATACATATACATAATATACATATACATACATATATACTTAATATTATATACATATACATAATATACATATAATATACATTTATAACACATATAATATATATATGTATAACATGCATCCATGTTATACATAATGCCAAGATGTAAAGTAATCCTCAAAAAGTTCAGAAAACAGAAATGATTTTAGGGAAAGCTGCCTAGCCCTGGGGTGGGAATGGGCACCTCTACGTCCATCCTTGGCTCTTCCTTTCATGTTAGACATGTGCAGGTACCACTTCGATAAAAAAAATTTTAATAATAAGAATTAAACTCCAGTGGAGTATAAAATTAATTTCCACTTTAAACACTAACTTTTCCAGCCCCTGAGAGGACTGAGCAAGCCTTTTGTACTTGTGCAATGAGAATCCCTGGGTCAGATTTGTAAGCAAGCCTCCCTCCCCACTAACCCCCCCCCCCCCCCCCCGCCACTAACCCCCGCGCCCCGACTTCAAGCTCCAGTGTGAGAGGCTCCTTTTCCAAGGACGCTGGCTGGTTGGGCGCTGCTCGGGGCTGGGAGGCGGCGCCGCAGCGCCCTCTGCTGGATGCACTGCGCCGTGCCTTACGTCCTAACCACGGCACCAACCTCTCCAATGGAAGTTGGGGAACTAGGGATGTTTTCCTGAACTTCATCACCTTCAGAAGTGTCCCCGATGTCTTAATTTTAAAATGCAGTGAACACCTTGGGAGGTTCCACTGTGAATCAAGTTAATTTAATGTATAATAGGATGACCTTATACAGCAAATGTTCATTTGTATTCTTTACCACAATACTCAGAACTCCACGCCTTTTGGCAGTCAGTCTTTTATATGTCTGGCACCCTCTCAGGTACTCCATGAGATCTCAATTGTTTTCATGGGCTTCCCTGATGCTCCAGTGGTTAAGAATCCACCTGCCAATGCAGGGGACACAGATTCGATCCCTGATCTGGGAAGATCCCACATGCCTGTGCGCCACAACTACTTACTGAGCCTGTACTCTAGAGCCCACAAGTCGAAACTGCTGAAGCCCGTGCACCTTAGAGCCTGTGCTCTGCAGTAAGAGAAGCCACTGCAGCGAGAGGCCCTGGAACCACAGCTAGCGAGTAGCTCTGCTGGCTCACTCGGTAAAGAGCCTGCCTTCAGTGCGGGAGACCTGCGTTCAGTCCCCAGGTTGGGAGGATCTCCTGGAGTAGCACATGGCAACCCACTCCAGCATTCTTGCCCGGAGAATCCCCGTGGACAGAGGAGCCTGGCAGGCTGCCGTCTATGAACGCATGAAGTGCTATTTTTCCTTGAAAGGATGACAGACAAATTATGATTATTCAGACCTGGAGATCTGGCCCGCATTTTCTCAAAAATGAACAGCTGTGAGCCTGACACATCCAGGGAAACAACTGACAGATTTTATTGCCAATACGTTCTACAAAAAAAAAAAAAAAATTGAATTTTGGAAAACTGGTATCTTGCTGAAATGACTGGATGTTTTCGATATTGTATGATGAAATGTGTCAGTATTTGGAAGATCTGCAAACTTGGTGAACCAATATTTTCCAAGTGACCAGTGCACAGTGTTACAAAACCAGGCATGTGAGTAAAAAGATTCATTCAAATTGCAAGTGAGACTAAAGTTTTTTTTAATTATGTAGTTTTTATTGAGGTAAATTTCACAGAACATAAAAATGTGCCATTTTAATTATGTAAAAGGGCACAAACCAGTGGCATTTGGTACATTTTCACAATGTTGTGTAACCATTACCCTATCGAGTTCCAGAACATTCTCATCACCCTGTACCAGTTAGGAGTCACCCTCCCCCCCACCCCATTCCTTCCCCCTCCAGCCCCCTGGCAACTAAACTGATCTGCCTTCTGTCTCCATGGATTCACCTGTTCTGGACAAACGGAACGCCTCCCACGTGAACCCCTCCCACGTGGCCTCTTGTGTCTGGCCTCTTGCACTGAGCATCATATTTTCAAGGCTCAGCCACATTGTAACATGTGTCAGTGCTTCACTCCTCTGGGGGCATGAATAATATTCTCTTGTACATGTGGACCATCTCTTTTTTATCCATTCATCCGTGACTGACATTTGCATTTTTATGCTTTCTTGTCATTATGAATAACACTACTATGGACAAGTTTTTGTTAGAACACCTGTTTTCAATTATCTTGGGTCTAATGGCATTGCTGGGCCATGTGGCTTAACCGACTTTATGTTTAACAAATGTCTACCACAGTCGCTGAACCATTTTGCATTCCCACCAGCAATGGATAAGGGTTCCCAATTCCTCCCCATCCTTGTCAACACTTGTCATTAATATTTTTCTTATTTCTTTTACTAACCATCCTCGTGGGTATAAAGTGGTACCTCATTGTGGTTTGGTTTGTATTTCCCTAATGACTAATGAGGTTGAGCATCTTTTTATTTTTTTTATTTTATTTTATTTTTAAACTTTACATAATTGTATTAGTTTTGCCAAATATAAAAATGAATCCGCCACAGGTATACATGTGTGCCCCACCCTGAACCCTCCTCCCTCCTCCCTCCCCATACCATCCCTCTGGGTCGTCCCAGTGCACTAGCCCCAAGCATCCAGTATCGTGCATCGAACCTGGACTGGCAACTCGTTTCATACATGATATTTTACATGTTTCAATTCCATTCTCCCAAATCATCCCACCCTCTCCCTCTCCCACAGAGTCCATAAGACTGTTCTATACATCAGTGTCTCTTTTGCTGTCTCGTACACAGGGTTATTGTTACCATCTTTCTAAATTCCATACATATGCGTTAGTATACTGTATTGGTGTTTTTCTTTCTGGCTTACTTCACTCTGTATAAGAGGCTCCAGTTTCATCCACCTCATTAGAACTAATTCAAATGTATTCTTTTTAATGGCTGAGTAATACTCCATTGTGTATATGTACCACAGCTTTCTTATCCATTCATCTGCTGATGGACATCTAGGTTGCTTCCATGTCCTGGCTATTATAAACAGTGCTGCGATGAACATTGGGGTACTCGTGTCTCTTTCCCTTCTGGTTTCCTCAGTGTGTATGCCCAGCAGTGGGATTGCTGGATCATAAGGCAGTTCTATTTCCAGTCTTTTAAGGAATCTCCACACTGTTCTCCATAGTGGCTGTACTAGTTTGCATTCCCATCAACAGTGTAAGAGGGTTCCCTTTTCTCCACACCCTCTCCAGCATTTATTACTTGTAGACTTGGATTGCAGCCATTCTGACTGGCATGAAATGGTACCTCATAGTGGTTTTGATTTGCATTTCTCTGATAATGAGTGATGCTGAGCATTCTTTCATGTGTTTGTTAGCCATCTGTATGTCTTCTTTGGAGAAATGTCTGTTTAGTTCTTTGGCCCATTTTTTGATTGGGTCATTTATTTTTCTGGAGTTGAGCTGTAGGAGTTGCTTGTATATTTTTGAGATTAGTTGTTTGTCAGTTGCTTCATTTGCTATTATCTTCTCCCATTCTGAAGGCTGTCTTTTCACCTTGCTAATAGTTTCCTTTGATGTGCAGAAGCTTTTAAGGTTAATTAGGTCCCATTTGTTTATTTTTGCTTTTATTTCCAATATTCTGGGAGGTGGGTCATAGAGGATCCTGCTGTGATGTATGTCGGAGAGTGTTTTGCCTATGTTCTCCTCTAGGAGTTTTATAGTTTCTGGTCTTACGTTTAGATCTTTAATCCATTTTAAGTTTATTTTTGTGTATGGTGTTAGAAAGTGTTCTAGTTTCATTCTTTTACAAGTGGTTGACCAGATTTCCCAGCACCACTTGTTAAAGAGATTGTCTTTAATCCATTGTTTATTCTTGCCTCCTTTGTCAAAGATAAGGTGTCCATAGGTGCGTGGGTTTATCTCTGAGCTTTCTATTTTGTTCCATTGATCTATATTTCTGTCTTTGTGCCAGTACCATACTGTCTTGATAACTGGCTTTGTAGTAGAGCCTGAAGTCAGGTAGGTTGATTCCTCCAGTTCCATTCTTCTTTCTCAAGATTGCTTTGGCTATTCGAGGTTTTTTGTATTTCCATACAAATTGTGAAATTATTTGTTCTAGCTCTGTGAAGAATACTGTTGGTAGCTTGATAGGGATTGCATTGAATCTATAAATTGCTTTGGGTAGTATACTCATTTTCACTATATTGATTCTTCCAATCCATGAACATGGTATATTTCTCCATCTATTAGTGTCCTCTTTGATTTCTTTCACCAGTGTTTTATAGTTTTCTATATATAGGTCTTTAGTTTCTTTAGGTAGATATATTCCTAAGTATTTTATTCTTTCCGTTGCAATGGTGAATGGGATTGTTTCCTTAATTTCTCTTCTGTTTTCTCATTATTAGTGTATAGGAATGCAAGGGATTTCTGGGTGTTGATTTTATATCCTGCAACTTTACTATAGTCATTGATTAGTTCTAGTAATTTTCTGGTGGAGTCTTTAGGGTTTTCTATGTAGAGGATCATGTCATCTGCAAATAGTGAGAGTTTTACTTCTTCTTTTCCAATTTGGATTCCTTTTATTTCTTTTTCTGCTCTGATTGCTGTGGCCAAAACTTCCAAAACTATGTTGAATAGTAATGGTGAAAGTGGGCACCCTTGTCTTGTTCCTGACTTTAGAGGAAATGCTTTCAATTTTTCACCATTGAGGATAATGTTTGCTGTGGGTTTGTCATATATAGCTTTTATTATGTTGAGGTATGTTCCTTCTATTCCTGCTTTCTGTACAGTTTTTATCATAAATGGATGTTGAATTTTGCCAAAGGCTTTCTCTGCATCTATTGAGATAATCATATAGTTTTTATTTTTCAATTTGTTAATGTGGTGTATTACATTGATTGATTTGCAGATATTGAAGAATCCTTGCATCCCTGGGATAAAGCCCACTTGGTCATGGTGTATGATCTTTTTAATGTGTTGTTGGATTCTGATTGCTAGAATTTTGTTAAGGATTTTTGCATCTATGTTTATCAGTGATATTGGCCTGTAGTTTTCTTTTTTTGTGGGATCTTTGTCAGGTTTTGGTATTAGGGTGATGGTGGCCTCATAGAATGAGTTAGGAAGTTTACCTTCCTCTGCAATTTTCTGGAAGAGTTTGAGCAGGATAGGTGTTAGCTCTTCTCTAAATCTTTGGTAGAATTCAGCTGTGAAGCTGTCTGGACCTGGGCTTTTGTTTTCTGGGAGATTTTTGATTACAGTTTCAATTTCCGTGCTTGTGATGGGTCTGTTAAGATTTTCTATTTCTTCCTGGTCGAGTTTTGGAAAGTTGTACTTTTCTAAGAATTTGTCCATTTCTTCCACGTTGTCCATTTTATTGGCATATAATTGTTGATAGTAGTCTCTTATGATCCTTTGTATTTCTGTGTTGTCTGTTGTGATCTCTCCATTTTCATTTCTAATTTTATTGATTTGATTTTTCTCCCTTTGTTTCGTGATGAGCCTGGCTAATGGTTTGTCAATTTTATTTATCCTTTCAAAGAACCAGCTTTTGGTTTTGTTGATTTTTGCTATGGTCTCTTTTGTTTCTTTTGCATTTATTTCTGCTCTAATTTTAAAGATTTCTTTCCTTCTACTAACCCTGGTGTTCTTCATTTCTTCCTTTTCTAGTTGCTTTAGGTGTAGAGTTAGGTTATTTATTTGAAATCAAAAGCTTCTCAGACAAGCAAAAGCTGAGAGAATTCTGCACCACCAAATCAACTCTCCAACAAATACTTAAGGATATTCTCTAGACAGGAAACACAAAAACGGTGTATAAACTTGAACCCAAAACAATAAAATAAATGGCAACGGGATCATACTTATCAGTAATTACCTTAAACGTAAATGGGTTGAATGCCCCAACCAAAAGACAAAGACTGGCTGAATGGATACAAAAACAAGACCCCTACATATGTTGTCTACAGGAGACCCACCTCAAAACAGGGGACACATACAGACTGAAAGTGAAGGGCTGGAAAAAGATTTTCCATGCAAATAGGGACCAAAAGAAAGCAGGCGTAGCAATACTCATATCAGATAAAATAGACTTTAAAACAAAGGCTGTGAAAAGAGACAAAGACGGTCACTACATAATGATCAAAGGATCAATCCAAGAAGAAGATATAACAGTTATAAATATATATGCACCCAACATGGGAGCACCGCAGTATGTAAGACAAATGCTAACAAGTATGAAAGGAGAAATTAACAATAACACAATAATAGTGGGAGACTTTAATACCCCACTCACACCTATGGATAGATCAACTAAACAGAAAATTAACAAGGAAACACAAACTTTAAATGACACAATAGACCAGTTAGACCTAATTGATATCTATAGGACATTTCATCCCAAAACAATGAATTTCACCTTTTTCTCAAGTGCACATGGAACCTTCTCCAGGATAGATCACATCCTGGGCCATAAAGCTAGCTTTGGTAAATTCAAAAAAATAGAAATCATTCCAAGCATCTTTTCTGACCACAATGCAGTAAGATTAGATCTCAATTACAGGAGAAAAACTATTAAAAAATCCAACATATGGAGGCTGAACAACACGCTGCTGAATAACCAACAAATCACAGAAGAAATCAAAAAAGAAATCAAAATTTGCATAGAAACGAATGAAAATGAAAACACAACAACCCAAAACCTGTGGGACACGGTAAAAGCAGTCCTAAGGGGAAAGTTCATAGCAATACAGGCACACCTCAAGAAACAAGAAAAAAGTCAAATAAATAACCTAACTCTACACCTAAAGCAACTAGAAAAGGAAGAAATGAGGTTGAGCATCTTTTTAATGTGCTTATTGGAGACATATCTATTCTAGACTTTTGCCCATTTTCTAATCAGGTCATTTTGTCATTTTGGTTTTGAGTTGTGAGAGTTCTTTATAATATTCTGGATATAGGCCCTGATTAGAGATATGATTTGCAAATATGTTCCTCCATTCCGTGGGTTGTCTTGTCACTGTCTTGATAGTGTTCTTCGATGTACAAAAGTTTTTAATTTTGATGAAATCCAATTTATCTTTTTAAAAGTTTTTACCTTTTTTTAAATTTTACTTTTGGTGTCATATCTAAGAATCAATTCCCAAATCCAAGGCCATGGAAATAACCTTATTTTACATGATTACTTCCCGTTTTCCTCTAAGGGTTTTGCTGTTTTAGCTCTTATGTGCAGTTCTTTGGCCTATTTTGAATTGATTTTGGTATATGCTGTGAGGCGAGGTCCCTCTTCATTCCTTTGCACGAGGCTGTCTATTTATCCCACCACCATTTGTTGAAAAGTGTCTTCTTTCTCCACTGACTGGTCTGAACACCCTTGTTGAAAGTCAGTTGACCCCGGATGCATGGGTTTCTTTCTGGACTCTCAATCCCATCCCACTGTTCTCTGTGTCTGTCCTATGCTGGTACTGCACTGCTTTGGTTACTGACTTTGTAATCAGTTTTGAAATGAGGACTTGTGAGTCTTCCAACTTGGTACTTCTTTTTCAAGATTGTTTTGATACTTGGGGTCCCCTGCAATGCCATATGAATTTTAAGATCAGCTTATCCATTTGAGAAGGCACCTGGAAGCTGTGTAGAGAATTTTGATAGAGATTGCATTGCGCCTATAGATCAGTTAGGAGAGTATTACCCTCTTAATAGTAAGTCTTCCAGTCCATGAACATAGGATGTCTTTGTTCTTATCATCTTTAAGTTCTTGAAATGTTTCATAGCTTTTTCAGTGTACAATTATTTCACCTCCTTGGTGAAACATATTTTATTCTAGGTATTTTATTCTCTTTGATACTGTTTCAAATAGGACTGTTTTCCTCATTTCATTTTCATATCATTCATTGTTTAAAATAATTGATTTTTGTATATGCATCTTGTATCTTGCAGCTCTGGTGCTGATAGTTTTTTTTTTTGTGGATCCTTCAGAACTTTCCATACTTAAGATCATGCTATCTGAAAACGGAGGTAGTTTTGCTTCTTCCTCTTCCATGTGGATGCCTTTTATTTCCTATTTATTTCCTATTTCCTTTTATTCCTATGGCCTTGGCTAGAACTTCCAGTACAATGTCAAATAGCAGTGGTGAGAATGGACATTCTCAGCCATAGTCAGAAGAGGCGGTGGGTGAAGCAGAAGCCCCTCGTTCCTGAACACGGCTCCAGGAACTGGTCCACCTGTACTTTCTGAATGTGCTAGGCCTGCTTTTTACAGAAGCATCTCTGTGGTCTTTGCCTCCCCTGGGTCCTGAAGGGTCATTTCTTCCAGCAGAGCTCACATTTGCATTTTCCATGAAAGAGTTGGGCTCAGGGGCTTCCCTGGTGGTCCAGTGGTTAAGAATCTACCTTGCAGGGCAGGGGACACCGGTTCAATCCCTGGTCCAGGAAGATCCCATATGCCTCGCGGCAACTAAGCCTGTATACCAAAATTAGAGAGTAGCCCCTGCTCTCCGTAACTAGAGAAAGCCTGCACACAGTGACAAAGACCCAGTGCAACCAAAATTAAAATTAAAATAAATTAAAAAAAAAAAAAGAGTTGGGCTCAGATGTGGTGGTTGCCACACATGACCAGGTGTCTCTTCCTTTGCACAGACCTGCTGTGGCCCCTCAGCCCTCACCTCTGAGAGGCCTGAGATTCTATCTCAGAAGCCCTCTCCCAGGAAGGGCCCCCTTGTAAGCGGCACATGACTGCCCGCCACTCGGTCCCATCTCTGTGGCCCCAGGAACCTGTGCCCCTCAATGGCAGGGCTGGGGTCGTGGCCTCTTGGTGTTCTCCCAAAGCCTGCAGCCAGGAGACCCTGGGCATTGCAACATGACAGGCTGACCTGGAAACCAGCGCCACAATCTGTCCCCACCGTCAGTGGTCCTCTGAGTCTCCCAGGGCACGTGACGGGTGTGGGGAGCAGCAGCGTCAGAATTATGCTGACTTCGCTTAAACTTGAACTTACACAGCCACTAAGTCTTCCTGTTGTGCATGCTCACATCCAGACTTGTTAAAACTTGGCTGCCCATGTAGACGGGCCCGTGTAGACGGAAGGACCCCACCTGCTGCTGGTGTCTGACGGGCTCTGGGTGCCTTTGCATGTGATGAAGTAACACTCCGGGTCAAGGCTTCACTACCCCCTCACAATCCATCCCTCACCTAACCCACCCCCTGCCTGTGTCCAGCCTGGTTTCTATTCCATAGGCACGCGGATCTTTGTTTGGATATTAATACAAACAAATCTTGGCTGATGCTAACTATCTGATTTCCTTTTTTTTTTTTTTTCCATTTTCTTTTGTTTCTGCGCACATTTTCTTTAGCTTGAAATGGCGATTGAAAACCTCCAAAAAAGCGAAGGGATCACCTCTCACAAAAGCGGTTTACTCAACAGCCATGTAAGTGTGCGTCGACCTGCTGGTCTGCCCTGCTCTGCCTGTCACCTACATAGGCATTTTAAAATCAAACAGGGCGTTCCCTGGTGGCCATGACCACAGGTTCAATCCCTGATCCCAGAACTGAGATCTGGCAAGCTGTGTAATGAGGCCAAAAAAAGAAAACAATGAGTTGACACCTTTAAAGTGCCAAAAAGGGGAAGGGGGGAAGCCAACCTAGAATTCAGCAAAAATATCCTTCTACAGCGAAAGGAAATCAAGATAGACTCTTCCTTTGTGAGAGGAGAATAACAGTGCCTCCCTCCTGGTGGGACAGGGATTAAACTGCTTAGTGTACCTAACATCCTGCCCACCAGCCCTGGCAGAGGATAGCATTGTAATAAATTCATACTCAAACAAGCCACCACCAAAAAAATGACACCAGATTTTATGGGGGCTGCCATAAAGGTTCTTGGCTAATTCTGTGATTAGCTCTTAAAAAAAAAAAAACAAAACAAAAAACACTGGTAATTTGAAGGACTTCCCTGGCTGTCCAGTGGCTAAGGCTCCCAATACGTCATGGGTTCAATCCCTGGTCAGGGAAATAGATCTGACACAGTGTGGCCAAAAAAAAAAAAAAAAAGAAAGAAAGGTAATTTGAGAAAGGGCAAATCAACTAAATCCTACTGATTTTAGCTGCCTAAGACCCTTCTCTGATGGGAACACTGTGATCACAGGTTTCAGGCCAGTATGGCAAAAGTGGCCTTGCCTCCTACTGGTTTTTCGGGGCAGGATGGGGGCAGGAGGGGCTGACAGCGCAGAGGCTCAGCTTCCAGGGACAGTTGAGGAGGGAAAGCACCATTCTTCCCCAAACTCCTCCCTGTTCCCTTTACCTAAACTCTGAATTCAGCTTTAACATAACTGGAAATTGGTTCAGCATTCTGAAGAAGGGACAGGTGGCAGCAGTCAGAACGTGCTTTTGGCATCTTTTCTCAGGCACTTGGCTTGGGATTGGACGTTCCTTGGAGAATTAAAGCATCAAAGAGAAGAAATCCCCATTAGTCAAACCCGACCCCAAATGTGACCCCAGAAAGACTTTTATACTGGTTGAAGTTCAAAGTGAACTGTTCCGGCCGGCGGGGGTGAGGGGTGGTGCAGAAGCCCCACCCACTAGGGAAAGATCCAGAAGCTTCTGGATTTGTGGAGGGGCAGAGCACAGGCGTGGCCAGCGACTGCACCCTCAAGCAGAACCTCAGAGGAAAAGCAACCTTAGACTCCAAGCAGAGCGAGTAGAAAGTCGTCAGGACACAGTCTCCGCTCTGGGATCAGGGCTCTTCAGCTCTGGAGCGGACAGCGCAGCAGCCGCACCCCTTGCGAGCAGCGCTAGGAGAGGCACGAGGAAGCGTGGCCCGGGCGGGGGGCGTGGCCGCGGGAAATCTACAATGTCTACGCGAAACGCAGGCGCAGCTGTCTTTGGCCGCAGGGCTGCCTCTGACTTCCTGACTCTTCTCCTCTGGAAGGTGGGCTTGCCTTGGTTGCTTCCCCCAAACTAGCATCCATTCCTGAGTTTAAACTCCGAGCAGGAAGAACCTCTCTGAGTCCGTTTTCTCCGTGCTGGCTTGTTGAGTCGTTTTCTTCCATCGGGAGCTTGAGAAGTAGGATCTGGGGCTGGGCAACTCAAAGAGGAGAGGAATAAGGTCTCTGGAAAGAGTGACCCTCGTGCGCTCACTGGTGGAAAACCTCTAGGAGGTTGTCTGGGCCGGGAGAACGAGGAGAGAGCTGGGGTGTGGCCTGGCGACCCGCGGCTGTGTGTCCTGCAGAGAGAGCCTTTCGTGGTCCTCCCCGACCATGCTCACTGGAGACAGTTGACATGGGCGCCACCGACCGCAGTCCCTATACCCGGGCAGACGAGCCTGGTGCGGGGCAGCGAGATGCCTGGACCCTGGGAAGGCTGGCCTGTGCTTTCTAGACCCATTCCGATGTCAGGGTCACCTGAGCTCCCCAAGCTGCCCTCGGGGCTCGGACAAGGCGGGGTGTGAAGGGAACTTCTAGCCTGGTGTGGGAGCCCCCGAGAGAGAAAGTAGGCCCCAAGGCATCTCTGAAACGGGGAGGAGTGGTAATTTGGCGGCAGGAAACGAAGAACAGCTGTTTTGGAGGAAGGAGGCTCTGGGGATGGAGACACCATAGCCCGCCAGGGTGTCTGCGGCCTCTGGGTGCATCCACACTAGCCAGGCACACACCACCCCCCAGGGCTGCCCCTCTGCTGTCCCCCGATCTGTCTGGAGAAGGCCCCCGTCGTGGGTCCCTGCAGAAGTGACCTTGGCCTACTGCATAATCTACCATTCCTCCCCTGGGAGAAGGACCTGCTTTTAGGTGAATCATTCAGATTATATGACTTTGTTTTTTTAATCAAGAAACACATATCTTAAAAAATGATTTAGCCTTCAGTAGTGGCACCGTGCGGAGAAGGCCATGGCACCCCACTCCAGCACTCTTGCCTGGAAAATCCCATGGACGGAGGGGCCTGGTGGGCTGCAGTCCATGGGGTCGCTAAGAGCCGGACACGACTGAGCGACTTCACTTTCACTTTTCACTTTGATGCATTGGAGGAGGAAATGGCAACCCACTCCAGTGTTCTTGCCTGGAGAATCCCAGGGACGGGGGAGCCTGGTGGGCTGCCGTCTAGGGGGTCGCACAGAGTCAGACACGACTGAAGCGACTTAGCAGCAGCAGTGGCACCGTGACAGAGCCATGCCCTGCAGTCTGGGGTGGGGCTGGGCTGGAACTGGCAGCTCTGGGGGCTGGTCCTCTGCCCAGAAGCTGCTGCAGATCATGTGACAAATGCTTCCAGTGGTGATCGAGGTTGGACTGCTGTGTTTTGGAGTCTCTGAAACCCCCTCGCTGCTCCCCTCAGCTGCATCCTCAAGTGTCCAAGGTGCCTTCCTGCCTGGAGGAGCAGCACCACGCAGGTATTAAGGGCTGGACCCCAAACCCCACCCCAAGCCCACAACTCCCTCGCCTCCTGCCATCTTCCCAGCTCACCTAGGACAGCGAGGTCCTGCTGGGGGCTCTACCTTGCCTTCCCACCTCCTGCTGCAGCCACACCCAATGCTCCAGGAGTGCACCTTCAGAAGCACCCAGAATCAGACTACTTCTCCCACCCCTCCCACTATGGCCACAGCCTCTCACCCCACCCCCAGCCCCCAAATCTCCCTGACACTGTAGCAGCCACCTGCTAGCCAGCTCTTGCTCAGCTTCCAGGCCCTTCTCATGGCAGCTGCCAGAGTGGTCCTGCTAAAAACCTGGATCAGGCCCCTCCCTTCCTACGCGCACAGACCTCCAGGGCTCCCACCTCCTTGGAGTAAAAACCCGAGGCCTCCCCGTGGCCCAGAAGGCCCTGCACGACCTGCCCCATCCCCTTCCTGCCCTCCCTTTCTCCCTCTCTCCCCCTTACTCACTCTGCTTCAGCCACATGGACCTCCCTACTGTTCCTCCAACACACCAGGCACAGTCGTGCCCCAGGGCCTTTGCATATGCTGTACCCTCTGCATGGGACACCTTCCCTCAACTCACTCCCTCAGCTCCTCCCCACTGCCCCATCCCTGGAGCTCCCAGCTCCCTCTCTTGGATTTTCCTCATAACAGCACCAGCTCTCATTCTGGGCATTTTACTTATTTTTTGTGGGTCAATCCTCCAGCGAGAATGAGCAGTGGATAGATGGACAGATGCAAAGCTGAATTATATGAACAGAGTGAGGGTGGCTCAGGAGCCACAGTCAGGAGCGTTTGCTCCCAAGAGTGGAAAAAATACCCTGAAGGACAGAGGCGCTGGGTGGGTGGGCAAGTCTGGTCATCGAGCCCCCCCCCCCATTTATAGGTTAGGAGCACATGTGTTCGGGGTCCTGTGCCACCAGGGAGCCCAGAGCCAGCGGGGGTGTTGGGTTCTGTGGCTTCCCTCATTAAAAAAGGGATTTGACCGTATCATCAAGAAGAGTGCAATCCGGACAGATCACAAGTGTGGCTAAAAATGTACTCTTTCCTAGAAAAGATTCCCTTTATTTTATTTGCTACTGACATAGAAATCATGCGAATATCGGCAGAGAAAATAGCGCAGAATCACCCAGAACCAAAAGGTGATCCTGTCACCCTCTCACTGTGCTTGCATGAAGGTGCTGGGACCCCAGCGGTGGCTTCGCCGTGGGTGAGGCAGAGCTGTGTAGGGAGGAAACTGGGCCTCCTGGTCGTGTAGTGTCGCTGACGAGTGATGCTCAGCAGGTGGGGATGACGCCAGGTCCTGGCATCCGACAGCGCGGCTGCATAGACCCCGCGGTGCTTGCTCAGGCGGCAGGTGAGGCTCTGCCTTCACGGAGCCTGTAGACCGTCCCCCAACCTGAGCACAAATCTTGGCCATTTGTCTTCCTCTTTCTCTCTCTCGTTCTCTCTGTCTCTCTCTCTGGGTTGTGAGTACAGGGACACCAGTGATGTTCCCTTACCCTGGGCGCCATGCTGACGGACCGTCGAGCTCGCCTTCATCCGTCTTTCTCTTGGCATCAGATGATCTCTGTCCCCATGGGTTTAGGAAACGTTTGGTGTGCGGGACCTGGGGGGCTTTCAGTGATGATGAAGACAGACCCTAAGGTCTCCATCTTGTTCAGGTTTTTATAAATTAAGACAGGGAACCTGAAAGTCTGGCTAGAAATGGAGGGAATAAACAAATGAGTAAACAGAAGCTACTGATTAATGCGTGTGCCCAGGTCTCTTGACCCCGAATTGGTGACAGTAGCCGTGAGTCTCCCAGTCATGTTCGAGGTGGGCCAGCATGTGACGTGTGATGGTCCCGGTGGGTCCACGTCAGCATCAGGCATGTCTTCTCCATCAGCTGCAGTGGCTCCTGGATAATTACGAGACCGCGGAGGGCGTGAGTCTCCCCAGAAGTTCACTCTACAACCACTACCTGCGGCACTGTCAGGAGCACAAGCTGGACCCAGTGAACGCTGCCTCCTTTGGGAAGCTAATCCGCTCCGTGTTCATGGGCCTGCGGACACGGCGGCTGGGCACCAGGTGGGTCCCTGGGGGAGGCTGGCAGCCCCTGACCTACCTGCCCACCCCCTTCCCTTACCCAGACACCCAGCTTTCAGAGAATGCGAGACACCCTCCTCTCCACACCTCCTGATGTCCACAGCTCCAGGTGCCCCTGGACTTGGTCTGAATGGGCAGCAGCCAGACCACCCTTAGTGGGGAGTGGCAGTGGTCTCTCATCTCCTGGAGACAGGACACAGGCTTCCCCTCAGCTCTCTCTGTTCATTTGAAATTTTTCATGGTAACCAACTTTTTAAACAGCAGCCTCCAGGTTGTCTAGCAGAGTGGGATTCACCGTGTCTTGATGCTTTTTGCTGAGCCTGGACTGGCCCACTGAGGGCTGCCCTTGGGTGACAGCACCCAGGGACTGTCATGAGCAGGAAACTTACCCCACAAGAGCAATCAGGTCCTCCTGCTGGAAAAAGACAGCCATGCTATGCTCAGAGCAGGGGCTTGGCCCATGTGTGAGGCCACCCTGCGTGGCCATGGCCTGCGGCCTGCCAGGTTAAAGGAGCATGCATGTGGGTGTCAGGGTTCACCTGCACCCTCTGTGAAACTGGCATCCTGGGGAGTTCTCTGCCACCTTGGAATCCTTGACAGAGGAGATTCTTACCAACCATGAATGGATGGGGGAGGAGGGGCATCTGGGCCCTGGTTTCAGGGACATGACCACCACTGCCCTGGGCCTTTCCAGAAGGCTTCCGGGCCCTCCACCTTCCCAGGGTCCTGGATGCTGCCTCAAGACTGGGGCTCAGTCCCTGCTCTCCACCTCTCAGCACTGGTTCCACTCACACTTCCTGTGGGAGGGGCCCAGACTCCACCTACTTGCCCATGTTTCCAGCTCAGGAGACATGGCAGCATGGGAAGCAGGGTGTCTGCAAGGCCGCGTGTCTGTTCTCCCCTCCTAAGAGTCCCTTCTGACCTGTCTCCTTAAATAAATTGTTCAAAACCCTTTGATCATCATTTCCCCCATAATAAACTAAGGTAGAATCTCCCAGAGAGCAAAGTCTACAGAATTTCCTGAACTTCTCTGACCACGGACCTGTCTGTGAACACTCCCCACACGGTCCAGGGAACATGGGCCCCGAGAGCCCAGGGAGGAGGCTGGGACAGAGCCCCGGTCTCGCAGTTCAGGACCCCTGCAAAGAGAGCTGACCCAGATGTTCGGTTCCCAGGGGCAACTCCAAGTACCATTACTACGGGATCCGCCTGAAGCCAGACTCGCCCCTGAACCGGCTGCAGGAGGACACGCAGTACATGGCCATGCGGCAGCAGCCGGTGCATCAGAAGCCCAGGTGGGTGAGCTGCCTCAGGCCAGCCTGAGGACCAGCCGGCCAGCCTGCGCGTTTTCACTAGGGGGAATGGAGGGAGGGGGTTTCTGGGCCATTGACCACATCCTGGAGGTGGATGAAGGTCAGCCTTTCACTTCCACTCGGCATGGAGTGAGGCTGGCAGGACACCTCCGATGCCGGGCCTCTGTTATGGTCGGTGAACCCACACAGATCTATCTTTGTCACGCCGGGTCCACAGCTGACGTTAGGGTTCACTCTTTGTGCGTACATTCTGTGAGTTTGGACAGAGCTGTAATGACATGTATCCACCGTCATAGGACCATACAGAATAGTTTCACTGCCCTGAAGACTCGTCCCGCTCCTCCTGTTGCACTCCTCCCCGTCCGCCTCCAGCAAGCGCTTCTCTTTGTTTTACTTGCTCCCATTTTTGCCTTTTGCATAGTGCCATAGAGTTAGAATCACAATCTTGCATTTTTCCTCCCTGTCTACAAAGAAAGAAAGAACATTGAACACAGCCCCAGAAGCAGGAAAAAGAGGCTTGTCCATTGAAGCTGCTGCTTCTTCCTGACCTTTGGGTCTGATGGCTGGAAAGGCCTGGTCATTTTCGAGAATGTTCTCTGTGTGTCACACACCTACTCGCCTTTTAAAGCAGGAATCAGCACAGTTTTTCTGTAAAGGGACAGAGAGCACATACCCCCGGCTTTGCAGGCAGACACTGTCTATGGGGTGTCTCCAGCTCTGCCTGTGTAGCACGAAAGTCATTACACACCAGGCATGAAGGCACAGGTGTGGCCAGGTGGGGGTCAAACTATATTTCAAAGCAGGTGGCAGAAATGGCCCTCTCACCACCCTAGTTGGAGATACCTGGTTCAGGGCCTCACTGGAATGTCACCTCCCTGGCCCCTTCCAGTCACCCGTCTGCCCCGCTGTGTCCCAAGCCCCTTTCCAGAGCCTACTCAGCTCCAGGGCAGGGGCGCACCCCACTCACCTCCACTTGGCACCTTCGTGCCTTCGTTGAGCTCCATGGCTGACACCCCATTTTAGCTGCTTAAGGGGTCCCGGTGACTTCCAACTACATGGCCAATTACAGGAATTGGAGGTCACAGGAGGGAGTCTGTAGTGTTCTCTGGAACCAGCAGTTCCTCCTCTTCCTGGTTTTCCCCAGAAAAGGGGTCCAGCTTCCTTTGTGGGGCTCAGGCCCCTGAGAGCTCCTGGAGGATTTCGGTGCATGTTTCACGGCGACAGGCTTGTGCCATTGGCAGGGGGAGCCCATCTCCCAGTCAGGAGGGCCAGGCACATCTGAGCCACGTCCTCCCGCCTCCCAGCGAGCCTGGCCCCATGTCCCACAAGGAAAGGAACTCCTCCTTCAAGCTGGATCCCCCTTGTCCATCTGGGCTCCAGACAGGTACTCCGGGAAGCCCGTCTCTGTTAGTTGCTCAGTTTGCTGCCTAGACAGGCTGTCCACTGCTTTCTGGCTGAGGGCAAAACAAAGTCTCGGAATTTGCTTTGAGACCATATAATAGACGTTTGGGAGCCTATGTAAAGAAGTTCACTTGTCTTCTAAGAGAGGATTATTAGAATATATACACATAAAAGCAACAGATGATGGATGAACTAATGTGGTCCAATCACATGGTGGAGTATTATGCAGCCCTAAAAGGGAGGGGATTCTGAGCCCTGATACAGCATTGGTGAACCCTGAGGACGTGACGCTCAGGAAGAGAAGCCAGACACAAAAGGACAAACACTGTCTTTTCCACCCGCAGGAGGTCCCTAGAGTCAGATCCACAGAGACAGGCAGTAGACAGGGCCAGAGGCTGGGGGAGGGGATAGGGAGTGAGTGTTTAAAGGAGACAGAGTTTCAGTCTGAGGAGATGAGAAAGTTCTGGAGATGGATAGTGGGGATGGTTGCCCAACAGTGTGAATGGACTTAATGCTGCTGAGCTGTGCACTTGAAAGTGGTCCCAATGGTAAATTTTGTGTGTTCTATTTGACCACAAGTTTTTAAAAATTACACACCCTCCCAAAACCAAATCCTGTCCAGTCCTCCAGCCCCTTCTGGGGAGTGCCACTGGGGCCTCATGGTGGCTCACGTGTTCCCTGCCAGGTACCGGCCAGCCCAGAAGACGGACAGCCTTGGGGAGAGTGGCTCGCATAGCAGCCTGCACGGCACGCCCGAGCAGGCTACGGCTGCCCAGAGCCAGCACCACCAGCAGTACATCGGTGAGCCCACCCCCACCCCTGCCTCCGCCCCACCCCCACCCGGCACAGGGCCTGTTGGGAAGGCTCCGGAGCCGCTCAGCACCTCTGGGGTGGGTTTCGGCACCAGCAGCATCTCAAGGGCTACTTCAGACAGCTTTCTTTCCTGCCACCTTTTCAAGTCGAGTAGACCTTCTTTGTGGAATTGCTGAGGTTTTTGAATTATAAGCATGTGCCTCCCATATGAATGGATATTAATCCCTCCAAAATGGAGTAAAGTGACCATCAGAAAAAAATAAATGAAATGCCCATCGGAAAGAAGACTAGATGTACTTTGAGTCTGACCCCTCTGAGCCTGGCCCCTCCCGGGGGCCCCGACACAGGGCAGCCTGGCCCTCTTCCCTGGGAGGGTCCCTCCCCAGCCCAAGCAGTCACTGCTCCGGAGCAACAAGAAAGCGTCTTGACTCAGCCCACTTCCCAGGGCAGCCGCGGGAGGTGCGCACACACCTGAAGACATGGGGTGCTCTGTGCACTTCAGTGTATGTTTGAGCCTCAACAGAACCCTCCTGAGTTAGGGCCTCCTGGAGAAGCTCTCACCCCACACACCGGCCGCCCCCTTGCTGGTGGGAGTGGAGAGCTTGCTGTGTGCTAGGCCCCCTGCCCTCCTTTGTGTGTGTGTGTGTGTGTGTGTGATGTGCATGCGTACTTAGCACCACCAGGAGCTGACAAAGTCGTCCCCACCCTGAATCTGAGAAAACCGAAGCTTAAAGGTTGTGTGGCGGAGAGGGGAGCCAGGACTCCATCCTTGGGGCTGCGGTGGGGCCACTAGCACATCCCACCAGCGTCCCCAGCCTGCCGGCCTGCCGGCAGCTCCTGCACGCCATCCTCGGCCCTGCTGACCCCCACCTTCCTCCCCCAGATGTGTCCCACGTCTTCCCCGAGTTCCCGGCGCCCGACCTGGGCAGCGTTCTGCTGCAGGAGAGCATCACGCTGCACGACGTCAAGGCCCTCCAGCTGGCCTACCGGCGGCACTGCGAGGTGACTGCCCCAAGCCCGGCCCCGGGGCTCCAGTGGGCGCCTCGCTCAGCTGCACGGGGCCAGCGCCAGAGTATCCCTGGGTGTCCCTGGTGGGCGACAGGGAGCAGAAAGCACCAGCCTCCCTCCCTGTGGCCGAGGAGTAGATGGACTCTCCCTTTGTTCACCCCATCCCTTCTCATGGTCTCTCTGGGTTTGGAAAGACCCCACTGCAGCCCGGCTGCTTGCCAGTGTGTTCTGACGACAGACACCTGCGCACATGGATGTGTTTAACCAGTGCGTTTACTCCTAGGCCACTTTAGACGTCGTCATGAACCTCCAGTTCCACTACATTGAGAAGCTGTGGCTCTCCTTCTGGAATTCTAAATCCTCTAGCGATGGTCCCACCTCTCTACCCGCCAGGTACTGCCTGCCCCTCGGCCCCCAGATGCGGCCTTCTTCACCGGCCTGGGTTTACCCTGCAGACCACCCCCAGACACATGCTCTAGCTATCCAAGAACTGGCGCTCAGACACCCTCGTGCGCGTGTGGTCTCAGGGTGACCACGGGACGGGGAGCTGGCCTGCACCGGGCAGTCCTGCAGCCTCACCCGGCTCATCTATCCCAGGAGAGCCGCCCCTGAGCCGACGGCTGACCCGTGTTCCCTGGTGTCCCCCGTCCCCTGCAGTGACGAGGAGCCAGAAGGCGCCGTCCTCCCCAAGGACAAGCTGGTGTCTCTGTGCAAGTGCGACCCCGTCCTCCGGTGGATGAGGACCTGCGACCACATCCTATACCAGGCGCTGGTGGAGATCCTTATTCCTGACGTGCTGCGGCCCGTGCCTAGTGAGCGCCCTGCCCCGACTAGGGCACCCAGTGAACGCTCCACCCCCTCCTGGCCCCGCCCCCGCGAGCGCCCACTGAGCGCCCGCCCCGCCCCTTCTTGGCCCGCCCCCACCGCGCACCCACTCATCTGGTCCGATTGATACTCTGGGGACCATCCCAGGGGTCTGTCCCCACTCGCCCCCGTGGCTTCCGGAGGCGGTGACACGCCCACCACTAGGAGGCGCCCGCCTGCTGGCCCCCTTCTTAGGAGCTCTCCCTGGGGCTCTCAGGCCCCTGAGGGTGGGGTCCCCACCCCGTGAGAGTGAGGGGGCCGGGCTCTGAGCCTCACTTCTCCAAGGCCTCTCTGTAAACACCCGTGTCTGTTAGTGCTGGGGAACCTCCGTCTTTTTGATAAGCTGGCCTGTGCTTTTTATGCCAGTAAAAGGAAAATAGCAAAATCATTGCCCTTGTCCTTTGGCCTTGCCTTCCTGGAAACTGTTCAGTGCAGTGTTCTTTTAGAGTCTCTGTGTTAAGGTCTGAAATTGAGGTCTGAAATCTTTCTTTTTATAACACTGGGATTTTTTTTGGTTTTTAAAAAAAAAAAGTGTTTCATTTATTGCAAGCTGTCTCAAATTTGGAAGTCTGTAGAATACATTTACACACATTTGTATGTATCAGGGGCTCTCCCCCTCAGCACTGTGGGGTGTGGAGCAGCGTCCCCTACCCACTGGCCGCCAGAAGCCCCCTGGTCATGGTAGCCACAGATGTACCCAGACATGGTCTTATGTCATCTGGGGTGGGGTCGCTGGGGTGAGAACCACCAGTGTAGACACAGATGAGCAGAGATGAGTGATGCAGGGCTTGCACTGGTGTCAGGGTCCACTCAGTGTTCCTACTCAGTGGCTCCCTCGTAAGAGCCCCAAATCCTCAATCTCTTCTCGTCTGTGTTGCTTGTTCTCGGTGGGGGTGATTTCCACGGCGTGTGCATCTCTTGCACTTGAGCTGATTCTGACAGGGGAGGCTGCCTTTCTCACAATTAATACCATAACTTGTGTCCCCAGGTACCCTGACACAAGCCATCCGCAACTTTGCCAAGAGCTTGGAAGGCTGGTTGACCAACGCCATGAGCGACTTCCCACAGCAGGTCGTCCAGACCAAGGTAATGGTCAGGGTCTGGGCTTCCAGACCACACCGGTCACCCCGGGAGCGCCTTGGGCTGTGAAGGGAGGGGACTCCTCTCTGTCCTGGGGGAACTTGAGGCCCCTGGGCTCCAGAGAAAGCAGGCTGCTCCTGAGTGTCCTAAGGACAAAGGGTCCTTCCTGAAGGGCCAGGGATGCCTCGCTGGAGGGCGGGTGCTGGCAGTTGCTGGCCTGACAGAAGGTGTCTTTGTTGGGAGACTTTTGGACTGAATTGGAACAAGTTGAATATTTCTCTGCTCACTGTAGGAGGGGGATTCAATCTCTTTGTGGTCGCCCTTTTTGCTATAGCCTTGACCACAGATGAGACTGTAAAATGTGGAGACGAGGCCTCCTTGTAGAGAAGAGGTGATCACGTTCCTATCTCAAACATTCCTATAGCCTCACACAGGTGGGGCTAGATCTGGGCATCTGGTCTGCCTGTCCCACCCTCAACCTGGAATTATCCCTGAGGCCAGTGAGTCTCAAACTTCAGGATGTACAGGAATTGCCTGGGAAGGTGTTGAAAATTGCAGATTTCAGTAATTCCCTGGAGTCCAATGGTTAGGACTTCGCAGTCTCATTGCTGAGGACCCAGTTGCAGTCCCTGGTAGGGGAACTAAGATCCCACAAGCCACATGGTGTGGCAAAAAAATAATAATTAAAATGCTTTGAAAATAAAATTGAAGATTTCCATGCCACACTACCAGAGTGTCTGGTCCAGTGGCGCCCTGGAATCAGTATTTTTAACCATCCACCCCAGAGAGCTGCTGCCCTGAATTCTGCCTCACCCGTGCTCGGCATCCACGATAGATGCCACTCGATGCGTGTCCCTCATTGATCTTCAGTTTTGGGGTCTTTGAGCCTGTCCAGAGAGTGGTTCCCTGCTGGACCCACCCTTCCCACCCCTCCTCCTGCACTCTCCCTGAGCAGACACAGGCTCACCCGGGCCTCCTCCCCAGGTCGGTGTGGTGAGTGCCTTTGCGCAGACCCTGCGGAGGTACACATCCCTCAACCATCTGGCGCAGGCGGCCAGGGCAGTGCTGCAGAACACCTCCCAGATCAACCAGATGCTCAGCGACCTCAACCGCGTGGACTTCGCCAATGTGCAGGTGACTCCTCCCACATGCTGGTGACTCCTCCCACATGCAAGTGACTCCTCCCAGGCACCTCCCCCACCAGAGGCAGGCACGGGAACCCACTGGCTGAGCTCCCACCCGCTAGAAAAATGCAGAGACCCACCAAACTTAGCCCACAGCAAACCGGGCACCTCACCGGGGCCCACATTTCTGTTGCATGGGGATGGTTGGGGTTGAAGCCCTCCGCAGCCAGTCTGGGACCCGTAGGTTCTGCTCTGTGATAATTCCCCTGGCCTCCAGGTGCTGGGACCAAGACCTTGATCTGTTTTCTTTAAAAGTTTGCCTTTCCCATGCCACGTTTACAGCTCTGTTCTGGGCTTAGAATAGTACAGGCTGCTGTCAGATGGGTCCTGCTGCCATATCTATGTCTAGTTCGGGCCCTGAGCTGATCCATGAAATACACTCACACACACAGAGGAGCAGCCACTTAGAAATAACCCAACGGGAGCTTCCCTAGTGGTCCTATGGTTAGGACTCTGAGCTTCCAGTGCGAGAGGCACAGGTTCCATACCTGGTCTGGGAGCTAAAATTCCATGTGCTGCTCCAGGCAGCCCGCCTGCAAAAAAACCACAAGGCAAAGATGAGGTACAGTCTGAGCTTCAGATGCAAGAAGCCCGCCAGGTCCCCTCCTAATGTCCTTCTGTCTCCACCTCATGAAACGGGTATCGTGCTGGAAAAGGCTGAGGGCAGTGGGCATCTGTGCTCATATGCATCCAGCTGGGGGCCACGCTCAGGACGTGTCGCTGACCCAGCACACCCACGCCCACAGGAGCAGGCCTCATGGGTGTGCCAGTGCGAGGAGGGTGTAGTACAGCGGCTGGAGCAGGACTTCAAGCTGACCCTGCAGCAGCAGAGCTCCCTGGACCAGTGGGCCAGCTGGCTAGACAATGTGGTCACCCAGGTCCTGAAGCAGCATGCGGGCAGCCCCAGCTTCCCCAAGGCCGCCCGGCAGTTCCTGCTGAAATGGTCCTTTTACAGGTGAGTGTGCACGTCATCTCCCAGAGAGCTGGGGAGGTGGAGGGGGCTGAGGCCCACAGACGCAGGCCAGCCTTCAGGACTCATTCCTGGGGGCTCCCAGGGACAGGCCCTCCTGGGACCTCAAACTGGCTTACAGAGGTTTCTTTTTTTTTAATTAATTTTTTTTGTTTAATTCACCATTATTTTTTTAATTAATTCACATTTATTTATTTGTCTGTGCTGGGTTTTAGTTGTGGTGTGTGGGTTCTAATTCCTTGACCGGGGATTGAACCCAGGCCCCCTGCGTTGGGAGCGCCAAGTCGTAGCCACTGAACCACCAGGAAAGTCCCAGGTTACAAAGGCTTCTGCAGACAGAAACCTCCATTTTGGGCCTCCCTGCTGAGAAGAACACAGCACAAGCCTTTATTTCTGCCCCTAGAGTGTCCCACAGAGTGAGGTAAAGGAAAGGTCTAGAGAGAACAGGAGGTGCAGATGGTGGTGGGTGAGAACCAGATAGAGAATCACAGTGAGAGGCGCCAGTGAGGATGGTGGCCAGCAAAACAGGATGTGACATGAGTCTCTATCCCTTCACTGCCAAGCGCAGGCAGGAGGCGGGGACAGGCGTTGGCTCCCCACAGAGCGGCCCTGGGTGAGGGTTAGGTGGACCTGTTTATTATTTATTTATTTATGGCCATGCCACAGCTTGTAGGATCTTAGTTCCCCGACCAAGGATCAAACCCAGCCGCCTGCAGTGGAAAGGCAAAGTCTTAACCACTGGACCACCAGGGAAGTCCCTAGGTAAAATAGTCCCTATTTTAAAATGATTTATGTAACTGTATTACAGGCTTCCCAGATAGCTTGCTGGTAGAGAATCCACCTGCAATGCAGGAGATGAGGGTTCGATCCCTAGGTTGGGAAGATCCCCTGGAGCAGGGCATGGCAACCCACTCCAGTATTCTTGCCTGGAAAATGCTATGGAGAGAGGACCCTGGCAGGCTATAGTCTATGGGGTTGCAAAAGAGTTGGGCATGACTGAGCAACTAAATACAACAAAACTGTATTAGAATTAACTAGGCATGTGCGTGTGTGAATGTAAGGAAATTCTGGGAATGGGCTGGCATGATCACAGGGCCAGCATATGTGAAGTCTGTACAGAGGGCTGGTGGGCTGCACACTTAGGTGGAAGCAGATGCCACCATCTGCAGGTGGGACTCCTTCCTCCTCAGGGAAACTTCACTTTTGCTCCCAAGGCCCCTCAGCTGACCAGGTGAGGCCCAGCCCTGGTGTGGAGGCTAAGCTTCTCTACCTCTAGTCGAGAGATGGTGGACAGCAACCACGGTGACTCCCAGGCTTGCACTGAACTGAATCACTGCCCATCACTGACACAGAAGACTAACCGCCACAGAAAGTAAACATGAGAGAGAAAAACAGAGGGAGGAAGAAAGAAGAATGTGAGAAAGAGAACCCATGGAAGAAAAAAGAGAGAGAGAAAGACCTGAAAGGATCAACTCATGCAGTTTACTATCCAGTTGATAGGAATTTTTTTTTTAAAGAGAGAAATCAGAGGGAAAGAGAATAATAAAAACATAATCAAGAAAACATCTCAGGGACTTCCCTGGTGGTCCAGTGGTTAAAACGCTTGCAAGGCAGGGGATGCAGGTTCAGTCCCTGGTTGAGGAACTAAGATCCCACATGCCTCAGAGCAGCTAAGGCCATGCCGTAAGTACTGAGCCCGTGGGCCACAGTGAAGACCCAGTGCAGCCAAAATTTAAAGAAAGAAAAGAAGAGATCTCAGAACTAAAGGCTCAAGTTTCCAAGAGCTGCCGGGTTCCCCGCCCAGTGAAGGAGCCCGAGCCTCCCTGTGACATTCAGACACCGAGAAGAGCCGATCATGAAGGTTTTCAGAGAAAAGACAGCAGATCGTATGTAGGCCAGGAGCCAGAGCAGCATCCAGGCCAGGGCGCCGGGGGACAGTGTTGCCAGGAAACCCAGGGAAGACTATTCCTACCGTGCAGCTCTCACCTGAGCAGACAGAAGCGGGGAACTCAGGCTGAGGAGGACCAGCCCAAAGGGTCCTTGTGGGGCATTCCAGTCCCAGGCAGTGACAAACACAGGGAAATGAGCTGTTTTGTCACAGTTGAGCCCAGGAAGACCACCAGCTGTTCCAGGCGCTAGACAGCCCGTCAGCCCACTACAGCTGAGGGTTCAGATCCCTGTCCACCTGGCAGTCCACCAGGCCCGCTCATTTGCACACTCTTAGCAGAGCTGAGCAGAGGGGTCAGAAGGCTCTTTACTGTCTGACTCTTACCAGCGTATTCTGACCCTCAGATGGCTATGCTGGCCCAGTCACTCCCAGTCCCCAACTCCGTACTCATGTGCTGCCATCCTTAGATCCTTTGCATGGCCCTCCCCTGCCTGGAACGTGCTTTCCCCAGGGAGCCGTGTGGCCCGACAGTCCTCAGAGAAGCCTGCAGGCCTCTCGTGTGAAGTAGCACACTCCTTCTCACCCTCCATCCCCCGCACCCGATTTTCTTCCATTGCCGGTCACCTTGTCCTTTGTGTGATGTCTGTTGCCTGTCTCCCCAACGATTGGGAGTGTCCTCTCAAGAGCCAGGATGTTGTTCTTGTTTACTTCTGCATCCTCAGCATCTGAATGTTGAATGAACAAATGAATGAACAAGAAAGGGACTGTGAGCGTGATCGGGAATGTGGCTCAGTTACACAGCCTTTGCATTCGTAAAAGTTCTTCAAGCGACCTTTGCTTCCTACAGTGCTCATTTGGGACCTCCCTGGTGATCCAGTGGTTAACAATCTGCCTGCCAATGCAGGGGACGCTAGTCTGATCCCTGGTCTGGGAAGATTCCACATGCCTCGGAGCAACTAAGCCTGTGCATCACAACCACTGAAGGCCACGTGCCTAGAGCCTATGGTCTGCAACATGAGAAGCCACCGCAGTGAGAAGCCTGCACACCACAAGCAATCCCTGCTTGCTGCCAACTAGAGAAAGCCCATGAGTAGCAACAGAGACCTAGCACAGCCAAAAATAATAATAAATTTCTAAAAAATAATGTGCTCCTCTGAATGCAGGCACTCACCACCCGGTACCTCCCAGGGCATCTTGGAGCCACAGCCAGCTGGATCCAGCGCTCCATTTCCACTGCTGAACCTACCTGCCTTCAGAGTGTGTCTGTCTACACACTGGCCCCAGAAGATGCAAAAAGAATTAAGTAAACTGATTTGTCAGTTGTCTTTACTGACTCGCAAGGAACAACAGTTTCAACCTGTTAAAAGATAAACTGAGGCTTGTTAACTTTTCAAAAGATTCTCTGAGCAAACATCGCTTTGAACCGAGCAGCGCCAAAGCCAAGATGGTGAGGGGCCTCCCCAGCCGGGAGCAAGGGGAGAGGTGTTCACACCGAAGGAGAGGATTTGATGGCTGCGGCTGGCACGCACTGACCGATCTGATCGGGTTGTGGATGCTTGGAGCCCAGGGTGACGGCCCCTGAGTTCCAGTACTGTCACGGGGGGAATTCACACTGTGGGTCCCCCCGTCTCGTCCCTTCCTGCTGCTTTTCTCGCTCTCACAGCAGTTAGACATCACCAGGGGTAGCTGGGCTCTGAGATGGCGCATCTGGGTGTTGGAGGCCACATGGCAGATGTGTATGTAGTCCAGACTGTGTGGTTGGGCACCACATTATCCCTTTAGGTTTCTCTGTAAAGAATGAGATAGGAGAGCTCCTTGAGCAACAGAGTTTTCCAGGCAGATGGCACACAACAACATATCAACAACAGACATGACTAATAAAACTTTATTTATGGACACTGAAATGTGAATTCAGGTACTTACGTGCCGTGAAATAGATTTCTTTTATTTATGTATTTATTTTGAAGTTTAGTTAATTTGCATTACTGTACCAATTAGAATTTTTTTTGACACTTTTCCCCTCAACCATTCAAACCTGTGAAAACTGTTCTTGGCACGTGGGCCATCCCAGACCAGGTGATGGGCTGGATCCAGTCTGGACTGGCCACAGTTTGCCAGCCCCTGCTTTTGGATGAAAGCAGCGAAGGCACCCTGAACTTGAGCCTTGTTTTTAGACGCCTAAAGCCACTGACTGGGGACATGGGCAGGGCAGGGGAGGTGGGGTGGTCTAGGCGGCTGGCTGGCGCCCTGCAGGCCAGCTTGGGGCTGGAGGGGAGCCTGGTGTCCCGGCGGTGCCAGCCCGTGTCTGCCTCTCCAGCTCCATGGTGATCCGAGACCTGACCCTGCGCAGCGCTGCCAGCTTCGGCTCCTTCCACCTCATCCGGCTGCTCTACGATGAGTACATGTTCTACCTGGTGGAGCACCGGGTCGCCGAGGCCACTGGGGAGACGCCCATTGCTGTGATGGGAGAGGTGAGCGCTCCCCACCCCCACCCTGGGACAGGTGGGCAGGCCTCGGGGTCCAAGAGGACACATCGAGGGGCTCGGGTGTGGGGGTCAGCGGCTGGGAGAGAGCTCGCCTGCCCCAGTCAGACTGGCACAGGCAGACCCTGGCTCCTGTCACCTCCTTATGAGACCCCGGGCAGGATTTCCTGCCTCCTGGTGGTAGAATACACAGAACATATCATTCACCTTTTCAGTCATCTCACAGTAAACAATCAAATGGCATTTAGTACATTCACAATGTTGTGAAACCCCCACCTATCTTGTTCTAGAACATTCTACCACCCCAAGAGAAACCCCATTCCCACTGGCAGTCCCCCATGTACCCCTTCCTCCAGTCCCTGGCAACCACTCACCCCCTCTCTGTCCCTGTGGATCTGCCTGTTCAGGACATTTCCACCACGGAGTCTCAGCCTGCGTGTCCTTCTGTGTCTGCTACTCTTCCCGAGCATCGTTTTCCCAGGGTCCATCCATGTGGAGCGTCAGGGCTTCCCTCCTTCTTATGTGCTCTTATGGCAGAGCACTCTCTGGTTGCCTGGCTATTTACCACTTGGCAGACCCATCACCTGTTGGTTGAGGGGCTGTTTTCAACTTCTGGCTGGTGTGGGTCATGCTGCTGTGAGCATTCCTGTACATGTTTTGTTTGAACATCTGCTTGGATTCTTTGGGGTACATACCTGGGAGTGTATTTCTGGGTCATGACGGGTTTGTTTTGAGGAAGAAGCAAGGTGATTTTAGTGCACAGAGATGTTAGTGTATGATAAGCAGTGAGAAAAAGTGGCCGTTCCTTCCCTGAGCACTCAGAGGTCACAGCCTCTGTGCCCTTGCTGGCCTGGGCAGTCGGCACCCCCTCTACCCTCCAGCCACTCCCAGGCAGGGTCTAGAGAGTGTCAGAGGGGACAGCCCAGGCCCCTGCAGCTTCAGGGCTGTTTCTCAGGGCATAAGCTCCCCCACTTACAAAGCCAAAACCAGTTTCCACTGTAGACACAGCTCACCTTCCCCGGGACCGCCCTGCGGAGCCCCTCACTCTGAGCCTCTCTCTTTCAGTTCAACGATCTGGCCTCCCTGTCGCTGACACTGCTGGACAAAGGTGGGTGTGTCTGGGCGTTCCTTCCCCTCCTGGGCACAGTAGAGGTGGGGGCGGCCCCTAAGGCGGGGCTCTGGGCAGCAGCCTGCATGTCCACCGGGGCTCAGAGCAGAAGCCCCTTCCCCTCCTCTTAGGTCACTGTCCTGCTCCCCCCGCCGTCTACACCAGGCCCGGAGGAGCAGGGCCATGGACGGGACTGGGGCGGCTAACTGCCTCCTCCCTCCATGTCTGGAGAGGGAGTGGAGCAGGTGGGGCAGTGAGCACCTCCAGGGCCCATTCCTTGCCCCACGGGGATGGGAGGCCCAGTGCCCAAAGGGGACCCTACCAGGCGCATGACCAGACGCATGGGCACTGGTCCGAGGGTGGTCGCAGGGAGGAAGACCCCCAGTCAGCTCAGACCCGAGCCAAGGCAGGGCCCTCACTTGGCCTGTTCATGCCCCCCACCCCACCCGACCCCACAGATGACATCAGCGAGGCCCACTCGGAGACCCGAGGACGGGGCGAGCCCCTGGTGAAGCGGGAGCGCAGCGACCCCAACCACCCCCTGCAGGGCGTCTAGCTGGGCCCCCAGCTCCAGGCCCGAGCTCCACCACAATAGTGCCTCTTAGACAAGTGACCTTTACTCCGAGTCCAGGGGCCCTGGGTCAGGGTGCCCATAAAAGACACCCTCTTCCTCAAGAGAAAAATCGCTGTGACCCTGGAGGAATTGCGTGCCAGGTGCCCAGGGACTGAGCTGCACACTGGGGCACCCAGCTCACCTTCTCCTCCTCCTGAATCTCCTCCCTCTTCGGCACACACCCCAACTCAGAGCTGGAAGGGGCTGGGCAGTGTTGGCCAGTCGCTGCCTCCCCTCCCAGCTGGGAACTCCAGTGGCCCCAGGGAGGAAGAGGGTGTCCCGCAGCCCCCCTCGTGCCCTGCAGAGGGCAGGGGCCGTCTTGATCCTTGCCTCGTGGCCTGCTGCCCAGCTGGTCCCCGAGAGCCTGGTCTCTAGATGCCAAAGGGTTCAGAAGCAGCTGCCAAATGATCCCTGGACGGGGCTAAGCCCACAGCCCGTGGCTCAAGAATCAGTCACCAAAACAGGCTCTCTGGTGCCAAGACCCAGTGGGACCTTTACGTCAAACCCAGAAGCTTGATCTGCAACCGGAAGGATTGGGATTCTGCCCAAGTTCACAGCCAACATCAAGCTCAACAAGTGAGGTCTGGAATGAGTTTGTTCCAAGGAGTTCGGGAGATCAGTGTCCCCTCAGCGCCTTCAGAGGGCAGCCCGTCCAGCCAAGCCTGTGTATGAACAGCTGTGTCTAAGCCCCGCTTCACAGAACCTTCCAGATTGCCTGCCTTTGAAGTAGCGATCCCTGAGTGCTATGACTCCAGCAGGTCCCATCTTGAACTGTCAGAGTCTAAACTCTTCTCTGGGGACAAATGAACCCCAAGGCCCGGCCCAGCCCTGAAGTCTATGCGTGCGTGTCTGCGTGCCTCATAATTTAACCCGTTGCACCAATGGGCCTGGCCCAGAGGGCTGACCCCACAGCAGCTGCAGAGAAGACGACAAGCCTCTGGTCTAGGAAGGCCCGGCTTCGTTTCTCTTTTTGAAAATATGTTCATACCGATAGTTTTGTGCTCTAATTGTTATTAGAACGTTCCTTATGAATGTGTATATGGCAGTATATCCGGTCCCCAACGGTGTTTTCTCATGTGTGTAGAAGGTACTAATGGAAACTCAACGTGGCCTTGCAAACCCTGCTTCTCGACAAGCAGCGCTGTGCATCCGTGTCCTCGAATGCACTGGGCAGGGAGCTGAGGGGAAAGATGAGAAATCTCATTCTAAGGAACCAGCGGCCTGTGGTGGTGATCACCAAGTGCATCTCCTCTCAAGACTGCAGGCTCAGATGAACTCAGACAAAAAGAATGTCTTTAAAGATATGTCTGCTTTCCTGGGAGATGGTCAAGTTCATGGTTCCTGGATGGTCATGCCTGCCTCTTCCTCCACGTTTCTGCCTTACGCCCTGTCTAGTCCTTTGCTGGATTCCATGAGGAGGAATATAAACGACATAAAGACAGCAGACTTTCGAGCCCATTCTTGTTTTTCATTGCAATAAACCCACTGAATGTACCCGCTGAGGGTCATGGCCCACACCTCCACCCCTGCCCCGCCCCCCAGTGGCCCTGGAAGATACAGCTCCCCTTCCACCCCTTCCCACAGGGCCCTAGTCCTGGGACAGTGGGGCAGCCCAGACTTGGGCTCCGCGAACCTGGGAAGGGGGAGGAAGGAAATGCCGCTTTCCTCCAGCTCCCTGGGGAATGTTCCAGAAGGGGCGCAGTTTCCCCAGGCCGAGAGGACAACAAAGCAGCTCAGCCCAGGATGGGCAACACGGTGTGTCCAGACTAGAGTCGTTCAGAGGTGCAGGATAAACCCAGCTCCAGCCGCTAACGCAGCCCATTGAGTGTATCTGGTAAAGTGTGGGGGGGTGTGGGGCGGACCTCAGAACCCCCTAAGGATCAATGCCTGAGCCTCTTCCAGAATCACCAGGCCCCAGCCCCAGAGAGCCCGGCTTGTGGCATTAAGGTGGGGGCTGGGCGTCCATAACTGTTGCCACCACCCTCTCTGCAGGGGGTGGGGGTGGGCATGGGGGCACCCAACACAGGGGATTGTGGGACTTTGGAGAAATCCTGCAGAGAAGAGCAATGCACTCAGGAACCAGGAAGGGCCCAGGGGCAGGAGGATGTTCTAGAAACCTGGACGCAGTTCTCAGTTGCCCGTAAAAGCTGCTTCTAGGGAGCGAGGCAGGTGCTCCGCACGCCACCGGAGTTGCTCAGCCTCGGCCCCAGCCCAGGCCCCTTTGTCCTGAGTGGCAGCCCGGGCGACTCCAGGCGACATGAAAATTATCCCGAGCTGGGAACCCCAGGGCCTGCGTTTGGCTTAATGCCTCTGTGGTCCCCATCTTGAAATTCCTAAGAATTTTCCACCAAAGGGCCAGTGCTTTCATTTCACACTGGGCCTCACAAATACTGTGGCCAGTCCTGGGGAGGAGCTCCCAGGACCCAAGCACGCAGCCTCCACCTCAGCCAGTGGCCAGGCCCCAACTCTATGCAATGCCCTGCCAGGCTCTGAAAACCCAGCAGAGCGCAGGTGTCCCCACCCTATCGTGGTTCAGGATTTCAGCCCATGGCCCCTGAGCAGCATCAACCCTTGCACAGAGCAGGAGCCGCACCCCCAACCTTCCCCCTCAGAGATCCCAGCCAGGGCCAGGCAATAGGGTCCCTGGTAGGGGAGGGCACCTTAAGGCCTGGGTGGCTGGTGAGGCTCATGAGCACAGGTGATGCCCACACAATTCCTGCCCCAGGAGTCAGAGAAGAGAGATAAGGAGGGGAGCCTACTGAAGGCTCCTGGGTCATCGAGTCCCTTGATGGCCCACTGGGTAGTGCTTAAGAGGGACCTAGTCCTACCAAGAGCCTCAGGAGGTCCTGACCAATCACAGTGGTTTCTCTATAGATGCTCTGGTCCATTCTTTTTAACTATCTTCCAAGGTAGGTATTAACCACTCCCATCCACCGTCATACCCATGGGAAAATCGAAAGTTACTGGCTGGAAAGCAAGCAGGATGGCTGGAGCCCCAGCAGCCATACTGGACCTCGAGGTGGACATCATACAATAAGGGTGGCAAAGCAGTGAGGCAGAGGAGCCTGGGTTCCCAGGGTCCCAGGGAACCCTCCAGTCAGAGCTCAGTAAACCACCATTTGGGAGGGTTGCAGGGGGACCCACTGATGTTCCCGCTTTTAAGAACTCTCTGGTAGCAAGAACTCTAAAGCAGAGTATGGGGTGCACCTGCATATGACACACGCACACACGAGTGTGAAGCTGCAAGAGTGCTGAGAGATTCTCCCTGGCTGGGAGAGGCACCCCCTGCACCAGTTTTCCTCCTGCTTCTCTGGCTGTCCCCCTATCCCCACACCCCATACCTGGGTCCTGCTCCTTCCACACCCTCTGTGACCTCGTCCACATGCTGCTGACTCGCTCAGCATCTGAAAATCCAGACCTCCTGCCCAAATCCCCACCCCACTGCCCGAGAGCCCCCGTTTTAATTTTTATTGGACTATCACCAACTCGATGGACATGAGTTTGAGCAAGCTCCAGGTGATGGACAGGGAAGCCTGGTGTGCTGCAGTCCATGGGGTCACAGAGTCGGACACGACTGAGAGACTGAACTGACTGATAGTTGCTTTACAATGTTGCATTCGTTTCTACTGTACAGTAAAGTGAATCAGCTATACATATACCCTTTCTTTTTTTGATTTCCTTCCCATTTAGGTCACACAGAGCATTAACTAGAGTTCCCTGTGCTGTACAGTAGATTCTCATTAGTTACCTATTTTATACATGGTATCAGTAGTGTATAGTGTCAATCCCAGTCTCCAAATTCACCACAATCCCAAGAGCCCGTTTTAGACATGCTATGCTATGCTAAGTCACTTCAGTAGTGTCCGACTCTGTGTGACCCCATAGACGGCAGCCCACCAGGCTTCCCCATCCCTGGGATTCTCCAGGCAAGAACACTGGAGTGGGTTGCCATTTCCTTCTCCAATGCATGAAAGTGAAAACAAAGTGAAGTCGCTCAGTCGTGTCCGACTCTTAGCGACCCCAAGGACTGCAGCCTACCAGGCTCCTCTGTCCATGGGATTTTCCAGGCAAGAGTACGGGAGTGGGGTGCCATTACACCCCTAATGCTGCGAGTGCAATCTGAGCAGCCAGCGCCTACTTCACCTGGTTCCAAGAAGATGCCCGACCTCAACTAGTACAGAGCCTTTGAGTCTCCACAGATTTATTCACTTTGAAGGAGCTCAACTGCTTTTTACCCGGAGCCCACTTTTCACTTTTATGCACTGGAGAAGGAAATGGCAACCCACTCCAGTGTTCTTGCCTGGAGAATCCCAGGGACGGGGGAGCCTGGTGGGCTGCCATCTCTGGGGTCGCACAGAGTCGGACACGACTGAAGCGACTTAGCAGCAGCAGCAGTTTTTATTTCATCACAATCCTCTGCCGCCCCCCTGTGGTCAGTTTGGGACACTGCCTCTTCCTTTACACTGGGGAAAACGGCCAACTCCGATTTTGCCTAGGGGGACGCTGTTTTGTTTACACTGAAATTGCAATCATGCCTGGAAAGACCAGAGCTAGCTGTCTCTCTTCCACATCCCATCCCTCCTCATTTTTCTCAAATATTTCCTGTTTATTTATCTCCCTACAAGATATTCAGTAACTGTTAATACAAAGAGAAAAACTAACCTGACCATGTGATCTGAGTTGTCATTAGTAATGATACAAATTGCCACCAGGTGCCTTCCGGATCTGTTTTTGTGTTATTCCCACCCAGAAATCATCACCTTAATTTAATCAGGAGGAAACATCCAACAAACCCAAAATGAAGGAGTATTCTACAAAATAGCTGGGAGTATTCCTGACTAGGGGCTTCCCTGGTGGCTCAGTGGTAAAGAATCTGCCTACAGCGCACGCAGCACAGGTTCAATCCCTGGTCCGGGGAGATCCCCGGAGATGGAAATGTCAACCCACTTCAGTATTCTTGCCTGGGAGATCCCATCGACAGAGGAGCCTGGTGGGCTACAGTCCATGGGGTCCCAAGAGTCGAACATAACAACTGAACAATAACAATTCCTCACTAGGGTCATGGTGAAGGAAAAATAAGACAGGAATTAATCTAGACTAAAGGAAACCCAAGGAGAAACGACATCTAAATGCAACAAGGGGGTCTTCTCTAGCAGTCTAGTGGTTAAGACACTGCATTTCCATTGCAGGGGGCACAGGTTCCATCCCCTGGTCTGGGAACTAAGATCCCACGTGCCATGCAAAGCCAAAAGATAGAAAATAAAAATTAAACAAGGAATCCTGGACTGGATCCTGGGATAGGAACAAAACACTGGCAGTCAGCAGATGAGACCTGAACAGGTCTGCAATCACGAGTGTACTGATCACGTTATTAATCAGTGTGAATATCCTGGTTTTGAGCGTTGTGCTGTTTAAGTAATATTTGGGGAAGCTGGATGAAGCCCACATGGAATTTCTTGGTAGTTTTTTCAACTTCTTTGTAAGTTTGAATCTTTTTTTTTTTTTTTTTTTTTTGAGGGTTAGGGTAAGCCTGAATTTATTTTTAATTGAAGGTTAAATCCTTTTAATCACAGGGACTTCCCTGGTGGTCTAGTGATTAAGACTCCACACTCTCAATGCAGGGGGCACAGGTTCAATCCCTCGTCAGGGAACTAAGATCTTGCATGCTGCACAGAGTGACCTTCAAAAAAACAAATCTTTTAAATTACAAAGAGAGTAAGATCAGTGCATGCGTGCTCAGTCATGTCTGACTCTTTGCAACCTCATGCACTGTAACCTGCCAGGCTCCTCTGTCCATGGGGTTATCCAAGCAAGAATACTGGAGTGGGTTGCCATTTCCAGCCCCCCCCCCAGGGATCGAACTTGACTCTCCTGCGACTCCTGCAATGGCAGGCAGGTTGTTTACCACTGAGCCACCTGGGAAGCTTTAAGATCAGTATTTCCTCCTAGATCCATACCACATTTAGCTGCTGTAAAACATGGCCGATGCACCCAGATTGGGTCAGGGGCCCCCTCGGCTTCCGCGTCGGCCACACCTTGCTGGCAAGAACTTGACCCAGTGAACTACAGTGGGAGAAGAGGTGCTGAGCAGAGGAGGCCAGGAACTCCAGCTAATTAACCTCTGGGTCCTCACCCTCCACGTGGGGCTGGGCACAGAGCAGCTACTTCCCACGCCGGCTCCCTGCCCACAATGGGTAGGTGATAACTAAAGTACAGCTGTGAAGGCCCTTTTCCTGGGGTCCAACTACAGAAGCCATTTTCCAACTTGGCTGTAGAGAAGGAAGTTCTTGGTCCTCGGGGCTTCAGCCCTGACCCGGGGTTGGGGGAGGAAAAAGGCAGCCGAGAGGCTGGTCAGCAGCTTAAAGGAAACCACTGGGGTCCCTCCATTTCCCACTTCTGACCCTTGGAGAAAAATCACAAACCCCTCCAAAAACTCTATAGCCTTCCAGGCCCTGTGGGGCTCCTTGCTCACTCAGCCCCAGCCAAACTGAGCCCCTCGCTCTTCACCAAATTGGTTTCTGCCTCAGGACTGTTGCCCTCACTGCTGTCTCGGGCGCTTCTCCTGCAGGTCTTCCGCTAGAAGCCACCTCCTCAGGTCCCCAGAGGGGACTCCTGTGAACATCATTTTTTTTTCATATTTATTTTTGGCAGCGTCAGATCTTAGTTGCCCTGCAACACATGGGATCTTAGTTCCCCAACCCCACGACTCCTGCATTGGAAGGTGGATTCTTAACCACTGGGCCACCAGGGAAGTCCCTGAACAGCCGATCTAAAGTACCCTCTCTGTCACTTGATGCTTTATTATTTTTTCTGTAACACTGACTGGGTCACTATCTCAAATTATTTCACTTCCTCGTCTACTGTCAGTCCCCCCACAGGAGAATGCGAAGCTCCGTGACGGCAGGGTCTGTCTTGTTCCTGGGCCCCCAAGTGTAGAACGGTATCTGAGACGTAGTGGGTGCAGTGAATATATGCTGCCGTGTAACAGATCCTAAACTTTGTGGTTTGGTTTATTACAGGAAGCGTCATTTATCTTTCATGGAGGTGAAGAATGGAAAGGGCCAGGCTGGGCAGGTGTCTCTCAGGGCTTTGCCTTTTGGTCTCTTTTTTAATGCGTTTGGCTACGGCAGGTCTGAGCTGCAGCATGTGGGATCTAGTTCCTGACCAGGGATTGAACCAGGCCCCCTGCATTGGGAGCACAGAGTCTTGGCCACTGGATGACCAGGAAGTCCCTGACTTTTGGTCTCACTTCAGCGCCTTTATAGCATGGCAGCCTCAAGGCAGGTGGACTGCTTACAGGACAGCTAAAGGCTTCCAGCAAAGCAGCCGGAAGTTGTATCCTCAGCCTTGAGTCACATGATATCACTTCCACTTCTATAAATGGACGCGTGAAGTATAACCAGCCTGCCCTCATTCATGGAAAATGGAGCCCTCACCTTTTTTCAAATTGGAGAATAGTTGATTTACAATGTTGCTAATTTCTGCTATACAACAGTGACTCAGTAGTACATATTCCTTTCCATTACGGTTTCCCACGGGACATTGAATATAGCTCTGTGCTGCACAATAGGGCCTTGTTGTTTATCCCTTCTGTATATAAGTTTGCATCTGTGAACTCCAAACTCCCAGTCCATCCCTCCCCCACCTCCATCCCCCTTGGCAACCACAAGCCTGTTCTGTGTCTGTTTCTGTCTCGTGAGATAAGTTCCTGTGTCATATTTTAGATTCCACACGTTAAGTGGTATCAGGTGGCATTTGAGACCTGACCTTTTCATGGGAAGGTCAGAGAATTTGGGGCCATGTTTTAAAACCATCAGAGTAGGCAATCAACAAATATTTATTGCATAAATAAATGTTGACTAAGTGAACATGTAAGAGAGCAGATAAAGAAAGCACAGGAAGGTCTAAGGGACATGACAAAGGCAGCCATGGCCACCGGGATGAAAACTGTGAATCCAAGGGAAATTTAGTTGGCTCATCAGGCTGATGGGGCTTCCCTGGTAGCTCAGTAAAGACGCTCGCTACCTGCCAATGAAGGAAACTCGGGTTCAATCCCGGGGTCAGGGAGATCCCCTGGAGGAGGGCATGGCAACCCACTCCAGTATTCTTGTCTGGTGAATTCCATGGACTGAGCAGCCTGGCGGGCTGCAGTCTATGGGGTCGCAAAGAGTCAGACAACTGAGCGTGCACGAACGTCAGGGTGATGGGTTTAGCGTCCCTTGAGAAACCACAACTGGATTATATTTAGCCAGCGATGACATGTTGCTGGGAGTCTCCCAAAGTGTAGGATGGATGTTGTCCATGAAACTGACTTTTGGAGGCATGCAGACAGCGCATTAAATGACACAGAATCTCATGGATTAGTTACCTCAGTTCAGTTCTTTCCTTCCTTCTCACTGTGTCAAGAAGTTTCAGTTGAGTGATAATATGCCTTTAATAGCCCTCTAAGACTTTGCTAATCTCTTTACATTAAAAAAAAAAAGCAGGCTTGGGGCTCAACACCTTGGCAGGCAACAATATCCACCCAGAATTACAAAACATTGTTTTGTTTTCATGTTTCTTTTTACAGCTATGGCTCAGTGGTTTTCTATCTGAAGTGGTGATATACTGTATCTATTTAATGTCAACTTCAACTAATAAAAGGCACATAAAGTATTAAGTTCACTAAGGGTCAGAGGGTTCAGAGACATGGCAACAGCCAAGAACACTTACCCAAGAGAAGTTACAGATAACAAAATGTAATGAATATAGTGATTGTTGTTCTTTAGTTGCTAAGTCGTGCGTAACTCTTGTAACTCCATGGACTGTAGCTCGCCAGGCTCCTCTGTCCATGGGATTTCCCAGGCAAGGATACTGGAGTGGGTTGCCATTTCCTCCTCCAGGGGTTCTTCCCGACACAGGGATTAAACCCGCATCTCCTGCAGGGTTTATCAGGCGGATTCCTTACCATTGAGTCACTGCTGCTGCTGCTGCTGCTCACTCACTTCAGTCGTGTCCGACTCTGTGCGACCCCAGAGACGGCAGCCCACCAGGCTCCCCCGTCCCTGGGATTCTCCAGGCAAGAACACTGGAGTGGGTCACTGAGTCACTAGGGAAGCCCAAACATAGTGATACTGATAAGACTTAAGAAAACTAAGTCTGTGTATTGCAGACTAGACAGACCTGACGGCCCCTGGTGTCCTTTCCAGCTTCCCTGGTGGCTCAGATGGTAAAGCGTCTGCGTGCAGTGCAGGAGACCCAGGTTCGATCCCTGGGTTGGGAAGATCCCCTGGAGAATGAAATGGCAACCCACTCCAGAACTCTTGCCTGGAAAATCCCATGGACGAAGGAGCCTGGTAGGCTAGAGTAGAGTCCATGGGGTCACAAAGAGTCAGACATGACTTCACTTCACTTCAGTGTCCTTTCCAGCACTGACATTCTAGCTATACCTGAAGAATTTCTAGCCAATCTCTGTGGCCTGTGCCTGCAGCCTGGAGTCAAAATCCAAGGTAGCAAGTATTTTGCCTAAAATGCAGATTCTGTTTCAGGTGTAGGTTGGAACCTGGGAATCTGTATTTTCAACAAATTTCCTGGTGATGCTAATGCTGCTGGTTTGGAGGCCACAGCAAGAAAGTAGCAGGCTCCAGAGAGAAAGAGAGAAAAATCTAGTATGCTACTGCACACCTCTGCTCAACTCTGATTAGTGATATTCACACTGGTAGCCTGAGACTGGCCATATGAAGTATTTATATCAAGGAAATCAGCACTACGAGACAGGGTTCGTTTTATTGTTTTATTGTCTTCAAAACTTAAGTATGGGAAAATGGTAAAATTTACAAGAAACTATATATACACAGGCACATGTGTAATTATAGACAGAAACACATGCTTCTCTGCTTCTCCCAAAGCAGCAGCTGTTGAACATTCACCACACCCCACTGGTTGTACAGAAATGTATAGAACCACCATGTAAATACTGCAAACCGGTCAATCCTAAAGGAAATGAGCCCTGAATACTCACTGGAAGGACTGAAGCTGAAGCTCCAATACTTTGGCCATCTGATGTGAAGAGCCAGCTCATTGGAAAAGACCCTGAGGGCAGGAGAAGAGGGTGGCAAGAGGATGAGATGGTTGGATGGCATCACCGACTCAGTGGACACGAGTTTGAGCAAACCCTGGGAGATGGCAAAGGACAGGGAAGCCTGGCCTGCCAGAGTCCATGGGTTAGCAGAGTCAGTCAGACAAGACTTGGCAACCGAACAACAACAAAACTTCTATCGAGACCCAACAAGTAAATATTTGAAGATTTTTGGGCCAGACAGTCTGTTAAAAGAACTCAGCTCTGTGGCTGCAGCTTGAAAGCGGCCACAGACATTATGTCAATGACTATGGCTGTTTTCAAGTAAATCTATGGGCACTGAGATTTAAATTTCACATGATTTTCACATGTCATGACAGATGATTCTTCTTTTGGTTTCATTCCAACAACTAAAAATGTAACAGCCACCCTTAGCTTGAAGAAAGATGTGGCCCAAAGGCTACAGGACCTCCTTGTCCAGATCGTACTGGAGCAGGAGTAGAGCTGGGACCCAAACCGAAGACCTGGGGCACAAAGGTCCAAGCGTAGGGATCAGCCAGTGCAAACATCCTAAGGCTCAGAGAGTTTGGTGAGCTCCAAAGTGTGAGAAATATGCCCACATGTCCAAAACCAAGGAAGGGACCCAGAGACACGAAGCACTGGGTGAAAGTGAGACTTCTAATGACGGACTTGCGAGACCAGATGTCTGGTGGGCAGGCACAGCCGGGACAGTTACAGCAAGCACTTTACTCGCTAGCACGCAGGTCCCTCCCTCGGTTCCTCATCAGCTGGGTACTATGGGGTGTACGATCATCCTGGAGGTTTGGTTATACAGTATCCTTCCTTCTCCCTTCCCGACCTAAGTGTTATTTCTCAACCAAGATTTTGGTTTCTCTCTCTCACAACATCCTGCTTGCTTAGGGACTTTCCAGGTGTGTGAACTTTGTGGTTGTTACATAAGCAAACTGTTAGGCAAGCTTGGCTGCTGGTAGTTTTCCACTCAGAGCTAGCTACCTTTGGAAATGGACCACTTTTTTATTTCTTACAAATTCCCGATGGAGAAGCTCTATACAGTCAGCAAAAACAAGACCGGGAGCTGACTGTGGTCATGAACTCCTTATTGCCAAATACAGACTGAAATTGAAGAAAGTGGAGAAAACCACTAGACCTAAATCAAATCCCTTATGACTATACAGTGGTAGTGAGAAATAGATTTAAGGGACTAGATCTGATAGACAGAGTGCCTGATGAACTATGGATAGAGGTTCGTCACATTGTACAGGAGACAGGAATCAAGACCATTCCCAAGAAAAAGAAATGCAAAAAAGCAAAATGGCTGTCTGAGGAGGCCTTACAAATAGCTGTCGAAAGAAGAGAAGTGAAATGCAAAAGAGAAAAGGAAAGATATACCCATTTGAATGCAGAGTTCCAAAGAATAGCAAGGAGAGATAAGAAAGCCTTCCTCAGCAATCAATGCAAAGAAATAGAAGAAAACAACAGAATGGGAAAGACTAGAGAACTCTTCAAGACAATCAGAGATACCAAGGGAACATTTCATGCAAAGATGGGTTCAATAAAGGACAGAAATGGTATGGACCTAACAGAAGCAGAAGATATTAAGAAGAGGTAGCAAGAATATACAGAAGAACTGTACAAAAAAAATCTTCACGACCCAGATAATCATGATGGTGTGATCACTCACCTAGAGCCAGACATCTTGGAATGTGAAGTCAAGTGGGCCTTAGAAAGCATCACTATGAACAAAGCTAGTGGAGGTGATGGAATTCCAGTGGAGCTATTTCAAATCCTGAAAGATGATGCTTTGAAAATGCTGCACTCAATATGCTAGTAAATTTGGAAAACTCAGCAGAGGCCACAGGACTGGAAAAGGTCCATTTTCATTCCAATCCCAAAGAAAGGCAATGCCAAAGAATGCTCAAACTACCGCACAATGGCATTCATCTCACACGCAAGAAAAGTAATGCTCAAAATTTTCCAAGCCAGGCTTCAACAATACGTGAACCATGAACTTCCAGATGTTCAAGCTGGTTTTAGAAAAGGCAGAGGAACCAGAGACCAAATTGCCAACATCTGCTGGATCATCAAAAAAGCAAGCGAGTTCCAGAAAAACATCTATTTCTGCTTTATTGACTATGCCAAAGCCTTTGACTATGTGGATCACAATAAACTGTGGAAAATTCTTCAAGAGATGGAATACCAGACCACCTGACCTGCCTCTTGAGAAACCTAAATGCAGGTCAGGAAGCAACAGTTAGAACTGGACATGGAACAACAGACTGGTTCCAAATAGGAAAAGGAGTACGTCAAGGCTGTATATTGTCACCCTGCTTATTTAACCTCTATGCAGAGTACATCATGAGAAATGTTGGGCTGGAGGAAGCACAAGCTGGAATGAAGATTGCCGGGAGAAATATCAATAACCTTAGATATGCAGATGACACCACCCTTATGGCAAAAAGTGAAGAACTAAAGAGCCTCTTGATGAAGGTGAAAAAGGAGAATGAAAAAGTTGGCTTAAAGCTCGACATTCAGGAAACTAAGATCATGGCATCTGGTCCCATCACTTCATGGCAAATAGATGCAGAAACAGTGGAAACAGTGGCTGACTTTATTTTTCTGAGCTCCATAATCACCTCAGATGGTGACTGCAGCCATGAAATTAAAAGACACTTACACCTTGGAAGTAAAGTTATGACCAACCTAGACAGCATATTCAAAAGCGGAGGCATTACTTTGCCAACAAAGGTCCATCTAGTCAAGGCTATGGTTTTTCCAGTGGTCATGTGTGGATGTGAGAGGTGGACTGTGAAGAAAGCTGAGCACCAAAGCATTGATGCTTTTGAACTGTGGTGTTGGAGAATACTCTTGAGAGTCCCTTGGAGCGCAAGGAGATCCAACCCAGTCCATCCTAAAGGAGATCAGTCCTGGGTGTTCATTGGAAAGACTGATGTTGAAGCTGAAACTCCAATACTTTGCCCACCTGAGGCAAAGAGCTGACTCATTGGAAAAGACCCTGATGCTGGGAAAGACGGAGGGCAGGAGAAGGGGACGACAGAGGATGAGATGGTTGGATGGCATCACTGACTCGATGGACGTGGGTTTGGGTGGACTCTGGGAATTGGTGATGGACAGGGAGGCCTGGCGTGCTGCAGTTCATGGAGTCGCAAAGAGTCGGATACGACTGAGCGACTGAACTGTTATGAGAGGGGTGAGAACTGAGGCAACCATATCTTTCCATTTTCCAAACCATCCTTTTAACCAATCTGTGAATGGGTCATCAATTCCAGCATTTTCTGCCAGCTCATTGGTTAAGGTCGTTAGTCCTAATAAGGCCTTTGTGATGGTTCCATCAGGAGCTGTACTGTTGGGAATAAAGTACAGCATTTCCCACCCAGCATAACACGAACACCCCCTTTCTCCTCTAGTTATCATGTCCAGTGCAATCTTACTTCCCAAGCCATCTGACTGGGGGCATCCAATTGGCTAGCTACTCCTTGGAGGCCATCTCTGGTATATCTGATAAATCTGTTGATTGTAATATATGTAATTAATCCGATCTATATTTCTTTTTTTTTATTAACTGTGGACCACCTAAAAAGTACTGACTCAAACCCTGTAGCTATTTGGTTTCAGGCCTTGAATTCATTAAGAACTCCCCTAGGGAATCCTATTGAATCTATACACACACACACACACACACACACACACACACATATATATATGTCAAAGGAGCCCACCGCTGTTCTCCGACTTCGGTGGCTGGGTGGCTTTTCGGGTACCTTGTGGAATGCCAGGGTGAAGGGAATAGCCGATTGAATGAAGGCACAAGCCCCTGTCCAACTTGACGGCAGTCAGTCTAGGAGGTTCCTTTTCCCACAAAACCACCAGACATCAGCCTGGGTCTACAGAGGGCTGAGTAGTTACTGTTGTGTGGCTCATCAGTAACGTTCAAGATGCTGGTACAGGTTGAAAGTTCCCCCATGGATCTACTGAACTCTGCTCCCTGCCTAGAGAGGCAAGAGTACTCGCTGTGCTCAGTCATGTCTGACTCTCTGCGACCCCATGGACCGTAGTCTGCCAGGCTCCTCTGTGCAGAATACTGGGAAGAATACTGGAGTGGGTTGCCATTTCCTTCTCCAGAGGATCTTCCCCACCCAGGGATCGAACCCGAGTCTCTTGCATCTCCTGCACTGTTTCATATTCCCTATGGAGAAAGAGGGGACAGCTCTGGGTCCGACCTTTGGAGTTCGGGAAAGAGTCATGACAGATTCTTGCAGGTCTTTTCCCCACGCATCTTTGTCCTGGTTAAGGGCCAACGTGTGCATTCCTCCCAGATCAGTGTCCCATCTGAGGGGGAATGTTCCCCACCTGTGCCTGGGGCGTGGCCACACATGCATCACATCACTCTTATGATGACCTTACACTGTAAATTTGACCCATTCGATCCAGGCATTCGTATCTCCATACCCTGTATCAGTTTCTAAAGTCTCTCTTAGATCTTTGTACCTGAATTATTTCTATTCTTTTGGGATCATTAATAGAACTAACATGGTTTTTGGAGCTCGGGATCAGGACAGTCTCCAATACACTGGAGGTTTTTATTTTCAATAAAGTTAAGAACAAATCACCCTAGGGGGTCTTTGCCAGTGACATCTGTCCCTAACCCATATACCTGAGATGCTACTTTTGGCTCTTAATCTAGGGTAGCTGGGTTGTTAACAGTCAAGAGGACAGGGTTGCATTTTCGATTTTGACAAGCTTCTGGTGGAATGCCCTTAGGTATATTTTGTCTTTCAAAGGCCTCCAACTAGGAGTCACCCACCCTATGTTTACCATCCAGTCCTGAAACGGGGTGGTCCATCGTACGTCGTCCCAACTGGGGCAGAGGCTTGCTTTAGTATAAACCAAATCTGGTTCAGGGCAAAGATACTTATCCGCCTGCGACAACTGTCTCTTTCTAAGATTCCACAAGGTAAAATTTGGCAGGCATCAAAACTTAATAGTCTGAAGTGACAAGGTTTTGGTTATATTGACAACTAACCTGATTGGATAATCAGGGGTTCCTTGTCAATTTCTACTCTGACTTTTTACCTGTTGGTTTCAATACCAGTTTCCAAAGGTGTGGCCACATGGTTAATGGTTATTGTGAAGGGGAGGATTCAGAGGGAGGGATTTAACAAGGTTTTCTTGAAGTTACCTTTAAAGGCTGTTCATTGGTCCTTTCCCTTCCCTTTGAGGTCTCTTTTATTGGCCCCCTGACTCGTGTATAATGAGTACAACCTTTTTCAGCAGTCCACACAGCTGTCTCGGTCGTCAGAAGCACTTGATAAGGGCCTTTCCAGCTTGGTTGGAGTTTGTCTTCTTTCCAGGTTTTGATTAACTCCAAGTCACCCGGCTGGAAGTGATGAATTCTACAGGCAGAGTCTGGGCAAGGTGTCCTTTTAATCTAGGGAATGATAAGGTAGAGGAAATGGTTAGTATATAGTTTCTTAGAAATTGGTCTTAGCCCAGGAGGTCTGCCTCCCAGAGTGTGTTTTCCTAATCACCCTCTTGTTAATTTCCTGGCAGGCTATGCAGCTTCTGTAAACCTGTTTCGCAATGGTGTAGATTCTCAGGCAACCATAGTTTCTAAGTATTGTATCATACATAGCCTGGGGGCCCCAGTGGGCATTAATTCCCTCATCATGGGCTTACTTATCATTTTCCTTCCATCAGGTAACACCCATCTTTGGTCTTCAGTTTGGGTGTTTGAGATTAGGTTCAATAGATTCATTTTCTCCCCTAGAGAGGCTCGTTTAGTGGCTTCATCTGTGAGCCTGTTCCCTGTGGCTTCCATAGAATTCCCTTCCTGGTGACCATTTACATAAGCTATAGTTACCTTGTCTGGAAGCAGGAGACTTTCTGGCATTTGTTTAATCAATAAAAGTATTACACCTAACGTTGATGGCTCTAAAGTGAAAGTGAAGCTGCGCAGTCGTGTCCGACTCTTTGCGACCCCATGGACTGTAGTCCACCAGGCTCCTCTGTCCATGGGGTTTTCCAGGCAAGAATACTGGAATGGGTTGCCATTTCCTTCTCCAGGGGATCTTCCCAACCCAGGGATTGAACCCGGGTTTCCTGCATTGTAGGCAGATGCTTTACCATCTGAACCACCAGGGAAGTCTAAAGACATGTCTATATTAACACTTTAACATCAGATATTAACTTAATATTGAATATTTTTTTAGTTTTCATGAATCTAAAATTCTGGCCAGTTATCTTTTGTATTTTGAGAATTTATATAAGCTCTTAATTTTCTCAAGCCACTTAAGTAGTGCTTATTTACAAAATAATTTTGATAACGTCATCCACAGGTAAAGCATAATATTACATACCTATAGACAAACACAGAGAGCTCACAGATTAAAATTTACTAGATTATCTCTAGCTAGCTTTCTTTAACAACTGCCTATGCAGTAAAAGAGCCCATTTTGACTATTTTTAGGACAGAAATTTTCCTTTAATTCCAATTAGCTACCTGCAAGAATAAGTTTTGTACATGCATAAACCAGGCTGGTGTTAGAGGCTGTTTTCTGATGCCCCATGTTTCTGTGTTTGAGGGATTTTATTTCCCATTTTAAGCTGAATTTGTCAGGGGTAAAATTTACTAGTGAAATTGTGTGGTGGGCCAGTGTGCTGCACGCAAGCTTAACTCCCCCAGGAGTCACCCCAGAGTCGTTTCAGCCCTCCTACGTGTCTTAGTAACTCCCTTCGGCAGTCTAAGACCACCATGGGTGCTCAGATCGATCAACAGCCAATTCTTATTTGAAACCCCTGGACAAGCAAGTGTCTTAATTAATGAGTGGGTTTCCCTAGGGGACCACTGCACGGTATGAGGACTCGGCCTCCACCATTCCCGGAAATTTCTCAGTCACCTGAGAATCATGAGCGGCCGGGAGGAGTAATGTCCCATTTCTTTGGAGCAAAGCTCTCATGTAAAAATCTTCATTTTTATCCGGATAAATTCTAGTTAAGCAACCAAACAGAGGAAAAGCATCACATCAGCCTCCAACTCAACCGCTCAGCATAGACCGCTCTGTCTTCTACAAGCAGGCAACAGTGCTGTCTTTCATCAGAGCTTTACTCAGCATCTAGTCTTGGCAGGAGGACTGCTGCTGCTGCTGCTGCTGCTGCTAAGTCGCGTCAGTCGTGTCCGACTCTGTGCGACCCCACAGACGGCAGCCCACTAGACTCCTCTGTCCCTGGGATTCTCCAGGCAAGAATACTGGAGTGGGTTGCCATTTCCTTCTCCAATACATAAAAGTGAAAAGTGAAAGTGAAGCCGCTCAGTTGTGCCTGACTCGTAGGGACCCCACGGACTGCAGCCTACCAGGCTCCTCCGTCCATGGGATTTTCCAGGCAAGAGTACTGGAGTGGGGTGCCATTGCCTTCTCCAGGCAGGAGGGCTATCCTGCCCCAAATCTCAACATCCTCCCCAGTGGACTATGGGGCGGGGGGGATGTCAGAGGAAGAATCCTTATCTCCCCCTTTCTTTGGTTCCCTAGGCCTAGAACATTTATTTCCCATTTTCAGCTGGTCCCTATGCCTGAGTTTCCCTGTGCGCTCAAGCCCCCCACACTGGAGGCTTCTTGCACACTCTTAAGAATAGCTTTGACCATCTCAGGTCGTTTCTCAAGTGGCCCTAGTAGTCAAGAACCTCTCCGCCAAAGCAGGAGACTTAAGAGATGCTGGTTTGATCCCTAGGTGGGGAAGATCCCCTGGAGGAGGGCATGGCAACCCACTCCAGTATCCTTGCCTTGGAGAATCCCAAGGACAGAGGAGCCTGGTGGGCTACAGTCCATGGGGTCGCAAAGAGTCTGACAGAACTTAGCATTCACCGCCGTTTTCCTCGGGGGAAGAAGGAAACTGAGGATTGGGACTCCATACTCGCTTACATCTCGGTCACACACAGTCGACCTCCGAAAATGCCCAACCACCAAGGCAGTACTTATAGTTCAATTTTTGCCTGGTTGCCCCGGTGCCTGCTTTTCTCGCCTGTGTAGGTTTCACTGTCTTCCAGACGGTGGGCGATAGCCAGCCCACGTGATCTATGAAGGCAGTCGCCGTAAGGTCCAGGGCCTCCTGGGCCATTCGTCCAGGAACGCCCATTCTGATGGTTCAATGACGCAGGTCCCCTGCGCTGAGTCCCCCGATCAACATCTGATCCCCGCCCCAACCCCATGAACCTTCCCTTTGGCCAGTGATCTCCAACCTCTGACCTCTACTTCCCCCAACCATCCCCCACCTCTCCAAGTGGCCTCAGAAAGTTTGCTTGACGTACGGTTCCTTAGAAGGGAAAACTGAGGCCTGAGGTGATATAGGGCGCCCCAAGACCCCCCTCCAGGGTCCCCTCCAAGCCCCGGACCTGCGCACATGAAAAGCCTTCCCCCGGCCCAACCCAGGGATTTACCTAGAAGATGGCCTTTATTGCGGCGCCCTCCGCTGTCCACGCTCCAGCCTCGGGGGCAGGGCCGGAAAACAATCGGAAAGCAGGGGCATGAAAACCCACTCCGGCCGGGCAGCTGTAAAGAACTTCGGATCCCGGGTTGCCCGCCGCGCGCTCGAGGCTCACTGCGCGTGCTCTCTGCCCTGCCCTGCCCACGCCCCCTCGGTCGGCGGGAAAAGGAGGCGGGGGCGGTTAATGCGCAGGCGCGTGCTACGAGCTTGTCCTGAACCGGACAGCGATCCAGAGCGCGTCTCAGTGCCGGGCTCCGCGCGCAGGCGCTAGCTGCCCGCCTCGCTAGGAGTCGATTTGGAAAGTGCGCACGCGCGGGAGTTTCTGGCAGAAAGCAGACGAGCCCGGGCCGGCGCGGGGCCTTGTGGGAGGGCTTAAGGAAGTAAAATGGCGGACCTGGCGAACGAAGGTAGGGGAGGTGCCGTCTGGGGCCAGCTGGCGGCCAGGGAACGGGCGGCGGCAGGTCCGGGGGCCATAGACCCGAGGGGTGAGCACTCCGGGTGCGGGGGGCCTGTCTGCTCCGGAAGAGCGGCCCAGCGGGCCTTGCAGCCGCCCCCCATTGCGTCCCCTCAGGCCGGGCTCACCCACCCGACTCATCAGTCCCGGTAGCCCCGGCCCTACCACCGTCCGGCCAGACGGCCCGGGAGACTGGGGGGACCGCGATCCTGAGGCCCTTCCGCCTCTCAGGCCAGGCTGGGGGCCGAAGAGGGCGGGAGGCACGGCCGCAGCGCCTCGACCTCGGATGTAAATAGATCTCGGGGCCTGGTCGTGGGGCCCAGCGCGCCACGCTCTCTCCCCGCCCCCTCGTTCTCGGGGACCCGGGCTTCCCTCTTCCCTGGCCTGGCTGCCAAGCCGGCCCACCCCCTAATCCTGTGGCGGTGCCCCACGCCGAGGATTGAGAACGTCAGGTTTGTTTTCGTCCCCACCCTCAACTCAGGCCCCCAATTCCCGCCAGTTACCCCGGATCCTTAGTGGCGACCGACAGTCGCGCCTCGTCTTCGCTCCTTGAGGCCCCAGCCGCAGGGTGTGGGCCGCTGAAAGCCCTAGCTGGTTTTCGGCCCTTTTTTTGGTTGCACTTCCAGAGGGAGACAAGGTTGTGTGATCCCCTTCTCTGCGAAGCGCTGACATCCCAGCTGAACGGTTTTGACAAGGTTACAGTTCCGAACGGCTCAGAGAAAGCGCGCCATCAGCCGATGTCTGATGAAATCACCTGTGATGTTCAGATCGCTCGTAGCTTCAGGGACTTTATGAGGCTTGTGTTTAGCTTCCTCCGTTCTTAGGTGCACAGCTGCGGGCAAGCGGTCTTGCCTGCCTGGCCCTGGTTCCCCCTCATACGCTGCTCCCTGCTGGCCTGAGGTTTCCCTCGCACAAATGACAATCCTAAGTGCTCACCCTGGTGAAGCATTTGGGGCAGTACCAGGTACTGTTCAAAGACTTGGGCGGGCAGCTATCTGGGGAAGTCCTCGCTCTGCACAGAAGTTCCCAGAGGAAGGTACCATCAGCCCTGGTTGTCGGTGAGGAAACTGAGTTAGAATGGTTAAGTTACTCCTCCAAGGCAGGTCACATAGCTAGTAAGGAGCAGGGATGTGCATCAACGTGGTCTAACTTCAGAGCCCCCACTTCACCTCTCATCTGTACCACATCTCTTTGATAAGTTAAAGGAGCTGGTGGAGGGTTGAGGCATTCCATTCACAAGATCCATTTAAAGGCAGATCGGGCACTGGATAAAAGAGAGTCAATAGGACACACCTTATATATTTGCGAGTTTGGCCCGTTCACATTCTTGAACTCAGGGCTCATATTCAACACCTCCATTTGGATGTCATATCAAATAAAACCCCTATCTTTCTCCCCCAAACCTGCCCACCCTGCCAACTTTCTCCCCTAGTCGTAAATAGCAGGTCCATTGTTTAAAATTGCTCAGGCCAGACACCTTGAAGTCGCCCCTGATGACTTTCTCTCACACGCTGCAGCACATCTTTGTCTGTTCTACCTTCAAATCTTTCCAGAGAATGACCGCTGCTGCCACTGCTTGGTCCTCCCTGCCACCTTCACCCATCTGGCAGCTTCTCAACCCAGAAGGCAGACGACCCCGGTGCCCCAAGACCTCCCTGTCCTCCCCCCACCGCTGTCTCCCGACTTGGCCTGCTTTAACTGCTCCAGCTTTCTCAGCGCCCGTCTCGCGTTCCGTATCCCCCTCCATTATGCCTCTGGACCTTCCGGTTCCTCTGCTTGAGTCAGTCTTCCTCCAGTTGTCCCTGTGGCTCGCTCCTGTGCCTCCTTCAGGTTCCTCCTCACGTGTTGCTTTATTGAGAACTTCTCCGACCACCTATTTTCAGTTTTATCCTCATTCACTATTCCCTTCACTCTGTTTCATGTCACTCCACAGTGCTTATCACCTACAGCAAGCTGGGTTGACTTGCTTGTCTGACTACCCCTCTTCAAAAATGTAAGTTCCATGAGGAGCAGGGTTTCTGTCTGTCATTAATGGACCCCCCACCCCACCCCGATGTAGAACAGTGCCGGGCGCAGGGTATAGGGATCCAGGGAATGTTTGTTGAATGAACGAGCGAGGCGTACTTGTGAGCACAAAGGGGAAATGATGGATTCCGGTTATCCAGGGACACCATGTCTAGCATAGGTACTGGCGCATGAGCTGTCAGTTGCGTAGCTGAACTGATCAGTGTATAAAATAGAGACAATGGAATGTTTTGTACTTAAAGTTTTTGCCTAGTTAATGCCACACTCACCTAGTACTTTGCCTCTGACACTAGTTCTGGCCTCAAAAAAGTCGAATCCTAGTGGCCTTTTGTGCCTCCCTTATCTCTGCCGTGCTTTAGTTGGTTGTCATGTGTTTCTCGACTCTATTTCTGGTTTTGGCTTGTGCAGCCCGCCAGCATGTTCAGTTTCCCATCCTCTGTGTGAGCGAGGACTTCCTTTCCTATGCATTGTGAAGCTTAGGGGACTGCCCCATACGTGTGCGTTCCCACTTGTCGTTGAAGCTCACACGCCCTTCTGGCTTCTGTCTTTCTGGACTGGGATCCTAAGCAGACCCATCCTAACTCCTGGGCATCTGTAGAGACAGAAAGCAGCGCATGTGATCCTGCTGTGCAGCAAGGGTTGAGAACCGCCAGCTTGCGTAGTGCAGTACTGGTTAGGAGGGCCATGCTTGTGTAGAGAGAAGCATTTCCAGATGTGTGTCGAGTTCAGCGTCTTGTTGGCTCTCATTGCCATAGTGGTCTCTTCAGGGATGGTGACAGCCACTCCCACACCCTTGCTGGCAGTCCTGTAGTCTATGACTTTTAAAGTCCCTTTGGAATGTTTCCTAGGAGAGAGTGAGTGTGTGTGGTGGGGTGGGGGGGGGGGGGGACGGCGGTGCAGTACACACATCCCAAAGTCGTTAACCATCTTGTCTCTGGAGTTATTCTGCCTGGTAGACTGGCATCAGAATGTGAAGGCAGCGTTTGGTTTCTGGTGAAGGTGAAGAAGGTGAGCAGAGCATATTGGAGCTGTAGGAGACCTTGGATTCTAGATCCCTGCGTTAAAATTTGATACCATACACACATGAGGCCTTGCTGGCCTGCAGAGACACGTGGTGGAAACCCGAGAGATGGTACGGCGCAGGCTTCTCAGCGTTGGTCCTCTTGACACGTTGGACCAGACGAGTCTGTTGAGGGGCTGTCCTCTGCTGTGTAGGGCGCTGAGCGTCCCCGCAGCGTCTGCCTCCGCGCACGATGCTGGCAGCACTGCCTGCCTCGTGCCCCTCCCCCAGGGCCGGGCCGTCAGGAGTGTCTTCAGACACGGTGTGTCTCCCTCAGCCGAGGCCTGTGGCGTGGCGTGATGGCGGGCCCCAGTCTCTGCCTGGGAACTGGGCTTGTGCTTTGACTCTGCCTTGTCCTCTCTGAGTGACTTTGGGCAACTCCTTAGCCGCTTTGAGCTTCAGTTTCCTCACCTGTAAAATGAGGATAATGGTGATTGTATCTATCACACGGTTGCTCTGAGCCCTGGCTGAATTAATACATATAAATGATTTAGCGCCTATCTCAGCCCAGTAATAAACAGTCAGGAGGAAATGGAAGCTATTTTTACCATGGAGGGCTTATGTTATAGACACATTTAGCTGAAGTGCCCAAGGCAAAGCCAGAGAGAGCAAGAAGCGAGTCTGAACGAGGTGGCCTTGGGGCGCGCCCAGGATGGGATGCAGCCAGAGCTGGGCTGTCCATCCTCTCTGGTTCTGTCCTGACTTTGATCACATGACTGTCTAGCCAGGGCTCCCAGCCTGGGCACTCTGGGCACTGGGGCCAGAGCATTCTCTGTGCTGCTGCGCTGGGTGTCCTGGGCTGTTGGTCTGTTTCCCTGGCCTCCACCCGCTGGATGCTAGTAGCGCCCTCCCGCTGTCGTGACAACCAGGAATGTCCAGACGTTGCTCAGTGTCCCCTGGTGGAGGGGTGGGGGGCTCCCACTCACCTGACTTGTTTTTTGCCTTTTGTTTGTTTGGCTTTTGGCCATGCTGTGCAGCATGTGGGATCCCTGACCAGGGATCGAACCCATGTCCCCTGTAGTGGAAGCTCAGCCTTAACCACTGGACTGCCAGGGAAGTCCCTCACCTTGTTGATTTCAAACAACCCCTGAGAGGATGAGATGCAGCTGAGTGTTTATTGATGCTCTAGAACCTCAATGGTTGAAGTCCTCCGTTCACTTGATTCTTACCACCCGCTTGCCCTGCCCTCAACTTAATACTTAGGATAAGTGAGAAGCAATTTTTCAAAGTTTCATGAACTTAAACAATAAACATTAACTCTGAGGTTTGCCCTGCAGAGTGTACATTGAACTCCCCCGTGCCTCTCACCTGAGGCAGATTAGGGCTGAGGGTGCCACCTTTGTATACTTGGAAGAAAATTTTAAGTTCTGCCCGAGATCCTGTGTACAGACAAAACATGCTTGTAGTTCTGCAAGTTTAAAACTTTTCTACCATATCTTCAGCCTGCCTCTCAGTTAACTGGAAAACGGACTCACCCAGCAGTCCCACTGTAGTCGTTTAGTCACTAAGTTGTATCCAGCTCTCTGCAACCCCATCGACTGTAGCCGCCAGGCTCCTCTGTCCGTGGGATTTCCCAGGCAAGAATACTGGAGTGGATTGCCTTTTCCTCTGGGGGATCTTCCTAACCCAGGGATCAAAGCCAAATCTCCTGTATTGACAGGTGGATTCTTCACACTGCGCCACCATTTCCTGCAGGCATCGTTGGGTATAGGACAGGTCAGGCTCTGCTCTACACGCTGAAGCATCTGGAGAGAGGTGACAGGAAGTAAGGGCAGAGCTTTGAATGGTGTTGGGAGAGGGGCAGTGTTTGGGCCTGGCGAAGAGGGTGTTTTAGGTACCAGTCGAATTCCCACCTGAGTTCAGAGACAGAGAATGGGCTGGAGTAAAGTTGAAGATGGGGGCCGTTTGGGGAGCAGTAGGATGCGTCTGGGGGACTTGGGCAGGGCCTGTTTCTCATGTAATGGGAACTGCCTGACAGAGGCAGCGGGCAGAAGTAGCTGCTCCTCACCTCTCCGAGCCCCTGGCAGGTAGCTCTCCATGGTACTTTGAAGTGATCAGGAGGCAGCCGGCTTTGCATTCAGGATCTGGTGGTGGCGCCCAGCAACAAGCAGCAGGGGTTCTCTGTTTGGTTTGGAGGTTTGTTTTTGCCACCTTCCTGTGATCCCGTGGAGCCCTGTCCGGCGTGGCTGCACGCTCCTTGGTAGGAAGCTAGACAGCTCAGAGCCTCAGAGCAGGTGAGGCCCCCGGGTGTCCACACTCTGCCTCGTCCTTGGTTGTCTTGACACCTGGTGCAGCTGTGTAGCCCTCGCTGTGAGTCCTAACCCCAGCTGCACTTCACGCTTACTTTAAGGAGGTTGTGGAGGAAAACTAAAACCAATGCTTGGCTGCACTGTCAGAGATGGTTGCAGGAGGTCCGCGATGTCCAGGACCCCACCGGTTTTCTGCAACACAGAGCCAGTTAAAAAACCACAGGCAGGAGTTGTGATCTCGCTTCCGGGGCAAACAGTATGTAATTTGGTCCATTGGGTTTGTCTTTGTTGCTGTTAGTTAGGACTTCCCTGGTGGCTCAGATGGTAAAAGCGTCTGCTTACAATGCGGGAGACCCGGGTTCGGTCCCTGTGTTGGGAAGATCCCCTGGAGAAGGAAATGGCAACCCACTCTAGTACTCTTGCCTGGAAAATCCCATGGACAGAGGAGCTTGGTAGGCTACAGTCCATGGGGTCGCAAAGAGTCGGCCACGACTGACTTCACTAGTCACTAGTTAGGAGCTGAGTAAGGATTCTAAGGCCTCATGGGAAAGAACAATCCAGATTCCTGATCTCTCTTGGAAAACAGCACCAGCCTCAGCTGGTGTTCCTGCCCGGCAGTGATGTGCCAGGACTGAGGTGCAGTGCCCCCTTGAGACAGGCTGTGCTTCCCAGTCACCACAGGCAGCCCCCCTACCCGCCCACCGCCCCCACCCGGGCCTGCCTGACCTCGGCCGGCCTGTGGGCTTCAGGCCGGTGGCTCTAGCACCTCTCAGATGTGTTCAGAGCACTGGGTGTTCCATGGCAGAGACCCTCAGCAGACGGGTCTTGGCGGTCCATCACTAATTCAGGGTTCTGCGCGCTGGAAATGCTAGCGCTCAGAGCAGCATTTCTTCAAGATAGTCCAGGGGCCCTGGGAGTCCGTTTTTCAAGGGGACTTTTCAGCCTTTTCAAGGGGACTACGAGTTCAAAACTATTTTCATAACAATGCAAAGGCATCATTTGCCCTTTTCATACTCCTTGTGAATGGATGGTGGAGTTTTTTCCCAGAGGTTGTATAGTGCAACAGATGGGCTGCAGAAGCAGATAAGAAAGCCTGGCTGTCTCCTGGTAAGCCAGATGTTAAAACATGGGTCCAAATATAAAATAATGTCCCTCTTCTCCCTAGTGTTTTTGTTTGTTTCAAAAATAGTTATTCATAAAAGTGTATTATCTAGATAAACCTTCACTATTATTATCTTAAGTAAATTAACTAATTTCTGATGTTTCTTAGTTCAGTTTCTAACATGTTCTTATCGTTTAGTCACTCAGTGTGTCCAACTCTTTGTGACCCCATGGCCTGTAGCCCACCAGGCTCCTCTGTCCAGGCAAGAATGCTGGCATAGGTTGCTGTTTTGTTCTCCAGTTTCTAACATAATACATATCAATAGCTGTAGCTCACATTTACCCAAGCTCTTGGGCATCCTCAATAACTTACAAGTGTGGAAAGGGGTCCCAAGGTGACAAAGTCTGAGAAACACTGGCTTGTGCCAGTGGAGCCCCGGTGTGGAGGGCCTGGGCGGGCCTGCCTCGAGCCTCACGGGAATCTTGGACTGGAGCTGACAGGCAGCCTCCCGCTGACGGCTTGTGGCGTACTTGGAAGTGCTCTAGGTTTGCGTTTCATCTCTGTCACTTACTTGCCCAGGATCTTGGGCAAATTGTTTGACCTCAGTTCCTGCATCTGTAAACGGTGCTTTCTAGTCTGTGGGTTGTTGTGAAAGGAACACGTGGCAGGTGATTGGCCTGCTGGCGTGTGGGGAGCCCTGTCGGTTCCTGCTACCTGTTAGTCTGCTGATGGACCCTAGGGGGAGAGAAAGCTCCTTTCGGGCCATAGCCAGGTTTCATTGGTGCTGGCGGAGCTCTCCTCCAGCTGCACTGTGTCTCATGGGATGTTTGGCAGTGTCCCTGGTCTCTACCCAAATGTCTCCGGACATTGTCCGATGCCCCCCTTGGGGGCAAAGTCACCACCGTTTGAGTACCCCTGGGTCAGGGGACTCTGCTGACCTCCCCCCGCCCACACACACACATGACTGTGTGGCATCGTCATCTCTGCTGAAGTCCTGAGATGCTGCACACATCTAAATACACAGACTGAGTGGGGAGGGAGAGGAGGTCACTCACAAAAGCTGGGGCGCCACCCTGATTTATGCCGTCTGACCCACTGAGAATTTACCTCGGTGTGCAGCGTGAGCTAAGGATCTGACCCCGCCTCCTTGTACATAATCAAGGTGTGGTTTCTCAACGTCTGCACAGTTGATGTGTGGGTGGCTCATTCTCTGGGCTTAGGGGGTCATCCTGTGCACAGTGGGATGCTGGTCAGCATCGTGATCTCCGTTTACCAAATGCCGTTAGCAGCTCCTGCCCTCATGGGAACCAAAAATGTTCCGACGTCACCCAGTGGGAGGGAGGGGGGGCAAATAAAACTGTCCAGGAGTAAATTGTTTGCCAGCTAGAGCTTAGGGCTCACCCTGCCGACCTTTTTTTTTCCCGTATGGCCTCTTGGCAGCCGTTGGCATCATGGTGTGGTGGACTTCATGTCCCAGGTAAGGGGGAACAGTGTTTTCCATGACCTTCAGCACTGTTCCAAGTTCAAGATGAGGGCCTTCCAAGATGCTCTGTGTTTGAGCAATCCCCTTGCACAGGGGTTGAAGCTCAGGGCCAGGTCTGTTGGAAGAGTCGGCCTGTCCCAGTGTGCCCACCTCCAGCCACTGAGTCTCAAAGCCCAGCTCATGCTTCCCAGTGGGTCATTCTGACTCCCCGGGCACCTGTTCTCCTGACAGAGACGATAGTGGTTTCTCCACGCCCTGTTCAGGAGGCAAGCCTCGCTTTTGCATCGTATTTTAAATGCCTTTGCTAAATTAAACACCCTCCAGCCTGGCCACATAGGATTTCAGGAATTCGTCGGCCCAGAGTGAACGCCTGTGTTGTATCTGTCACAGCAGAGCAAGCTTGGGGAAAACAGTTCCAGAGAGTGTGGCTTCTACCGTGGCAGGAGTTAGAAAAGAGGGCCCCCTGCGCTTAGAGGAGAAAGAACATTTTGCAGCATTGAGTGGCCACTGGGAATCTGAGGATCCAGGGCCTGGGTCACTCATCATCAGTCCGACGTGGAGGGGACCCCTATTCATGGAGTCTTGTTGTCAGAGTGAGGGTCGTGTCGGCCACTGAGTGAGCAGACCATGCTTCCACAGCCTCGCACAATCATCTCAGCCCTCCCCCAGCTCAGGCACTGGAGGCTCTGTCCCCAGAACAGTCAGACTCCCATCCACTGGAGATCTCTTCTCCTTACCACCCCCAGGTGACCTTATTAAAAACATCCCAGCGCACCAAGATGGGAAAGATTGCCCGAGGACCCCTGCCAGGGTGGGGTGGGATGTGAACGCCGCACCTCCACTGACTCCTCACCACACACCCCCTCCCTCCACCACCCCCCCAGGAGCTCTTGGCTCACGTCGGCCTCAGGCCTCATGGTTCTTCCTGCCCTTCATTCGCGCTGAGGGCTCCCCACTGCCGGGTACTCTGCCTTCTCCTGGCTTGCTCCCTCACCCACTCGAGGCCCCCTTGTGACCCCTGCATGCCTCTGCTTCTTGTTTTTCCTTCCTCTTCCCACTAGAAGGGGGCCGTGGCCTCATCCACCTTTCGTCCTGTCTCTGGCCCCTGGGCCCTTGTGGGTGCTCAGGAAGTTGTACTGCTGCAAGCAGGGCTTGGCCGGTGGACTGGCCAATCATCTCCGTGATTCTTTCAGCCTCAGAAGGGTTCAAGGGATTCTGAGAGATGGAGCGTGTGTGTGGTGAGGTGTCCCTGTGTCCAGGCGCCCCTTGGAAAGGGACCGGCAACTGGAGTTGAATCCAGGACCCAAGCTTTGAGGTGGCGTCCGTGTATCTGCAGTATCCTGTGTGTAATTCCAGTACGATAATGATGCCAGCCGCCTCCCGAGCTCTGCATGTGCATCGTTGGGTCCAGTCCTTCTGAACCGACGGGGTGGGGTCCCATCTGTGCTGACAGACACAGGCACGTGTGGAGAGAGTTCACCTGCTGGGGATCCCAACCCCGCGTGGTGGAGGCCTGCCTGAACGCACACAGAACCCAGTGCCCATGTTCCCAGGTTTCCTTGGTTGGTCTGCAGCCTCCGCAGAGGTCTTGTAGTCCTGAGATTGCCCTTGGGAACTGCACCCACCTCCCCCCACCCCCCCACCCCCGCCAAGCCCAGTCTCAGCTCAGCCGTGCTCTTGTCACGCCATCTAGTGGTAGAACAGAGAACTGCTGTCGAAGCTGGCTCCCTGGTTTCTTGGTTGTTGTAGGTGAGGTTGCTGACTTTGATTTAGTAATAGGCGAATGGGGTTTTTCTGGGATTTAAGGCCCAGGGGTATGCACAGTGCAGGGTGTGCCCCAGCATCTTGTAGTCTGAGTGGATGGGGCAGGGATGGGAAGGTCGTAGGGGTCTGCCAGGCCGATAATTCTAGAAGAGAAGAAGGCAGATGTAGCTTGGCCTGAGAGGTTGTGAGGGATGTGAGGCAGCCAACTTGGAAGTCAGGCTTAGGGTCCTGGTCCCACCCCCGCTGTGGGGCCCCATCATGACTTAGGCACGCATCTCTCCAAGGCCTCCCAGTCTGGCTTCGTGATTTGCAAATCAGAGATGATAAATGGTTTCTCTGCCATGGGGCTGTGATGACACTGAATGAGATGGAGTGTGTGAAGTGCCAGGGTCTAGGAATGGCCGCTGAACAAATATGAGCCGTTTGTTATCCCCGCTGTTGTCAGGGTAAGGTTGGAGCCCTGAGGAGTGGCTTGATTTCAGTATGTGAAGGTAACGGTGTGAGGAAGAGCATTTCAGAAAGAAGGGGTAAGATCATCATCTCCCAACCATGTGCTCCTGTGGTCTCCGTGAGACCAGTTGAGAGCTGCCTGAGGCAAAACACATTCGAGCACCAAAAAAGGAACGAAGGGGCCCACACCCCGCAGTGGCTGGGCCGTGGGGCCGCGGAGTCTGCGGTGCATGAGATCAGAGGCGTCGCCTAGCAACAGCATGATGGAGATCAGTTCCATTCTTCACTGGAGAATTAGCTGGTGGACAGCGTTGACACATTGGTGACAAATTCACCTTTATGTTGCTGCACCGAACTGTTTATAATAATTCCTGAGAAAAGAAACGGCTCGAAGGGTTGAGATAGTAAGTGTTGGGGGATTAAAGCGGTTGCCACGTATTAACAGACCGTTGTTTGTGTTGGCAAGATGCTTTCCATATTTTTTGCACAGATAAGAAGATTAAGCCACATCAGCCCAGGATTAAAGCTCATTTCACACAAGTACCTTACTGACATTTTGGTCAAGAATTGTAAGTGGCTTTCCAGATGGGAGCTGTTTCCTGGCAGGTGTTGGGGACATCATTTTAGTAGGGGGATAAACAGAACAGGCCAAGGTAGTCCAGTGTGCTCTCCTGGGTCTACAGTTTCTTCAGTTTAGTTTAACAGACGTCCTCAGACACAGGCAGTCAAGCCGCCACGGGGGGGTGCCAGAGCTTGTTGTGGAACAGCCGCCCGCAGTTTCTGTGTACGTACCTCCCTGCACAGCTCAGTGGAGAAGGAAGGCCTGCCTGCGGGGGTGAGTGTGTGTGTGTGTTTCCAGCTTAGACGGTGGAAGTGTTACACAGAGCATCCCACGGTTACACGTTTGACAGATGAAGACGGCGTATCTTGCCTCTCCGTGGAGCACGCACCTCGGGTGGGTCTTAATTTTCCTTTGAGGACCATAAGGATCTGCCCTTGGCTTAACTGCATGCTTGCTCATCCAGAGCAGATGGTCTCGTGACTTGGTGAAAGCCCACCGCTCACCGGCTAGTTTCTTTGGGACTCTTCCAGAGATGTCTGTCTAGAATGTTCACTGTAGCTGCTTTATTCCTGATGCTACTTCTCAAAAGAAAAGTCTCAGTGTCTCAGCTTCGAGGCCCTCCTAAGCAGGAGAGATGGGAGGAGGCAGGCTAGGGTAGGGACTTTCTCCCTCTTGCCCCCGCAGTGCGGGGATAGCAGTGGAGGTCAGGGGCCAGAGTCAGGCCTGCCTGGGTTGGAGGCCCAGTCCCACCTTGGACAAGTCACTTGGCCTGAGTTTCCGTTTCCTGTTCTGTAAACTAAGGACCTGCCCTTTCAGGTGGTTGTGAAGATTCAGGACAGTGTTGCCGGCAAAGCGCTGAGCACCTGCCTGGTCCATCGGTGCCCCGCAGTCAGTGACCGCTGGCCCGCGGGTGAGACCATCTGAGGGTCTGGACACCCCATCTGGGAGTGTTCTGGCTGTGACTGCATGGCAGAGGCTGGGAGGCATTTAAAGATGGGATTCCCAAGACCTGTGTCACCCTGGAGGGTTGGGACACACACCCTTCTACCGCGGGGCTGCCGCTGGGGTCCAGGCCAGCTCCTTGCATCTGGGCAGCTGCCGCCACCCATCCTTTACCTCGGGACTCCTCCACCTTAGACTGGCTTCAGGTCTGTACCCGCTCCCTCCCCCTTTCCTGCTGCATCTGAAATAAATGCACAAGTCATTCTGCTTTGAGGGTTTTGCCACCAGTCAATCTCTGGGCAGAAAAGACACCAGTGAACCCTCCCTGTCCCCTGCCCTGCTTGTAGCAGTGGTGTCAGAAAGCCCACGGTTTTAAATCTGTCAAGCATGACGCTTTGTAAAACTCGCCTCTTCTTTCTGACCCTCCTCACCTCCTCTTTTGGGAGACAGTTTATGGGCCCTCTTCCTGACAAAGATGTCACACAGATAACAGAGGTGCCTTCAGGGTGGGGCTTTTACAGCTTCCCACACAGGCACCCAGCCATCTGAGGACTTTCCCCCAACCTGGGCCCTGGGTCAGTAGTTTGTGCTTTAGGAGAAGGACCTGGCTCCTCGGTGACCCTTTCTTACCCAGAGACCTCCACTCCCAGCCTAGAGGATGTTTGTGGCCCCTTGGGTCCAGAGGCGGCCTGCACCTCAGGGACCCCTGACTTCTTCACAGCCATCTTAGTTCCTTTGCTCAAGAAAGAAACTACCCACCTAAGTGTTATCAGTGCTTACCTTCCAGGAGCATCTCCCCTGGGCCGTGCAGTCGCGGGGGGTTGCACCCCACTCCTCTCACCCTGGGCTGGGGCGTTTCCCACCCTGACCTTCCTCGAGTTCCTCCAGTGCTTCCTCATTCCTCCCTGCTCCTGGCTGCCTGGCCAAGTGCTGCTCCACCTTCTGCTTAAAGGCGCTTCCTCCAAAAACCCTTCCCTGATTGGCTGCTCCTCTGCAGCCTCACCGGCTTGGGTGCCCCAGCCCTGCACTCTGTGCTTCTTCTGTGTTGTAAAGTTCAACTAAGTCTGAAGTCGGCTCCTGGCATGCAGGGGACGTGTCTCTCTGTCTGACCACCACACCCTAGAAACTGGCTTGATGCCTGGCACACGGTGGGCGCTAGATGTGTGGAATCACTGGAACTCATAGTTGCCGAGTGACTCTCTTGATTGAATCTGTGGACGTACTGAGAGGTGCAGCTGGAGGAGTGGGGCCAGGCTCGGCTGGGCAGGCGGAGCGTCCCAGCAGTCACAGCCTCCCACAGTGCCTCGGGGAGCAGGGAGGGTCCCTGACATCTGACAGAGGGGTGGCACAGAGCGGAGATCTGCGACTTGTCCTCACCTGGGCTCACCTGTCTGTGCTCATCACCGAGACTGCGAAGACCAGATCTGGAGCCCAGACCCAGTCTCTGGGGGTTACAGTTAGGTGGAGAGCCCATGCTGTGGGCTTCTCTCAGCCTCTCTCCAGGTTCGTGCCCACCACCCCCCATGCTATTTGCATGGGGGATCGAGGCAGGGGTAAGGACTTTTCCCTGGGTGGGAGCTGGGATCACATTTGGGCTGGGGTAGCCCCCTGGGGCCCTGGAGCAGAGGAGGGCTGTGTGGGGGACAGTGGAGGAGGGGTTCAGACCGAGAGCAGCCACCCTTGGACGTGGCATCGGCACCTTGGAAAGCGGAGGTGAGGCGGGCACTCCCAGCGCATCCCTGACAGCAGTGCCCACTCTGTCCAGAGGAGGGCCATTCTTCCAGGCAGCCTGGGGTTCCGAATCCCGCCCCGCTTCACACAGCAGTGTTGACTGCAGTCACCCACCGTGCTCAGGCCTCGTCACAGGTGTTCTTGCAGAGGGTTCCCTGGTCAGATAGCTTTGGGCAACATTTAAAACACCTGGTGGACAGAGTCTGCATTAAATAGCACGCATTTGATTAGCCTTTTAATGTTTTAGGTCTGTGTGGTGGCCTTAGTCTCTACAAATCTGTGGAGGTGGTTTTCTCTTCACTCAGGAGAGGAGAGCCGGGCTGGGGTTTCAGGCACTTCCTGGAAGCCTTGTTGCCCCTGTCCCCTTTGTTGTTCAGTTGCTACGTTGTGTCTGGACTGCAGCACCCCAGGCTTCCCTGTTCTTCACTATCTCCTGGAGTTTGTTCAAACTCATGTTCACTGAGTCAGTGATGCTATCTAACCATCTCATCCTCTGCTGCCCTCTTCTTTCACCTTCAGTCTTTCCCAGCATCAGGATCTTTTCCAATGAGTTAGTTGGCTCTTCTCATCTGGTGGTCAAAGTATTGGTGCTTCAGCATCAGTTCTTCTAATGAATATTCCGGACTGATTTCCTTTAGGAATGACTGGTCTGACCTCCTTGCAGTCCAAGGGACTCTGGAGAGTCTTCTCCAGCATCACAGTTCGAAAGCATCAGTTCTTTGGTGCTCAGCCTTCTGTATGGTCCAACTCTCACATCCACACATGACTACTGACAAAACCATAGCTTTGACCTGACGGATCTTTGTCGCCACAGTGATGTCTCTGCTTTTTGTTATGCTCTCTAGGTTTGTCATAGCTTTCCTTCCAAGGAGCAAGTGTCTTTTAAATTTTCATGGCTTCAGTCACTGTCTGAAGTGATTTTGGAGCCCAGGAAAATAAAATCTGTCACTGCTTCCACTTTTTCCCCCTTCTATTTGCCGTGAAGTGATGGGACCGGATGCCATGATATTAGTGTTTTAAATGTTGAGTTTTAAGCCGGCTTTTTCACTCTTCTCTTTACCCTCATCAAGAGTCTCTTTAGTTCCTCTTCACTTTCTGCCATTAGATTGGTATCATCTGCATATGTGACATTGTTGATATTTCTCCTGGTCTTTATTCCAGCTTGTGATGCATCCAGCCTGGCATTTCGTACGATGTATTCTGCATATAAGTTAAATAAGCAAGGTGACAATATACAGACTTGATGTACTCTTTTCCCAATTTTGAACTAGTCCATTGTTCCATGTCTGGTTCTAACTGCTGCTTCTTGACCTGCATATAGGTTTTGTCAGGAGACAGGTAGAGTGGTCTGGTATTCCCATCTCTTTAAGAATTTTCCACAGTTTATTGTGATCTGCACAAAAGCTTTAGCATAGTCAGTGAAGCAGAAGTAGATGTTTTCTGGAATTCCCTAGCTTTCTCTGTGATCCAACGGATGTTGGCAGTTTGTTCTCTGGTTCCTCTGCCTTTTCTAAATCCAGCTTACACATCTGGAAGTTCACTTGTGAAAGCAGAGCCGGGCTGGGGTCTCAGGCATATCTTGGGAGCCTCGTTGCCGTTGTCCCCATTCCTTCCCCGCACTGGGATTTCAGTTTCCTGTGTGATGGTGTTCATCTGGTGACGGCACAAGTGGTGACGTGGGTCAGTTAAAGACCAGCCTGCCTGGAAGGGGGCACGTGTGTGTTGTCGTGGAGTCAGGACTGATCTACAGGTTACAGACTTGGGGCCCTAAAGTGGATGAGCAGAAATGAAACTCGCGTGGCTCTGGTACTCTGTGTCTTTGGTAGAGAACTGATGAAGTTCATGACTGCCAAACCTGCCACCCAAGGGGGCCTCCCTGGCCCCAGTGGCAGCGTTTCGCTCTCTTCCTAACTGTGTATTGATCACGTGTCATGTATGAGACTGCGTTTGGCTGTGAACACGCAGAGGCTGTCAGGAAGCTTATGGTGCAGGGTAGACACTGCCGGCGAGCAAATAACCCGCCCCGCCCTGTCCCACCACCACCTGGATCTCCCAGGCTCCGTAGTGCCAGGCCGCGTGCACACACACCCTCTGCCTTTGTGAGATGTTTTACCCTGAAGTTTTCTGCCCCCAGTTTCCTCGTCCTCATTTTTCCCATGGTGCCTTGCACAGAGTAAGGGCTTCATCTGCTTATGTGATTACGTGGCAGCTGGCGCTCCCACATGAAGAAGGGCAGCGGGGGTTCAGTGCAAACATGACAGACAGTTCTCACCCTCCATGCACCAGGTGACGGGGGCACAAAGCTATTCTGGGGGCTGTCTGTGGTCCCTCAGACTCCCTGACAGGCAGCCTTGGTGTCACCCGTGCAGATACAAGCCAGAGCAGGCTTCAGGAGCCCAGTTCAAACTGGAAGCTTCCCAGGGGAAGCAGTCTCTGTACCTGGGGAAGAGAAGGCGAGACTGTCTTCCAGGCAGAGGGACTAAGCCGGGTGAAAGTCCCAAAGTGACAGAAGCGTGAGGCACGCGGGGACCAGGGCTCGTCAGTGTCCAGTCGTGGTCGGCGGAGCTGGCCTGTTCAGAGGGCCTGTGCCTCGGGTTGGGGAGGATGTTGCCAGGTTGTAAGCGTGAGTTTCGCGCCAGTGGTTTCGGCGGCCACCCCAAGGGGTGAGGGTAGAGGCGGGGAAAGACGGGAGGTCTCAGCCGCAACCGTGGAGGTAAGGAGGGTGGATCCACTCACAGAGCCCAGACCCCTGCGTACCCCTCGCTGCCCTCTGCCTCCAGCTGCTCCAGAAGGCACTGGGAAGGCCCCGAGAGCCACAGACAGCCTCCTGCCGAAACCAGTTCCATCCCCAGGCAGCCCCTCCCGGGGGCCTCTAGTCACAGCACCAGGGAGCTCTTCCTCTGCCATCTGCATGCTGCTCTCCACCTCAGGCGCTCCTTACAGCCCAGCATGGCCTTCATTTCCTCAGCGCCCCTCCCCTTACTCATCCCTCCCTCGGTTACTTGTTGAGTCCCTTCAGGGTGCCCAGGACTGTTCTCAGGCTTTGGGACAGGAGGGGAGCAAGGCAGGGCCTCCCATCTCATGGAGTTGGTGTCTTACTGGGGCCAACAGGCCCTAACTCTGCGCGCGCACACACACACACACACAGTGTGACAGGTGGTGGTGCTGCTGTGAGAGCAAGCAGGCATCCTGTCTTCCCTGGGAGGCCATCCCGGGTTTCTTCTCCCGGCGACTGTGTGTTTAGTGAAGTCTGTGGGGGCTAGGCCTCCCCTTTCAGGCCAGAGGTGTTTAGAGACCAGGGGCAGAAATCATGCTCAGGCTGGCTTAAGCAAAAGTCAACATTTGCTGGCTTAACTGAAGAGTCAGGGTGGGAGCTGGGGTTAGCTTTGGGCCTGCTGACTGGGGGCCTCCAGCCCAGCCTCCAGGGCTCCACTTCCTTCTCCACCCCCAGCTTTGCTCCCAGCTGTGTTGGCTCGGCTCCAGCTCCCCTTGTGGCGACACCCAGCCGCTGGCAGCCCTGGGGTCCTCTCCCACCAGCTTAGCAGCCCCAGCAGAGCGAGGGGGCCCCTTCCCCAACAGCTCCGGCGAAAGTCCCGGCCTGAGTGTCGTCGCTGCCAGCACTCTGGCCTCACTGCCGTGCCTGGTGTCCCCTAGGGCCGGGCAAACAGCATCTCCTCCTCCAGCCTGGAGCCAGGGGTGTAGGAAGTGGGCCTTGGGCTGATCCCAGCTCCTTCCTGCGTGCCCCCAGCCTTGCAGCTGGCCTGGAGTGGAATGCGGAAGTAAGGCTGGGACCTGGGCCGCAGCCCTCGATGCTGGGCTTGTTGGGCCAAGGGCAGTGGCAGGTGTCTGGCCATCCCTGTGGTAGACGTGTGTGTGGAAAAGCTGCTGCTGTCCCCAGAGTCCCTGCAGCTCACCTTCGCTGTCGCTTACTGCCCAGCAGTAGGGCGCGTTCGTTCTTCGTTCACCTGGGTTTGTGGAGCTACACATCTGTGCTGGGAGACCCTTCCACGCCCCCCACTCTCCTGCCCTGTGGCACTGCAGTCTCTGAGCTGTCACTCACCCCAGTGGTGGCGGCGTGGGCTGCGCCTGGTGAGGACTGTCGTGGTGAATCTGACTCGGGCGCCACAGAGTGAGTGAGGCAGTGGAGGAAACGGTCACTGTCAGTGGGCCGTGGTCCCAAAGTGCAGATGGGTGTCTGTCCTGCTCCTCCGTGGTGTGGGAGCTTTGGGGGTGGGGCGGGGACAGTGTCCTGTGGCCATCTCCCCGCACCTCGTCCCCAGCCCCTCCTCTTTAATATGGGTGGTCGCCAGCGTCCTTCCCCACACTCTGGTCTCTCTTTGCTCCCCCCCCAACCCCCTTCACAACTGCCCCACCTCCTTACATCACCACCATCTGCCCCTCAGGCTGCCTGTCACCTCAGGAGCCGCCTTCACACCTGTCCCTCCTTTCCGGGCTCCTCTGCTGAGGCTTCAGTGCAGCCTCCTCTCCCAAAATGCCCCAAACCCTGCCCTCCGACCAGGTCCCTGCGAGCGCTCTCGAGGCCTGCGACCCGCGCACCCATCCTGCCGGGTGAGAGCTGGGCTAGTGCAGGTTGCTGGCTCGCCCCAGGACTCAGGAAGGGGAAGGGCTGTGCAGATGCCGCCCTCGTTCGTAACAACTTCCCCCCACTTCCCGTGCATGCCTCCCCCCACAGGGCTCAGGAGCACACCCAGAGCCCTGTACTCAGGCCCTGGACAGTAAGGCGGTGCCCACTCCAGCGGGTGGCAGAGGGCCAGGGACACTGCCCCTCAGACGGAAGACCAGCGGTGTTGACTGAGGATGACCGGCGGGAGCCGTCTCCTGGTCCAGTAACAGCATCCCAGAGGGTTTCTCCCTTCAGCAGCAGCTGTGCAAGATGGACTTTTCAGTCCTCACAACTCCACACTTTTTCCTAGCGGGCGCTCACTTAGACGCCCAGGTGGAACGCAGAGCTGACTTGAGCAGAGTAATCCTCCAAAGAGTGTGTGCCTCGTGGGCAGAGGTTGTGGATGGGTTGCCCCTGGCCCCAGCTGGCCTGCAGATTTGAAAACAAACATTTTAAACCTAGGGACTTCCCAGTGACATGGCCATTCTAAGCCAGTCTTGAAACCGTTTATTGGTGTGTACATGCACACAGAAAGATGCACGTAGCTTTGCACGCTGAACACTTGGTACATTTATAGCAAGAAACTGTTTTCTAGGTGATACGATGATCATTCGAGTTCCTAGTTTAATATTGGATTTGTGTTTTGTTTTTAACTTATCACAAACAAATGTAGCTGTGTTTACTGTATGAATATAGTGTTGGGGGGAAAAACACCGATTTTTCTTTTTGCAGAAAAGCCTGCCATTGCTCCGCCTGTCTTTGTGTTTCAGAAGGAGAAAGGACAAAAGGTAAGGGGCCGGTATGTTCTCCCACCCCCTCTTCCCCCACCATCTCCCCCAGGACTCTTCCCCCGAAGGTCGCAGCGCCACCATGGGGCTCAGGGAAGAAGGCCTGGTGGCCTTAGGTTTACCACGGCCCAGGCTTAACAGAGGGTGCATGGACAGGGCTCAGAGACCCTGCTTTAAAAAACAGAGAGAGCGCTTCCTTCTAATTTGCTGTAGAAGTACTGCTGTGCATCAGGAAACCTGGTAGGAGAGGGGGAAGGGGGTGGAGAGGGGAGGAGAGGGAGCAGTGCTGAGTAGGGAAAAACAGGACTTTTAACGCTTTTAGGGGAGTTTTTGGCCCCAGCCAACTTGGCGTAAATGCATTTAGAATAATTGGCAGCCAGCTTGCATCATGTGTTCACTACCTGTCCTTAAAGGTTGCTTTTCATGACTGGTTGGCTCCGTTGTTGGAGATACTTCGCCAAATTCCTGGTAAAGAGCTCGCGCACCTAGAGGGCGAGACGGTGCCTTCCCACGTGTGGTCTTTGTCCTGTGTGGTCGTCCACCTTGAAGTCATCAGTCCGTGTCCCTCCCTGATGGGGCAGTGTGGAAGGTTGGGGTTGTGTCTCGAGTTAGTCGATGTTCTGTGGTGGCCCAGGCGTATATGGGGACTCCCCCTATTTGCCAAAAAAACGTGGACAGTGCCTGTTCTCGTGCCCGGGGACAGCAGGTGTGATGTCATGACCACGGCAAGGTCTCAGAGTGACCCGTGCACTGCGTTGACACCGGTATTCTGAAATCTGTGTGCGTCTTGTTAGTGAGGACAGCCTCTGAGGGGCCCCTCGGCTCTGGACTCAGGACCCACAGACCAGGTGGGTCCTCCCGAAGGTGACTGGCTCTGAGCCTGGGGGCCGCTGGCAGCCGAGCCGCTGCCTGTAGAGCCTGCCCCATGGTCTGAGAAGAGGCCAGTCTTCTCCCTGTGCGCGGTGCAGCATTCGAGGGCTGTGGGGAAAGGCGCTAGTGTGGGGGGCAGGGGTGGGGAGGAGAAGCAGCTGCCCTGAGACCCCACCCACCCACCCACACCCCCTTGCAGGGTGTTTTCTGCATTATCTGCTGGGCTTGTTCTCACATTAATCTTTCCCATTGTCAGTTCTTCTGCTGAGGAATCAGAAAACACAAGAAAAGGTTCTTCCCTTTTTGCTTCTGTTTCCTGGGTCATATTTTCTAGGTCCGTCAGCCTCTGCCGCCTCCTCCCCACTGAGCCCTGACCGATACCTGCAGTTTAGTTTCCCGCGCTTTTCCTTTGGAAGTTCAGCCGCTGTGAAGGGTCTGATGTGTTTCTTCTGGCTTTTAGAAGTAAACGTGTTTGGTTTCTGCTTCAGATATGAAAGTCACTTATTTTACTCAGGTTTTCCATAAAATTGGGACTTTCTAGAATTTTAAATTTTACTGTGATTCTCTTCTGAACCACTTTTAGATTATCAACAAACTTAAGGGCTGCCACAATTGTTTTTGTTAATAAAACTTTATTGGCGCACAGCCCCGCCCAGTGTGTACTGGGAGTTGTGGCTGCTCTCTCACTGCCAGCTGCAGCATAAAGGAGTTTGGACTGAGACCAGGCAGCCTGCAGATTCAAACATATTTAGCACCTGGCCCCTTATAGAAAAAAAGGTTGCCAACCCAGATTTGAAACAAGTAATTGAAATAGATAATTCTGAAGACTTTGCAACAATCAGCAGGATGAAAAACTAAAGTGTAACGTTTATTCAGCTGAACTTAAAATGCTTTTAAAATTACTAATTCTTATTTCAGTACTGTTTTCATGGTTGAGGTGGCTCTGTTGCTTTGTCAATTCAAAGGCCGAGTTACACTCATTACCTTCAGAAGGTTGATTCTAGTTATGCGAACAGGGTGAGGTTGAACCCGAAGAGTTGCCAACAGGATGCTCATCCTCATGAAAACGTGCACATGCGAATATTGACTCCGTGCCAGCTCTAAATGGGCTTCTAAAAATAGCTGACCGTCAGCTCTTAAGATTCCGGCTCTCGGCTACTGTCACACTTGTGTGACAAGATCACCGGAAGGGCGTGGAAAACCTCTGCAGCAGAGGCCAGGGAGTCCATGTGTTCATCAAGGCCCACATCTGAGCTGCTGAGTGGGCGGCTGCCCAGTAGACACGGGGCCTCCTCCTTCTCTGCTGCTTGTGACCACTCGGGCATCAGGCGGGAAGGACGTGGAGAGGCCCGCACAGCTGGCTTGGTGTCTGTGTGGCCCCCGGGGCCAGACAGTTGATGGTAAGGTGGGTCTTCAAGGAGCAGCCACCACACCTTTCTGGGACCCTCCCTGTCTTGCCGCTATCTCAGCCCTCCCTGCTCACACAGCACGGTTGGGTGGGAAACAACAGGCTGCTGCTGTTTCTCTCCAAGTGAGCTTTTTTGCCCTTTTTCAACTTTCTGTTTTGAAATTTTTGTCAAGTCCTCAGAGAAATTAAAAAGAATGTACCGTGGACCGGACCGTTGGGAAGCTACCTTGGGTAGGCTTCACTGGTAACGTCGTTATCATAAATGCTAGAAACACTCAACTGTAAGTTGCGCCCCCGACGGTTGTCCCTTAAAGACAGTTGCCAGAATTCCTCCCCATGGCCCCAGTGCCATGGTCACGGCTGAGAAAGTGATCATTAATTCAGAAACATCCTGTAATATATTTAGTCCAGATGAAAATTGTCCTGAGTGTCACCCACACAGCTGTTTTCTGAGCTCCTTTTGGATCCACAGAGATCAAGGAGTCCCACTGTCACCTGTGGGCCCATTCCCTTCTTTCAGGAAGAAACCAGCAGTGCACCCACGGGATGTACTCCAGGAGCCCCCAGTCCCCTTCAGAGGCCCAGCTGTTATTACCAAATCATGATCGAGATAAAAGATTTGAAACTGAGAAGAAAAAAGTTAGGCTGCCAACCCAGGCATTTTTGGTGCTGGTTTGGTGACAAAACCACCTAGAATTTTCTGTCCGTCCCGTAGACAGGGTTTGAGTTGCTTTCATAGCAAACCACAGATCGGTGGCCTGCCGGTGGCGTCCCTGGGTCTTGGGAAGAGTCCTCAGATCCTCCCATCGTTCTGTGTTAGAGCCTCGGGCAGCTGGAACTGCAGTCTTGAGGCCAAAACTCAGACCGAGCACAAGAGCCTTTCCTGTTGCTTCCCTATGCCCGAGCTTCCTCAAGATGGCGCTCTTCACAAGACGCTTGCGTTTCCACGTGTTTGTGTTTTAGGGGCAAAAATGAAACCTTCTTAACTGTGACTTAGCAGTAGCAGTAACTGCCTTGAATGGAGACAGTTTTTTTTCTTTTAAACAGGAAGAGAATTTGAATCTCCTTGTGTGGGTTGTTACACTGTTTGTGATAACTGAACATTCCTTTCATTTACTTTATCTTCCAAATATTTGTTAATCTGAAGGCAGAAGACTTTGGGGTTGCCCTGGCAGAATAAAGACAACAAGCAGTTCAGTAAAAAGACAGAAAGCAGTTATAACAGCAGTCTGCTGTTGGGCAGAAAGCAGAGTGTCCCTGACAAGGCTGGGAGGTAGCAAGCGTGTTCTGTGTGCGTGGCTTTTTGTCAGCCACCTATATTTTAAGATGATGTTAAAGGCTGCCAAAATCCCAATGTCTGACTTTAACAAACATGTTGAAAACCTACAGGCTCTGTCTTGGCTCTTTAGAGCTTACTTTGTTTGTCCAGAAGAAATACTCAAGACCCTAGGAGAAAACGCTGGGGTGGCATTTGTATTTCTTTTTGTTTCTCTGGTGTAGACTTCATCTTTGCCATGCTGCGAGGGCATTTGAACTTTTCTGTTTGAAAAGTGGGGATTGTTTTAAAAATCCTAGTTGTTCTGAGTACAGATGGACAATTTCCCATGGAGCTCTGGGTTCATTTCCTCTGGCTGGGTGTTCAGTCTCTGGCCATAAAGCAGCAGCAGGCAGGTGTGGGGCCCCACTTCGGCGCCCGGCACAAGTTTGAAGAGCGGCCTGAGAAGGAAGGCCTTTTACATTGTGGATCTCCCTGCGTAAGAAGCGTCCATTTGGGTGACTTTTAGACATGTGGATGTGTTAACGTCATATGGCTTTTGCTTTTCCAAGAGTGTTTGAATGTTCTGTTAAATCTTTTATGTAGTTGCTTTCATCCAGCAGGATCACACATTTAAAAATAGTCCCAAGTCTTGTCTAAAGAGGGTTCAGTCACTTCACAGGCAGGAGGAATGTGGCTGTGTCTACAGGGAGACAGGGTGGCCCTGTGGCCATTCAGTTCACAAAGTGAGAGAAGCCTGTGGTGGACAATGCCAGGTGGGAAGTTTGGGGACCAGAGCCCACCTGTTGGATCCAGGCCACCAGCTTTGCAACAAGCCACTTCCATAGAAACCCCTCCTGAACCCCAAGAACCACCTCAAAGGATTCCAGCTTCCCCTTACTCTGGCTGTTTTCTAGATAAGGCTTGGCCCGGGAGACTCCTAGGCCGAGGGGCTCCCTCCTTCAGCCAGACCTCCACCCACCTGCCTGCTGATATAAAGCCGGCTCTCTGTGTCTCCGCCAGCTTGCTGGGTCCCCCCCACTTGCACTCACTGAGCAGGGATGTGTTCCCTTCCTCTCGGGTTTACGGGCACAGATGGGAGGTGCTGCTGGGGCTGCAGCTCCTGCTGAAACCCCATCCCCAGTGGCCAGACACGGTGCTGGTGCTCACCCCCCTTCCCGAACGTGTCTGAGTGGATGGCTTACTAACCCCAGGGGCAGTGTGGTCACTGAGACCATGTCCTCATGGCTGCCACCAGCAGAGGAGCTTCATGCCGCAGAGGCCGCCTGCCAGTTTTTGGAGCCCAGGTCTGACTTCCTGGGCACCTTAGGGAGTGCCAAGCCTGACACTTGGCTCTTGTTCACCACCCTTCTGACAGCGTGGAGGGCCGGCTCTCTTGGCCCGACGTCCCTCCCAGGCAGGAGCATCAGGAGATGCTCAAGCTTTGAATCCCACCCCCTCCCCTGCCCCGCATTGCAGGCTTTGTTTACATTGAAGGAAATTGTCTTTTTTGCTCCCAGTCCTCTGCAGAGCAAAAAGACTTGTCGGATTCGGGAGAGGAGCCTCGGGGGGAGGCTGAGGCCCCCCACCATGGCACGGGTCACCCCGAGTCAGCTGGTGAGCATGCCCTAGAGCTTCCTGCCCCCGCTAGCGCTTTGGCCCGCGCTCCCGAAGCCCAGCTTCTTCCTTTTCCACGAGAACTGGCAGGGGTAAGTCCGCCTCCCCCTGGCATCCCCCAGCCCGGGGCCCCCAACCCAGACCGGCCCCTCCCTCTCGGCCCTCGCATCCAGACCCCGGGTCGCCAGCAGCTGGCGACAACTGAAAGATGACAAGGCTGTCTTCGGTGCCCTTTAATTCCCGCTGCCAAAAAGCCAGCAAGGAGCACGTCCCCTTCTACACTGAGACCTTTCTAGTCAGGGAAACATTCATCCATAGCCTGAAGCTAATCCTGTTAGTGAAAGAAGCGAGGGGCCAGAAGAAGAATTGAGGAGCAGGGTAGAACTCTCCACCTCCAATTCAGCCCCTTCTCCCTCCTTCCGTTTTTCCGTCTCCCTGAATTCGGGCTTTCAAGTTCAGTATCTTAGAAACACGAAAGGCTCCAGCTTCCTTGATCTGTAGGAAAAGGTGTCTAACGCCTGTTGCTTTACAAGACCGGTTGTGTCTGGACTGTGGTTGGGCTGTGAACTGCTTGTCTTCAATCAAAGCAGGAAGAAGAGCTGCTTCCTTTGAATCGGAGGGAGCCCCCTGAGCCCTTTTTCTTTGTATTCAGAAGGCTTTGGAAGATTATAGGTGGAGAAGACTGTGAAATCTCCAGAACAAGAGATGTCTGGAGTGTTTGGAGTTTGATAAATCGGGAAAGGTAAACATTGTCCTCCATTCAGGATCGAAAGCTTCATCCTCTCGGTGCCTAGTGGCAGAGCCCCCATTCCCACATCAGGGAGCAGCGACTCAAGAAAACAGGGTCCCGCCCCAGCACACGGCACCCAGGGCGTCACAGCCCCAGCCCTCTCCCAGACCTTTAGTGCTTCCTTGTGTCACAGCGCCAGCCTCCCATGTCCTTGAGGAAACCATTGAAATTCAGCTAGAGCAACCAGACCCTGGGATACGCAGAAAGAAGTGACGTTCAGCCAAGTGAGGCTGGAGCCAAATCTTAACATTTGGAGGAATCAGTGTGTGGTGGGAAAAGAAGAACCAGTCTGTCCCTGTTGGGGGCTGTCCTTCATGGCCTGGAAGGGGGCTTGAAGGAAGGAAGCCCAGGAAAGATTCCAATCTGAGGTCCCCACTTGAGGGCCAAGAGCAGGAATTCAGAGGCAGTCATTTTCTGGGTTGGGCAAGAGCAGCTGCTGGAACCTTCTCCTGAGTCGGGTGACAGCAGGCACGTGTTCCCAGTTCCCTGAGAACAGGTGGTATTTGTGAGGATCTGTCCAGGAAACGGGACCCCTCCGCTGCTGTCCAGGTTGAAGAGCGCAATTTGCAGAGAACCTCAAGCTGCAGAGGTCGAGGGTTTTCCGTGGAGGGTGGCAGACGGTGGAGGTGGTGTCACGGCAGTGGCCCTTCCAGAAGCCGGGCGCTTTCAGACCCCTTCCTGCTCATGCCTGTGAGACAGGGCCTCGCCTTCTCCCTGTGGCCAGTCCAGACGCCGATTTCTGAGGCCCAGCCAACAGAACTCAGCTTCTCAATTCTTGTGGACTGTAGGTCAGGAGCTCTAATTCTGAGAAATGCAAGCAGTGCCCAGACTGAAAGACGCAAGGTCGAGGGCGATAGCAGGAAACGTGAAGATGGTTATGTTGCTGTGGCAGAGGGCCTGGGGTGGAGGGGGCTTGTTGCTGAACGTGCCAGCTTCATGGAAGGGCCATGCCTGTGACGCGCACCCGTGCGCACCCTGGGTGGTTTTAGTACAGGCGCCTGGGCACCCGGTCCCATCGGAAGCCATCCAGGGCTTTTTCTGCCTTTGGGGCACTAAGACACAGGAGAGTTTGTTTTTTAGGCCAATTAGGGTGTAGATAGACCCCAATCCCAGCTACTTCCTGGGCTGAGATGTTTCTGTGGCGAACTCGGACTAGTTGCTCTTGCTTCAGAGCAGATTTGGCGCTCACTCGGTCTCACTCTGGAGTTCAGGAAACACCCACATGTAACCTGACAGGGCTCATCCCTCACGTTCAGCCTGTTCTTCATTCCATGATCCTTTGGGGGATTGTAAAACTGCGATATATCGCACACTGAATTATTGCCTATAAAGGGCCCTTATCATCTTTCAGTCTCATCAGAGCTCTGGCCATTGAAGCCCCAGGACCAGGAAACAGTCTCCTTATATCAGACCTCCTGGTTCTCACAAGGCAGCTTGAGGGACACCAAACCACATCCAGATTAAGTTCTCCATTTGCCCTGGAGAAAGTGTTCCCAGTGCTCACCCTGAGCCTGGCTGAAGTCTGCCAACTGAAGTCCCAAGCCAAGGCACTACCGAGCCTGAAACATGTTACGAGCCCCACTGGGAAACTGAGAGAGTCTGGACCAAGTCCCCTGGCCAGACTGCTCCCCTGCCCGTCCTCTGACAAATGCACGGGCTTCGCCACTCGTCCACCCCTGCCCAGCAGTCGCATCTTTGGAGGCTACCTCATTTTCTCTTTTTTTTCAGTGTCTGCCTTTTGGGTAAAAATCTCTGAGCTGGTTCCCTGAGTCAAAGGATAAACAGTGGTGAGTGGGCCTGTGGTCCACATGAAGGTGAGGCTGCCTTGGCAGCCGCCTCCCTCAAGTGGATCTTCATCCAGGTGTCCATTTTCCTGCAGTCACAGCAGCAGACTTTCTAGCTGGACTGTCCAGATGGGGGTCCGTCCAGGTGGGGATCACTGAGTCCCCACATCAACTGGTATTTTCTGGAAGGAATGTCCCTGACATGGTCTTGATTTCTCATCTTTTCCGGGAGGCCAAGAAGATAGCCCCGCTCACTCCTGCTCACTACCCGTTTGTCTGTGTCTCAGCTTCTTTGATACAGCCTCCTGCTCCTTCCCCGCCTCCTGGACTGGCCTGGCGCCTTTGTCCCCTCAAGGCCACCCACACCAGGCAGCCTCACAAAAGCCCTGTCTGGGGTGGGGAGTGCAAGCCTCAGTAAACTGAATACTAGTAATTGTCATCGATTCAGCCTTTACACAGAGGACAGGAGCTTCTCAGTCCTGTGGCCCTATCCTGGGTCAGGTGTTCCCTCCAGTCTTGTGCTTGGTGACAGGGACGTATGCCCTTCACGGGACAAGCTGCTTCTCCCCAGGGTTCCGGTGTGTTCCGAGAGGGTGGGCCACCCTCTCATGTGGGACCCACTGCCACTGCGAAGTGCACGGTCAGGGTGCCCTGATCTGAGCATCCCCAAGGTGTCAGCCCGGAGCCCACATCAGCAAGAGACGGCTTCTGCTGTGGAAAGAAGCAGAGAAGGACGTGGAGCTTCCACACCCCACTTCCATCCTGACTGCTCCCCCAAATCACAGATCCTGAGAGCCTGCTCTCAAGACCTCCTCACGGTCATCCCCAGAGCAGCAGCTCCCAAGCTTTGGGCTACAGGTTGCTGTGCCCAGCCCCAGAGAGTGGAAGATAGCACGAGGCACCAGGCCTAGAGGCAAGCTCAGGCCTTCTCTGACGGGGGCCACGGGGTGGGGAGAGGCCAGACTGCAGCTCACACAAGCAGCAGAGGGGGCTTTCCAGCATGAAGAGCATCTCCCAAGGCAAGCTGAAGTGACTTGACTTCTGGCTGCCTGCGTCCTCATGCTGGCTCCTGTTGAGAATTACTGGCGTGACTGCTTCTGAGTCAGCTGTTTCAGAGCCCACAGGAAGTTCCAGCAGCTTCTGAAAGGCTCTCCCAGTGGAGGAATCTCCTGTGTTGTCCTTCACAGGCCTCCGCCTCCCAGCCTGTCCAGGACCAGCAGGCTGGCCACACGCCTGTGGGATGGTTCTGAGACTCGGAGCGTGGACTTGAGGGTCTCCTGAGGGCAGAGGTCTGGGAGTGTCTTGTCTCGCCAGGTGCCCTTTCTTCTCCAGGTCACCAAGGGGGCTGTGCTGGAGGCCGGGGCTCCATCTGTGTAGTAGATGCTTGCTGAGCAAGTATCCTAGGTGTTGGGTGTGTGAGTTGTAAGCCAAACAGACAGGGTAGGGCCTCGTGGTAGCAGGAGGCACACAACAGATGGGCACAGCAGATCACTTCTCACTGTGAAGCCCAAAACAGAGTTGAGGCCCGGAGAAGCTGGAGGGTGGGGGCGGAGGAGCTGCTTCCTCTCGCTGGGTCATGGGATGGCACGTGCGCTTGGTTCACCCTGGAGGTGGTCAGGACAGCTGTGGGAGCAGCACGCACGCGGAGGAGGAACACTGAGGCGGAAACGGTGTCACCATGCCAGAAAACGGGAGGGAGACAGCAGGGCTGGAGTGTGATGGACGAAGGGGCCTAGTGTAGCAGGAGACCACTTGGAGCCAGCAGTCCTAGGCCCTGAGAGGCAGGGCTGCAGCTCAGAGGCCTGGGTACACTTCAGGGGAGAGGCTCCTGGCTCCCGTCAAATTCTCAGGGAGACCCGGATCCCTGAGAGGCTTGGGGTGTCACTGGCAAGGATAAGCAAGTTAAGTGTTGTTAAAAGAGCCCCGAAGTATTCAAAGAAAAACTGACAGAACAAGGGGAGTCCAGAAATCACAGTCTTCTCCAACCAAAATGGAATGAAGTTAGAAATTCCTAGCAGAATATTGTAAAGATTAAAAATAAAATAAAATAAAAAAAAATAAAGAACAGATTATGAAACACACACAAAAAAAGAAATTTCTAGCAGAAGGAGCCCTGGGGCGTTCACACCCATGGAAATTAGCCTGTCAGACAAGGGCCCCTTGAGATGGAGGTGGCGGAGGACCAGGAGGACAGTCCTGGCCTTGCAGCTGTCAGGGCCCCCACTCTGCATACAGTCGGGGGGGTAGTGACTTGGCTGCTTCTCTGTGGCCAGCGAGCTCCTGGGATCCAGGTGCTTCCCCTAAACACGTGGTGAGTGAGCCCCACTGAGCGCTGGGGCCAGACTCTTCCGGAACTTATAGGCTAGCGGGGGACCCGGAGCGAGAGCAGGGAGGGGTGAGGCCACAGCCTGAGAGATTCTCACCTGGGTGGCGAGGGAAGGGAGGGTGTTGGTGAGAGAGCAGTGCCTACAGGGGCTGGCTGTTTCCAGGTCCCAGGAGTCCTTCAAGAAGCCACAGGTGCCACGGACCTCGGAGGCTGCCTGCCATGGGCAGGTTTGGTAGAGTTGAAATGCTTATTGAATGAAAAAGGGGAAAGAAGTTGAGGCCAGGACTCGGGTGCAGGGTAGCAGGGATAGTCTGGGGCTGGCAAGGCCTGCTATAGAGGAACAGCAGGAGGAGACCCTAGAGCCTGTGCCTTCACAGTGTCACCCAGGGCAGGGGGCATCCGAGAGCAACACCTGATGTCCTGGTGACGCGGGCACGGCTCTTGGCTGTCAGCTGCCAGCCCAGGCCCGTTGAATGACAGCGCTGCAGTGGTGCCTCTCTCATCGGCTCCCCGCGGTGAGAGGGTTCTCCACCCTGGTCCCTCCTGTCCACACATCCCCTGAGCTCTGAAGCCCTGCTGCCCTGGGTGTGACACTCCAGGAGGTGAGCTTGCCGGGAGGGTGTGGGCGGTCCAGGTGTGAGGCCACCCATCGACCCCTGCACCTTCATCCCTGCATGGAAGCACTGGCCGCACTGTCTTCCAAGCTTGGAGTTGGAAACCTGGGCCAGTGAAGCCGTTTGCCCCAGGTTCCACATTCAAGACACGGCCGACTAGCTCTCAAGCCTTTGAGAGGGAGTTGAGCCCTTCACGCTCTGAGCCCTGACCACTGTCTTGTGCTCAGCTAGTGCCTGCCTGCTGAATCCTCAGGGGGTATTTTATTTCGTTTTGAGCCCCATGGTATGCTCACAGTCGCCCCGAGGACCACTGAGCCCGTCGTGTTAAGAGGGTTTCGCGTTTCCCGAGCATGTTGATAGATGGTCTCTGATGGGGGCGGGGGTGCAGTTTAGGGTCCTTTTCTTACTGTCCTTTAGGACTTGTCTGCAGACTCTGCCTACTGCCTCTTTTTGTCCAGCCTGCAAGCTAGGATGGTGTTCTGGTTTTTAAAGGATTGTAAAAACAAAGAATATACAACGTGTGGCCTGAATGGGGCCTGTGGAGCTGGCCCTTTACTGGAAAGCTCCGCCCCAGTTCTCGGGGGTCCCAGCCTCCTCCTCTGCAGCTTCCTTATTTTACAGCTTTTACCTAAGCCCTGCAGCTTGCAGAGCACTTTCACATGCATCATCTCATTTAATCCCTCACAGGCTCAAGGCAGGTGGTCCTCGTTTGGCCAAACTTAACCCCTGAGGGGCTTTTCTGAAACTAAGAAAATTGGCTCCCCTGCTTCCCCTTCAACTCTGGTGCCTGGGGCTGGGGGTGGGGATGTTGACCTCTCAGAGTTCACTTTAGGCTGCTTAGCTCTGAAGAATCACAAGTCCCTGAGAGAGGATGTATCACCCCAGATGGGTCAGGGGTTCACTTTAAGCTTCTTAATTGCTAGTCATTCGCATTCTAAAACCAGAGGTGGTTGGGGAGGAAGTTCTTCATCCACCTTTCTCTCTCAGCTCGTGATTGTTCAGCCGGTCTGTAGTCTGAGGTGCTGCACACTTGGCCTCATGGCAGCGAAGCACTCAGCTACTCTGGAAACGGCAGCCTCCCTGGAAATTGGGTTCCACACCAGGAGAGGTGCCAGGAATGGGGGCCCCCTGACCCAGTGTCCACAGCCCTGCTGCCCTTCAGGGTGTATAGGTCACCTCGGCAGAATGGACTTTGGCCAGAGCCAGTTTTTCTCTTTGATTGGGGGTGGGGGGGGGGTGCGGGGGACATGCCAGTGAGCAGTACCCATTGGAGAAACTTGGAAACTGATCTGTGCCGGGAACATTCCCAGCTGTTAGGAGTCCTTGGCGCGAGGCCTGGTGAGGCGGGGGCAGAAGGTTCACGGGAGATTTTCAGGCATTAGGTCAAAACTCTGTGACCCGGGCAACTGAACCCAAGCCCCACACCCTTGGTGCCGCATTTCGGGATCCATTGGTGGCGGAAGTCAAGAGCCACCAGGCCGTGTGGCCCTCTCTGATTACCCTGACGTGTGTTCTCATTTCAGAGGTCAGCCGGCGGCTCCAGCCCCGAAGGTGGAGAAGGTGAGGATGTTTCTCAAATGTTTCACCAGCTTCGGTCGTAAAAGTGGAAGCAGCCTGATTTTTCTTCTCCTCCTCCTCATTTTCTGTAGATTCTGACCGAGAAGATGGAAATTACTGCCCTCCCGTCAAGCGAGAAAGAACCTCCTCTTTAACGCAGTTCCCGCCATCACAGTCAGGTAACAGTGGCAGCCCTTGACTGGGTGGTGAAGCGGCCGTGTTTGCAAGCCTGCTGCCCCCTGCTGTGCCTCCCACCCCTTGTGTGTCTCCAGTTATGGTCAGCCTGAGGCTCAGTTTTTTTGGGGGGCGGGAGTAAGGTTGGAGCTTGGCTGAGCGCAGCACAGACACCCTTGTCTGAATCAGTGACACTTACAGAAGGGTGGGATGTCAGGGCCATGTTTGGGGCTCTGACCATTAAGTGCATGGCCACTTTGTAAGGGCCGCTGGCTATGTGTGGACTGAAGGTGTGGGAAGTGGAGGGTCCCCCTTGCCCTTCAGCAGTGAGCCTAGTGCCCAGGGGGGCCAATTGAGAAGCCCAGACACACAGACAGTACATAGGGAGTCCAGCAGCCCTGGCAGACACGTTGGTGGTAGGATGGCATGAACTCCCCAAGGAGGGGAGCTCGGGGGAGCCCAGACAGCTTGGCCAGTCTGGGCCCAAGGGCTTGGAGCCTCCGGGCCAGAACCAGGTCTGTGCATACACGGAGGCCAGGAGACCATCTAGTGGACCGAGGGAGGCACTGGGGCTACCGAGTGGGTGGCTGTGCAAGCCTGGGGTTGCCGCTGCTCCTTGCAGGGTCAGAGCTGCAGCAGGGCCCCCACTCCCCACCCAAGCCGAGCATTGCCCGGTGCTCTGCAGCACTGGCGTTCACATGCCCTCCAGCTCCCTGCTGAAGCTCAGTCTTGGGAATTCACTTAAAACAGTTATAGGTATGAGCCCTAAGGAGGTCACTTTAGGAGAGAAAAGACTCTTGGAAGCTTAAAGAGTACGTGAGCGTTCTCTTACCATCACCCCGTGACATACCTGAATTCATGCCTGTTCCCTGAACACTTGCCTTGGGCACAGCTGAACCCTTTTTCATAACTGCAGGAGACAACTCTCCCCACTCCCCACTCCAAACAGGTGCTGTGGTGAGGAGTCCTTTGGACAGCTTACGGTCTAGGCTGGGGGTCCATCCTTTTTTTAAGGCTTTCTGCACACTTGTTGCATAGGCCTTAATACAGGAGGGGCAGCGTCCACTTCCTGGCCATAGATCACATTCCTTCCCGCTCACTGCCCACTGCTAAGCCTCACTTTTTCCGTCAAGAAAGTACAGCGGAGAAGAGAGGTGGTAGTCTGTGCTCTGGCTGTAGGCTGGAGAAACCAACGACCAGTGGACGTTAGACGTTAGTCCTGTCCTCTGGCGCATTCCCCCCCAGGGTTCAGCTTAGCCATCAAGTGTGTAAAGACAAGTGGTCTGCGTTCAGAGGCCTTGGCTTTGTGCTGCACTCTGATTCCACTTAGCTGCCTGCAGTCTGCACAGTTTGGTCTTCAGCCCCACTGTGTTGTTGCCTGGCCTGCAACCAGGGAACCAGTTGCTTTTGTAAGATTCTAAAAGGGCAAGTAGGGGAAGGCTGCAGCCAACCGAGCACTGACTGGTGACAAGGAGCAGGGCCTGGGGCTCGGCCCAGGGGAGCATCTGCGTCCCTCCTGGCCGTGCTCTTGGGGACGCACGGGCAAGGTAGGAGGCCACAGCAGCCCAGAGTCGACAGCTAGGTGTCAGGCAGATTCAGGCTGTTCCGCTGGACACCCATGTTTCAGGGCTGTAGGAAGAGTCCCGGGGTTTCACTTTTGCTAGAGTGGCTGAAGGCCAGGTTCGTGATGCTGACCCCCCACCCCCACCCCCACCCCCCACAGCACCACAGTGGGGCCTGGAGATGACCCCTCAGGTGGGAGAAATGCTCCCAGGCATGTCTGTCCTGCCTACTCACACTGTTTTCCTCTTGTTCCTCCCCTGCCTGCACCTCCTTGTCGACAGTATCCAAAAACAATGTTTTTATGCCATCCACCTTCTGCGAGCCATCTGCAGGCAATTCTGACTCAGAACCAGGTGAGCCTTCGCGTGCCTTTGCCCTTCACCAGCTGGTCACTGGGGGTGTCCTGGGATGAAAAGCACTTGCTCTTGTAAAACACTGTCTTAAACGAGGGTAAGCAGTTGGAAATCAGCACTCTTTTTCGGTTCATGTTTTCCAACTTTCAGTGGGCAGATTTAGAATCCAGTGTGAGGCTGACTTCTGTGGCCCTTAATTTTGGTTTCTGCAAGCAGGGCCTAGTTACAGGGAGCTTCAAGTCCCTTAAAAAAAAAAAAAGACAAAAGCAAACACACACAAAAAAAACCATAGTGAAATACAGTACTCGTTTTTCAGATTTTTACACAAATACTGTACCTCTGTGTCATTAAAAACTCGGAAATACATAGAGTGAAAGAGTCCTCCTGTTCATTTCCCTCCACACTGCCATCCCCATGGTCACTACTCTGAAGTTTATGTAATTTTCCAGACCCCTTCTCTGTGTATTAAATTCTCACACTGACTAATATTACTTAGATCTGTTTAGATAAATATATTTAATCACAGCTTTAAAACTTTACAGCGAATAGCTTGATCCTTTCTGAAGAATGTGGAGCCTTTTCCTTTTTCGGTCCTTCACTAGAGAACCAGCTCCAAGATTTCCTGAAAGTTTCTGCCGCGTGGCTGGAATTCCTCATAAAAGATTTAATGAGCGAACATAACCATCCGAATTCTGTAACCCAACCCGCTTTGTATAAATTCACTGCTGACTTCAAAAGCAAAGCAAACTCAGTCAGCCTCTGGCACAAGGGCGCCGTGGGGGGAGAGGCGAGCTGTAACTTTGAGGGTTGATTTGATGGCACTCTTTCAAGCGGTTGAATTTGTTCTGACTCTAGAGGCAAACTGTTCTGAGCTGACCCCTTCACGGGTCCTAAAAGGGAGCTAGGTGACTTTTTGTTTTTTATTTGGCCACACTGTGGCATGCGGGATCTTAGTTCCCCGACCAGGGCTTGAACCCAAATGCCGTGCATTGGAAAGTGGACTCTTAACCACTGGACCACTGGGAAGTCCTGAGGAGCTTGGTTCTCAGGGTTCTTTAGGGCAGGCCTGGGCACCGGCCTCGTGAGTCCTGTTCGGGACTTTGGGGGCTGGGTCATAAAAGGTCAGCCTGGTCCCTGGTCCCCTCTGCAGTGTGCTGTGGGGACAGGCTGACCTGTCCACTCCGCAGAGTGAACTGCTCAGCTCCTTGCCCGCCTGCCTTTTTATTTTTTTTAGCTTTTATTTTGAAAGAAAGAAAAAAATGTAACCCTTAAGAATAATAAGATACTTCTCCATCCCACTGCCTAGAGACCCCATTCGATCTTGCCCCAGGCGCCCTAGCGATGAGCAAAGGCATCCTGTTCTGGCTCCTGCGTCATGCATCTCAAACAGTCCCTCGGCCTCGCCTGGTTCTGTCAGTGGTCTATAATCCGTTGTCACTAGTATTTATCTTCACATTCAGCTCTTGCTTCCAGCCTCAGTTCATTCTAATGGTCCCCGATCTGGCTGGTGGAGCCCCGTCCAGCAGGTTTCTGTGCTCCCCGGCCTTGGCCCCATCCTCTTGAGCATGCCCTTTTCTTCTTGTCAGAGGGGGTTCTAGGCTCATCATCTTCTCTCCCTGTCCTCAGTGGGGTCCTGGCTCTGCTTGGTGGAAGTGGTCTCTTGGAACCAAGATCTGAGTGCTCAGCCCACTGTGCTGTTGCTGCTCCCAGGCCCTCTCTGTACCCACAGCTGGGAACACGCATGGCTGAGAGCACATACATACATATACGTGTGTACATACACATGGACCTCTTCACACACGGGCACTCACGTCTGCTTGTGTTTTGTGTCTCTGCTGCTCTGTCTGCATGTATAGGTCACCCCAGTTCATGTGGATACTTCCCGTCCAGTGCCAACAGGGTTCATGATATGAAACCCTTCTTCATATTTCTTCCTCTTTCCTGACAGAAACCTGCTCCCTTTCTCCTCAGTGTGTTGTTGCTTGAGCCCCTACCAGGGAGCCTCCTCTCAGATTCTCTCTAGCTTCTGGTCCGCACCAGGCTAAATTCTGATCTGTCTTCCTGGTTTAATCCAAGAGTTCCTGGAATTCCCTTTGGAGCCAGTGTTGCCCTCTCAGACATCACTTGGGGTCTCTCGGAGGCACGGCAGGGAAGCCTGTTTGCTTGGGTGTGATTTCAGGGGAGGGCAGAGGCTGCCCCATTAGAAGTGCTTCTCTCCCACAGCAAGCTCCTGTTGTGGGGGCCATGCGTGTGCCCTTGAGAGAACATGGGTGCAACGGCCCGTGCACTCCTATGACCTGGGCATGCATGCTAGGGCTCTGACCACCTCTCCATGACACACCGACCTTGCTGCAGAGGGAGCTTCCGGAGGCCACAAGCAGAGAGCACGTTTATTCTAGTGCAGATAGGGGCCCTGCCCCTTAAGTGTCCCCCTGCTGCTCTGGGCCCCGCCATCTTTCTGTCCTGTGTTCCCAGTCACGTGAGGCATGTGGTGCGTCAGTTCACCTCAGCATTCAGGGTGGACGTCCTGTGTATCCATGGGCAGGCCAGCTCCAGGCTGGGTGGCGGTGGTCAGTGTCTGTGACTCTCCAGGCTTGTTGCCCCTGCTCAGGGTCAACCCCAAGGGTTAGCCTGTCAGAGCAGAGTGGTGAATAGTAGTCGCAGTATGAGCATTGCAAAGCCAGTTCCGAGGACCTTCTAAAATTACCTCAGTTGTGAATTTTACCTCAGTCTTTTTCAGTGTTTCTAAATTGCCAGTCATCGTCTTAGTAACCCTGAGCTCTGGCAATGTAATTCAGCATCTGCCTGCCCAAGAGGCCCACCTGGCAGCGTGTTTTCCCCGCATCCTGGGCTGTCTGGCTGTTGAGGCCTCTCTCAGGAGGGACCCCAGCTCCAGCAGCATGGGCTCCCTCATGCTGACCAGCAGGGGGCATCACTCTTGTGAACCTGTGTTTGCCTGAGGAGAGCACAGGGCCCTCCTGCCTGATGGGGAGTTCCGATTTGACTTTCGTACCTAATTATTGTGTGGCCTGACGAGTTGTAATTGTGGTGGTGTTTCTGTGTACAACTGAAGGGTGTCTAGTGCAGCTGAAGGGTTGTATACCCACCACCATAATTAATTTTAGGATGACTGTCACTCCAAAAAGAGACGCTATGCCCTTGGGCAGTCACTCCCCACTTGGTCTCCCCAGCCTCTGGCCACCACAAATCCACTTTTGTCTCCATGGATCTGCCTGCCCTGGACATTTCTTGTGAATGGAATCGCACAACTGTGTGGCCTTTGGGGACATCTTTCCATTTCTTTAAGTCTTTGTTTTCTTCCAGCAGTGTTTTATAGTTCTTACTGGTTACGTTTATTCCCAGCTGTTATAAATGGAGTTGTTTTCTCAGCTTCACGTTTGGATTATTCACTGCTCGTGTCTAATAACACACATGTGATTTCTGTGTATTGAGCTTGTTCCCAGCCACCCAAAAAGGGTTTTTCCCACAGGTTGGACTTCAGCACAAAAGTGAGGCCATCCTTTGACTTTTCTGGGGACAGACTTCTGGTCAGGAGTAGCGTTAGCCTGTCTCCCCCACTCCCTAAGATGGGCCAGTCAAGAGGATGCAGAATGAAGGGGTCTAGGTGCCCCGGTGGCTGAGCCGAACCGGGCTCTGTCTGAACCTTGGCTGTCAGTCCCAGACCCCATCCTCAGAAGGCCCCCTCCTCCTCCCGGGCCTTCCTGCCACATCTGGAGAGAGCAAGCCTGCCATCGGCCTCCTTTGATCTGTCACCACAGAAAACGTGTCTCATTTCCCGGGCATCTGCTGTAATGGCAGGACTTTTCCTGATAGCAGTTGTGTCCTCCAGGACAGGGAGCTGGGTCCCAGGGAGGGCCAGTCTTCTGGGGCTCCCTGATTGTCCTTAGGGCCCTCAGCCCCTGCAGGCAGCTGGGTAGATGGGCGGAGGCCTGACCAGTCCTGCACTCACCCTGCAGTCTCTGCTGCCGGCAGTTCTCCTAGAGCCACCACTGCCTGCAGCCCTCTGGCCTCCTCCCTGGGCTGCCCACAGACGGGACTGGACCAGCCTCTGCTTCTCTGTTTGAACTTGGAAATATTTGCCCTGGTTCTCCAGGCCCACAGCCACTGAAGCCCAGACCACAGGCCTCAGCCGCCCCAGGTCCCTCCGGCTTTGTTGCTCTGCCCCAGCAGGCCTGCTTTTCATCTTTTGTTTTGTGCTTGTAGAGGAAAAGAGCAGTGGGTTCCGGTTGAAGCCGCCGACGCTGATCCACGGCCAGGCCCCCAGTGCAGGTGGGTGTCTGCTGTCGAGGAGGCACGCGGGGCAGCAGCCTCCCAAGTGCCGGTGCACGCTGGGCTCCCTCTCCTGACACTTGAGCACCGAGAATGCCCTCAGATCAGGAGGTGCTCCATCCAATGAGCCCGCTGCCCGGAGGAGGAGGAGGCAGGGAAGGATTAGGCTCGGCTCGGGGTGGGGCGTTCAGGCTCTGTGCACGGCAGTCCTCAGTCATTGGACTATCTCCCCAGAGCATTCTGGCCACAGCATTAATCCAGAGTAGCAGAGTGGCCATGAGTGAGCAGGGCCCAGGCTCACTCATGTGGGTAGCCCGTGCAGGGCCGGGGACGTTCTCCTGGTCCTTGCCCCGTGTTTGGCAGAGGGATCTTCTCAACATGGCATTTTGAGAAGCACATGTAAGGAGTACTTTACGTGACCTCTTGTGGAGTCCTAAACTCTGAGAGGTCAACCATGGCTTCACTGCTTTCCCCTCACCGTCTGCTCGTGACCCGCAAGACCAGCTGTCCTTTGGTTCCCCTGTAGTGTTAACCATACTCCCTGGATTAATCTACAGGCAAGATCTGTTTCACGGAGTGTTTTATTGAACCGCATATAAAAAGAACAATAGCTGGAATGTGTGTGTCTAACTGTAAAGAAAATAGCTTGAATTTTCTTTCTTTACTGTACTTCCTGTAAAGCCCAGCCTAGGAGGGACGTCGCGTGGGGGCGGGGGGCACTTCTGCCCATGGGGTCGGAGGGACCAGGGCAAGCCAGCCTGTGTCACCAGGTCTGCCAAGCCAAAAGCCCAAGGAGCAGCAGCGCAGTGTGCTTCGCCCGGCGGTATTGCAGGCCCCGCAGCCAAAGGCGCTCTCACAGACAGGTAAGTCACAGCCCCGGGGCCAGGCTCACACAGGAGGATGTGATCACTGTCCCTTGCTGCAGCGCTGAGGCTCCCAAGAGCCGGGTCCCACCCTGGGCGTGCAGCTCAGGACTGGAGGAGTGACCGATTAGAGGTCGTCTCACCTCACTCCCCACCTCGAGATGTGACTCCTAAACCGTGTTTCCATTACATCCACATACCAGGTGTGGTTTGCAGTTCATCTGTAATTTTTTAATCATGATAGGCTTTTCTTCTTCGTAATCTTTCCCTGCAATTTAAGAACTCCTCACCGGGAGCAATGCCACAACCCACCTGGGAGAAGCAGTTGGTATTTATGAAGCGTTTTAATTACATGGAAAACTGTTTGGTCTAACGCTGAACAAAGCCCAGTTTGAAGTTGTTCAAGTCACATAGTTGCAGCTACTTAAAAGGGAAAAGTGAAATGTTAGTCACTCGGTTGTCTGACTCTTAGGACCCCATGGACTGTAGCCTGCCAGGCGCCTTTGTCCATGAGATTCTCTAGCCAAGAATACTAGAGTGGGTTGCCATGCCCTCTTCCAGGGGGTCTTCCCGACCCAGGGATCAAACCCACCTGTCCTGCATTGCAGGTAGATTCTTTACTGTCTGAGCCCCCAGGGAGAGGAGTGCATAGAAAAAAGACTTCATTAGTAAAACTAGTTTTATAAAATTTATAATTATTCCCCAAATACATTCTCTTTTTTCCTCCTTAGTAGTAGTATGTCTAAATAAACTGAAAATTCACAGGGTTCTTCATAGAATTACAATAATAGATTCTCAGTTTTGTGAGGTTTTCGTTTGGTATTTGGGTTTTTCTAATCTAAGAATTTGTCATTTTCAGTATTGATACCATATCATTTTTCTTTAAGCATGTTATCTTTTCAATTTTCTTGCTGCACTCTGTAGCATCTGAGTGCAGGGATCTGAGTTCCCCAACTGGGTATCAAACCTGGGCCCCCTACAATAGAAGCACAGGGTCCTAACCACTGGACCCCCAAGAAGTCACAGATCCTCTCCTTTAAAAAAAAAGACCCTCCACTGTTGGGCCCCAGTGGTGGGCAGGGGCAGTAGAGGTGGTCCAACCTCTGAGACGCCCTCCGTCTTTTTTTCCCACAGTCCCAAGCAGCGGCACCAACGGGGTCAGCATCCCAGCAGACTGCACGGGGGCAGCAACATCAGCCTTACCTGACAACCCAGCCCAGAGAAGTCCATCTGATGAGACGCCAGCACTTGAGGTCTGTCCTTGACGGGGCAGGGAGTGTGCCACATGTGAGGCCTCTCGGGGTATAGCTGAGCACGTGGGCTCTAAGCCACTTCGGGCCGTGTCTGAGCTGGCCTGTACTCAGGCTGCCTGATTTGCCCGGAGGGATCCTTGGGTAACCCTAGCTGACTGGCCGAGTTGCCAGGCTGCCAGGACCCCATGCTTGGTTCTGAGAGAAATGGGCCACGAGCAGGGCTGTGCCACTAAGGGGGCCTGCAGCTCTCCACAGAGAGCTGTCGCCTCACCCTCTCGCACAGCCAAGCAGCTCCTAGGGATTCGTACACACGCTCTGCTTCTGGTGGCAGAAGTGTGCCTGGGAGTTGGCTCAGAAACCGTTTTTTAGAAAACAAGACGAGTTCTGGGATTCTATAGGCCAGATGTATTTCCCGGTAGCATTGCACAGCATCTGGAAAATACGGGACATTTAACGAAGAGCCTGCATTTGTGGTTGGCAAGTCAGACCTGAAACCCGAGCTGCAGTCACACATAACCCGAGGGTCCATGTGCAGAGACCTCTTGCACCCGTGTGTTTATTTCCACTCCATCCATTTGGGCAGATAGAATGCTGCCTGGGCTTCTCCACCTCTCCGCCCACGCCCCCTACCCCCACTGGATGTTGAGGCTCAAATGGGGAAAATGAACATGTGCAATTCAGTCTTCATACGTCCCTGAGTCCTCCACCCTCCAACCACAGTGGGCAGAATTGGAAGAGGAATCGTTCCCACAGCCTACAGCTTCTCAGAAACTGATGGCCAGGGTCTCCAGGGCAGTGAGCTTGAGGAAGACCCAGAAGTGACCCCAGCCCACCCATCCTACTCCCCACCATCCTTCACCAGCATCCCCAGTGACAAGGGCACTGCCCAGAGCTTGCCCCATCCTAGGTGGTCTCCCCAGCACCCCCCCACCCAAGGGCCTGCACCACAGGATTCATGCTGAGCAGATGCAGGGGCATGAGACAGCTCGTCTTGTCTGGGGCTGGGGTGTTCCTGCTTCTCAGCTATCCTGTTTGCTTGTTTTAACCAGGAGAAGTTCCAGAGAAATGAGTCTAGCAATGCTTCCGAGGAGGAGAACTGTGAGAAGAAAGAGCAGGGGGCCCAGCAGGCATTCGTGTTTGGGCAGAACTTGAGGGACAGAGTGAAGGTAGGTGGTCGGAGAGCCCAGTGAGCTGGGGACTAGTGAAGCAACCTGCCTGTGCCTCCCCCAGCTTCATTTTCCCAGAGATGGGGAGCGGGGCTATGTCCAGGGTGGCACCGTGCTGCACTGCTGGACGCACGCCACCCCCACCCCCGACGTGGAGCTCGGCAGGGCTCCCAGCGGCCAGCCCCCTCATGCTCCAGGAACAAGGTCAGGAAGGTGACTGAGCCCTGACAGCTGATGTTGTTACAGCAAAGGAACGAGCAGAATGTTAGTATCTGATGCTTTCAACGTCTCCAGAGACTCTTATCCTTACTGAAGAGTTTCTCAGCACTGGCAGTGTTTAGACTGGATCCTTCTTAGGCTGTTCCCCAGTGCCGCCCTCTGGATGCCTTTCCCTGCCAGTGGTGACCACGGGAAGCATTCCCACTAGTGCTGACCGTCCCCCGAGGGCTACATCACCCCCAGTGAAAGCTGCCGCCATTTGTTTTCAAGTAGGACAGCTGGGACATCACTTTGTTCTCTCCCCAGAAGGCAGCAGGCTCTGCCCCTCCTGGCTGCCCCCAGCTGTGTTGGTCTGCTCTGGGGGCTTTGAGTTGGGGGTGGGGAGCTTGTGGCCATGGCAGGGACTCTCAGTTGGGGACCCCACTCTCTGGTCCTCTGGGAGACCTGTCCCAGCCCTGGGTGCAGAAGATCCCTCTGCACCACGTACATCAGCTCATCTGGCAGGAGCTCCTGGAGGCTGGGTCTGGGGACACCAGTCATTGTCACAGCTGGAGAGTAGATGCCACTGATGCTAAGTAGGTGGAGGCCAGAGATGCTGACCAACACGCTGCAGTGCCCGGGATGCCCCCTCCCCACTCGGAACCATCTGGGTGCGGGGTCAGTGATGAGGGTGGGGAGCCCTGAAATGAGGAGACCAGAGTCTGGGGTGCAGGGAAGGTGTCCAGCAGCACTAGCTGCTTCTTTGGTGCCCGCTGTCCAGCAGAAGCACGGATGCCCCCAGAGACACAGAAGTAGGTGTTGACGTTGCACAGCTTCAGGCAAAATAACGAGTCCCTTGGCAGCCGCTCCCTTCCCGGAGCAGGAAGCAGGAAAAGAGAGACCTGGGCCTTCAGGTCGAGTCTTCCATGCTGCCTTGAGATTGGGGTGGGGCAGCATCTCATGGAGGCCCCTGGGTCTCAGGGCCACATCCTGGCTTCTGCATGGAGAGTGACTTGAAGGTGTGGTTTCTTAACCCGTCTGAGCCTCTGCTTCCTCTCTCAGAACATGGTCGCTAACACCCACCTCACAGTGTTCCCAGGAGAATTGCATTGGAGAATGTGTTTAACCAGGGCAGCACGACAGTTGGCTTAAAAGAAGCCTCGAGAAATGAGGCTTCTGTTTATGATGAACCCTTTAAAATATGAAATTTGTACATGATCTGTGATCTCTTGGTACAGAAGCATTGGTGGAAAATGCCAACAGGTTGCCAGCCTGAGTTTCTTTTAAACAGAGGAGAAAAGGCTGCCCAGCACCTCATGGGCTGTTTTTACATCTTAACTGTAACCCCCAGGACGCATGCCTGTAGATGGAGCTGTGTGTCACACAGGGCATGTACAGATGGGCTGAGCTGCTGAGGCCCTGAACATGCCATGCCCTGAGCAGTGTTTTCTCTCATTTCCCAGTTGATCAATGAGAACACTGAAGTGGCAGACATGGAGAACGCCGGACACCCCAGTTCAGAGACGCCAGCTGCGACCAACTACTTCCTTCAGTACATCAGCTCCAGGTGTGCGCCTCAGGCTGGTGCCTAGCCTTGCTCGGGGAAGCCTCCGCCTCAAGGGGACCCACGGTCACCCGCTGTCCCTGGACCAGCCCAGTCCTTCCTCGGGAGGGTGGGGGGCCCAGGCAGCCAAACTCCAGTCACCTCCAGCCCTCCTTCCCTACTTGGTGGAGGTGTGGAGGGTCCAGGATTTGGGGCTGGGGGGGAGGCGCTGCAGTGGACAGCTGAGGCAGGACTGCAGTCCTGTGGGGTTGTCCAGCCCATCCTGGGAGTGACCTCCGTCACCAGGTGCTGGATCCGGGCTCCCTGTTGGCGCTGCTGGCGGGGGCGTTCACCCGCAGCCAGGCTGCTGGGGTGTCTGGGGAGGAAGGCACACCCTGCCTGGGAGTCGGGCCAGCCGGGCGGGCACCGTGCAGACGCCAGCCTCCAAGAGGCCTGGCGGGAACAGTGACCTGCTGTTCAGCAACCTGGCCCCCAGTTAGTGGAGCACATCAGTTATTTTAAGACATGTTTTATGCACCTCAGTGTTTCCCACATTGGGAGGCGTGTGCAGCCTATGATGTCTTAATCTGGATGAAGTGTGACGGCCATGGCAGCGGCCGTTTGCCGAGCGCTCCCTGAGGGCCATCCTTTGTCACCCCCCAGCAGCCTGGTAGGAGGTGTCACCTCCTTGGTGTGGGGCCGCGGGGGGGGAGTCCAGAGAGCTGCAGCACATCTCGGGGTCATGTCTTCGGGGAGTGGGCGGATGGCCCCTGCACTCCGCCTCTGTGGTGCCCTCCTCCGGGGGTGGGCGGGTGGGCGTCCGCTGTGTCACACAGTGACTGAGCAGTTGGTGCCAGGCAACCGGAGCCAAGGCTTCCTGTCTGCCTCCCGGTGGGGCCCAGCCCAGAGCCTGTGGGGGCCTGCCCCTGGCGAGGCAGACCGGCCCGCTTGGCCTTGCGGGGCCTCGGCTGCTTTCCGCTCCAGCCGTGCGCATTGTGTGTGCAGGCGTGCACGCCGCTGGCCCTGTGCCCCGGCCGCCCCACACTCACTCAGAGTGCGTCTCCTCTGCAGTTTAGAGAACGCAACCAACAGTGCCGACGCCGCCACCAGCAAATTCGTGTTTGGCCAGAACATGAGTGAGCGCGTGCTGGTGAGTGACCCCGTGGGGACGATCCTTGGGGCCCAGAGACTTTCAGAGCCACCCGCAGGTCACAGGGGCACGGGGGTGTGCCTGCTGTGTCGTGTCCTGTGACCTTAGAGTGCTCTCTTTTGCCGAGTAAGAGGAAGAAGACCCAACTCAGACTCAGCCTAAACAGCGTGCAGGGGCAGGAGGGACAGACCTGGCGGCCCAGGGAGGCTGTGCGGGAGCCTGGGTTGCGCTTCCTGTCATTACTCATCTCAGGGCAGGGTGGGGACAGCTGTCGGCCAGAGCCCTCAGCTGTGTGCTGCTGGGACCACCACGAGCCACCTCTGACGCCAGGGGAGGGTGGCCCCACCCCGACTGTGAGGCCACAGCACGGAGAGGGTGGTAGGGGTGGCAGCCTCGGACGGGCCCCCACAGTGTCCCCTGCACCCATAACACACAACACCCTCGGGTCATCTTCTGGCCCAGGATGGGCTTCCAGAATTGTCACCTGCTGCCTTCTTTTTTTTCTTTTATTCCCCCAACCATGCATTCCCACCCCCATTGTGTCCATTTGTGAGGGTGGCTCAGGTGCTGTCGGGGGCTCACCTGACTCCTGGCACCTTGGTCTCTGTGTTTATTATGCTGAGGAACTCCCTGCTGCCTTTCTTGAGTATCAGTAGTGTCCTTTTTCGATTACAATGAAGTAGTCAAAGAATTGCCTCACAGACCAAGGTGACCAGGTGGCCTGTGGTCAGTTGGTGGCCCCCGCCTCCGGGTGATGCCACAGAGGCTCCAGAGGCAGTTCACATACAACATCCAGGATAGGCCTGTGTCTAGGGTGTCGTCTGAGGATGCTCGGTGAGCACTGAGTGGAGAGGGACTGGGGCTGGGCAGGTCCCCCGGCTCCAAAAGGGAAGCTGGCCGAGAGAAACCCTCTGCCCAGAAGAGAACGTGCCGAGAGCCACCTCCCAACAGAGGGGCTTCCTGTCCACAGCGGTCAGCCCACTGGGACCACCTCCCCACATACCCACCTTCTTCTGTATACCTTCACTGCCCACAGAGCCCGCCCAAGTTAAATGAACTCAGCTCAGATGCCAACAGAGAAAACACAGCGGCAGAGTCCGGATCCGAGTCCTCGTCCCAGGAAGCCACTCCTGAGAAAGGTAGGCCTTGGTCCTGTCCAGGAGGGTGGCTGGGGACACTGTGAACCCCAGCCCTGGGTGCTGGCATCCAGTTAGCAGAAGGGGGCTTGGCCAGCTCAGGACAGCCAGGCCCAGGCACTGCCTGGTGACCCAGATGGGGTGAGGTGTCTGTCCCCGACCAAGGTGGCTGAGTGGGTGCTCTTCAGCACCCTCAGAGGTCTCGCTATCTTCTGTTCTCCCTGGAGCCAGGAGAGTGGGAACTGGAGCTGTGCTGGCCGCTCCCGGCAGAGCCACAGGGTGCATTAGCAGGGTCCCCTGTGGGCCAAGGTGTGGCTCCCAGAGGCACTGGTCCCCTTGGGGTGTCCCATGAGGTACACCGTCACCCCCAACCAAGTCAGTAGTCAATGTCATCTAATCACATTGCAGAGTCCCTGGCCGAGTCGGCAGCCGCCTACACCAAGGCGACGGCGCGGAAGTGCCTGCTAGAGAAGGTGGAGGTCATCACCGGGGAGGAGGCCGAGAGCAACGTGCTGCAGGTGAGTGCCCACCTGCTTGTGGTGCCGGGGGCTAGAGCCACACAGCCTGTCTCAGGACAAATTACAGACCTGAAACAGACACTTGTTCCTGCCGCCCCTTAGCAGCTGTGACTGTCTTGTCCCAGTGTCCTCCTCTTAGCCCAGACTTCACGGCCCTCCTGCCACGTCCCCACGGTCCTCCCCTCCTGGGGCAGCAGGTCCAGGGCGGTAGGGCTACATCTGCCCTTCATCCTTCCCCACTTACCGAGTGTGTGTCTGTAAACCACAAACATGTGGCATTGGGGAGTTTTCTGTGGTACTGCTTATCCCTACTCAGATTCATTTTACTGTCAAGAGATGCTGACTTATGAAGATCTACAGACTTCTCTCTGTAAAGGGTCACTTACGGTCTCTGTTGCACTTTTTTAAACATAAAACAGCTTTGATGAGATACAGTGCACATACTATGAAATTCACCTTTTTTAAAATGTACAGTACAGTGGTTTTTAGCACATTCAGAGAGTTGTACAAATGTCATCACTACTTTAGAACATTTTTGCCCCCAAAAAAGACGCCTTATGCCCATTGCCCTTCAGCAGTGATTTCCCCATCCCCTTCTCCCCCAGGCCCTGGCTACCAGGAATCCTCTCTCTCTCTATGTGGACGTGCCTGTTCTGGGTGTTTCATGTCAGCAGACTCATACTGGGTTGTCTCTGGGGTTCGTCCCTGTTGGAGCATGTGTCAGAGCCTCGTTCTTCATGACTGAGTGACTGTCCCCTGTACAGGTGGACTACGTTTGCTCATCCCATCCCCTGTTGGTGGACACCTGCTTTGTTTCCACCCTGGGGGGATTAAGAATGATGCCCATGGACACTCACGTACAGCTTTCTCGGGGCACGCCTGCTTCGCTCTTCTTGGGTAGATACTTACAAGTGGGATTTCTGGGCTGTGTAATAACTCCATGTTTAACACTTTAAAGGGCAGTTTTCCACAGCGGCTGCACCAGTTCCCATTCCCATCAGCAAGGTGTGAGGGTTCTGCTTTCTCCACATCCTCCAACACCTGTTTCATCTGTCCTTTGGTTACAACCATCCTAGTGAGTGTGAAGTGGTATCACATTGTGGATTTTTTTATTTTTATCTTTTTATTTACTTAGCTGTGTCAGGTCTTAGCTGCCTTATAACATGTAGGATCTTAGTTCCCCAACCAGGGGTGAACCCGTGTCCCCTGTACTGGAAGACAGATTCTTAACCACAGGACCACCAGAGAAGTCCCCCACATTGTGGTTTTGATTTGCATTTCCATAGTGATTTTTTTTTTAATACTCTTCTGAAAATGTAAAATCCATTTTAGCTTGAAAGCAGGACAGAAAAGTGGCCAAGGCCAGATGTGTCCCCCGGACTGTAGTTTGTTGAGCCTGGTGGTTCATGCACGCTCGCCTTGTGTTGCAGATCCAATGTAAGCTGTTTGTCTTTGACAAGACATCGCAGTCGTGGGTGGAGAGAGGCCGGGGACTGCTCAGACTTAACGACATGGCGTCAACTGACGACGGGACGTTGCAGTCCCGACTAGGTGAGCTGTGGCCGGGTTCCCATGGAGGGCCTGGGGGATTCGGGGCCCCCGACGTGTGTCTATGGCCAGCCCTCAACCTGGAGGACCCATCCCACCCAGCCCAGAGGCTTCCACCGCCAGTCCTTCTCTGATTCTCTTTCTGACTGTGAAAATAGATAAAAAGATTCAGCAGTTTTTGAACTTATTTTTCTATAATAAAAGTGCCAGTTGTTTTATGGTAGGAAAACAAAGAAATCAAACATCAGCTAAAATCTCTATGAAAAAGGGAAATCCCTGCTGAGAACGTTTTGGTAGGTCTGTTCCTGCTCTGTGGCCCTTTTCTAAGGAAGTGGGGCGATCCTGTCTTGCTCTCTTCACTCTCTTTAGTGAGCATGTTCCTGTGTTGTTGCATTTGCCTTAAAACGTGACTTAAAAAGTTCTTGAAAAACTTCCACCTTAATATTCCACTGACTGAATAGCCATTTCCCTTTTGATGGACATTTGGGTTCCTAATTTTTCTTGGCTCATAGATAATGTTTCTTGTACCATTTTTTACATGAATTTTATTCCTGGAAGTATGATTGTTACAAAAAGTATGTGTGTGAGTGTGTTTGCATATGTATGAAACATGTGTACTCATCTTTTTCTTTTTGTAAGTTATCCTCCCAAATTAAAAGTTGTCGTCCGGCCTTTACAGAAGTGTCGATCCCTGGCCCAGGTGTAGCTTGCGATGTGTCCTTTCAACGGTGTTTTTATGTGCTTGGGCTCAGAATTGGAACAGAAATGGAAATGGCCCTCCTGTTCGGGCACAGGTCTTTGCACCCCTGCCCGTAGACATCCCTTTGTTTCTTTTTCAATGTTTCTAATGGAAACGTGCAAGCAGAGGGCAGAGAGGGCACAGGATTTCAAGACCCCAGCTCATGGCTTTTCCCCTGGTCATCAGCCTGTGACCAGCCTCCTTGCAGCCATGCCCTCCCCTTCTCGTTGAGGTCCTTTCTGGCCATGCCCTCCTTTCACCCCACACAGCCTTTGACCCTTGGCACAGACCTTCCCTCAGAGCTCACCTTGAGGGGTGGGGTAGGGGGCATCTGGGTTGGGGTGACCACATCTAACCTGCCCCAGGTTTTCAAGGTTGGAGCGTAGACGGGGTTGGGGGTGGGTAGCCCGGGACAGGTCAAGCAGGACGACGTTGACCTTGGGCTGGCTGTGGGTGGAACTCAGGTCTCACCTGCGTTTCCTGGAGGAAGGGTCTGTCCCAGCTTCTCTCTACTGCGTGCTGTCCTCGGCCACTCCCGAGGGACGCTCTGAGCAGCGGTCAGCCCCAGCATTTCCTCCTAGGGTTCAGCTCCTCCTCACGGGGCAGGAGCTGGACCTTGGCCTGTGGGTGGCGACAGTCAGGGGGTGTCAGCTTCATGTGCCATGTCCCCAGTGTGCAGCCCACCCCATGCAGCATGCCCCCTACTGCCGCCTAACTGGCCCCTTTCCTGGGAAGCCCCTTTCCTGGGAAGCCCCGTCCAGGCACCACCTCCACCCCCTGCACGCACCTCAGTGGCGGGGGTGCCAGGGCTGCTGCTCGGCAGATGGGCGGGTGGGAGGCTGTCGCGGGATTCCTCCCTGGGATGTTGACTTTCCTGCAGGTGTGTCTGTTTTCCTGGGGTTGGGTGGGGCCGGGCAGGACTGACGTCCTCACTGGTTGCAGTGATGCGGACCCAGGGCAGCCTGCGACTGATCCTCAACACCAAGCTGTGGGCCCAGATGCAGATGGACAAGGCCAGCGAGAAGAGCATCCGCATCACGGCCATGGACACTGAGGACCAGGGCGTGAAGGTCTTCCTGATCTCGGTGAGCAGCCCCAGGTAGAGGCCAGGTGGCTGCCGGACACAAGCGGCCAGCTCCACGTCCAGCACTGGGTGCCCTGCACGGGGGCCTGGCCAGGGAGAGCGGGAGGCCTCCAGGGTCAGGAGGGCTGGCCTGGTCGCGGGCTCTGTGACCCCTTGGGAGGACAAGCCCTGCGCCCGCCGGAGCTTCTGTTTGCTGCCCTGGAGTTTGTTGAGGAGGAAGGTCAGGCTCCCCACTCCGAGTCCTGGAGTTGACTGAGGAGGGGTCTCCCCTCTGCCCCCAGGCCAGCTCCAAGGACACAGGCCAGCTGTACGCGGCCCTGCACCACCGCATCCTGGCCCTGCGTAGTCGCGTGGAGCAGGAGCAGGAGGCCAAGGCACCGGCCCCTGAACCTGGGACCGCCCCATCCAACGAGGACGACAGTGATGACGACGATGTGCTGACCCCATCGGGGGCCCCCACAGGCGGTGAGTCGGGTGTCCCATCGTGGCCTGGGGTGGGGGCTCTGTCCCAGGCAAGGACCTGACGGCAAGGCCACCGCTTCCCACAGGTGCCGGCGATGAAGGCGATGGGCAGACGGCCGGGAGCACATAGCGCCAGGAGCCAGCCGCCGCGAGCCTGCTGCTTTGTCCGTCTGTCTGCCTGCCCGCCCCTCCCCCGGCAGCATCGAGGCACGGGGCTCGGGAACCACACTCCCCGCTGGGTTGGCCACAGTCTGGATCCGCACGTCCCGTTCAGAAGCAGACTCGGGAACTGCCTGAATGTGGTTTGGGACACGAACCTCATCATATTGATGAGCAAAACGAAAAAGAACATTTCTTCCCTCCCCACCTTGAATTGAAATGGCACATTAAGACTTGTCACGGCTTCTCACTGGGACTGGGACACCTCGTTTCTTCACCCTGCCCTCCCTGTGTCGCCGGCTTCCCCTGCCGCCTGCCCAGGCCGCCGGGCCGTCTCACAGTGTAACACTGGGCCTGCTGGACCGTCTGTTACCACCATCTTTACCTCCCGCCCCCACGTTCTGACTTGGGGGTTTTATTTTTAGATCTTTTCTCCCCCCAAGGCTTTGTGTTGGTTTCCTAGGTCGAGCAAGGCACTTCTGTGTGTCGAGCAGGCGTGGCTGCGTTGTGGGCTGCACCCTGGTTCCCCCTGTGACCCCAGCCCCCATGCTGGGGGCGCTCGGGACTGCTCAAGAGCCAGCCCCATGGGTTCCCCACCTGGGATTCCTCCAGGCCGAGTCTTGGGGTGTGGACAGGTTGGGCCCTGGGCCTAGAGAGCTTGTCTAGAAAAGGGTCACTGGATGTTGTGGGGGGCGCTCCATCCTGTCTGTGCCCGTGACATGGGTCAGCCAGCCTCGGGTACATGGGTACAAGCCTACTTCCTGCTCTTGGCCGTTCTTCCCTCACCAGGCCCTGGATGGCTCTGCCCCCAGCACTGTCGAGGGCTGGGGGCCTCTGAGAGGGGAACCCTGGTGGGGCTTCGAGGAGGGGGCAGCAAGCAGAGCAGTTTCAGACAGCAGGCAGAACCTGTGCTCGCAGCACACACAGGAGCGCGCCCTCTGCTTGCCCCACCCCGGAGCGTGGCCAAGAGCAGTGGGGCGCTGCCTCCCCCCACATCAGGGCTCGCAGAGGAGGTCTCTGTGCACAGGGCTCCAGGGGTTCACAGGAACCCTCCCGCCCGCCCTGACAGGGTGAGGAGGCCGTCTGAGCCACGCCACCCGCACCCCGGGGTGGCCCTGCAGCCGCGCCTGAGCCACGGGACATCACCAAAGGCCCCCCCAGCAGATCCGGTCACACTTCTCTGCTTTAAGCCTTAGTCAACTAGTGACAAGTAAAACCAGATAATGCCCACGTGTTTTGGAACATTTATGTAAGATTGTCATATGAAATGTATTTGGGAACTACATTAAAACTTTTAACTAAAACGCTGGCCTCCTGCATGCCCCAGGGGCCTCAGGAAGCTGGACGACCTGACCAAGAAGCAGCCTGGCCTGCCCACAGGGTGGTGGCCTCGGCATACCTGGGCAGGTGACCCAGAACGGCCGCCTTCCGAGACTCACAGCGGCCGGCTTCACACAAGAGCTGTCCGCTTCCCCGTCAGGTGCTGCTTGGCTTCCCAGGGACCCACAGGGAGGGGTAGGGGTGCTGGCAGGCAGGGTTCACTGAGCAGGGGTGGGAGGAGGTTTGGGATCAGCACGATGTGGGCAAGGGGCCCTTCCCCCTGGGGTCCTGAGCCAGTGACCCATCAGGGGGACTGGTGGCCAAGCAGTACACCTGGAGACCTGGTTCAGCCGGTTCTGTGGCCTCAGTCTGGCTACATTCCTCCCCACCCCCACCCCAGGGCTGCTCAGCTCCAAGCCCAGATGAGAGGGGCCCTGGCTCCAGGGTGCCTGCTGCATGGGGGTACGCGGCTCACAGCCGCCAGGCGCTGGTCATCATGGCCACAAACTCCTCATCTGTATCCACGGAGGTGCTCACACCACTGTAGTAGTCCTGGAACTCAGCCAGCGTGACCTGGGGGCAGACAGGTGGTCAGGGGGGGTCTGGAGGTGTGGGCGAGGGACCGGGGTATGCACGCACCCACCTGCCCGTCCTTCTCGGAGGAGTCAAAGTTGTCCAGGAAATGGCGGAGCACCTGCTCTTCAGTCCACTCCCCGCTCCGCACCTTTGGGTGAGTGCGGCCGCTGTATACTCCCCGGAGATCGTCCACAGTCACCACGCCATCACCACTGCGGTCCAGCTTGGCAAACGCAGCTGCGACGACCGCCTCCCGGGCCTGGGACATGGGGGGCTGGGGAGGGTGTGGTGGTGACTGGGGGGTATGAAGTGCAGAGGCTCCCGTTGGTCTCCACGCTGACACAGACAAGCCCAGGAGAGTGCAGCACCCCAGTGGGAGGAAGGGACGCTGCTGCACCCTCAGCTCACCCGCAGCGCTCGCAGGAACTCCTCCAGGTCCAACGTCCCGCTGCCGTCGCGGTCCCAGCGCCTGCACACGCCCTCCATCTCCGCTGCGTCCAGCACCAGCCCCAGCTCAGCCAGGCCCCGCTGGAGCTCCCCTACATCCAGGGAGCGGCTCCCATCCCGGTCCAGACGGCGAAAAAATCTGGGGGGCAGGGGTGTGGGGTTTGAAAAGATCAGTGGGACCCGGGGTCGGGGAGATGTGAGAGGTAAGCTCACCTGGCCACACCCTGGATGCCCGAGGCCCCTCGGGACAGGCACTGGGCTCGGAGCTTCTCCATGGTGGTGTCCACAGCATCCATGCTGGCTCCGGGCTCTCTGGGTGGCTGGATGGGCTAGAGATCTGGAGGGGGCTCCTGCTCAGCCACCAGGCTACGGACTGGCTGCCTTGATCTGTCCTGGAGTCCGGGTGGCCGCTGTGCCTGCCTCCTGCCCGTTCTGCCCAGGGCTGGCTGTGCGTCCTGCCAGGCAGGGCTGTTGCTAGGGGACAGGGCCCTGGAGACCGGGAGGGGCCCCCGCTGTAACTCTCTGTGTGCCAGGGCCGTGTGGCCACAAGCACAGCCCTGCGGGGGCGTATGGAAGGCCAAGGAGGACAGCCCGGCACTGTTGCTGTCAGCGCTGCCCAGCCACGTCCCGCCTGTTCTCTCCCAGCCCTGGGAGAGAGCCAGGCCCAGGTTAGGAGGAGGGTGCAGGGAGTTGGGGAGGGGCACTTCGTTCCCAGCCCTGCAGGGACCAGTGTCCCAGATGAGGGGAGGCCAGGCCCAATTCCTATGCGACCCCTCCCCTCTCTGGGCTTCACCAGCCCCCAGCCCCTTTCCACAGGGCTGCAGCTGAAGCTGCTAAGGAATTCAAGTTTAAAGACTCGAGATGGCCCAGGCCCATATCCAACAGGAGCTGCTCAGACCAGTCCTGGCTGAGCCACTCCTGTAAACATTAATGTTGAGTTGGACGAAGCAATTCTCAGTAGTTAGTTATGGCCAATCGTGGTATTTTTGTCAACATGGGTCTTTTGGGGGGTGGTTTCCAGTTCTCAGACATCACTTGGTGGGCTTGCTCATGACAAGCCGCTTATCTGGCCAGAGAAGGACCCCTGGCCCCCTGACTTCCATAATCCAAGAGGAACCAAGACCACTGGCAGAGAAGGCCTGCCATCAGACTGGACATCTGGCCAACTGAGCCTCATATTAGCAGGCTAAGATCGAAGATGATAATGGATTTTCCAGGACTTAAAATGCAGGCCCCTGTTTGGGGAACCCCTGCCCACCCACAGAGACCCAGAGATCATCAGAAACTTTTCAAAGCTTGGGAGTTGCACACAGCACAGCGGTATTGTCAGAAGTTGCTGCTCCCAACTGAAGCCAAGCCATGGATCACGAGCAACCTGTTACTGTGATTCACGCCACAGCGGATGCACCACCATCGACTGTTATGAGAAACTGCAGTGACATCCTGCTGCAGACGTTCTCGTGACTCGCTGCAGTCCAACATTCTCTGTGTAGGCACAAAAAAATAGCTCCATTGTGTGCTTTCATGAGGATTAGAAATGTCAGGGATTTTTTCTATAAAGAAATGTAAAATGTAATCACAATTATTGTAGCTCTGTTTGGGCATCTCTGCATCTTTTAATCAGAATCTCAACAATAAAAAATTGGGGGGACTTTGGTTGGTCCAGTGGTTAAGAATCTGCCTTCCAGTGCAGGGGACACAGGTTCAGTCCCTAGTTGGGGAACTAAGATCCCACATGCTATGGGGCAACCAAGCTTCTGTGTCACCACAAAGAACCCACGTGCCACGACTAAGACCTGACACAGCCAAATAAATGGGTTTTTTAAAAATTAACTTTACTTAAAAAAAATTGGAAATGGCGAGGGCCCTCCAAACCCAGAGGCCCTTTCACTTTACCTCTCTGAGGCTCACTTTGCATAGCTATAAAATGGGGCAATGCCTGTGTGCATAGGTGGCTTAAGAGACAGAGCTGTATGTACGGAGTGCTTGGCACAAGCTCCCACCCAGTGGGGCCCCACCCTGGACCCAGGAGCAGCACAGGAGCCACCTCTCCAGCCCCCACAGTAGGAAGAAAGGAGGAGGGACCAATGGTGCCATGAAATCATTTGGTTTATTCTTGGGCGTAGACAGACCCTAGCCTGCCTTCCCCTTGTAGAAACAGCACCCCCCTTATTCGTCCAGAGGAGAAAACTGGGCCATTGTTACCACACTGAGGGGTCGATGTGCAACACCAGGAGGCACCCTCCGCAGGGCGGAGGACGGATGCTGAGCTTTCCAGGCTGAAAGGGGCTGTGCCCTGCAGTGGTTCCTGGGTGGGGATTCCCTGAGTCTGGAAGCAGGAAACGGCTGCCATAGTCCTAGGCCAGGCACTTGGGCTGGGCAGAGAAAGGCACAGGGCTCCCTGTTCTGATAAAAAAGCAAAGTGCCTCAAATATCTCAGGCCAACAAGAGCAGCATACAAATAAGGAGTGAAAAAATAGATTCTCTGGGGATTAGAAAAAGGAGCCAGCTGGTGCTACGAAAGGAAAGCTGCTGGGGGCCTCATGAGATGTGCTGGGTCCCAGGCACTGGTGACAGAAAACAAAAACCTGCCCTCATGGAGTTTCCACTCCAATGGTAAAAATTTACATAAAGGAAGTAAAATGGGGCAATGGTGGGGGGGGCGGGGGGGGGAGGGCGGAGGGTGGGGGGGCGGTGTGTGGAATGGGAAAGAATGATAAGGCAGTCATGGAAGCCCTCTCAGAGGAGGTGACGTTTGAGCAAAGACCTGAGTGAGCAGGAGCCAGTCATGTGGCATCTGGGGGAAGAGCATTCTAGGCAGAGGAAACAGCCAATGTAAAGACCCCAAGGCAGGATGCTATCAAGAGAAGGTTACGGGATGCCTGAGTCTGCCTGGGCAGTGAAGCCTGGTTGCCAGCATATCGGCACATCCCACCTGCACACTCCTTCCTGGGTTGAGAGGAGGATAGAATTAAGGGAAAAAATATCTAAGTATAACCAATGCAAAATGGCCTGAGGCTTGAGGTTCACAATTCTGGACTGAGATGAATAAGGCTTTAGGATGAAGAATGCTTCCGGAAAACAAAAACCGGGGCAGGGGAGAAAAGAGGGAGGGACTCAAATCACGTGGCACTTGATGCCATCCACCTCCACCAGAAAAAGAGAGGTCTCTAACTCAGATGTTTCAGGGGCCAGACATCCGGCCTTGAGAGATGAGGGGGTGAATGGAAACTTGCCCACGCTAAAAAGGGTGTCCTGGACTCAGATCCAGACGTACAGCCCAGCCCGAAGCCAGAAATCCAGATTCGTGTGTAAGCGCGACCAGTTCTCCAACAAGGGTGATTGATTCAAAGTTTTGCTTTTTAAAAGAAAAAAAGAAAGAAAATCTGGCTGAGTTCATCTGCATTTGGCCTGCAGGCCACCCATATAAAACCTATGCTTTTTTAACAGGTTCTGATGCTGAGGATTATGGCTCTTCCAAGGGGTCCTCTCTGGGATATGTTAACCCTAAGGATACCCAGGCAGTAGAAGTCCCCACTGGAGTCCTCTTTCTCCATTCCGGAACCTGCTCTCTGGGACTCACACAGTGGTCCCAAACACTGCGGGCTCAAGCTGGTCGCTGTCCTCTTCCTCCCCAGTACTGTTGGCAAGGGGTGAGCTGGGCCCACCAGGGAGTAAGTCACTAGCCGGCAGGGGTCCCAGGCGCTCGGCCTCAGCCAGGGTAGCCAGCAGCCCAGCCAGGGGCGGCCGGCGGCGGCAGAGATCCTGCAGCAGCTCAGCCCGGGGCTGCAACTGCCCGATGAGCTTGTCCCTCTGGCGCACGGCAGCCTGCAGACTCTGAACAGCAGCCTCGGAGGTCAGCAGCTGCTCCCGGAGGGCAGCAATCTCACTGGCAGGAAGGCAAGACGGAACCATTATGGTACCCGGCCACCAGAGGTTCTCTTCCCTCTGCTCCCAACCTCCATTCCCAGATTCATAGATTGAATCCCTACGCCGTGATAGTATTTGGAGAAGGGGGCCTTGAGAGGTACGGAAAGTTTACATGGTGTAATGAAGGGTTTCCTTTTAAGAAGAGATACCAAAGAGCTTGCGCGCTCGCTTGCTTGCTCTCTCTCTCCCTCTCTCTCTCTCTCTCTCTGTCTCTGTGCTTTGTGAGGACATAGTGAGAAGATGACTGTTGGCAAGCTCGGAAGAGGACGCTCACCAGAACTGAATCATTGCCTTGATTTTGAACTTCCTGGCCTCCAGAACTGTGAGGAATCATTTGATGTTGTTTAAAACACCCAGTCTGTGGTATTCTGTAATGGCAACCTCAGCAGACTAACACACTCCCTCATTCACACCCTAGCAGTTCCCTTGTCCCCTTCCCTCTTTGCCTATTTGCTGTTCAGCTTAGATGGCTCCTCCTCCAAGAAGCCTTCCTTCTGGGCCCTCCTAGAACCTTGTTGCCCTCCCTTATACACAAGAATACTGTGAGCAGGTTGAATACTGGAGTGGGTTGCCACTTCCTTCTCCAGCCATCATACACACACATCTCAATCACCCTGTGTTGTAACTGCCTAACCGTGTGCTTGAGGGCAGGGCTGAACTGGTCTTACTGATGTGCCCTAATGACCAGCACAGGGCCTGGCACACGGTAGGGTGCTCAGTAAAGATGAAGTAACAAGTCCACCCAGCTCTGAATTGTTTCCCACAGGGTCCTCAGAAACACTTTCTTCCCTGGGCCCTTGTCTCATCCCTTTGAATCCTCAGCTAGAAAGACTATTCAAAACTGCTGATATAATCCCATCCTCCCAAGAACCTGCCATGGCTCCAATACCTACATCAGGCTGCTGGTGGTCCCTGTACCACTCAGGACCAGCCAGTTTTGCCTAGTGGTAAAATGGACCCTGTTAAGTTGGATAGCCACACCCAAGTGACATCTCTCAACTTTATATAGTGATGATTCAAGTATTTTTGTGTTTGTTTTTCCAGTCCCACCAGTAGTTCAGCTCTATGTGAATGCCCACGTCTCCCCTACCAGTATTCCATTCCTATCTCGGATCTGCCTCTGCCCAACTCCTCCGAGAAGTCCACCTGCCGGGTCCCAAGATTCACCGGTCTTTGGCGCGTCCCAGCTCGTCTAAAGCGGCGCTCAGTTGCTGGTCGTGGCGGGCCAGGCGCTCGGCCTGGGCGCGCACCATGCACTCGGCTGCCTCCAGCCGCGCCTCCAGTTCCGCCGCGCGCCGGTGAACGGCAGCCAGGTGTGCGTTAGCCTCGCGGATTTGCAGGGGCGGTGGCGCTGACATGGCCCCTGCAGAGGACCAGGCCTGGACACGCCCATGGGCGGCCCTGGACACGCCCCCGGAGGGCCACACCTCCGAGGGTCCTTTCAAGAATTCGGCGTGATTGGACGGGTTCACCGCCAGGCTCCGCCCTCCAGGGCTGGGTCTAGTACTCAAACCCGAACGCCCCCACTGGTTCCGGCAACTGGAAACTCCTCCCCTGAGCCCCGACTAACTCCAAGATTGGCCAAGGTCTTAACAAACCCCGGCCCCAGGTTGGCCTTGTCCTCCGGTGGCCAGCTCAGGCTCTAGCAATAGGATTGGTCATTCTCTCGAGGCAGGCCCCGCCCTCCTCAGAATCTAAAGCGCCAAGTTGGTCGGGCCCCACAAGTCTGACCACGCCCCTGGAGCCCGTTACGCTTCTCTCATTGGCCGTTCACGCCCCTTAGGCAATTGTACAGCTCTTGATTGGTCCAGTCCCCTTCAGGTTATGTTTGGGATTCTGGACGTACACCCAGTGGATGGTCATTCTTCATCCCGCCCAGGGGCTGGACTACAAACCGGGCCCAGACCCCGTCCTGCTAAGAATCCAAGCACTGGGAGTGGACAGTTTCTCGTTAAGCCCCTGACCCTGAGTCATTGGAAGGACTGACGCCGAAGCTGATGCTCCAATATTTGGCTACCTGATGCGAAGAACCGACTCATTGGAAAAGACCCTGATGCTGGGAAAGATAGGGGGCAGGAGAAGAGGGGGGCGACAGAGGACATGAATCTGAACAAACTCCGGGAGATAGTGGAGGACAGGGTAGCCTGGCGTGCTACAGTCCATGGGGTGGCAAAAAGTCGGACACAAGTTAGCTGCTGAACAGTAATCCTGTGCCTGACCACGCCCCCAAATAGTAGCAGGCAGTTGCTGCTGCTGCTGCTGCTAAGTCGCTTCAGTCGTGTCCGACTCTGTGAGACCCCATAGACAGCAGCCCACCAGGCTCCGCCGTCCCTGGGATTCTCCAGGCAAGAACACTGGAGTGGGTTGCCATTTCCTTCACCAATGCATGAAAGTGAAAAGTGAAAGTGAAGTCGCTCAGTCGTGTCCGACTCTCAGCGACCCCATGGACTGCAGCCTACCAGGCTCCTCCGTCCATGGGATTTTCCAGGCAAGAGTACTGGAGTGGGGTACCACTGCCTTCTCCGTTGCTGCTGCTGCTGCTGCTGCTAAGTCGCTTCAGTCGTGTCCGACCCTATGCGACCCCATAGACGGCAGCCCACCAGGATGCCCCGTCCCTGGGACTCTCCAGGCAAGAACACTGGAGTGGGTTGCCATTTCCCTCTCCAATGCATGAAAGTGAAAAGTGAAAGTGAAGTAGCTCAGTCGTGTCCGACCCTCAGCGACCCCATGGACTTCAGCCTACCAGGCTCCTCCGTCCATGGGATTTTCCAGGCAAGAGTACTGGAGTTGTGCGCCTTTGCCTTCTCCGGCCTTCTCCGTTAACTAGGCTTAAAACTGGCCATTGGGCGTGACCACGCCTCCCCACAGATACTGGCGCTGGGAGTGGCCACATCCCTCCGTGTTCCCGCCCCATAATGACGTCTCGCTCCAGTAGAGTTTGGCTCCGCGGTCTCCTCTCTGCTATGTGGATAGGCTTAGTACCTTTGATAGTACCGCCCCTAGTTAGGTCCTACCTCTCGGGGTTCACACTATTCTTGACCCAGGATCTTCTGACCTGAAATAACGACAACTGCCTTCACTGATCCTGGTCAGTTTCCCCCTTTAGAAATCGGCCAGTGGTGCACGTGCTCTTCCTTTACTCCCATCCCGACTCCAGGACTTGAGCGCAACCCGTGTTCACGTACGCGGCGCTCAATAAAGTTGCTCACTTGTTGCTGTCCCGCCCGCACTAGAGGCTGCGCGCGCCGCCCAGGAAGTCTCGCGAGAGTCAGCGGAGTCCGTCCTTGGCCGCAGGAGCAGCCGGGTGGTAAGGTGCAGGACCAAGGTTGTGCTGTCATGGCTAAGACGCTTCTTCACCAGTACTGGGACATCCCCGAAGGCACCGAGTGCCACCGCAAGACCTACGCCACCACCAGTATCGGTGGTGCAGCTGGTGAGCACCGGCCGAGTCCCCAGGGTATAGGGCGCAGGGAGGCCGTCAGATCACTGGGGACTGCCCGAGGGCGTTCTGCAGGGGCTGCGAACCTCGCGCGGTGGCAGTAGTCGTCGTCGGGGCATGTTGGGTGGCCTTGGGACGCTGGCGGGGCTGTCGTACTAGATAGACTTTGTGGGATTGTCGGACTAACGCAGAGGGATCAGAGAGATAACAGGGTCCGAGAGGGTCCCATGAGGGCTGAGAATCTCGCGGAGTGGGTACATGGTCTTCGTTGGAGTGTCTGAGCCGGCCATGGGGACCTCTGGTGTGAGATAGACGTTGCGAGGAGAGGTGGGGGAGCTAGCAGGGTTCCTGGGCCCTGGGAGGTTGTGGTACCTGTGACAAGCTGATCACTGGGGTAGTCAAAATCCCTGGGTGCTGGGTGTTTGTGGCGTCTGCTTGAATGGAGTGTGGAGGAGCTTGTTGGAGGGTGTTTGAGGGGTTGCAGGTGGGAACCTTTGACAGAGGCATTATGTCCTGTGGTCATGGAGAGACTCGGATTTGGGGGGCGGTCACTGATTTCCAGGAGCCCTGCAAGGGGCCTGTGGGTCTTCCCACACATGCTCCTCTGTCCTCCCACACCTCCTCCCTTCTTCCATCCCTGCCTCCGCTCAGCACTCTACAGCGAGAATTCACACTTGAGTTCTCTGGGATGGTGAGCCCCTTTGAGGGCAGGGGGCCGGGCTCTAACCCAGCCCAGCACATTGTGAGCACCTAGGAACTGGGTGATGGAATGAGTGAGGGAAGGAAGGCAAGGTAGTAACTAGGAATGAATGAATGACTTTACGAATGAATGAATGAAGGTACACAGTGACAGTAAGTGAATGAATGTGAGAATGAATGAATGAATGTGCATTCATTCATTCATGTGAAGTGTCTGGAAGTCACTTCAGAAGACTGATGGGGAGCCAGGAGCTGGCAGAGGGGCTGAGGAGGGGGTCTTTTGAGGGGGTGACAGGAACCTGTGGAAGGGCCAAGTCAGTGGAGACCCTCGAGTGCTGAGGGGGTGGGTGGTGGTGGCTGTAGTCTCTGAGGAGTTAAGTGGGCCGGGGGAGCTGGCTGGCACGTCATCTACGAAATGATTGTTGTGGCGGGGATGGACACTCCTTGACCTTGGGATAATCCAGTGGCTTCCAGGTCATCCCTTCCCAGTTAAAGGACTTCTGAGGGCTCGTAGGATGCTGGGGTGCCTTCTGTGCCTGATGTGGCCTGGCAACTCGGTGTCCCTCGGCCAGGGTCGCAGGCATGTGGTATGTATGTGTTAGTCATTTAGTCATGTCTGGCTCTTTGTGACCCCATGGACTGTAGCCCGCCAGGCTCCTCTGTCCATGGGATTCTCCATGCAAGAATACTGGAGTGGATTGCCATTTCCTTCTCCAGGGGATCTTCCTGACCCAAGGATTGAACCCAGATCTCCTGCATTGCAGGCAGATTCTTTACTATCTGAGATATAAGGAAAGCAGGCATGTGGGGGTAGGATCAATAAGGTTCTCCCCCAGGACTCACTGCAGTTTGGGGGCTGTCACTGAACCTTGTCTGTGGTTCCTCTTCAAAGGGTTGTCTAGAGATCATGAATCCCCAGGTCCCAGACAGGGTGGGGAGCTGCTCTGATTAAGTCTTTACAAGCTGGGGTGGGGGTGGGGGCCTTGTATGAGAGAATAACTGAGGAAGGGGGCTTGCTGGGACAGTGCGGGCAGGGGGAGCCCCAGACTCTGGCCCGCTCCCTCCTTCCCAGCCTTCAGCCTCTGAGAAGTGCGGGGACACTAGGGTTCAGCGTGGGATGGGGAACGACTGGACCTGGGCAGCCCCCAAGTGGGCACCTGGCGTACGGGTGTCCTCTGTATATGCAGCTCATCTCCCCTCATCCCTGGGCCTCGGCTTGCCCATCTGGGAAGTGGGTCGGCCGTCTTGGCCCTCCTTGGAGTTGCTCCCAAGGTTACTGCCCCTGTCCGCTGTGACAAATCCCCCACAGCTCTTGTGAGCCGAACCTCAGCAGGGCTGGAGGGCTGCTGCTCAGCTGGGAAGGTCATGGTGGGGGAGAGCAGCACGCCAGCTGCTGGGTCTGCAGAAGCTGGGGACTTGGAGACTGGGCGGGGCCCACGTCCCTGGGGCACCAGTGAAGGTGTTTGGCCTTCAGATCCCCCGGTCTTCCAGGCTGCTCTGCCGGGTGGGTGGCATCAAGGTAGTCTCTCTGCCTGTCTGAGGGCCCCCACCCCCACCCCCAACAAAGCAATAAGAGGGGACTGAGCCCATCAGGCCTGAGGAAGGAGAGGGCGGTGGGTGCCCTGTCACCTGGCAGGAGGTGGTTCTGTTTTGTCTGGGACGGGCTGGCCCCAGGAGGTCTGTGCTGGCAGCTGGGCCCCACTGTGAGTCTGTCTGGAGAGGAGGGGTGCAGGGTCAGCTGGAGGGTGGGGAGCCCTGTATTGGGCTGTTCTGGTGACAGGGAGCCAGCCAGGTAGGTCTGCGCATCCACCAAAGAGGGTCTGGCTGAGGAGGCTGACACACGGAGCGGGTCGGCATTGGCTCAGCTTACCCCGGGGTAGGACCTCGGGCCTGGCTGCCCACCAGTGTCCCTCACACGTGAAAACCAACATCAGGGGCAGGTCATCTGGGGCAACGGTGGAGATGGAAGAGCTTACCAGAGTGGTGAGGCTGAGCCAGCCGGGGTGAGGGTCGGGTCTGGGAGTGGCAAGAAGAGGCGTCAGGAGCCCTGGGCCCTGCAGCAGGGACAGAGCTTTGCTGGAAGTGGGGAGCAGGGCTGGGGTGCTGGTCCAGCCACCAAGGCCCCGGCCCATCCTCAGCGGGGGCCGTGTTCTGGTGCCCTGTGGGGTGGGCTGGATGAGGGGGGTGAGAGCCCAGGCCTTGGAGCAGGAGAGCCAGGTTAGATCCCAGCTCATCGACTGTGGGACCCCAGGGGAGCCCTGTAACAGCCGCTTCCTGGCCCACCCTGGCCCAAGCCACCATGGTGGTTGCCGTGGGAATGCAAGGAGCCGGCGCTGTGGACTGGGGAGGGGCCTGTCCCCTCCAGGGCCCAGGGCTGACTTGCCTGGCCGCCTTTCTGTCCCTTTCTGTCTGCAGGCCTCATTGTCTCTGCCTACAGCGTTGCCCTCAAAACCCCTACCTCCTTCTTGGAGGGAGTGGCAAGGACGGGACGGTACACATTCACCGCAGGTGAGCAAGCCTGCATGACGTCTGGGCTTCTCCTCAGGGGCCCTTCTGGCACTGGTCTGGACCCCTGACTCAGACCGGGGCCCGTGCTGCCCCACCTGCCCCCACAGCCGCCATCGGAGCCATATTTGGCCTCACCTCCTGCATTAGCGCCCAGGTCCGCGAGAAGCCCGATGACCCTCTCAACTACCTCATCGGAGGCTGTGCCGGAGGCTTGACCCTGGGAGCGCGCAGTGAGTGAGCCCTGCGCCCCTGACCTCTGCTAACCCTCCTCCCTCTGCCCATCATGGGTGGGTGTGCAGAATGTACATCTGGCGAGGGAGAGGGCAGCGCCCGCAAGAGGTCCCGCACCTCTGAGTCTCAGCTGCCAGCTAGTTTAGCACTGCTCAGGCGCCTACTGCACGTCCACCTCGCTACACTCTCCTGCCCCCCATGGCTCATCATGGCCTGCATGGACTTGCTGTCTCCCCACCCTGCCCTCGCTGCCTTGCTCTCTCTGCTGCAGCTCCATGGCCTCCTCGCTGTTCCTCCAGCACCCCGAGGCCTTGGCATGGCTGTGCCCTCTGCCAGAACACCCTTCCCCTGAGAAGTCAGCACGGCTGCCCCTCACTGTCCCAACCCGCTACATACATCTGGGCCCCCGCCTGCCCTCACTTAAGTCTCTCTCCCTCTGCTGTGTCTTGTCAGAGAACATAGGGTCACTGCCCGTCGGGGGGAGCAGTCGGGGCTGGCTTGGAGCTGCTGGCACCCAAGGCCCCACAGGGAAGCGGCTGTCACCATCCCCACCTTCCAGACGAGGGCACTGAGGCCCCAAGGAGATGAGGTGGCCCGAGGTCACCCACATAGAGAAGAGCATGTCTCCCCTGTGGGAGGCCAGGCCCCAGGCCAGCCTGGTACAGCAGAGCCGCCTGGAATAGGAAGCAGACACCGCTCTTCCCGCCTCCCATAGCCTGGCGGGTGGGGGCGGTCGGCCAAGGGAGAAATGGAGGCCACACGCAGATAAACACCCCAGACCGCTGGCTGGAGTGTTCTGTGGAAGGTTCCAGCCGGGCAGAGAGGGAGGGTGCCACGCCCTCCTGGCCTTTGCTGGGAGACCTTGGCTGAGGTCCGGCTTTGACCTGCGCCCCTGAGCCTGCAACGGGGTGTGTGAGCCCGGCGCTCAGCAGGCAGAACCCCCTTCCCAGGGCACCTCTCAGGCCGCAGGCATCTTGCGTTCTCCGCCTCACGGACCACAGGGCAGACTCGGCCAGGACTGAGACCTTCCAGCGGTCTTGGTCCCCTCACGCCCCCGCGCCTGGAAGCCTGGACTCCCGCCTCCCACCTCAGTTTCCACACGCCCACCTTCAAAGGCAGAGGCCCCAGGGCTCCATCCCTAAGGAGCATGTGGTCCAGCCCTGGCCTCCTGAGCTTGGAGGGAGGGCCATCCTCAGGCGGTGCTCAGGGTGGGCGTAGGCGAGCCTCGCTCCCCGCATGCTGTCTGATGCCAGTCTTTCCGCCCCTGCAGCCCGCAGCTATGGGATCGGAGCTGCTGCCTGTGCATACATGGGCTTGACGGCCGCACTGGTCAAGATGGGCCAGCTGGAGGGCTGGAAGGTGTTTGCAGAACCCAAGGTGTGAGCCCCATTGGCGCCTCCCGGGACCTCGGGCAGGTTGAAACTCTTCTAAAAATAATAAATCCTGTGTATATTTGTGTGCATCTCTCCTCCTCTGTCATTCTCCAGGGTGAAGCCCTATCCAGGTGACAGAGGCTGTGTGACAGGCCAGGGCGGCTCAGGGCGGACGTGGGAGGGAGTGAGGAAGCGGCAGGAGATAAGGCGTCTGGGTCTGTGCCCGAAGGGGCAGGCGCGGCGCCAGCTGGGCCCCAGTGTGGGAGCAGGTGTCAGGCAGAGGTCGCCGGGCCTCAGCCAGTTCTCTGTGAATGGCCTTGGGGGCTGACAGTGGGGGGGTTGGGGGGGACTGGGCCCCGCAGCCCACAGCCCTTCCTGTGGCCCCCCTGCAGCTCGCAGGCCAGCCCCTCTCTGGGCCTTCCCCCAAAGCCAACAGCATGTGGAAAACACGCCCAGGCCCCACGCACGGCCCATTTCCAAATTCCTGGGCACTGGAGCGGAGAGCCCCAGACGGCCCCTGGCCCTCAAGCCCCGTCCCCATCAGGTGGGACAGGTGGGTGACGGGCCACCGGGAGCCTGCAGGGCAGGGGCCCTCATCGGCAGCACGAGAAGAGGGACTCAGGGCTTCGCACGCACAGCCGCCTGTCAGGCCCGGTGATGCAGGCGGCCCCAGAATGCTGGCGCACTCCTGGGCTTTCTGCACAACCAGCTCAGTTCTTCCTGGCAGCCAGAAAGGAAGGCCCTGCATGTCCCAGCACGCCTCAGTGGGCCATAAATTAGTGCTCTCCAGGGCCTACCCTGCGGGGTGGGATCGTGTCCTGGTGGGGGTCTGGGTGCTGCAGGAGCACCCCAGGGGGTCCAGGGATGGCAGGAGTGGCCCTCCCCAGTGTCTGCCCCAACCCTCCTTCCCCTTCCTTCCCTCCCGGAGCCTGATACGGTTGAAAGCCAAACTTGGAGCCTTGCATTTATGCTGTGTCCAGCCCAGGTAATAATTCACCCGAGTGTGAAGCAGAGCACGGAGCCCCAGCCCCGTGGCTGTCAGCTGGGCTGCCTTTGCTGCCACTGTTTGCTTACACCCCAGCCCCCGCATCCCCTTATAGCCATTCGGGTCCCTCCCAGCCCTGCCCCCTCGGCCTCCCCACTTGCCACGCTGAGCCCCTCTGCATGGACATGGCCCCTACCCAGCACACCACCCCAGAGTGGGCACCAGTGTCCACGTGCAGCCTGGGACCAGGCGCCAACTTGGGGGTCACATCCAGGCCTAGATACCCAGGTCCGGACCTGGGGGTGTCTCAGAGAGGATGGAGATACCCTCCTCACCCCTGCTGTGGGACCGGCCAGCCTCAGGGCTCCCAGACCTGCATTCAAGACCCAGCACTTGGTTCTTTCCTGCTCTGTCCTGAGTTTCCCCACCTGGCAAGTGGACGTGAGTGCAAGCCTCCTTCAGCTCTTCCCTGAAGAGGGGAAGTGGCTCCACCCACGGGAACGCCTCTCCCATGCCCACTGAGTAGGGGTCAGGTCCCTGACTCCGGCACCAGCCTGGCCTGTCCCTGCGGTGGCCGGCAGGGGGCAGAGCCTGCCGTGCTCAGTCCGGTGCCCCCAGGTCCCTGGCCCTGCAGCCCTGCCTCCCTGCCCCTCCTCCCACACCTTCCCATCTGTCCTGCCTGTAGCATCGGGGAGCAGGGTAGACAGATTCTCAGAATCAGTAGTGTCTGTGATGGTGTCAGGGCTGCCAAGAGCTCTGGTTCAAGGCCCCGCAGCTGGCCACTTCCCGGCCCCCCACACCGCAGTAGCTTCCAGAACTAGATCCTCCTAGGCGCCCCACCTCACCCCCACACAGCCTTCCTCAGTCTGGCTCTCCTGAAGCCCAAACCCTGCGCCAGGTCCGAGGGCTCACAGAGAGGAGGAAAAACTCATTCAGGGCCAGCCAGCCCCAGCCTGCCTCCTAGCCTCGGTTTCCCCTGTGTGGGCGGGGATGAGGGTTGGAGCAGGCCTGCCAGGCCCTCCAGCATGGGGCAGGAGGGAGCAGCTGCTCACTGGACCCCAGGGAGCCCCAGACACAGGCCCCCTCCCCCATAAACGTTTACCAGGCTGGGAGGCGCCCCGTGGGGATGGCCCCCAAGCAGAGCACCCCGTGCTCCCACTGTTCTACCTGGAACCCCACATACTGCCCCAGCAGCACCCCCGTGTGGGGCACTGGAGGGCCTTTCTGGAGTCACCTAGACCAAGCCATCCCCAGCCCCCGGTGGTCTGGACTGGAGCTGAGGGGGAACTCAGAGGAGGAGCAGGAGCCTCATTGGAGGGGACTAGGAGGGCTTCCTGGAGGAGGCGAAGGGAGGACCTGGGGATGAGGGGTTTTCCAGATGTGTGCCGAGGGGAAGGGTGTCCCAGGCAGAGGACCAAGGAAGATCCAAGGACTGAAGACCCCTGGGGACAAGGCTGCAAGGACTAACCCAGCCCTCCAGCCCAGGCCAAGTATCTGAGCTGTTTGCAGGCCAAGAAAATGTGAGCAATCCAAAACAAAAGGAGGAAAATCTTCAGCCCTTCCCACCACCGGCAGGCACAGTTGCGGGAGGCCTTGTTACTGTCAGCTCATTTTGTCACTTTGTTGAGTCCTCGAAACCCACGCCCTTCCCGCTCCAGAGTGAGCTCTTCACTTTAATCTTGTTTACAGATGAGGAAACTGAGGCCCCTAGAGATGATGTCACAGGGCCCAGCTCACAGTGGGCACTTAGTTCTCTTTTTTGGGGGGCCACACTGAGCAGCACGGGAGGATCTTAGTTCCCCAACCAGGGATCAAACCTGCACCCCCTGTAATGGAAGCATGGAGTCCTAATCACCAGACCACCAGGGAAGTCCCAGTGTTAGTTCTTTTATTATTATTAGCTGTCATTGGCAAAGAGCATTACAGACTGCCTCTGAAAGACTTCCCACGTGGTCACCATGGTGACAAAAGCAACCCAATGGGAGGAGGGATGTGTGCTCCCGGCCAAGAGATTTTAAAAGCAAAATTATAACCCCAAAATTCCTGTAAAAAGTTGTGTTGGACATGAGCTAGGGGGATACATAAGGCCAGCCATCTGCCCCACAGTGGACCTGGAGGCTGATCTGCTGCCTTCTCACCCCTTTTCACACCCTTCCGGCTCCAGAATCCATCCAGGACCTACCCACACCTCACTCCCTCCAACCCAGGGCTGCCCCCATCAGCACCACCTGGACCCAGGTACTCACCCCATCCTGGTCCCTGGCTCTGCGCTTGCCCCCCAAGTCAGTCTTCCCCGCAGCAGCAGCCCTGTTTGCACTCAAGTCAGGCCCTGCCCTGCTCTGAGTCAGGTCCCGCCCCACACTGCCCACAGCCCTCCAGGGCTCCCTTCTCCCTGGGAGTAAAACTCCCAGGTCCCTCCCTTGCCTTCTGCTCCTCCCTCTCTCCCCCCTCACTCACTCTGCTCCAGCCACACAGTCCTGCTCCAGGGCCTTTGCACAGCCTATGCCCTCTGCCCAGACCCTGACCTGTTCCCTCCCCTACAGCTCCCCAGTTACCACCTTCAGTTCCAAATTCAAACGTCACCTCCTCATTGAAGCCTTCCTGACATGCCTCTGAACCTGCATCCTGCCCAGCACCCCACATTCCCTTTGCCCTCTTCTATTTTTGTCCATCGCATTTACCAGCTTCTAAATCCCATCGTCACTGTGTGTATTGTTTAGTGGAACATGGGGCATATCCCAGTTGTTACATGCTCAGGTCAGCGCCCAGCCTAGGAACACAGCAGGGCTCTGTAAATACGTGACCCAGCCCTGCTCTGAGTGGGGACCCACTCAGTTCACCCCCGTGGTTGATGGTGGCGGCAGGGTGTGGGGAGCAGGCAGGGTCAGGTAGGAACCATCCGTGAATGAGGGTCTCAAAGTCAAGACTTACAAGTGTTGGACTTCCCTGGTAGTCCAGTGGTTTGGACTCCCCTTTCCAATGTAGGAGGTGTGAGTTCGATCCCTGGTCAGGGAAGTAAGATCCCACGTGCCTTATGGCCAATAACCCGGAACACAAAACAACAGAAGCAATATTGTAAAAAAAATTCAGTAAAGATTTTCAAAATGGTCCACTTCAGAAATAAAAAAAAAAAATTCCTTTAAAAAAGCAAGACTTACACATCTTTACCGAGTACCCACATATGTCAGGCAGAGTCTTGGGCCTGGGGTCCCATCAGGTGACAAGACCCACGAGGCTCCCACCTTCCTAGAACTCAAAATCTGGTCTGGAGGAAGAAATAGTAAAATGGTAAAAAAAAAAAAAATAATATATATATATATATGTATAGTAAAACAGTAAAATGAGCAAATATGTAAATGAACAAGAGTGATTTTCACAGAACTATGCTGGAGAGAGAGAACTAAGGTGACACGGGAAGAAACAGGACCGTGAGCCAGTGGCATGGTGGGGGCAGTCAGGGAGGGGCGGGAACAGGAGAAACCAGCCTGTGGTGACTGACAGGATGACATTCCAGCCAGAGGGAACAGAGGGTGCGAAGGCTGTGGGGTTGGAAGAAGCGGGGAGCAACCTCCCATGCCAGCCGGGAAGCCAGGTGGCAGGTCAGGGTGGACTGTGAGCAGAGTCAGGCATGGCCCCGGGTGGACCCAGCCTGTCAAAGAAGACACCTTGGAACCCCTCCTGCATCCACCATAGCAGGCACTTCTGGTCCCGACTCCTCTGAGCCCCGCGAAAAGGGCACCTACCACCATGCCCACAGGGTCACCACACAGAGGGGAGGGTAGAGTGAGCAAGGAGGAGACTGAAGGGTGGGGGATCTGGGGAAAGGGGGACCCAAGGATCCCTCTCTGGATTCTGTTGGGGTCATGGCTAAGTCGGTAAAGAATCTGCCTATGGTTCAGGAGACCTGGGTTTGATCCCTGGGTCGGGAAGATCCCCTGGAGAAGGACATGGCAATCCACTCCACTATTCTTGCCTGGAGAATCCCATGGACAGAGGAGCCAGTGGCCTACATACAGTCCATAGGGTCCCAAAGAGTTGGACACGACTGAAGCGACTTAGTACGCATGCTGGGGGGCTGGGGGGCGTGGGGCCCCGGCCCACCATCACCACCCACCCCCCGCCCCGCCAATCCCAGCCCCTGACCCTGAAGCTGGGTTAGTTGTCACTTCAGGGGTCTGGAAGTGGAGGGCAGAGTTTTGAAAACCCATCACCTTGTCTGGCTCGACATCCAGGGCTCAGAACCCAGGGGAGTCCTCAGTGCCTGAGATACTGGCCAATTCTAGCACCCCGGCTGGAGAGTTACTGCCATGGGAAAGAGGTGCACACCAACCCCCCACCAGGGGTCTCCAGTGGCCCCCGTCCAGTCACCCTTCCTTCCACTGCTCTGACCCTCCTTGGATGTGGCACCTAGAGAGGTCCTGCTTGGACCGCCAGCCCCACATTGGCCCTCACGGGTCCCCACTTGAAGCCAGCCAAGCCTCCAAGGGTCTTCCCGGAGTCTCGAGGGCCTCTGTCAGTCCTGGCCCCAGGCCAGCCCACGTCTCACCCCTGGGGGCCCCAGGACTCTGAACAGGAAAGGGGCCAGGCACTGGGGGGCACCAGAGGCTTTCAGCCCGAAAGTAGGGTCTGCAACAAACCTGTGACGTGACCTAAAAGTTCCCCCCACAACACCCATCCAAACGCTTTTATTTTGCCCCTCCTTTTTTTTCACAGCAGTCTTTTAAAAGTATATTTTACAGTTTATTTTTTTTCCCATAGGTAAACAGACTCAGGCCACATATGTAAACTATACCAAGGGGTGCTCAGGAGAGACGCCAGCCCCCCAGGCTCCCCGGAGGCTGCCAGCCAGCGTTTCGTTTCTCCTCCCAGAGTGTTCCTCACCCAAACAAGCGCATGTGTGTACTTTTCCCTTCCCCTCATAGAAGCAGCATCATACCATCCATCCCTGCTGTTTTGCAGCCCTTCTGATTCCCTCATAACAATATGTCCCAGATTTCTTCCCATAAACAACCTTCTCTGGCCTTTTAACGGCTGCATAATATTTCCTCTTGGGGCTGGATTGCCGTCCCCATGAAAGCATATGCTTTGGGTCCCAGCATTTTGCTGGTTTAGATGGTGAATCCATAAAATCCTGCAGCGGGGCTTCCCTGGTGGTTCAGTGGTAAAGAATCCACCGCCAGTGCAGGAGATACCAGTTTGACCCCCTGGTCTGCGAAGATCCCACGTGCCACAGAGCAACATGGCTCAGGTATCACAACAATTGAGCTTGTGCTCTGGGGCCCGGGAGCTGTAGCTACTGAAGCCCACGTGCCCTAGAGCCTGTGCCCCACAACAGGAGAGTCCATGGGGGCCACACCTAGAGTGTAGCCCCCAGTCGCTGCGGCTGGAGAAAAGCCCTCCCAGCAACAAAGACCCAGCACAACCAAAAATAAATAATAAACAAATAAAATTGTCTTTAAAAAAAGAAGTCAGGGTAAATTAAAGAAAAAAAAATGTAACAATGTCACTGTTCTTGTGGGTCAATATACTGGCACCCTTCCTAAAATTTTTTTCTCTTTTGGCCGCACCCCATGGTGTGCAGAACTTCCCCAACCAAGGATCAAACCTGCATGCCTTGAAGTGGAACCTGAGTCTTAACCACTGGACTGCCAGGTAAGTCCCTGAAGTTGTTTTTCATTGATAAACTTGATATTCAGGGCTTGCCTGGTGGTCCAGTGGTCCTAAGACTCTGCGCTCCCAGTGTACGGAGTCCAGGCCCCATCCCTGGTCAGGGAACTGGATCTCACACGCTGCAACTGAAGATCCCGCATGCCGAGACTGAGATCCCACACAGCCAAATAAAATAAATAAACATTTTAAAATAAATAAATAAACTTGATATTTTTAGAGCCATTTTAGACTTATAGGAAAATTGAGCAGAAAGTGCAGAGTTCTCATACAGTACCTTACTCCCCTAGTGCACACACACAATTCCTCCCTCAACCACCTGCTTTTTAAAAAAATCTCTTGGCTGAAACACACAGCATATGGGATCTTAGTTCCCTGATCAGGGATGGAACACGAGCCCCTGCATTGAGAGGGCGGCGTCTTAACCACTGGACCAGGGAAGTCCCTCCCCTATGGACAACATCTTGTATTAGTGCATTTTATTTGTTACATTTGATGAACTAACACTGATACATTATTGTAAACTAAAGTCCATAATCAGCATCAGGGTTCCTTCTTCTTCCCCCTCCCGACCCCCAACCCCCCCACCCCGCACTGTTCTAAAAATAGGATTTTTTTTTCTTTTTTTATTGAAGGGTAGTTGATTTACACTGTTGTGTTAATTTCACACGTACAGCCAAGTGACAGTTCAGCTCAGTTGCTCAGTCGTGTCCGACTCTTTTCGAGCCCAGGGAATGCAGCACGCCAGGCTTCCTTGTCCATCACCAACTCACAGAGCTTGCTCAAACTCATATCCATCGAGTAGGTGATGCCCTCCAACTATATCATCCTCTGTCGATCCCTTCTCCTCCTGCTTTCAATCTTTCCCAGCATCGGGGTCTTTTCCAGTGAGCCAGTTCTTTGCCAAAGTATTGGAGCTTCAGCTTCAGCAGCAGTCCTTTCACTGAATATTCAGGGTTGATTTCCTTTAGGATGGACTGGTTTAATCTCCTTGCAGTCCAAGGGACTGACTCTCAAGAGTCTTCTCCAACACCACAGTTCAAAAACATCAATTCTTCATCGCTAGTTATACATACATGTATATATTTTTCATATCCTTTTCCTTTATAAGTTATTACAAGATACTGAGTATAGTTCCAGAGAAGGCAATGGCACCCCACTCCAGTACTCTTGCCTGGAAAATCCCATGGACAGAGGAGCCTGGTAGGCTGCAGTCCACGGGGTCACTAAGAGTCAGACACGACTGAGCGTCTTCACTTTCACTTTTCGCTTTCATGCATTGGAGAAGGAAATGGCAACCCAGTCCAGTGTTCTTGCCTGGAGAATCCCAGGGACGGGGGAGCCTGGGGGGCTGCCATCTATGGGGTCACACAGAGTCGGACATGACTGAAGCGACTTAGCAGCAGCAGCAGCAGAGTATAGTTCCCTGTGCTATACAGTAGAACCCTTTGTTTGTCTTTTTATTTACAGTAGTGTGTATCTGTTAATCCCAAACTGGTAATTTATCCCTCCCCATTCCCCTTTGGTAATCATAAGTTTATTTTCTTGTCTGTGAATCCACTTCTCTTTTGTAAAGAAGTATACTTCAATGCAAAGAAATAGAGGAAAACAACAGAATGGGAAAGACTAGAGATCTCTTCAAGAAACTTAGAGATACCAAGGGAACATTTCATGCAAAGATGGGCTCGATAAAGGACAGAAATTTTATGGAACTAACAGAAGCAGAAGGTATTAAGAAGAGGTGGCAAGAATACACAGAAGAACTGTACAAAAAAGATCTTCACGACCCAGATAATCACAATGGTGTGATCACTCACCTAGAGCCAGATATCCTGGAATGTGAAGTCAAGTGGGCCTTAGAAAGCATCACTATGAACAAAGCTGGTAGAGGTGATGGAATTCCAGTTGAGCTATTTCAAATCCTGAAAGATGATGCTGTGAAAGTGCTGCACTTAATATGCCAGCAAATCTGGAAAACTCAGCAGTGGCCACAGGACTGGAAAAAGTCAGTTTTCATTCCAATCCAAAGAAAGGCAATGCCAAAGAATGCTCAAACTACTGCACAATTGCACTCATTTCACACGCTAGTAAAGTAATCCTCAAAATTCTCCAAGCCAGGCTTCAGCAATATGTGAACCATGAACTTCCAGATATGCAAACTGGTTTTAGAAAAGGCAGAGGAACCAGAGACCAAATTGCCAACATCCTCTGGATCATGGAAAAAGGAAGAGAGTTCCAGAAAAACATCTATTTCTGCTTTACTGGCTATGCCAAAGCCTTTGACTGTGTGTATCACAATAAACTGTGGAAAATTCTGAAAGAGATAGGAATACCAGACCACCTGACCTGCCTCTTGAGAAACCTCTATGCCGGTCAGGAAGCAACAGTTAGAACTGGACATGGAACAACAGACTGGTTCCAAATAGGAAAAAGAGTACGTCAAGGCTGTATATTGTCACCCTGCTTATTTAACTTCTATGCAGAATACATCATGAGAAACGCTGGGCTGGAAGAAGCACAAGCTGGAATCAAGATTGCCGGGAGAAATATCAATAACTTCAGATATGCAGATGACACCACCCTTATGGCAGAAAGTGAAGAGGAACTAAAAAGCCTCTTGATGAAAGTGAAAGAAGAGAGTGAAAAAGTTGGCTTAAAGCTCAACATTCAGAAAATGAAGATCATGGCATCTGGTCCCACCACTTCATGGGAATATAGATGGGGAAACAGTGGAAACAGTTTCAGACTTTATTTTTAGGGGCTCCAAAATCACTGCAGATGGTGACTGCAGCCATGAAATTAAAAGATGCTTACTCCTTGGAAGGAAAGTTATGACCAAACTAGACAGCATATTCAAAAGCAGAGACATTACTTGGCCAACAAAGGTCCGTCTAGTCAAGGCTATGGTTTTTCCAGTGGTCATGTATAGATGTGAAAGTTGGACTGTAAAAGAAAGCTGAGCACCGAAGAATTGATGGTTTTGAACTGTGGTGTTGGAGAAGACTCTTGAGAGTCCCTTGGACTGCAAGGAGTTCCAACCAGTCCATTCTAAAGGAGATCAGTCCTGGGTGTTCTTTGGAAGGACTGATGCTAAAGCTGAAACTCCAGTACTTTGGCCACCTCGTGCAAAGACTTGACTCATTGGAAAAGACTCTGATGCTGGGAGGGATTGGAGGTAGGAGGAGAAGGGGACGACAGAGGATGAGATGGCTGGATGGCATCACCGACTCGATGGACATGAGTCTGGGTGAACTCCGGGAGTTGGTGATGGACAGGGAGACCTGGCGTGCTGCGATTCATGGGGTTGCAAAGGGTCGGACACGACTGAGCAACTGAACTGAACTGATACTTATATCATTTTTTAGAACCCATGTACAAGTGGTATCATGATACTTGTCTTTCTCTGTCTGACTTACTTCACTTACTATGAGAATCTCTAGATCCATCCATGTTGCTGCAAATGGTATGATTTCATTCTTTTTGTGGCTGAGTAGCATTCCACTGCATATGTATATCCTATGTCTTCTTTATCCATCATCTTTCAACGAACATTAAGGTTGCTTCTGTGTTTTGGCTATTGTAAACAGCACAGAAGTGCACTGTTGTAGATAGTACAACAGTGTGCATTGGACGAGGGTTCACTGTTGGTGTTGTACATTCTATGGGTTTGGACAAATGTAAAATGATAAGCATTCACCATTGTTTTGGGTTGGGCAAAAAGTTTGTTTGGGTTTTTCTATCACATCTTACAGAAAAACCTAAGCAAACTTTTTGGCCAACCCAATAGTATCGTGAAGAGTGATTTCACAGCCCTGAAAATCCTCTGCACTCCAGCCATTCAGCCTTCCACTGGGGCTCCACCCCTGGCTCACTTCAGTCGTGTCTGACTCTTTGCAACCCCATGGACTGTAGCCCACCAGGTTCCTCTGCCCATGGGATTCTTCAGGCAAGAATACTGGCGTGGGTTGCCATGCCCTCCTCCAGGGGATCGTCCCAACCCAGGGATCAAACCTGTATCTCTTATGTCTCCAGCATTGGCAGGTGGGTTCTTTATCACAATCTGGGAAGGCCTGCCATTTCCACCTTCGCCTTTTCCAGAGTGTCCTATAGTTGGGATCACAGTCTGTAGCCTTTTTCAGATCAGCTACTTTCACTTGCTGCTGCTGCTGCTGCTGCTGCTGCTGCTAAGTCGCTTCAGTCGTGTCCGACTCTGTGCGACCCCATAGACGGCAGCCCACCAGGCTCCCCCGTCCCTGGGATTCTCCAGGCAAGAACACTAAACTTTCACTTAGCCACGTGCATTTAAGCCCCTCCACGTCTCATCATGGCCGGGTAGCTCATTTCTTTTTAGCACCAAATCACATTCCATTGTTTGAATGTTCCACACTTTTGTTTCTTTTTACCTGCTGAAGGATGTCTGAGTTGCTTCCAAGTTTTGACAATTATGAACAAAGCTTCCATAAGCATTCACGTGCAGGTTTTTGTGTGGACATCAGTTTCCAACTCCTTGAGGCGAATTCCGCGGAGTGTGAATGCTGGGCCCTGGTCAGAGTATGTTTCATTTTTCGAGAACGAGCTGCCTCCCAGAGTGGCTGGCCCGTTTGCATCCCCAGCAGCAATGAACCTGAGTTCTGTTGCTCCACATCCTCGCTGGCCTTTGATGTTGCCTGTGTTCTGGATCCGGGGCATTTCAGTGGGTGTATAGTTGCAACTTGTTGTGGTTTCAATTTGCTTAAATATGAGATAAAGCTTTGTTGAGTCTCCTGTTGGGAGCCAAGCTTGGTTCCTTATGTCTCTTGTATGATTCAGGCTAGGACGGAGGTGCTAGTACCCCATTTTGCAAATGGGGAAACCAAGGCTCAGAGAAGGATAGTTGTTTGCCCAGCAGATGGGGTACAACCAAGGCCTTGTGATAGACTCCCAAGTATTTCCACCTGCAGTGTCCCAGGCCCTGTGTTGGCCACTAAGGGACGCAGTGATGAACAAGACAGACCCAGTTTATCCTCCCAGGGCTCACAGTCCAATGAGTGAGAGAAACACGTGAGCAGTTACAGCCTGGGCTAACCAGGTCTGTAATGTGGCTGCAGCATATACAGGGCGGGGGGCAGGCACCTGACCGGGCCTGGGTTGTCCAGGGATAATAGGGTGCTGAAGCATGTGTAGGAGATTTCCAGAAGGGGAGAGAGCGAACCAGCCCAGATGAACAGCATGGAAGATGGCTCAGAGGCACGAGGGAAAGAGGCGTGACCAAGAGAGAAAGTGGGAGTGGTCAAGAGCGCTGGCTGTGGCAGGAACAAGATCCTGGTTCCAGTCCCCGCTCTGCCCACTGGTAGCCAATCAGCCCTTTCTTTGGGCCTCAGTGACGGCTCAGTGGCCTCACTTTGGCTGTGAGGATTCAGTGACCTCTGTAGGCACCACGCTGGGCGCAGCAGGCACCCGGGAGACAGAGGGTAGGAGAAAACCTGAAGGGCAAGAGCAGGCCCCCACCCCGCGACCCCCAGCTCCTGGATCTGGGACTTGGGGGTGCAGGAGGATCTGCCCGGGGGTTGGTGGAATAACGTAAAAGCATCCAGAATTGCAGCTTCTGGTCACCAGTCTCAGCTCAAAGGAAACGGCCCATTGTGGTGGGAGTTGGCTTCCCGTCCCTGCCCCAGATTGGACACTCCCTGCCCCAGGCCAGCCCCCACTCACCCTCTAGCGCTGTAGGAGCATCAGGTCCAGCTGTTCCCTGCCCACTCTCTGCATTAAAAATGAATCATAAATAATGGGCCCAGCAGGCATGACCTGGAGGGGAGGGGGCTAGGGAAGAGAGGCCCCGCCCCCCTCCCCCACCTCCTCCTGGACCAGTCCTCCCCCCAACTCCAGTCCCAGGGGGGAACTGGACCAGAGTCCCCTCACCCATCCAGCGCCTCCCATGGCTTACCTACCCTCCTCCTCACTGCCTGCACTGGGTGGAGGGGGACACCTCAAATTGTCAGATTAAGCAAATAAAAATACAGATGGCCAGTGAAGTTTGAACTTCCTTTAAGCAATGAGCCATGTCCTACGTGGGACATAGTTACAGTTTTCACCTGAAGTTCAGACTCAGCCTGACTCTCCAGCAGCCTGCCCCTAATCTTGCCTGGGTGGACAATGGGCCACGGTGGGCCTCCCTGCATTGTGAACAGATATTCAGATACAGATCCACACTGACCAATCAGAGGGACGCGGCCCCACGGGACCCTGGGGGCCTCCCTGTGCGGTGGGTCTTCCTCTCAGGCACTGGACCTGGGGCCTGGGATTGGGGCCCAGGTGTGGATGGGGGCAGCTGAGGCCTCATCTAGCAGCCAACCGCAGTGGACGTATTTGAATTTCGATGCTGAAATTATCCCTGGGGGAGAGGAAAGGATGGGCGGTCAGCCCACTGCCCCCAAGTCTTCACTGCGTAGGGGCTCTGTTGTCTCCCACAGCCTTCAGCAAGGCCCCGATGGTGACTATATCAACCCGAAAGCCAGGTTCAAATCCTAGCCCCATCCCTTGCAAGTGGTAAGAACACCCAGGGTTCTGTCAGTGCCTCAGTCTCCTCACCTGTAAAATGGGGATGAATGATAACACTGCTAAGAATAGTACTGAGGGTCGGGTCATTGCAAGGATTAAATGCATTCGTGGCTTGGAGGAGCTTGGCCTGGCACAAAGTTAGCGCTCACCGAAGCGATGGCCTGTCCCAGCCTCCTGGCCCAGGAGGGAGGGGTTGAGCGGGAATCAGAGGCTAATTTTAGCCCTGATGACACCTCCTGGCTGCCTGCCTTGTCCAAACATCCTCGGCCAAGCATGAGGTTCAAGGCGGCCCCCACCCCCCAACCTCTGACATCCAAGGAGCCTGTTTATTCATTCCTGCTGGCCAGAGCATTCCTCGCCTGCCTGCCTGCCTGTGCCTGCCATCCGGCTCCATCCGAGTGGGGGTCACCCACCCCGGGTCAGGACCACCTCACCTGTAGGCACCTTGGAGACAGCCCGAGACCCGGCACTGTCGGAGGTAGGGGCAGGGAAAAGGGTGGGTGATAGTCATTCCTGCCCCAGGCTCTGGCGTCCCCCAGAGTCTCCGTTTACAGTTCCCCGAATAACACTCCAAGCTTCTGTCTGTGTGGACTCTCAGATGCCTTAATTTATTCCCCACCTGTTTACTGAGTGCCAAGTCCTGCTGGAGCCCCAGACCCTGCCCCTCGGAGCTCCCAGTCTTGGGGAAAAGTGATGACAAGCCGGGAAACAGGAGACTTTTCAACCGCGCTTAATACTGTTCATTCATTTGTTCATTCATTCATTCGAGGCGTGTTTATCAAGGCCATCCCGTGTGTCAGGCACTGTTCAGGCTGCTCGGAGCACAGCAGAGCACAAAGAAGGCCAAGATCCCTCATGGAGATGACATTTTGATGGTAGAGAGAGGCATGAGACAGTTAATCATGCCAGTAAGTCTAATACATGGTCCAGTGAAATGGTAGTCATTTGTACAGAGAATAAAGCAGGAAGTGATTTGAGAGGGAGATATCTGAGGGAACCAGAGGGCTGTCAGGGTGGAGGAAGTTCCAGGCAGCAGGAACAGCACGTGCAAAGGTCCTGGGGCTCAACTGCTGGGGCAATGCCACAGAACCTGTGTGCTCAGCCTTTGGGATTGTAGGGGCCATGGGAGGATCTTAAGCAGAGGATGAGCCCGAGGTGGCCTGAAACGCTCCTGCCTGGCTCTCCCCTCGTTCTGAGGTACATCTCCAGAATTGTCACCCTTCAGGCCAAGGGACCGGGCCAGAGGCTGCAGCTGGGCTGGAGACCCAAGTGGCTGCAGGTGGATTCTAACCCTAAGTGAGGACTTCCGGAACATTTGGAGAGCCTGCGTGGGGGGGAAATTGCTGCTCCCTGGAGATTGCCAGTGATGATGGGAGTGGAGTTGGCAGGGTAGGGGGCAATTGTGAGCACTTCTTCCCCACGTGGCATCTCCATGCGCTCCCTGCAGGGCTGGGCCCGGAGCCCAGCTTCCAGCACTCTTGGCTCTGTGTTTTGCCAGTGGACGGACAGGTGTCTTAGAAAATTGGACAACATCCTCTGAAAACAAAACAACAAAATCTACGCTCTTCTGTCTCCTTGTCCTGACAGATCTTCTCCGAACCATTTTCTTTCTTGCAAAATACCTTCCCTGGCTTTTCCGACCCTGAAACTGCCACACACACTCCACCAGACCTTTCCAAGGGGAGAGAAAGGGCCCTTTGTTCCCTGGGGCCCCGCAGAGTCCCTGGAATGTTCTGTCTCTCGCAGCAGCAACGCACCTAGACGCTATTGTTGTGTTTTTTTTTTTCTTACCTGGTTTTGCAACCAGCTTTTTTCCACTCAACAATAGGTGGCCCCACAGCTTTTATTTCCAGAAATTGGAAAATGAAGCGTGTCCGGCAATCCCCTTCCTCACCCACTGTGGGCTGAAATTTAAGCCCCATGAAGCCGGCAGGGCTGGGGTGCCAGAGGCAGGCAGACCCGTACGTGCCACGGGGCCCTGGGTGAAGAGAGGCCAGGAGTGGGCAGCATAGGGATAACAGGTTTCTGTCACCTGAGTTCCCCCACTCCCTCTCCAGGTGGCAGCCCCAACACCGTAACACCAGGCAAGGAGAGGCCTCACAGGTTAACATACCATTGGAGGGGAGACTGAGGCCTGTGGATTTCCAGCCCCTGCACACAATCCCACCCTGCAGAGAAGGTGTGGGAGGACAACCGCCTGAAGAGGGTCCCAGCATGGGCTCTGTTTTGCAGATGGCACAACTGAAGCCCAGAGAGGCTATGCCACTCACCTGAGGCCACACAGCTGCCGGCCAGATAAGCTCCGAAGCTCTTAGGTTCAAGAACTCTAGTCAGATAGACAGGTACCAGCCCAGATGCATCACTTAGGGGCTGCAGGTGGATTCTGACATTAAATGAGGACTTCCTGAACATTCCAGAACTTCCTGGTGCTGGGGGAAAATGCTTCTGTCTGGACAATGCCAAGGGAGATGGAGTTGGGGGCGGAGAAGAATTCCAGGCCCTCTCTGAGCCTCGGTGGTGTCCCTGTCTGCACAGCGGGGATCTTTGTGATGCCTTTGACTTGGGCCAGGACCCAGGATGGGAGAGGGGGGCACTGGTGGATGGCAGGAGAGAGGCCTAGAGGGCCTCTGCCAAGCCCGCCAGTGACCGCAGGCCTGAGCCAGGCTTGCCAGGCCCATCACTCACCTGCCACCCACACCACACACCTGGGGCCTCCCCATGGGCTGGCTGTAGGCCAGGGTCTTGGGAGGCAGACGGGGCCCTTGGAGGGCCAGGCCAGGGTTTCCTTGCAGGCTGGGGCAGGACTGGCCCCCCAGGGCTGAGGAGTATAGAGTGGTCACCGCCTCCAACTAAACTGACAGCTGAACACCTCATTGTTGCTCCTTCTCTCTCCCTCTTTCCGGAAGTTTCTCTGAGGCTCAGAGGAGAATGGGAAGCCGCCTTGAGCGCCGGCCATGTGGGTCAACATCAGGAGACACCAGCACTCCTCACACCCAAGCACCATCCTCGCACCCCGTCACCTTCCTGTGCCCCTCACATCACACATGTGGCTCATTTCTCACCCATCCCAGACTTGGGGGGGTGTGCCCTCCTCCTGAGCTGGCAGCCGCCCTTTGGCTTACAGCCCAATGCCTCAGGGATCTGCACTTTTCAGTGATCTACCAGCTCTATCACTCACCCAAGGTGCTGCGGGTCTGATGCAGGCGAAGAGCAGGGCTGGGGGCACAGATAGCCCTAACTCACCCCACACGGTGGCTGGCCCCAGCTCATTCAAGCCTGAAGGTCCCCCACACTTGGCCTGGGACCAACCCCTTTCCATAGAGGCCCTACCTGGCTGGCATCGGCCATGCAAGCCACCCCCAGAGAGGGTCAGGAAATACTTCGTTTGTTCTCTCTGGCTTTGGGCAGGAGGTTCCTCTCTGCCCCCTAAATTCTGAACCCCAGGGCCTGGTGATTGGTCCAGCTACACATCCGGAGGCAAGGAGACCTCAGTTCAAATCTGTTGCAACCCCCTCCACCCCACCCCACGCTCCACTTCCCAGCTGTGCCAAGCAGGCAAAAATGGCAATAAAATCTGAAATTGTAGGCAGACTAGGCGGATTTAAGGCTATAAAACTAAATGATGGGAGAGACCATGAAAGGAGGCCTCTGAGAAGGATGTCGGGAGTGGGGAGGGAGGGGATCAATGGGTGAGGATGGGGTCAGGTGTGTCCCTTGGCCAAACTGGGAAAGGGGTGACATCTGGGCGGTGCAGGAACTCACTAGGAGGGTCCAGTGGGGGATTGGATGCGCAAGAGGTAACCTGTGTTCCAGTTACACACACAGGTTTCGTCTCCAGGCCCTTTAAAGTGTCAGGACTTGCTGGAGGGTGTGGATGGGCAGAGCGTCGGTGATCAGGAACCCTACATGCCTCCCATGAACCCCAGTCTCCAACGTTCCCTTCTCTGCAGCTCAGGATCAGGGCTCCGCTGGGACTGGGGCTCTGCCAGGGTCGGGGCTCTGCCTGGCCACAGTTTGCATGCCTGTGTGCTCAATTGTGCCTGATTCTTTGCAACCCCATGGACTGCAGCCCACCAGGCTCCACTGGAGTGGGTTGCCATTTCCTACCCAGGGGATCTTCCCCAACCAGGGATTGAACCTGCCTCTATTTGGCAGGTGGATTCTTTACCACTGAGCCACCTGGGAAGATTGTTGTTGCTTATCCCAGGAGCACCATCCCCGGATGGTGGCCCTGTCTTCCAGCTTCCTGCTGCCCTGTGGGACCGTGTTCAGGCTGCGACGGGCCTCTGGGAGGCTCAGGCAGGCTGGGTACAGAAAAATTGCTACTCATGCCTCCACCCTGGCTTCATCTGCCCCAGTCCCCACCCCACCCATGACCTGATGACAGATGGCTACAACTCCCCGGGATGTAGGGGGTCTCAGAGTCCTGAGTCCAGATGTGTGTGGGGACCCACTGGAATAGCAGCACCTCCACCACCCATGTATTTGCTGCACAGTGACCAGTGGGTGTGAAGCACAGAGTCCGGAAGCAGGTGGGAGAGGAGCACCCAGGCCTCCCTCTGGTTACAGGTCCAGCCCATCAGGATCTGTCACAGAGAGGCCTCCTGGAACCTTCCCAGCCTGGCCCAGGGGCAGATAAAGCCCTCCTCAGCTCTTCTGGGGGGATCTCAAAGTGGTGTTGAACAGCAACTCTTTCCCACCAGAACCTCCCTGCTTGGATCCACCCCTTGACGGGGAGCGCATTCCCTCTAGAGAGAGTAAGGGAGCATTTGCAGGGCTAGCACAGGCCCTGTGTTATAGAGAGGGGAAGCGGAGGCTCCCAGAGAGGCAGCCCCCTCCTCAGGCCCCTCAGGGGTAAAAGGCAGGACCAGGGTCCCCACCCAACACACTTGCAGACACAGCCAGCGGAACTTGATGACAAATTGTGGAAATGGCTCTGCCCTCTCCTCAGCCCTCCATAAGAGACCTGCTTTGAGGTTTGTGGGGGTTTTCTTCTTTTTTTTTCATCTTTATTTTCATTTATTCATTAATTTGGCTGTGCCGGGTCTTAACTGCAGTATGCAAACTCTTAGTTGCGGCATGTGGGATCTAGTTCCCTGACCAGGGATCAAACCTGGGCCCCCTGCACTGGGAGTGTGGATTCTTAGTCATTGGACCACCAGGGAAGTTTCTGCTTTGGAGTTTTAAATCCTTAAGAAATTTAAAGCTCAATTTCTTCCTCTCTCGTCCTCACTCTCATGCTCTCCCCAGCTTTTCTGTCCTCACGGGGCTGTCAGCCCAGCAGAGGAAATGACACCGAGTGGCCAAAACTGAGGGGGACAAGCAGACAGCTGTGGGGGCCAGAGAAGGGACCTGATCCAGCTGAGGGGATGGGGGAGGAATCTGGGGAGGCTCCCTGGAGGAGGTGTCTGCACTGAGCTCTATGGGCTGACTAGGGATTAACAGGGCAGCGAGGGGCAAAGAATGTTCCTGGGAGAGCAGCTTTTGTAGCTGGAGACCCCTCTGTGCCCTTGAGATTCTGAGTGACCCCTGCCTAGGTCTCAGTGTCCATATTGGCAGGGTGGCTGTGGGGAGGCTGAAGACTTGCCCATCGAGGTTTGGCCTCGGGCTGAGGACACAGTGACCTCCTTGAGTTATATTTTAATAAGTCACCAGATAATTCTGCCTGTCAGGAGTGAGCCATGAGCAGCTTGGAATAAAGCTCCTCTTACAACGCAAGTCCATGCACCCGACGCACAGTGAGGCCAAACAATACCGAAATGGAGACCGGAGCAGAGAAAGGTTTATTGCAGGGCCAGGCAAGGAGACATAATTCTTTTCCATTATGGCTTATCATAGAATATCGAAAGTAGTTCCCTGTGCTCTGTGGTAGGACCTTATTATTTTTCCATGCTATATATAAAAGCTCACACCTGCAAACCCCAACCTCTCACTCCATTCCTCCCCCACCCCCCTCCCCTTAGCAACCACCAGTCTGTCCTGTCTTGGATTCTATTTCTAGTTCACAGACAGGTTCATCTGCATCATATTTTAGATTCCACATATAAGCGATACCGTGTAGTACGGTCATCGCTAGTTGCATCCACATCGCTGTGTCGTGACACTCTTTATGGCTGAGTAGTATTCCATTGGATCTTCCTGGTGGCTCAGACGGTAAAGTGTCTGCCTGCAATGTGGGAGACCCGGGCTCGATTCCTGGGTCGGGAAGATCCCCTGGAGAAGGAAATGGCAATCCACTCCAGCACTCTTGGAAAACCCCATGGACGGAGGAGCCCGATAGGCTACAGTCCATGGGGTCGCCAACAGTCGGACACGACTGAGCTTTCTTCATCCATTCACCTGCTGATGGACATTTAGATGGTTCCCACGTCTTGGCTATTGTGAATAGCGCTGCTATGGACATAGAGGTGCCTGTATCTTCTGGGAGTGCTGTCCAGATGTATGCCCAGGAGCAAGATTGCTAGATCGTATGGTAATTCTGGTTTTTTTTTTTTTGTTTTTTTTTTTTTTTGAGGAACCTCCATACTGTTTTCCACAGTGGCTTACATTCCACAGTGGCATCAACTTACATTCCCACCAACAGTGTGGATGTGTGCCCTTTTCTCCTCACCCTCTCCAGCATTTGTTATCTGTAGACTTTTTGATTGTGGCCGTTCTCGTAACCGAGTACAGTGAGTGCAACCAATAGCTGGAAGCCATTGCTGCGTAGTCACTACTCCCCACCCTGTTACCAGGCAGTGGGTCCTGCTCAGAAGCTGGTCGACGCCTTAGTGCAAACAACCATCAGGAAACCACAGTTAGGGAGAGGCTGCAGACAACAGAGGAGTGGTGGTTCTGAGGAGCGTGAGGTAAGAGGTGGATCCTGGCCTTCTCCCCAAGGCCCTCCAGCTCACCTGCTCTGGGGCCAGCAGGTGAGCTAGGGGGTCCCGAGAACAGGCTGGGGGCCTGTGTCCTGCAGGGCCCTGGAGCCCTCAGCAAGGCCGTCCCCACTGGCTGGGCCCAGGCTTTGAGGCAGCGGTGAATCTTTCCCCCATCCATCCCTGTCTCTGCGACCATCTGCCTGGGTCGCCGTCTATGGGACCTGGTCTCTCCACTTTGGGCGGCCTAAGGAGCCTGAGGGCCAGTTGGGTTGGGCACTTGGCTCCCTCAGCAATGACAACTGGGCAGGGTCTGGGGACTTGGCCCTGAGGGAGCTGCAAGGTGAGATCTGCCTCCTCTTAGCCAGGATGGGGACCTTGGAGAGTGACAGTTTTGCCTCGGAACCTGGCCCTTTCTTGTCAGGGCAGAGAATAACATTCGTTTGGTAGAGACTTACAGGAACATGGTTGCCTGACCATGACCTGACCTCAACAGAAAAGGCTCTGACCACCAAGAAGTTTGCAACAACTCACCACGTCCCTCCCTCACATTTTGCTTTAAAGGGGCTTTGCTGGAAGACTTCGGTGACTTTGGGGGTTCTTAGGGCATGGCTGTCTCCTTGCATGACCCTGTAATAAACCTTTCTCTGTTCCAAACTCCAATGTTTTAGTATTGATGGGCCTCACAATGCTTTGGGCACATGGACTTGCCATTTTCAGTAACAATTCATGGTGAGCCAGCCAGGAGGTCGTGCCCGTGGCAGGTCAACCCCGGCCAGGGCCAGCCTCCTCCCAAATTCCCAGCAGGTGCTGGAGTTCATTTTGCTCCAGGGAACTGAGAAGGACTCTCCCTGACAGACACAGCCGCCCCAAGGTATGAGGCTGTCTGGAGCAGAGAAACGTCTAGAGCCATGGTTCACATTTGGCGTCACCTGGGGTAACTCGCTCTAGCTTGTGCAGGCTGGGAATTCTGTCCACTCCATCTGCGTTGCTGCCCTTGCAGGAACTGAGCCACTAGGGGTCCATTCTCTTTTGAGAGCTGGGCCACTCTGTTTGGAGACTTCTGTCTGAGAGTGGAAGTGGAATTTTAGACTACACCGCCTCTGATTTTCTGTCTGTGTGACTGTAGCTTATATGTTGTTTATGTTTTTGTGTGTGTCATTTTGGGGTGAGCCACTCCGGTTTGTACTTTTAAAAAAAATATATAGATTTATTTATTTGGCTGTGCTGGGTCTTAGTTGCAGCATGCGAACTCAGTTGCAGCAGGTAAATTCTTAGCTGCAGCATGTGGGATCCAGTTCCCTGACCAGGGATCGAACCTGGGCCTCCTGCACTGGGAGTGTGGAGTCTTAGCCGCTGGATCGCCAGGGAAGTCCCCAGTTTGTACTTTTGTTTGTGGGGCCACATTTGCTATTTGTATGTTGTATGTGTGTGATTCAGTGCTTGCTCTGGTTGGTTGAGACATCTTTGAATAATGGAGCGAGCACGTGATAACACCAGGTTTGGCTTCCTATTGAGTTGGATTTTGCCATGGTGGAACATTGGTTGGGATTTTCCTTTTGCAATGAGTGAGAATCTTCTTTTTTTTTTTTTTTTTTTTGGCGCTAGGGAACTGTAGAGAAGGCAATGGCAACCCACTCCAGTGCTCTTGCCTGGAAAATCCCATGGACGGAGGAGTCTGGTAGGCTGCAGTCCATGGGGTCGATAAGAGTCAGGCACGACTGAGCGACTTCACTTTCACTTACTTTCATGCATTGGAGAAGGAAATGGCAACCCACTCCAGTGTTCTTGCCTGGAGAATCCCAGGGACGGGGGAGCCTGGTGGGCTGCCGTCTATGGGGTCGCACTGATTCGGCCACAACTGAAGTGACTTAGCAGCAGCATCAGGGAACTATGATCCTGAGAGACCATTTTGCATTGGATTGTTTGTTATTTGACAACACCTGCTGTGATAATCAGAGCTTTATTCCATCTTATAGTCCCGCTAGGGTATAAGAAAGAAGATTTTTTAACGCTGCATAGCCACTATATTCTTTAGACTCTGGAGGGGGGAAAAATTGATTGAGATCAAACTTTTGAAATTCCAAAACTGGTTCGTTTTGCATATGCACTTAGAGAAAGCTGGCTTGATGAAATCCTTTTTTTTTTTTTTTTTTTTTTTTTCAGAATTCTGACCCTGAGAAAATAAAAATATTTCTAGGAAAAAACATGCCATTAACTAAGTAAATTTGACTTATTCCGACTGCTATTTTTCATTTTGTTTGCCAGGTGAATTGCCACGACACTTGTGGTCACGATTCACTATCTTTCCATTTGCACGTTGTTTGTGATTAAAAAGAGGAATCTTTGTTTGAAAAACCTGAAGAAACTATGGAACTTCACCCTTGTTTTTTCATGCAGGAATTAGATTTTGTTCTTTGTGTGTGTTCATATTTGTTTTGAGTATAAATGTGCCGGCTATGGGAAACTCAAATTTGTTTCCCAAATGCAGCCCCTTGAGATGAATTCTTCAAAACTAGACCATTTTTGGTTATAATACTTCTGAGTTAACTTCTAAATGAGCTCTATTTGACTCAAAAGTTGCTGTTCAGTGGCTGTTGTGTCCAACTCCTTGCAACCCCATGAACTGCAGCACGCCAGGCTTCCCTGTCCTTCAGTATCTTCCGGAGTTTGCTCGAATTCATGCCCATTCAGTTGGTGATGCCATCCAACCATCTCATCCTTTGCCGTCCCCTTCTCCTCCTGCCCTCAATCTTTCTCAGCATCAGGGTCTTTTCCAGTGAGTTAGCTCTTCACATCAGGTGGCCAAAGTATTGAAGCTTCAGTATCAGTCCTTACAATGGATATTCGGGGTTGATTTCCTTTAGGATTGACTGGTTTGATCTCTTTGCTATCGAAGGGACTCTCAAGAGTCTTCTCCAGCACCACAATTTGAAAGCATCAATTCTTTGGCACTCAGCCTTCTTTATGGTCCAACTCTCACATCCCCACATGACTACTAGTAAAACTGTACCTTTGACTATATGGACCTTTGTCAGCAAAGTAATTTCTCTGCTTTTTAATACGCTGTTTACATTTGTCATAGCTTTCCTTCCAAGGAGTAGGCGTCTTTTAATTTCATGGCTACGGTTACTTTCTTGGGCACCGTTTTGGAGCCCAAGAAAATAAAATCTGTCACTGCTTTCACTTTTTCCCCATCTATTTGCCATGAAGTGAAGGAATTCCAGTTGAGCTATTTCAAATCCTGGAAGATGATGCTGTGAAAGTGCTGCACTCAATATGCCAGCAAATCTGGAAAACTCAGCAGTGGCCACAGGACTGAAAAAGATCAGTTTTCATTCCAATCCCAAAGAAAGGCAATGCCAAAGAATGCTCAAACTACCGCACAATTGCACTCATCTCACACGCTAGTAAAGTAATGCTCAAAATTCTCCAAGCCAGGCTTCAGCAATATGTGAACCGTGAACTTCCAGATGTTCAAGCTGGTTTTAGAAAAGGCAGAGGAACCAGAGATCAAATTGCCAACATCCGCTGGATCATAGAAAAAGCAAGAGAGTTCCAGGAAAACATCTATTTCTGCTTTATTGACTATGCCAAAGCCTTTGACTGTGTGGATCACAATAAGCTGTGGAAAATTCTGAAAGAGATGGGAATACCAGGCCACCTGAACTGCCTCTTGAGAAACCTGTATGCAGGTCAGGAAACAACAGTTAGAACTGGACACAGAACAACAGACTGGTTCCAAAGAGGAAAAGGAGTTATGTCAGGGCTGTATGTCAATGAAAAGGAGTATGTCAAGTATTGTCACCCTGCCTATTTAACTTATATGAGAAACACTGGGCTGGAAGAAGCACAAGCTGGAATCAAGATTGCCGGGAGAAATATCAATAACCTCAGATATGCAGATGACATCACCCTTATGGCAGAAAGCAAAGAGGAACTAAAAAGCCTCTTGAAGGTGAAAGAAGAGAGTGAAAAAGTTGGCTTAAGGCTCAACATTCAGAAAACGAAGATCATGGCATCTGGTCCCATCACTTTATGGGAAATAGATGGGGAAACAGTGGAAACAGTGTCAGACTTTATTTTTGGGGGCTCCAAAATCACTGCAGATGGTGACTGCAGCCATGAAATTAAAAGAGGCTTACTCCTTGGAAGAAAAGTTATGACCAACCTAGACAGCATATTAAAAAGCAGAGACATTACTTTGCCAACAAAGGTCCATCTAGTCAAGGCTATGATTTTTCCAGTGGTCATGTATGGATGTGAGAGTTGGACTGTGAAGAAAGCTGAGCGTTGAAGAATTGATGCTTTTGAAGGGTGGTGTTGGAGAAGACTCTTGAGAGTCCCTTGGACTGCAAGGAGATGCAACCAGTCCATTCTGAAGATCAGCCCTGGGATTTCTTTGGAGGGAATGATGCTGAAGCTGAAACTCCAGTACTTTGGCCACCTCATGTGAAGAGTTGACTCATTGGAAAAGACTCTGATGCTGGGAGGGATTGCGGGCAGGAGGAGAAGGGGACAACAGAGGATGAGATGGCTAGATGGCATCACCGACTCAATGGACATGAGTCTGAGTGAACTCCGGGAGTTGGTGATGGACAGGGAGGCCTGGCGTGCTGCAATTCATGGGGTTGCAAAGAGTTGAACACAACTGAGTGAACTGAATTGAACTGAACTGATGGAACCAGATGCCATAATCTTAGATTACTGAATGTTGAGTTTAAGCCAGCTTTTTCACTCTCCTCTTTCACCCTCATCAAGAGGCTTAATGAGGAACTAAGGGTTCCTCTCAGAGAAGGCAATGGCACCCCACTCCAGTACTCTTGCCTGGAAAATCCCATGGATGGAGGAACGTGGTAGGCTGTAGTCCATGGGGTTGCACAGAGTCGGACACGACTGAAGCGGCTTAGCAGCAGCAGCAAGAAGAGTTCCTCTTCACTTTCTGCCATTAGAGTGGTCATCTGCATATCTGAGGTTGTTGATATTTCTCCTGGCAATCTTGTGATTCAATTCTAGCTAGCTTGTGACTCATCCTGCTTGACATTATGCATGATGTACTCTGCATATAAGTTAAGTAAGCAGGGTGACAATATACAGCTTTTCCCAAAAGTAAGTGCTTACAAATCAAATACTTCATAATATTTAGAAAATTGGCCAAAATGTAGTTCAAGTACTCGTGATCTGAGAAATACTCAGTACTGAATTGATATCTGGTGCTGAAGTTAGCTTAAGCTTGTTGGTTTGTTACGTATAACACTTCGTTGTACCTAGGTTTGTTAGAGATCAAATAAGACCTTATATCTGTTACAAATTAGTCAGCAAAGAAAATATCAATAACTTGATATGATGAAATGATAAGTCTGTCTAAAATAGCCTCTCCAGATTTTGGTGACTTGAAACTGAACTAAGTTAAATGGCAAGAATTCATTGACTATCTGGGTCATTGGTTGCTGGGCGAATCTAAGTTTACCAACCTTTGCCTTCTTAGGAGAGGAAAACTATAGCATAAGTTTCCAGTCAGAAAATGCTGGTATAACAGTTTACAATTACCTGTTGGTTCTCACTAAAAATTAAGGTGTTTAAGAGTTGGGGATTCTAATATAAATATAAAATTGAAGCTACTAAAATTAATTAAAGGAAAAAATTTCAGTATTAAGTAGGATATATGTTTTGAGTTAAAAAGGAGTTTTATGCATGGTCAACTGAGATTATATTATTCTTGCCTGGAGAATCCCATGGACAGAGGAAGCTGGCAGGCTACAGTCCATAGGGTCACAAAGACTCGGACATGACTGAAGTTACTTAGCATGCATGCATGCATTTAATAAGTATTTATTGAGTACCAGACTTTGTGCCATAATTTATGTAATCTTTATATTTGTATTGTCTCACAGTGACCAATGATCTTATTTAACCAAGTGTTTTGGAACTTTGACAAACTTCCAAAATATCAAATTTTAATTAAATTTCTTTTGACCTCTAGGTAACTTTGAGGTTCATTAGGGGGGCCGTTGGAGAAGGCAATGGCACCCCACTCCAGTACTCTTGCCTGGAAAATCCCATGGACAGAGGAACCTGGTAGGCTGCAGTCCATGGGGTCGCTAAGAGTTGGACACGACTGAGTGACTTCACTTTCACTTTTCACTTTCATGCATTGGAGAAGGAAATGGCAACCCACTCCAGTGTTCTTGCTTGGAGAATCCCAGGGACAGGAGAGCCTGGTGGGCTGCCGTCTATGGGATCGCACAGAGTCAGACACGACTGAAGCGACTTAGCAGCAGCAGCAGCAGCAGCAGGGGACCTGTAAGGCATCTCAAGGAGGAGTACTTAATGAGTTTTATTTGGTATGTTGAATTACATGGGAAGTATTGTCAAAGGAGTGGTAAGCTTTTGAGGATTTACTGTATGGGTAAATGTTACTACTGTAGACGTGAAGTACTGGCTTTGGAAAAATTTGGTTTTCACAAAAGCATAATGAAAGCCTGAATTCAGTATTGCTTACTTTGCCCCCTGAAATAACACAGCTCTATTGAGACAATCCCTTGGCAGCTGGAAGATCAAGGGGGAAAGAGTAAGCAACTGAGGGGCAAGCTATGACTCTTAGAGCAAAAAGGGACAGCCCTCCATTACCAAATAGCACTTCTTACAGGGCCTTTCTGACGCGTTGTTCTTGTCCATGTTCTGGCACCTTATCGTTTTGATAAGGGTAACAAAAGGATTGGTTACTGATTAAACTATTATATATGGTTATAATGTTTATGGATTCTGTCTGGAATATTACTGATTTTTTATCTCTGTTTTTTCTCTTCCCTATGTCTGGAGATATCTGGAGATATAAGGAAGCCCTTCCTTTCAAGTTACTCATGACTTCGAGCAATTTGTCAAACTATACTTCTACGACTTGGGCTACTTCACAACAAGCCTCCCCCAGACTGCCAGGTTCAGACTGGTTTTCAGGCTTATTCTCCTGAATGTATACAAGATCTTTCTACACAAGAGTCATATCCAGGACTTGGAACTCAGGGGTATTTTCAACTTGGTAGCCGTTCCCCAAACCAGGGTAGGACTGTGCCCCATTTTGGCAGGAGGTAGCTAGAGCGCTCATCACCCCATTCCCTGAAAGACATGGGGAAGGATGAAATGGAATTGGAGGTTGAAACTGAGTGCCTCTAAAACCAAGTTCCTCTGCCGAGTTTAAACATACTCCCGTGTTATCTTCAAGACTGAGGAGTATCAAAGGAAAGGGGGGGAATTGTAACAGAGCCACTGAGCACATCCAGTACTGGATGCAAACAGTCATTTCTGTGCATCATTTCTCTGTACCCTGTACCAGACAACGGATGCTGCTCAGCCGCTGGCCGATGCCTCAGAGGACCCTGCCCACAAGCAACCAACCATCAAGAATTGACAGTGAACGGATTCAGACAGCGTGGAGTGGTGGTTCTGAGGAGGAGAATGAGGTAAGAGGCAGATCCCAGCCTTCTCCTCGAGGCCCTCCAGCTCACCCGGCCTTGGGCCAGCAGGTAAGCTGGGGGGTCCCAGGGATCAGCCTGGGGCCTGTGTCCTGCAGGGCTCCGGAGCCCTCAGCAAGGCCCACCCACAGGCTTTGAGGCAGCAGTGAACCTCTCCTCCATCCCTGTCCCTTCAAGCTAAGAGCAGTGACCGTCTGCCTGGGTCACAGTCTGTGGGACGTGCTCTCCCTGTCTGGAGACCTGAGGAGCCTGAGGGCCAGCTGGGTTGGGCGCCCGGCTCCCTCAGCGATGACAGCTGGGCAGGGTCTGGGGACTTGGCCCTGAGGGAGCTGCCAGCTGAGTTCTGCCTCCTCTTAGCCCGGACGGGGACCTTGGAAGGTGTCAGTTGTCTTGGGACCTGGCCCTTTTTTGTTAGGATGGAGAATGACATTCGTTTGGTAGAGATTTACAGGACCATCATTACCTGACCATGACCTGACTTCAAGAACAAAGGATCTGATACCAAGAAGTTTGCAACAACTCACCACACCCCTCCCTCACATTTTGCTTTAAAGGGGCTTTGGCACCCCACTCCAGTACTCTTGCCTGGACAGTCCCATGGACGGAGGAACCTGGTGGGCTGCAGTCCATGGGGTCGCTGAGAGTCGGACACGACTGAGCAACTTCACTTTCACTTTCCACTTTTATGCATTGGAGAAGGAAATGGCAACCCACTCCACTCTTCTTGCCTAGAAAATCCCAGGGACGGGGGAGCCTGGTGGGCTGCCGTCTATGGGGTCGCACAGAGTCGGACACGACTGAAGCGACTTAGCAGCAGCAGCAGGAGCTGAAAGCTTTCAGTAACTTTGGGGGTTCTTAGGGCATGGCCGTCTCCTTCCATGGCCCTATAATAAACCTTTCTCTGTTCCAGACTCCAATGTTTTAGAATTGATGGACCTCACTGTGTGTCGGGCACACAGACTTCCATTTTTGGTAACATTCTGACCAGTGTGAGGTGGCACCTCATGGTAATTTTGATTTGCATTTCTCTAATGACTGGCGATGTTGAGCATCTTTTCGTGTGCCTGCTGACCATCTGTATTTCTTCTTTGGAGAAATGTTTAGTTAGGTCTCTGCCCATTTTTTGATTGGGTTGTATTTTTGTTGTTGAGCTGTATGAGCTTTTTGTATATTTTGGAGATTGGGTCCATGTCAGTTGCATCATTTGCAAATATTTTCTCCCATTCTGTAAGTTGTCTTTTCATTTTGTTTATGGTTTCCTTTGCTGTGCAAAAGCTTGTACATTTGATTAGGTCCCATTTGTTTATTTTTGTTTTTTATTTCTATTGCCTTGGGAGCCTGACCTAAGAAAACACTGGTACAACTTATGTCAGAGAATGTTTTGTCTGTGCTCTCTTCTAGGAGTTTTATGATGTCATGTCTTATATTTAGGTCTTTAAGCCATTTTTAGTTTATTTTTGTATATGGTGTTAGGGAATGTTCTAACTTCATTGATTTACGTGTGGCTGTCCAACTTTCCCAGCACCACTTACTGAAGAGACTATCTTTTCCCATTGTATATTTTTGCCTTTTTTGTTGAAGATTGATGGACCATAGGTGTGTGGGCCTATTTCTGGGCTCACTATTCTGTTCCGTTGATCCATATGTCTATTTCTGTGCCAGAACCATGCTATTTTGATTACTGTAGCTTTGTAATATTGTCTGAAGTCTAGGAAGTTTATGCCTTAATACAGAGTCAGATTTGTTCTTCCCAGGACTTCCTTTATGGTCCAGTGGTTAAGACTTCCCATTTCCGCTGCAGGGGATGCAGGTTTGATCTGCAGTGTAGGAACCAAGATCCCACAAAGCACATGGTGCAGCCAAAAAAAAAATAAAGACTTACGCTTCCCTATTACAAATGCCCTGCCCTGGTGGATACCCAGCCTCCTGGCGCCTCCGTCAGCCTGGAACTAACTGGACACTCGGATGGTGGATGTCCAGGCAGCATGAAGCAGCCTCATGGACACGATTTCTCATCTGTGAACAGAGGAGTTGTAGTACATGGGAGCCGTCCCTCGTGCTTTTACCCACCCGCCACAGCCTCCTCCTCCCAGCCTCCCTGCCTCTGCCCTGCTTCCCTCCCCTCCCAGTCGTGTGTCCCCAACACGACAGCCTGAAAGAGCATCTCAAACAGGAGCCTGTGGCGGCGACAGCTCCACGGGAAGCTCCTCATGGCCCCACTGTCGCCCCGTGTTAAATGTTCATTTCTGACCACAGCCAGATGCAGCTCAAGGTGGCCGACCTCACTTCCTGCTCCTGAACACCCAGGCTTCCTGGATCCCCTCCAATGCTGCCACTCCTTGCTGTCTCAGGGCCTTTGCGCAGGCTGTCCCTTCTGCCTGGAAAGCTCTCTCATACTGCTTTTTAGTTAGAAAATTCTTAAAAAAATTTTTTTTAATTTATTTGTTTGTTTTGGGCTGTGCTGGGTCTTCCTTGCTGTGCAAGCTTTTCCCTAGTTGTGGCAAGCGGCAGCTACTCTCTAGTTGCGGTATACTGGCTTCTCATCACAGCGGCTTCTGTTGTGAAGCACGGGCTCCAGGGTGCATGGGCTTCAGTAGTTGTGGCTCCCAGGCTCTAGAGCACGGGCTCGGCAGTTGTGACGCACAGACTTACTTGCTCCATTGCATGTGGGATCTTCCTGGACCAGGAATGGATCATGTCTCCTACAGTGGTAGGCAGATTCTTTACCACTGAGCCACCAGGGAAGCCCTACTTAGAGAATTCTAATGGGGCTTTAACCCCCAGCTCACACATCCGGGAGAAGTCCAGACCAGGCTGCAACCTCTTTTTTTGCAATGTATTTAATTTTAGTATTGATCCAATAGACATTTTTAGAAGAGTATTTATTTATTCGGCTGTGTTGGGTCTTAGTTGGGGCACACAGGAGCTCTGTTGCGTCATGCAGGACCTTTTGTTGTGATTCCTTGACTCTCTAGTTGTGGCTCACAGGCTCAGTAGTCTGGCACAAGGGCTTATTTGCTCCACAGCATGTGGAATCTTAGTTCCCCAACCAGGGCTTGAACTACTTCCCCTGCATTGCAAGGTGGATTCTTAAGTACTGAACCACCAAGAAAGTTCTTGCAATCTGTAATTTTTTTTTACAAGTTTTCTTACTGGTTATCTCTTTCACCCACTTGCTTCCTGCCATATTCTTGGGGCCTGACACAGCAGGTGCTCAAGAAACATTTCCTGGCTGACATGGAATGAAGAGGTGGGATCTGTGGGAAGGGAGGGTAGGAGGCTTGAAATTCTCCTCACCTGCCCCTCCCCCACTCCAAGGAACCCCTGGTGCCCCCTCCCCCGCCACAGAAACCACTTTGAGAGCCAGTGGTTTGGGTCAGCCCTTTCCCTTTATGGATGGGTCAACTCTATGCCCAACGCCATGAAAGCCTGGAGGCCACACGGGAGGTCAGGGCAGTGACTAGTCCCCAGTTCCCTCCACCCCTCCCTTATCAGGCCATATGGGCGAGATTAGCCAAGTCCCACCTTTGCTATTGAACATTGGCCTGGCTTGCGTGTCAGCATACCCTGTATCATCTGACTGCAGGTGTGGTGGAGCTGGACTGATTTGTCCACTTCCTTCTTCCTGGAGTCGCCATATCCCCTCCCAGCGTGACCAACTGTTCCTCCGCCCGAAGCCTCCTGGTCGGCTGCTGTCTGCCCTGCACGCTGCCCCTCCAGGTAAGGCCTCCTGGGGAACACGTCCCCTCTCCCTGGAGGCACTGATGCCCCCTGGGAAGGGCTTGCAGGCTGTACTCCCAGACGTTTTTGGTGTTTTGGCTGTGCTGGGTCTTCGGTGCTGTGCATGGGCTTTCTCTAGTTGCGTCGAGCAGGGTCTCCTCGCTAGATGTCGTGTGCGGGCTTCTCATTGTGGTGTTTTTTGTAGAACATGGGCTCTAGGCACACGGCTTCAGCAGTCGCCGCTCGAGGGCTCTAGAGCTCGGGCTCTGTAGTTGTGGTACCCCAGCTTAGTTGCCTCACATGGGATCTTGATTGAACCTGTGCCCCTTGCACTGGCAGGGAGATTCCTATCCTTGGCACTGGACCACCAGGGAAGTTCTTCCCAGGGGTCTTTCTGGGTACCAGGTGCACCAGAGGTGGAGCAGGTGTGGGCAGTTCTGATTGATTTGCCAAACCAGGAGGACCTGCGTTTCTCTCCATTTCTGTCGATCTGTCTCTGGCAAAGCTCTGGCTTAGAACCCCCACTGCTTCTTGGCCCCCATTAGCACCCCAGAGCCCTTCCTCTTTCCCACCCCATTCCGTGGGGAGAGGACCTGAGGTGTGGGGAGAAGGGGGTGGACTTTGTTCTGTTTATCTGATCTTTATGGCTCCCCGGCATCATGGCATTTTTCAATTCCTTTCTGGGAAAAAAAAAATCTCAGGTTCCACTTGGGTGGAATCTCAGCCCTGACCTCCCCAAACCCCATCCCCGGATCCAGGCTCCTCCTCCCTGCCAAGGGCCTCAGTGCCTCCTAGGAGGAGCTGCTATTAACCCAGGACAAAAAAACTATATTCATTTTAAGTGCATTTCCACACACTAACCTTCTGTGCGTGGCCCCAAACCCCAGCTGCACAAAGTAGGTTATGGTCAGAGTTCAGCCTCCTGAACCTCCTCAAAGGTTTTGTCTTTTGGGTCTGTTTCCAGAAATTCTGGCATGAACATGTAATTCTAAATCCCACTCCCCTTTCATCACCCGAGGCCACCTGCCAGCTCCTCCATTCTGCGCTTGGAGGCTTATGCCGGCTAGGCCCAACAGAAGTAGCCCACCAGCCATCAGAGTCTTCTTTAATTTTTTTGGCTGCCCTGCACAGCATGTGGTGTCTTAGTTCCCCGACCAGGGATCGAACCCTTGCCCTCAGCAGTGAGAGTGCAGAGTACTAACCTCTGGACCACCAGGGAAGTTCCAAACTAGTATTAATCCAATGTGAAATCAACAGAAGTATTGAGATAATAATTTTAGTTTCATTTGCATCCCAAGTCTTGGAATGTGTGCTCAGTCACTCAGTTGTGTCCAACTTTTTGCAGCCCTATGGACTGTAGCCCACCAGGCTGTGGGGTTTTTCTGGTAAGAATACTGGAGTGCATTGCCATTTCCTCCTCCAGGGGATCTTCCTGACCTGTGTCTCCTGTGTCTCCTGCACTGTAGGCAGATTCTTTACCGCTGAGCCACTGGGGAAGCCCAAGTCTTAGAAACTGGGTGTGTCTTACATCAATAGCACACCCAATCCGGACACTCGGTTTTCACTGTAGATCCTTGATCTTTAATCAGACTTTGTAAAAATGTCCTGTAGGAGCAGATTTGCCCCTCCAAGGTGTCCCAAATATTCTGTCAGGATTTCCAGTTGTTGAACTGGCTATCAGACACTGATTTTGGTGGGGTTTTGTTGCGGGCCGGGGGTGGGGGTAGACGTTTGGGTTTGGTTTTTTTTTTTGGGGGGGGGGCCTCATCTTGGGCATGTGGGATCTAGTTTTCTGACCAGGGTTTGAACCCATGCCCCCTGCAGTGGAAGTGCAGAGTCTTAAACCACTGGACCCTCCAGTGTTTTTACTTTTTATCTTGAAATTGTCTTCAATGTACAGAATAGAGAAGCTTTTCTTAATTTAATTTAGCTTAATGCTAACAGTTCGTCCAACACAACTGCTATATTTCAAGGGCTTGAGAGCCGGAGGGGTGCACCCTATGGGGCAGACAAATAACATTTCCATGATAGCAGAACTTGTAGACAGCCTCAGGCTGTAGACTGGAGCTCCATGTGCAACACAGGAGTTCAGTTCAGTTCAGTTCAGTCGATCAGTCATGTCCATCTCTTTGCGACCCCATGAACCACAGCACACCAGGTCTCCCTGTCCATCACCAACTCCCGGAGTCCACCCAAACCCGTGTCCATCGAGTTGATGATGCCATCCAACCATCTCATCCTCTGTCGTCCCCTTCTCCTCCTGCCCTCAATCTTTCCCAGCATCAGGGTCTTTTCCAGTGAGTCAGCTCTTCGCATCAGGTGGCCAAAGTATTGGAGTTTCAGCTTCAACATCAGTCCTTCCAACGAACACCCAGGACTGATCTTCTTTAGGATGGACTGGGTGGATCTCCTTGCAGTCCAAGGGACTCTCAGGAGTCTTCTCCAACACCACAGTTCAAAAGCATCCATTCTTTGGTGCTCAGCTTTCTTTATAGTCCAACTCTCACATCCATACATGACCACTGAAAAAACCATAGCCTTGACTAGACGGACCTTTGTTGGCAAAGTAATGTCTCTGCTTTTGAATATGCTGTCTAGGTTGGTCATAACTTTCCTTCAAAGGAGTAAGCGTCTTTTAATTTCATGGCTGCAATCACCACCTGCAGTGATTTTGGAGCCCAGAAAAATAAAGTCAGCCACTGTTTCCACTGTTTCCCCATCTATCTGCCATGAAGTGATGGGACCAGATGCCATGATCTTAGTTTTCTGAATGTTGAGCTTTAAGCCAACTTTTTCACTCTCCTCTTTCACTTTCAACAAGAGGCTCTTTAGTTCTTCTTCACTTTCTGCCATAAGGGTGGTGTCATCTGCATATCTGAGATTATTGATATTTCTCCCGGCAATCTTGATTCCAGCTTGTGCTTCCTCCAGCCCAGTGTTTCTCATGATGTACTCTGCATATAAGTTAAATAAGCAGGGTGACAATATACAGCCTTGACGTACTCTTTTTCCTATTTGGAACCAGTATGTTGTTCCATGTCCAGTTCTAACTGTTGTTTCCTGACCTGCATACAGGTTTCTCAAGAGGCAGGTCAGGTGGTCTGGTATGCCCATCTCTTTCAGAATTTGAGCCCGGTGGCTACGAAGGCACACAGCGCAGGTGCCAAGAGGAGCTACCCTGTGCCCAAGGTAAGGAGCGGTGGCTGCGCTTTGCTGGAGCAGCCTTGAAGAGAGACCCCACATCCAAAGTAAGAGAAACCCAGGTAAGACGGTAGGCACTGAGAGAGGGGATCAGGGGGCAGACAGACTGAAACTACAGTCACGGACAACTAGCCAATCTGAACATGGGAGAGGAGTTTGCAATTACATTAAAAGAGGAGAGTTCGGATTCTGGATCATAAGTGCTCCAGCTTTGTGTTTTGGGGCAAGAGACATACCTATTGCTCGAACCTCTGTTTTCTCATCTGTAAAAAGAGTGGCTCCATGGCCACAGGAAGTGGAGGGGCACAGGGCTAAGGTCCTAGATTTCTGTTCCCGTGGTTGGGATCTGGAGTCTGGGAGGGCTTTGTGACCACTTGCAGGAACAGAAAGGACCAGGGAGTGGACCAAGAGACACCCAGGATCCCCTAGTGCATGACCAGGGGTGGGAGGTGTCTTGAGTGCTTATTCCCTGAGCTCTTCCTGTCCTCTCCCCGCAAACTGTTCAGGTTCTCTGTCACCTCCGGGCCTCAGCATTGGCTGTTCTGTCCACCAGGAGTGTCCTTTCCCCCAACTCGTATACTGCCTGGTGAGCCCTCTAACATAATTCCATTGTACTCCTCCCAGACGGAGTCTTGGCTCAAGCCTCAACTCCAGGGCCCTGGGGAGCACCCAGTAACCAGCCCTGTCTTCTCCCTAGGCTGGGGAAGACTCTGGGGAAGCTAAGAAAGGGCAAGGGCAAGGGCAAAGTCAAGGTCAAGGTGGGACCTGAGAACCATTAGAACCTATCCTTGGTCAAGAGGTTGCGTGACCTGGTGGGTAGGAGAGCGTGGACTCCGGGGCCGGCTCTGCTGTTTTCTCACTGAGTCCCTTAGCCTCAGTTTTCTCATCTGTAAAATAGAAATAACCCACATCTGCCTGCTAGGCATGTGTGTTATTGGTTTTTTTTTTTCAATATTTATTTATTTGGCCGTACCAGGTCTTAGTTGTGACACAAAGCATCGTCAGTCTTTATTGCAGCATGCAAGGATCTTTAGTTGTGGCATGCGGGATCTAGTTCCCTGATCAGGGATCAAACCCCAGACCCCTGCATTGGGACCTCAGTATCTTAGCCACTGGACCACCAGGGAAGTCCCTTAGTTCAGTCGCTCAGTCGTGTCCGACTCTTTGCGACCCCATGAATCCCAGCATGCCAGGCCTCCCTGTCCATCACCAACTCCCGGAGTTCAACCAGACTCACATCCATCGAGTCAGTGATGCCATCCAGCCATCTCATCCTCTGCCGTCCCCTTCTCCTCCTGCCCCCAATCCCTCCCAGCATCAGGGTCTTTTCCGATGAGTCAACTCTTCACATGAGGTGGAAGTCACTAGGCATGTGTTATCCTTCTTGTCAAAGATGCCCTATTCACTCTCCCCTCCTCCCAGCTGCTCCAAATCATGTATCCACCCGGTTGCGCCAAGGTGAAGTGTTCCTGGCACCACTGTCTTCCCGGGCTGTTGCTGCAGCTGCTTCTGGCTCTGTGCTTCTTCTCTTATCTGCGTATGTCTCAAGACAAGCCCAAGCCCACGTGGGTCTCTGAACTGGGGGCCCCTTCCCAGGCCACTGAGGGGTCCTCCGCCCACCTGCCTCTGCGTGTCCTGCTGTGGACGTGGCCATTCAACCAGCCAGTGGCTCTGTCCCGCTGCTCGGAGTTGTGGCCTGGCACAGCTGACTGCCAGCTGACCGTCAACCGAAGCGAGTACCCTCAGGCGGACGCGGTCCTCGTGCACCACCGGGAGGTCAGCAACCGGCCCCAGGTGCAGCTCCCGCCATCCCCGCGGCCCCCTGGCCAGCGCTGGGTTTGGTTCAGCATGGAATCGCCCAGCAACTGCTTGAAACTGAAGGACCTAGATGGCTACTTCAACCTCACCATGTCCTACCGCCGGGACTCAGATATCTTCATGCCCTACGGCTGGCTCGAGCCATGGCCCGGCCAGCCCGTGGAGACGCTGCTCAACATCTCAGCCAAGACCAAGCTGGTGGCCTGGGTGGTGTCCAACTGGAATAAAGACTCTATCAGGGTGCAATACTACAAGCTGCTGAAGCCACACCTCCAAGTGGACGTGTACGGACGCTTCCACACGCCACTGCCCCACGCACTCATGGCCAAGCAGCTGTCCCAGTACAAGTTCTACCTGGCTTTTGAGAACTCCCTGCACCCCGACTACATCACAGAGAAGCTGTGGAAGAACGCCCTGCAGGCATGGGCCGTGCCAGTGGTCCTGGGCCCCAGCCGGGTCAACTATGAACAGTTCCTGCCACCTAAAGCCTTCATCCACGTCGAAGACTTCCAGAGCCCCAAGGACCTGGCACAGTACTTGCTAGCACTGGACAAGGACTACGCCAGCTACCTGAACTACTTCCGCTGGCGGGAGACACTGCGGCCTCGGTCCTTCTCTTGGGCCCTGATGTTCTGTAAGGCCTGCTGGAAGCTGCAGCAGGAGCCCAGGTACCAGACGGTGCCCAGTATCGCATCTTGGTTCCAGTGAGCTGGCCAGCCTGGCACCTGCACTGCTGAGTATCTGGGGACCTTGGTGGCTGGAGCTCTCCCTTACCTGGGGCTTCACCTACTGGGCACCTCTGCTTCCAGGAGTCTTTCCTCCCTGGGAGCTCGCTTGCTAGGAACTTTACCTGGTGGGGGCAGGGGTGAGTTGCCAGGGGCTATGGCTGCCCCTGGGGAACTTGCCTTGGCGTCCTGACCACTGGTGATGGCTCTGGTGGACTGGTTTGTGATTACTGCTGCTGTTGATGAACTGTCTCTGGGGTATTAAGGTTGGCAATACTGATACTATTTTCCAGATGGGAATGCTCTGAGGAAAACTGGCTTGTCCTCCCTTATTCCACACCAGCACTCTCCCCCCAGGGCAATTCTGCTCCCAGGGGTTACTCACAGGGTCTGGCGACATCTGTGCTTGTCACAAATCGGGTGGGCTGATAGCATCCAGTGGATGGGGAGCCAGACATCCTGCCCAAAAGTCTATGGCGCCCAGAATGGCCCTGAACTTGGGAGAACGGACTGGCCCCAAGTGTTCAGAGGTAGGAAAAAACCCTCAAGCAGGGTGGGAAGACCGAGGCCCGGAGCAGGTGAGTGTGGGGGTGGGGCTATCTGGGAGGTCCCGTAGGGCAAGGTTGAGACAAGTGAATCTTCTATACCCACTGCAAGGATACGGGAGGGGCAGGGCATGCCCCCAAAGGAGGTTTGCGCATGGTTCTAAGCCCCATGTGAGTGGCAGTCTCTGTGTCCTGTGAGTGTGTGTGTGTGTGTGTGTGTATGGCATGCACTGCTGAGAACCCCCAGCCCTGGGTTCTGCGAAGGCAGCTCTTATGTTCCAGTTCTCTGGTGGGCTGGGCCAGCACCTTGTGGTTGGATCCAGGTGGGAGACAGGGAGGCTGTGGTCCCAGGAGGCCACACACACACAAACACACACACACACACACACACACACACACCCAAGGCACTTCAGGGACCACAGGCCCAAGCACCAAAGTTGATTTTCCTGCTGTGTGTCCTGGGCTGAGCAACTTCCCTCTCTGAGGCTCAGGGCCTTCTAGGATGGGGAAACTGAGGCTCAGCTTCCTCGGCTTCTGGGAATTCTGGCCTCTCTGCCACGGCCACCGGGCTGAGTCAGCCCGAATGGTATAGGAATCCACCACCCCAAACCTCAGTCAAAAGACTGTGGGGGTGGGTGGGGACCCCAGCCAGCCAGCATGCTCTGAAACTGCCTTCCAAGCTGACCACCCAGTCTGGGGCCTGGCCTCCAAGTGCTGCTCTTGGGTCTCCCTGGAAGTCCTGCCTATTAGCTGACTCCAGTGGGTCCCGCTGCCGCAATGGCAAAAAAGAAGACTGGAAAGCAGGGAGCTGGGGATGTTCCTGCCCAGCCAGGTGAGCCTCCCTGGGTGGAGCATCTGATCTGAGTCTCCCAGCATCAGGATCGGGATTGGGTCTGCGAAGGACACCATGTTTAGTAGGTTCTAAAAGGTGGTCCTTAGCACAGCAGAAAGGAGGCCAGTCTAGGAGACACAACAGTAAAGGAAAGGGTGGGGCTCTTCTTTTGAGAATCCCAGACTAGTGTGGGAGGATGGAAGAGAAGGGACTATGCCCTTAGACAAACTGGGCAAAGGGGCAATTATGCCTTGGAGACATTCCCCTGCCACCCAGTCTGAGGGGAAGAAGGGTAGGAGTCCATCCATCTGGTCCCCCGTGAGCCAGTCCTGGGCTTGCAGCGGCCACTGTCTTACCCGCCCTCCTCAGACCATTGACCAGCAGACCCCTCTCTGCCTACTAGGAACCCAACACCCTGTGCCCGTTCTGGGCGTGCCAAGCATCAAGGTGACACCGTGGGCAAATCTAAACACCGCATCACGCTTTTTCCATCCTCCACGGGGGCTCCTGGAAAATTCTCCCTTGAGCTCTGGCCAGAGCCTTTACGGCCCCAGGACCTAGGTCCCTGGGGACCCAGCTGTGCCCCAGCAGGCGCCAGTTTTGGGCTAGATGGGGTTGGCGCCCGCCCCAGACCTATCCCCGCAGGGAGATGGGCAACACGGGTATTTTTAGCTAGTGAAAGGAGATAGTGGCTCCGAGTTCACCCTGGTGGGAGCTGACCAGGCCCGAAGACGTCTGTTGGGTGAGGGAGATTTGCACCACTTGGACCTCAGTTTTTCCATCTGCACTGTGGCTCAATCTTTCCTACCCAGAAGGACACCTTGCCAGGGAGTAGGCTAGGACACACCTGGGAGGGGCAAGAGAGCCTGTAGAGAGAAGCGAAGGAAGGTCCCTGTGGGCATCCCCCCATTCAGCCCCTCTTTCCTTCCTGCACGCCTAAACAAAACGGTCTTTCTTTCCCCCGAGCCCAAAGCAAACGGGATCCTGCCACCATAGTGCAGGCGGTACCCCGTCCCCCTCTTCCCAATGGAGATGGCGTCTCCTCCCCGTAGGCCTTCAGCGCGGAATCACAACCCTGGCTGGATTTTCCACACTTTATTTTGGTACAGTTAACGCGAGAGTCCTGAGCCCTGGACGGCATCTTCTGCTGGTGGGCAGTCTGTCGCGGGGCTTGCCAGGCGGGACCGTGGGTGCCGTCGGGGCGGGGGCCGTGGCCGCCGTGTCTCCGGGCCGGCTGAGGTAGGGTCACACGCAGGCGCACTCGCGCGCCGACAGCTCGTGGACCGTGTGGTAGCGACTGTGCGTGTCCAGAAAGGACACTTCGTCCTCGTAGGCCGTCGGGCGGCAGCAGGGCTGAGCGCGCACCCGCTCTCGCCGCACTCGCCGCCGCTGGCGCAGGCGTCGCAGCCCCAGGTCGTAGACGCGCGCGGCCGCCTCGCATGCGCCTGCGCAGTAGCGGAACAGCACTGTCTCTTCCGACGCGTAGCCCAGGCCCAGCTCGCTCACGCGCACCTCGAGCTCGCGCAGCCCGCACGGCCGTGTCCCCGACCGCGCACGCGCGCGCCGCCGCCGGAGCCCCGCCCGACGGCGCGGACCAGGGGACCGCCCGGCCCAGGGCGTCAGTTCTCGAAGTTCCACCGCGTCCGGGGCGCCCTGCAGCAGTGCACGGTCTGCGAGGGGATGGAGAAGGGCCGGGGGGTCAGTGGGTGGATGCGTGGGAAGGAGCGCCATATCTACGCTGTTCCTCTGCGAAAAGGGACCTTGGGGTGACTCAAGGGCTGGTGCACCCTCTCCCGACCATATCTTATCTTGCTCCCTGATTCCCGCTCATGCACCCTTTCTGGGCGGTGTGTGTGTAAGGGGAGGGTTGCATATCCAGGCCCCCAGGCTGGGTCCCCAAGACTACCAGCACTCTTCTCTGGAGCCTAAACCTAAGATGGACTGCCAGAACCATTTCCTGTACCACATACCAGTCTGCCCCAACTTGAGCTGAGCCGACCCGGTGTCTGTCTCCCTGTGGGCACACCCCTCCACCACTCTCTGTGGACCCCATCCCTATGCAGGGCAGCACTGGAAATTCTTCCCTTTTTCACTGAGCTGCTCTCACCTCACTGGAGAAAAAAAAAAAGGAGGGGTGGCGCTCAGCAAGCAGTGTAGTGAACCAAATCCCTGTCCCTCCTGGGCCCCAGCTGTCCCCACCCCATGCTGGTTGCCCCAGGAAACTGGCACATCCTCTCTGAGCAGTGTTGGGGGCCTGCTTCCCACACCCCAACCCCCCACTCTGGTTGAGCTGTCATGGGTCTCTCACTCCCTCTCTGGGATCCCCACCCAGACCTCCGCATCTTCCCTGAACCTCTGGCCTGTTCACAACGCCTCCCCCTGCCCCCATCCCTCCTGCTCCACCGTGTAGCAGTACTCAAGTTTCCCCTTTCACAACACCAAATCAGGGTGTGTGAGCTTCTCAAAATGCACAGAGGAGCCGCAGACACTGAGACCTGTGTGTTGGCCCCACCACATGGGGTGGCAGCTGTCAGGGGCTCCCCCCATGTTACAGGTGAGGAAACCAGCATCCAGAGGGGAAAAGAGGCGCCTAAGACCACACCGCTGGCAGGTGGCAGAGAGAGAGAACACCAAACAATCTTCCCACCTCCATCCCGTGCCCAAGTTTGGTGCAAGTCCAACCCTCTTCTCTCACCAACTGCCTGGAGGTGCCCTGAGCCATAGATTCCCAGAACTCCATGGCCTAAATTTATTTCCCAAGCAGCTGGTCCTGCCCCAGTGCTCCTCAGCCCCAGGAGAGAAGTGTAGACATCGGAATGGCAGGCAGCGCTGAACTGACATTGGGTCTGCAGACAGGGGGCTTCCAGCCCCTGAGCAGGTGGCAGTCACTCTTGTGGTTGAGAGAGGAAATCCCGAGTTTAAGCTCCCACCTGCCGCCAAGGCTGGCGCACCTGGCTGTCAAAAGAAATAGCTTCCTGGGAGGCCCAAGCGGGGAGGGCTGTCTGTCAGCCTGGGAGCTGTCTGTTCCCATAGGGGGTCTCAAGAGCAGACAAGCCCCGGTTCTGAGCCTTGCTCTGCCCACTCTGAGCCTTGTAGTTTCAGGCAGATGACAGCCCTACTTTCGTTGCACCCGCTGTACCCTGCTGTACCCTACTTTCATTGTTTGCTCAGCGAGATTTGCAGAGTCCCTACGTTGGCTGGGGCTGGGAGGGTGGAAATCAGGGGCCACCCAACAGCATCTTCTGGGAGATGGGTGGGAGTAGGGTGACAAGCACTGCTTGCTCTGGGATCAGGGTGAGCCTAGCTCACTAACGATGCCTAAAATTCCACCAGTGTGCCCACCTCAAAGATGTGTGTCTAGAGTTAATTCATGGGATTGCCAGGTTAAGATACAGATCCCCGGTTCAGTGTGAATTTCAGATAAACAATAATCTTCTAGTATATCTGTTCTTCCAGCAGGCCTGGCCACGTGCACAGGGTCTGGAATACAAGGAGATAATGCCCACATCTCCCTGGCCCAAGCCTGAGATTCCTCCATCAGTGCATTAATCCCAGAATCTAGAACACGGACTCTGGGGTATGGAAATCTATGTCCTTCCTCCAGTAGGGCTAGATCCAGGGACAGGATGTGGGGCAGCCAGGACCCGACGGTGGGCCGAGATCCTCCCCGATGCCTGAAATTCCACTGGGCCTTTGCCCCAGGGCCTGGAGCACTAGCTTTGGGGAGCCCGGGTCTCTGGGAAGGACTTAGCAGCCTGAAGTGGGGGAGCGGCGGGGGCGGAAGTGGAGCTTGCGCCGGAGGCCACCCTTGTCCATTGTGAAGACAAGAAAGAAGGATTGTGTGGGCCGGCAGGGCGCGTGCGGACTTGCACACAGGCGTGCACGCACCCCCTACCCATGGGGGCCCACGCACACTCCCCCGCCTACTCCTAATCCCCATCCACCCGCGGGGATGCACGTGTGGACACACCCGTGCACCCACGAAGTCAGGGCCCACGCACTGCTCTGGCCCCACAGAACCTGCAGGGGGCAGGCATCAGGGGCTAGTGGGGAGCTGGACCATGCAGCCACACCCCCCAGGGCTGACATTTCCACTTTTCTACCTCCTGGCCTTTTCCCACATCGTTCTTGCTCATCTTCTGTTCCTCTATGTCTGTCTTTCTCCTCATTTCTAGGACTCATCCTATTTCTCGGTCTCTCTCTGCCTCCCCCGTCACCCCCCGGGCAGGTCACTAGGGCCTCCGGTCCAGCCTCACTCTTCCTCCACACCCCGCTGCGCTGCAGGGGCCACCTGGGCCAAATGCCCAGGTCTAATCTCCATCTGGCCCCCGGGCCCCTCAGGGCTAGAGCCTAATTCCTTGTGACAGCTGAGCCGAGGGACCCCAGTTCCCAGCATCCATCCCCTCTGACACCCCTGCCAGGCCGTTGAGGGGATTTGCACCCTCCCTCCACCCCATCTAAAATAAGCCTTTGTGGCCCCGCTCCACTGCGTACAACATTCCACCATTATGGTCTCTGCGATGTTGGGGGTATCTGACTCAAGACGGGGCGGGGGAGGGCTTACACTGGGCCAGACGGGCAATTCGGGCGTCCAGGGTGCGAGGCGGCCGGCGCAACGGGGCCAGCGCAGGTCCGAGGCGGTGGCCGAGGAGCAGTCCCTCCCGACACATCCAGATGGAGAGCACGGAGCTGCAGAGCACCGAGGCCAGGGCCGCCGCCTTCCAGCGCTGCATCCTCAGCCTGCGTCCACAGGATGGTCAGCCACACGGCCTCCGTTGTCTGTCTGTCAGGCAACAAACGAACGGGCACAGGGTGCTGGACCAGCTAGTGGGGATACAGTGGGGCCCCTGAATTTGAACCACTCCTGCTTAATGACCAATAATAATATAGAAGTGATTCATCTAGGAACCACTGAACAAGGTTGTGGTAAATGCTGCCAAGGAGGAGGTGGGCACTGTGCCAGGGGTAGCCTGGGAACCGCCCCCATCTGGGCGTCCCAGAGTGCTTTCCTGAGGATTGAAGAAAGCTGAGACTTGAACAAAGGTAGGAGCTAGCCAGGCAGAAGAGAATGGCATCTCAGGCAGGGGCAACAGCCGGTGCAAAGGTCCTGAGGCGTGACCTGCAGTGGCCAATCCAGCCAGGAGGCTGCAGTGGCTGGAATCCAGGGAGTCTGGGGAAGAGTGGAAGGTGAAGACATCCCCAGCAGGGGGCACTGTGGGACAAGGGTGGTGAGGAGAGGTGGTGCTTAGAATAGGTACAGTCTGGGAGGCTGGAGCCCTGGGATTGAGCCATATTAATGTCCCTGGAAGTGACTTTCCACCCTGCTCTGGCCCTAGGTTCCCTGCCCCCCCCCCCCCACCACCACCAGACAAATAGATGCCCAGAAGTGGGCAGCAATGGACCAAAGCTGCCCTCAACCCACCTCCAGGCCTTTGTACAAGTGAGTCCTTCCGTCCAGAACATTCTCTCCTCCACTGCCGCCCACTCCTTCCACTTTCAGTCTTAGCTTAGAGGGTACCTGCCCCAGGAAGCTTTCCCTGATTGCGCCTCCTCCCCAGCCCCAGGCCCGTGCAAGGGCACTCTCTGGGTCCCCATAATGTCTAAGCTTCCCCTACTGGGGCAGCGATTACTCAGTGTTGTGGTTGCCTAGTCGCATCATGCTCACAGTAGATGTTTAATAACTCCTGCGTACCCCGACACCCCCACCCTGTCTGAGAAGCTCCCCGCCACTGAGCGGCCTCCAGCCCGCGTTTACATTACTCTGCCGGCCGCCCGGCGCGGGGCCTGGCGGCCGGCCCGATGTAAACATTTACACTGAGCGATGAAAGCCGGGCTGGACGACGGTCAGCGCCCCTGCTCGGCCGCGGGGTGCTGGGCGCCTCAGGCCGCACAGGCTGACCTGCGCGCTGCCCAGAGCAGTTAATTGCGTGCTATTTGCATTTCATTTGCGTGCGATGTGCCTGTGTCGGCGGAGGGGGGCGGGGCGTGGCTAAGAGCAGTAAGTTTGGAACCACCTCTCCCCTCGCCCCAAGGATGCACCCGCACAGGACCTACACCAGACAGTAAGTAACGGAGGACGCTTATTAACCCCCTGTTGTGTACCAGAACCCGTGCTGAGCCCAGGAAGGAGGCATTGTAACCTCCATTTTATAACTGGAGAAATTGAGGCGGGAAACAGAATGGCTTGGTCAAGGGCACAGCTAGGAAAGGATCTAGAGACTCACACCCTGATTCTTTGACACAATGCACACCACGTGGGTGGAGCAAATGCTCTGGAGTCATTCTGAGGACCTGCCACTGTTGGTGGTATTGGATTTTTTTTTTTTTGGCCATGAGGCATGCAGGATCTTCTCCAGCCAGGTGATGATGGAACAGGTACCCCCTGCATTGGGAGCGCAGAGTCTTAACCACTGTTCTCCTAGGGAAGTCCGTGGTGGTATTTGATACTGCTGTTATTATTACTGTGGTGATAATATTATTACTGTCAGTAGGGTGATGGATCATGAGGGCCCCAACGTGGGGCCATGTAAACAAACCCTGGGCCAGCCTGGAGTGCTGAGGACATGTGCAAAGGCCCTAGGGCAGGGCCATGCTTGGCTGGTTGAAGGAATCATCAAGGCAACCCCATGTCGCTGGAGCAAAGTGAGCAAGAGGAGGTGAAGGCAGGGCAGTGACGAGGACAGGTTGTGCAGGTCATGCAGCCCTGTGGGTTGGGAGGAGGACTTCATTCTCAAGGTTGTGCAGCAAACAGGTCAGTCTTGGCATTTGTCAAGTGCCCAAACCCACTGCCTTTACTCTTAATGAGCCCCTACTTGATGCCAGATCCCATTGTACAAACTTAATGCATGTTATTAAGTCATTTTAACTTCACAAGAGTCCTTATTCCCATTTTACAGATGGAAAAACAGAGGCCCCAAGTGGCAAAGTGACCTGCCAGGGTCACAGAGCTAAGACGAGAACTCTGGTGGCCTCACCCACCCTGGCAGGGGGAGACAGGGAAACCCCCCCCCCCAGGTGCAAGACCTCTGGTCATCACACCCAAGTCTTGGAGTGGCGTGCCTCAGTTTCCCTGTTAGATTGGAACAAGGTCCCTGTACAGCACCAGTGTAAAACAGGGGGCTGAAAGGATAAATGGGTCTCCAGTCCCGAGATGGCCCAGCCACAGGAGCCCATGGTGGCCTTGGAGCTGCAGACCTCCTGGAGCTTTGAGGGGGATGGGAAAGCAGGGGACCGCTGGTGGAGGGGACCTGGCAGGCACAGCTGATAAGCGTCTGCAACAATGGGCCTTTCTGTATGGGGGTCACCCAACTGGTTTGTCTCTGGCGTGGACCTGATGGGGAGTGGGTGTGGCGGAGGGCATGGAGGGGGAGACCAGGTGTGCATGAGCTGTGGGCTTGTGTCATGGGGAAGGTGGGCACTCACACAGCACACTTGGAGGCTCATGTTCACACCCAGCCTCCCCAGACACACACACACTGACTCGCTCAGCACACATGCACGTGCGCGCATGCGCACACACACTCTCTCTCTCACGTGTGCCCAATCACTGTTGCATGCACACTTTCAGACACTGCCCAGCTCACACATTCTGACATGCTCAGATGCCATCCTGCTTACACACTCAGTGGTCTCACACACCCTCAAACAGAATTCCACTCACATGCTTGAACACAATCACACACTCCGGTGTTCTCCCACCTAGAACATGACCATGCACTCGAACGTTATCACACCTGAACATCACTGCACTCACCTGCTAGTGTGTTTCATACTCTCACATGTGGGCATTTTACTCACAAACATAGCATTCAAGCACTACCACTCACTACCACACATGTGCACACACATCCTGATTTGCCCTTGGGAGCTCCCCTGATCACACCCCTTACACTCTCTCATGCCCATGGGAGCTCTCGCACAGCCTTGAGACTCACACTCCCACACAAATCAAGCACCTTCACACTCAGACATATTGTCTCTTGCACGCTGACACAGAGAATGGGCACGCCACACACGTGCCGCCTCCAAGCCACCCCTTGAGCACTTGAACTTGTGCGTGCACAGGCATGCCTGTTATCACCTGCATCCTATATTCCAGCCACGCTCGTGCAAGCAGGCATGCAGACACACACATCCTGCCAGTGCTGGGGCCCTTGGCTGCCAAGATTCCAGGCGACACAGGGCAGTGGAGGCACAGCAGGTTGCGAGGGGGGAGAGGGGAGTGTGGGAGGCAGAATGACCCAGAGGAAAAGGCCTGCTCTGCCCACGCCTGCTGGCCTTTCAAGTGCCACCCATCTGCCAGACAGGACCTGGTCAGGGGTCCCCTCTCAAGCCAACAATGTCCAGACCCTGGAGAATCCTCATTGCTTAAGGAAGGGGGCATCTCCCTTCATGGGGGTCAGGTCAGCCTGAACTGCAGCAAGAGGGTCCTGGAATGACCTCAACTTCTAGCTGGAGGCCACAGAGTCCCCAGGGCTGGGAGGGAGGGGAAACGGAGGCTCAGAGAGGGGTGATGAAGAGCCTGTAGATACACAGCCAGCTGGATCTTTCTAATTATCCAAGGAGCAGACAATTAGGGTGAGGGTGTGAGGGTGTTCCTGGCAGCTTCTTTGATGGTGCCAGGAAACACTGCTCGTTATCTTGATGTCCCGGCAATGCTCCAAGGTTCCACCTTTCCACAGAGCTTCCCAGGGAACACCCACTAGGCATACCTGTTCCCAGGGTCACCAGCCTTTAGCCTGCGGAACCACTGGCCTCAGGGAGGAACCTGATTCATGCTTGTTCCCAGGGAGAGGTTGGAGGGGAGGGGAACCCTCCGCCCACACATTCATCTCTCTAGTCTGGGGGAGGCATGCCTGTCTCCATCAGGCAAACTCCTACTCATCCTTCAAAGTCCCAGCTCCTATAGCCCCTCCTCCCGAAAGCCATGCCTGCTCCCTATCTTGACCATCCCCCGACAGCTGCAGGTCCCTCCCCCTTGCCCAGCTCTGCCAACATAGTATGTGGGTCCATATCTGTCTTTGCTGGACAGGAGGAGCTTCTGGAGGGACAGCCTGGGCTGGGTCCCCTCAAGGCAAAGATGGACATTGAGAATTCCATCCACAGTCACCAGGCTTTTGCCCGTGTGGAGCCTCCCTCCACTAGCACTGTTCTCCCCTTGCACCTCACCCCCAGATCTGTCTCTGGTCTTCCTGTATCTCTGTTTCCCCAACTTCAGAAAGGGTCCGAGGGGGTCCGCCCCACACTATAGGAATGACCGGGTTGCATGTGGGGCTGTCATTGCCACCCACGGGCAGAACAAGCCAGGCTGGGAAGCCACGTGGGCAGTAGTGGGAGTGGCTGCCCCTGGAGAAGGGTATTTCTGGATGCTGCGGCACCTGGGGTCCAGACAGCTGAACTCACATCCATGTTCTGCCTCTTCCTGGCTGGACCACATGGCAAGCTCCTCCCCTTCTCTGAGCCCCAGTTTCCCATCTGTACAATGGGCTGCCCAGGACACGTCCTCATCTGGAGGGCCATTTTTGTTCTGTGAAGCTCTGCAGGCCTGGCCTATGGCAGCAGCGGGGCCCGGGTGTCAGATGCATGTGCTTGCACACCCTTCTCTGCTTCCTCCATCAGTCTTCCAGCTCTGGGGCTGGCAGCTGGGCCCATCCCCCGGGCAGCCTTGCTCATTTTGTTTACCCCAGATGGCCCCTGGGAGTTCCCTAGGGATCCACTGATGGGGAAACTGAGGCCCCATTTCATGATGGGGAAACGGGTGGGACTTGGGCCTCTCTCCAGACAAGATTCAATGGTTCTGCAAAACGAGAAACAAATTCCACAGCCCACAAAAATGTGCCCCCTCCCTCGGAGGGCCCCAGGGCCCAGCCCCACCCTGTGGTGGGGATGGGGAGGCCGGGGCAGGCGGAAGCCAGCGTCGCACATCTGCGGATAAACCAGGAACATCTGGCTAGCACAGCTGGTTCTGATGTCGCGTCTGCGGGGGCCAGGGGCCAGGGGCCAGCCTGTGGGGTGGCCTCATGGGAGGGTGCAGGCACAGATGCCCCCTGCAGAACCTTCCAGGCCTGGCTAGAGGTGGGACCCCAGCCTCTCCTCTTTTTCCTCCAACCCAGAAGCTGCCTGCTGGCCGATTGCTAGAACCATCGCTGGCTCCCTGCTACTCTGAGAATCAAGTCTCGGATCCTGAGCTTATCCTAAGGGGCTCTGGGTCTGTCTTCGCCAAAGTGAGGCTGAGGAGTCGACTTCTGGGGAGGACTTCTGTGTTGGTTGCTTTGTGATAATAGTATTAAAGAAAAATAGCTAATACTAACACTAGTGAACAACACCATTGCTGCTGTTCTAAGCGCTTACATCTTTTACTGCCTTCGTAGAAAGGTGTGGACCATTTTATCCCCATTGTGTAGACAGAAAAACTGAGGTCCAAAAGACTGAAGTGTCTTCCTCAGGGTCAAACAGAGCATGAATGGCCAAGCTAGAATTTGAACTCAGGTGGCTGGGCAAACTCCTACTCATCCTTCAAAGCTCCAGCCTCAGTGCCCTCTGTTCCACATTCGTGAACACTGTGCCACATGGCCTTCCTCGTACAACCAGAACAGGAATAATAACATTAACACCTGGCGGTGCTGGCCGTTCCGTTTATTTAGTGCCGAGACCTCTGCTGTGTGCTTTCCACAAGTTTATTTCCCCCCGCCCCACCCCGCACAGTCCCTGGAAAAGATGTTCTTATTATTAGCCCCATTTACCACATGGAAACTGAGGCTTGGAGAGGTAAAGTGACTTGCTCAAGATCACACAGAAATTAAGTGGCTGAGCTGCAGTTGAACTGGGGTCTGACTCTAAACTTGTTCTCTTAATGTCTCCACAACCCCCTGTAACAAGGGTAATGCTGGGGGAGGTGGGAGAGAAGCAAGGTCTTGCTGTTTAGGAGGGACTGAGGTCCAGGGAAGGAGAGTATTTTCTCAAAGACACAGAGCAGAGCAGAACTAGCAAGTAAACAGAAGACCCACTGTTCTGCCCCCAACTCATTCACTCAACACATATGGAGTGCCTACTAGGTGCTGGGCCGGCCAGGGAACACGGGATGGCCAAGGCCAACCTGGGACTCTGCCCTGGCCAAGCTCAGACCATCCATTAAGGGAGATGGATAATAAAAAAGAAAGATTTTAGGGAATTCCCTGGCAGTCCAGGGGTTAGGACTTTGCACTTTCACTGCTGGGGCCCCAGGTTTGATCCCTGGTTGGGGAACCAAGATGTCACAAGCTGTGTGGCTAGAAAAGTAAGAGAGAAAGGAGGGAGGGAGGGAGGAAAGAAGGGAGAGAGAAGGAAGAAAGCAGTAGAAACTAACACAACATCGTAAAGCAATTATACTCCAGTTAAAAAATAAAAGAAAAAAATAAAATTAGAGCCCAATAAAAAAGAAAGGGTAATTTAGAGCTTGTCAGTGCAACAACAGCCCCCAAATAAAACCAGGTGAAGCAATAGTGACCAGGGTTGCTTTTAGGTTGAGTGGTCAAGGAGGGCTTCTCAGAGGAGGCAGGATTTGTGCTGAGCCCATGTGAAGATCTAGGAACAGTGTTCTAGGCAGAGAGAACCGCATGAGCAAAGGCTCAGACACAGGATGATAGCTTTTCAAAGGGACCGGGGTGACCAGAGCAAACTTAGCCAGGGAACAGCACGGGGAGATGAGGAGAGATGGGGGGCTCCTATTCCCCACCAGTGCCCAGTGCCCACTTCCTATACTGGCCACTGTGCAGGCGTGTTCTTGGGGAGGCTGGGCCGGGGAGCGTGTATGTGGTGGGCTGCCTGCTTTTCCGACCCACTGTTTCTGGCCTGGCCCTCTGTGGCTGGCCCATAAAATTCCCACCTCGACCATACCAGGCTGGTCTGGCTTAGCCAAGCTGGCCTGGGACAGGCCTTACAGGCATCTGGGGCGGGCGTTGGGGGGGGAACCTCCCCGGGGGAGAATAACAGGATCAACCTAATGAGGCCTGGCACGGCTGAGCAGCTGGCATGGGGCCCAGTGGGTGGCGCGAGAGACGTGGGTCCTCCAGGAGGACTCCATACAAACCTAGTCTTGTTACAGAAAGGGAAACCAAGGCACAGACCTCTGACATGTCTCAAACTCTAACACAGGTGTCCTGGGAAGCAGGGGACCCGAGTCACCTTTTCCATGTCCCCAAGTTCAAATTCTGCCTTGGGGTCCTGACATACTGAGCTCTTTAGGCACGGATGGTGGGGCCCTTGCTCTGGGCTTTCTTTCCCCCACTGGGAAGTGAGGGCCACCTGCTGGATTTCTTCCAAGGCCAGACAAAGCCTGAGTCCTCTGGCATTGGAAGTTAAGATCTTTCTGCTCCTGAACACTGATGCCAAAGTGTCCCAGGCCCTATTCAGGCTTCCTTGGTGGCCGTTACACATCCTGAAAGTCCAGGAGGCTGGCTGGCTGTTTTGAGAGCCTCAGGCTTGCCCCCCACCCTCCCCCTCATGAGTGCAGCAGGCACCGGGCCTGTCTTATTTTCTGCTTCGTCCTGGTGCACAGCTTGGCACACAGTAGCTTAGGGCTCAGGAATTAATTACATGGCACATAAGGAAAGATCCCTCCAGCTTGCCCAGCCTCAGTTTTCTCAGATGTGAAATGGGGAGAACCAGCCTCCCACTGTGCCTGCTCAGTTGATTCACTGGGCAGAGGGAAGATCCTGTCTCCCTTCATGGGCCTTGACTCCCCTATCCCACCTTGGGGGACCAGGAAAGCTGCATCTGCAGAAGAATCCCAGAACCTCTCAGCAAAGATGGCTGCACCCGATGATGCCAGATGCATTAAAGGACCTGTTCCTCTCTCTGTGTCTCCAGCTCCCATCTCCAGGAATCTGTCCTTGAAGGCCCCAGCCCAGTTCTCTTTCAACCTTTCAGAACGATCTCTCCCTCCCACACTCAGGCCCCTGGATTTTCCAAAACCACCCATGCACTTTCCTGCCTCCAGATCTTTGCATATGCAGTTTCTACTAGCTGGATGCTTTTACCTGTCCCACTTAGAAAACTCCTACTCATCCTGCATAGCCCCAACCCCAATGGCTCTCCTCTAGGAAGTCTCCCCTGACCCTCCTACCCGGAGGTAGTGCCTTTGCTCCCCACTCTGGCCTCCACCTTGGATTCAAGTTTGTCTTCCTGGAAGGACAAAGCCCAGGAGCCTGACCCCAAACAGAGTCAGCTACACCATGGCAGTACACGTTGGTGGAAGTGATCTCTTGGTTGTGTTCTTTGCCTGGCTGCAAACTGTTTGGTTCCCTCTCTTGTCCCAGACTCTTGAAAGCTGTATCCATTTCTCACCCCCTGAAAACAGGCCTATCACCTGAGAGACAAGCAGTGATGGTAGAACTTCAGACACTGTGCCCAGCTGTAGGGAGGCGTGATTTGGTTTCTTCCCTGCACCTTTGGAACTAGCTCTTCGCAGCTCTCTGGGAGTGGGCTGTAAGGCCTGAGAGTGGCTGTGGAACCTCAAACCTCAGCAGTCCTAGAATGAAGGGTGTGGGGAGGGGTGTCCAAAAGGCCCAAAGCAAGGGGCTGGGGGCGGGGAAAAGCTGGCAAAACTGAAAGTGTCCCCCAGCTGACATCCGCCTAGACCAGTCATGCCCTTTTAGGGCTTCCTCAGCCTGGGGCTTTTTTAAAGACAGACAAAGAATGTCATGCAACAGACAGAAAAGGATGTTGGACAGGGTGGGCAGGCACAAGTGAGGAAAATCAGGGGTCTGGCGTTTCATGCCCCCCACATAGGCCCTAGTTCTACTCCCCAGATCTGGGCTGCTGGCCTCAGCCTTGCAGGTAACCACAGACCCACTGAGCCAGGCCAGTGGCACCATGATACATGTATGCTGGTGCTTCCTGGGGAGGGGACTGTGGTGACACCCACCCCAGGAGAGAAGCCACTTCTGTCTCTGGTCCCAGCCCGTATCTGCCCACTGTCTGCAGCCTCCTCCGCTTAAAGACTGTGAACTGACAAACCACACTTTCTGGGAGAATTTTGGGACCATCCTGAGTAAGAGATGTCTTTAGTAAAAAGAGGAAGGAAGACCGCCCTTTCTTCAAATTTGGTCTTTGCCCTTAAGGGACCCCCCCCAAAAAAATGGTTTCGCGCCCTCTTGCGGCTGCATAAGGCTCCAGGAGCCTAGAGAGCTGGGCCCTTACCGGAGGACACCGTGTCCCCGGCGGCAGCGGCGGCGGCGCGCAGGGAACGCGGCTGGAACGCGCCACTGACAGATGTTTACTTCTGCGTGCAGCTGGGCCGCGATGGCAGCCCCCCACTCAGGGTCCGTGGGATCCGGTTGTCCCCCGCGGCCCCTTGTAGACCACAAGACCGAAGGGGTGTCTGGGTCTCGCCCACCTAAAGGCTGGGGAAGGGTGTCCGGCTGCTCCTGTTTCCACCCCCTCTCCAGAAGCATACAAGGGGGTCCGAGGAGGCAGAAGCGCGCCCGCCCCGTCGGACAGGGACCACCCCCTCCCCTGGCCAGACGCTAGCTTAGAGAGGCACTTACATCGCCCTCCCGACCCCCTACCACGCGCGGACCTGTCGCCTCTTGACCCCACCCTCATACACACGCTTGTTCTTGGCTCAAGGCGGGAAGCTACTGGTCTGCCGGGAGTCCCTGGATACCCCCGCAACCTCCGTCCATGGGGGCCAGTCCTTCCCCCGCGCCAGTCCTCTGCGGGCCCCCCTTCTGCCCTTGCTTACCTGCTCCGGGCGCCCTAATAGCCGTCAGTGGCGGCCGCGCCTGCCGCCCGCGCCGGCCCCAGCCCCTGCCCCTGCCGCCGCGACCGCCATCCGGGCCGCCTGGGCCCGCGGCGCCCGGGGGGGCCCGGGCCGGAGGGGGCGGCCGCGGGGGGGTCGCGGCGCGGGCCGGCCCATGGGGCCCCCCCGGGCTCGCTCAGCCGCGGGCTGCGGCCATCCCGGCCCGGCGGAGGCTGGGGCTGAGGGGGTGCCCTGGACGGCCTGCGGCTCGGAGGGCGCGGGGCGCAGGGGCGCACGGACGGCGCGGGCGGCCTCAGTGCGCGGCGCTGGGGTCCGAGGCGGCGGCGCGAGGGGCCCAGGCGCTCCGAGCGGCTCCACGGCGCGCTCTCCCGCCGCCTCCGCCGCTCCCGCCGCGGACGGCTCGGCCGGCTTGGGGCCGGGGGGCGGGGCCGGGGGCGGGGCCAGGGGCGGTGGCTCGGATTTCCCGGGACTGGGAGACGCCCCCGCCCAGTTCAGCCCAGCCAGAGGGGGACCTGAACAACTCAGGTGGCAAGGGTGCAAGGACAGCAGCAGCCCCCTGGACGGCGATATCAGCTGGCCCCAGAGGCTCGGGCGGCGCACCTTTGTAAAGCCCCTCTCCAAGGGCCTCTTGCTGAGATAAGAGCCACAGTGCCCCCCATGCCAGTCCCTCGACCTTAGCGTTCCCCACTCCACAGAGAACCGGTCTTACTGCCAGACCCCTCCCCCACCCCCACCTCCCACGTCCTGCTCGGTCCCCTTCAGGAACGCAAGGCCCCAAGAAGTCTTCTCGCCAAGGGAGCCCCTCGGGGTATTTCCCCCGGGACAGCGTCCCTCCAGGTTAGCTATATCCCACTCCCACTTCAAGAACCCCAACGGCGCATCTTCCATAAATCCGAGACTTCTCCAGACCCCCCTAAGATCCGCCTCCGTGGAATTAAGAGCCACAGCACTCCCCCGACACGGTAATCATGACCCACAATTTTCCTCCTCACCTCACTGGGTATTGCGGGGCCCCCAGCCCCTTCCCAGGTCCTCATTCCAGAAAGCTAAAGGTCCCCCCTGGGACCTAGTTTCCCCGAAGATAGCAAATGAGACCCTAAGACCGACGTCGGACGGTACCCGCTGTCCACAAAGCCTCTCATCAAGTGGCAGTTCTCCTTAGTCTGGCCTCCGAGCCAGATCCCGCGGGGGGATATCTTCCCACCCCTGGCTCCCTGCGGCGCTCCCCTGGGCACCAAGGCCCAGCGCGGCCCAACGAGCCCAAACCCACCCGGCACCCTCCCCGACGGCTCCGCGTTCCCAATGCGCCCCCTAGCGGCTCCAAAGGGCTCAGGGGGCGGGGCTGGGAGGGTGGGCGGGGGCTGATCCGCCATGGCCCCGCCCCACCCCGGCCTAGTTACGGTGAAACACCCGCCCCAGAGTCCCGCCCCCTGCCCCAGCGCTCTGCTCCTGCCCTCTGGGTCCTCGCCGCCGCCTGCGTTCCTGCAGCAGGGTTCTGGTTCTCACTCCCGCGGCCTCCCGCGGCCTGATTTCTTGGTACCTCCTCACTCTGACTCAGGCCGTCTGCATTCCCCTGATTCCAGCTGCCTGGTGTTTGTATGGCTATTAGGTCTTGAGACCCCCACCCCCACCCCCACCACACAGGCACCCCAGCCATGGGGGTGTGGGGAGCACTGGACGGGCGAGCTGGGTGCCCCCTGGATTCTGAATTTGTCGGGGAAGGAAAAAGGGTGAGTGTGCGTCAGAGCCGGAGCCCCGCAGCTGCCCGATTCCAGTCCAGGATGCAAAGAACAGGGATCTGTGCTTGCCTCTCCGTGCCTCGGTTTCCCCGTCTGTAACACGGGATGTTAGCAGTAGATCCTGCAAGGGTTGCAGTAAGGATTGAATTGGTAAGTATAAGTAACCATGCCACTTGCTGAGCAGTGTCCACGCGTCTGCCACTACTGGTGTCGTTAAGGACTCACTCTCAGCGACACACACACACACACCCTGGCCGGGAAGGAAGGGTGAGGCACTGACCCCCAAACCTTATTCCAGGCAGGGTCACACTCAGCGCCATGTTTGTTCTCACGCATACCCGCACACCCTTCTAGAACAGCGCCATCCCTACACACACACACACACACACACACACACACAGAGTTCCCTGTAGAGACACAGACACACGTGCTATTCACGTGCTTAGCAGCCCACTGGCCCTCAGAGCAACCCCAGCGGGACTCCACGGCACGGAGTAGGGTTGCTCCTGCACACACGTGTCCACTTGGTGGATTGTTACACATACACACACGCCCTAACCCTCTGACAGTCACACGCAAGGCCGAGCATCGTGTGCCCACTCCACAGCCATGAACGCACAGGAGTCGAGGAGACCCTGTTGTCATGCGTACTCAGGCGCACACGCACACACCGTGCCGGTCCGGGAAGTACAGCCCATCTGCATACCCGTATCCAGACCAGGAGCCCACCCCCACCCCGCCAGCCATCATTAAGCTGTTACCAGCGGCCCCTTGGCCGCCTCCGCTCACCGCACACCGCCTGGACTCCCTCCCTCCCAGCCTGGGCTGGGAGCCATAGGGGCAGGGGCGTACAGACACATGGGGTGCAGGACATACACATGTGCCCACCATGTGGACGCTCGTAAAATGGTTGCCCTGGTAACAGCGACTTGAAAGACCAGGTTCTTCCTCTGGGGTGGGCAGGGGGACAGGGGCGGGGTCGAGGGGCGGGGCTGAGGGCGGGGCCCCCGGGGTGTAGGACTCATGCCCACCTTCCACCACCGTGGGGAGACTCGGTCACGCTCCCCACTTGGAAGGAGACCCCTGCACACTCAGGGACACACACATTGACCCAAACACACACGGAGGAGGCAGCCCCTGTCACACTCAGGCCCCCAGAGCCCCGACCCTCCTCAAGGCCGGCCCCACGTGATCGCACCAGACACAGGTGTGACCCCCTCTGACATCAATGCATGTCACCTCATACAACCCAGCACGCTGGCCACTCTCTGTCGCCAACCACAGGCTTTGTCACCCCCTGGACAGGTGGTGACAGACACCCTGTCACACTGGCTGACTCACACAGCAGCGGGAACTGGTGCACACATGACACGCCCCCCCACCTCTGTCAAGGGAGCTGTCTGAGCCGGGCAGCCTGTGAGGCCAAGGGGATTCAGGGGTTGGTTCTATTTGCAGGAAACATGGATATTTACAATGCTTTATTTTTAAACCTTGCTTGTTCCAGACTGGGCTACTGTGGGGCGGGGTGGGTGGAACCCAGCCTTGAACCTCCCACGCTAAAAGTCAGCCCGTGGCTAAGGACTGTGGTCTTTCAGTGCACGGATTGGGAGGGTGGTGAAGCTCAGTGAAGAGCAGGGGGCACTCAAAGGCATGTGACCTCTGTGACTGATTTGAGCTGGCTGGCACCAAGGTCAAGGCTGAGGCAGGGGCAGCCAGGCCCAGACACCTGCCCATTGCCACCTCCTCTCCCATGCTTACTGGGAAATTAGTTCCGCTCCTTTACTGACTCCTCCACAGCACATCTCCGCCAAGTAGCTCCAGGTGAGGCCTTCCCTTCCCCAGCGTGCTGTAAGCCCATGGGGCAGTTGTGAAACCTGAGAATCAGAGAGGTCAAGACATCAGCCCCAGGTCACACAGTAAGACAGCAGCTCAACTCTGGGGCTGGATGACTACCAAACATGTACCCACTGTCCCCCACTGCTCCTCCAACCCTGTCCCTTCTGGTCAGAGGGCCCTCTGCACCCCCCACCCCCACCCGATGGTCACTGCTTCCCAGGGGAGTGTTCTGTTCCTGGATAGAGGCTGAGGCAGAGGGTTAGGCTGGTGGCCGTTGGCCAAGATGCAGAGACTTGGCTGGTAGAGAAATTTCCATCTTAACTCCAGGAGCTGGTCCAGGCCCTGCAGCCCCATGGCTGCATTTCGGGGACCCCTCCAGGGACCAGCCCATGGTGAGTGAGGTGGCCTGGTGCCTTCTGTGTTCTCTGTCCCTCCAGCCACCCCTCCAGTCAGAGCATCCTCACACACTGAGTGTTACTCCATCTCCCCCAATATGCTGGTGGCTGAGCTCGCTGTGCCTCAGTTTTCCCATTTGTGAAATGGTTCCCGTGTTTCTTCGGCACAGGGTTGCTGATGCCCAGCCAAGAAGCTCCCTGAAACCAGGCTTTGGGGCTCTGGATTCATCAAAGTTACCCTCACCCTGAGCTGGACAATGCTGAGGGCAGAGAGAGGCCTCGGCTCCTACCGAGAACACAGCTGGACACCCACTCTTGGCCAGGGGTCAGAGCAAGGGCCCCAGGGACCAGGGAAGGAGCCGGCCGGACTGGCCAGGATGGGGACCCATGAGGCCTGTGGGCGGCAGGAAGGAGCAGGCTGATTCCAGGAGAGGATGATGGAAAAAGCAGGGCCGCCAGCTGTCCCCGCAGGGCCATTTGCAGCCCCAGGTCACAGGTCGAAGGCCCTGTCCCTGGGGGTCCCAGGTCGGCAATGCAGGAAAGCCATCAGGCTGGGGGGCGGGGCAGAGGGCTGGGGAGGCAAAGGGGCCTGGGCCTGGGGTTGGGGGACACCTAAGAGGTGGAGCCAGGGCCAAGAACCTTATGGCAGATCACAGACAACCCACACACACACACAAAAAAGCCACAAATGTGTGGACATTGAGTGTGTATCCACACACACACACGTACAATAGATACACACGCTCACAGATTCATAAATATGCACATCAAAACACAGACACCCCCCCAAAGTCAGTCACGCTCTGCAGATGTATGTACACACTCACTAATGCACACACACACACTCAGATGTGCACGGCAGCCCCAGATGCTAAGGCTCACAGGCACCCCACAGCACACACCTCCCAGCACCCTGGCCCTCGCCACCCGCCAGTCTGGCCCTGCCTCCTTGCGTCCTTGGCCCAGGCTGCCCTAATCCTGGTCTCGTGTCCTGAAGCCAGAAGATAAGGGGCAGCTGCAGCCCCAGATAAAGGAGGCGAAAGCCGCAAATCCGGGGCGGCCCGGCGGCAGCGGGCAAAGAGCCCGGGCCACACCTGCCCTGCGCTTCCTCCCCCATCCGACCAGCCAAGAGGGACAGAGAGAGGGCAGGAGAGACAGTGGAGGGAGAGAGAGACAGAGTGGAGGCAGGGCAATCATGGGGGCTGGCAACAACAGCAGAGAGATGGAGACAGATGCAGTGAAAGATGAAGAGAGGGAGAGATGGAGAGCCAATATGTGGGGAAAAGAGCGAGGCAGAGAAAGGTATGAGATAGACACACCGAGAGAAGGAAATACAGAAAGAGAAGCAAAAAAGGCTAAGCCAGAAACAGGAAGAATAAAAGGAAGGGACAGAGGCAGGGGGAGCCCCAGTGCCTGGGCAGAGTGCCAGCGGCACCTTCCCAGGCCCAGCTCCACCCCCTCCGGATTGCCTCAGTCTCCCCACCTGCTCGGGGGCCCCAGGGCAACCTGCCTCCCTCCTGCTTCCTCAGATCAACCAAGGTCAGGCATTTGTATGACTCAGGCCCAGTTCAGTGTTGTGGGAACATCTTTCTCGGTGTCCCCACACTCTCCAGGCTGGCACCTGGGAAGTCCTCAGCTCCTTGTCACAGCCTCAGTGAGGGTGGGACACCCCACCGGGCCAGAGGAGGTATGCCCCCAGTGCCTCAGTTTCCCTAGCAATGACAAGATACAATCACTCAGCAAGTGTTCAGGGAACCCCTACTGTGTGCCAGGCCTAGTACATGCATGCTGAAGACACAGAGGAGCCGAAGCCGAACTGATGCCCACCAGTTCTGGACTTAGTTTAATGAGGGGAAGATCCTCAATGCCTCCCTTTTCTAGAGAAGATGACGCTGAGAAGAGAAGAGTGAGTGGGGTACCCAAGGTGACTGGGTGCAGGAAACTGTTACTGGGAGAGGGAACCGCATATCGGAAGCCTGGGAGGTAAGACCAGTTCACGGGAGTTCTGGCATTAACTTGGTACTTGAGTTCAGGGAGTAAGGAGGTGAAGAGGCATGAAGCTGGGGAAGGTAGCAGGGGATGGACTATGCAGAAACTTTGGGGCTATAGTCTAGGACTAGGGAAGTAGGGAGCCAAGGCAGGATTGGGAGCAGGGGAGGGTCATGGTCAGATCTGGGTTTTAGAAAGAGCTGTGGGAGGCTGGGCTATTGGGGGTAGGTTGGGAGATTGAGGCCTGGAAGGGGAGTTGCCGGGAAAGGGGGCAGGCTAGAAAGAGACTCTGGAGAGAAAGCAGATTGGACATGGGGACTGACAGGCTGTGGTGGGAGGAGAGGCTGATGCCCAGGTCTCTGGCTAGGCAATGTGGCAGTCCCCAGACCTGGGACCTCTGCAAGCCATTGATTCAGGTAGAGTTGGGATGAATGTCTGTTTCCTCCACACAAGGTCAGAGACAGGAATAAAGGAGCTAATACATGAAAAGAGCTTAGAACAGAGCCCAATATACAGTAAGTGCTCAATAATTGTGCAGCTACTGGTAAATGATTAGTACTATGCCATTAAAATAGTGCAATATTATAACAAAATAATAACAAGCAATTAATAGTGTGTCACTTATTTTAATACCCATATCATGGTTATTACGGATTCCCTGGCAGCTCAGCTGGTAAAGAATCCGCCTGCGATGCAGGAGACCCTGGTTCAATTCCTGGGTCAGGAAGATAGGGATAGGCTACCCACCCCAGTATTCTTGGGCTTCCCTAGTGGATCAGACAGTAAAGAATTCACCTGCAATGCGGGAGACCCAGGTTTGATCCCTGGGTCAGGAAGATCCCCTGGAGAAGGAAATGGCAACCCAGTTCAGTATTCTTGCCTGGAGAATCCCCATGAACAGGGGTGCCTGGCAGGCTACAGTTCATGCGGTCGCAAAGAGTTGGACATAACTGAGTGACTACGCAGAGCACAGCACATTGTTATTAATTGCCAGTCCACAATCTCCCTTTCTCTCCCTACAGGAAGGCTTTCTGGATCGCCTTACACAGAGAAGGCTTGTTGTCACAGGGCAAAGCCAGGAAGCCCTAAGAAGGGTCTTCTTGAAGGCTGAGGCCCAGAGAGGGGAGTCCCATTCCTGAGGTCACCCCCTGTGGGCCTCAGTTCTCCACCTGAACAACTGTTTCCCCAGAGAGATCTGGACGCCTGTGGGATGATGTCCCGGGAGACGATGGTAGAACCTCAGAGGGTAATGGGGCAGGCACCTCAATAAGAAGTGAGTTCCTGTCCCTGGAGGTGGGTAAGTGGGACAGAGTCTCCCAAGGACTGCTGTGGTTTCTTCCAGAGTCCCTGATTCCAAGTTTTATTTCCAGTTTGTCCTATAGAGGGCGGCAGAGGCCAGAGATGGAAGACAAGCTGCTCCCCCGCCTCCATTCCATTTTCTCCCAGGTCTTAGAAAAGCTGGTGTTGAGCCTGTTGCGGCCTCAGGCAAATCCTTTCCCTCCTCTGGCCTCAGTTTGTCCCTCTGTCACTCAAGGAATACAGTCTCTGTCTCATTTCCCTGTTCAAGGAAAGCTTTTGTCAAGGTTAGCGGTAAAATGCACGGGCGGCCAAGAAATTGGTTATTGACATCCTGCACTGTGTTCACATAATTCGAGGCAAATAATAGTGATAAAGAAATAGCAACGTTGGATCCCTGAGTCAGGAAGATCCCCTGGAGGAGGACATGGCAACCCACTCCAGTATTCTTGCCTGGAGAATCCCATGGACACAGGAGCCTGGCAGGCTACTGTCCATAGGGTCGCAAAGCACTGGACACAACTGAAGTAGCACACAGTAGCAGCAATAGTACTCTTTAATAACTGTTATTTATTGAGTCTATAATTTCTAAAACTGCTATTTTTATCAGCCCCATTTTTCTGATGAGGAGACTGAGGCACAAAGTTAAGGACAATGTTCCCAGTTGGTCAGCAGAAGTGCTGGGATTCCAAACTGGCAGGCTGAGTCCACAGCCCAGAGGTGCTTGTGCTGCACCAAGGCTCTTCCAGGAACAGGGAGCTTTAGGAGAGTGCAACAGGCAATGGTGGGGACTGTGGAAAATGGGGACTAGATTCTGCTCTCCTTGGGCTGTTTGTTCTCCCTCTTCCCTGGGATAAAATCCCCAAGTCCTCCCCAAAGCCTAGAGGGCCCTGCATGATCTTCACCCCCCGGTTCTCACCTCCTCCCTCTCTCTCCCTTGCTCACGCAGCTCCAACTACAGAGAGCTCACTGTTTGTCTAACACACCAGGCAGGGTTTTGCCTCAGGGCCTTTGTACTGGCTGTTCCCTCAACTTGGAGCACTTTTCCTTCTGATATTCCTGTCTGTCTCACTCATCTCTTGCAAAATCACTAAAATGTCCCCTCAGTGAAAAAGCTTTTCCTGACCATTCTATTAAGAACCGCAACCACCAGAAATGGTTTTTCCACTTCCTCTTCCCTGCTTCATTACCGTCCAATATACAGTATACCTTACTTATGTATTATGTTGACTGTCTTCACCACTTCTATCTAAGCTCCTAAGCATAAGGATTTTTTGGTCTGTTTTGTTCATTCCTGTTTTGCTTACTTCTTTGGTGGCTCAGATGGTAAAGCGTCTGTCTACAATGCGGGAGACCCGGGTTCAATCCCTGGGTTGGGAAGATCCCCTGGAGAAAGAAATGGCAATCCACTCCAGTACTTTTGCCTGGAAAATCCCATGGACAGAGGAGCCTGGTAGGCTACAGTCCATGGGGTCGCAGAGTTGGACACGACTGAGCGACTTCACTTCACTTCACTTCGCTGGCGCCTAGGATAGCATGTAACACATAGGCATTCAACGAGTTACTCGTTTAAAGAACACCCCAAATAAAAGTAGTAGTGTTTTAAAATTCCATCAGGAAAACAAAATAGTTCTGTAAGCCGACTGTGGCCCGCGGGAAGCCAGTTTGAGAGCCCCAAGAGACTCATTGAACATTTCCGTTTCCCGCAAAGGGATCAGAGGTAGAAAAGGGACCCGAGCCCCCAGCCCCTCCTAGGTTCCGCCCCATTACGTCGACGCGCGTACAATTGCGTCACTTGGAGCGACCTGGGCACGCGCACTTCACCAGCAAGACCGGGGAAGACACACACGCGACCCGGAAGGCCTTTCCGCGGCACTCCAAAGCGGGCGTGAGGGGGGCCGATGGCGGAAGGAGCGGCAGTAGTTTCAGCAGAGAGTGATTGTGGTGGCGACCTAGGAGCCGTCGAGCCGGAACGGGGAGTGGCGCCCATCAAACCTCAGTGAGTCGCTGGGTCAGGCGCGGCCCGAGCAGTGCTTGCCGGGAGCTGGGGCAGCGGCCCAGCATTGGAAGCTCGCCGGCTCTTCTGTTTCGGCCTTCCGTCCGCTCGCAGGGTCAGCGAGCACCTGAGATCACGCACGTTGGGAACTGTCACATGCACGAAGGGAGACCACGGTGCATGCTGGGGTGGGCGGGGTCTGGGGCGGAGGCCGCAGTGCATGCTGGGGACTGTAGGCCTAGCGTATGGCGGGAATGGCGCAAGTGCACTGTTGGCCAGCCGCACTTACAGGTAGGGACTTGTGTCTGAAGCGAGTGCCGCGGGGCATGCTGGGTCTTGGGGTCGGGTGGGGGGGGTGGGGGGGTGGGGGGGGTGGGGGGGTGGGGGGGGGTGGGGGGGTGGGGGGGGTGGGGGGGTGGGGGGGGTGGGGGGGTGGGGGGGTTGGCTGAAAGGCATGCTGGGAAATGTGGTGGCCGCGGACCCGTTGCAGAGCACGCTGGGACTTGTAGTTTCTTGTAGCCTAAGGTCGCCAGGGATGTTCACATCTGATATTTGTACTTCATTCAGTGCTCCAGTCTGGGCACTGGGGACCCAGGAACAAAACTGATCCTCCCTGCGGCCTTGAAGTGTTCCTCGGCTGGCAGCTGGCTAGTTCTAAGTAGGGAGTACCCCATCAACAGAGGCATGTAAACAGGGGCAAGTGTTCTCAGCCCCTTTCTCTAGCGTTCATGAATCTGAGCTCAAGGCAGGATACTTCTTTTACAAGCCCTCCTTTCTCCTGCCTCTCTGCTGGCAGATACCTCACCACCAAGGAGCAGTTCCACGAATTCTTGGAAGCCAAAGGGCAGGAGAAGCCCAGCCAGGAATCCGAGGCTGTAGACCCTGCTGGCAATGACCTGGCTGAGCCTGAGGCCAAGCGGATCCGACTGGAGGACGGGCAGACAGAGGACGGCCAGGCAGAGGAGGCAGCTGAACCTGGGGAGCAGCTTCAGGCTCAGAAGAGGGCCCGGGGCCAGAACAAGTGCCGGCCTCACGTGAAGCCCACCCACTATGATAAGAACAAGCTCTGCCCCTCTCTGGTCCAGGTGTGCGTCACTGTTACCGAACGTCCCAGATGCCTTGAGTGTGAGCCTGTCTGCCCCCCTGTTCAGTCTTCATGACGTTATGATGTATCGTTATTGTTCCCATCTTCCAGGTGAAGAAACTGAGGCTTGGTGAGGTTTCTGCCTTGTCTGAGGACACACAGCCAGGAGGGGAGGGATCTGAGTTTCAGACCTAGGCTGCCTGACTGCCTTCATCAAGGTCTCCCTGTCCTCCCTCATTGCCTCTCTGTTTCCTTGCAGGAATCAGCTGCTAGGTGTTTCTATGGAGACCGCTGCCGCTTCCTGCATGATGTGGGCCACTACCTCGAGACCAAGCCTGCTGACCTTGGCCCCAGCTGTGTGCTCTTCGAAACCTTCGGCAGGTGCCCCTATGGTGTGACCTGCCGCTTTGCCGGGGCGCATCTGGGGCCTGAGGGCCAGAATCTGGTGAGGGAGGGGTTGGTCCAGGCCCCGCCCGTCCGCAACGGCCTGGACAAGGCCCTGCAGCAGCAGCTGCGAAAAAGGAAGATCCACTTCAAGCGTGCAGAGCAGGCTCTGCGCCAGCTGAGCAGGGGCCCGCTGCCAGGCCCCACCCCTGAAGCCACTGTCCCCGAGGGCAGGGAGGCCGAGGGTGCCCCAGGGCAGGACAACTCTGACAGCCAGCTGGCCCCCCAGGAACCGGACACCGTTGGCCCTCCCAGTGGCCCTTTAAGGACCTGCGGACCCCTGACAGATGAGGATGTAGTCAGGTTGAGGCCCCATGAGAAGCGGCGGGTATGTGTCATGGGACCCCTCTGAGGACACTAGCAGCGTCGGGGGCAGACAGAGCTGGACACTCACTCCCAGCTCCAGAGGGTCCGGGCTCTAACAGAGGGGGGCAGTGGAAAAGGCTTCCTAGAAGGGAGGGCATTGGCACTGGGGCTTTGATGGTTGAGTAGAAGCTCTCTAGCAGAGAAAAGCATGGAGAAAAGAACTTTCCTCTTGGAGGGATTAGGTGACCTGTGCAGAGGTGTGGAGGTGAAAAGGAACCAGGCTCACTGGGGCAGGACAAAGCCTATGGGAAGGCTTGAGGCTTGAGAGGCCTTGAAAGTCAGATTCATAGGTGGAAATTCAATGTGCTTTTTTTCCCTTTCAGCTGGACATCAGTGGCAAGCTGTACCTGGCCCCACTCACCACGGTAGGGCCCACAGCGGGGTGGGCAGGTGCTGGCAATGTGCTCATCACAGCAGTACCCACTGCTCCCCCTGCCCTGGGGGCTTGGGTCCATGTCTGGGGTCCTAGCCTGCCATGCCCTTATGTGTGCATTCCACTGTCCCCAGTGTGGCAACCTGCCCTTCCGCCGGATCTGTAAACGCTTCGGGGCGGACGTGACCTGCGGGGAGATGGCTGTGTGCACCAACCTGCTGCAGGGCCAGACATCTGAGTGGGCCCTGCTCAAACGCCACCCCTGCGAGGATATCTTTGGTGTCCAGGTTGGTGGCGCCCCGAGGAAGGGAAGGAGGAGGGGCTCTTGGCTGCCACGTGTCAGGTGCAGGGTCAGGCTCTCCTGGATCACCTCCCAGACCCCCTGCCTCAGCTACTGGCCATGTGCCAGCCTGACGCACCTGGAGGAGCTGATAGCCTCGGCACGGGGCCAGGCAGGACGGCCCCTCACTCCCTGCCTGCCCACCCGGCCACAGCTTGAGGGCGCCTTTCCTGACACCATGACCAAATGTGCCGAGCTGCTGAACCACACCATCGAGGTGGATTTCGTGGACATCAATGTCGGCTGCCCCATTGATCTCGTGTTCAAGAAGGTACCCAACATTCAGCTGAGTGGGTGAGGGTGGAGTTGCTCGGAATCTGTGGGGGCCTCTGTGCCTTGCTTTCTGCATCCGGACAAGGAAGGCAGCGGTAGGGTGGGAGCTGGCATCAGGCCCAGCCTGGGTCCGGCCTTCCCGAGCTCCAGCCACCTGTCTCTCCCAGGGCGGGGGCTGTGCCCTCATGAACCGCTTGGCCAAGTTCCAGCAGATCGTCCGTGGTATGAACCAGGTACTGCTCAAGAGGACCACCCAGAGCCCTCACCGACCGACCCCAGGCCCTGCTGCTGACCACTCCCGTTCCCACAGGTGCTGGACGTACCGCTGACCGTGAAGCTGCGCACGGGCGTCCAGGAGCGTGTGAATCTGGCTCACCGGCTGTTGCCCGATCTGCGGGACTGGGGGGCAGCTCTGGTCACGGTGGGTCTTGGGGCGCAGTGGGCGTCGGGGCCCCGAGGCACTTCCCTTTCTAACTATCCCTCCCTCCTGTCTCCTCTCTCCTGGTCTCTGGCTTGCCCTCCATCTCTTGTCTCCGTCTGTCCATCTCTCTGTCTCTCTCTCTCTCAGTCCGTCTCTCCCGGGTTCTCTGGGTCTCTCTCTCTCTCTCTCTGGTCCTCTGCTTCCCCGGCCCCTCCTTCCCTCCCCACACGGCCGCCTCTCCTCCAGCTCCATGGCCGCTCGCGGGAGCAGCGCTACACCAAGCTGGCCGACTGGCAGTACATCGAGCAGTGCGTGGCAGCAGCCCGCCCCATGCCCCTTTTCGGTGGGTCCCCACAGGTCACACACCCAGGCCCACCCCTCACCTGGGCCCCTCCCTGCCCCGATGGGGGGCTCCCAGCTGGCGAGAACTCCTCATGCCCTGGCACCCCTGCCCGACGTGGCTCCCTGAGACCCCGGCCTCTGTCCCTCAGGGAATGGAGACATCTTGTCCTACGAAGATGCCAGCCGGGCCCTGCAGACTGGTGTTGCAGGGGTCATGATCGCGCGGTGCGTGTGCCTCGGGCTGCAGCTGTGGCCTTAGTGTCATAGCGTGGAACTCTCGGGCTTTTTTTTTTTTTTAATTTGGCTGTTTCGGGTCTTAGTTGCAGCATGTGGGACCTTTGATCTTTATTATAGGATGTGGGATTTTTAGTTGGAGCATGTCGGGTGTAGTTCCCTGACTAGGGATGAAACCCAGATCCCCTGCATTGGGAGCATGGAGTCTTAGCCACTGGACCACCAGCAAAGTCCCAAATTTTCTGGCTTTGAGTGTTGTGTGAGAGTGTAGCTGGGAGGCCGGGGACCGTGGTGTTGGGGGCCGGGGTTTCCCCAGCGGCCCACTGACCTCCACCTGCCGCCCGCCTCCAGTGGCGCCCTGCTCAAGCCGTGGCTGTTCACGGAGATCAAGGAGCAGAGGCACTGGGACATCTCGTCGTCCGAGCGCCTGGACATCCTGCGGGACTTCACGCATTACGGCCTGGAGCACTGGGGCTCGGACACGCAGGGCGTGGAGAAGACGCGCCGCTTCCTCCTTGAGTGGCTCTCCTTCCTGTGCAGGTGGGATGGGGCGGCGGGGCGGTGGGGTGGGCCAGGCGCAGTGTGTGGGGAGCCCCAGCCCAACCTCATTCCCGCCACCCCCGCCCACAGGTACGTGCCTGTGGGCCTGCTGGAGCGGCTCCCGCAGCGGATCAACGAGCGGCCGCCCTACTACCTGGGCCGCGACTACCTGGAAACGCTCATGGCCAGCCAGAAGGCAGCCGACTGGATTCGCATCAGGTGCCCAGGAACTGAGGCCCTGGGGGGCAGGGGGATAGACGACCTGGTGGGTCTGGGGTGAGCTGGACTGGGGGCTGCCCCACGCCAGGCCTGACCCCGGCTGCCTGCCTCCCTCCCACAGTGAGATGCTGCTGGGACCTGTCCCGCCCAACTTCGTCTTCCTGCCCAAGCACAAGGCCAATGCCTACAAGTAGCCACAGGGGCCAGAGGGGCATCTGAGTACCCAGAGAGCCCCCTAAAGCATGAGAAGACAATAAATTTTATTCTTCTAAAACTCAGGCCTTTCTGTGACCCTGATGCTGCCCTTGGCCCCCTGCCATCCCCACCCCCAGCCCCGCCTCACCCCTTTACTCATTCACCAGCCCTGTGCTGGCCACTGCTGGTTCCCAAAAGGCCTTGACAACAAAGAAGCTATCAGAGCCCATGAGATGGGGCCTCATCCTACCTGAGTGTGGATCAGGGTGGGCTGCCTGGAGGAAGGGGCCTCAGAGCTGACGGGCAAGCCATGCTGGCAGAGGTGGAAGGCAGCAGACCTCACCCAAGGTCCACCATACCCTCTGTGATGCCCGTCTCTGGCTCCCTTGGTTTCCTGGTCCACCCCTGCCCACTCCCCATTTCGCCATTACCCGGAACCCCGACTGGTGGGCGGGCCACAGCCTGGAACCCGCTGCCCGGAGTAACCGGACAAACAGAACTCCACAGGACTCTGAGCCTGTTCTCTGGGTGGGCCACCTGTGCTCCCCACCTGCTGCCCTCCTGGCCCGCCTGGGTCAGGCCCCCGCCTCCCTATGCAGCACCCCAAACCCTTCTACGCACCCACAGCTCCCCAAGAAGGCTTCAGTCCCCGGGGCCTGGATGCCACTGATGGGCTGGACAGCCAGCCCACTCCTGCCTGCACAGAGCCTCTGTCCGCTGTGGGTATGAGTCGGTGGCGGGGGGCGCGGCCATGGGGGCAGGGACTGGGGCTCTGTCCGCCAGCCTCAGGACCCCACCTGCCTGCCTGCTTTTGTCCACAGGTTCCTCCAACCTGTACCACCCCCCAACCCCGGAGAAGGAGGTGTTCCCAACCCCTCCAGCAGGTACTGGCCTCGGGCCAACCCTTGAGGACTGGGGAGTGGGCGGGGCCATCCCATCCCCACCCCTAACTCTAGATGGCTTCTCACTCCAAAGCAAGGCCAGTGTCCCTCATCCCCTCGAGGGGGCCTTGACAGTAAGGCAGCCCTATGACTCTTGTCCCTCAGTCAGTCCCCAAAGCCAGGTCTGTGTCTCCAGTCCCCCATCCCCCCCCGATGAGCCCCCAAAGCACATCCTGGGTCCCCAGACTGGTAGATAAACCCCCAGAGGCAAAGCCTATATCATCATCCCCCAAATGGACCCCAGGGTTGGTCGTGTCCTGTGTCCCCCTGATGTGCCCCCCAGGCAGGTCCCAGGACCGCCCCTCTGAGGGCCACCCTCCTGGCCACAGGTTTCCAGATGGCGCCCTGTGGGTGCTTCTTTGACCCCCGCATCTACCGAATCGAGTGGGCCGCCACCGACTTCGGCCAGTCATCCCTGTACAAGCTGGTGGCCGTGGGCGATGGGGGGCCAGCTGGGGCCCCCACCTCACCAGGCACTTACCTCCTGGAGCCCCAGCACTACCTCAAGGCCCCGGTGCCGCCCCCACCGCCCCCACCATACCCCCACTACCAGCCACCACCCCCTGGGGGCCCCCAGTACCTCCTGCCGTACTTCCCGCCTGAGGGGCCGGGGCCCGAGACCGTGGGCTTCATGGGGGACGGGGGGCCGCCCAGCTTTGTGGAGCTGCCCCGGCCCTTGATCAAGGAGGGCCTGGCGCCACCACCACCCCCCAAGGAGAGCAAGCTGCCCCCGCTGCTCATCACGCTGCCCGCCGAGACCGCACTGCCCCCAGGCACCTACAGCCACCTCAAGGGCCGCCTGAGCCAACTGCACGGGCCTGGGGAGCCCTTGACCTTCCCAGTCAAGGAGCCGCCCCCCAGCCCGCTGTACCCACCCGTCCCCGCTGAACCCAAGGCAGCCAATGCCGAGGTGGCCCCACTGGGGGCGGGCGAGGCCAGGACCCCCGAGGTGGCCCAGGCCTTCGCGCTGCCCGAGAAGGTGCTGCTGGAGGATGCAATGAAGCTCTTCGACTGCCTGCCGGGCAGTGCTGAGCCCGAAGGGGCCCCACGCAAGCCCCTGGGGCCTGGGCCAGCCCTGCCCGACAGCGGGGGCGGCGGTGACGACTCCTCTGGTGACATCTGCTCGCTGCACCTGCCGGATGAGCTGCTGTCCTTCGACTACAGCGTGCCCGAGATCCTGGACACTGTCTCCAACGTGGACTACTTCTTCAACTTTAAGGCACTGGACGAGGAGCCGCTGCCCCGTCCGGGGCCCCCTGCCACCAACGCCACAGCCTCTGCCCCCAGGGCCGAGCCCCCTGGCAAGAGGAAGGCAGGCAGTTCCACCACCAAGAAGGGGCAGCAGGGCAGCAAGGGCAAGCAGGCCACGGGTCCCACGACTGCTGCCTCCTCAGGGCCCCGGCAGGACCTGGGAGCCACCCCCCATTAAAGCGGATTTGACCTCTCAGTGCTGTATCCGCCCAGTGGCATCAGGGCTGTCCCCACATCCTCCCTGTTGTACAGTGGGCCCAGACCATGGGGTGAGGCCCTGCAGAACCCCGAGGGTGCTGGACTTACAGAGCAGAGTGGGGGAGCCCTAGATTCAGATTTGGGATTCTAAATCTAGCCACAGAGAATCCACGTCAGCCGGCACTTTGGAGAGGTGGGAACTGCAAGAATTTCACTTCTGTGTTTGGGAAAGTCAGGGCTGCCCAGAGATGAGCAGGGACTGGCCTGGAGACACAGCAAATGCGGGAGTTAGGGAGTGGCCTGCATATCCCCAACCATCCCTCTGAAGCACTATGAGTGGGAGGGGGGAAGGCCTTAGAGAGGCCTGCGGGCTGGGGTCAGCCTCCACCCACCTGGCAGGGCAGGTGTCGCCAATGGTGAAGGGGCGGGCCCCCACCCATGTTCATGCAGACAGCTGGGGTGTGGAGGTAGGTGCTGGTTGGAGGAGCGGCACCTGAGGCCTGAGGGTGGGGGCCGGGCAGGGATGCAGGAGATGGTGCCCACCTGGTACACGGGTGGCTGAGAACAGGCCCGCATGTGATGGGGCATGCAGAGTGCACCTGCAGCCCAGGTGAGGCCCGAGGCCTGGGTGGGCGTGCCTGTTCCAAGATGGGCAAGGGGCTGCGTCCCCTCATTGGACCCAGCTGCGCGTGGCAGGCATGGGGAGCCTGGGATTTCAGTTCTCACACCTGTTCCCTCCTGCCTGGGCTCCTCCCGCTGCATCTACATGGCTCCCACCCCTGTGGGTCCCAGGCCAGGCTCTCTTCAGCCCTTCCCACTGGAGAGTCTGGAGCAGCTGCTGTCCATACCCTCCCCTGAAATACTCAAGGTGACCCTGAAGGGGGTGATGTGCAAGGAGGTAAGGAGAGTTGAGGGCTTCCCTAGTGGCTCAGTGGTAAAGAATCTACGTCAATGCAGAAAACAAGCATTTGACCCTGGGTCGGCAAGATCCCCTAGAGACGGAAATGGCAACCCACTCCTGTATTCTTGTCTGGAGAATCCCATGGACAGAGGAGGGTGGCAGGCTACAGTCCATGGGGTTCCAAAAGAGTCAGACACGACTTAGCAAGAAAACAAATAAGGAGAGATGGAGCACACCTCTGGAGTGGGCCAGCCCCGCCTGCTTCCCTCCCCTGCAGGAGTAAGGGCCCAGGTTCAGGGCTGCGTCTCAGGGGCTTTCACTCTTGGACTCTGCTGGGAAGCTGGGGGGCTTGACTGGGATCCAGGAGATGTCCGGGGTGGGGGATGCCATGTGGTGGCACCACATCTCAAGCCTACAGGACTCGTGTCCCTGAAGCCTGTTCCAAGGCTCAGGGAGGTGGGGGCAGCCCTAAGTCTGCACCTGCACTTACCTGACTCTTCTCTGAATGGGACATGGGCCGAGAGCAGCCAGGAGCTCACTTCCCTCACCTCCCTTGGAGCCCTCCTCCCTGCAGCCGTATTAACGGGTGTTTTTGAGACACACATGAAGTGCCCCCAGTGACGGGGAGCCCCTGGCAAACAAGGTGGATGCGAGGGGAGGTGCTTGGTTTTCTGTAAGATTAATGTGGACTGAGGATTGTGAAGCACGGCATCCCATCTCGTGACCCCCCCCCCCATCAGGCCTGGAGGGTGGATGGGGCAGAGTAACTCAGCCTCTGATGGTGGGACAAAATGACTGGCCTGAACCTGGGCCCATGTCAGTGAAACTACCGAGTCCTAACCACTGGACTGCAAGGGAAGTCCCCGTATTAGGCAATTTAAATGACCATGGCATGGAGGGGGTGCTTCCCTGGGAGTGGTTAAGACTCCAAGCTTCTTCTCTGAGATCTGCTCTTACTGAAGTGGATCAGTGATGAAAGTAGCCAAATCTGAGCATCAGAAGACCACCCAGTGTATCTGATGCATGATCTCTGTAGTTCTGAGAAGCAAAAGAATAATTTAAAATAAGGGGTATGAAGGGGTGTGTGTGTGTGTGTGTGTGTGTGTGTAGGTGACTGGATAATTAAGGGGCTTATTGGTGGGTAAGTGAGAGTTGGTTGTGGGTGTGCTTGTATGAAAGGCTGATCAGTTCTGAGCAATGATGAAAAGATTTTACTGCAGAACTTTATATAACTATGAAGGTTTCTACACTTGATCTGAGCTCAGATAAAAAAAAAAAGACTCCAAGCTTCCACTGCAGGGGGCATGGGTTTGATCCCTGGTCAGGTGACTATTAGGGCTTCCCTGGTAGGTCAGCTGGTAAGGAATCCACCTGCAATGCAGGAGATCCCAGTTCGATTCCTGGGTCAGGAAAATGACCTGGAGAAAGAATAGGCTACCCACTCCAGTATTCATGGGCTTTCCTGGTGGTTCAGACAGTAAAGAATCTGCCTGCAATGTGGGAGACCTGGGGTCGACCCCTGGGTTGAGAAGATCCCCTGGAGGAGGGCATGGCAACCCACTCCAGTATTCTTGCTTGGAGAATCCAGGACAGAGGAGCCTGGCGGGCTATAGCCTATGAGGTGGCAAAGAGTCACACATGACTGACCAACTAGCACCGCACACACCACAGGGAACTGTTAATAAGATCCCACATGCCTCCAGCCATGGCCCAAAACAAACAGAAAGCAAGTAAATGACCATGGGATGTGTTCTTTTAACCTAAGAGTGATCAAAAAAGTTACCGAGAAAATTTTCAGTAGAATGAGACGGTGTCCCGCACCATCTGGAATTTGAAGGATGTGTGGGAGAGGGAAGCCCGCTGAACGGAGGGACAGACTGATCCAACATACATATACATCTATGTGTACAGTGCATATATACATGTATACATGACCATATATGTATCCACGTGTGCACATTTATATGCTTGTATGTGTGTACTTGTAGATAGGTGTGTGTGTTATTTACATCTATGTACACATGTATTTATCCATACATGTACGTGTGTGTGTATTATACACTTGTGTGACATATCACCCACATATATGCATGTGCTTACATGAATGTGTGTGACATGTACACACATGTATGTATATTGCAGATATACATCACACACGTGTGCAATATTCACACAATATCCACACATATACAATATGCATGCACACACATGCACATTATCTACACACATGTATGTGAATGCCTTGCTGCTGCTAAGTCGTTCAGTCGTGTCTGACTCTGTGCGACCCCATAGACAGCAGCCAACCAGGCTCCCCCGTCCCTGGGATTCTCCAGGCAAGAACACTGGAGTGGGTTGCCATTTCCTTCTCCAATGCATAGAAGTGAAAAGTGAAAGTGAAGTCACTCAGTCGTGTCTGACTCTTTGCGACCCCATGGACTGCAGCCTACCAGACTCCTTCGTCCATGGGATTTTCCAGGCAAGAGTACTGGAGTGGGGTGCCATTGCCTTCTCTGATGTGTATGCCTTACCCATGCTATATACATGTGTGTACATCTCTCTGCATATATATATGCACACCATCTGTATCTATATGTATGCCTAACCCATGTACATATAAAATATGTACTATGCTTCCAAATCTTATTCATGGACATCCCACAAGTCTACATGTGTTCATTTGTATATACGTCAGGGTTTATCAACAGAGATGGACCCTCGGGTCTCATCCTTCTCTAACAGAACTTATCATGTGTCTGATGTATCTCAGGGGCTTGCAGATGAGCGCACCACATGCCTGGGTGAGCTCATTTCTCCAAGCTCCTGTTCACTAGTTTTTTTTTTTTTTTTGGCCATGCTGAATGGCTTGCAGGATCTTAGTTCCCAAACCAGGGATCAAACCCCTGCAGCGTGAAGTCCCAACCACTGGACCAGCAGGAAGTCCCCACCAAGCTCCTGTTCATTAGGACTTGGGCTGTCCCCCTTATCCTTATATCCTTACACATGTAGGTGCTATAGTTAAGAGGGACTCTGATGCCAGGATGTCCAGGGAGGCTGATGGGTGTAGAAAAACCACAAAACGCGAGTGATACATGCTGCCACTGGCTATTTTCACAAACCCTTTACAACAACTCTGCCCTCTCCCTGGCATTCCCACCCTCCACGGGTGCTCAGCACCTGCCCCAGAGACATGCACAAGACTTCCTGCATCTTTGGTACAGTCTGACCCAGAAGCCGTTGACCTCGAGGCCCTGCTCGGTGTGCAGCAGCTGGGGGATCATGTAAGCCAGCCACACGGACAGCAAGGTGGCCGCGGTGAGCAGGACAATGGTGATCTCCGGCGGGAAGATGGACAGTGGGAAGGCCCCGTAGACGTAGACGCTGAAGGTGGTCTTCAGGCGACAGTAGCTGCGAGGGGTGGGTGGGCGGAGTCTGTGGGGCACCGCCTTCAGGGGCCCCGCCCTTCACCCCAGCAAGCTTTTTTGTTTTGGCAGCTCTGCTCAGCCCGTGGGATCTTAATTCTCCAACCAGGGATTGAACCCGGGCCCTCGGCCGTGAAAGCAAGGAACCCTAACCACTGGACTGCCAGGGAATTCCCCAGCAAACATTTTAAAACCCACAGGAATGACAGCTAGGCCTGGAATGGTGACTCTGGACACTGAGTTCCATTCATACCCACTTCTCTCTCCTCTGATCTGTCATCCTCTTTGTATTTTGCAGAGGTCACATTTTTCCCCAGGGCCCCTGGGGTCCCCTGCTCTGGGGACAAGGGGTCTCCCCTCCATGCCCAGGCTATCTTGGGGGTGGGGCAGAAGAGGCCAAGAAACTGTTCATCACACAGTGGGGGTGTGATGGGGGCCACAGCATCCCTGAAGTGGGGGTAGCAGGATGGAGGGAAGGGCACCCAGGAAAGGGGACCCAGGGGGCAAGTAGCCAGGGAAACTGCAGGAGGCAGGTGGGGGGAGGGGAGGGGCTGAGGCTCCCAGGCAGGCCCCTTCCCCTCACTGGGTGCCCCCAGGGTCTCCCCAGCCTTCCACCCCTGACGTCCCAGAGGTGGTCTGGTCTGGGGCCCCTAGGGAAGGCAGGGTCCCCCCAAGCTTTTGAGGGTGGCTTTTGTGTCCATCTGGAGGGGAAACGTGATGGGGTAAAGAATGCCGCCCACATTCCCCCTCCCAGTGGGAGATGCTCACGATTTGATCCAGCACAGTGGCGAATATTAATAATACCCAGCTCTTAGGGCAGAGGTGGGGTGCCTGGGAGGCCAGGCCCATAACCTGTGTCAGTTTCCGTGGCGTTAATACTCTGGCCGGTGCTGATTTCAAGTTACCAGTGGGAAGTCCGCCGGCTTGCAGACTCCCTGAATATCTGAGGGTTAGTGCTTGGGAGCCTGTCTGTGCCCACCAATGAGACATAGCCATGGGGGTAACTCTGATTCCCCAGGGTAGGGATAGGGGTGCTGCTGGGCATTGTTATTCCCCTTAGGGCCTGCCGTGGTCTCTGAATAAAGATTTACGTAGCCAGTGAACAAATGCCATCCACGACTTACAGTATCACTCTTCCCGGGGATGGTCTGAGCTGTTGGGGGATTCAGGTTTATCCAGGACCTGCCTAAGGGTGGCAGAAAGTGGGCCCCACACACGTGTGGGACCTGCCCTGGAAGCGCCAGCTGTCTCCCCAGAGGCCCCTGGTGCACAGCGACTCCCCTCATCCACTCACCTGTAGGATGGATCCACGATAGAAATGAAGAAGATGTAGATGCCGTTTCTTTGGTCGAAAACAACCTTGTTCTCTGTTTGGCCTCCCAAGATCTGATATGGGACGTCAGGCCATCTCAAGGGTTCATGGTAGTTGGGGTCATGGCAGCTCATGTAATTCTGGGGAGGAGGACAAAGGTGTGCTCGCTGGCCCTGGGGGTTGGGGAGGACTGTGGGAGCCCTCCGACACACCCCATGGCACACCGCCATCCGCCAGCATCTGTGGCTGTGAGTCTAGGGCCAGGTGCCCGCTGGGCAGGCCAGCCAATTTGTGAGTGTGGATCCGTCTTCCTGCCCTCCTTCTTCCTGGTCTGCCCAAGCTTGAGGTGGGCTGCAGGCATAGTAACTCCTCTTCCCAGGGTCCCTTGCAGCTCTGAGTCTGGGGGTGAGTCTGATACATGTGCTCTTGGTGTTTGTTATGAGCTGGGTTGAATTCCTCCCCAAATCATATGGGGAAGTCCTAACCCTCAGGGCCTTGGGCAGTGTCCTTATTTGGAGATGAGGTCTTTTAAAAAATTAATTTATTTATCTATTAATTTTTGGCTATGCTGGGTCTTCGTTGCCCCTTGGGCTTTTCTCTAGTTTCAGAGAGCAGGGGCTACTCTTTAATTGTGGTACAAGGGCTTCTCATTGCAGCGGCCTCTCTTGTGAAACTTGGGCTCTAGAGCACACAGGCTTCAGTAGGTCTAGCTCGTGGGCTCAGTAGTTGCAGCTCCTGGGCTTTAGAGCACAGGTTTAGTAGCCGTGGCATGCATGGGCAGAGGAACTAAACCCGCACATGGCAACCACTGAAGTCCATGTGCCCTAGAACCCATGTTCTGTAACAAAAGACGCCACTGTGATGAGAAGCCCACGCGCTGAATGTGTGAATCCCCAACCCCATTCATTATGTTGATGCAACATCCCCTAGTGGCATAGGTGGGGCATTGGAAAGAGATTTGATGAGGTCCTGAGGGTAAGGCCCCTATAAAGGGATTATTTCTTTCATAAGAATTGACACCAGAGAACTAAAGCAAGGTCTCAAAGAGATACTTGCACTTCTGAGTTCACAGCAGCACCATTCACAACAGCCAAAAGGTGGAAGCAAACCAAATGTCCATGGACAGATGACGGATAAACAAAGTGCGGTTCATACACACTAATAGAGTATTGTAGGAGTTTCTGACACCCTCTACAACATGGATGAACTATGAGGACATGATGCTCAGTGAAATAAGCCAGACACACAAGGTCAAATACCATCTGATCCCACCCATGTGAGACCCCCTAGAGGAGTCAGATCCTTAGAGACAGGAAGTAGATAGTGAGGGTCAGGTGCCAGGGGGAGGGGACAGGAGTCAGTGTTTCATGGGGACAGAGTTTCAGTTTGGGAAGAAGAGAAAGTTCTGGAGATGATGGTGGGGATGGTTGCAGGACAATGTGAATGCGCTTAATGCCACTGAGCTGTGCACTTAAAAATATTTAAAATGGTCAGTTTTATGTTATGTGTAAGTGTTAGTCGCTCAGTCGTATCCGACTCTTTGCAACTCCATGGACTGCAGCCCACCTGGCTCCTCTGTCCATGTATGTTTGACCACAGTTAAAACAAATTTTTTAAATTATTTTAAAAATTTATTTGGCTGTGCCTGCTGTTAGGTGGCGGAGAAGGCGATGGCACCCGACTCCAGTACTCTTGCCTGGAAAATCCCATGGACAGAGGAGCCTGGTGGGCTGCAGTCCATGGGGTCGCTAAGAGTCGGACACGACTGAGTGACTTCACTTTCATGTTTCACTTTCATGCATTGGAGAAGGAAATGGCAACCCACTCCAGTGTTCTTACCTGGAGAATCCCAGGGATGGGGAGCCTGGCAGGCTGCCGTCTATGGGGTTGCACAGAGTCGGACACAACTGAATCGACTTAGCAGCAGCAGCAGCAGCAGCAGCAGCAGCTGTTAGTTGGGGCTTCCCAGGTGGCACTAGTGGTAAAGAACCCAGCTGCCAATGCAGGAGACGCTAGAAACACGGGTTGATCCCTGGGTGGGGAAGATCGCCTGCAGGACGGCATGGCAACCCACTCCACTAAGGTATGAAGGATCTGGTGACATGACCAGGGATTGAACCCCAGCCCCCTGCATTGGGAGCTTGTAATCTTAACCACTGGACCACCAGGGAAGTGCCTAACAATTAAGAAAAAATTTAAAAAATCTTTTGAGAGTAAAAGGGGAAAAAAAAAAAGCTGGATCACATAAAAACTATGTGAAATTTAATAAGGGGGACAGCTGCTTAGCCTAAAGACTCATTATTATTATTATTTTTTATAGCCAGCTGCACCCCATGGTTTGGCTAAGTAGCTACATAACTGCCCATCTAATGATCATGCTGGAAATGCGGCATTGCCACTATATCTTGATAGAAAAACCCTAGGGGTTCTACAAAATCGCCCACCAGGGCTGATGGGAAAAAAGCAACTGGACAGTCTCTTAAAGGAATGTGTGCCACTTTGAATGAGACGGCTAATAAAAAATGCAAACACCAGCACAGTCAGAAAACATAAAGTTACATGTGTGTGGCTTGTACTTTTTAAAGAAATGGTCAGAGAGGTGGTGCTTGGGTAACATCTGGAAGGCACAAAACGCCCAAGTTGTGAGTTGTACTTTTTACATTAAAAAAAAAAATTCATTATAGGTTATGTGAAAGATTAAAAAAAAAAAAACACCCAATGTCACCAACCAAATAAATTCTCAAACTCACTGGATGGAATGGGGAGTGAGGAAGGGTGAGGCTGCTGGCTCTGAAAACAAATACAAATTTAAGGAGCCCGGAGTCGGCGTGAGAACCGGCTTCGGATGCGGGTAGCGCGCGCGCCCTGCTGGTGACGTGGCAGCATTGCACTGTGTTCGCGCTCTTGGTGTTGAGAGGCGGATGGCGCTGGAAACTACTGCGCACCACAAGCTCCCCTTCCGCACCAGGACCAAATCGACGTGTTCCTTTCACTATCACCAGACCCCTCTTTGTTAGTCGTGTACCAACGCGCGTAATAGAAACAATCGCTGAGCAGAACCGTAAATATAATCAGCCCCTTACATAATGGGCATTTGGATGGTTTCAGAGTTTTGCACGTCATCAGCAGTGTGCCCCATGAACGCCTTGGTCCTGACATCTCTGATCGTCTGGTCATTCCCGTGGTAGAGGTTCCCAAAGGGTTTGTGCATCTTACATTACCAGCATCCAACACCCCAGCTATTCGGGACTAAATGTTTGTGTCAACCAACTAGAAGTCATCTGTTGAACTGTACCTACTCCCAAAGGTGATGAATTAGGAGGCGGGGCCTTTGGGAGGCAGCAGGTCATAGTGGTGGAGTACTCCTGAAGGAGATTTTGTCGTTCAGTCACTAAGTCGTGTCCCATTCTTTGGAACCCCATGGACTGCAGCAAGCCAGGTTCCTCTGTCCTTCATTATCTTCCGGACATTGCTCAAATGCATGTCCGTTGAGTGGTGATGCTGTCTAACCATCTCAGCCTCTGTCACCTCCTTCTCCTTTTGCCTTCAATCTTTCCCAGCATCAGGGTCTTTTCCAATGAGTTGGCTCTTCGCATCAGGTGGCCAAAGGATTGGAGCTTCAGCAACAGTCCTTCCGATGAATATTCAAGGTTCATTTCCTTTGGGATTGACTGGTTTGATCTCCTTGCTGTCCAAGGGACTCTCAAAAGTCTTCAACACCACAGTTCGAAAGCACTAATTCTTTGGCCCTCAGCCTTCCATATGGTCCAACGGTCACGTTTGTACATGACTACTGGAAAGACCATAGCTTTGACTATACCGACCTTTGTCGGCAAAGTTATGTCTCTGCATTTTAATACGCTAAGTTTGTCACAGCTTTACTTCCAGGGAGCAAGTGTCTTTTTAATTTCACCGCTGCAATCACTGTCTTAGTGATTTTGGAGCCCAAGAAAATAAGATCTGTCACTGCTTTCACTTCTTCCCCTTCTATTTGCCATGAAGTGATGGGACCGGATGCCATGATCTTAGTGTTTTGAATGTTGAGTTTCAAGCCAGCTTTTTCACTCTCCTCTCTCACCCTCATCAACAGGCTCTTTAGTTTCTCTTCACTTTCTGCCATCAGAGTGGTATCATCTGCCTATCTGATGTTGTTGATATTTCTCCCAGCAATTTTGGTTCCAGCTTGTGATTCATCCAGCCTGACATTTCGTATGATGTACTCTGCATTTAAGTTAAATAGGTGGGGTGACAATATACAGCCTTGTTGTACTCCTTTCCCAATTTTGAACCAGTCAGTTGTTCTGTGTCCTTATAAAGGGACCTGGGCCTGGAGCAGGAAATGGCAACCCACTCCAGTATTCTTTCCCGGAGAATCCCAGGCCCAGAGGAGCCCTGGGGGGAGAGGGGGGCGGGGCGGGCGGCAGCGGGGCCACAGTCCACGTGGTTGCAGAGTTGGACAGGACTGAACACATACCTGGGCGCAAAGGCATCTGGAAGAGCTCCCCCACCCCTTCTGCTCTGTGAGGACACAGGAGGCGTCACCCATGAACCAGACCCCAAATCTGCTGGCACCTTGATGTTGAACTTCAGCCTCCAAGACCCGTGAGAAACCCATGCTGCTGTTAAAAGCCCCTGGGGTCTCTGGTGTTCGGTTAGCAGCAGCCTGAACAGGTCGAGCCGGCTCCCAGCACACACTGCGCATGACCGGAAGTCGCCTGCCCTGGGACTACTCAAGAGCACAGGCCTTACCTCACGGTCCCAGGAGAAGGGCGCTGTGTCGCCAGCCGTCTGGGTGATGGTGGTCCAGTTCTGCGGCTGGGCACTGCAGCCTGCCGTGCCGGCCGTCAGGGAGTACGTGTAGGTGAACAGCCCGTTCATCTCCAGCAGGACATACTCGGCCTCCACCACCTCCTGGAACTTGCCTTCGCGCCACCTGGGACAAGGCACGTACAGGCGAGGCTGTGGGAGGCCAGGGGGCCCAGCTATGCCGGGCTGGTGAAACCATCTCGTCTGGGGGCGGACGCCTTCTCCCACCACCACCCCCAAGCTGACGCCTCTGGGACATTCAACCCTGATTCCCAGTGGCAGGTAGGGACAGCGGGCACTGACCGGGTGAGGATAAGGTGGGAGAGCAGGTGTTGATTTAATTCTGGCACCTGCAGGTATTCTAGGGTGATGAATTAGAGTTGTTCTAAATCCTTAATTTTGAGGGAATTCCCTGATGGTCCAGTGGTCAGGGCTCTGAGCTTCCACTGCTGGGGACCCAGGGTTGAGTCCTGGTTGGGGAACTAAGATCCTGCAAGCTGTGCAGCCAAACCCCATGCCCCCGTGCCCCCCAATTCTTATTTTTGAATGCACATTTGTCTCCTGCCAGGCTGGGGCTTACACCCTCCTCTGATGGGAAAGTTGAGTGTTAATTGCCTCAGTCATGTCCGACTTTTTGCGAACCTATGTACTGTAGCCCGCCAGGCTCCTCTATCCATGGAATTCTCCAGGCAAGAATCCTGGAGTGGGTTGCCATGCCCTCCTCCAGGAGATCTTCCGGACCCAGGGATCAAACCCGAGCCTGTGCAGTGAAAGTGCTGGAAGTATGGCGTCTTAACCTCTGGACCACCAAAGAAGTCCCTCTGGAGATGCTTTAATGAACCTAAATGTTTCCACATGTTTGAGGGCCCCACCATCATTCAGTTCAGTTCAGTCGCTCAGTCGTGTCCGACTCTCTGCGACCCCATGAACCGCAGCATGCCAGGCCTTCCTGTCCATCACCAACTTCCATCATTCAGTTGTCAACAATTTAGTTCAATGATCCTCAGTGGGGGCAGGTTGGGGGCAGGTTGGGGGTGGGATCAGATCAAAGAAGACAGAATCCATGGAAGGGGCCAGAGTGAGTGCACCTAAAAGGTGCCCCCGCAAATTCCTATGTGAAGTCCTAACCCCCCAAAATGTGACTATATTTGGAATTGGAAGCTTTAATGAGGTGATCGAGATGGAGCAAGTCCTAAGGGTAGGCCCTGGTGCCATGGGAAGAGGTTGAGACACCGCAAGACACCTTGATCTTGGACTTCCAGCCTCTAGGACTGTGAGAAAGTCAGTGCCCGTGTGTGCCCCCACTACCACGCCCACAAACCAGTCCAGTCCCTGGTGTGTTTTGTTAAAGCCACCGAGTTAAGACAGGGAAGGGGAAAGGTATCGAAGCTGGGAGCTGTGGAGGAAAAAAGGGTGAGGATGCAGCCTGGGCAGAGGGGTGGGGAGGATGGTGGGGGATTGGGGGGGTCTGGGGGGGTCTCACAGCTCCACCACCGGCTTCCACGGGATGTCATAGTAGGCGAGGAGGGGGCAGCCCAGCTTCTCATAGGGGTAATGCACCTCCAGGTCTTCCTTGGCCTGCTGCCCCTGGAAGTTGGGGTCATAGGCTTCCCTGTGGGAAGGACAGAGACATGGGTGAGCTTCCCCAGGCGCCCAGATGTCCAGCCACCCACCGCCCTGCTTCCTCTCTGCAGATGGGGCCGGCCACAGCCGTGGAGGGGTGTCTGAGCAGGGGACTCACAGCCATTGTCAACATGACCCCTGGGATGCCCCCGTGAGTGGTGGTTGACCTTCTAGGTCCTCTGAGCTCTGCTGTGGCACTTGATTGTGGGCAGATGCATTTCGGGATGTTTCTGTGAGCTTGTTCTCTGGGGCTGAGAAAGCAGTGCTTGCCCTAACATGGGTGCAGCCGGAGGGCCTGAGTGGAACAAAGGGCCTCCCCCAGTGAGGAGGAAGTCTGCCTGCAGATGGCCTTGAACTAGAACGGCAACTTGTGCCAGAGCTGCCAGCCCCTCAGCCTCCCCCGAACCTCCATAGTCAGGAGTGAATCTTAAAGTGAATCTCTGGCGGTCACTCTGTGTGTGTCTCTATCTTGCTCTGTGTGTCTATCTCACACACACATCCTGTGGCTTCTCTCTCTCTGGAGACCTTGATTCATACACTCTCGTGCCCCCAGGAGGTCTGGCTGCAGCCTCATTGGTCAGTAAGCAGAGGAACATCAGTTTGTTAATAGCTTTTGTGTGTGTGTGTGTGTGGGGGGGCGGTTTGATTATTATTATTATTTTTGACTGTGCTGGGTCTTTGTTGCTGCTTGGGCTCCTCTAGATGCAGCGAGCGGGGGCTACTCTCTAGTTGCGGTGCACGGGCTTCTCACTGCGGTGAGAATTCTCTTATTGTGAAGCACAGGCTCTGGCACACAGGCTTCAGGACTTCTGGCACGTGGGCTCAGTAGTTGTGGTTCCTGGACTCCAGAGCACAGGCTCAGCAGCTGTGGTGCATGGGCTTAGTTGCTCCGAGGCATGTGGGATCTTCTGGGATCAGGGATCAAATCTGTGTCTCCTACATTAGCAGGCAGTTTCTTTAACACTGAGCAACAAGGGAAGCCCTGGCAGCACCAGTTTTGACTTCAGCTTTGAGACTTTGGATGGGGGATGGACTCTTGGCTTGTATTGCAGTGGGGAGAGCCAGGTCATATAAGACACACCAGTATCCTCCTATGCCAGGGGGATGGGCGGTGTGCACTAGTGTGGAATCGGCTCTGTGTGCCACCCTGCATAGAGGGTTCACCATGGCCAGCCACCCCCATTCCCCGCCTTGGCTAACTGTCTGACCAACTCCACTAGTTGGGGCGAGCAAGTGGCTGGGCTCCACGAGCTGGTGGCAGGCTGGGGAGGGGTCTGAGGCTGGCTCAGCAGGCGGCAGAGCCTGGGCAGACCTGGGCCAGGGACCCCCACACATCACACTGGTTCCCCCGCAGACCCGGCCCCATCCCCTGGCCTGTCTCCTCACCCCCTCGGATTCCTTGCTGGCCAGATATCAATTGGCATGGTATCAGTTTTAAATGATTCTTTTTCCCTTTTCTTTAAATTTTTTTTTTCTTTTCCATTATGATTTAAGAATGATTCTTGGGACTTCCTTGGTGGTCCAGAGATAAAGACTCTGAGCTTCCACTGCAGGGGCACAGATTTGATCCTTGATCGGGGAACTAAGATCCTGCATGCTGCTCCAAATGGCCAAAAATTTAATTAATTAAAAAAAATTAATTGGCCTTTGGCACATGCACACCAAACGGTCACGGGTGTGAGCGCACGCGTGTGACTGTGTGTTGGGGGGCGGGGCTCACCTCTCAATGATGTAGCTGTAGTTGTCCTGAAGGGCCACAGGGTCGAGGACTCCGTGGTAACATGCTGAAAGGTCACTGTGGGCAACAGAAGATGGTGAGACGCTGCCTGACACCGTGCAAGACCGAGAAATCGTTCCCTTTGACACACGGATCGCCCCCATTGGTTGGATGGGGCTCTCTAAGATGCTCCAGGCTCATCTAGCATCTTCCCTGCCTGGCCTAGGCTCAGCCATTTCGCCAAGGAGCCCTAATTCCTTGGGTTGGAGAACGATGTTACACTTGGAAATCTGGGAGCTGGGTTTCCTGACTTTTGAGATGATGCTTTCCCTTTTTATCTTTGTACCATTACCATCTGCGCATATATCCTTAAGCAATATGGTATCAGCAGGGGGATTGGTTCTAGGATCTGCCACAAATAACAAAATCCCCGGGTGCTCAAGTCCCGTAGTGGGGGCCTCTGTATGTGAGAGTTTTACATCTGCCTGTTCCACAGCTGAAGATTCAGTTAACCTAGAAGGTAAACACAATCCATCCACGGTTGGTTAAATCTGCGGATGAGGGACCCACAGATACAGGGGTCGACTGTCGTCTATTTTTGCCAGATTTTTTTTTCTTTTTTCCATGTTGCGTGCCTTGTGGGATCTTAGTTCCCCAACCAGGGATCGAACCCTTGTTCTCCACAGTGGTGCAGAGTCCTAACCACAGGACCACCAGGGAATCCCCGATTCTGGATTTTTTTTTTTTTTAAAGAATAGAATCATGCTATGTGTTCTTTTCTGTCTTTTGCTGAGTCTCTTCAGTCGTGTCCGACTCTGTGTGATCCCATAGACAGCAGCCCACCAGGCTCCGCCATCCCTGGGATTCTCCAGGCAAGAACCCTGGAGTGGGTTGCCATTTCCTTCTCCAATGCATGAAAGTGAAAAGTGAAAGGGAAGTCGCGCAGTCGTGTCCGACTCTTCGCCGCCCCATAGGCTGCAGCCCACCAGGCTCCTCCGTCCATGGTTTTCCAGGCGAGAGCACTGGAGTGGGTGCCATCGCCTTCTCCAACGCATGAAAGTGAACAGTGAAAGGGAAGTCGCGCAGTCGTGTCCGACTCTTCGCCGCCCCATGGGCTGCAGCCCACCAGGCTCCCCCGTCCATGGTTCTCCAGGCGAGAGCACTGGAGTGGGCGCCATCGCCTCCTGATTCCATGCCTGTGTGATCCATACAAGTAACCTTGTCTCGTGCCTTTTCACTGCTGTGACATTCTGTTGGATCAGAACTTTTGCACTTGATTTATCCATCCTCCTGTTAATGGCCATTTGAGTTGGCTTGCTTCCAGCTTGGAGCTATTAAGAATAATGCTGCTGAGAACATTCTGGAACCTGGGTCAGTGCAAATGTGCATGAGTGGAATTGCTGGTGGAAAGATATACATTCTAAAGCAGCTGAAAAAACACCACCAGCTATGTCTGGAAGTTCCCGAAGCTGCCAGGGGGTTCCCACCCTCAAGTTCTACTGCTACTGTCCAGGCTTTGTCGCTGTGCTGGTGAATAACCCTCTCTAATGTGTATCACTTTCGTTTTCCTTTTCTTACTGAGGTGGACAACCTTTCTTGCACTTTTTATGTATTGATCAGCCTTTTCCCCCACCCTTTTTTTGGGAGTGCCTGCTCAAGCCTTTTGCCCATATTTTTCTCTTCGTTTGTCATTTCTTTTTTCTTTTTTTGATTCATAGGAATTCTTTATAAATCCTGGATACAAGTCTTTTGTTCATTACACATGTGGCAAATAATGTTCCGACCCTCTTTAGGGCAGAAGCTTTGAAAAGATTGTTTGAAAATGCTGTCCTGCAATATATTCTAAATACATCATTGACTGATTCAATAAAGCGTTTCCATTTTGGGGGAAAAATGTGGTAAAATCATCCCTTGAGTTTATTAGTGCCCTTTTGCAGTGAAGCGCTGAGGCTGGCTCTTGCTAGCCATAAAATCCTCAGGAATTTTGTGGGGCAGTAGAGACATGTCAGTAGCGATCAATGGGCTCAGTGGGAGCGTTTATACTATAAGAATTGCAAAAGCTACCAAACCAGGCGTCCCACCTACCCAGAACTCGCTGTTGCCCATTGACCAGCACACCACCGCCTGAAGGGAAAACTATGGTGATCTGACCAATCTTCAGGGTTCGTTCTTTCTTTCTTTTTAAAATTTCATGCTGGTGATTTTTATTTTTTAAAATGTAAGCCACTAATTTTAATTATTTATTTTTGGCTGCACTGGATTTTCCTATTCCTAGCTGCGCGTGGACTTTCTCTAGTTGTGGTGAGCAGGGACTACCCTCTAGTTACAATGCATGGGCTTGTCATCACGGTGGCCTCTCTTGTTGCAGAGTGGGGCTGCTAGAACTTGCAGGCTTCAGTAGCTGTGGCTCCCGGGCTCTAGATCACGGGCTCAGTAGCTGAGGTGCACGGGGTTAGTTGCTCCTTGGCATGTGGGATGTTCCTGGATCAGGGATCGAACCTGTGTTTCCTGCACTGGCAGGAGGATTCTTTACCACTTAGCCACCACAGAAGTTCCCTTTTCTTCATTTTTTTTTGTGGCAATTTCATGCTGGTGATTGTTCTTTTTTTTAAAAATGTAAACCACTAATTTTTTAAGAAAAAACTTTAACCCCAAAGTTGCATATTAATATTACACACAAACTGGGACATATGTGACTTTTAGCACAGTGTGTACGTCCTTACATAAACTCAAATACTTACACAGTTAAAACAATTTCCATTTAACATGTGAACTTTCTGAAATACATAAAAGCATTAATACTTTCCTTGGCTGCATTCCCTGCGGTAACCGGAGGCAAAGTTCCCCCAAATGTTCAGCAGGTTATTAAACACAAAAACTCAGCAATTGTAATCAAAATGAAGAACTCACGGATTAAAAGGGAGAAAGAGAATGAGCAGAGGCTGAAGGAACAGAAAGAACAGCTGAATATCACCCAAGTCCATGGCGGGGAGGGGCAGCCACCTGCAGGAAACTCAAAGTTAATCTGTTAGGATTCCTTATTGAGCTGTTCCTTAAGGAAATGTTAAACATACACAAAAGTAGACAGCGGTGTCACCCACCTTTAGCAACTGTGAAGCAATGGTGACTGTCTCATACCGTCCCCAAGCCCCACTTTCCTCTCCCCACCCCTCACTTCCACCCTCCCAACACACTCACTTCTGAATGACGATCTTCTTCTCCAGGTCGCACCCCACTGAGATGAGTGCTGTCTGCAGGTGGGGAGACACGGGGCAGGGGAGAGGAAGGGGGTAAATGGGGATACTGAACCAAGTCAGTGAGGACGCCCATAGCCTGGCCCCGGTGAAAGCCCACGAGGGGTCACACTCAACCCAACAGGAACTGGAGACCCTGAGCTTGGATGGAGATGCGGTGACCAGGTGCCTGGGACTCACGGAGTCATTCCCTAAAAACCTGCACCAGGTATGGGGTGCCACGAAGATCCCCCATGTGATAACTCCCAGCTGGTACACCTGCTCTGAGGATGGTGAGTCCTAAGGCACAGCCCTGGGGAAGATGAAGGGGAGGGGCAGCCACCTTGGCATCCGGGACAGGACGGCATCCATTTCCAGATCCTGAGTGTGAGCTCAGCCAGCCCCTTGGGGAAAGCTAGTGAAGGCCTGCTGCCGTTAGTCTGAACACGAAAGACAAAGAATATGAGATGGCAGAAGTTTGGGTCATACCAGTGGCTTGAGGTCCACACATGAAATTTCTTTGTTGGCGATGTCCAGAGTGATGGTAGATATTGTGGGTCTCTTTATGCTACAAGGCAATGGGAGTGTGTGTAACTGTAAAAAGCATCACTGACCCATCCATTCATTTTTCTATTCATTCATCTATCCATCTGTCCACCCATTTGTCTATCCACCCACCCACCCACTCACCCATCCATCCATTCATTGTTCCATTCATTCATTCATCTTTTCTCCATTCAGTCCAGAATATTGACCAAGAACCATGGGCTCAGACATGGTGGCACCACCCTCCCTCTAGTTTCTACCTCTTCTTGAGTCAGTTTTTTTAGTTGATATACAATAGCTTATTGAAAAGAACACCTGAGCCCCAAATGTATTATCACCTTGCTGCATATAATGTTTTAACATCATTCTTTTAACAGCTTCTGTATCCAAACTTTCTTTTAAACCCCAAACTCCTGATCCATCCCTCCTTCCCGACCACCCTCCCCCACTCAGCAGCAAGTCTGTCCTCTGTGTCTGTGAGTCTGTTCCTGTTTTGTAGATAGGTTCATCTGTGTCGTATTTCAGACTTCCACAAGTCAGTCACATCATATGCTATTTGTCTTTCTCTAAAGAGTTTTCAATCATTCTTGCTTTACTGCCCTTGGACTAGGGGAGCCTGGATCTTGGTCCTGTTTTCCCCAGCTCCTGCTAAGGGAACCCTACAGAGACCCTGGGGCTACCTGCCACTACCACCCAGGTGGTGACATACCTGGAGGTGAAGTTGGGGTCAGCCCTGCCCCGGTGGTGCTGTTGCTTCAGGGAAATGTTCTGTGGAACCAAGAGAGAAAATGCAAAATGCAGCTACCACTGTGGGGCAGCCCCAGGGTAGTCCTGAAGTGGGGTTCAGGAGGAGGGCAGGACCAGGTGTGGGTGGGTGGTGGGGATGGAGGGGTGTAGGGGAGTTGGGAGGAGGAGCTTGGGAGCCATCCAGCCCATCTCTGGTTCTCATTTCCTTCTAGAAGCTCATGGAAATGGCCCTTCTTCCCAAGCTCCTTCATTCCCTTGCTGCCTCTGTCCTGGGGACCCACAGTGGGGTGTGAATCAGTTTCCCCTCCTATTTAACTATGATGTGACAAGGTCTGGTGCAAAGAGTTTGTTGTGGTCTGGGGTCAAGTCCAGACTTCCTGGTGTGACCCTGGCTGTGGCCTGAAGGTCACCCAGACCCATATTTAAGTCAAGCCCCTCCCTGCAGCCCGTTTTGCCTCCTGATGCCTCCTCCCATCCCTCTTCTGGGGGACTGTCACCTGCCTAGGTGGGGAAGAGGCAGGGGCTTCTTCATACTCTGCAGCACCTTATCTGAGTGTTTGTAAGGGAGGGATGACGGATGGAGGTCAGACCTTGAGGGACATCATCAGGTGACCCTTGACATCTGCAGGTCAAGGCCGAGCCCCTCAGCCCGAGGGTTTGGTGGGGGTTGGGGGAAGGGTACGCGGGGTGGGTGCGGGACAACGAGTTCACCAGTCTGTGCTTGGTGTTGCCATCGTAGGTGTAGCCGTCCTCACAGATGACCGCTTGCAGCCCCAGGGAGTGGGGGTTGCTGACCGTTACCTGGGGGGTTCGGAAACGGGAAGGGAAACACATGCGCTGTACGGGCGCTGGCAGGAGCAGAAGGGCGCCGCTTGGGGGCACAACCACCAGTGACCCCAGTGCCCCTTCGGACTGAAGACCCAGCTTGCTCCGCAAATACTACTGCAGGTTCCATCCCCAGATATGCCCCCCTTGTCATACACACCCCCTAACTGTGGCTCTGAGGCCCTCTGTGAGGACAGCCTGGGGCTGAAGTGCCGCAAGACCCAGACTGGTCCCTCGTGCCCGGAGAGGCTCGTCCTGTGCAGGGAGGGGGCTTGAGGGGTACGGGTGAGAGCGCAGGGCAAGATCCGGCAGCCAGGCCGGCTCCTCTCTCGGGCCCTGGTCCCAGCTGACTGGACATCCCCTGGAATCTTACACTGGACCACTCCCCCGTTTTCAGCTTGATTGCTTGCACCCAAGGGTCCAGGTTTGGACACCTGGGTTTCAGGTCCAGGGATGCCCTCTTTTTCTCAGGCATACCCTGAAGGCGGGAAAGCCAACGCTGACTGAGCTGGGAGGAAAAGGCATTTTTGGAAAGGGTCTGGGGCAGCTCCGAAGGGGGTTGGAGGACCAGCATAGAGGTACAGAGAAAGGAGGCAGGGTGGGCAGAGGGACAGCCACGGCCAGACACCTGGATGCTGGTGTCTGGAGGAAGAGAAGTCTCGGGGGGCTTCGTGAGCCAGTGTCTCTCTGGGAGGATGCTAGGGAATTTCCAGAGCCTGGGAACTGTGGGCACGAGACATGAGGCCAAGGATGGAAGATGTTGAGACACTTGTCAAACAGATAAAGTATCCTTACTAGTGGGACAGGTAACGTGCCTGGCCGGGGTATCATTAGGGCCGTCAACTCCAACTGGCTGTTCATGTCAATGGTGTACATTTTGTTTTCAAATTCCCCTTGCAGAAGCTCCACCTAGTTAGAAATAAATTATGTTTAAAAAGAAAAAACAATAATCCATCAATCTTTGGATCAATTAAATCAAGCCTCTGTTCCCCAAAATACAGAGCAAGTGACCAGTGGCAGGTGGGGGGTCCCTAGGGATGGACCCTTTCAGTCTGGTAGGTGCAGCAGCCTGGGCTGTCACTCAAGCCACTCCCCACTAGACCCTGCACCCCTGGAAGACCCTGGAGGTCTCCCTAGTCACAGCCCTTTTTCTCTCCTGAAGTAGCCTGCCCTGCTCCCCGCCTGACTTCTGCAGTAATTGCTTACTTGCGTTTCTTCCTAGAATGATTTTTATGTCTTTATTTATTTTAACTGGAGAATAATTACTTTACAATATTGTGATGGGTTTTGCCATACATCAGTATGTAACGGCATACCGATGCCGATAGGTATACATGTGTATACAGAAGTATACATGTGTCCCCTCCATCCTGAACCTCCTTCCAACCTCCCTCCCCATTTCCTAGAATGATTGCCGAGTGCACATCCCTAGGGCTTCCCTAGGTCCTCAGTGGTAAAGAAGCCACCTGCTAATACAGGAGACATGAGACTCGGGTTCGATCCCAGGTTGGGAAGATCCCGTGGAGTAAGTAGGGAATGGCAACCAGCTCCAGTGTTCTTGCCTGGAGAATCCCATGGCCAGAAGAGCCTGGTGGGCTACAGTTTAGGCGGTCACAAAGAGTCGGACACCACAGCATAGCACAATGCATTCCCAGATGATGTAACTTAGTTTTTCTGTTTGTAAACATTGTCTTTTTCAGTCTCTTCAACCTACAGTTTTCCCTCCCTTCCTTTCTTTTTCGTTTCTTTCCTAGGCATCTTTAAAAAAAGGGGAAAAAATGTATCTAGCAGCGCCAGGTCTTAGTTGTGGCACATGTGATCTTCAATCTAACTTGCTGCACAGGGGATCTTTAGTTGTTGCATGTGGGATCTAGTTCCCTGACCAGGGATTGAACCCAGAGCCCCTGCATTGGGAGGGTGGGGTCTTAGCCACAGGACCACCATGAAAGTCCCTCTATGCCATTGAACCTGTAGATTTCCCATCGTCTGGATTTTCCCTGGTGAGGTTCAACACCTGTTCCTCCATGCTCTGCCTTTTCTGGCAGATTGGCAGCTGGATCCATCAGATTAGGGCAGAATTGAGATGGGAGAGCCAGTGGGTGATCCATCTTCTGTTGGTGGCATGGCTGGCTGTCTCTTCCAACACTGAGCATCAGCGCAGGGCAATATTCTATCATTTTGTTTTCATATATTCACCAGAATAATGTTATGAGGAGACCCTTTCCCTGTGCTATTTGCTGACTCAGGAGAAGGTGTGGAGGAGAAGTGGAGAAATTGCATCTTGTCTTTTTTTAACCTGGTTTTTGAGATCGTGTGTAGGCTGCCTGGTGTCCTAGGAAGAGAACCAACAAGTTGCTTCTGGTTCCAGACCTGGGGTTAAGGGATGACACAGTTAACTGAAATGTTCTTTCCTGGCAACAGGACTCATCGCTGCCCATGTGCATCCTGGTCTCCTGGTGAGGGTGGTGGTGGTGAGGGTGGAGGTTCCTCCAGCACTGAGTGGCTGTCTCACCATCCAGACTCTGTTCTTTAAAAGTGAATCAATGACTTCCCTGGTGGTCCAGTGGTAAAGAATCCACCTGCCAACTGCAGGGAACATGTGTTCTATCCCTGGTTCAGGAAGATCCCACCTCCTGAGGGAGCAACTAAGACTGTGTGGCACAATTACCGAAGCCCGTGCTGCACAGCCCGTGCTCAACAAGACAGGCAACCGCAGTGAGGAGAGCGCAACTGGAGAGTAGCCCCAGGAGCACCATCATAAAAGGATATTTTGGACAAAATGTGCTTGATTGGGCTTCCCTGGTGGCTTCAGTGGTAAAGAATCTACCTGCCAATGCAGGAAACATGGGTGTGATCCCTGATCCAGGAAGATCCCACCTGCTGCTGAGCAACTAAGCCCGTGTACCACAATTATTGAGCCTGTGCTCTAAAGCCCGGAAGCTGCAACTGCTGAGCCCACGTGCTACAGCTACTGAAGCCTGAGTACCCTAGAGCCTGTGCTCTGCAACTGGAGTGACATCCCCGCTCGCCGTAACTAGAGAAAAGCCCAAGCAGTTAGGAAGACCCAGCACAGCCAAAAACAAATTTTTTTAAATGGCACTTTTTTTTTCTCATTCCACTGATTGCTGTGGGTCCAAAGGCCCTTTGGAAATGGACGGTCTAATATCTTTCTGGAAACTGACCTTCTCCCTACCCCAAGTCACGACCACATACTTTGCAGACGCCAGCTTGGAGTTGGGGATCCATGAGAAGGGCTTGGATATTCAGGCGGCACTTCTGGAAATCGAAAGCTGGAAAGAGCACGTCAGGAAGCGGGGTCAGTATTTCCAGCATCCCCACGTCAGTGAACATCAGGACCGCCTCTTGGGACCAGATGTTTTGGTCTGCAAACTAAGCGAAGAGTGACTTCTGAGATCAGCTCATTCTCATTCTTTTTTGAGGATTTAACTTTCCTTATGATTCATATTTACAGAAGGCAGGCCAAAAACAAAACTCTAAGAAACCCCATGGTCTCTGCCACAGTCCATGGGGTCACAAAGAGTCAGTCACAACTGAGCGACTGAACAAGAAACCAAAAAGGCCAAGCAAAGTCTTAGATACCCTTTGTTGAGACACCTACTTTTCAGGTGTCAAATTAATTAAAATTCATGTTATATTATCATTATTGCTATTAAATGACTAACTGCTATTTTAATAACTAGAGCAATTTCTTTATAAAAAGGATCAGATTAAAAAAAAAAAAGGATCAGATGTTTGAGAACAAGACTGTTAGTCCTTAACAACTGAGTAACATGGGGATTTTACCCACTTTGATCAGAGAACTCGACTGGATTCCCAGGCTGCCATAATATAAATTATTCTCTTCAGTCAAAACTGCCAGTTCATTTTCATCTAGGGAAAGCCAACAAGACAGAATAAAAATTGAAACAGGGGTTGTTTCCATGGACAGAAGTATAAACATATTAAATATTAAAGTTTAAAAAGTTACCCCAAGTCCCATCATACGGACCAGGGGTCAGCAAGTTTCTTCTGTAAAGGACCAGGTGGTAAGAATGCTCTACTTTGCTGGTCATGTGATGTCTGTTACAAGCATTTGGCCCCGGGAAAGCAGCTTATGGACACTTTGTAAATGGATAGGCAGGACTATGTGCCAATAAAACTTTATTTAAAACCCATGGTGGGTCATGGGCCACGGTATGCTGAGCCCTGACATAGGTACCACTGTTAGCATTTTAGTAAACATGCTTTTCAGTAGCTTTATATACTTGGGGATCATATTCTGGGAGCCTTTAAGCTGCTTTGTATTTTTTTTCTTTTTTTTAATAGCACAAGTTGAGTATTTTTTACTCTATGTACTTATTCTTAATTGAAGTAGCGTGGAAATGTATGTTTATTTCCTTCCGTACACATGAGTGTAGTTGATCCTTTGGCATTCTGTTACTTAGATGAATCATAACTTTATGTAACCAATGCTCCACTGATGAGCACAGGTTGTTTCTGATCTTTGGCAGATACAGAGTTCAGAGGAACACAAGATATTCTGAAAAGGCTTTTGTTGTTGTTGTTGCACTGTGTGACATGCAGGATCTTAGCTCCCCAGCCAAGGATCAAACCCATGCCCACCCTGCGTTGGGAGCACAGTCTTAACCACTGAACAAGGAAAGTCCCATTAAAAGTTTTCATGAGAAAGGGTAGCAAGATCCAATGTGTATTTTTATTCGGTTTAAAAAAGACAAGGGTGTTTCCTGCTTGTCCAGTGGTTAAGAATTCACCTGCCAACGCAGCGGACATGGGTTCAATCCCTGGCCTGGAAGATCCCACATGCCGTGGAGCACCTAAGCCCGTGCACCACAACTACTGAGCCCACACATCCAGAGCCCTCGCTCCACAAGAGAAGCCGCTGCCGTGAGAAGCCTGAGCCCCACGACTACAGAGTAGCCCCAGTTGCCACAACTAGAGAAAAGCCTGCACGGCAAAGAGGACCCAGCAGAGGCACAAATAAATAAATAAATATTTTAAGAAAAGGGAAATTTGGACACAGACACCACACAGGAGACGGTAGGAGACAGAGGGGGAAAATGGCCGCCTGCAAGCCAAGAACAGAGGCCTCCCAAGAACCCGGCCCTGCCAACACACTGATCGCGAACTAAGAACCTGCAGCCCCGGGGAACAGTACCTGTCTGCTGTTCTGATTCACCCAGTTTTGGACTTCCCTGATGGTACAGCGGTTAAGACTCTGCGCTCCCACTGCAGGGAGCTCGGGTTCAATCCTTGGTTTCGGAACTAAGATCCCACAGGCCCTGAGAAGTGGCCAAAATAATCATAGTAATTCACCCACTTTGTGGAGGTTTGTTAGAGCAGCCCCAGCAAACGACATCCAACTGACATTCCATTTCATTGCGAAAGGGCACAGACGTTTCTGCCCCGAGTTGTTCTAGAACATGTAACAATCATGTTCTGTTTGTTTTGGCCAGGTGGGATCTGGCGGTGGGGGTGGGGCGGTGTGTCAAGAGTGAATAAGTCAGGTCTGAAGCGCTTCTAGAAAGCTACCCGGGGGTCAGGCACATACTGGCAGCAACGCTGTGGATGGTGATGTTGGCTTTGACAATGGAATTATACAAGATGCGTTGTCCTTCTCGCACCTGGACAGATTCGACCAGCTGACCTAGGAGACAACGGGGTAAATCCAGAGAGACCTGTGTACTTGATGGCAAGAGGGTCCCCTGCCACCCACACAGCCCCTTGATTCTTGACTCAAAGGAAAATGCAGCCACGAGATGCAATACTGTAAAATATCTCATGGAAGACATTAGGTTTACGAATACGTGACCTCCCCACCCCACCTAAATCTCGATGTGAGAACTCTTAGGGATGGACTGGATACCAGATGAACTTTAGGATGCCTCTTACTGTACAGGAAACATGTAATCAGGCAGAACTTTCTTTCTGGAGTGGGTGCCCCCTGCATGGCCAGGCCAGCCCTAAGCCCTTTTCTTGCATGGGAAGGACACAGCCATATTCAGGTGGCCTAACTGGTACTTGGAAGCATGCTGTGATTGAAGGTGCTCTGGCAGCCACAGTTGTGCCCAGAGGTCCCTGACAGCACCTTCTTCTAGGGGGCTGCCTTTTGCTTCTCTCCTGGGACTCATGTGTCATAGGCTTCAAAACAAGATCTCAGTTCTTGGATGTGGCCCCTCTGCCCTTGGGGTCTGGTGACTTTCAGAACCTGCCTACAGGCCCTAAATGTCCCAGGTGGCGTAAAGTGGGGGTCAGGGGTTACAATGAAGATGGCAAGGTAAGAATCAGCTTGTCATGGTCCACTAAAGTCAAGGGAGAGGGAAAAACAGCCACTTGCACTGGCCATGCCCCAACGCTGGGCCTTGCTCACCTGAGTTTCGGGAAACCAGCAGGTTCTTCTCAGACCAAAAGATAAGGATGCCTTTCTGGCCCGGGGCGATGAGGATGTCAAGGGCCCTGTCATAGTCAAAGGGCAGCCCAAAGCTGCGGTTCAAGGGATGGTCAGAGTAGCTGAACATGGCCTGAAAGAAAAATACTCAATCTTGAGCGAGAAAAGAAATCACCAAGGATACTCCCCTGGTGATCCAGTGGTTAACACCCTCCGCCCACAGGTTGTATCCAGAGCCTGATTCCTCAGCCACCATTACATTCTTAGGATTTCCAGACTCGGGGAGTGTCTGTTATTCACGACGGGACCCTGGCAGTGTGTGCAGGTGCTTGAGGGGACTCTGGATGGGGGGGTGGCCCCACCGTGTGATTAGAGGGAGGGCCCTTAAGCTACCAGGCGGCAGCCCAGCCTCTGGGAGCTTCCTGATCCCTGGGCCTCCCCCAGATTTCAGAGCCGCACACTTTGTTCAGGAATTTTGCAGCAGGGGTACCAACTGTACTTTAATCTTTGCCGGACTTAATAGTTTTTCTTCAACTGCACTTTGCATGAACTGATTCCTCTTCTTAGTCTTATCCTAAATGATACCTGTGAGGTCATGGTTTCCATGTCCCGATTTTCTGAACCCACGTGAAAATAACAATTAAAAAAGGGGTGACACGAGGCATGTAAATGGCCTCGGGTGCCACCAGTGACACATGCACCATATCTTATATTCCTACTGAAGTATTGCTGAGTGCATGGCTGAATGAGATAATGAAGGTGGGTGGTGGTGTGTGGGTGGGTAGAAGGGTAGATGGATGAGTAAGTAGATGGATGGATGGATGAGTGGATGGATGAATGGGAGAGTGGATGGATGAATGGGAGAGTGGATGGATGGATGGATAAGCAGGTTAATGGATGGATGGAGGGACAGATAAGTGTTTTGGTGGGTGAGTAGGTGGGGAGGTAGGTGGATGGATAAATAGATAAATGGAAGGATGAATGGAGATGGATGAATGGATGGAAGAGTAGGTGGGTAGATAGGTAGATGGGTAGGGGGATGGATTAATAGGTAAATGGGAGAATGGGTAGAAAGGTGGATGGATGTGTAGATGGGTGGATGACTGGGTGGATGGATACATGGATGGACAGGTGAATCAAAAGCTAGATGGATTTCAGATATGATAATCTAAGTGTATGGGTTTTGACAAAAACCTGTTTTGGGGTAAAGGTCACCAAAGTGGTTCTTCCCAGTCCAAATGGTACTTACCATCTGTTCGTCAACAAGAAGCAGCCCAACCTGTGACAGGGAGTGAAAGGAGAAGATCCCCCCAAAGGTCCCGACTAGCTCTGCCTGTGAGACAAACAGAATACTGCATGTAAATAAGATCATCAGTGTGCTTCCTATATAACTTAACTCTAGATTAGCTAGTAAGCTAAAAGGAAGGAAAGTCTTTTTTATTATGATTTTTTAAATTATGATCTGTTTCCTCTCTGTAGCATTGAGAAAGTCAATTCCTAGGCAGATTGATAAGAAGTCCAGGGTCCTCAAGGAGGAGAAAGGGGTCTGGAATTCTCAAGGAGCAGAAAAGGACAAACTTTTTGTCCGTCTACATTCCTTCAGTCCACCACCAGTGAAGCTGCTCAGTTGTGCCCGACTCTTTGCGATCCCATGGACTGTAGCCTACCAGGCTCCTCCATCCATGGAATTTTCCAGGCAAGAGTACTGGAGTAGGTTGCCATTTCCTTCTCCAGGGGATCTTCCGGACCCAGGGATCAAACCCAGGTTTCCCGCATTGCAGGCAGATTGCTAGTCTGAGCTAGTCTTAGTCAATTACACAATTCAGTTTAAACTCTGTTTTAAACACAATTCAGTTTAAACAGTAATGTATCTGGCTGGAGGACAGTTTCTCCTTCCTGAAAACCTTCTGACTAATCCTGATATCTTAGAATGTATATCATGGGAGTGGGTCTGGTAAAGTGAAGTCACTCAGTCATGTCCGACTCTTTGCGACCCCATGGACTGTAGCCTACCAGGCTCCTCCCTCCATGGGATTCTCCAGGTAAGAGTACTGGAGTGGGTTGCCATTTCCTTCTCCAGGGGATCTTGCTCCCACATTCCAGGCAGACACTTTAACCTCTGAGCCACCAGGGAAGCCCTGTGGGTCTGGTAGGATCTTTCTATTGTTAAATTCTAATCTTGTTATCCTAAAATGTAAATTGTGGGAGTGGGTCTGGTAAAATTTTCACAAACTTGAGACATTCTTTTGATTCATTGTAATAACTAATTAAAAGGTATATAACTCCATTGCTAACAGTAGCAAGGGGGTACTCTTTCTGCCCCCTTCTGATGTCTGTGTCAGAAGCTTTCTCTATCCCTTTTATACTTTAATAAAACTCTATTACACAAAAGCTCTGAGCAATCAAGCTTCGTCTCTGGCTCCGGATTGAATTCTTCTCTCCTGGAGGCCAAGAATCCCGGCGTCTTTCGTGGCTCAGCAACAACCTTTCAGCATCTAGGGCAGAACTTTGAATGAAGACAGCGTGGTGTGGGGTGCTCGAGGAAGTGGTGTGACCCAGACTCTGAGATGCCTGCCTAAATCCCTCACTCCTGCCTCGGTTCCTCATTCCTGATGTTTGGCTGGGCAGCAAAGTGCCCACTGGCAGGCATGTTGGAGCATGAGGCCAAGGACCCCAACCTATGGTCAGTGGGACAAGTTGCCATGGCAACCCACCTGGCTCCCCCACCCCTCCCTGGACATCTTTCAGGTAAGAGAGAAAGACTTCCATCTTATTTAAGCCTCTGTTACTTGGTTGTGTTTGGGTGTGTGTGTGGGGCAGGCGGGACGGTATTTCTATTATATACAGTGTTATGGACCAAATGGTGTCCTCCTCCAGTTCATAGGTTAAAACCCCAACCCCCGTCTTAGTCTGTCCAGGCTGCTACAACAAAATATCAGAGACTGGGTGGCTTATAACAACAGAAAGGCTGTTGTTTGAAGTCCAAGATCAAGGGACCAGCATGGTCAAGTGAGGGCCTTTTCCTCGGTTGCAGACTTCTTGGTGTGTCCTCATATGGAGGAACGGGGTGAGCTGGCTCTCTGGGGCCTCTTTTTAAAATTTTTATATTTTGGCTGCTCTGGGTCTTCCTTCCAGCACACAGGCTTTCTCTAGTTGCAGAGCACTGGCTGTAGAGCTCAAAGGCTCAGTAGTTGCAGCATACAGGCTTAGTTGCCCCATGAAATGTGGGATCTTAGTTCCCCAGCCAAGGACTGAACCTGCGTTCCCTGCACTGGAAGGTGGATCCTTAACCACTGGACCACAGGAAGCCCTTCTGGAGTCTCTTTCATAAGGGCACTAATTCCATCCGTGAGGGCTCCACTCTCACGACCTAAGCACCTCCCAAAGGCTTCTAATACAGATCACATCAGGCATTAGGATTCAACCTATGAACTGGGGTGAGGGGAGTGGGGGGACACAAACATTCAAAGAACCTCCAAAATGATAGTATTTGGAGGTAGGGTCTTTGGGTAGTGATTAAATCTAGATGAGGTCAGAGTGGGATTAGCACCCTGATAAGAAAAGACACCATGAAATTAAAAGATGCTTGCTCCTTGGAAGGAAAGCTACGACAAACCTAGACAGCATACTAAAAAGCAGAGACATCACTTTGCTGACAAAGGTCCATATAGTCAAAGCTATGGTTTTTCCAGTAGTCATGTATAGATGTGAGAGTTGGACAGTAAAGAAGGCTGAGCACCGATGAATTGATGCTTTCGAACTGTGGTGCTGGAGAAGACTCCTGGGAGTCCCTAGGACTGCAAGGAACCCATGCCTTCTGCGTTGCCAGGTGGATTCTTTACCACTGAGCCACCAGGGAAGCCCCTGTTTGTTCGCTTTCTTACCACACTGAACATACACGTCTTTCCTGGGCGTACTTCTGAAATCTGTATCCTCGGGAGTTTGAGAAATAGATGTTGGCCTGAGATACCTGATCTCCACGCAAATAAGCAAAAACCGAGTTACTTATATCCTGGAAGAACACACACATAAAACAGTTACTTTAAAAGGAGATAAAAGGTGGAATGGGGTGGCAGCTGGGGAGATGTTCTTTAAGTAGGTAGATAAGTTCTGGAGGTCTTAATGCACAGTATAGTGATCACAGACAATACTAGATTAGAAACTTCAAAATTGCTAAGAAACCAGGTCTTGGTTATTCCCACCATAAAAAGAAATGATAATTTTATGACATGATGTGGTGGTAATCATACCACAATATGTAAGTGTAGCAAATCAACACATTGTATACCTTAAATTTACACAGGGTGGTATGTCAATTGCATCAATTTAAAAAGGGGGTGGGTGGAGAGAAAAAATAGGGGGAAAAAAAGGGACTTCCTGGGCAGTCCAGTGGTTAAGACACCGCTCTTCCACTGCAGGGGGTGAGGGTTTGCTCCCTGGTTGGGGAACTAAGATCCTGCGAGCGAGAAAAATAAAAAGATGAGCGAGAAAAATAAAGTTTTTTTTTTAATTAAAAGGGAGTGGGGAGACAGATGCCAATGATCACATTCCTGTGCATTTCTCCCAGAGAAATGGAAACTTGGTGTCCACACCAAAAAGCTACATGAACGTTTCTAGTGATTTTATTTATAAAAGCCAAAAAGTGGAAACAACCCAATTCTGGTACATCCAGGCCATGGAAAATTACTCAGCAATGGAAAGGAACAGACTAGTAACATATATGTAACAAATTGGATGAGTCTCCTGAGAATTTTGCTGAGAAAAGCTAGTCTCCAAAGGTTTCATATTGTATGACCTCATTTATAGAACATTCTTGAAATGATACAATTAGAGAGATGGAGAACATTAGTGTTTGCCAGGCGCTAGGGCAGGGTAGGGAGGTATGGAGAGCTTTGGGGCCATGGAACAGTTCAACATTTTATTTTATTATTACTGTTGCTGTTTTTACTTTTCGGCTGTGCCGTGCAGCTTTTGGCACTTTAGTTTCCCAGCCAGGGGTTGAACCTGTGCCCCCTGCAGTGGAAGCACACAGCCTTGACCCCTGGACCACCAGGAAGTCCCCAGTTCAGTATTTTGATGGCAGTAGCAGTTCTCTGACTTGACACAGTTGTACCCTGATTATCAATTTCCTGTTTGTATCACTGTAGTTGGTCATATAAGATGTAACCGCTCAGGGAAACTAGCTGAGGGATACATGGGACTCTGTATAATTTCTTCAACTTCCTGTACACCTATAATTATTTCAAAATAACACATTAAAAAAAAAAGAAGATGAATATATTCAGTGTGTCAGCCAGATGAGCCCCTCCCATCTCTCAGGTCCTCTTCTGAACCCAGTGAGATAACACAGCCTGAGTCCACCACACTCCCAGCCCTCAAGGCTTACACTGTCCTTATTTCCATTCCTATTTATCTCTGCTCACAGCAGAGTAGAAAATGAGATAACGACATATAGTGCTCACCATGCAGAATGAATTTCCACCGTAGCAACAGTTGTCCCCAGATACATGTGACACACGGTGTTGTATGCCTGAAAGTACAAGGGAACTGAGATGGTCTTTGAGTTCCCTGAAGCTTCCGAGAGAGAAGGTTAGAGCCGGGCTTCCCACCTTCCCCACTGACATCTGTGGCCAGACTTCTCAGTTAGGGGGCTCTTGGACACTGCGGCAGGTTTCACAGCATCCTGCTTCTGTTGTTGTTGTCCAGTTGCTAAGTTGTGTCCAAATCTATCTGACCCCATGGACTGCAGCACACTGGGCTCCTTGGTCTTCCACTGGAGTTTGCTGGAGTTTCCTCCAAGTCATGTCCATTGAGTCAGTGATGCTATCTAACCATCTCATCCTCTGCTGCCCCTTTCTCCTTTTGCCTTCAATCTTTCCCAGCATCAGGGTCTTTTCCAATGAGTCAGCTCTTCGCATGAGGTGGCCAAAGTACTGGAGCTTCAGCTGCCTGCTTCTGCTGCGGCTGCTGCTACGTCGCTTTAGTCGTGTCCAACTCTGTGCAACCCCATAGATGGCAGCCCACCAGGCTTCCTGTCCCTGGGATTCTCCAGGCAAGAACACTGGAGTGGGTTCCCATTTCCTTCTCCAATGCATGAAAGTGAAAAGTGAAAGTGAAGTCATTCAGTCGTGTCTGACTCTAGCAACCCCATGGACTGTAGCCCACCAGGCTCCTCCGTCCATGGGATTTTCCAGGCAAGAGTACTGGAGTGGGGTGCCATTGCCTTCTCCACTTCTACTGACTTATTTAGCTTACTAAATCATTATATAGTGCCTTATTTGACTAGTGTCACTCTCCTCTAGTCTTTTTTTAAGATTTTTTTTTTTGATGTGGATCATTTTTTAAAGTCCTGATTGAATTTGTTACAATATTCTTCTGTTTTATGTTTTTTGGCCATGCAGCATGTGGGATCTTAGCTTCCCAACCAGGCATCAAATCCCCATCCCCTCCATTGGAAATTGAAGTCTTAACCACTGGACCACCAGGGAAGTTTCTTTCCTCCAGTCTAGATAACTAAAAATGTCTCCTGACATGGCCAAGTGTCATCTGGGGGTGAGGGGTAAACTGTCCCCCAAAATAGCAGGAAGGGCGCCTTTCTCTGAGCAAGGCATTCTTTGTTTCTGAAGGAGAAGCTTCAGCTCCAAAGGAAACACACATGTGGCCAAAAGCGTATGAAAAGATGCTCAGCATCACCAGTCCTTAGGGAAATGCAAAGCAAAACCACAGTGAGACCCCCACCTCACTCCCATTAGGACAGCTACCATGACAGAATCGGAAGACGTGTCCGTGACAAATGCGAACAACTTGGAACCCTTGCGCACTGCTGGTGGGAATGCCAAATGGTGTGGCCAGTGTGGAGGGTCCTCAAAAATGGGAAAATATGAGCCAGCAATTCCACTTCCAGGTACATACCTTCCCCCAAATTAAAAGCAGTATATACATGTTCAAACCAGCATTATTCACAATAACTAAAACATGGAAGCAGCTTGAGTGTTTGTTGACAGATAAATGGATTTTTTAAAAAACGGGCCTAAGGACTTCCCTGGTGGTCCAGTGGCTAAGACTCTGCACTCCCAGTGCAGGGGCCCAGGTTCGATCTCACATGTGGCAACTAAGACCTGGTACAGCCAAATAAATAAATTTTTTTAAAAAAAGAGTAGGCCAGCTGATGTCTTGGAGGGAGATGAGTGTTTGTGCTGAATGTGACCCTCTGATGAGATGAGCCTAAGCCTGGCCCCCAGGCCGCCTGGCTTCACTTGGGTTATACATTCTCTGTGGGCCATTCATGCTGTGTTTGCATGGCACCTCAGCCACCGGGCTTGAAACCTTCCAGTCGTCAATCACTAACCATCATCAATCAGTCACTTCCTGGAGGGACAGCCTGGAACACAGTGATGAGATACGTAAGCCAGAGACCAGGGCAAGGCTCTTCTCCCGTGCTTCCCTTTCCCTCCAGCAGGGAGGGGGGTGCTGTGATTGACTCTCCAGCCAGAGCTTAGCAAGCTCCCCCGCAGGCGCTGTGGTGACAGACTGCAGGGCTCCATCTTGTTGGAGGGAGCAGGGACCACAATCTTTCACCACCAGGAATACAAGTGGAGCAGAAGGATAACAGATTGCAAGATGGTGGTATACCACCCCAGTGGTTCTCCAAGGGAATTTCAACCCCCAGGGGATACTGGGTGCTGTCTGGGGACGTGCTTGTTGTCAGGACTCAGCTGGAGGGGGGTCCTGGCATCCAGTGGCTGGGGGCATAACTGCTGCCCCCACCCATAGCACCCAGAGAGTGCTGCACCCCAGTGTCAGCAGGGCTGAGGCTGAGAAACCGAGTACCGCCCCGTCTCTCACCAATGGGGGCCCCTGTCCTCGTTTCTCGCAAGGGACGGGCCATCCCTGTCTGTGCTTCTCTTCTCTAGAAAGTACCATCTCCCTTTTCTTCACTGGACCCCGTCTCCTTGCCTCCTCCACCAGGGTTCTCGCTTTCTCTGTCCTTAAAGCCTGGGCTTCTCCACTGTTTCCTGTCCTGAAGGTGACATCTGTGGGACTGCATATGCGCCCCACTCAGGCATCTCAGACCCATCATCTGCCTTCCCCGGTCCTCCCTGATTTCCTCGCCATCACAACTCCCACTGAATCCTCTTACTGTTCCAGTCAGTGATAGCACATTTCTGTGGCTTGTCACCACAATCCCCAATGGAAACAGTCCCCAACCTGTGGGATGGGGGCTTAGACCAGCTCTCACTGAATTACAAAGGATCACATAGGGAATTCCTTGGCGGTCCAGTGGTTAACACTGGCCACTTTCACTGCCTGGGGCTCAGTTCAATCCCTGCTCTGGGAACTAAGACCCCTCAAGCTGTGGAGCATGGCCAAAAAAAAAGAGGACAGCGTAATGTCCAGGGACCGATGTCCAAGTAGAAGCATTGTCTGTAACTTCCGAAACTTTTCTTTGATTTTGGCCAAACGCAAACAAGGTTTTTAAAAAATACAAAATATAGGGACTACCCTGGTGGTCCACAGTTAAGAATCTGCCTTCCAATGCAGAGGACATGGGTTTGATCCTGGATTGGGGGACTAGATTCCACTTGCTGCAGAGCAACTAAGCCTGTGCACCGTAACTACAGAGAAGCCTGTGCACTGCCACAAAGATCCCAAGTTTGGCCACTGAGAGCCAATGCAGCTAAATAAATATTAAAAAAATTACAAAATACGCATACCTGTAGATGCAGTCCAGAAGTTGGCTTCATAATCATAAACATAGACTTTTTGATTCACTACTAACAGCAATACCGAACCAGCAAAATGTGCTGACGTCACTTCCGGTGTGCCAACCTAAGAATAGGATATACACCACGATATCAGTACGTGCAGCTTTTCAAACATCAATTTCAGAAAGGAGTACTTTTAAACAGGCATCCCAGGAACGTTTTGGTCAGCGAGCATTGTTTGGGGTCCTAGATACTGGGAACTATGCGTCCTGGGGGTCAGCTGAAAGGAGAACTGGGAGGTTGGCATTAGTGTTGGGTGTCCCTGGGAATACCCAAATCACTCCATCTCCTCCCATATCAAAACCTCTGAGGGGACTTCCCTGCTGTCCAGCGGTGAAGAATCTGCCTTCCAATGCAGCAGACCCAGGTTTGATCCCTCGTTGGGGAAGCTAAGATCCCACATGCCATGGGGCAACTAAGCCTGTGGGCCACAACTAGAGAACCTGCTTGCTGCAACTAGAGAGAAGCCCATGTGCTGCAATGAAAGATCCCACCTGCTGCAAGTAGGACTCGACATATTGTTCTATGTCTGTATTTCCATTGCTGCCTTGTAAATAGGTTCATCAGTACTATCTTTCTAAATTCCATAAGCATGCATTAATATACAATATTTGTCTTTCTCTTTCTGACTTACTTCACTTTGTATAATGGGGGTCTAGGGTTGTCTACCTCATTAGGACTGACTTGAATGTGTTCCTTTTTTTTATAGCTGAGTATTATTCTGTTGTATATATGTACCACAATGGCAGTTCCTTTAAAAACTAGGAATAGAACTACCATATGACCCAACAATCCCACTAGTGGGCATATACCCTCAGGAAAGCATAACTGAAAGAGACGCATGCACCCCAATGTTCGTTGCAACACTTTTTACAATAACTAGGACATGGAAGCATCCTAGATGTCTATTAACAGATGAATGCTTACAGGAAATTATGGTACATAAATAAATATTTTTTAAAGGACCTTTTCTGAGGATAAAGCCTAATGCATCAATAATGAATGATGAACATAACTGATCAATGTGTCACTTATCAGAAAAACTGGGACTTCCCATGTAGGTCAGCTCGTAAAGAATCTGCCTGCAATGCAGGAGACCCTGGTTCAATTTCTGGGTCAGGAAGATCTGCTGGAGAAGGGATAGGCTACCCACTCCAGTAATTTTGGGCTTCCCTGGTGGCTCAGCTGGTAGAGACATGGGTTCAATCCCTGGGTTGGGAAGATCCCCTGGAGAAGGGAACAGCTACCCACTCCAGTATTCTGGCCTGGAGAATTCTGTGGACTGTACAGTCCATGGGGTCACAAAGAGTTGGACACAACTGGGCGGCTTTCACTTAGCTATCAGAAAAACTGGTATTAATATTTTAACAGATGATAGAACCCTCTGGAGTATAAGTGCCAACCATCAGATTTCTCAAGATAGTTACTGAGAGGGTACAGGTGTTTCTGTTTTGGTTGACAGTAATTTGGGGAGGTCCTAAAATCAGTGCATGTCATGTATCACAAAACCAATTATAAAGAGCTCTTGGAAGACATCTGATTCTTTTTTAAAGGAAAAAGAATATCTGTTTTGGTAGTAAGGGCAGAATAGAATCAACACTCCTTCCAGATTAGAAATTACCCTCAGTGCCTTTAAGTCCCCAAACTAACAAACACTGAGCAGTACGCACACGGTGTTTCCCAGCTATATCTAGCCCTGTGCGCCTGCTCAGTCACTTCAGTTGTGCTGGACTCTTGGCAACCCCATGGACTGAAACCCGCCAGGCTCCTCTTGTCCATGGGATTTCCCAGGCAAGAATACTAGAGTGGGGTGCCATTTTCTCCTTCAGGGGATCTTTTCCACCCAGGGATCAAACCTGTGTCTCCTGCATTAGCAGGCAGATTCTTTACCATCGTGTTACCAGGGATGCCCCTATATCTAACCCTAAGTATTACTATTTCAAGCATCTCCCAGATGGTTCAACAACATAACTACCTGCATTGACGTAGGGATGGAAAACGGAATGAGACTACTCTCAAAGGTGTCCTTTGTGAGAAAAATTTGTCTTCTGAAACAAACAGTAAAAGGTTTCAATTAGGAAAAATTCACCCACGCAAAGAAAAAAAGACAATGTCAGGCATTTTAAAAAATGTTCCATTCAAATAAAATTCCTTTCTTAACAAGGAACCAGAGATTTATTTATCTATCTGTCTACCTATCATTTTCCATCATTGTCTATTTAGCTATTGCTCATCTGTTTATTTTTGCATTAGTAAACCTCTATAGCATGGCTATTTGACTTCTAGAAATAACATTAGTTGAAAAGTGTGACTGCATCAAAAATAAAATTATATAAAATGTACATTAAGTCCCAGCTTGTTTTGCTGAGGGTGAACTTCAGGTTTGTCCTTTATTTCAAGCTCATCCCACTAAAGTAAAGGCTTTCATATCAGGAATGTGACAGAAAAAAAGAAATAGTATGTTCCCTTAGGCAGGTAACTTTTAAGAGGCCAAAGGCCATCCATGAACATGGTATATTGTTGCCTTATCCAGATCTCTTTCTCTTGCCCCCCTCTGGAAGAATTTTATGGTTTTAAACAGAGAGGAGTTACTGAGTTCATTCCTATGTATTTTAAAGTTTCTGTTTCTACTGTGAATGGCACTCTTCATAGCTGCCTTATATCAAGCCTCTGTGACAAGCTGTACTGTAATTATTTATCTTTTCACCTCTTTCTCTCCAGTTGGACCCCAACTGTGGACTCCCTATAGGCTAGCATCTAGCAACAGAGAACTGAGCTGTCTTTTTTCCTAATGTTTGTGTAATTAAAGAACAAGGGTGAATGTAATGGTTTGATAAAAAGGGAACGATATCTTACCCTAGATATAGGGCTAGGTTTTTCTTACAAGGATGCTTAATCAAGTGAGTTTTCCCAGATGAAAAATACAGGCGGTCCTAGAAAGAGAATCACAAAATTTTAATCCCTATTGATCCTAATAAACACCTGATGAAAACAGTTCCCTAGTGGGCAACATGGAACTTGTAAAGGTAGAATCTGAGTTGTGCATGTGGACCACATCTATGTCATTTTCTTGATTTGATATTATCATCTGATTTTGTTAGAGGTCACCAATGGGAGAAGCTGGGTGAAAGGGACCTGGGATGTCTCGGCACTTTTTGTACCTTGTTATGAATCTATAATTATGTCAAAAACAAAAAGTTTAGGGACTTCCAAGGAGGTCCAGTGGTTAAGACTCTGCCTTCCCAAGCAGGGGATGCAGGTTCAATCCCAGGTTGGGGAGCTAAGCTCCCACATGCCTCTTGGCCAAAAAACCAGAACATACAATAGAAGCAATATTACAACAAATTCAATAAAGACTTTAAAAATGGCCCACAACAACAACAATGAAATCTTTTAAAAAAACATTAGAACTTTAAAAAGTTTCACAGGACAATAATCCATATCACTTTGCCTCATGTATGCTATTTGTTTACAGATTACTCATCATTTGAGAAGTTAGAGGACAAAAAAAGTTAGAAATCTGCTAATAAATAATCACTTGGTTATTTAGCAAGTGCTGACATCACTTCTGAGATAACATGATGTCAATGGGAAACACATTTGAGCTGACAAAGTATTTTTTTCTTCATGCATTTTGGCACATGTGGGTGAAAGGAAGTTTCCTGCTTTGTTTACATCATGTAAACAAAGTAATTTGCCTACCATGCCAGTCTGCATTTAAAACCTCCTGTCAGGTGGTCTATGGCTAAGACTGTGCTCCCAATGCAGGGGGGCTGGGATTCAGTCCCTGGGAAGGGAACTCGATCCCTCATGCCTCAACTAAAAAAGATTCCACATGCTGCAAGTAAGACCTAGTGCAGTCAAATAGATTAAAAAAAATATATTAAAAAAAACACACACACAACTAACCCTCCAATCAGATAGAATACTGAATAAAAACTCGGATGATCTTTTTAAACCCAACTCCAGCTTCTGGCTTTGTTGTCTTGTACTGCTGTGCTAAGTCACTTCAACATGGCTAAGCCATGTCCAACTCTTTGCCACCCTATGGATCGTAGCTTCTCTGTCCATGGGATTCTCCAGGCAAGAATACTGGAGTGGGTTGCCATGCCCTCCTCCAGGGGATCTTCCTGACCTAGAGACTGAACAATGCCTCTTATATCTCCTGCATTTGCAGGCAGGTTCTTTACCACTAGCGCCACTTAGGAAGCCCTCGTTCTATCTGAAAGTGAAAGAAAGTGAAAGTTGCTCAGTCCTGTGTTCTGTCTACTTCATCTCAATTATTAATAGCTTTTTAGTGACATGGGAGAGGTTACTGCCTACTTCAAAAGGCAATAGTAAGGATTAGATAAAGTAATATTCTATGCCGCCCACAACACTGACACCCAAGAAATACTAGGAAATACTCATTCTGATCCAATAATAAAAGTGAAGAATGAATGTTAACTATGGAGCCATGTGTGTTCGTGGTCAGTTGCTTCAGTCATGTCTAGACTCTTTGCAACTGCACGGACTGCAGCCCACCAGGCTCCTCTGTCCATGGGGATTCTCCAGGCAAGAATACAGGAGTGGGTTGCCATGCCCTCCTCCAAGGGAGCTTCCCCACCCAGGGATCGAACCCAAGTTTCTTGTGTCTCCAGCATTGGCAGGTGGATTCTTTACCACTGCACGACCTGGGAAGTTCATACAGCAGAAGGATTCTTTACCCACTTAGCCACCTGGGAAGCCCGAGGAGCCACATAAGGTGTTAGTTGCTTAGTCGTGTCTGTTTGCAACCCATGGAATGTAGCCTGCCAAGCTCCTCTGTCCATGGAATTCTCCAGGGAAGAATACTGGAGTGGGTTGCCAGACACATACCCCTTGTATTTTCTCTTCGACAGGAAACACCTTTCCTGTCCTCAACGTACGAATACTAGAGGTGAGACAAGAAAATACCTGTCAGTATTTATTCAGTATTCAGCGTGACTCCTACCAGGTTTCCTCTGGGTTAATGGTGCAGTACCAGTTCTTGAAGCTTGTAGGATTAAGGGAGCCCCTGGAGAATCTGATGAAACAGTGAGCCTTCCTCACCTGGAAAGAGACTTATATATAGGCAAGAATGGAGACGTAATTCCCCAGAGCTCATCAAGGGTCATTTGCAGACTGACTCCAGAATAGGAATACTTACTCCTGGATTTTGAGGGGGTGGTTTTTGGCTAGGGGGATGGGAGGTTGTTGATGGCTGGGAGAATGTTGGTCCAGTTTACAGCAGGTTCTTGGGACTTCCCTGGTGGTCCAGTGGTTAGAAGTCTGCCTGCCAGTGCAGAGGATGTGGGTTTGAGCACTGGGTTGGGAAGATTCCACATGCCAGGGAGCAACTAAGCCCATATATGAGCCCATGCTCTGGAGTCTGTGCACATCAATGAAAAGTAGGCCCCACTCTCAGTAACTAGAGAAAACCCACTTGCAGCAACGAAGATCGAGCACAGCCAAAAATTAAATAAAAAAAAGATTCTGCCATCTACAGCAGGTTCTGTCGTGCATGTGAGTTAGAAGCACATGAAGGTCCTGATAAACTGTAGACTGCTGGGCTCCACTGTTGAGTCTCAGCAGATTCAAGGATCTGCAGTTCTATCAAATCCCCAGGTAACACTGATGCTACTGTATCAGGACTGCACTTTGAGAACCAGTGTGGGGAAATGGGAGGATTGGATGCTACCAATCTTTGCAGACTTTGAGACACATCCAGCTAGCAAGTTTTACCTAAAAGTCCTACTCCCCACTGCCCTATTAAAAGCAAGTGTGTCTTTAATTTTATGGCGTATGTTTTCACTTCTATAAAGTAAGGTTAAGGAATCACTCTGCTATGAAATTTGTTGCAGTGATCAAATGGGAGTATGTACCAGAAATACACATTCTCTACTTCATTGGCAAACAGGGCCCTCTGAATGTACAGCTTATTACTGGCAGGCATTCCCTGAGGGTTGAAACTGGGCTTTAGCATCTGTCCAGTGCCTGTGGCACCTTGTGTATGATATTTACTAATCTAACATTTACTGAAATGAAAACATTTGGGGCAAGGAGTGAATAAGACAAACAGTCAATACCCCATGGAGTTAATATCTTAGTGACAGCAACAAACAAGAAAAAATAAGTGTAACAGAAGTTAGTGATTTATAGGAAGCAGCAGCTATAGGGGAGAAGTGAAGTGATGTCGCTCAGTCCTGTCTGACTTTTTGCGACCCCATGGACTGTAGTCTACCATGCTCCTCTGGCCATGGGATTTTACAGGCAAGAGTGCTGGAGTGGGTTGCCATTTCCTTCTCCAGGGGATCTTCCCGACCCAGGGATCGAACCCGGGTCTCCCGCATTGTAGGCCGATGCTTTACCACCTGCACCACCAGGGAAGTCTATAGGGGAGAGGGGGGTCTTTAAATAAAGCAGTGTACTATTTAAGTTGGTGACTGAATGAAGACGTCACGAGAAAATCTGGAAGCAAAGCGTCCCAGGCAGAGGGAGAAGCGGGCGCCGAGTCTCCCCTGTTCCTCAAGGGACCAGTGGCTGGGAGCAGTGATTCAGGGGTGGGCAGGGGCGACATCAGTGGTTGTCACATCCCCTGCGGACCCTTGGTGATGCCTAGACACATTTGATTGACTGTCAAGTCTGGGGAACGAGGTACTATTGGCATTGAGTGGATGGAGGCCAGGGACGCTGCTCAGCATTCTACAATGTACAGGACGGTCCCACCCCAGAGAGTGATCTGGCCTTAGATGTCAGCAGCGCTGTTGAGGAACCCTGGGCCAGACCATGCGAGGAAATGAAGGCTGCGCAAGGAAATTGGTTTTTATGCTGGGTGCCACAGGGAAGGGGAATTACGAGGTCAGATTCGTTTACAAACAACTTCTTTGGCTGCCAGGCACAGCCCAGGGGTAGTGGTGGCGGAGGTGGCTTGAAGGCATCGGAATCAGGCTAAAGTCTTTAAGTGGCAATGGGAGGACTTGGTGATGGGCTGGAAGGCATGAGGTGGGAGAGAAGAGTGGGTATCAAGTAAACTGGGAATCCTCAATGAGGTTGGGGAGCGGAGCATCTTTCCTAGTTTGCGCCCAGAGATGAGTCTGCCCCCTCCCCGACCACTGACGGTACCCCAGGCCCGGAAGGGCAGCCCCACCGGCACAGCGGCCGAGCTTTGACCAGCGGGCAGAGCCGAAAGGTGGTCGCCACCACCAACATTAACACCAGCATCTCGCTCCGGCCGTTGCCTCCAATACGCAGACTCATCTGCCGCGGGGAGTCGTTTCACAGTCTGGGCATGCGCACCTTGCTCCCCAGGAAGCCCGAAGCTGACCTTCTCAACAAGCCCCCCCCGCCCCCCGCAACCAACGCTTGGGCATGCGCACACGGCCGCCCATAGGCAATCTACCTTTTCTGCACGCCCTTAGCGTCTCCCGGGAAACCCGAATCCATCAATCGTGAAGCTTCCCGAGTCTGAGCATGCGCATATCACCCAAGTTCCTAAACCTGTTTGGACTGGGCTGCCCACTCGTTCCCAAAGCTGCGCTTGCAGCCACGGTTTTCTCCTTCTAGGGGCCATCATGCGTGTCCACAGCCCTCCCCGCGATTCGAAGGAGCCTTGAACACGCTGGCTCAGGTCAGTTCAGTCGCTCAGTCGTGTCGGACTCTTTGCGAGTCCCCATGGACTGCAGCACGCCAGGCTTCCCTGTCCATCATCAACTCCCGGAGCTTGCCCAAACTCATGTCCATCGAGTCAGTGATGCCATCCAACCATCTCATCTTCTGTCGTCCCCTTCTCCTCCTGCCTTCAGTCTTTCCCAGCATCAGGGTCTTTTTCAATGAGTCAGTTCTTCGCATCAGGTGGCCAAAGTATTGGAGCTTCAGCTTCAGCATCAGTCCTTCCAGTGAATATTCAAGACTGACTTCCTTTAGGACTGACTGGTTTGATCTCCTTTGCAGTCCAAGGGACTCTCAAGAGTCTTCTCCAACACCACAGTTCAAACACGCTGGCTAGAAGATCGGAAAACGTGGATGCGACGAGGTATCTTGAAAGTTTCTAGCTCTGCTCCGTGTAGGCCCCGCCTCCACTCTTCCATGTCCCGCCCCCGAAGCCATCCGTTTCCGGCCACCCCTCCCGCGGGCACCCAGACACGCGCCGGTCGTCACGTGCGCCCCAGCCGGGCCCGCGGAAATGACGCAAGTCTTACGCGCCGCCAGGATGGCCGGGCCATGGCGGGGGGCACAGGCTGTGTGCGGCTGTGGGGAGCTGCAAGGTGTTGGGCACTTCGGCGGCCGCTACTGGCCGCCGCCGGGGGGCGGGTCCCAACTGCGGCCAGAGCTTGGTTGCCCAGAGGCCGGAGGGCCTGCGAGGCCTCGCCTCCCTGGGCTCTGTGGGGCCAAAGCCCCGCGGCCGCGGGCCACTGGCGGGGACTTTGGGAAGCGAACAACCGCAGCGGCGGCGGCGCCTTCTCGGGAGGCGAGGATGCATCCGAGGGCGGCGCGGAGGACGGGGCCTCGGGCGTGGGAGGCAGCGCGGGCGGCGGGGAGGGCCCTGTCATAACGGCGCTGACGCCGATGATGATCCCGGACGTATTCCCGCACCTGCCGCTCATCGCCGTTACTCGCAACCCGGTGTTCCCGCGCTTTATCAAGATTGTTGAGGTAATGAGCGCCCCGCCCTAGGCCTCCGTTTCCCCATGTCTGCAAGCCGCGGTTTGGACCGAGGGATCATTTACCACCTTCATACCCCAGCAACTTTTTCCAGGAGCGAAGCTTCTCCGAGGCCTGGAGTTCGAGTACTCGTTTTCTCAGCACTAGCTCCATGAACTTGAGCTAGATTCCTTCCCCTTTCAGATCCCTTCAGGAAAGTTGAATCCAGTGAGCTTAGGATTGTCCAATAGACTCCCAGTCGTAGAAATTTGGTGCCGGGAAGGATCAGAACAGTTTTGCCGCTCAGTTACTTTTATGCGGGTCTCCGTAGCTGTTTTGTGACACTCTTCCTCCAGGGCTATCCGCCTTCCTCATACCTTCATTATATGTTCATTGAGGTTATGGGCCAGGTGCGGTTGTAAGTCTAAGGGATACAGCAATGAGCAAAACGGGCACACATTCATGCTTTTGGAGCTTAGGTTCCAGCGGGGATTAGAGAGGCATAAATAAGAGTAGTAAGTTAATTCTGTATCGGGAGGTCATTAGTAGTAAAGAGAATGATTGAGCGAGAGATTGTAGAGGAATTTTAGGAGGAAGGTGGCAGGAGAATGTTGTCAGGGATTTATTCATTCAGTAGAGTGTTCTTTGGGCGTCCAGGGTGCCTCGGAGCGGTAAAGAATTCGCCTACACTCGTGGAGACGTGAGTTGAATCTCTGGATAGGGAAGATCCCCTTGGAGGATCCACTCCAGTATTCTTGCCTGGAGAATCCCATGAACGGAGGAGCCTGTTGGGCTATATAGTTCATAGGGTCCTAAAGAATTGGACATGCCTGAGCAATGCAGTCAGGCAGAGTGTTCTTGACTTGTTACCATGCAGCAGGCTGAGGATTCAGCAGAACAAGTTAGACACAGCCCTCAGCCTCAGAAACTTATGTTCTGGTGAAAGAGACAGTAAGAGCCATGGCTTAGGGGGTGGGGCAAGTGGACGGGGGTGATGTAATAGAAAGCAAGAGTGCAAGGAACTTGAGCTTTTTTTGTTTGATTTATTTTTTGGCTGTGCTTGGTCTTCGTTGCTGCACTTGGGTTTTCTCTAGTTGCGTCAAGTAGGGGCTACGCTTTGTTGCCTTTTGAAGGCTTCTCACTGCAGTGGCTTCTCTCGTTGCACAGCACGGGCTCTAGAGTGTGGGCTCAGTAGTTGCTCTTGGGCTTAGTTGCCCCACATGTGGGATCTTCCCGGACCAGGGATTGAACCTGTGTCTTCTGCATCGGCAGGTGGATTTTTAACCACTGGACCATCTGGGAAGTCCAGACCTTTAGTTTTTAGAGTAGGAAGAACCTGAATGCCTGCTTTCTTCCCCACCCACCCCCATCTTTTCTTTAATGATGTGAAAACGAGTCTGTGGAGGAGGTTATCTGTTAACTGTCTAAGCAAGGTCATACAATGAGTCAGCCGTGTCTGCATTCACCCTCTTCCCCTCACACTCCCATCTTTGCTGCATAAATTTCAGGGATCCCTTGGAAAGTAGAGGGACAGCATTCAGTCAGCAAGCAGGGGACAGAAAGACATCCCCACCATGGAACTGCTGATCACGTGCGTCTGAGCTGCCCTTCCAAGGGTGTTCTTTGATGTTAAATAGTGATTACTGGCAGGCCCTAAGGCCAGACCTTGGGGGTTCATATCCTGGTCCCTCTGCCCCCAGCTTGATAGCCTTGGGCAAGATGTTCTCTGGGCCTCCATTGCCTCCTCCGTGAAATGGGCAATCCCTCATTTCTTAGAGCTGTGATGGGAGGTAAATAAGGTCACATGTAGGGGACTTAGAACCATACATGGTGCTTCATACGCCTTCATAAGAAGTGGCTGCTGTTTCCTCCATGGTGTGCTTCTGACACCTCAGAGATGACCCTTGTGGGTCTTTTTTTCATCCTTGTCTCCCACTGCCAGCTGTCCTCTACTCTCCAGGCCTCTGGGGCCAGGACTCTTTGGCAGGTATGGTCCCCTCAGCCTTGCAAAGTGGCACCTGCCTCCTGTCCCCAGTGCCCAAGCAGGGATAAGATTCTTTCAAGAGACCCTGTCTGCCCACCTAGGGCTAGCCAAGAGGGTTATAGGAGTTGATGCAGATGGTATGAGGCTGGCTTGTGGAACGCACATGGAGTATTTTTATTGCTGTACTCAGTCACTCAGTTGTGTCACACCCTCTGCTGCCCCATGGACTGTACTCTGCTGGGCTTCTCTGTCCAGGGGATTTTCCAGGCAAGAATACTGAGAGTGGGTTGCCATTTTCTCTTCCAGTTCTATTGCTGTTACCTTGCAAATAAGGAAAAGGAGTCCTGCCAAAGGGAGGGGACAGGTGTTAAGATGCAAGGGTCAGGGGACTTCCTTGGTGGTTCAGTGGTTAAGACTAGGTGCTTCCAATGCAGGGGGCACAGGTTTGATCCCTGGTCAGGAAGCTATAATACTGTGCTGCTGCTGCTAAGTCGCTTCAGTCGTGTCCGACTCTGTGCGACCCCATAGATGGCAGCCCACCAGGCTCCCGTCCCTGGGATTCTCCAGGCAAGAACACTGGAGTGGATTGCCATTTCCTTCTCCAGTGCTTGAAAGTGAAGTCACTCAGTCATGTCCGACTCTTCAAGACCCCATGGACTGTAGCCTACCAGGCTCCTCCATCCATGGGATTTCCCAGGCAAGAGTACTGGAGTGGGTTGTCATTGCCTTCTCCGATAATCCTGTGCAGTGTGGTCAAAATAAAGATGCAGCAGTCAGCTCTTAACAGAGGAGAAATTGGGAGCTTCCAGAGTACTTAATAAGTAAATCTGAACTTGTTAGCAAAGTTGGGATTACTCTTGATGTTGAAGTTGACCCTGTCTGTGGCTAACTTGCCCCACTAGCGTCTCCTTATCAGTAGCCTCTCCTTATCAGTAGCCTCTGAGTGTAGGCCAGTGACTCTTAAGTTTGGGTGGCTCAGGTACCCTCCTGATGGATGTCATGGGCCTTTATCCTGGAAAGAATGCCTTTAGAGTGTCAGGAATCCTCATACCATGTGGTCATGGAGTGAGCTAGCACTGCTTCTTAAAGTCTGGTCCCTGAAAACAGCAGCATCCCCTGGGAGCTCGCTTGAAATGCAGAATCCCAGGCCCATTCCAGCCCCCAGCAGATCAGATACTTCAGAGGTTGGGGCCCAGCCGTCTGTTCTAAAAAAAAAAAAAAAAAAAAAAAAAAAAACCCTCCAGGTGGTTCTGATTTGTGCCGAAGTTTGAGGGCCATTAAGTTGAGTTCAGGTCTGGCCTGGGAATGAACAGGGGCTTGAAGGGAATCGTCTGAACCCTAAGGACATCTGTGCTCCTCCCCAGCAGCTGTTTCCTGGGAAACATGAGCCCTCTATCTCCTAATAAAACAACATGAGAATGTGCTGTGATTGAGGGGGGCGGGGTCGGATGATCAATATATGGGATATAGATGGGATTGGGATAACTGTCCATGAAAATTAGCCTGTGGAGTGTGTCACAGTTGAGTTATGCACATTTACCGTTGTCCTCCTGACAAGAGCAGAGGGTTTAGACTTTCAAGCCAAGGCATTTCCCCGCAGAACCAGCTCTGGGAAGGGGATGTGAGATCAATTTCTTGGCTCTGGCTGTTCATCTTCTTTGAGTTTTCCTTTTAGCAAGAGGGAAAAAAACTAAGGAGTGCGGCTCGCCAGCACTGCCCCACTCCATTCTCCACACCCGTCCTCTCTTTACTTTCTGGTTCAGGAGTTCTTGGACCATGTAGGTTAGCCCTGGATCAGATTAGTGCATCTCCAGAGTGTAGCACTGAAAATGCCAGAGTTGCTGTCAAAGTATCAGCCAGAAAAACCTACCCTGTGTTTCACTTTGGGGTTGTTGTCATACTAGGTTAAAAATAAGAAGCTGGTTGAGCTGCTAAGAAGGAAAGTCCGCCTTGCCCAGCCGTATGCTGGCGTCTTTCTAAAGAAAGATGACAAGTAAGTGTAATTTCCCCCTCACCCTTTTGTTGAGACCACCCTGGAGTGTAGCTCCCCACAGAGCCCGATCGGTAGAGTAGCCTAGACCTCTGGCCCTTGACCTGAAACAAACCTAGCAAAAGCTACAGGGGACAAGACCAAGAGCTGAGCATCCTTTTTTAGATGGGGCTAAGATTCCGCCCTGAGCCCTGGGCCTTGTGTGTAGTTCAGGTGGGGGGAAATTAACCTCAATGATCCCCCGTGTCAGACCAGAGGAAGGCCACTTCAGAGCAGAGCTAGGTGGGCAGGTGTGGGGGCTCAGGACTCGTCCACCTCACTTCTGGGTAGGATTTAGTTCCACTTCGGAGTCAGAAGGCACGTTCTAGGCCAGCTCCAAAAGAGGCAGTATGGAACCAAAGGCCAGGTTCCATATGGCCCTGTCTGCCTGTGTGCAGTAACCCTGCATCCCAGAGTGCCAGTGGGAGCCAGGTGGTCAAGGCCAGGATGGGTGTTTCTCTGTTCGTGAGAGAGCCAGAACACCTGTGCCCATGTGCCCCGTGTCCCTCTCCCTCAGCAATGAGTCCGACGTGGTCGAGAACCTGGATGAGATCTACCACACGGGGACGTTCGTGCAGATCCACGAAATGCAGGACCTGGGGGACAAGCTGCGCATGATCGTCATGGGACACCGGAGGTGCGGGGGTGGGACGGGAGGAGTGGCCACAGCTGGGGGTGGGTCCCCATCCCCAATCTCAGGGCCCTTCTCTTAAAGCAGTACTTTGGGTGGTCAGGGAGAAGCCATCTCTCGTACTTATTAGCCCACAAAGCACCACAAAACGGAAGCTGGCACGTTGCCGTGTCTCCCACGTCTGGGTGTTGGCCTGCCATCCCTGTGGCGCCCATGTCTGCAGCTCCATTCAACTTGGCAGGTTGCGGGGTTTTTTGGTTGGTTGGTTAGGGTTTTTCTTGACTGTGCCGCATGGCATTTGGGATCTAGTTACCTGACCAGGGATCGAACCCAGGCCCCCTGCATCGGGAGTGCGGAGTCTTAGCCGCTGGACACCAGGGAAGTCCCATGGAGCCCTTTTCTCTGTCACCCTACAGAGCGTATCCGGGAAACAATCTGGGCTGGCAGCGCATCTGTGGGCCGTCCAGGTGGCTGCACTGATTCCCGTGCCCGTCTTCGTGTTAGGAGTCTCTTAGAGTCTGTTTTAGGAAAGAGCCTGCACCTTTGTCTCCTGGGAGGAGTCATGGCTCAGGAGAAACAGAATAAGGTGCAACCAGAATTAATAAAGACACGGGCAGCTCCTCACTGCCCTGCTCACCTGCACGGTGCCTTATAGAATGAGTGCTGCTGGCCTCTGAGGCCAGGCCGCCCCAGGGCTCACCGAATCCCCACCGCCTTTTCTCTGCGCACCCCGGGTATCTGCTGGGCGCTAAGTCCGCACCCCTGGTACCTCTCAGGCCTGCTCTTTAAGAGGGTGCTGTTGTCAGTTAGCCTGCAGGTAGAAAGGAGGCAGCACAGCAGTGACGCCTGGGCTGTTGTCTGCTGGGCCCTCGGGGTGGAGCAGCAGGTGAGGGACCCAACTTGGGGAGCTCACCCCGAGTGAGGAGAACAGGTCACAAGCTGAATTCTGATGGTGGCAGGTGCTTTGTGGGGGAAACAAAGATGGAGGGCGGTGCTGGGTGATTGTGCAGGTAGGGCTGGACTTCACGTTGAGAGGTCAGGGAGAGCCTCTTGGTGGAGGCACCCTTGAACCTGAACGGTGTGCAGGAGCCACTGAGGGGTGCGCTGGAGGCTGGGGGAGGGGCAGGCAGAGTCCTGAATGAACCCTGGAGGTGGGCTGCCACTGGCTTCCTCTTTCCCCGAGGGCAGTAGGTGTTGAAATGGATGGGTCGGCTGGAGTCCGAGGGTGGAGGTTCTTGGGTTCTGAGATGGCAGCGAGCCTCAGGCCTGGTGGCTGCAGGGGTCTGGGCCCAGTGGGCCCTTCAGTCATGGACACTGCAGAGGAGCGTGCAGGCAGAATCCCCCCACCCCACCTTGGTGGTGGCTTTACCCCCTCCTCCTGTCTTCAGGGTTCACATCAACCGACAGCTGGAGGTGGAGCCTGAGGAGCCCGAGGGTGAGAACAAGCAGAAGCTGCGCAAGAAGCCCAAGCGGGGCAAGAAAGAGGCAGAAGAGGACGGGGCCACCAAGCGGCCGCTGGAGGTGGTGGTGGGGCCTGGTCCCAGCCCCGCCGGCGAGGTGCTCATGGTGGAGGTGGAGAATGTGGTCCACGAGGACTTCCAGGTCACAGAGGAGGTGAAGGTGAGTGCAGGGGTGTTGGGGGGCAGAGGGCCGTGTTCCCCCAGGAGTCCTGGGAGGAGCCAGCGGCTGGCAGGTGGGAAGTGGGCCAGGGCTTCAGCTGCTGTGAAGGATCTGGGTCCAGGGCAGAGGGGAGGGGCCGGGGGCTGCAGCCCGCTCTGGTCCGGTGACCCACGCTCGGGGCTTCCCTGCTCACTAGGCGCTGACTGCAGAAATCGTGAAGACCATCAGGGACATCATCGCCTTGAACCCACTCTACAGGTTGGTCTCGTGCACTCTCCCGGAGGCCAGGGCTGGCCCGGGCGTGTCCTGCTTGGGGGCTCCTGACGCAGCCCGGGTCGGGGGAGTGGCTTCATGCTTCAGTTGTTGGCAGATGGGAGGGCGTGTCAGGAGGGGTGGCCGCAGTGTTGGTCGGTGCCCTGGTGCAGTGCCTGGGTCCCTTGCAGGGAGTCAGTGCTGCAGATGATGCAGGCCGGCCACAGGGTGGTGGACAACCCCATCTACCTGAGCGACATGGGCGCAGCGCTGACGGGGGCCGAGTCCCATGAGCTGCAGGAAGTCCTGGAGGAGACCAACGTGAGTGCGGCCGGGGGCCTCCCCCACTGGCTGCTGCTCTTGGGCCCTGCTGTGGGGCGGTTTCACGTTAGCCCACCTCCTTCCATCTGCCTCTGACCCCTGGTTCTTGGTAGTAGCCGCGCGGTGTCCTCCTGGGCAGTGCCCATCATTCAGTCAGTGGCGTGTTTGGGTTGTCCCCAGACTCAACATTAGAAGCAGTGCCCCTGCCAACGTCCTGGTCCCTGCAGGCCTGGCTGGAGCCCTGGGACCGAGGGGGCAGGCCTCTTGGATTTGGAGAGCCGTGGCCTGTCCACCTGCCAGAGCTCATACTTCTTGTGCCCTGCTTCCCCTGCCCCCCAACCCTCGGCCTGCACACGTGATCTTCCCTTTCTCGGCAGATTCCAAAGCGGCTGTATAAGGCCCTGTCCCTTCTCAAGAAGGAGTTTGAACTGAGCAAGCTGCAGCAGCGCCTGGGCCGGGAGGTGAGCAGAGGTTGCGAACCCATGGCACCATCACACTGCGGCCAGGAGTTGTGTGCAATGAGAGGTCCCCTGACTGTCCAGGGAGCTCTGGGGGAAACCCAGAAATTGGAATGCAGCCTGGGAAAGGTTGAAGTGACTTTCCCCATACTCGGCTGGTGGAGGCCTACCTTGGCTGCTCGGACTGTCCGTTTACCTTTGCCAGATTTAGGTCACTTTTATCGTTCAGTTTTTTTAAAAAATTTTTACTGGAGTATAGTTGACTTACAGTGACATATTAGTCTCTGCTATACACCAAAGTGAATTAGTTATGCAAATACTCTTATTTTAGATTCATTTCCAACATAGGCCATCATATCACTTGATTCTATGTTAGGTAAAAAAGTTGTATTACATCTTTCATTGGAAAAGCCACGAGGCAGCTGTCAATATGCAGAAGTGCAAGGCAGCGTGACCTGGGGCAGGCGCTGTGTCCTGCTGTGTCAGCTTTTAGAGAGAGGGTGCCACCACTTTGATGAGTGTCGGGGACATGCTGGCATCAGGTCCGGCTTTCCCTGATTGTAACCAGGATTGAAGGGCAGATCCCTTCCTCCCCTGGAAGTTGGGGTCACTTATCGCGAGACTCGTGTGTGGGGGACTCCAGGTTGACGGTGAGGGCCATTGGAGGCTGAGTGTCCCAGGTTTGTCTCCTGGGTCCCGAGGATGTGGCAGGCCCACTCAGGCCTCGGCCCCCTCCTCTGGTCTGACAGTGGCCTGGGCCCCCTAGGTGGAGGAGAAGATCAAGCAGACACACCGCAAGTACCTGCTGCAGGAGCAGCTGAAGATCATCAAGAAGGAGCTAGGCCTGGAGAAGGATGACAAGGACGCCATCGAGGAGAAGTTCCGTGAGCGGCTCAAGGAGCTCGTGGTCCCCAAGCACGTCATGGACGTGGTGGACGAGGAGCTGAGCAAGCTGGGCCTGCTGGACAACCATTCTTCCGAGTTCAAGTGAGCAAGTGCCGAGGGGCCTGGCGTGGGGGGCCAGGATTTGACCCTGGAAGGCCAGGACAGTGGGGGCCCTCGGGCATGTTCTTGTCACCACACGTGTTCAGTCCTCTCGTGTGGTTCCTGTGGGGGCTGGGTCTCTTGTCACTCTTGTTTCACAGATGAAGGAATTGCGGCTTGGAGAAGTTATATCAGTGCCCCCGCCCCTGGGCTAGTAGATGGGGACGGATTTGAAGCCAGGGACGTTGGGCTGCAAGCCTGTGCCACCCGTCAGGACCAGGAGTCCCCAGGGCCAGTGCCCCAAGGCCAGCCCCTCCCCTGACCTTCTGTCCCCTGGTCTTCTCTGGCAGCTTTGAGAGTCAGAAAACGAGTGTCTTCCTGGTCTTGCCTGGCTGGCCTTCTGTGCACGCTGGCTGGGGGTCAGGGTAGCGGCTAAGGGGTCAGGGCACCATGTGATGCTTCTGACTGCCTGGGCGCTGCTCTGGGACAGCTGTGTGGGACAGCTTCTCAGAGGGGCTGGCTTCCCGGGCTGCTGTGTTAGGCCCCTGTCTGATCAGGGTGTCTGGTGGGGTCTGCTCTCTTGCTCAGGGACCCTGGGACTCCCTGGTTTCCCGATGCCGCAGGCCTGTACACCAGAGAGACTCCCAGCTTCTCTCCCTGGGGCAGCAGTACATTCCCCACATTCACATCAGGGTGGACCACACACGTAGTGCCCCAGACAGCATCGACTTCTCTTCGGGTCTGGAGGCAGAGACCCTCATTTCTGGTGTGATGAGAAGGATGGGTTCCTCCTGGAGGCCTCGGGGGAATTGTTTCTAGCCTCTTCCAGCTTCTCGGAAACATTCCTCGCTCCCAGCCCATCCTCCTTCAGAGCATCTCTCCCACCTCTGCTTCTGTTGTCTGGGTCCTCCTCTGACTGCCCTTCCTGCCTGCTCCTCAGGCCCCTTGAGAGGGGTTCCTCTGTCCCCAGGTCACAGCTCCAGGCCTCAGTTTCCCCACTTGGTCTGGGTCAGGTTGTTCTCATCGCTGGCCCCTCCTGAGCTGTGGGACTCTGAGCCATCCCCATGCTCACTGAGCCTCTGGGCCAGGAGCTGTGCCCACACAGGCAGACCTCAGGACACCGCAGGCTTGGTTCACGGCAGGAAAGTGAGTCATGTGAATTTTGTTGGTTTCCCTGTTGAATGTAAAAGTTATGTTTACCCCGTACTGTAGTTTAAGTATGCAGTTGCATTCTGTCTAAAAAAACAAGTATGTTACATGCTTTAATTAAGAAGTACTTTATCACCTGCTGAGGCAGGGTTAGTACAGACCTTCCTGGTATGACACACACGGTGCCTGCCTGGAGCCGTAGGTGAGGCGGGCGGCCTGTCCAGCGCAGGCTGTGCAGTTCCAGTGTTGGGTGCCTGGGTCCTAGCACCTGGGTGTGCAGCTGGGGAGGCAGGCGGCACGCAGGGCCCGCTCATCTGCTCTCACCTGTCCCGTGGTAGCGTCACCCGCAACTACCTGGACTGGCTGACGTCCATCCCGTGGGGCAAGCACAGCGACGAGAACCTAGATCTGGCGCGGGCCCAGGCTGTGCTGGAGGAGGACCACTACGGCATGGAGGACGTCAAGAAGCGCATCCTGGTGAGGCCCCGCCCCCCGCCCCGCCCTCGCCGGGGCCTCCTGCTGGGACCCAGGACTCCCCGTGCAGCTGGGGAGACCTCGAGGAGTCCCCTGTGAGTCTAGGCTCTGGGAGGGGCTTGGCCGTGGCAGGGCTGGAGTGGCGTCACCAGGGGCCTGAGGCACCAGTGTTGGAGTGGCTTAGAGGTGCCAGGGGCCGCCGGGGGCCCACATCCACCAGGGGGGATAAAGATCGTGCTCCTGAGCGGAGGAAATGGGGCAGAGGCATGTGGCTGAGGGCTGGTGGGCCCGGCATCGGGGTCACCCCCCAGCCAGTCCCCACGTCCCCTGGTGCCTGCTCGTCCTGTTGGTGCCACAGGCTGTCCGTCCCTGTGACAAATCACAGTCTGGCCAGCTTGGCTCCTCCAGGCCAGGCGCTGTCCCTTCCCGCAGCCCCAGGTGCCTAGCCATGGGGAGCCTCAGGCCAGGTGGGGCCCCTTGCCCTTCAGAAAGTCTGGCACTGTCTCATACAGTTGCCTCTGCACGCAGGAGTTCATTGCCGTCAGCCAGCTCCGGGGCTCCACCCAGGGCAAGATCCTCTGCTTCTATGGCCCCCCGGGCGTGGGCAAGACCAGCATCGCCCGCTCCATCGCCCGTGCCCTGAACCGGGAGTACTTCCGCTTCAGTGTTGGAGGCATGACAGACGTGGCTGAGATCAAGGGGCACAGGTAGGTCTGCCCCCCACTCCCCAGAGCTCACCTCCTCCTGTCAGCCTGCCTTTTCCTGGGTCTGTTCCTGCTCTGGTATCATGATGGGGACAAGCAGCAAACTACACACAGGAGTAGGTAACTGAAAAGGTGCTGACTGACTCCAGGCCCAGCTCGATCAAGGTGCTCAAACAGAGCTCAAAATCTCGGTTTCTCAGTCACTGGGAGAGCCTCTCGGCCAGGCTGTCAGTAGACAGCTGCATTGCTCCAGCTTGCATCCCACCAGCTCAGCTCCCCACAGCACTGGCTGAAGTTCGGGAGCTGTGTCATGGCCAGGCCCAGGCACTAGAGTGGGAGGTCTCCCAGGTGAAGACTCAGGGCCTGTCTTGGTTCTTTGCTCCCTTGTCAGGCGCAGAGAGGGGGCTGGCGTTCCCTGTGTGCGGGCTCTTACAGCCACCTGGTCCGTGCATGGCACCCTTCAGTGGGACGTTCAGGGTGTTGCGTTCCAGGGCTTCCCGCCCTGTTGGCCTCTGCAGAGGGTGGGTCTCCGAAAAGCCTGGCTCAGTGAGATGCAAGCACAACAGATACATGAGTGTCTGCTCCGAGCTAACTTGGAGCATACCTTTATCCGGTGGTGTTCAAAGAAGGGTTAAATCTGTATCTAAATTACTTTTCTGGTTTTTCTAAAAACACGGACAGTACTGGACATTGGGACCCGCAGGTCTTCCTGGCAGCAGTCCTCCTGAAAGCATGTGCCAGCTGGGCCCTGGGCCTGGGGACCCTGGGGACCCAGGCATTGGAGACGTTGCTGCCACAGGCCCCAGCTGCTCCCCACTCTCTCCTTCTGCTGAGTCAGGCCATGCAGGCTGGGTTTTGCTATCTAGGGGAATGAGTGAGACTTGGCTGTGAACCTGTTCCCTGTGCTTCCTGCCTGAGCTGGGGGAGGGGTGATCTAGTGCTCTGCCCACCTGCACAGCACAGAAGCATTTATCTTCTGCTGGGCCCCCTACGCTGTGTGTCTCCCCTCTGGGCAGCTCTCGAGGGGGCCCATGTGTCTCACATGGGCGTCCTGGAGCTCCAGGGAGCTGGGCCTCAGGCGCTGGTGTGGTTAGCCCAGATGCTGGGGCACCCACCACCCCGCCTTGCCCTCTTCCCCAGGCGGACGTACGTGGGCGCCATGCCGGGCAAGATCATCCAGTGTCTGAAGAAGACAAAGACGGAGAACCCCCTGGTCCTGATAGACGAGGTGTGTGGGGCTGGGTGGGCGAGCCTGGCTGGGCGCACACCCCTTCCTGAGGCTGGACGTGGGCCCTGGGCCTTCCTGGCCCCCAGCTCCGGGTGGCCCTGGGCAGATGGAATCTGTGTTCAAGGTGAAATCATGGCCCCTGCGGTTTCCATGGCGCCAGTCATGGGGTGGCCTTGCTGCTCCCAGGCTGTCTCCTGACACTGCCCCTGCCCTGCCCTGGAGGGTGCTGTCCCTGCCACAGCCTCACGGTCATGCCAGCCCCCCTGCTCTTCCTTCTGCTCTGGCCTTCCCCAGCCCTGACCCCTGGGTCTGCCTCCCATTGGGGTGTCTGGTGAGCAGGCACTCGGGCAGGACAGGGGCCAATACCCCCACCCACTTCCACCCCTTCAGGTGGACAAGATCGGCCGGGGCTACCAGGGCGACCCCTCATCTGCGCTGCTTGAGCTGCTGGACCCTGAGCAGAATGCAAACTTCCTGGACCACTACCTGGACGTGCCCGTGGACTTGTCCAAGGTGCGTGTCCCGCCCAGGGCTGGGCCAGCGGGGAGGGATGGGCACCCTGTCCCCCCACACCTCACGGCCCCACCCCCAGGTGCTGTTCATCTGCACGGCCAACATCACCGAGACCATCCCCGAGCCACTGCGGGACCGCATGGAGATGATCAATGTGTCAGGCTACGTGGCCCAGGAGAAGCTCGCCATTGCTGAGGTGAGACACCCACAGCCTGGTCCTAGGCTCAGGAAATAGCCAGGTGCTCCCTTGGGGCCAGGCCCTTAGCTAGAGCTCAGGGTACTGCTCAGGGGCTCTCGTGCCAGAGGGACAGATGGGATGGGGCGGGATGACGAGAAGCAGATGAGGCTGGTGTGAATCGTTCCTGCCAGTCACACCTCTGACACTGAGGCGCTGGGGTCGGGGTCCCTGCACCTGCCGGTTCCCACTGAGGGGCGTGAGTCAATGTGGTCTTGACTCGGCATCCAGGAATAGCATGAGACCCAGGGTCAGCACTCAGAGCAGAGCACAGCCCCCGGCCTGGATGCAGGCCCCAAGTCCCCAGCCTCTCCTACCTCAGACTGACCAGGTGTCAGTCAGGGGTTCCCACCATCTGCTCCTCGGTTTGATAATTTGCTGGAACAGCCTACAGAATTCAGGAAATGGGTTTATTCACTGTTACCAGTTTATTATAAAGGATTCAACCAGGGAACAGCCAAAAAAGAGACATTGGGGCAAGGTGTGGGGAAGGGCCCATTTCTTGGGTTATTGATCGGATCCTTGGTTGTGTGTGATTAGCACCCCAGCGCCCTCCCCTCCCTGGGGGCAGAAACTGTCCTTCCAGTCTCTCGGTTGGTTCTTCTGGCCCCTAGCCAGCTATGCTAATAATCACCTTGTTATTCTTAGTGTTCTGGAAGGGGCTTTTCCTGAATAAGAAGGGCTGCTCTTCTTGTCCCTGTCACTTGGGAAGCCCCATGGGTCTTGGAAGCGCTTGTGTGGGAATTCTCATGTCCCAACACCGCAAGCCATAGAACAAGAGCAGGAGACACCTCTGCAAGCACAGTGCTGAACACAGCACAGCCCTACCCGTGGCCTCAGGGCCCCACCCCATCTTGGGGTCCTGAGTTCAGCTCTGATAGGAGGCCCCCGCCTTTAATGTCACACATGTGGCTGGTGTCCAGGCCCAGTCACTCGCAGTTGTGGGCTTTACAGGGAGGCTGTGGTTCCCAGTTCTGTGACCGCCTGCCTGGCCTTTTCCTGGTCCCAGGCTCACCCGAGGTTTGGGCCTCTGCCTGCACCTGTGTAGGAAGCTTTTCCTGGGTGGGGGTCCTTCCCCTTCTGGTGCCCGGGGTGCGGCGGCTTCGCTAGCCTACAGTCAGGAAAGCTGGGCTTCCTTTCCAGAGGACTGTATTCCTCACGGAGTGTTCTCTTTCTAGAATGGACTTGAGTGGACTCGTCCCCTTGAGCCTTCTGCAGGTGTGACCGGAGCTGGCTCCCAGTCTCTGTGTCCCCTGGCAGAGTGGGCGGCGAGAAAAAGAGCTCTTGGCTGAGGTGGTGGCAGGGGTGCTGGACTCCCCCCCAGCCTGGAGACTTGACGGGACAGAGGAGGGGCAGGCTTGGTGGAGTGGTTGGAGGGCTTCCTTCAGGGCCCTGGCGGAGGAAGATGAGGACTATGGGATGCATCAGGCCTGTGGTCAGTGCTCAGGACTGCTCAGGACTCCGGCCACTGCTGTGTGGCAGGAGTGACCTTGGAGCCTGTGACCTGCTCCCCATCCCTTCCTGTACTGGGCAGCAGCTACTAACCAGTCTCTGTATGAGGAGCAAGTCTAGGGGATCAAGGAGGCCTTCCTGGAGGAAGAGGCACCTACGATGACACCTGGAGGGAGGGCAGGAGTCAGATCTGGACAGAGGATGCAGCAGGAGCAGAGGCTGGAGCCTTGGGAGCATGCGGAGGTGGCAGGCCAGTGCCTGCAGGTCCCAAGCCCTCTGTTCAGGATCCTGGCACCTGCAGGGATTGCTGCCTGCACCTCACGTCCTGGCCTCGCTGATTCCTCACCCTTTGGGTCTTGGCTTAGGCATGGCCTCCTGGAGCAGCCTCCCTGACACCCTGTCATTGCTGGATGACTCCCAGTGGACAGGGGCTCCTCAGGGCAGGCCCAGGGTATACCTCGGTGACCGCATCTACACAGCCAGGGGTCTTGGAAGGCTGGGCGGGGGGTCCCAGAGAGGCCCTTGGGCCCCTGACAGCGGCTCTCCTCCTCCCTGTAGCGGTACCTGGTTCCTCAGGCCCGTGCCCTCTGTGGCCTGGACGAGAGCAAGGCCAAGCTGTCATCCGACGTGCTGACCCTCCTCATCAAGCAGTACTGCCGGGAGAGCGGTGTCCGCAACCTGCAGAAGCAGGTGGAGAAGGTGAGCTGCCCATGATGGCTAAAGTGGGCCCAGCCAGACGGGACACATGCCACAGTGGGTGCCCAGAGGAGTCACAGCCACAGACAGGAAGCAGATGGTAGGGTCAGGGCTGGGGGTGGGGAACGGGGAGTGAGTGCTTAATGATCAGAGGGTTCTGGAAGGGTGGTTGGACATGAGCCCCCGTGCACTTTTGCCACCGAGCTGTCTGCTTACAAATGCTTCAGATGGTTTTAGGTCATGTGTGCTTTACAAACTGTAAAAAGTTAAAAAGTGAGTGGAGGTGAGCTGGGGTCAGGTTGGGGACGGCAGGGTCCTGTGGCCTGGCCACCCCCCAGCCCACTGTGCCCACGCAGGTGTTACGGAAGTCTGCCTACAAGATTGTCAGCGGTGAGGCTGAGTTTGTGGAGGTGACGCCCGAGAACCTGCAGGACTTCGTGGGGAAGCCGGTGTTCACAGTGGAACGCATGTACGACGTGACGCCGCCTGGCGTGGTCATGGGCCTGGCCTGGACGGCCATGGGTGAGTGGCCTCTGCACCCCCAGGAGAGGTGGGCACGTTCACCATGGGGTGCTCTGAACACCCTTCCCTGCTGGTAGGAGTGCGCAGGGCTGGTTCAGGGACTTTGAGGCGGCAGCAGCACCAGGAGCTTTGAGTTTGTTTTTCAGGTTTGCCTGAAGGAGAGCTCCTCACTGCAGGAGAGGCAGCTCTGGGTAGAGGGTTCAGGGAACCCTGTCCAAGTGACCTCACTGAGCCCACTGGCCCTGAGGTCTGGGAGCTGCAAGGTGGTGGGAGAGCAGCTCAGGGGCTTGTGTAGCTGAGATGCATGTCTGCAGGCAGGCAGTGGGTGGGTGTCAGAGGAAGTAGGCTGAGGGCATGGAGTCTGCTGATTTGGGCTATACTGAGAGAACCGTGCTTCTGAGCCTGCAGGCTCTGTGCTGCAGGCAAGTACTCTGGGAGGCCCAGCACAGAAGTCTTCAGGTTTTCGTGTAACTGGGTCCATTCGTGCAGCTCCACCTGCTGCCCCAAGGAGGTGGCTGCAGGGACAGTGTGAGCATGGAGGAGTGAGGAGGTTCTAGGCCAGGATGAGCTGGTTAAGGAACTTTACTGGGAATGGCTGAGCAGGTGGTGGGGGCAGCTGTCCTGGAGTCTGGGGCTGCCCCGGTTCATGGCTCTGCCCTTGGGTCCCCAGGAGGCTCCACGCTGTTTGTTGAGACGTCCCTGAGACGGCCGAGGGACAGAGACAGTGACAAGGGGGACAAGGATGGGAGCCTGGAGGTGACTGGCCAGCTGGGGGAGGTGATGAAGGAGAGCGCCCGCATTGCCTACACTTTCGCCAGGGCCTTCCTGATGCAGCACGACTCCTCCAACAAGTTCCTGGTGACCTCGCACATCCACTTGCACGTGCCTGAGGTGAGGCCCACCCTGATCCCCTGCCCTGGGTCACATGTCTGCCAGGCTGCCTGCTCACCTGCCTGTCTCCCCGCAGGGTGCCACCCCCAAGGACGGCCCGAGTGCCGGCTGCACCATCGTCACGGCCCTGCTCTCCCTGGCTTTGGACCGGCCAGTGCGGCAGAACCTGGCCATGACGGGCGAGGTCTCCCTCACAGGCAAAGTGTTGCCTGTGGGCGGCATCAAGGAGAAGACCATCGCGGTGAGTGTTGCACCGGCTCAGCAAGAGAGACCCGGACAACATAGGGCCGTCACAGCCATCCCTCAGGGCTGGGCCACCTCCAGGGGAAAAGGCAGGGGGACAGGCTGAGTTTAGATGGGAAAAGTAAGGCTCTTTGGGCTTGAGATTGGACCCAGGGTTGCCTGGCCTGGAGCCTCTATTGAGCTGACAACCTGACTCCCCACCCCTTGCCCCCCTGTGGCTGATCCAGCCCATCTCAGCTCCTTCCTTGAGGTTGAGACTGGGGTCTCCATCTCTGCCCAGTGGCTGAGCAGTAAGAATGTGGCTGCAGGAGACAGTGGCAGGGACCTGGGCTCCGGCAGTGCAGATGGACAAGAGCCCAGAGCCTGGAGTTTCCCCAGGTGTGTAGGTTGGACTGAGGGGTTCCTAACAGAGCCCCACTGTCTCTGAGCACCCACACACCTCACTGTGGCACCCTGGTTCTGGCCCTCATATGCTCCACCCTGTTATCTCAAAGAGACTGGTCCCCAGAGGCTCTGGCGAGGGAGACACCCTAGGCAGGGTGTGTGGGCCTTCTTTCCTCACCTGTAGAGTGGGAGCTTCCATGGGCCACTAATCCTTAAAGCAGCATATGGGAACCCCCATCCCCCAAGGAGCAGTCAGGCTGAGGAGCAGGTCGTAGTGTGGGAACTTTCAGCTCTTATGCACTTTTAGGTGCCAAACCTCAAAATGTAAAGCAATGGATGCGGTGATTGACCTAAGAAACCACGTACATCACACTGCATGTATTTCCAGGCCCACCTGTGGTATGGGAACCTCTGGGCTGCGAGCACCTGAGCAGAAGCCTGAGCCCTGCTCCCCAGTCTGCCCGAGTGGAGGCTGGCGATGGTACCTGGGGCCTGTTTCCTCACCTATGCAAGGCAACGCGGGCACCAGGAGTCTGGCTCCCTGCCCAGCCCTCTCTTTCCTCCACACTGACCGCCACCCCCTCCCTCCCAGGCCAAGCGTGCTGGGGTGACCTGCATCGTCCTGCCAGCTGAGAACAAGAAGGACTTCTATGACCTGGCTGCCTTCATCACCGAGGGCCTGGAGGTGCACTTCGTGGAGCACTACCGCGAGATCTTTGACATCGCCTTTCCGGAGGAAAGGGCCGAGGCCCTGGCGGTGGAGCGGTGACAGCAGCCCTTGGTACTGCTGGGCCTGGCCCCAGCCGGAACTGCACCCCGGGAGGGGCTCTGGGTACCTGAGCCCCAGGAAGCTTGGGGGAAGATTGGAAGCCCGATCCTACTATGATTCAATCAGTGTATTTAATTATGATTAAAAACCGTTTCCAGTACTGCTTGTTTGTGGCCTCTTTTGTTGCCCACCACCACCTCACCGGGATGCTCCAGGGGGTGGGACCCTCCCCCCAATTCTCAACGTGAACTACCCTTCAATTTCCAATGGCAGCAGAGAAACGCCGAATTTTGGGCAAGATTTATTGTGATTGTGAACAGAGAAGAAGGGCTCAGTCCTTCTTGGCTGCCGCTTTCCTCATTGCGGCCAAGACGTTGCTCAGCTCTTCTCTCTTCCTCTTCGCGCGGATATGTGTCCCCACCTGCCGGGCAAGGAGGGCCGTGAGCCTGAGCCCCGAGTCCCAGACCGGGCCCCCGCACGGGAATCCCACCTACCCTCTTCTTGATGAACTTGAGGGCCCGCTTGTCCTTGGAGACCTTGAGCAGCTCCATGGCTCGTCGCTCGTAAGGGGCGAAGCCACACACCTCCCGGATCATGTCCCGCACGAACTTGGTGTGTTTGGTGAGACGCTGCGCGAAACAGGGGCGTCAGGGCCAGGGCTTCAGGGATCTGCCGACGACGTAAGGCCAGATCCCCTCCACCTCCCCAATCTCATCGGCATCAAAGCGGCGCGTCACGCCCGGCCCTTTGCACGGCCTGTCCTGGCACCCTGAACACTCGCCCTACACAAAGGCTGGGCAAGGTGCAGTTGGGCCCGCTTAACCAAGAAACATACACACACACACACACTCCCTTCGAGGCCACGATTCCTCAACATGAAAACCAAGGAATCCACTTTGCCTCCGCGTTTCAACCCGGATCCAGGCACCTTCCTACTCGGCAAACTCCTGCTCATGTGTCAAAACCCGCCCCCAAGTCGCTCCCGCCCCAGCTTCCGAATCCACGGCGTGAGGGAGGGTCCTGCTACGTGGCCCCGGTGGGCATCCGCAGCAAAGGGGAACACACAGGAGGGTAACCAGCATTTCCATTCTCTCCTCTGGCCAGCCGCACATTCTTTTTTCCCCTGCTTAAAACACCAGGGTTCCCCCGGTCCTCGATACCCCGACGGAGCTCCGGGAGCCTCTGCCCAGGCCCTGCCCTCCGTCCGGGAGGCTTCCTACCCCCTAACCGCGCGCCCTAGTACTCACCCCGCGGCGGCGGCTGTGCCTCGGCTTGCCCACGTTCTTGGTCACCTTGTGACCCTTGTTGAGGCCCACGGCCATGGGGTAGCGCAGAGCCATGGCTGCGGACAGAAGAGGGGAGAAGGGATGTGGGTGAGCTCCGGCTGGGTCCCCACCGCCTGGAACCCCGCGCTTCGGCTCCCACGGGCTCGCTCGCTGCACTCAGCCATCCCTTGAGTTGCCTGGGACCCCCAGGGTCCGGATGGCAACGGATGCTACTCGCGAGAGAGTCCACTAACCTGTTGTTCTACAATGGCTGCCGCGGCGGAAGGACCTCCAACGAGCGGAACTCTGGGATATCTACCAGCTCGCGGGCGGAGCGGGCCAGAGAGGCAAGAATGGCTCGGACTCCCCCTGGCGGATTGGAGGAGTCCCTGCGGGCTCTCTGAGCATGCGCGAATAGACTCCCAGAGCCAGCTAATTTACCCCAGCGAGCTTTAATCTTTAGTCGGACTGGGTGGGCGTGACTATTGCGACGGTGCTTCCCTCTGCAGGTGGGTTGAGAGTTGGAATCCTACCTCTGCAGCCACCCGGCTGGCCCAGCGCCAGGGACTCCACCTCCTACTACCAGAATTTCTCCATTTATAGAAGGATGACAAAAATAGTACCTATTCCGAACTGAGCAAGATATAATGACACCTGGCACAAAATAAATCTTCCACTAACGGAGGAATTGGTTTTACGATACATGAAGCCAAGTTCTGGACTAGCGCTAAGGAAAGTGTTGTGATATAGTCCCCCGGTGGCACTTGATATGTGCGTGTGTGCTAGGTCGCTTCAGTCGTGTTCGATTCTGTGGGACCCTAAGGACTGTAGCCCGCCAGGCTCCTCTGTCCATGGAATTCTCTAGGCAAGAATACTGGAGTGGGTTGCCATTTCCTCCTCCAGGGGATCTTCCCAGGGATCGAACCCTCGTCTCGGGTCTCCTCCATTGGTAGGTGGGTTCTTTGCCACTGGCGCCACCTGGTGTAATTTTAGGGGCAGAGATAGGAGGCATGGTGGGAACAAAACCTTTTCCCCCCCTCGTTTTTATCTTTCAATCCTGTTTATCTCCAAGAGTCAGTATCAGTTTGGGGCTGATCTGTTTGGGGCTTACCCCTTCAAACATCCGCTGATCTTGGCGCCTTGGAGAACCAACAGTAGCTTGCATTTTATAACACTGTTTTCATGCTACAGTTTTAATCTTTACAGTTACTTTTTCTCTATGCAAGCAGTGCTGGTTTACCATTCTAAGGAAAGTCTCCATTTTAAATGTATTAATGTAAATATCAGTGGTGGGCAGATGCACACATGGCCTTAAAGAGAGATAGTCTGTTGTAGGAATCTCAGCTTCTGCCACCAACTTCCCCTCTCTGTTTCCTCATCCATAAAATGATAATAATGATACCACTGACCTCCGGTTGTGAAAATGCCATGAGGTCACGAATGTCAAGTGCATAGCGCTTGATGCAGGTGATCATTACTGGGGCATAAATCACGTGCTTAGTGCTGCAAATAACGCCTTTGGCCCACAAGCGGTTCCCTTCCCTTCCATCCCTGACTTCTTGGATGAGGTCCACCTGTCTTGAAGACTCCATTTCTCCATCTGTGAAATGAAGTTGAGCGTTCTGACATAAATATATCATAGACATCCCTCTCCACCTCCTGCCACAAACAAACTGGAGGAACCTGAACAGCGGATGTGCAAGGGAAGAAGGATTTTATTATTATCAAATGGGAGGCTGGACCTAGCCTAGAACATGTTCCTTTACTCCTCCCTCTCCTCAGACCCCAAGAGCAACTCGAGAGCTTCAGGGGCTCCCTTGCTTGGGGAAAGGGTTGGAGGATGCTCTGAGGCTGACTGAGTGGAAAGAACAAAGTGGGAGGCAGTGGATTCAGGTCACAGATAGAGCGGGCTCCAAGGGTGGCTCAGTGGTGGTATGATCTGTTTGATGGGGCCGGGGCTCTAGGACAAGTCACATCACCTCTCTGAGCCTCAGTTTGTCCATCTGCAAAATGGAAGCAACTCTCGTATCATCAGTAACAGCTAAGAAGACTGAGGTAATTGACTTCCGACTTTGTGACAAGATGCCTGGTACACTCCGAGTTCTGCTTGTTTTCAAGTGCTGGTAGTTTTTCTCGGGTTTACTTTTTTGTGTCTTGATGACTCTCTTGGCCCTTGACCACCTGCTCAGAAGTGTCTTCAGTGTGTGTCCCAGCTCCATGACGGTTGGCTGGAGGGTCTTCTGGGAAGATGAAGGGGCTTCAAGCCCAGAGGCTCAGGCAGCAGCGGGCGTCGTTATATTGAGCTCCTGGCGGACGAACCAGGCCCTTGAGTGTGGCATCCAACTGCGGAGCAGGCAGAGCAGGTGGAAGCGCCACGGGTAGAAGACCCCGGAGGCACGCGTGGCGCCTCCGCGGATTACGGCCAGGGCTGCCTTGGGCCCTGGAGCCGCCCTGACCCTCGTGATGCCCCTGGGGACGGGAGGGTATGATGGGGACTGCGGCTGGGGCTGAGCAGCCCGGCCACAGCCCTTCCCAGGCCAGCCTGGCCCCGCCTTGTGTCCTGGACCTCACCTGACTCCTTCGGCGGCTGAGGCACTATCTCGGAGACCCAGAACACACATGGTAATGGCCACGTTCACTTCCTGCACGTCCAGCTCCCGCCGCAGAGAACTGAAGAAGCTGTCCAGCGCGAACTTGGCTGCCGAGTAGGGGCTGGAGAAGGAAGTGGGCACCCGGCCTGGGGGCGCGGGAGGGCAGTGGCTGAGCGGCTGAAGCCTTCCTGCCCGCTACAGGCTCTCCTGCATCAGCCCTTGTGGCTTCCCCACGCCCCGCCCCACGTACACGCACCGAGCAATGAGGATACCACCACCAGGGAGCCCTTGCTGTCAGTCAGGCTTGGCAGCGCCGAAGAAGTCAATTGCACATAACTTAGGAAGTTCATCTGGAGGTGGCGACTGCGAGTCACCAGGCGGAGGAGGAATCCAAGCCCAGATGGGGAAGGGGCGAAGGCCTTGGTAGGTAGGGGCGGGGCTTGAGGACTGGGACTGCGCTCCGATGAAAGTGTGGGAGCATTGGCCGGGGAACGGAGCCAAGGTCAAGAGGGCGGAGCCTAGAACCAGGGGAGGCGGGGTCTGGAGCCCCGAGGGGCAGGGCCTGATGGGAACGGGGAGACGGTGGAGTCTGGCGGGAGGGCGGGGCCAGGGCCACGAGGGGGCGGAGCAGGGACCGCGGAGGGGCGGAGTACCTGCATGAGCCAACGTGTCGACTGGGAGCTGCGGACCCGCGTGCCTGCTGGGGCGGCGCCGAGGTGGTTCAGCACCAGGTAGTCCAGCCCTCCTGGCCCGGAGAGGCCCGTCAGCCTGGAGCTAGTCCTTGAGGCTCCGTACCCCCCGGCCCTATGAGACACCGCCCCGAGCCCTGACCCCTGAACTAGCGAAGCTCCGGCTAGAGCATGGACTCTGTGAGTTCTGACCCAGGTAGTGCCACAACTAAGATCAAAGAGAACCCGTTCTACTCCTTAACCGGGCCTCAACCCTCATTCAATGGGCTGGGTCCAGAGTTCCACCCGCTGGATGGGTTCCACCCACTGGATGCCATGAGGCTCCACCCCCTAGCCACGCCCCCGGAGCCATAAATCTCCACCCTCAGGCGGCTGTTACTACCACACCCCCGCCCCAATTTGGGTCTTGACCCTAAAGCCTAGACCAAGGTCCCAGACTCCAGGCCCCGCCCCTCACCCAGCTTGTCCAGCGCAAACTGCACCACGCGCTCGGGCACCTCAGGGGAGGCCATGTCCGCAGCGATGTAGAAGACCTTGGGAGCGCCCAGCTTCCGGCAGTTCCCTACCACCTGGGGGGGCCAGAGCTGCCCGTGGGCCCCTCCACCCCAGCTGGTCCCCCTCCACCTGTCGGCTCCATGACGGCCCCAGCTTGAAGCCTCCCCTCCCCTTCAGTGAGCCTTGGGTTCCATTTAACATCATCCCCAAAGCTTTAACACTGGGATAGCAATCTGGCAGCTCACGGGCCAGAATGGGGGACATTTTTGCTTGTTCAACCTTCAAAATTTAAAACTCAGGAGATTTCAAATAAATCTTGAGATTGCTGGCCTCTTGAAGTTTTGGAAGGTTTGTCCCCAGGAGATGTATATTTCCCTGAAGCAATACTGGGCTGTTGCTAAGAAATGTCTACCCACCTCACTTTTGTCCTTGAGAACCTGAGCTGTCAGCACAGCCTTTGTTCACTATCATTACTCTCCTTCAGTGAGAAAAACTCCTCGCTTTACAATTATCTTACTGCTTCAGTCCCACACCAGAACCCAGGAGAAGGTACTTTTCTTGTCTCTGAGTTGCAAATAAGGAAACTAAGGCTCAGAGAGATTAGGTGACTTGCCCAAGGTCACACAGGAAGCCCGGATGATTGCAGGGGTTCAAACTCAATCCCTGTTCCCCACTCCCCACCCCTACTTCAGATGGAGTGTCTCACCTGCTGCAGCAGAGCTTCGGTGTGGGCAGTGAGCACGAGGTGGGAGCCCAGGCGCGCGTAGTGATACGCCAGCTCTTCCCCTATGCCGGCACTGACTCCGGTCAGTAGCACACGGGCTCCGTGGAGGCTGGCTGGCGGCGAGCAGGGATGGTCAGCGTGGGGGATGGACAGGATAGCCAGACCATCCCTCCCTCCCCCACACCCGGGCACTTACCTGGGTCAAAGTTGTCATCCCAGTAATAGGCAAAGAACAGGGCTCCCAGCCCTGTAAGGAGCAGCACCTTCATGGCCCTCCCTGGGTCTGCAGTGGGAGAGAGGGCAGCCCACATAGGCCTGGCCCAGAGTTAAACCCCAGTCACACCCATTTCCCCAATGGTGTCTTTGTTCAAATAGCAAGTGATGACGCCCCCAGCCCTGGCCCCTTTTTTCTGTCCCCATAGCCACAACCTGGTCCAGGTCATCATCCAGCTCACCTGAGCCACTGCAGCAATCTTCTTACCTGCTGAAAACCCTGCCTGTTTCACTTAGGACAAAAGGTGGGTGACCAAAAAGACCCTGCTTGGATCAGCCCCTCTCATTCACTCTGCTTGGCCATACTAGCCTCGTCACTGATCACAGGAACCAGCCAGTCACCATCCTGCCTCAGGGCCTCTGCACCGGCTGCTCCCTCTGCGAGGATGCTCTTCCCAAGTACAACCCAGTGGCTCTCTGTTTCAAGTCTCGCGGCAACCACCACCTCCTCAGAGGGCGCTTGCCTGGCCTCCTTCTCTACAGCACCTCTCTTCCTGATCCTCCTCTGTTCCTTACCTGTACAACATTCATCTCCTTCTCAGCACTTGTCATCCCCTGAAATGATCTTGATAATTTATTACCTGTTCAGGCTCCCTCCTTCCCCTTAGACTCACTTCCATGAGGGCAGAAAGGAAAAGGAAACCTGTTTCTGTTTTGCTCACTTTTTTTTTTTTTTTTTAATGTTTTGGCCACGTGTCATGCCACATGTGGGATTTTAGCTCCCCGACCAGGGATAGAATCCAAGCCCCCTGCAGTGGAAGCGCAGAGTCTTAAACCCTAGACCACTAGGGAAGTCCCTGTTTTGCTCACTTTTGATCTTCAGTGCCCCAAACTGCCAGACTTGTAGCAGGTGCTCAATAGATAGACTGATCCAGAGTGATATGAGGAATACTGGGAGGTGAGAAGTGGGGGAGCCCAGGAAGACAGCTCTATCTGGAGACACCCAGAAGGAAGTGGACACTCAGGACTGGCTTGGAGATGGAGGTGTCCATGTCATCAGGGTTAAGATGTGACTTCATCTGTGGGAGTCGATTTACTTGTATCTCAGGTAGAAGGCATAAGAGAGAAAAGCCAGCTAATTAAAGTTCAGGTGGTCATGGGTTTCCCCTGAAAAGGGCACAGGCCCATTCCATCTTGGGGTTTTTATCCTCTGAACTGCATGGGGCAAAGATTACAGGGCATAGGGATCTCTGTCCAAAAAAATTTGGCATGTCTCTTGCTGCTTCAAACCCTTCCAGGGTTCACCACTTCCCCGAATGGAGACCCAGCAGGTCTGGCCCCTGCCTTCCTGTCCATCCTCATCTCCCCCACTTCCCATCCATAAATCTATCAATTCTCAGAGAAGTGAACTCCTCGCCTTAACCCAGTTATGCCAGCATCCTCTCAGCAAAAAACGCTCTCCCACCTCTCCCCACTTCCAGGGAAAGCCTTGAAGCCCCTCAGCTCAACCCTCTCCTTAACCAGGCCCTGATCACAGCAGCCCCGCAGGGGTTACCTGGCAAGCTGGGTGGGCGGGAGGCGGGGGTGAATGGATGAATGGGTGGATGAAATAGCTAGGATGTGATGGGGGAGAAAAAGGAGAACCCAGATCCTCGCAGAACCCACTGGCTTCCTGACATCGCTGGGCCTCAGTTTCTCCTCTAGACAAAGGGGGCGTGCGACCCACTTGCACGTTCCCAACCGCGCATTCACTCACTCAGGTTTGTTTCTCCCAACGTCCAGAGGGGCCGGGGTCCGGGCTTAGGAGCCACGCGCGCGCCCCTCCAGCCTCACTTTACGTCCGTGTCTCCGGGGCTCGGACCGCACCCCGCTGCGTAGGGTCTGAGTCACGTGACTCCGAACCGCCCTCCTCGGGGGGAGGGGCTAGACTGTGTGTTGCGAGGGAGAACTCAGCTCCAGGCGTTGCCAGGCAACAGCCTCCGGCCTAGCTCTTTCCCTGACCCCACCCCTTAAGGAAGCCCCAACCCCGACCGGATCACGTGGCCAAAGCCCCGCCTATCAGGCAATTCCGCCCTCGTGTTGCCGTGACAACCGGCAGGCAGACACTCTCTTCCTAGGCCTGAGCCCTTAGTCCCTCGCGCGGGTGGATCTCCTGGGTTGTGGCTCTCTCTCAGGCCTCACTCAAGACACCTGACTTCTATTTCCCTCACGTCACCAGGGCCGTGCTGCGCCCGACTGCATTTCCCAGGAGGCTTGGCAGCTAGACGCGCCTCACGGGAAGTGCCGACTACTTTTCCCAGACAGCCTTGCGGTGGCCGGCCCTTGAGGACTAATCTTCGCGGAGACGTTTTTTGCAGTCGGACCGCAGCCCATCTTTGGTTTCTCGGAGCCGAGACTCCGACTTCCGGAAGCCTTTGCGGCTGACAAGAGACTACGCGTCCCAGAGGCCCCTGCGGTGCCGCAACCGGAAGCGGCGGGCGAACCGAGTGTCCTTGCGCGCGGAGCCGAGCGATCATGGTACCCCGAGTTTGGTCGCTGATGAGGTTCGTGGGGTCACCGGGCGGGCCTCAAGCCCCCGAAGATGTTCCCTTCTGTGGGCACCCGACATCTGGTTTGCTCCCGATCGCCTCTTTGCTGCCCGTTGTGTCAGGTCTCCCGTGTCTGTTGAGACAGGGTGGAGCTTCTCCACTTCCTGCTTCCTAGCGAGTCCTTGCCTTCGCACTCTGTATGCTAGAGCCCTCGGAGTCTCAGTTGCCGGCTCTGTAATATGGGAGTACCGCACGCATTTGTTGCGAGGTTAAATGGACACTTAGAAACCTCCCGCGGGTTCCTCTCGGAGCATTCCACGGGAACTGGAAGGTAGAAGGTGGTCAGACGTCCTAAGCCTTAACTTTTCCCTGGCCTCTGCAGGATCTCGAGTGACCCCGTCCCTCTCCATGCTTCAGTGTACCAGTTAAATGGCGCTGAATATTCCTGCACGCTCTAAATTAAGTGCTGTGTGTCAGGCCCGCCTCTGGGCTCCCAAGATGCCCCGCGCTTCCCCCATTAGCTGCCTGGCTTCAGGTGTGTCCCTCTTTGGACTGTGGGCACCCTTCCCCTAGGAGTCTAACCCCACCCTCACCCTTGCAGGCCTAGACCTGGGAGGTGGCCAGCAGTGTTTGTTGAGCTACTGTGGTTCCTTTCTTTGCCTGCAGGTTCCTCATCAAGGGCAGTGTGGCTGGGGGTGCTGTCTACCTCGTGTACGACCAGGAGCTGCTGGGGTCCAGTGACAAGAGTCAGGCGGTCCTTCAGAAAGCCGAGGAGGTGGTCCCCAATGCCGTGTACCAGTTCAGCCAGTATGTGTGTGAGCAGACAGGCCTGAAGTTACCACAGGTACTCTGAGCTGGTATTGAGGCTGTGCCTGGGAGGGATGTAATCTCGGGTCCTTCAGCCCTGCTTGGCATCCTCGGCACTGGATGCTGCTCTCCTGGCCTGTGAGGGAGGCTGGGCCTGCCAGGTCTTCTTTCACCAGCCCCTTCTCCCTTTCTCTCCCCAGCTCCCAGCCCCTCCAAAGTTTAACTTTCACATTCGCGACTCTTGGAATTCAGGTAGGCCCTGGTCCATCTGCAGGCAGGGGAGGGGCCCCAGATACCTCCTATATCCCTTCCTGGCCATTCATTTTCATCACTAGCTTTCCTGCTCTTTGTACAACCTCCCTCCCCAAGAGCTAAAAGAGACAAGGGGGTGGAGATTCCAGGGAGTGGGGAGCAATGTGTGACCTCCATTTGTTTCCCTGTGTGGAACTGACAGCTGGTAGTGGTACCTCTAAAAGTCTCTGCTCAAAGTGCCTGGCCCTTCCTCCCCACAGGCATCATCACCATGATGTCAGCCCTGTCCGTGGCCCCCTCCAAGGCCTGGGAGTACTCCAAGCAGGGCTGGGAATACCTGAAGGAGCAAGCCAAGTAGCCTGTCAGAGAAGCTGTCTGCCCCAGGCGGGAACAGGGGGGCAGGGGCGCCACAAACACCAGACTGGGACCCAACTGGGCAGCTCCTGGTCTTGCTGGCCCAATAAAGGACTTGGAAGTGTTTCTGAATCCATGTACTGGACCGACCCCCGGGAAATGGGCTTCTGGCTCCTGGGGGCCTGACCTTGATCGAAGGCCAAGGTCCACTCCTTTGTACCTGGACCCTGCCCACCAGTGGGCCCTCGACCTGGTATGGGGAGTGGGAACAGACAATAGCCCTTGGGCTCAGGGTTCAGAACATGCTGAGGGCCCATCTGGGTCTGGGGTCTCCTTGGTTTCTGGAGGGCTGAGCACAGGGTGGGGCAGTCTGGGGGCAAGGGCTGATCCACACGGCCGGCAGTCCCCACAGCTACTGGTTCTCCTCCCTGCTCAGCTCCCTGATCTGCATGTCTAGTCAAGTCCCTGCCCCTCACCCTGTGTCCACTCCCATTCCCCCCTTTCCCCACAACCTGAGGATTGCTGGGGAGCACATCCTGCTCCCCTGGGAAGCCGCCTCTGACACCCCATGCCTACTCTGGATCAGCTGCCTGGTGACCCACATGTCTCCCCATCCAGCTGGAGCTCTGGGGAGGGTGAACCCTTGAGATGCTCCCTGTGAGGTCCCCAGCACCCAGCCACAGAAGGCATCCCACCATGGTGGCAGCAGGAGAAGACCTCTGCCCCTGACAGGGTAGGAGGTGGATGTGGGTGGGAGCCAGCTGCCGGCTTATGAAGCTACCCTGGGAGCAGGGAGCAGGCCTGGGTAACGACTGGTGCCCTGAGCTGGCACAGGATTGTCTGTCCCCAAGAGTTCTTGGGTTCATGTCACTCTAGGGGATGGAGCTCACTCAGGACTGTGAGCCAGGATGGCAGAGCAGTGTTACAGATGCGGGAGGCAGAGCTCAGAGGCCAGGGTGTCTCCTAGGCTTACCTGAGCATAGGAAACTGCACGTCTGTTCATGCACTCAGCCAGGAATGGGTGGGGAGGACTTTGTGCTTGGGAAAGGGGAGCCCTGCATGACCTGTGCCACCTGGTCATGATCTGACAGCCTGGAGACTGGTGCTGCTCTTAACCTCTCTATGCCCTCGTCATCAGACCCAGATTCCTCTCCTTTGACTTGTATTTTTTGCCAGTGACCAGCTCCCTGCTGGCCCCACCTCTGGGGCCACTCCCTCCATCTGCTCCCCATAGACCATGTCTGATTCCATTATGGACCTTGCTCACACCTGTGGCTCCCCCACCTCCCCTCTGTCCTTCTGGGACACACCGGAAGCCCTCAGTTCCCAGAACACAGCTGCCTTTCCCGTTGTTCGGCCCCTCGCTAGGCCATCTCCCCTGGCTTAGATGCCTTCTCCAGGAAGGCTCCCCTACCCACTTCCTCCAGTGCTTCTCAGTGCCCTGTCAGTGTCCATCGCCTCGGGGCACATTTCCTCAACTCGGCATCACCGACATCCAGGAAGGATGAATCTGTGTTGGGGTCACCCCAGGCACGGTGTCCAGCAGTGTCCCTGCCTCCAACCCCCCAAATACCAGTGGCGCCTTACCCACCAATGTCTTCTGGTGTTGGCAGCTGTCTTCAGGGGACGCAATTGCCCTATGTAGCTGGAAGTCCAGTGTGGGTCTTAGCAGGCTGGAAGCCAAGTATATAATGCTTCCTTTGGCAGACTGTGGGGCGTGGGGTGTTTTCTGTCTTGACCAACTTCTAGAGGCCATTGCCCCTTACCCCACCCTCACAGCCAGCAGGGTTGTCTTCCTCTGTCATGTCTCCATCTTGCCCCTCTGCCTCCATTTCCCTTGTAAGGACACTTCCAATAACAGGACCCGCCTGGGTGACTCCAGGTGCTCTCTTGTGTGAAGCTTAACTGAGTCCTGTCTGCCAGGTCCCTCTTGCCCAGTCAATATGGAGGAATTATGACAGGGATGTGCCTGGTCTGGTGGAGGTGTATTCAGCCAACAGGTGAAAAGGCCTGTCCCGTGTTTGTCTTCCCTTGACTGTGGGCCTGGGGGAATGGGCCTAGTCAGCTTTGGTTGTTGGTACATCTCAGCCTCCAAAGAGGGCCAGGCCAGACCCTACCTGAGTGTGAGAAAGGGAGCCAAGAAGCAGGGCTCTGACCACTGAATTCCCCTAGAAAAGTGGAGTCGGGTGGCCCCAGCCCCATCCACACAGACCCAGGGCCCCTGGAGACAAGGCACATAGTTGACCTAGGGAGGTGGCACTGCCCCATTACACACTGCATTCTGCAGTAAACCTGGTCACCCCTGGAGTCCAGGCAGCCCCTGATCCCTGAACATACTTGTACCTTGCGTGGAGTGAGACCCCTCCCCACTCCTCCATCCTGACAACTCCCCTTACACTTGGGCCCTGCCCACCCCGCCCAGGCCTACTTTATCACCTGGTGTCCAAGAGCCCTTCTGCTCCTGTCACAGAACATGTGGTCATCTGTCGTTCACAGTAGGACACAATCTCACTAGAGGAGTCATTTCAGAGACAAAAAGTAGGTGGTGGGAGCCAGGGTGCTGGGGAATAAGTGCTTGATGGGGACAGAGTTGTAGTTTGGGAAGAGGAAGTTCTAGAGATAGACAGTGGGAACAGATGTATGACGCAGAGAATATACACAATGCCACTGAATTATACCCTTAAATAGTTAAAATAGTAAATTTCATGTGTATTTTTACCACACAAAACCCACATGGGGCAAGCATCTCATATATAGAGGGAGAATGCGGGCGATGGGAATAAACACTAGGCCCCCAAGGAGAGCCAGATGGCTGAGATGCACAGCCCAGACAGTCCTCTGAACTCTGGGCCTGGGCTCATGTTGGGTGTGCTGCTGGCAAAGTGCTTCTGGAAAATCCAAGTCCCTGAAAGCTGCCCCCTTCCAGCCTCCTTCCCTGAAAGAAGACCTGTGGCTTAACATCGATGAGTGTAATTTCATTTTACTTGAGGTAAAAAAAAAACACACACAATGCTTTAAATAAAGGGTACTGGAACAGAAACACATTTATTACAAAAAACCAAAAACAAAAACAAAAACAATTTCACATTGTATTGAGCTACAATATGGCAGGAGATTAAAAAAAAATTATTGTACACAGTTTAAGGGAACCTTAACAGAACATATTCTTGTTGCCACGTGACGCGTAACACAGGAGCCCAAGCACTTAATAGCGGCGAGTGAAGTGGGCGTCGGTGGGTCTGCTCCCAAAGCCACCTCGCGGGATCACGTGGCCCCGAGAGGCCCCCCCAGGGGCAAAGCTGCCGCGCCTGGAACAAAAGCAGATTGTGTTTGTTTTCCCTCAGTGGGCTCTGCCCTGTGCCCAGTCTCTTTGGGGCTTTCTTCCCTCTGGGGTGGCACCACCAAGGGTCAAAGGTACACCCTGTGAGCAGCAGTGACACCCGCCAGAGCCTACAGGCAAAAACGAGACCAATGATGACAATCCTTACCCGGACATGCCTCCCCGGTTCATCATGTGACCAGACATACTCCTCTCACCACCTGCAAAACAAGAAATACTCTTCACACAGTGCCCTGGGGCACAGGACACGGAGTTCAGAGGACACAGGGCTCAGACTCAGGGCTCCAGTCCCTGTCTTAAGACCCAGGTTCCTGGTGCATATGTGAGCACATGGGTCACACATACCCATGGTCCTCGCTAAGTCGAGGCAGAGAGAGAGAGCGCTATGGCACCCACAGCACCCCTCCCACCCACTCAGGAGCCCCCAGGCCCACCCACCCACCCACCCAGTGCAGAAAGAGGTGGGAAAAACAGAGTGCTGCTCCCACCCTCAGGAGCAGGGGCGCCTCTAGCTGCCTGGTGCTTCTGCACAGACACTGCAACTGCTGAGAACCGGCCCTCACCTTGCCACCTCCTGTGGTCCCTGTCCATCAGGCCTCCGTCAGCAGCGCCCTGCCACGCACGGTCCTCCTCTATTCTGCGGCCGTGGTCCCCCCACTCTCGTCTGCCCCTTGGAGAAAGACACCTCTGATTTGGATTGCCCCCACCTTGGCCTTCCAGGACAGCAACAACACTGAGTTTGGCATTTTGTGATCCAAGCCCTCTGAGCAATGGAGGGCTGCAGGGAATGGAACTGGCACTTGGTCCAAGGCTGTCCAGAGAGACTGGAAACAGCTTATCTCCAAGACCAGGAGTCCTCAGCTGGATACATCAATTAGGCCAGCTGAATGTGAGGCCCTGGTGGGGACCATGGGACATGGGTCACAAACCTGGGTGGAGGAGGGAGCCCCCGGCCCTCGCTCATCCTCTTGTCGGAGCCGTAGCCGCCCCAGCCATCACGGGAGTCGCGACCATGGCGCTCTGGTCCTCCATGGCGTTCAGGGTAATGCTGGATGTGAATGGGCCAAGATGAAAGATTTTAGTACAACCCTGGATCCCACGGCCTCTGGGCAACAAGTTAATAACAACAAGGACGATAACTCAAGACAGAAGCCCCTGTAGGTCTGAGGCAGTGCCAACAGGCACTGTATACATCTTCTGGGGTCTAGAGGCCTTCAGCTGGCATGACACAGCTGCACTCTGGAAATCTGCTCACATCCTGGGCAGAAGTGCTCGTGGAGCCCAAGACTGAATTAGGTGCTCCCTAGCCAGAAGGCAGAGATTCAGGCACCCATGGACCAAAGGGTGGAGGGGTCAAGTGGCTGACCCACAGCAGGAAATGATCACGATGTGCCAGGTGCCTGCATGCAGAATATAATCATGGAGTCACCAGGGATAAACAGCCTTTTGATTTCAGGAGGGCACTGTCTAATCAGATGACAGAAGCCATCCATGTTCAAGAGCAGCATGGCAGGACTGGATAGACATACGCAAGTCATTTTATTTAACACCCCCTGCTCCCTTACACAGCTGGAGAAACAGGCTCAGGAGGAGTGGGAGCACCAGGACGTGACCCTGCTCTGGATCCCAGAGGGACATGTAACCACCATGTTGCTGCTCAACGTGTCCATCACAGGAAACCCAGGACACCAGGGGTACATTCAGCTGTGTGTGAGACGTACCTCTGGGAGGAGAGAAACAGGAATCGGGAGAGGGTCATGAACTGCTCCTGAGGCAGCAGGAAAGGCCTCAGGAGCTTGGCCACTCCCAGCCACGTTCTCAGGCTTGGAGGGAGGTGGACAGTATATCAAGATGCTGTGGTCAGAGAGAGCACCAACCCCCAGGGTGGCGACTCTGTCTGCCGAGTAACGCCTTGACCATACCTTCCCTCATCTTTTCCATTCTCCAAGGAACCCACTAAAAAGTCAAGGCTCTTTGGAGAGTTTCTCAAGCTAAATATAAGAGGAAAAAAAAAAAAAAAAGGAAAAAACCGCATTTGTTTTGTAATGTGTTAATTCTGCTAAAGAAAAAATGCGTGGGCAACCACTGACACTCCAGGTGCACTGGAGCCCACATGAGGCGTCACATCTGGCCAGCACCGTGGGTCACACCAATGTTCCAACAGACCCTGGCAGGCTCACGCAAAGCTCTCCAGCATTTTAGTACCCATGTAGTCACAAAGATGTATAGAACCTCAGGGTCAAGGCTATACGAGGCTTCAGAATACCTGCTTGAATTCTGGGCCAGCACAAAGTACAAGCTATTCCTTCACGCTGTTGTTCCACAGGCTGCAGGTGCCACACTCCCTTACTCCTCATCACTCTAACTTGGGTGGAGGAGGAAGCAGGCATGTCAAAAAAGAGAGAATCAACTGTACAGGGAAAATAGGCTAAAATCACAGCTTCTGCCTTACCTGTCCTTCTCTTTCTCCCATGATTGACCTTGAACCTTCTCTCCTGAACAAGGCAATTCAAATGAAATCATGAGGTGGAACATAGGTTGGACAGATCCCCAAATGGAAAACATTTCCCAAGTTGAACTCAGGTAATTCACACACACACACACACACACACACACACTGCTGGTTCAACTGGGCTTGAGACCTACAAGTGCCACTTGAGATCTTCATTATGAATGGACCAAAAAAAACAATAACAGGACAGGGAATGTCCCTGTGGTCCAGTGGTTAAGACTTAGGCTTTCAATCAAGAGGATGGGGGTTCCATCTTTGGTTGAGGAGCTAAGATCCCACATGTCATGGAGCAATAAAACCAAAACATAAAACAGATACACCATTTTAACAAATTCAAGACTTTAAAAATGGTCCACACACACACACAGAACAGAATGAACCAGGGCAAAAAAAAAACAAACAACAAAACCCCATGAATTTAGTGGCCAGGGTGAGTAGCTGACCTGTCAACGGAGTGGTCAGGGTAGCGGCCCCGGTCCCTGTGGTCAAAGTCGTGGAAGCGGTCCTGACGGTTGAAGTCAGAGTGGTAGCGCTCATCTAGGGCTGCCCGCTTAGCTTCCGGCCAGTAAACATCATCTCGCCTGGGGTAGGGGGGCGGGAAGCAAGAAAGGTGGGCATACATTTCTCCTCCTTAATGGATGATCTCTGTGGAAGCTGGTAAAACTAAACCCTCAACAGTCCAACTGCCCCATCACTTCAAAGAATGAGAACTAACTTTATCCATAGAGTCTATTCTCTGCTACTAGAGGTGAGAGTGCCTGGAGGGGTGATGTGGAATGTGACTGAAAAGCTCCATTCTCTTATCCAACATACCTGAATCCCCCAAAGAGAAAGAAAGCTCAGGTCTCCTTACAGGAGGGGATCAGTGAAGTGGATGTCAGATCCCTTCTGGGAACCGCTCATGGTCACAAGGGTTGGCAAGGCTATTAGGACAGTTAGTGCACTAACTGTCCTGCCCCATGCAGATCTGACTCAGGAGACACCCAGTGCAGAGGACTATTAGGAGCACTTGCAATGTACCGGTTCAAAACCATTTATATCACTGCAATGATTTCAAAGCCTGGAAAGTGTGTGTGTGTGTGTGTGTGTGTGTACCGGTTCAAAACCATTTATATCACTGCAATGATTTCAAAGCCTGGAAAGTGAGTGTGTGTGTGTGTGTGTGTGTGTGTCTGTCTGTCTGTCTGTCTGTCTATCTGTGCTGGTACTCAAACCGGTTCAAAACCATTTATATCACTGCAATGATTTCAAAGCCTGGAAAGTGTGTGTGTGTGTGTGTGTGTGTCTATCTGTGCTGGTACTCAAACCTAATGATTTAATAAGAACCACTTTCACCCACTGTTTCTCCAACTATCTCAAACCACCTCAGGTTTCCATATAAAGTACAGAATATCAAGTTGAGCTATAGCAAATCCTCATATGTTTTTTTTTTTCCCTTGTGCTTCTTTTTAAACAAAAATCACTCATTAACAGGGTTCTGGGGAACATGGCCGAGTTCTAAACGCCACGGGCCACCTTAGGGGTGGCAGTGTGCTGTGGCATGGCTTACCGCCCATAGTCATAGGGCCTGCGGACGGCGGGCCGCCGCTCCTGCTCATAACGCAGCTCCTGCTGGCGCCGCAGCTCCTCTCGCTCGTGGTGGATGCGCTCCTGCTCGCGACGGCGCTCATGCTCCACCCGCCGGCGCTCCCGCTCCAGCCGCTCCCGCTCCATGCGCTCCCTCTCTAGGCGGTGTCTGTGGAAGGCCAGCCTCTCGCGGGCAATGAGCAGCTTCTTTCGTTCCTGCCGCTCCAGCTCTGCCTGCATGGACTGCTCACGCTCGCTATGCTCACGCAACCTGCAAGCAAAGAGTAGAGGCTGCAGGGATCCCTGAGCTGCAGCAGTGCCCCCTGGTGGGATTGGGGGGGGAGGGCCTTGAACTGCAGATAAATTTAGTAACAAGCAAGTGCCAGAGGATGGTGGAGTCAGCAGGTTGTACAGGACCCACCCTCCCTCCCGGCACTAGGCTGAGAAGCTGACAGCCCAACTTTTGCAGAGATACTGATGATGCCCAACATCTACTTCCCTCCAATCTCCTGTCCATTCTCTGCTCTGTTTACTGACAGGGAATAGTACCAGCAGAAATGCCTTATCTAGTCTTGTTTTCTGTTTGTGTCAAGGACAAACATTTCTGTGATTTCCTTGCTTCAGGGACCATGTCTTGGACCCTGTGCATCCCCATCCAAAAGATAGTAACACCAGGCTTTTGGGAAGGAGTCCATGAAGTGGAAAGGCCGGGATCACCTCTTCCAGTGCATTCATCTGCATGGTCCTGATCCCTGGTAAGACTCAATGATGTTTTATTACCCTGCTGAGCCACTTCTGTCAACCTTGCTATCAGGCTAATTTTTGTTTATTTATTTCAAATCACCTTTATTCCTATCTGTCACACATCTTTGGTCTTTCAGTGCTGAGAAGGGAAATTTTAATTTAGTTGACTCCTTTATAAATTTTTAGTCATTTCAAAAGGTCAAACTCAAATAGATTTACTTTTGCATCATACAGATGAATTTAACTTTTATGTTTCTGTGCAGCCAGCAGTTTATGTTGACATGGGCATCAGTAATGGGAGCCAGAGACTCAAAAGATGCTCCAAAGGCACAGACCAGTGACCTGAAGCCACTGAGGAGAGAGCCTGTCCTTCTCTCAATACTGGGAAATGTCTGATAAATATTTTTATCATGTTAAAGTAAACATGCATGAGGGTCGATTTCACTCATCTATTTGCCAGTTACTTCACCAAAACTGTACTTCTGGCTGGTATGTGTGTCGCCCAAATCAGTCAACATCCCTGGATCCCAACTCACCTGCGAGACTCCGAGTCTCTCGACTTCCTCGACTCTTTGACTTCATCAAAGGACACAACAGACCGCTTCTCTCTGCTGGCCGATTTGCGATCCTGGCTCTTAGACACCTGGTTCACCAAGAAGCATTGACAAGTTAAACCAGGAAGAATCAACTGTGTCCAGGTCCAAGCATCCAAGATCAGAAATGAAGCTGAACAGCAAATGAAATAATCAGGTAACACTGTATTCTCTCTGGAGAAACCTCACCTTGGCTCACCAAAATCCAGACTCATAGACTCACTACCAAGCTAGTAGTGAGCTTGGTACTCAATGGATTCAATTGCCTAACTTCAGTAGTCAACATTGAAAAGAGGATTTTCTCAGAAACTTCATTTAAGATTAAAAAAAAACAAAAAACAAAAAAAACACAAACTTTTTTTCATTTTGTCAAGTGCATCCAAAACACATTCTTTAATATTAAACAGCCAGTGGTGCCCAATCAAGGCCACTTATGCCATGTCTGAGGATTCCTTATTTGTGCCGAGGGCATTAATTTTTGATATCTATTCATCTTAGCCCTTGAATCCACATTTCGATTTTTCCATTTGACATCTTTTGTTAGAAAGAAGGGAGAAATGATCTGATACAGTAAAATATTTGAACACAGTGCAGATATGAAATGCCATAACAGAACTCTCAGCTTGTAACTGGTCCACAACATTCTTGAGCTTAAATTAAATGGCTGGTCATCTGGCCAGCACAGGTTAACATGGCAGGCCTGAGGCTAGTGGTGGGAACCCTGGAATTCACAGTACCCTCGCCAACAGTTAACTGGCAAAGATGGCTCACTGTGCCCTGACCATGCAAACGATGGTTTATGCTGAACAACTGCTTTCCTTCTGGGAGTCAGGAGAAGGTACGTATGTGACTAGCCTCAGTAAAAAGCCTGGGAACTGAGGCTGTAACGGGGCTCCCTGGGCAGAAGCATGACCCTTGTGCTGCTGCACTGTCCCTGCTTGGGGAGCCATCTCGGGAAGGAGACCACAGGGAGCCAGGAGAGTTCCCTCCAGACTCTGTCTGGGGCTTTCCCCACCTGCCTGGCTGTGTGACCTCCCTGCATCACTGGAGCCAACCTTAGGCATAACTACAACTACGTGCTGAGCCCAGTGGACCCTGAATGGCTCTGGAAATGTGGGTAGTCTTGGGGACCTGGGCCCACATCCATCCTAGTTGTAAGGCTGTCAAGAATTGAATTATGAACATCCAGAGCTGCCCGTGACCCTAAAACAGCAGGCAGAGTGAAGTGGTAAGAACCTAAGATGGGGACTCTGTGGATTCTGTGGCTCTATGGAGCGTCTGCACGGAGACAATGCACGGAATGAGTAAGATGGAGATTGGGCGCAGAGGCAGCCAGAGGGCCGGCTCTGGCAAGTGTGGGTTACGAACGCACAATGGAGAGCTGCTGAAACCTGAGGCCGGCAATGAACGTGGACTGCTGTGCCCAGATGCAGGCAAATAAAGCTAATCACATCCATAAATGAATTTCGAAAGAGTTTTTTTTTTTTTTTTAAAGGGCAGTAATTCTTACCAAAACTATGAAGGAAAGCCTTTAAACCTTCTCAATTTTAAAGTTCAGAAAAACCCTCCGTTTTCAGAAGACTGACAAGCTTTTCTCAAATTACACTCAAGAATCCCTCTAAAACACACAACTGTCAAAGGAAATAAATAACCCAGGCAGGAAAAGAATACTCACTCGCTCTTTGGATCCCAAGGTTTTGACACTGATAACAGGCACACCTTTAGATTTATCCATCACCACTGTCCGCTCAGTTCCTCGGCTTCCTATAGGAAGAAAGGAGTCAGGTAAGAAGGGACACCTCGTATTGAGAGAAAACTACTCAACTTCAAGGAAAACAAATGTAGTTTGTGTTGCCCATTAACCACACCAGCCAGGAACAGAAGCCAGGGTGCAATCTCTCACACCCACTGGTCAGCTACCTGACTTTGTGGCTCGAGAGCGCTCTGAAGAGCCAGGTTTCTGATCATCCTGGTCTTCACTCTTCTCTCCACTCCCGTCTTCACCCTTTTTAGCGTCATCTTTTCTGTCAGCCTTCTCTTCCCTCTTGAGGTTGGCAGATCTGTAAATGGCATGCAGATACAGATATGTGTGAGATGAAACACTGAGGGAACAACCCAGCCAAGACTCCTGCAATGAGCACTGAGTGAGGATGGGGCTGCCTCGGAGGCAACCACAGGACGGAGAACATGCAGCCTAGGAGAGGAACTCGAGACACCTCTGAGGACTGGAGGGAAAATCCTCCAACAAGTGCACAGAAGGCAAGGGGGTAAAAGCCTCACAGCCTTTCCCACCCATGGAAAAGTGAAGAACAAGACATCAAGAGAAAGGTCATCTTGGCCATAATCCACTCAAGAAGACTCATACCTGTCAGTATTGCTGGATTTTTCTTTTTTCCCCTCCCCTTCTCTTCTCTCAGAGCTTTTCTTCCCAGCAGGTTCATTTTTCGCCTAAAAAAAGAGAATCAGATAGAAGTATTACATTATTTCCTAACGTGGCTAGATCCCAGGAGGAAAATGGCCCCTTACTTTTTCCACTGAGATCATCTTCCCATGGAGCTCTGTTTTGTGCAGGTGGTTGATGCATTTTGTGGCCTCTTCTGCCGTGGACATGGTAACGAAGCCGTAGCAGCGTGCTCCAGGACTCCGGGCATTGGTCACAACTTTGGCGCCCACCACCTTGAAGGAAAACACACATGTACATCTCAGACACGAAGCCCCCACATAGACCCCTACACTGTGGTTCATGCCACTTCCAAGAGATGCCAAGAACAGGTGGACAACAAGTGGCAGGTAAAGGATGTGGAGGGCAATCCACATCCAACCTGGCTGCTCCTACTCCATTATGGCTGTTTCTCTAGGGGACCAGGATGACAGTGAGGTGGAGAGAGGAGAGTGAAGCTGAAGGCAGCATTCTGCCAGAATTCCATTAATGCTATGGAAACCTTGAAGGGAAATGTTTCTAAATATGCAGCCAGCCAGTAAGAAGACATACCTACAGAAGGAGAGGGACATAGGAGGGGTTTACAAAGAGCACTCTGGAACGCAGAGCCCACCCTATTACTCACAAAACAAAATTCATGGGTATGTTTCAGATGCTACAGATACATCCTGACATGCTAGATGGTAGTTAACTGACCCAACAGCAGCAGCAAACTGAGGCTGGGGACGCCCATTTACGAGAGAAGGCCCATGGCTCAGGAGAAGTCCCAGTGTGTCAGAGGCCATCACTGATATTCATCTTTATTGTGCCACATGAAATCTGAGCCCCAAAGTACGGATTCCCAGGAGTCTGGCCCCTATTCAATCCACATTAAGCCTGCAGTGTACCCAAGACACTGTAGGCTCCAGATGGACACTTCCCTGCAGAGCAGACATCTGCTCTGAGGGCCACTGGAGAATCAAGAGAAGGGTCCCACTCCGTAATGCAGATGTCCAGGAAGTTTTGAGTTACTGTGAGGAACATGTCAAGCTTTGTTTTCCTTGTTAGTTCCTGAACATCAACAGCCAAGATAAAAGATGTTGGTTTTCTCCGTTATCATTTCTGAATCCTAACTGTGAATGAGGGCCTGTGCTAAATCTTACTTGGCAAAGCAGACTGAAGACAAGGAGGTGTGGGCATGGCAGCTTATCTGGAGGTGAGTCCAGGAAGCACTGGGAGGAAGGGGCTGGGGGAGAAAGGAAGAAGAGGCAGCACTCAATGTGTATGTGTGGGGGCCCCACCTGGGCATCATGTCCACCTTTTCTGGGCAGAGGAGGGAGAGAGGGAGACAGGCAGCTGTGGCAGAGGTGGCTACAGTTACTCTGCCTAGCGGGGAAAACACGGAGCAGAGGCGGGGCTGCCACAGCTCTGAGAGCCCCAAGTGTAAGAGACAAGACTCACATGGGTCTGGCAACATGCCCCAGGCACACCACTCTGTGCTGCAGAGCTGAGGCCTACAGCTGCTCACAGGGTCTAGTTCAAAGATCTTTTGTTCACAACACTTATCTACAGCTTCTCTAATCACTATGACTCACAACAATGGGCTGCCCTGTCCTCCCCACCTAACAGCAATCCCCTGATAGGTTTAAGGCCAGATATGGACTCATTAAGTTATCAAATGATACGGTGGATTGGAGCCAGGGAAGCACAAGATATACAAAGTGGACGTGGGCTCTGGGAACTCCCGCTGGCCTCACATCTCTTTAAGTGAGGGTGGACCGGCCATAGGCCTGCAAACCTACGAGTTCAAAGAACCACATGGTGTTAAAGTCCTCATTGCAGGAGACAATGATCTACACTTAGAGGCCATATTGCATGAGCTCGCAAGCAGCTTCGTTGGCTCTTACCTTCCCGTACTTGCTGAAAAGATTCTTCAAATCTGTAGCTCTGGTGGTAGAAGAAAGTCCACTAACCCAGAAATTCCTTCCACAACTGCTACGACCTATTTTAAAAGAAAGTTCCGGTCAAAAACAAGATACAGACAAAATCCTGAGTCTTAAGTATCTTAGAGTCATTCCCAACCAGACACTCTCCCTGCTTGCTCTAGAGGCCAGCAGTACAGAGAAGGCTGGGGCTGGAGGCCAGCCTGCTGTCCTGACATGAGTTCTAGGGCTGCCCACAGGGTGGACAGAACCAGTGGCAATGTCCCTTAATGACTGGTCAGGGCCCACTGGGCCCGTGGCTGGTGTAGCCATCAGCTACCAGATGGCATCACCCATCCCAGTGAGGTGACTTTGGAATGTAAGACAGGAGCTGTCACTGTGGAGCCTGAGATACATCCTCTCCCCAGCTTCTGGCCTTCTTTGAACACCGATTAAGGATGAGTCTGGAGCAGCCAGCAAAACTATTTCTCAATCAGCACATTAATAAAGGGCTCTGGTGTCGATAAATCTGCCACACCAGGGGCCCACCAAACCCCAGTATCTGAAAACTCAAAGCATTTTCTCCATCTGCGTGTGTCACTGTGTCCAAGAAGTTCACAAATCAGAAAGTCAGGATGGAGGAGCTCAAAGGACTCTGGCAAAATCAAGTGTCCAAATCAAATCAGTGACAATCCCGCCCTGCAACCCAGAACCCGCACAGTGAGGAAGCAGGTGGCCAGAGTGGAGAAAGGCTTTGAGACAGGCTCACAGGCCTGTGAGGTGTAAATGGGTGTGTGACGGCTAGAGCCAACTAGAACCATCGCTCCCGGGGGTGCCACCCTGCTGACTTACCCTTCTCCTCTTTGGAAAGCTTTTTTGTATCCGAGTCATCTTCGACAGAACTAGAGACAAAAGACAATGTCACTCCAGAAGGAAGAAGCAGAGAGGAAACTAACTCAAAATTATAAAATATGTGCTGAGGTTGCATACCTACCCGAAATTTAGTTCTGAAAAAAATGATACCCCTACAAAGGTGTATTGGAAATCTGACCTAACCATAAGATTTCAGACCCACAGGAGTTAATTAATTCTGCTGGGCTAAAGATAATTAGGAAGAATTAGAGAAAACAACCATGATAGGTTGAGAAAAGAAAAAAGATTATGTAATCAGCTTAAAATAAACAAAGAGAAATCAAACATTCTTTAGAGGTAAACTACAATTGCATCAGTCTGGCTGGCCAATTGCAGAAAAACAGCTCATGTGTGTCATTAAACGACCAATGAAAAGGAGATAGCGTCTGGTCTAAAACTGAGAAAAAACAAACCTCATTTTCTGATCAGCGCCCTCACTGGCTGAGGACTCTTTAGGAGCCGGAGGGACTTCATTACAAGCTTCAAAAGCAAACTTCTTCACGTCTTCTTTGCTATCCCCGGGGTCCGGGCTTGAGGCTTCCGGGGGCGCTTCCGCGGCCTCCTCGCTACAGGCTTCCGTGTGCTCTGAGGCTTTACTACTCTGCTCAATTGGCTTCTCTAGCCCTACAGGCTCACAGTCCGTCCTCTCGTCATCGCCTGTCTGCTCCACGGGCTCCCTTTTCACTACCGCTAACAGGGTGTCTGCCTTGCTCGACTGAGCGTGTGCTGTTGACTCGTTGGCCAAATCTAAATCACCCTCCTCCGGATGGGCGCTGTCAAAAAGGTCCTCTTCCTCCGCAAGTTTTCTGTCTGGCCCCACGCTACTTGTTTCCTGTGCAAATGGCTGCTCCAGCTCGGAACCTTCTTCTTTTACTGGCTCAGATTTACAAGTTTCCCCCAAAATGTCGAGTATTTTCTCATTTTCTACGGATTTAACAGGAATAGAATGGCACAAGGTTTAATTACCAGGGAAATAAAGCAATCACAAATGCGGAACTGGCACGGCGGCCACACTAACACGAAGAGAACTGCTAGCTACACAGAGATTGGAAAACCCGCGGGTACACACACTCAACACTGGTTACACTACCTGCACTCCGACCGACTACAGAATAAGCCTCTACGCTACATGGAAGAGAAATGAATGCATCCCAGAGACTTATTTAACCCCCAACACCTTCTGGCTGATTCTTGACAGTCTTCATTCTGTCGGCGTGTATATATGACTCTTCCAAATTTAGCTTCCAAAGTCCAAGTTGCTTAACTCAGTGTATCACCATTCACTGAACAGAGCTCAATTTCCAAATTTCTTTGAATTTCTTTTAACAGAACAGTCCGACATGAAAACCAGAATCTCTTCCACCGGTGCTCTGAGATATTTGTAGTCCAGAAAGTGAATAGTATTTGTTTGGAATTCTTATGAAGAAACTTTTTCTTCTTCTGGAATCCAGTTATGTCTCAATGCTTTAAAATGTTATCTCCCTACCACTGGCCTGCACTGCCTGAATTAAAAACCACAAAATTAACACACTGCCCAATATCACAAGATCTGTTTTGTGGAGTACAGAGGTATTATCTTTTGAGAGGCATCCAAACTCTCTCTGTATCTGTTTAAGTGCCATGTTCATTTAAAAAGGCATGAGATAGTCTCATCTCACCAATACGTTTTACAAAATGAGAAATCAGCCACTTTCACAGATCTGGTGATATGGCTGGGTTTCCAATCTCTATGATCCTGGTATATTTTGGATCGTAAACCTTTAAAACAATGTATACTATAGTAAGATAACTTTAATATTAAAGAATTCAAACAGAGAAGGCGGAAAACTAGAATGATTCCAAACCCCGTTGCTAAGTTTTTCATTTAACAGTACCTGGCTCCAAGGACGGTTCTTCAATTTCCTGCAACAAAAAACATAAATAAAATTGTGCCAGATGGATGAAACTTAGAATTTATTTACACCCCAAAGTATAACAACTAAGAAGGGAATTTTTAAAAACACAGACAAGGAACCTCACAAATGCAACAGGCGAAGGAACCTGCTTGTTTCAGGCAAGAGCCTGCAGGGGAGTTGGTACCGCACTTCATCCACCTCGGACCCAGGGAACTGTTTCCGTGTTTACTGTAGTCCTGTGCTTTACTGCATTTCCCAGCGCCTGGCAACATTATCACTTTTAATGGTGAGGAACCCATCACATGGCTGTCTTTTTCAACTGTCTTAAATGCCTGGATAGCTGTGCTTTAGTTTTATACTTTTATTGTCTAGCAGAATACCAGACACATTATACCAGATAATCATTTCTCACTAATGCAGTATTAGTTTCCAAAAATTCCAAAGATCAAAGGGAAGAAGGCATGGGTGACTTGACCCATGTTCTACCTGTGCACAGTGGACTCACAACACACACATGCCCACCTACCTGGTCAATCGAGTCCCTACAGTATCCCATGTACCTTCTTCCTTATCTCTTCCAATCAACAATCCAGCAAGCCAGATCTAATTCTTCAACATCCTTCAAGCCCTTCCCAGGAAGCTGTTGTCAAGTCATACCACTGTTACCCCTCACCAACACCAGCGCTTGATTTTACTACCCCCATTCCTACCTCCTCCGCAACAGGCTCATCTGTACCTCACCCCACATCAGGCCAAGTCCTACACATTTAGTGCAGGGACCATGTGCTCACAGAAAGCCTGCCCAACTAAAGGAAGGGACTTACAACGTGTGGTCACTGGCCCCTGTGTTCTCTTTGTTTAAGGGACAACATTCTAGAATTCTAGACAATTCTGATAAGCAGTCTAGGTTCCAGGCAGAAATTTAAGCACTTTACATAGACATATATTAACCAATCACCACACAGCCCTAGCAGGTTGGTTCTATTAGTACCATCCTTCTTTTCAAAGATCAGGAGTCAGGCACACTGTGGTTCACAAATTTGCTCAAGGACATACAGCAGAGCCAAGATCTGAGCCATGGCTGTGTGACTTGAGTCCCTTTATCAGTCAGGCCCACCCATCGTTCTGTTTATACACAGGGAGGATGGCAATCAACCTCTCTCCTCGTGCATGAGACACCACAGGTGCTTAGCATGTAAGTTACATGCACATGAATGGCTGGCACAGTCCATTGGGCAGTGACCTGCCATCCTGGGGAGCCCTAGAAAATGGGTCACTTTTATAACAATTTCATTTACTGGTAATCAAGTTTTTTTTTTTCCCCATTTCATGCTGGGAATTAAAGATTCTACACGGAAGGAAACAATCATTTTAGGCAGAACGATTCTGTCTTAACTTTCCCTAGACAAAAACATATACATTCCTATTTGTCTCTGAAAGGGGCTGTATGTACTGTCCTGACCAGACAATGTACACAGGACTGTTAAACCTGAGGAGACACTCAAGAAAATAAGCCTGCTCCTCCTTTCCTTTCTGAGTCAGAACAGGCTTTGTCTCTGCAGCTGGAGAGACATCAATCCGAATGGTGAACCAAGTTTCACCAAGTTCTCTTGCGATCTGTACCCTCCTGGAGGCTGGCTTGTGGCTCACTAATAACACACCCGGCCTGTCTGGCAGAAAGAAATGAAGGTGGTTTCTGAAAGATGGTTTCCAATTAATCAGCATAAGTTACATTATTAAAACAATAAAAAAAACAAGGACTGGCATAAGCCTTTTTTTCATTTCCTCAAAACCGTTCTGAAAATCAGATAGTCAGGTTTATTTCAACAGTTTAAACCAACATCGGCTGACAGAAAAAGTAAAAGGAAACTTAAGATCCATATTAGTGCAAACTATACCTAAAAGTTTACCCACATCTTATTTGTTCTCATTTAACTTTTAACACAGGTGGTAGTTTAACCTGTGTGTGATAGCCAAGATGCTACAATCAAGAGAACTCTGTGTACTTTTTGAGGACAAACTTCCCAAAAGGAAAATCAGAACCTATCTTTCCCAGCTATGACGTCAGTGCTGTGGCCACCCCACCGCACCCTCCTGCACCGTTGTCCGAGCCCCATTCTTCTGTCCTGGGGAAGGGGCGCTGCCTTTGCAGTCTCATGTCTCACCTAGGAGTACCTCTGCTGCAGAGGAGGCCCTCCAGGACAGACCCCCATGGTTTGATCTGTTACTCATCAAACTAACAAGAGCCCCCCAAAAGTCCCAAGCCGAAACAATGAGCAGTTCTCAACAGGCACGTTCTATTCAGGAAAGTTGAAAGCACAACTCCCTCTAGTAGGCCAAAAAAGGAAACAGACCTTGCAGTGACTTTTAGTGGGGACTGTATCAGAAGTGGATTCCAGAAACTGTAGTATAACCTTTCATTTTAAAATTATTGAGCCATACAACAATTTACCTGTAATATAGTGAAGTCAGATGATGAAGTATCTAAATTGTTTATACTTTCTTTATCCTCTACCTGTAAAATAAACGGAGAACAAAATTTACAATAACAGAAATGCCTTCAAAGATGTTTCAGGGCTTCTATTTTTTAATCGCCTTTTCTGTCTACCTGAGAAACATTCATCCTTTTGGAAATAACAATCCACTGAATTAACGGCATGAGAAAACGCAGTGTATGAGTTAAGTGTATCGAATCTGGAATTACCTTGGCTTTCATTCTTATTCTCATGAGCTACTGCCTGGAGATATTTACCCTGTACCTTTTTACCCCCCTATTTTTCCAAATGAAAAATGGGCAAAATAGCAGCTATATATCTGTGGTTAACAGGATGAAAGGAACTAATGCCTAATGTCTGGCAGACAGAATTCAGTAACTAATACTCATCATAATTGTATTGTGCCCTGGATTTCATCCTAACACAATAAAAGCTAAGGCTTTAAAAACAAGGCCACAGTATTCGAAGACTGACTAGGGGGGGTACCAATCCAATGACAGCAAAAGACCAACTTTCCAACTGTTTTGGTATTTCAGACATCACAGCTATTACATCACAGAGTAATCTCCTATAACAAGAAGGCTAGAATAGTGTCCTCAAGATGCTTAATGTCGCACTATTCAAATGGAGAGCAGATACAATTATTCCTCACAAGACACCATTTTTCAATGAAGCAAAGTGTGCCTTTTCAGACTCATCTGTGATGTGAATGGATGAGCCAAATATTGTACTGAAATGGCATTAAAAGAACATAATTCTAAATTTAGTTACTATCTGTTACGCTGTTTGAGGAATTTTTACATTTAGGGTATATCCTAGAGACCGTGCTGAGGTACCTACAGCATGTTCTTGAAGCTGTTCTGGAAGCTCTTTCATCTCCCCCTCCACAAGCTCTCTACTGTCAGACAGGGACTCCTGGAGGTTTTCAGCATCATCATCTTCCACACAGTCTGCAACACTCCCGTTATCAATCTCTGCTTCATCCAACACACTGATATCCATCATGTCAATGTCCTGTAAGTTCTCCAAACTGGTCTCAACATCCTCCTGTGATAAAGAAAAATACAAGCATCAGATGACAAGCCCTGGTCCACGTACGGAGCTGATCACTGACGAGGTTCACGTACCTGTCCATCCCCAGAATTTTCCTCTAGCCCATTATCTTCCACACCCTCTTCTTCTGGTTTGCGCCCTGGAGGAATAATTTATAGTGTGAGATCAAAGATATGTATTTTTCCGAAGTGACAAGTTTCACTTTTATACACCCTAAGCACTACAGAAAGACAACCTAAAACACCTGTGGGACTTCTCCGTTTAAGAACACAGTAATCCAGGAATAGTTATATCCAATCTGGATAAGGGAGTTCCCTACAACCCCTAGTAGAAGTGGTTCTGTTCTTATTAACTAGCTGTGCAAGTATGAGGCACTAGAAATGGATTCTTAATAAGGTGGAAGCAACCACACTTTTTCCAGGCCTGCCCGTCATGTTAAGTGGCTTTGGTTATGGGGAGAAGAGTATCTCATACAAATGTGCTGCTGTGGGGAATTCCCTGGAATTCCAGTCGTTAGCATCTGTGTTTTACTACAGATGTTTCAGGTTCAAAACTTGGTAGGTGAACTAAGATCCCACAAGCCTGGCATTACAAAAACCAAACAAAACCCAAACTAACAAAAAGCCACACAAACCAAAAAAATAAAAAAGATCATATTTGCTGCTTTTTGGTGGAACGTGGAACATCTTTACCCAGAGACAACTACATAAAAGGAAAACACAGAAAAGCAAAAAGAAAGTAAATGCCTTTCAGAATTTTACCATCTAAAAGTTAGTCCTGGAGCTATCATACAGTGGGCCAGGGATATCCTTCCATACTGTGCTACGAACATACAAATACTCTTTTAAAAATTGTGCTGCCATTTTATAATCCTTTCACTTACTACCTTGTGAATAGCTTTCTATATTCTTTCATAGCATTATATGGTTTGTGTGAGTATGTCCACAGTCGTGTGCGACCTATGGACTGAGGCCACCAAGCCTCTCTGTCCATGTGATCTTCAGGGAAGGATACTTGAGTGGGTTGCCATTTCCTACTTCAGGGGATCTTCCCAACTGAGACTGAACCCGCATCTCCTGCACTGGCAGGTGGATTCTTTTTTTTTTTTAATATTTATTTTTAATTGACTGATGATTGCTTTACCATTTTGATTTCTATCATACATTAACATGAATTAACCACAGGTGTACATATGTCCCCTCCCATCTAGGTTATTACAGAGCCTCAGTTTGAGTTCCTTGAGTCATACAGTAAATTCCCAGCAGCAATCTATTTACATACATTAGTGTATATGCTTCCATGCTACTCTCTCCCTTCATCTCACTGTTTTCCTCTTCTCCTTTACCCTCTATGTCTGCGTCTATTGGCAAGTGGATTCTTTACCACTGAGCCACCTGGGAAGCACCATTTTTCTCCCAATTAAAGATGAATCTCTTAGGTACTAAGTATTTATCTAGTAAGACATCACTTTGCACACAAAGGTCCAATTAGTAAAAGCTATGGTTTTTTCCAGTAGTCATGTACATACAGAACTGAGAGTTGCACCATAAAGCAGACTGAGGGCCGAAAAAATGATGCTTTTGAACTGTGGTGCTGGAGAAGACTCTTGAGATGTCCTTGGACTGCAAGGAGATCAAACCAGTCAATCCTAAAGGGAATCAAGCCTGAATAATCACTGGAAGGACTGATGCTAAAGCTCCAATACCTTGGCCACCTGATGTGAAGAGCCAACTCATTGGAAAAGCTGGTAAAGACTGAGGGCAAAGGAGAAGAGGGCGGCAGAGCATGAGATCATTTGACAGCATCACTGACTCACTGGACAAGGATTTGACCAAACTCTGGGAGATAGTGAAGGACAAGCAAGCCTGACTTGGTGCATTCTATGGGGTTGCAAAGAAACAGGATGACTTAAGGATTAACAACAATCATTTGTACCATAATTCAGACTTTAGAATTTTCTTATACCATGTGTTACTTGATTTTTCCATATTCTAACTTCACTCATGTTTTCCGAATTTTTTATCCCCCCAGAAATATTTTAATTGCAAACAGCCTTAGTAGTTGGCTGGGAACCTCAGTATCCTATGGCAAAACATGCCTTGAGCTTCAAAAATGTCTGGAACTCAACCCAGTGGTCTTTATAAATATGCTACGAAGATACACCAGCAACATTTCCACAGACTCGTACCATTCTAGAATATGCACATTGGCTTTTGCCCAATTCCATTGAGTTAGTAGGAAAAATCTAAGTAGACTACCAGAAACTTGCCACCCTTTCTACTGTCTTTCTCCCTTTCACAAGAAAGGCAGCAGGTTTTCATCAGGCAGATCCAGATCTCACTTCAACTAGTACACACAGGTACACTGCAGCCTGAAGCCCTCCCAGGGGAGAATTCTCCCAGGTAAGAAATGCCCTAACAAGCAATGTCAAGAGGACGTGCAGTCCTAAGAACATCCCCTCTTCACTATGGAAAGCACACCCCCATCGGGATGCTAACCAACAATCACTATTTGGCAAAGATACCCTGCTTTCCAAAGATGAAAAACAATGTGTCTCAATGAATCCAAAATTAATGTGAATGAGAAATACCACTGTGGCAAAAACTAAAGCAACTGTTTTTGGTACTACTAAGAGAAAAGGCACCCCTCAAATTCTTCCTCCAAAGAGTAAAAAGGCCTCCCACATTTGCAATCTCCAAACCACAGACCCATGCAGCCTCACAGTTCTTGTCTCCGAAACTTTCTCCCAGCCCCCTTGCCTGGGATTTCCATTTCTTTCCCCCATTAAGCTTCTACTTCAGGGAGAATGTCCAATTCAACTGTTAGACCTCTCCGCAGACTCCTGCTGGGAACTCCCCCAGGACCCAGTGTAGCTGGCTGCATGTGGGCAGGTATTTAAAAAAATTTGATTACACAAATACATTCACACAAGTATACTCATTAGAAGATTCTCACCACTTCACAGTAAATTTCACTTTACTAGTAAAAGATCCAGAGAAGGCAATGGAACCCCACTCCAGTCCTCTTGCCTGGAAAATCCCATGGACGGAGAGCCTGGAAGGCTGCAGTCCATGGGGTTGCACCGAGTCGGACACGAATGAAGTGACTTAGCAGCAGCAGCAGTAAAAGATCCACCCTCATAAATATATGAAAAATTCATGTATTTCATGTAAAAAGTTCTTTTCCCTTCTCCCTGTTGCACTTCTAAGAGGTAACCATTGTTGTCAGCTTGGTGGCCCCTGAAAACATCTTGTGGATTTACACAAATACCATTCAAGTGGAAATGAACTTGTTATGTAAAGGAATCACACTGTATATATATATATATATTCTGTAACTTGCTTCTGTTAATAAAGGCCTTGGAAAATTGTCTTGCCCTATACGTTGACTCACCTCCACGGTTAGTTTCACAGTTTGGTCACCCCTGTCCAGAAAGCAGCTTTATTAATTTACCATTTCCAATACCTACTCACTTCCTCACACCCTTGTCAATGTGGAATATTGAGAATTATGTACCTGTTTACCAGTGTAATTGGCAAAAATGATATTGTGATTATTATTTTTATTTGCTTTCCTTCAAGAATTTTTCTTTTTTGTATATAGGCCTTGTTTTTTCTTTTATCTGTGACCTGTTTATTCATGAAAATGAAGGGGAAGTGTTAGCTGCTTAGTTGTGTCTGACTCATGTGACCTCGTGGACTGTAGACTGCCAGGCTCCTCTGTCCATGGGATTTCCCAGGAAAGAATACTGGAGTGGGTTGCCATTTCCTTCTCCAGGGATCTTCCCAACCCAGGGACTAAACCCAGGTCTCCTGCATTGCAGGCAGATTCATTACCGTCTGAGCCACCCGGGAGGTCTCTTTTCTGAACTCAATTGGCTATTTTCTTATTAATTCGTAGGAATATTGAATGCTTTGTGGATGTTTATATGCTGTAAAATTTTCTCCCAATTATATCTATTTATGGTATCTTTCATTAAGAAAATCTTAATATTTTACCATTAAAATGAGAGCAAGAATGCAACAGTTTTTCAATTTGAGTTATTCTTCTGTATTTTCTTTTTGATGAATATTAGAACAGACAAATCTCAAAGGTCTTTTAGGTTACTTTGAGGGGAATTGAGAACCTTATGCTATCAAGTCATCATATCTAGGAAAACTTTCTCAAAATTAGTTATGTCACACTACTTAAATAGTTCCTTGTAGCTTTACCTATTACTTGAGAATACTGTATCTATTTTTAATGTCCTGTGGCAATACCTTAAGTCTTTGACTTGAAAATGATGTTTCATTGGCATATCAAAAACAAAGCAGACAATTAAAACCAGTTAGCAAGTTTTGCAAGTGCATTGTTCATATTAGCCATTCCCACCCCCCAACATTTCTTAAGCTGTCAATGGCTCATTTTGGATTGCTTCACTAGTATTTAATTTCATGAGGTACATGAAGACTAAAGGACCTTAGAGACCCAGCAGTGACCAAGAATTTGACACCTGCAGCAAAGTCAATGCAATGGCACCCCACTCTAGTACTCTTGCCTGGAAAATCCCATGGACGGAGGGGCCTGGTGGGCTGCAGTCCATGGGATCGCTAGGAGTCGGACACGACTGAGCAACTTCACTTTCACTTTCATGCACTGGAGAAGGAAATGGCAACCCACTCCAGTGTTCTTGCCTGGAGAATCCCAGGGATGGGGAGCCTGGTGGGCTGCCGTCTATGGGGTCTCACAGAGTTGGACACAACTGAAACGACTCAGCAGTAGTAGCAGCAAAGAGTAGGGCTTCCATGGTAAAGCCTCGCCTGCAATTCAGGAGACCCCAGTTCATTTCCTGGATTGGGAAGATCCCCTGGAGAAGGGATAGGTTACCCAATCCAGTAGTCTTGGGGTTCCCTGGTGGCTCAGTCGGTAAAGAATCTGCCTGCAATGTGGGAGACCTGGGTTCAAGCCCTGGGTTGGGAAGATCCCCTGGAGGAGGGCATGGCAACCCACTCGCTTCTATGGGCTTCCCTGGTGGCTCAGATGGTAAAGAATCTGCCTGCAACGCAGGAGACCTGGGTTCCATCCCTGGGTTGGGAAGATCCCTGGAGAAGGGAACAGCCACCCAGACCAGTATTCTGGCCTGGAGAATTCCATGGACGGAGGAGCCTGGCAGGCTACAGTCCATAGGACTGCAAAAAGCTGGACACGACTGAGCAACTTTCACTTCAGCAAAGAGTACACTAGCACTCTGCAAAAACGAAGAAGGGCGCCTGGAAGAGATGGCTGATTCCCAGTGCAGGGCAGGCAAAGTGAACAGACACTGAGCACCCTCTTGTGCCAGAAAGTGTTCAAAGAGTGATGTGAACATGTTAAGAAGATACTGGGGCCAGCTTGCAGGAGTCTCACAGGGAGAATCTGAACATCAAAATAAATAATAATCACAAAGGCTTATCACCTACTGAATAGGAATCTCTAAGTTCACACTGATAAGTGGGGGAGAAGTGCAAGCTACTACCTCTTATGGCAGAAATCCAGCACTAGAGATGGAATGATGAATTTAGAAAATCACCACTGGACAACTCAGTGGAATGCTGACACTAGTGGAGGGTGAAAGGTGGTATTTTTAAGTCTCTGAATATCCTCCCTATAGATACAATTACAGACTCTCCTGTGGAGAAACACCCAACCAATACCACCTCGAGGTACCTGCCCGAATTGTCAGGCTGTGCCTCTAAGGAGGACAAATAACAACAGAGGAAAAATAACACTTCCAGTGGTATTTCTGACAAAAGTGTGTGATTTGAACCTAATCATGAGGGGAGGAAAAAAAACACCAGAAATACCCCGCAATAAACCCAAACTGAAAAACAGGCTTCAAAATAAGTGGCCTGTGCTCTTCAGAAAATGGTAATGTCACAAATACAAACAAAGGCTTGGGAACCGTTGTAGATTAAAGGACAGCAAAAAGATGTGCCATGACAACTGAAAGCAAAAGACCCTAGAATTTCTTTCTTCTGAGTTATGAAGAACATTACTGGAATAAATGATTAAATAAGGTCTAAGCTTAGATAACAGCATTGTTCCAATATTAATTTCTTGATTTTGGTTAACTACGTACATAGTTATGTAATATCCTTGCTTTTAGAAAATACTGTAGTATGTAGGAGCAAAGAGGCACATACTTGCAACTTATTCTGAAACAGTTCAGGGGAAAAGGAAAAAATACATATGTATTACATTTGTTTTATCCTTTTCTTTCTCCCTCCTCCCCTCCCCTCCCTCTCTCTAGAAAGAAAAGGATAAGACAAATGTATTAAAATGATAGCATTTCGGGAATCTGGGTGAGAATTTATGAAAATTTCTTGTATTTTTCTTGTATCTTTTCTAAGCATGAAATTATGTCTCCCAAAAAAAGATACACTGTACATTCATATTCTAAGTTTTTGTGGATCCATGCTTTCATTTATTTTGGCTAAAGACACAGGAACGGAATAATTTAGGATGTATTAATATTTTAGTTGAATTTTTAAAAACTTTTATGTGTCAATTTTTCTCCCAAAATAATTGTATCATTTTATATATTCCACAGCAGTGTATGGGAAGTTTGTTTTTCTATGTCTTTGCCATTTTAATAGTTGTTTTCTAGTATTTCTAATCATTTTAATTTTCATTTCCTTGATAGCTAAACATAACAATTTTGTTATGTGGTCAGTTGATGTGGTCAGTGGCCATTTACTTATATTCTCTTGTGAAGCATCTAGTCAAAATTTTGCCAATTATTAAAATGTATCTGATTGCTTAAAAATATGCTGCTGCTACTGCTAAGTCGCTTCAGTCGTGTCCAACTCTGTGCGACCCCAGAGACGGCAGCCCACCAGGCTCCCCTTTCCCTGGGATTCTCCAGGTAAGAACACTGGAGTGGGTTGCCATTTACTTCTCCAATGCAGGAAAGTGAAAAGTGAAAGTGAAGTCACTCAGTCGTGTCCAACTCTTAGCAACCCCATGGACTGCAGCCTACCAGGCTCCTCTGTCCATGGGATTTTCCAGGCAAGAGTACTGGAGTGGGGTGCCATTGCTTTGCTTTTCTAGTTAAATTACTTTAAATGATCTATTAAACAAAGTTTTGGTATAAAACTAGTTTGGAAGCTTTCTAGGATTCTGATTAAAACCATCAGATTTCAAAGTATTTTGAGTTTGTTCAAACTGAACAGAAGAAAAACCTCTTATTTTCAGTAAAAATCTTAATAAAATTTAATAAGGCAGTTGTAAAATAATTCAAGAGAACTTATAAACTAGTCCTATTGAATATCAAAAAGTACTGTAAAACTTCAGAATAGAATGACTGCAAGCATCTAAGAAACCAGACAGAAAAGAGTTTGTATTGGGAATTCCTGGCAGTCCAGTGGTTAGGACTCTATGAGCTCACTGCCTAGGGCCTAGGCTTAATCCCTGGTCAGAGAACTAAGATTCCAGAAGCCACACAGTGCAAAAACCCATGCCCAGTTTTTTTGCTTTGAATGGTTCTACTTCCCATAAAGTCTCAGAACAGGCAAAACTAATCATCTACGGTCAAAGTAACTATTCTCCCTCCGCTCCCCACCTGAGGGACAAGCAGGGATTATGACTGGGCAAGAGCACTAGGGATTTAGCAGAAATGTATCACACTGGGACTTCCCTGGAGGTCCAGTGGCTAAGACTCCACACCCTCAATGCGGGGGACCCAGGATCGATCCCTGTTCAGGGAACTAGATCCCACATGCTGCAATAAGGACCTGGTACATCCAAATAAATAAGTAATAAATATTTTAAAAATCCCATTATTCTGATCACTATTTAACTTCACATCATATACAAAAGTAAATTCCAAATGAACTCAAAATAAAACTATAAATACTACTCTGCAATGCAGATTTCTTTAAAAAGTAATTTTAAAGCAAAGGACTGCTTTTTAAAATACAATATAAAATCTAAAACCAAATAAAACAGGTTAACGGCATTGCCTGTATTAAAGATTAAAACTTGAAAGACAAAAACATCACAAATTAATTAAGTCAAAACAAACTAGTTAAGTCAAATGAAAGACTGGGAAAAAAACAATTGACATTTTACAGAGCAAGCACTCTCAAAAGTGAGACAAGCATCAAAATGAGCAAAGGGCATGAAGAGACAATTGAGAAAATATAGATAGCCAATTATCAGAAATTTTCTAATCTGTGAAGGAGTGTAAATGGACACTTTACCTGTGGAGAAATTCAGACAAATACAAGGAAAATAATATTTAGCATTAAGCAAGAATTCAAAGTAACAGGTACCTGTCCATGTTGGTAGTTATTAACCAGTAGAGCCTGTTGGAAAGCCACTTGCTAGTAACTATTTTAAAAATAAATGTACATATCTTTTGACCCCAGAATTCTACTTCTCTCACTTAACAAAAACATATTGCTTCAGCAGAGGTAACTGGCACATGGACATGCTGAAAACCGGAACAAATAGTCTAGTGATAAAACTGAGGAGCCCAACTGTAATACAAAGGACGAATACTTAAACCATTAAAAGAATGAGGTCTTTTTATTTTCTGCATTATTGAAAAAAGTAAATTAAAGGATGTTGTGTGTAGTATGAATTTTTTTTTAATGGAAAGATAAAACTACACTGGTTTCTGGTTACATCTTTCCGCATTTGTTTTTAGGTAACAGTAGACAAACAGAAAAGTCTGGGAAAATATGCCTACTTTTAATAATGGATTGTCTCCTTTATTTAATGCAAATTTGTGTTCCTAAAAACCCTAACACAAGGATTTCTTTTTCTTAAAAACAAACAAACAAACTCCACAGGCTATATCCTCTGCCCGCCCGCCCCCTCCACCCCCCCCAATAAATGTTTTTCTCTGATTTTTCAGTACTCTGTCCTGGCAAAAACATCGACTTAGGCAAAGTCAAAATGTACAACAAACCGTGGGCCACACAAGTGACGTCATCCAAGTGATGACACTGACTGCTATTCTCCCAGAACTAATATACCAAAGCGTGGTCCATATTGGTGCCTGCCTCTCAGACATTTCACACCCAGGTCTTCACCACTGGCCAGGTAAAAATATTTCATTTCGGGGCCTGAGGAATAAAACTTTCAATTACCCAGAGAACTTTCAGGATGGCCCAACTGCCCGGTTTTAGCTGATTCTTTCTTAAACCGTAGTTGAATGTCACTGAATTCAATTAGGAATTCAATTTATTGAGTAAATACTAGTAGGAAAGAAGACAATGAAGAAGCAAACCCTGTCCTCAACAACCTAATTAAGATACAAGGCAGGATGATGTCAGCATTGAAACTCAGGCCAGGGCAGTGCAGAGGACCTAAGGAGAGAAGACTTGCTACTGGTGAGATCAGAAGTTGTCTCTTGATGAACTAGGACTCAAATGCAGACAGATGGGCAAGAGGAGTGGGTGGAGTAAACCACACGTCTGGGACCTGACTGCAGGTGGATGTAATAGAGGAAGGTGGTAGGGGCGGAAGCGGGAAGGGACCATCTGGGGCAATGGTGAGGGTCATTAATGCCATGTGGACTCTGGCTTTTATGAGGTAGGCAGTTTCGAAGGCAGCATCTGTAAAAGTGACAACTCTGTTTTGGCCAGCCGGTATTTAAAAGGCAAGTTATTTTCCACAAGTCAGAGCAATAGGTCTGAGACTCAAGTACTCCTAAACACTCTCTACCTCAAGACGGTTAAGACTCTGGATAAGCAACAGCTGCCGAGAAACCTACAGAAAAAATAAGTAAAGGTGTCAGTACCTCTTCCATGCTGAGACTTCCCAAAGCCCATGGAAACAAAAATACACTGGAGAGATCTTGAAAGAAAATGCACACCTTCATTCAAGGTCCATCCAAGATTCACAGGGCAGCCCACAGGCACATTAGCAAAGGAAGCCAGATTGAAAGAAGTTCCTAGCATCACCCTCCATACCTTTGCTGGATCTCTTTGATGTCTTCTTATTTCCTTCAGAGGTAATTTCAATTTCATCAGGATTACCTCCCTCATCTTCAATTGCCTAAAGGGAAGGGAAAAGAAAAGTTCACCCAAAAAGGCAGCACACAGACTTGACTTCCACAGAAGCTTCCGGGACTGATCTGGAAAGGGCCTCTCCCCACCTATTCATTCCATCTTTCTGCTGCAGCAAGGGCCCCAGAGGTAGACAGATTCTACCGTACTTTGGCTGCCCCGTCTCAGGCAGGCTTACTTAATTGTTCCGAGTTTGTTTTTCACTCTGGCATGAGGAACTAATTAAAGTTCTTACCCTGGAAAGCTGTTGTGAAAATTCTTGTTAGTCACATAAAGCAAGCACTCACCAGACATCTGACTTATTTTTAATATTATCACCACAATCTGACAAATCCTAATCCTGGGTCCAAAAGAACTCAGAAAGGGAGAAGCAAACTCGCTAATTACCTATGACGTCACTCAGCAATGTGTTATTAGACCCTCCCTGATCCCCTCTCAATTCCACGCCTGAATTAGCACCATCTGGACAGAATATGGGATGTGCAATGGTGGGACATTGCACTACCTCATCCCTCACGAATCTCTGACTCCTAAGGTCTTTCTCTCAACCACTAGGGGACCTGCTTCATTGGACACAGAACCCTAAGGATTTTTGAGTGAGTGCCGCCTCCCATCCCAAGACTGTGTTGCTCAGTTAAGCAGCTCTCAGGCTGGCTCAGCACCGTGCAGGCCACTAAGGAGGCACTCAGGAGGAAAGAAACAAAAAACCCCCAACCGCCACAAAACAAACAAACAAAAGAAGATGTACTGAGCCTGTCAATGCTGATATCCCCAGACACCAGGCCTCAGATTTTAACTTTTGGAAACCTTTTCTCTCCTGAATAGTCTTGGGAACCCATGTTCTATTTTTAAATCAGTTTCAAATGCTGTTTTGTTTGTAAGTAGTTTCAGAAGTCTCAAAGATTCTCAGGAGTATTCTAGCTTGGTAAAGTCTAAGTTCAGAATGAAGCTTGGGGGCTCCACACCTAACCTGTACCAGGAACAAAGAAAACCTCTTCTCTGAAGCCAGAGCCAGAAGAAAGATTTGGAGTTATGCCCTGGCATGAAGAAAGGCTCAAACAGAAAGTGTCTTACCCTCTGCCTGGAGACAAAAGATTCCGGACCACCAGCAGCAGAAAACAACTACCTCGGACAGAAAGTGAACCACTCTGCCTCTCAGATGGTCTCTAGGTGTACTGTTTACAGGGTCGTCCCCAGGGGGACCGTAGGCTATGAGTCATCCTTATAGGCCTTGCCAAATTAAGACTGTCGTCTCCACCTTTCCCTGTTTTGCTTTTCTACAAAAATAAATAAACCAGAAAAGAGACAAAACACTCTGTGACAGAAGTAGAATAGAAGAATTCCAGTTACTTCCAGACTTGCTCCGACAGAGTGGCAGATGGGTGTATACACTGATGGTGTTTGTGTATTTTGAGCACATCCCTAATAGAAGAGCAAGAAGGGATGGATTTTTCCTCTCAGAGATCCTAGTGGAGATCATACCAGTGTCAACCACCAACCTGACAGGGAGGTTCAATGCTCTATCAGCATCAAAGGCCTGTGGATTATCTGGGGGAATAATGGCTAAAGCCCTCCAATTTGGCTTTGTTGACAGGAGGCCCTGAAGCTAGTAACACGGATCACAGGTCCCTGGGTGCCAACCATCCCCTCCTTGCATACTCTCCAGGTAAACACTTCAGTGGTGAACTGCCTGCCCTGTCGTGTTAGACGGGAGTCAGTATCCACAGTGAAAGAAACACACACTAGAGTTACAAATGCCCCACTGACTCGGGGCATAATAACTCATCACTCTCAAGCCTGAACTTCCTCAACCGGATAATAGAAAATTACCCTCACTTCCTCTAAACAGAAATTAATAAATAAAACCCTGATCCTCTGTTTGTGAGGCAAGAGAAGGTGGAATGAGTCACAAACTGTACTGCTTGGGGAAGTAAGGTGGGGGGAGGATAGGTGACAAGGCTTAGAGATCACAAGAGGAGAAGTCCTGGGACAAGAGTTGAGAGACGGTAAAACAAAGAATTCACCAGAATCAGACAGCACAAGGAAAGCGGAAGAGCACAAATTCTTAACTCCCTACTTTTCAAACGCATCCCTCAAAATCCCACCTGGCAAGAAGGGGTCAGAATCCCCAGTTTGCAAATACCAAACAGTGGTACCTCTAGTTGTTATAAGAGTTTAGGGCTTTCCTCATAGCTCAGTTGTTAAATCCTGTGCCTGCAATGCAGGAGTCCCAGGTTCCATTCCTGGGTAGGGAAGATCCCCTGGAGAAGGAAATAGCAACCCACTCCAATATTCTTGCCTGGAGAATCCCATGGACATAAGAGCCTGGCGGGCACAGTCCATGGGATCGCAAGAGTCGGACACGATTTACCGACTAAACCACCCCCACCAAACAGTGATACAGAGAGAACAGTCAATTGTGGCAGCGATTGCCCCTCAAGCGTTCACATGTATCAGGCAGCACGCCAAGCCCATTTTATGCCATCTTACTTAATCCGAACGCGAAAGAATTCTTTCTTTTGGACACAAGGAGAAACAGGCCTAGAGAGAGTTAAAATGTCTTCCACGCTCAAGATCGAGTCACGGAGACTGGCAGAGTCCTTAGGTTCTTAAGTCTAACTGTAGGTTTCATTTCTGGTCTTTATTACAAACAGCACTTTCCCTTCCAGGCTGAGCCCCCGAGCCCGTGCTGACAAATCCCTAAGCCATTCCCCCCAACCCCGCTCCCAATAAAATACCCTTTTAATACGGTTACTTCGTAAAGTACCCCCCCTATTCTCGGCTTCTAGGCCCTAACGGATTAGGCAGCATCTCTCGCCCCAGAGGAGGCCCCCGCAACCAGCACACGTTCAGAAAATCGCCCGGCCAGGGTTCAAATCTCGACCTCCCCTCCCCGGCCGAGTGACCTTGGCCGAGTCCCCTGACTCCCCCGGCGGAGCGAGGATTTCAGGTTCCGCATTCACTTTTAGACATTGGGATGAAAGCAGCCGAAGGAAACCCTAAAAAGCAGGGGCTGATGCGGATAACACAAGCCCTCGGCCCATGTCACCCGCCACCTCGAACTTCCCCCGTTCGCGTCGAGATTTTCCTGTTCTCGCTCCGATGAAGCGCTGGGCTTTGAACTTGGGCCCGCCGGGGCTCGGCGATCCCGCTCGGGCCTCAAGAGAAGCGGGGGCAGGCCCGGGGAAGGCCGCAAACGGACCCCGGGGCCAGGAGGCCCCCCGAAGCGGCCGCCGGGGTTCCCCGGCCCACCTCCCACACACCGCAGGGTCCCAGCTCTACCTTTCTAAGCCGTTCCATCAAAGCGCTCTTGTTGCCGCTCGAATCCAGGTTCCGTTTTTTCAGCTCCGCCCGCAGATCGATCACCCTAAGGTCGGTGAGGCGCCGCGTCCCGGTCTCCGACGAGGCGGAGCTCAGAGCCGCTGCGCCCGCCGCACCAGAATCGCCTAAGCCGGACAGAGACTCCGCCATTCCAGGGACCCTGGCTCCGCCGACTACTTCACAGAGAACCCGGCCGGGTTTACCTCGGCTTTCAGCACAAAATGGCGCCGCCTGCGAGGGAACCGCTCCGGCCGCCCCTGTGCGACTCGCTTCTGCGCAGGCGTATCCGGCGCGGGTTCGACGCTCCCGGCCGCGTCTGCCCATGCGCGGTGGCAGCCCTGGGAGGGACGCACGCCGGCGCACTACTACTCGCCAGCCTCCCGCCGCGAAAGGCCGAGGCGCATGCGTACCGCGGTCACACCGCCTGCCGGCTGTGGCCTGCCGCCAGAGCTGTTAAGTTTGATCAGGCCGTCGCGCAGGCGCGGCCGGAAAAAGCGGGGCGGGAGGAATGGAGTGCCTTTTCCTCTCAGGCGGCGCCATTTTGTGCTAGAGCCGCTACAGCTGCTGGCGGTGGGGAGTAGTTGGTGGAGACAAGACACCTAGGATGGTACTCTGGTAGGGGCCACCGACTTTGGAATGGCCGCGTTCGTCTCGGAAATCGGGACGCGACGGCTTGGCGACCTGCGGGCGGAGGGGAACCTGGACAAGGGCGGCAACAAGAGTGTCCTGATAGAACGGCTGTAAGGTGAGGCGGCCCGGGGCCCCGGGGTGGCGCCAGAGGCTGAGGAACTTCCCCGGCCCTAACTGCCAGGGACCGCGGGGCCGGGCTGTGAGACCCAGGACTGACACCGCCCCTCGCTGTGCCCTGCACCCTCTCCAGCCGGGGGGCCTCAGAGCGCTGCTCCCAGGGCCGTATGACAGATACCGTCCCCTCCCTGCGCCTCAGTTTCCAGGAGGCATACACAGAATTGAAGAATTGACTGTACTGGCTACAATCACAGCTCCTAACTTACCTGTTCTTCTCTTTCTTCCATGATTGACCTTGAACCTTCTCTCCTGAAAAAGGGAATTCAAATGGAAGCATAAGGAGAACGACAGGGAGTCAGATTCCCGAATGGAAGACATTTCCCGAGTTGAACCCAGGTAATTCACAAACAAACTGCTGGTTCGAGTGGGCTTGCAACCTAGAAACCTATAACCCAGAAGGGCCGCTGGAGCTTTTCGTCATTAAGATTGAGCTTGGACCAAAAAAAGAATGAGCCAGGACTGGAATGTCCCTGTAGTCGGGTAGTCAAGGCTTAACCTTCTAATGAAGGGCGGGGGTTCCTTGGTTGGGAAGCTAACACCCACATGCCTCAATACCAAAAAACCCAAAAGGTAAATATTGTAAAAATTCAATAAAGACTTTGAAAATGGTCCAGGTTAAAAAAGAGAGAGAATGAACCAGGACAAAGACATGCATCAGGTGGGCAGGGTCAGTGGCTGACCTGTCAACTAGGTGATCAGGGTAGCAGCTCTGGTCCCTGTGATCAAAGTTGTGGAAGCAGTCCTGGTGGTCGAAGTCAGAATGGTAGCGCTCATCCAGGGCTGTCCGCTTAGCTTCTGGCCAGTAAACATCATCTCGCCTAGAGGAGAAGCAAGAAAGGAGGACGTGCATTTCCCCTTCCTAATGGACGACCTCTGTGGAAGCTGGTAAACTAAACCCTCAACTGTCCAACTGCCCCATCACTTCACAGAACGAGAACTAACTGTGTCCATAGAGGCCATTCTCTGCCACTTGAGTTGCGAGTGCCTGGAAGGGTGATATGGGATGTGACTGAAGGGCTCTATTCTCTTACCCAACATGCCCAAGTCCCCCACAGAGAAGTTAGGTCTCCTTACAGAAGGGGATCAGAGAAGTGGGTGTCAGATCTCCTCTGGGAACCGCTCACAGCCACAAGGGTCAGCCAGTCTACTAGGACAGTTGCCCCATGCAGACTTGACCCAGGAAACACCCAGTGCAGAGGACTAGTAGCACTTGAGATATAACTGTTCAAAAACATTCTATGATCTTCACAAACTCTCCCATCAATATTTTGTAAAATGCACAAAAATCCTAAGACATCTTAAAAACCCTTTACAGAAGTCTCGATGTTACATTACACAGGGACAGATTAAAACGAACAAACGCACACCATGCAGTCTCCCCCAAGTCACCATCCATGTGGAAAAGCTCTCATAGGATCAGCCCTAGGATTATTGCCCCAGACTCCTCACAGCAAGGTCTCAAACAGGCCTTTCACTGGTGGTTAGTGTTTTAGTATTTGTGTGTCAAAACAGTATGTCTGGGGAATTAAAATAAACCTTATTAATAGAATGAACCAACACGAATAACGACAATGATTTCAAAGCATGGAAGGTGCCCAGGAGGTACATTTTGGTCCCTGATCACCTGACCAGCACCCTGTGTTATGTGCTGCTGTGGGGGTCTGAACTTCCTCGGGGGGCTGGGGGGACAGCCTGTACTGGGACTCGAACCTAATGATTTAATAAGCACAACTTTCACCGTTTCTCCATCAACATCAAACCATCTCAGGTTTCCAAATAAAGTACAGAGTATCAAGTTGAGCTGTAGCAAATACTCGTGCTTTTTAAATAAAAAGCCCATGTTAACAAGGCTCTGGAGAGCAAGGCACAGTTCTAAATTCCACGGGACACCTAAGAGGTCGCAGCGAGGTGCAGTGTGGCTTACCGCCCATCGTCATAGGGCCTCCGCTCCTGCTCATAGTGTAGGTCTTGCTGGCGCCGCCGCAGGAGCTCCACGCGCATGCGCTTGCGCTCCAGCCGCTCCCGCTCCATGCGCTCCCTCTCCAGGAGGCGTCTCTGGAAGGCCAGCCTCTCTCGGGCGAATAGCAGCTCCTCGTGCTCCTGCCGCTCCAGCGCTGCCTGTGCGTACTGCTCTCGATCACCGAGCTCTCGCACCCTGCAGGCGAAGAGTAGAGGCTGCAAGGGCTCATGAGCTGCAGCAGTGCGGGCAGCGCCCCGGAGTGGGATCAGGACGGGGGGAGCCTAGCCCTGAAGGTACACTTGGTAACAAGCAAGGGCCAACCGCTGGTGGAGGCAGGCTGTGCAGGACCCCCCTTCACGCGAGGGACACTTGACAGGCCTTTTGCAGGTGACACTGATGGTGCCTATCACAGTCTCCTCCTGACTGCACAGCTGCCAGGTGATCTGTTCATCTTTGTGTTTGCAGACACAGAATTGTACCAGCAGGAATGTCTAATCTTCTCTTTATTATGTGGCTGCCTTGCTTCAGGTACCATGGCCTGAACCCCATACAGCACCATCTGTTCAGGTGCACTATGCTTTTGGGAAGGAGCCCGTTGAGTGGGGAGGTGGGGGTCCACATGACCACTTGCAGATGTCAGCCTTCTGGCTGTTCCCAGCCTCAGGGACATGGCTGCCCCACCCCCATTATCGTCCACACAGGTTCAGGTAGGGGGGCTGTGGTGTTACTGGGTCTGGAACACTCTCCAGGCTGACTTGCCCCTGAACACGCCTCTCCTACCACCACAAGCACCATCTCCCCTACTGTAATTCCCATCAAACCCACAGATGGAAAACCAGTCTCACTGAACTTTTCATCTGCATGTTCCTGATCCCTGGTAAGGCTGAAAAGCCCCTTCTGTCATTCTTGCTATCAGATTAATTTTTGCTTATTTATTTCAAATCATCTTTACTCCCATCTGTCACACATCTCTGGACCTTCTCTTTGGTCTCTCAGTGCACTGAAGTGAAATTTAAATTTAGTCTACTTCACCATTATAAATTGTCAGTCCTTTCAAAAGCTCAAGTTCATAAATTCACTTACTTTTGCATCATGAGGATAGCTTTAATTTTTAATTTTATGTGCAGCCAGCAGTTTATGTTGACACTGTGTCAGTGATGTAAGCCAGCCACATGACCTGAAGCCATTTTGGAGAGACATTGTCCTTGTCTCACTATGGGAAATGTCACTTTTATCATGTTAAGTTCCCACATGCACACTGATCTATTTGCCAATTACATCATTTCTAGTGAACTATTTGTCAATTTCTTTACCAAAACATTATTTTTTCTTTGCTTGTTGCCTTTGCTTGTTCAGGAGAAAATTCTCACTTTTCTACTCTCTCTTCTACTTTCTCACTTCTACTTTCTCACTCTTCTACTAGAGTTTTTACTAATGGTTTTAATTTTTTTTTTTTTTACAAAAAACATTAACTGTTGCTCAATATAATTGACAGGATTTGTGTTTAGTTTTTTAAAATTATGAGGATCTTGTATTGGGCTTATTGAAGGGTGGGACCTCTCAGTTTTCTGACTGGGTCTGTGCCACTGTTTTTTCCCTATTGATGGGTTCTGCAGCAAACTTGGTATGTTGTGTTAACTAGCTCCAGGAAGGCATTCCATCTCCTTGTCATTGCTACCTCCCAGAATCTTGAGAATATCTACCTGAGAAGATAGTTTGAAAAAAAATCACAAGAAGAAAGCCTGTACACAGGACATCTGAAGATAAAGCCAAGGAGCAAAGGTTTAAAGCAACATTCCGCCCTCCGGGACATGAAAAAAATCCTCCCAGAATAGAGTTATCACCAGTCTAGGGCAACACCCAAACCAGCCATCATTCCTAGATCCTGACTCACCTGCATGACTCTGATTCTCTAGACTTCTTGGATTCTTTGACTTTATCAAAGGAACCAACAGACTGCTTTTCTATGCTGCCCGATTTTCGATCCTGACTCTTGGATACCTGGTTTACCAAGAAGCATTGAATAGTTAAGGTAGGAAGAAATCAAATGTGTCCTGGCCTAAGCATACAAGATCAGAAATGAAGCTGAAGAGTGAATGAAACAATCAGGTTAACACTGTTTCTCTCCAGAGAACCTCACCTTGGCTCACTAAAATCCAGAGTCACAGACTCATTACCATTTAATTCTAAAGTGGGACCCATCGAGTACTTTCAGTAGTCAACACGCAAAACAGGATTTTCTCAGAAAGAATCCATATATTAGAAACAAACAAACTTCCTTTCACTTTCTCTTTTCCATTCAAAACACATTCTTCAATATTAAACACGCAGTGATGCCCAATTAAGGAGGCCGCTACTGTTAAGTCTAAGGATTGCCGAGTGCATTCATTTTTGAGGTGGTTCTTAGCCCTTGAATGTACATTTCTATTTTGCCATTTTACATCATTTACTATAAAGTAGTTAAAGAATTTGCCTGCAATTCAGGAGACCTGGGTGGAAATCCAGCTTCCCAGGTCTCAGTGGTAAACTGCCTGCCAATGCAGTAGATGCAGATTCCATCCCTGGGTCGGGAAGATCCCCTGGAAAGGAAATGGCAACCCACTCCAGTACTCTTGCCTGGAGAGTCCCATGGACAGAGGAGCCTGGTGGGCTACAACCCATGGTATCCCAAACAGCCAGACATGACTTAGAAACTAAAGAACAACAACAAAGGGGAAAACACTGACACAGTAAAACAGTGGTAGAAACACAGTGCAATAATGAAATGCCGTAACAGAACTCTCAGCTTGTAACTAGTCCACAACATTCATGAGCTTAAGTTAAATGGCTGGTCATCAGGCCAGCACAGGTTAACATGGCAGGCCTGAGGCTAGTGGTGGGAACCTTGGTATTTAGAGTACCCGAAGGCAATGGCACCCCACTCCAGTCCTCTTGCCTGGAAAATCCCATGGATGGAGGAGCCTGGTGGGCTGCAGTCCATGGGGTCACTAAGAGTCGGCCACGACTGAGCGACTTCACTTTCACTTTTCACTTACATGCACTGGAGAAGGAAATGGCACCCACTCCAGTGTTCTTGCTTGGAGAATCCCAGGGACGGGGGAGCCTGGTGGGCTGCCATCTATGGGGTCGCGCAGAGTTGGACACGACTGAAGCGACTTAGCAGCAGCAGCAAGAGCCAACAGTTAACTGGCAAAGATGGCTCACTGTGCCCTGACCATGCAAACGATGGTTTATGCTGAACAACTGCTTTCCTTCTGGGAGTCAGGAGAAGGTACGTATGTGACTAGCCTCAGTAAAAAGCCTGGGAACTGAGGCTGTAACGGGGCTCCCTGGGCAGAAGCATGACCCTTGTGCTGCTGCACTGTCCCTGCTTGGGGAGCCATCTCGGGAAGGAGACCACAGGGAGCCAGGAGAGTTCCCTCCAGACTCTGTCTGGGGCTTTCCCCACCTGCCTGGCTGTGTGACCTCCCTGCATCACTGGAGCCAACCTTAGGCATAACTACAACTACGTGCTGAGCCCAGTGGACCCTGAATGGCTCTGGAAATGTGGGTAGTCTTGGGGACCTGGGCCCACATCCATCCTAGTTGTAAGGCTGTCAAGAATTGAATTATGAACATCCAGAGCTGCCCGTGACCCTAAAACAGCAGGCAGAGTGAAGTGGTAAGAACCTAAGATGGGGACTCTGTGGATTCTGTGGCTCTATGGAGCGTCTGCACGGAGACAATGCACGGAATGAGTAAGATGGAGATTGGGCGCAGAGGCAGCCAGAGGGCCGGCTCTGGCAAGTGTGGGTTACGAACGCACAATGGAGAGCTGCTGAAACCTGAGGCCGGCAATGAACGTGGACTGCTGTGCCCAGATGCAGGCAAATAAAGCTAATCACATCCATAAATGAATTTCGAAAGAGTTTTTTTTTTTTTTTTTAAAGGGCAGTAATTCTTACCAAAACTATGAAGGAAAGCCTTTAAACCTTCTCAATTTTAAAGTTCAGAAAAACCCTCCGTTTTCAGAAGACTGACAAGCTTTTCTCAAATTACACTCAAGAATCCCCTAAAACACACAACTGTCAAAGGAAATAAATAACCCAGGCAGGAAAAGAATACTCACTCGCTCTTTGGATCCCAAGGTTTTGACACTGATAACAGGCACACCTTTAGATTTATCCATCACCACTGTCCGCTCAGTTCCTCGGCTTCCTATAGGAAGAAAGGAGTCAGGTAAGAAGGGACACCTCGTATTGAGAGAAAACTACTCAACTTCAAGGAAAACAAATGTAGTTTGTGTTGCCCATTAACCACACCAGCCAGGAACAGAAGCCAGGGTGCAATCTCTCACACCCACTGGTCAGCTACCTGACTTTGTGGCTCGAGAGCGCTCTGAAGAGCCAGGTTTCTGATCATCCTGGTCTTCACTCTTCTCTCCACTCCCGTCTTCACCCTTTTTAGCGTCATCTTTTCTGTCAGCCTTCTCTTCCCTCTTGAGGTTGGCAGATCTGTAAATGGCATGCAGATACAGATATGTGTGAGATGAAACACTGAGGGAACAACCCAGCCAAGACTCCTGCAATGAGCACTGAGTGAGGATGGGGCTGCCTCGGAGGCAACCACAGGACGGAGAACATGCAGCCTAGGAGAGGAACTCGAGACACCTCTGAGGACTGGAGGGAAAATCCTCCAACAAGTGCACAGAAGGCAAGGGGGTAAAAGCCTCACAGCCTTTCCCACCCATGGAAAAGTGAGGAACAAGACATCAAGAGAAAGGTCATCTTGGCCATAATCCCCTCGAGAAGACTCATACCTGTCAGCACTGCTAGACTTCTCTTTTTTCCTCTCCCCTTCTCTTCTCTCAGAAGTTTTCTTCCCAGCAGGTTCATTTATCACCTGGGAAAGAGAATCAGGTGAAAAAGAATCAGTTGGGAGTATTAACTGATTTTGTAACATGGTCACATCACAGGAAGAAAATGGCCCCTTACTTTTTATCCCGGGAAGAAAATGGCCCCTTACTTTTTCCACTGAGATCATCTTCCCATGGAGCTCTGTTTTGTGCAGGTGGTTGATGCATTTTGTGGCCTCTTCCACTGTGGACATGGTAACGAAGCCGTAGCAGCGTGCTCCAGGACTCCGGGCATTGGTCACAACTTTGGCGCCCACCACCTTGAAGGAAAACACACAAGTATAGCTCAGACATGAAGACCCCACACAGACCCCAATTGTGGTTCATGCTAGTTCACCCCACTCCTCAGAGACACTGAGAACAGGTTGACAACAAGTGGTACTTAAAGGCTGGGGAGGGTAATGCTGTGGCCTGACTGCTCCTACTCCATTCTGACTGTTTCTCTAGAGGACTAGGATGACAGCAAGGTGGAGAGAGGAGTGAAGCTGAAGGCAGTGTCCTGTCAGAATTCCGTTAATAATGTAAACCTTGAAAGGAATGTTTCTGAATATGCAGTCAGTCAGACGGACAGTGAAGTAGGAAGACACACCTACAGAAGGAGAGGGACACAGGACAGGTTTACAAAGAGCACTCTGGAATGCAGAGCCCACCATACTCACAAAACAAAATTTAAGGAGATGTTTAAGGTGCTACAGATACATCCTAGATGCTAGATGTACATGCTAGATGCTAGTTAACTGGCCCAACCACAGCAGCAAGCTGATGCTAGGGACACCCTTTAATGGCAGAAGGCCCACAGCTCAGAAGAGGTCCCACTGAAGCCAGGAATAGTGGCTGGTATTCGTCTTCATTTTGCCACATGGAGTCTTAGCCCCAAAGGAAGGCTTCCAAGGGGCCTGGTGCCCTATTCAAGCTGCAATAAGCCTGCAGTATACCCAAGACACTGCAGGTTCCAGACGGAAACTTCCCTGCAGGGAGCAGATGTCTGCTCCAATGGCCACTGCAGAATCAAGAGATGGGCCCTACGGAGTTACACAGGCCAGGGTTTCATGAGTGTCTATGAGAAGCAAGTTTAATTTTAAGTTAAGTCAAGTTTAGTTTTCCTTGTTAGTTCCTCAACATAAACAGCCAAGGTAAACGATGTTGGTTTTCTCCATTATCATTTTTTAATCCTGGGAATGAAGGCCCAAGGCCTGTGCTAAGTCTGACTTGTCAAAAACTGATTGAAGTAAGGGTGCGGCAGCTTATCTGGAGAAGAGTCCAAGAAGCACTGGAAGGAGGAGGTGGAAAAAGGAGGAAGGAAAGGCAGCACTCAATGTGTGTGTGTGTGTGTGTGTGTGTGTGTGTGTGTGTGCTGGGGGGGGCTGTCCACCTGGGCATCATGCCCACCTTTTCATGCCAAGGGACAGAGCGAAACAAGCAGGTGTGGCAGAATAGACACAGGCAGAGGTATCCAGGACGGGGTGAAAACAGGGAGCAAAGACAGGGCTCCTGCAACTCTGTGAACCCCACGTACGGAAACAAGGCTCCCATGGGACCAGCAACTTGTCCTGATGTGGCAGAGCTGGGGCCTAAGGCTGCCCATAGGGGTCGGGTCCACAGGCCTTGTTCGTAAAATTTCTCTACAGCTTCATGGTGTTCTGTAATCATCACCATCTCAGAAGAAGGCAGACTGTACCTTTGCTCAGAACTCCCCACGCCACATTCTTCCCTCCCTAGGTTTAAGGCTGGAAGCCAGAGAAACGGACTCAGGAAACTATCAAATGACTTGGTGGCTTGGAGGCCAGGGAAGCAAAAGAAATACAAAGTGGATGTGGGCTCTGGGAACTCCCACTGGCCTCACATCTCTTTGAGTGGAGGTGGACCCAGCATAGGCCTACGCACCTGCGAGTTCAAAGAACTGCAAGGTGTTCCAAGCTCTCACTGCCAGGGACAATGATTTGCCACATAGAGGCCATACTGCATGAGCTCACAAGTCTCCTCCCCTGGTCTTACCTTCCCATATTTGCTGAAAAGATTCTTCAAATCTGCAGCTCTGGTGGTAGAAGAAAGTCCACTAACCCAGAAATTCCTTCCACAACTGCTACGACCTATTTTAAAAGAAAGTTCCGGTCAAAAACAAGATACAGACAAAATCCTGAGTCTTAAGTATCTTAGAGTCATTCCCAACCAGACACTCTCCCTGCTTGCTCTAGAGGCCAGCAGTACAGAGAAGGCTGGGGCTGGAGGCCAGCCTGCTGTCCTGACATGAGTTCTAGGGCTGCCCACAGGGTGGACAGAACCAGTGGCAATGTCCCTTAATGACTGGTCAGGGCCCACTGGGCCCGTGGCTGGTGTAGCCATCAGCTACCAGATGGCATCACCCATCCCAGTGAGGTGACTTTGGAATGTAAGACAGGAGCTGTCACTGTGGAGCCTGAGATACATCCTCTCCCCAGCTTCTGGCCTTCTTTGAACACCGATTAAGGATGAGTCTGGAGCAGCCAGCAAAACTATTTCTCAATCAGCACATTAATAAAGGGCTCTGGTGTCGATAAATCTGCCACACCAGGGGCCCACCAAACCCCAGTATCTGAAAACTCAAAGCATTTTCTCCATCTGCGTGTGTCACTGTGTCCAAGAAGTTCACAAATCAGAAAGTCAGGATGGAGGAGCTCAAAGGACTCTGGCAAAATCAAGTGTCCAAATCAAATCAAAGTGACAATTCCGCCCTGCAACCCAGAACCCGCACAGTGAGGAAGCAGGTGGCCAGAGTGGAGAAAGGCTTTGAGACAGGCTCACAGGCCTGTGAGGTGTAAATGGGTGTGTGACGGCTAGAGCCAACTAGAACCATCGCTCCCGGGGGTGCCACCTTGCTGACTTACCCTTCTCCTCTTTGGAAAGCTTTTTTGTATCCGAGTCATCTTCGACAGAACTAGAGACAAAAGACAATGTCACTCCAGAAGGAAGAAGCAGAGAGGAAACTAACTCAAAATTATAAAATATGTGCTGAGGTTGCATACCTACCCGAAATTTAGTTCTGAAAAAAATGATACCCCTACAAAGGTGTATTGGAAATCTGACCTAACCATAAGATTTCAGACCCACAGGAGTTAATTAATTCTGCTGGGCTAAAGATAATTAGGAAGAATTAGAGAAAACAACCATGATAGGTTGAGAAAAGAAAAAAGATTATGTAATCAGCTTAAAATAAACAAAGAGAAATCAAACATTCTTTAGAGGTAAACTACAATTGCATCAGTCTGGCTGGCCAATTGCAGAAAAACAGCTCATGTGTGTCATTAAACGACCAATGAAAAGGAGATAGCGTCTGGTCTAAAACTGAGAAAAAACAAACCTCATTTTCTGATCAGCGCCCTCACTGGCTGAGGACTCTTTAGGAGCCGGAGGGACTTCATTACAAGCTTCAAAAGCAAACTTCTTCACGTCTTCTTTGCTATCCCCGGGGTCCGGGCTTGAGGCTTCCGGGGGCGCTTCCGCGGCCTCCTCGCTACAGGCTTCCGTGTGCTCTGAGGCTTTACTACTCTGCTCAATTGGCTTCTCTAGCCCTACAGGCTCACAGTCCGTCCTCTCGTCATCGCCTGTCTGCTCCACGGGCTCCCTTTTCACTACCGCTAACAGGGTGTCTGCCTTGCTCGACTGAGCGTGTGCTGTTGACTCGTTGGCCAAATCTAAATCACCCTCCTCCGGATGGGCGCTGTCAAAAAGGTCCTCTTCCTCCGCAAGTTTTCTGTCTGGCCCCACGCTACTTGTTTCCTGTGCAAATGGCTGCTCCAGCTCGGAACCTTCTTCTTTTACTGGCTCAGATTTACAAGTTTCCCCCAAAATGTCGAGTATTTTCTCATTTTCTACGGATTTAACAGGAATAGAATGGCACAAGGTTTAATTACCAGGGAAATAAAGCAATCACAAATGCGGAACTGGCACGGCGGCCACACTAACACGAAGAGAACTGCTAGCTACACAGAGATTGGAAAACCCGCGGGTACACACACTCAACACTGGTTACACTACCTGCACTCCGACCGACTACAGAATAAGCCTCTACGCTACATGGAAGAGAAATGAATGCATCCCAGAGACTTATTTAACCCCCAACACCTTCTGGCTGATTCTTGACAGTCTTCATTCTGTCGGCGTGTATATATGACTCTTCCAAATTTAGCTTCCAAAGTCCAAGTTGCTTAACTCAGTGTATCACCATTCACTGAACAGAGCTCAATTTCCAAATTTCTTTGAATTTCTTTTAACAGAACAGTCCGACATGAAAACCAGAATCTCTTCCACCGGTGCTCTGAGATATTTGTAGTCCAGAAAGTGAATAGTGTTTGTTTGGAATTCTCATGAAGAAACCTTTTCTTCTTCTGGAATCCAGTTATGTCTTAATGTTTTAAAAGGTATCTCCCTACCACTGCCTGCACTGCCTGAATTAAAAACCACAAAATTAACACACTGCCTAATATCACAAGATCTGCTTTGTGGGGTAAAGAGGTATTGGCTTTTGAGAGGCATCCAAACTCTCTATATCTGTTTAAGTGCTGTGTTCCTTTAAAAAGGCATGAGATAATCTCATCTCACCAATACGTTCTACAAAATGAGAAATCAGCCACTTTCACAGATCTGGTGATATGGCTGGGTTTCCAATCTCTATGATCCTGGTATGTTCTGGATCGTAAACCTTTAAAACAATGTATACTACAGTAAGGTAACTTTTTAAAATTAAAGATTCCAAATTAGAGAAGGTGGAAAATTAGAATGACTCCAAACCCCGCGATGCTAAGTTTTTCATTTAACAGTACCTGGCTCCATGGATGGCTCTTCGATTTCCTGAAACAAAAAACATAAATAAATTGTGCCAGATGGATGAAACCTAGAGTTTATTCACACCCTAAAGTGTAGTAACTAAGAAGGGAATTTTTAAAAACACAAACAAGGAGCCTCACAAATGCAACAGGTGGAGGAACCTGCTTTTACCAGGCAAAAGCCTGCAGGAGAGCTGCCACCCCACTTCATCCACCTTAGCCCCAGGCCCCACGTCCCAGGCTCATCTCAGGGGGATTGCTGTCCATCATTACTCTCGTCTGCTTCTGCAGTTCCCAGTGCCTGGCAACAGTATCATGTTTAACGGTGATGAACCCGTCACATGCTTATCTGTCCTTCTAAACTGTCTTATATGCCTGGAGATCAGTGCTTTCATTTTTCTACATTGAGTTTCTAAAAGAATGCCTAACATATATTAGGAAATTGTTTTTCACATAATTAACATAGCATTCGTTTCCAAAAACTCAAAAGATGGAGGGAAAGAAGGCATGGGTGGCTTGACCCCTGTTCTTACTTTGCACAGTGTTCTTACCGTCCCTGCCCACTTGGTCAATCAGAGCCCTACAGTATCACACATGCCTCCTTATCTCTTCCAACCACCCATCCACCAGACCAGCTCGAATTCCTCAACAACCCCCAGGAACCCCTGTGAAGTCACACCATTGCTACTCCTCACCAACAAGAGAGTTTGGTTTTACTACCCCTATTCCACCTCCCTGCTAAACAGGCTCATCTGAACCTCTTTCCAAAGCAGGCCAAGTCCTAGACATGCCTAAGCATTTAGTGCATGGACCACTTCCTCACAGAGAGGCTGCCCAACTACAGGAAGGGATTTTCTCTCAGTGTGGAATGTGGTTCCTGCAACCTACATTCCCTCTGCATAAGTGACAATATTCTGGAACTCTAGCACACATTGCTAAGCACTGTCTAGGTTCCAGGCAGAAATTCCACCTTACATACACATATATTAACCAATCATCACACAGCCCTAGCAGGATGGTTCTATTAGTATCATCCTTCTTTTCCCAGATTAGGAGACAGGCACACTGTGGTTGACAAATTCACTCAAGGACACACAGCAGAGCCAAGATCTGAGCAATGAGTGTGAGAACTGAGTCTATCAGTCTGTATCTACCCACCGCTCTGTTTACACAGGGAGGATGGCAACCAAGCTTTCTCCTCATGCCTGAGACGGCACAAGCTACATGCACATGAACGGTCTGCACAGTCCATCGGGCACTGACCTGCCAGTCTTGGGGGCCCTAGGAAACGGGTCATTTTCCTAACAGTTTCATTTGTAATCAAAATTTTTTTTTCATTTCATGCTGGGAATTAAAGATTCTACACAGAAGGAAACAACCATTTTAGGCAGAATGATTCTCTTAACTTTCCCTAGACGGAAATGTATACATTCCCATTGTCTCTGAGACCGGCTGTGTGTACTGTCCTGACCAGACAATATACACAGGAGTCTCTGAACTGAGGAGACACTCAAGAAAATGACAAGCCCCACTCCTCCTTTCCTTCCTATGTTAGGAACAGGTTGTGTCACCTGAGGAGACATCAACTCTGGAGAGACATCAACTGGGTTTCACCAAGATTTCTTGACATTTGCACCCTCCTTGAATCTGACTTCTGGCTCACTAATAACACACCTGGCCCCCGCCTGGAAGAAGTGAATGAAGATCTTGTCTGAAAGATAGTTTCCAATTAATCAGCACAGGTGACATTATTTAAACAAAAAACAAGGACTGGAATAAGCTGACTGTATTTTCATTTCCTCACAAAACCTTCTCCTGGAAATCAGATACTCAGGTTTATTCCAACAATTTATACCTACAAAGGCTGACAGAAAAAGTAAAAGGAAACTCAAGATCCACATTTATGCAAACTACACCTGAAAGTCAGTGCACATCTCATTTGTTCTCATCTAACATTTAACTTTTACATAGGTGGCAGTCAAACAACTAAGATGCTATAGTCATCAAGAGAAATCTGTGTACTTTCTGAGAAGTTCCCAAATGGAGAACCAGGAACCCTGAGAATCCACCTTTCCCAGCTGCGATGTCAGTGTCAGGCCTTCCTCACCCTCCTGCACCCTCATCTGTGCCCCATTTATCTCTCCTGGGGAGGGGGTGCCCACCCCTTGCAATCTCATTTCTCACCTAAGAGTATTTCTGCTGCAGAGGAGGCCCTCCAGGACAGATCCCACAGGCTGTCCTCCTAGCCATCATATTAACAAGAGTCTCCCAAATGGCCTGGGTCTTAGCTGCATGGGTCCACAGTGCTGGTGGGGGAGCCGAGATGACAAGCCCTTTTCACTAACACATTTTATTCGGGGAAAGTTGAAAGCAAAGCCCCCTCTTCAGAGGCCAAAAAAGGAAACAGACCTTCCGGTAACTTTTAGTTGGGATTGCCGTAAGATATCAGAAGTAGTCTCCAAAAACTGTAGTCTAACCTTTGATTCTAAAATTATTGAGACATACAATTTACCTGTAATACAGTGAAGTCAGGTGATAAAGTGTCTAAATTGTTTATACTTTCTTTGTCCTCTACCTGTAAAACAAATGGAGAACAAAACTCATGACATCAATAATAAGGTAACATAACTACATCTATACAATGAACAGTTACAGCCGTGAAAAGTCACTTAAGGTGACATTCTAAACACAGAGCACGAATCAAAACAGCATTACATTGTGATTCCACTTCAACTGAGAGAAATGTTGTACATAAACATATACCTGCAGACAGTCTAGGAGACCCACTTAAATGGTATCAGTGGGGGTTCTCAAGACACAAGTCAAACAAAGAAAAACAAAAGTCTAAGTCAAGCAAAAAAGTACAGCTGGGTAGTACATACGTTCTCCCAATAGAACGGAACACCAGGGTTGGGGCTGCTCTTCCAGGAACAATGTCTAGAATCACATTGCAGAGGGTGTTCTTGGACTTCATGGCCAACATGACTTCCCAAAGCCAGGATGCCTCCACTGCTGGGACTGCTGCCCCTGGGGCGGCTATGGCCCACATGGGAATGGCATCTCTGGGACTCCTGCCTCCCAGCATCATCAACTTTCAAACTGAATGTAGGGGACAGGAGCACAGGACTGGCAAACCCCAGGTGACCCATCACTGCCCCACCTGCAGGGGAAGAATCACTGGTATGAGCTGGGCTCTGTCCAGTGAGGTGAGGGATTCCTCAACACAGAAAGGGGGTTCATAAAATCATTGTTGTGTGACTCAATAAATTAGACTGTTTGCTATCAAGTCCAGAATGTTAAGTTTATTTTGGGGGGGGAGGATATTTTTCAAATATTTTATGAGCATGTACTGTTATTACCTTTACATGACTAAGATTTTGCACCACTCCTTCCTTCCCCTGACACAATCATCTCAGGACATTCTATGCATGCTCCTAAGGGCATGGACACACACTCGTGTCAAAGACCATCTCCCCTTCTTCTGTCTACCTGATTAATAGCACATTATTCTGGTTCCTGCCTTACTTTTGCATCCATCTTAGAGATTATCATTTTAGTTCACACAAAGAAGCTTAGTTCACTGATATGGTATATAGGAATAGTCACTGTATTACTGGAAGTCATAATAAATGTCTTAGTAATAGTAGCAAAAGCCCTACTGTGTTTGCTATACACTAGACACTGCTCTAAACCGAGGTCAAGGGCCAGATAGTAAATATTTTAGGTTTTGTAAGCCAGACAGTCTCTGTCATAACTACTCTACTCTGCTACTGTTCTCAGAAGTCAGCCATAGACAACTGTCACAAATAAGTGTGGCTGTGTTCCAATAACTCTTGGGCCAGCTTGATGACTTCTGCTTTAAGTTAGCAATAAACATTCATCTAATTAGACTTCCTCAAACCTATTTTTGCAAATGAGGCTCAGAGAGATTAAGTGAATTATCCAAGGTCACATAGCAAGTTAAGTGACCAGCCTCTAGTCAATGCTGTTACCGCTTAAACAACTGGTTCCACTAAACCATAGTTATTTAACCTTTCAGTTCAGTTCAGTCGCTCAGTCGTGTCCAACTCTTTGCGACCCCATGAATCGCAGCACGCCAGGCCTCCCTGTCCATCACCAACTCCCAGAGTTCACTCAGACTCACGTCTATCAAGTCAGTGATGCCATCCAGCCATCTCATCCTCTGTCGTCTCCTTCTCCTCCTGCCCCCAATCCCTCCCAACATCAGGGTCTTTTCCAATGAGTCAACTCTTCGCATGAGGTGCCCAAAGTACTGGAGTTTCAGCTTTAGCATCATTCCTTCCAAAGAAATCCCAGGGCTGATCTCCTTCAGAATGGACTGGTTGGATCTCCTTGCAGTCCAAGGGACTCTCAGGAGTCTTCTCCAACACCACGGTTCAAAAGCATCAATTCTTCGGCGCTCAGCCTTCTTCACAGTCCAACTCTCACATCCATACATGACCACAGGAAAAACCATAGCCTTGACTAGACGGACATTTGTTGGCAAAGTAATGTCTCTGCTTTTCAATATGCTATCTAGGTTGGTCATCTTCCTTCCAAGGAGTAAGTGGCTTTTAATTTCATGGCTGCAATCACCATCTGCAGTGATTTTGGAGGCCAAAAAATAAAGTCTGACACTGTTTCCACTGTTTCCCCATCTATTTCCCATGAAGTGATGGGACCAGATGCCATGATCTTCGTTTTCTGAATGTTGAGCTTTAAGCCAACTTTTTCACTCTCTTCTTTCACTTTCATCAAGAGGTTTTTGAGTTCCTCTTCACTTTCTGCCATAAGGGTGGTGTCATCTGCATATCTGAGGTTATTGATATTTCTCCCGGCAATCTTGATTCCAGCTTGTGCCTCTTCCAGCCCAGCGTTTCTCATGATGTACTCTGCATATAAGTTAAATAAGCAGGGTGACAATATACAGCCTTGACGTACTCCTTTTCCTATTTGCAACCAGTCTGTTGTTCCATGTCCAGTTCTAACTGTTGCTTCCTGACCTGTATATAGGTTTCTCAAGAGGCAGGTCAGGTGGTCTGGTATTCCCATCTCTTTCAGAATTTTCCACAGTTTATTGTGATCCACACAGTCAAAGGCTTTGGCATAGTCAATAAAGCAGAAATAGATGTTTTTCTGGAACTCTCTTGCTTTTTTGATGATCCAGTGGATGTTGGGAATTTGATCTCTGGTTCCTCTGCCTTTTCTAAAATTTAACCTTTACTGACAGACATTTATGAGTTTTCAGGCTTTTGTTACTGAATATATTATTTTCTAATCACAGGGAATAAAACAGCCTTAAAGAAGCAGTCACTAGGAAGGGTTTCACAGTTTCATTTTTTGGTGTTCCTTCTTAGGAAGCTAGTGACTGAGACTCATGAAAAGATAAACAACTGCATACCCTCCCTATCTGTGTCCAAATAACCTGCGCCACCGCATCCCTGCCACAGCCATTCAAAGACAACAACCTGCTACTGTGAAGGGTACTGAGATCAGTTCCAAAAGAAATGCAAACACATTTCAAGGAATCCGATACGTGGATGGATGGACTGGCGGAGCACATGGTCTCGTTTCTCCCATAGCACTCATGAGACACTCCATAAAAGAACTGAGGCAGCTATGAAAATGAGGTGCTGCCTAGGACCAACCCCTAGACATTCCTACAAAGAAGTCTCCTAGTTTCCATTTTTCATTGTCTTTTCTATCTACCTGAGAAACATTCATCCTCACACAAATAACATAATCCACTAAATTAACAGGTCTGACATAATGTGGTGTATGAATTGTATATGTAGCTTAATGCTACACTATTCAAATGGAGAGCAGATACAATTACTCCTCACAAGACACCATTTTTCAATCAAACAAAGTGTGCTTTTCAAACTCATCTAATTTTTTACATGTGAATGGATAAGTCAAATGTACTGAAATGGCATTAAAAGAACATAATTCCAAATATAAAGCTTATCATCTGTTAGGCTATTTGAGGAATTATGACACCTAGGATACATCCTGGAGACCCTGCCAAGGTACCTACAGCATGTTCTTGAAGTTGCTCCGGAAGCTCTTGCATCTCCCCCTCTACTAGCTCTCTACTGTCAGACAGGGACTCCTGGAGGTTATCATCATCTTCCACACAGTCTGCAATGCTCCCATTATCAATCTCTGCTTCATCCAACACACTTATATCCATTATGTCGATGACCTGTAAGTTCTCCAAACTGGTCTCAACATCCTCCTGTGACAAAGAAAAATACAAGCATCAGATGATGGTCGCTGGTCCATGCACGGAGCTGATCACTGACGAGGTTCACATACCTGTCCATCCCCAGAATTTTCCTCTAGCCCGTTATCTTCCAAACCCTCTTCTTCTGGTTTGCGGCCTGAAGGAATAGTTTATGGCATGAGATCAATGATATGCATTTTCCAGAAGTGACAACTTTCATTTTTATATGCCCTAAGCACTGAAGAAAGATGACAACCTAAAACACCCTTCTCCATGGCCTTCTAAATGGCTCTTCTCCATTTAGAAACACAGTAATCCAGGAATGGTAGGGCCAATCTACCCCTAGTAGAAGTTGTTGTTTAGTTGCTAAGTCGTGTCTGACTCTTTAGCACCCCGTGGACTACAGCATGCCAGTCTCCCCTGTCCTTCACTATCTCCTGGAGTCTGTTCAAACTCACATCCACTGAGTCAGTGATGCTATCTAACCATCTCATCCTCTGCCACCCTCTTTTCCTCTTGACCTCAATCTTTCCCAAATCAGTCATTTCCAATGAGTTGGCTCAGCTCATCAGGTGGCCAAAATATTAGAGCTGGCACTGGAGCTATTAGAAGTGGTTCTGTTCTTATCAACTGGAAGTTTGAGGAGATGGAAAAGGCTTCTTAATAAGGTGAAGGCAACCAGACCTTTTCCAGGCCTGCCCTTCTTGTTAAGTGGCTTTGGTTATGGGGAGAAGAGTATCTCATACAAACGTGCTGCTGTGGGGAATTCCCCAGCACTCCAGTGGTTAGCATTCTGTGCTTTCACTGCCTATGGCTCAGGTTTAAAACCTGGTCAGGGAATTAAGATCCCACAAGCTGCATGGCAAAAAACAAACAAAACCAAAACAAACAAAAAACACACAAAAATCAAAACAAAGAGAAAAACAAAACCACAAAGTGCTGCTTTTTAGTTAAGGAATGTGAAATGTGTTTTCCCAGAGACAATCACATAAAAGGAAAACACAGAAAAGCAAAAAGAAAGTAAAAGCCTTTCAGCATTTTACCATCTAGAGTGAGCAGTGGAGCTGTCCTACAGTGGGGGATGGGTATCTTCCCATACTGGGCTACATACATACACATACGCTGGTTTTGAAAATGGTACTGCCATTTTATAATCTTTGCACTTAGTATTTTGTGAACATGTTTCTATATTCTTTCATAGCATTATATGGAGATATCATCATTTCCCCGCAAAGTGAAGATCGATTTTTTAAGGTCACTAAGTACTTTTCAAGTAATATAAAAGTACTAGACATTAATCCACCTATATTTAATGATTAAACTTAAGTGTACATAGAATGTGTAAAATGTGGCGGGGGGGATAGAGGGAGAGAAAAAGCTCAACCCTAAATCATTTATACCAAAATTTACACTTGAGAATTTTCTTACACTATATGTACTTGATTTTTCCATATTCTATATTTCACTCAGGTTTTCAGAAAGAGTTTATTTAGGAACACAAGGAATTGTGGCACTAATACTAGTATACAACACACTGTGTGTAAACAGTCTCGTGCTGGCTGGGAATCTCAGTGCCACTGTATAATATTCCCATGGCAAAACGCACCTTAAGCTTTCAAAAACATCTGGAACTCAACCCAGTGGTCTTTATAAATATGCTACGAAGATACACCAGCAACATTTCCACAGACTCGTACCATTCCAGAATATGCACATTGGCTTTTGCCCAATTCCATTGAGTTAGTAGGAAAAATCTAAGTAGACTACCAGACACTTGCCACCCTTTCTACTGTCTTTCTCCCTTTCACAAGAAAGGCAGCAGGTTTTCATCAGGCAGATCCAGATCTCACCACAACCAGTGCACACAGGTACATTGCAGCCTGAAGCCCTCCCAGGGGAGAATTCTCCCAGGTAAGAAATGCCCTAACAAGCAATGCCAAGAGGACGTGCAGTCCTAAGAACATCCCCTCTTCACTATGGAAAGCACACCCCCATTGGGATGCTAACCAACAATCACTATTTGGCAAAGATACCCTGCTTTTCAAAGATGAAAAACAATGTGTCTCAATGAATCCAAAATTAATGTGAATGAGAAATACCACTGTGGCACAAACTAAAGCAACTGTTTTTGGTACTAAGAGAAAAGGCACCCCTCAAATTCTTCCTCCAAAGAGTAAAAAGGCCTCCCACATTTGCAATCTCCAAACCAAAGGACTGCATGGTGTTTGTCTCCATAACCTCTCACCCACAACCTTCTCTTCTGCTGGGATTAACCCCCAGTACCCCGTGTGACTGGCTGGATGTGAGCAGGTGAATATTTTTCAAAATTTGTTTGATTACACAAATACATTCATACACACAACTTAGCAGTGGCCACAGGACTAGAAAAGGTCAGTTTTCATTCCAATTCCAAAGAAAGGCAATGCCAAAGAAGGCTCAAACTACCATACAATTGCACTCATTTCACATGCTAGCAAAGTAATGCTCAAAATTCTCCACGCCAGGCTTCAACAATACGTTAACTGTGAACTTCCAGATGTTCAAGTTTTAGAAAAGGCAGAGGAACCAGAGATCAAATTGCCAACATCTGCTGGATCACAGAAAAAGAAGGAGAATTCCAGGAAAACATCTATTTCTGCTTTACTGACTATGCCAAAGCCTTTGACTGTGTGGATCACAATAAACTGTGGAAAATTCTTCAAGAGATGGGGAATACCAGACCACCTGACCTACCTCTTGAGAAATCTGTATGCAGGTCAGGAAGCAACAGTTAGAACTGGACATGGAACAACAGACTGGTTGCAAATAGGAAAAGGAGTACGTCAAGGCTGTATATTGTCACCCTGCTTATTTAACTTATATGCAGAGTACATCATGAGAAACTCTGGGCTGGAGGAAGCACAAGCCAGAATCAAGATTGCTGGGAGAAATACCAATAACCTCAGATATGCAGATGACACCACCCTTATGGCAGAAAGTGAAGAAGAACTAAAGAGCCTCTTGATCAAAGTGAAAGAGGAGAGTGAAAAAGTTGGCTTAAAGCTTAACATTTAGAAATCTAAGATCATGGCATCCGGTCCCATCACTTCATGGCAAATAGATGGAGAAACAGGGGAAACAGTGGCAGACTTTATTTTTTTGGGCTCCAAAATCACTGCAGATGTTGACTGCGGCCATGAAATAAAAAGACGCTTACTCCTTGGAAGAAAAGTTATCACTAACCTAGACAGCATATTAAAAAGCAGAGACATTACTTTGCAAACAAAGGTCCATCTAGTCAAGGCTATGGTTTTTCCGGTAGTCATGTATGGATGTGAGAGTTGGCAGATAAAGAAAGCTGAGCGCTGAAGAATCAATGCATTTGAACTGTGGTGTTGGAGAAGACTCTTGAGAGTCCCTTGGACTGCAAGGAGATCCAATCAGTCCATTCTGAAGGAGATCAGTCCTGAACGTTCAATGTGTGAACGTTCAGGACTGATGTTGAAGCTGAAACTCCAATACTTTGGCCACCTGATGCAAAGAGCTGACTCATTTGAAAAGACCCTGATGCTGGGAAGAACTGAAGGTAGGAGGAGAAGGGGACAACAGAGGATGACACAGTTGGATGGCATCACCAACTCAATGGACATGAGTTTGAGTAAACTCCGGGAGTTGGTGATGGACAGGGAGGCCTGGCATGCTGCAGTCCATGGGGTCGCAAAGAGTCGGACACAACTGACCTATTGAACTCAACTGAACTCATTAAAAGATTCATACCACTTCATGGTAAATTTTAGTTTACTAATAAAAGATCTACCCTCCTAAATAAATACATGACAAAGTTATTCTCCCTTCTCTCCATTGCACTTCTAAGAGGTAACCATTGACAGCAGTTTGGTGGTCCTTGAAACCATTTTCTTTCAGATTTACACATATACCATTCAAAAGGAAATGAACTTGCTATGTATGGAATCATATTGTGTATATAGTCTGTTACTCAATAAAGGCCTTGGAAAAGTCTTGCCCTTATACATTGATTCAGCCCCATCATTTATTTCATGCTATAGAGTTCCTTAGTTTAGTCACCCCTGTCCCGAAAGCAGCTTTGTTAATTTACCATTTCCAGTGACTTCCCATTTCCTCACCCCCTGGTCAATGTGGGATATTGAGAATTATGTAAATTTTTACCAGTGTAATAGGCAAAAATATTATCTCTTTTTATTTGCTTTAAGGAAATTTTTTTTGAACATACGCCTTGTTTGTTTTCCTTTCATCTGTGACCTGCCTATTCATCATCTCTGTCCTTTCTCTACTGGATTGTCTATTTTCTTTATTAATTTGTAGGAATATTTCATGCTTTCTAGATATTAGTGCATTGCAGTATTTTCTCCCAATTGTATCTATTTATGGTATGTTTTATTAGGAAAGACTTAAAACTTTAAAACTTTCAAGTAGCTAAATTTATTTTTCTTTACAGTTTCTTTAAAAAAAAATTTGGCTGCACTGCACAGAATATGGTACCGTCCCCGCAGATACAATTACAAACTTTTCTGTGGAGAAACCCAACCAATACCCTTAAGTCACTTGCACAAATTGTCAGGATGTGCCCCTAGGAGGGAAACAGAAAAATCACACTTCCGGTGGTATTTCTGATAAAAGAATATAATTTGAACCTAATCATGAGAGGAAACCTCCCCCCCAACAAAACGCCCCAATAAAACCCAAATTGAAAAACAGGTTTCAAAATAGGTGGTCTGTACTTAAAAAAAAAAAAAATAGTACTGTTACAAACACAAAGAAAGTCTTGGGAAGTGCTGCAGATTAAAGGAGATCAAGAGGACATGATAATTGAAGACAATGCAAGACCCTAAATGACTAAATCTAAATAAGACTAGAAAACAGTATTATATCAATATTAATTTCGATAGCTACATATATAGTTATGCAATTTTCTTGTTTTTAGAAAATACTATAGAATGTAGGGACAAAGGGGCACATGTACTTGTAACTTATTCTCAAGTAGTTCAGCAGAAAAGGAAAAATATATATATTGCACTTGTTTTATCCTTTTCTTCCTCCCTCCATCCCTCTATTCTGTCCTCCCTCTCTCCGTTGAGAAAGAAAAGGTTAAAACAAATGTAAAAATGACATCATCTGGGGAATCTGGGTGAGGATTTATGAGAATTTCTTGTATTATTCTTACATCATTTCTAAGCATGAAATTATGTCTCCTAAAAAAAGATATACTGTACATTCATGTTCAAATCATTTTGTGGATCTACACTTTCATTTATTTTGGCTAATGATACAGGAGCTGAATAATTTGGGTTGTATTAACATTTTAGATGAATTTTTAGTTTTGTATGTGCCAATTTTTCTCCCAAAATAGCTGCATCATTTTACATATTCTACAGGAGTAGGTGGAAGTAGGTATGGAAGTTTGTTTTTCTATATCTTTTAAACAGTTGTTTTCTAGTATTTCAAATCACTTTAATTTTCATTTCTTTGTTAACTAATGATAAGCAATTTTTGATGTGGTCATTGGCCATTTATATTTTCTTGTAAAGAATCTATTCAAAATTTTGCCAATAATTAAAATGTATTTGATAGTCATTTTTAAAAAAGAAAGAAGGGATATCATGTCAAAAGAAACAAAACAACCCAATAATCCAGTGGCTTAGAGGTAAAGAGTCCACCTGCAATGCAAGAGATGTAAGAGATGTGGGTTTGATCCCTGAGTCAGGAAGACACCCTGGAGGAGGGCATGGCAACCCACTTCAGTAATCCCGCCTGCAGAATCCCATGGACAGAGGAGCTTGGCAGGCTGCAGTCCACTGGATCACAAAGAGTCGAACACAAGTGAAGTGACTTAGCATGCGTGCTTGCAACACACAATCAGGCAATAGTTTAAAAAGCAAACATGTTGACTTTGCTCTTCTAGTTAAATTACTTTGTTGCTAATTATTTCAAAAGAGTCTAGAAGAGCTAAACAAAGTACTGGTGTAAAACTACTTTGTAGGAATGCTGAAATTACCTGAGGTATGCTTTCTAGTCTGCCTGATAGTGCAGGAGACTGGGGTTTGATCCCTGGGTGGGGAAGATCCCCTGGAGAAGAGAATGGCTACCCACTCCAGTATTCTTGCCTGGGAAATCCCATGGACAGAGAAGCCTGGCCAGCCACAGTCCATGGGGTTGCACCGATCAACTAACACTTCCACTTTTCATGCTTTCCAGGATTCTGATTAAAACAACCAGATTTCAAATAATTTTGAATTTATTCAAACAGGGCAGGAAAAACAAAAAAAACACCTCTATTTTCAGCTAAAATCTTAACTGCAAAATATAATTACTCTAAGCTAAGACACCAGACACAGAAGAGTTTGTACTGAAAATTCTCTGGCAGTCCTGTGATTAGAATTACATGTTCTCACTACTGAGGGCTTGGGTTCAATCCCTGGTCAGGAAACTAAGATTACCACAAGTGGCATGCACCTGCCCAACTTTATATTGAATGGTTCTAGATGAAGTTTTAACACAGGCAAAACTAATCATCTATGGTCAAAGTAATCACTTTTTTTTTCCCCTGAGGGACAGGTAGGTAGTATGATTGATTGGGCAAGGGCACAAGAAATTTAATAGAAATCCCATATTGAAACTTCTCTGGTGGTCCAGGGGCTAACACGCCATGCTCCCAATGCAGGTTCAATTGTTGGTCAGATAACTAGATCCTACATGCTACAACTAAGACCGGTACAGCCAAATAAATAAATAATATATATATTTTTAAAAATCCATATTTTGATCCCTACTTACTTCACATCACATGCAAAAATAAATTCCAAACGAACTCAAAATAAAACAGTAAATACTACTCCATAATGCAGACTTTTTAAAAAGCAATTTTAAAGCAAAGGACAGTCTTTCAATATACAAGAAAAAATCTAGGTGCCTGGACAGCTCCTAAAATAGGAGCCTGGATAGCTCAGTAGGTAGAGTATCAGACTTTTAATCTGAGGGTCCAGGGTTCAAGTCCCTGTGCAGGCGTGCTGTCCTCTATTGTGGGGCTTCCCCAATAGCTCAATTGGTAAAGAATCCACCTGCAATGCAGGAGACCTCAGTTCAATTCCTGGGTTGGGAAGATCCACTGGAGAAGGGATAGGCTACCCATTCCAGTATTCTTGGGCTTCCCTTGTGGCTCAGCTGGTAAAGAATCACCTGCAATGAGGGAGACCTGGGTTTGATCCCTGGGTTGGGAAGATGCCCTGGAGAAGGGAAAGGCTACCCACTCCAGTATCCTGGCCTAGAGAATTCCATAGACTGTATGGAGTCACAAAGAGTCAGACACGACTGAGCGACTTTCATAAAATTTAGAAACCATATAGGTTGACTGCATTGCCTGTATTATGTATTAAAGATTAAAATTCTAAAGACCAAAACACCACAAAGTAGTTAAGTCAAATAACAAACTGGGAAAAAACAATTGTAACATTTTATAGAGAGAAAGCACTATCAAAAGTCAGTAAGACTAACAACCCAGCAGAAAAATAGGCAACAGGCATGAAAAAGCAATTCAGAAAATAAAGGCAGTCGATTATCAGAAACTGTTTAACCTGTGAAGAAATATAAATAAAAACTTTAGCTGTGGAGAAATTCATACAATGAGATATTTTTCTTCTATATATGAGGCAACATTAAAAAGATATAATATTCAGCATTAAGTGAGAATTTAGAGAAACAGGCACCCTCTGCCATTCCCTGATGTTGCTAGTTATTAACCAGTATAGCCTGTTGGAGAACTATTTGTTAAGAACTATTTTTAAAATAAAATGCACATATTTTTTGAGCCAAGAATTCTACTTTTCTAGTTAACAAAAACATATTCCTTCAGCAGAAGTAATTCTGGTTCACGGCCATGCTGAAAACTGGAACAAATAGTCTAGTAATAAGACTGAGGAGCTCAACTGTGGTACAATCATACAAAGAATGATTATTCACTGTTAAATAAATGAGGTTTTTATTTTCAGCACTATTGAAAATGCCCTTTACAGGCTAAGTAAAAAAAGTAAAGAATACTGTGGGGAGTAGGAACAGTTTTTTAAGGAAAGACAAAGGTACACAGGTGTGTGAAAATCCTTCTATATTTGTTTTTAGGTGACTTTAGACACACAGAAGTCTGGGAAAATATGCCCATAATCTTAATAATGGATTGCCTCCTTTATTTAATGCTTATCTGTGTTCCTAAAAACTTTTAACACAAGGATTTCTTTTTTTGTTAGAGAAAAAGAAAGCAAAAAAGGAGCTCCACAGGCTCTATTTCTCCTCTGCCCCAAAATAGTCTATCTGTTGAATTTTTTTCCCTTAATTTATTTATTTTTAATTGAAGGATAATTACAATATTGTGCTCTCTGTTGATTTTTTAAGTACTCTGCTTTGGAAAAAACATTGACTTGGGCAAATTGAAAAATGCACGATTAACTGTGGACCACACAGTGACTTCATTTCAAAGTGAGGTCACTGACTGCTCTTCTCCCAGAGCTAATACACCACACAACCTGGTCGACATTGGTGCCTGCCTCTCAGACATTTCACACCCAGGTCTGCACCACTGGCCAGGTGAAAGTATTTCATTTTGTTTTGGGGCCTGAGCAACAAAACCTCCAATTACCTAGAGAACTTTCAGGATAGCCCAAATGCCCAGTTTTAGCTGATTCTTTCCTAAAACAGTAGTTGGATGTCATTGAATTCAATTAGGAAGTAATTCATGAGCAAATACTAAGTAGGAAAACAAGGAAGACACAGCTTCTGTCCTCAACAACCTGAAACTCAGGCCAGGGCAGTGCAGAGGACCTAAGGAGAGAAGACTTGCTACTGGTGAGATCAGAAGTTGTCTCTTGATGAACTAGGACTCAAATGCAGACAGATGGGCAAAAGGAGTGGGTGGAGTAAACCACACGTCTGGGACCTGACTGCAGGTGGATGTAATAGAGGAAGGTGGTAGGGGCGGAAGCGGGAAGGGACCATCTGGGGCAATGGTGAGGGTCATTAATGCCATGTGGAATCTGGCTTTTATGAGGTAGGCAGTTTCGAAGGCAGCATCTGTAAAAGTGACAACTCTGTTTTGGCCAGCCGGTATTTAAAAGGCAAGTTATTTTCCACAAGTCAGAGCAATAGGTCTGAGACTCAAGTACTCCTAAACACTCTCTACCTCAAGACGGTTAAGACTCTGGATAAGCAACAGCTGCCGAGAAACCTACAGAAAAAATAAGTAAAGGTGTCAGTACCTCTTCCATGCTGAGACTTCCCAAAGCCCATGGAAACAAAAATACACTGGAGAGATCTTGAAAGAAAATGCACACCTTCATTCAAGGTCCATCAAAGATTCACAGGGCAGTCCACAGGCACATTAGCAGAGGAAGCCAGATTGAAAGAAGTTCCTAGCATCACCCTCCATACCTTTGCTGGATCTCTTTGATGTCTTCTTATTTCCTTCAGAGGTAATTTCAATTTCATCAGGATTACCTCCCTCATCTTCAATTGCCTAAAGGGAAGGGAAAAGAAAAGTTCACCCAAAAAGGCAGCACACAGACTTGACTTCCACAGAAGCTTCCGGGACTGATCTGGAAAGGGCCTCTCCCCACCTATTCATTCCATCTTTCTGCTGCAGCAAGGGCCCCAGAGGTAGACAGATTCTACCGTACTTTGGCTGCCCCGTCTCAGGCAGGCTTACTTAATTGTTCCGAGTTTGTTTTTCACTCTGGCATGAGGGACTAATTAAAGTTCTTACCCTGGAAAGCTGTTGTGAAAATTCTTGTTAGTCACATAAAGCAAGCACTCACCAGACATCTGACTTATTTTTAATATTATCACCACAATCTGATTGACCCTATTCCTGGGCCAAACTACCTATGACATTATTCAACACTGTACTGTTCATCTCTCTCCCTGATCCCTTTTCAACACCCGCACTAGCACCATCTGGACAGAATATGGGACATGGCATGGGATGGGACACGGACTACAACATCCCTCATTCATCTCTCTGTCAGATTCCCGAGGTCTTGCTCTCAACCACCAGGGAACCTGCTTCATTGAACAGAAAATTATAAGGATCTCTTGGCAAGTCCCGCTTCTCATCCCAAGAGCCTGTCCTTAACTTGACTAGCTCCCACTTATGCTCAGCACTGTGTAGGCCACCAAGGAGGCACTCAGAGGAGGGAAAAAAAAAAAGCCACAAATCAATCAATCAATCAATCAAAGGAACACCGACCAAGCCTGTCAATGCTGATATACCCAGACACCAGGCTTCAAAATCAGATTTTTGAAAACCCTTTCTTTACTGCATAGTCCTGGGAGCCCATGTTCTGTTTAAATCCATTTCAAATGGAGCTCTATTTGTAAATAGTTTCAGAAGTCTCAAAGATTCTCAGGAGTATTCTAGCTTGGTAATGTTCAGAATGAGGCTTGGGGGCTCCACACCTAAACCGTACTAAGAGAAAAAAAAACCTCTCCCTTCTCTCTGAAGTTAGAGCCAGAAAGAAGATTTGGAGTTATGTCCTGGCCTGAAGGAGGGTTCAAACAGAAAGTCCCTACCCTCTTTCTAGAAACAAAAGATTCTGGACCACCAGCAGGAGAATGCAACAACTACCTCAGACAGGTGGCCCAGTCTGCCCCTCAGGTCATCTCGTCCAGGTACAGTGTTGACAGGGTGGACCCTGGGGGACTACAGGCTATGAGTCATCCTTACAGGCCTGGCCAAACTACTCTTTGTGTGTTGTTACCTCCACCTTTCCCTCTTTTGTTCTTCCTAAAAGAATAAATAAATACACAAACCAAAGAAGGGACAAAACAACAGGTGGCAGAAGAAGAAGAGAAGAGCTCCAGTACTTCCAGACTTGCTCACGTAAGATGGCAGATGGGTATATACGCCAGTGGCGTTTGTGCATTTTTGAGCACATCCCTAAGAAACTGAAGAGGAGAGGAAGAAGGAATGGGTTTTTCCCCTCAGAGATGCTGGTGGAAGATCATAACAGCTTCAACCAACAGCCTGACAGGAAGGTTCAATGCCACCCTATCAGCATCGAAGGCTTGTGGACTATCTGGGGGAATAATGGCTAAAGCCTCCCACTCCCACCACCCTCCCGCCACCAATTTTCCTTTACTGACAGGAGGCCCTATGGCTAGTAATACCATGGATCACAGGTCCCTGGGTGCCAACTCTCCCCTCCTTGCATCTTCTTCAGGTAACATTTCTACGGGTGAACTGCCTGCCCTGTTTGCTTAGAGGGAGTTAGCGTCCATAGCGAAAGACACACACACTCGAGTTACAAAGGCACTACTGACTTAGGGCAAGTAACTCACCACTCTCCATCCTGAGTTTCCTTATCTGGATAATAGGAAATAATCCCCACTTCCTCTAAACAGCAATTAACAAACAAAAACCCGATCCTCTGTTGTTTGGGAGGCAGGAGAGGGTAGAATGAGTCACAAACTGCACTGCTTGGGGGAGTAGGGGGCGGGGCGGGGCGGGGCGGGGCGGGAGGATAGGTGACAAGGAGTAGTTAGAAATCACAGAGAAGTCCCAAGACAAGAGACAGTGAAAGAAAGAAGCCACCAGAATCACATAGAACAGGGAGTGCAGAAAAGCACACCTAACTCTCGGCTTTCCAACGCATCCCTCAGAAACCCCCAAGGCAGGGATCAGTAACACCCAGATTGCAAATGCCACACAGTGCATACAGAGAGAAAAGTTAATTGTGACAGCAATCGCACTTTGAATGTTTATATGCTATAGGTAGCATGCCAAGCACATTTTGGGCCATCTTCCTTAACTCTAACGATTAAGAATTAATATCTCTCTCTTTTGGACACAAGGAGAAACAGACCCAGAGAGGGTTAAAATAAATGTCGTTCACGCTCAAGATCGGGTCAAGAGACTGGCAGAGCCCTTAGATTTTCTTCAAGTCTAACTGTAGGTTTCATTTCTGGTCTTTATTACAAGCAGCACTTTTCCTGCCAGGCTGAGTCGCCGAGCCATTCTCCCTCAACCCCGCTCCCAATACCCTCTTAATAAGGTTACTTCGTAAAGTACCCCCCTATTCTAGACTTCTAGGCCCTAACGGATCAAGCAGCATCTATCGCTCTAGAGGAGGCCCCCGCAACCAGCACACGCTCAGAAAATCGCCCGGCCTGGGTTCAAATCTCGACCTCCCCTCCCCGGCCGAGGGACTTTGGCCGAATTCCCTGACTCCCCGGGCGGAGCGAGGATTTCAGGTTCCGCGTCCACTCTCAGAGATCGGGACGAAAGCAGCCGAAGGAAGCCCTAAAAAGCAGGGGCTGATGCGGATAACACAAGCCCTCGGTCGATGTCACCCGCCACCTCGAACTTCCCCCGTTCGCGTCGAGATTTTCTTGTTCTCTCTCCGATGCAGCGCTGGGCTTTGAACTTGGGCCCGCCGGGGCTCGGCGATCCCGCTCGGGCCTGAGAGAAGCGTGAAGAGGCCCGGAGCGCCAGGCCCCCGGCAGGCCGCAAACGGGACCGGGCCGGGGGGGGGGGGGGCGGGCGGGACGGGACCTTGAGGCCAGGAGGCCCCTCGTCGCGGCCGCCGGGGTTCCCCGGCCCACCTCCCACACACCCCAGGGTCCCAGCTCTACCTTTCTAAGCCGTTCCATCAAAGCGCTCTTGTTGCCGCTCGAATCCAGGTTCCGTTTCTTCAGCTCCGCCCGCAAATCGATCACCCTAAGGTCGGTGAGGCGCCGCGTCCCAGTCTCCGACGAGGCGGAGCTCAGAGCCGCTGCGCCCGCCGCACCAGAATCGCCTAAGCCGGACAGAGACTCCGCCATTCTAGGGGCCCTGGCTCTGCCTACCACTTCACACAGAACTGGGCCGGGTTTACCGCAGCTCTCAGGACGAACTTGTGCCGCCAGTAAGAGAACCGTTCCGACGGCTACGGCGCTCCTCTCTTCTGCGCAGGCGTACCCGGCGCGGGTTCAACGCCCGGGGCCGCTTCTGCTCATGCGCAGTGAGAGCCCTGTGAGTGAGGTACAAGGCGCCTTACGTCTCGCCGGCCTCCCACCGCGAACTGCCAAGACGCTTGCATACAGCAGTTACAGCGCCTGCGCACTGTTGCCGAGGGCCTGCGGTTGGTCGATGCGCGAGCGTCAGACAGCGGCCAAGAACGCCTATTCGGGCGGCGCGCGTGCGCGGCCGGAAAAGGGGGCGGGAGGAAGCGAGTGCGTTTTCCTCTCTGGCGGCGCCATTTTGTGCTCAGAGCCGCTACAGCCGCCGGCGGTGTGGGAAGTAGTTGGCGTGGACAGCACACCCGGGATGGCGGAGACTCTAGCAGGGTCCAGCGACTCGGGTTCTGGCACGGCCGCTGTCGTCTCGGGCGTCTCAGAGGTCGGGACGCGGCGACTCAGCGACCTGCGGGTGATCGACCTGCGGGCGGAGCTGAAGAAGCGGAACCTGGACACGGGCGGCAACAAGAGCGTCCTGATGGAGCGGCTCAAGAAGGTGAGGCGGCCCGGGGCCCTGGGGTGCCGCCAGAGACTGAGTAACGCCCCCGCGCGGGCCTGTCACTGCGACTCCCTACTGCGAGGCGCCCCCGGCCTGCATCTCGCGTTGCGAACTCCGGTCCGAACTGTCAGGAACCGCGGGTCGGCTGTGTGACCTTGGCCCGACACCGCCCCTCTCTGTGCCTTGTCGCCTCCTTCCATTCAGTCATCTCAGTGTTGGGAAAGCCCGTCTTAGTCGTAGGGTAGCCCCTGGATTTTCCCCAGGGTTGTGTGACCTTGGACAGGTGCTGTTCCCTACCAGCGCCTCAGTTTTCTCCCCTACGGAACGGATGATTGAAGAACCTTTGACATTGCCCGGGAAGGGGAGATGTGCCCGTTTTTGCCCCAGGACGTTTGCGTTCACCGTGCCCTGCACCTGGCGGCTTCTCTCCCAGGTCTCCATCTGGCTGGCGCTTTGTTGTCATTTTGGGGTCTGTCTTGAGATGTCTCGCTCCGCCCCCCCCCCCCCCCCAAGTGAAGACTTGCTCCAAGTCCATGACTTCCTGTATCGCACCATCCTGTGTTCATTGTCCCACTTCTCAGCGTTTAACACAGAATTGGGTATGGCGGGTGGTCATCTCTCATGGAATCAGGCTCTTGAGGATAGGAACCTGGTGAATTCACCAGGGAGTCCCGAAGCACGGGTAAGAAGACACTGTTGCCGTGAACCACCAACCTCCCCCACTACCCAGGATGTTCTCTGTTCTTCCCTGCCCTGGGTCAAAGGTGGCCTTTTGCAGTGCTCAGCCCTTTGCCCACTGCCAGACCAAGTGTAACCTGTTTGTTACATTGTTGACTTAAAGTTGAGACAGTGTGGAGGTTAGGGACCATTTTGGAACTCCATCAACCCTGACTGTGAGCCCCAGGCTCTTTTGGGTGAAGGGCCCAGAGAGAATCAAGTGGTACTGGGTTCACCTACTGCCTGGGGACCTGGCAGCCCAGGTGGCAGAAACAGAGTTGCTCTTTGCAGGGAAGGGTTGCCTTTGTTGCTGGGAAATTGTTACAGAGACAGAGCAGTGTGTGCCCCACAGCTCTTAACAGTATTGTCAACTTTGTCTCTTCCCAACAGGCGGTTAAGGAAGAAGGGCAGGATCCTGATGAAATTGGCATTGCCTTGGAAGCCACAAGCAAGAAGACAAAGAGATTCGTGAAAGGTATCCACTTTAGCTTATTGCTGCTTGGGGTAGCTACAGCAAGAGAGCTTATATAGAGAACTGTTTTTTTAGCATTCTTCTAGCCCTTCAAGTCAGAAGAGCTCCTTTGGCCCTCACTGTCCTCCATCTAACAGGTTGCTTTTCCAGCACCTAACGTGTAACTGTCAGGGTGCTGAGGAGGATTTGTAGGTGCCAAGTAAAAGACCCGTGGCTCATCGGTAAAGAACCCGCCTGCCCATGCAGGAGATGTGGGTTCGACCCCTGACTCAGGAAGATCCTTTGGCGGAGGGAAATGGCAACCCACTCCAGTATTCTTGCCTGGAAAATCCCATGGACAGAGGAGCCTGGCAGGCTGCATTCCATGGGATCTCAAGAGTCGAACTTGTCTTCGTGACTGAACAACAATTGAAAACATTACAGCTTTCGTTTCTAGGATTAAAAAAGAAATAGCGTAAGGCACAGTCTTAAAAGCTGCCCCGGCTGACCTGAGCAACCAGATGCACCTACTTGTCTTCCTGGTTCAAAAAATAGGACTTAAACCAAGGAAAATGACAGCAGGCAGAGACCCAATAGAACCCAACTTCTTTAGGGTCCAAAATAGGTTGTTGGAACATTTGCATGTTTTACTAGTGTGATATTTTGTTTTCAAATCTAAATATAATTCATGTAAAATTCACGTGTTTAAAGTGTATAATGCTGTGCTTTTTAGTATATTCACAAGATTATGAGGTCATCACTACTCTTAGTTCTAGAAGATTTTCATCATCTCAAGAAGAATCACCTATCCCCCATTAGCAGTCAGCTCCCACATCCCCCTGCCCCCAGCAGTATCTAATTGAGGTTTTGTCTCTAAGGATTTGCGCATTCTAAACATTTCATGTAAGTAGAATCATACAGCATGTGACCTTTCATGTCTGTCATCCTTCATGGAGCATCGTGTTTTTAAGGTTTATCCATGGTATAACATGTATCAGTGCTCCTTTCCTTTTTATGGTTGACAGCAAAAGCTTGGGAACCTCACTAACAGTGGTTCTCATTTTCAGAGTTTACTGTGATAAGGATGGTATAATTTGCAACTCCCATACGATGGGCTCGTTGTCTTGAAGGGTGCTGCACGAAAGTTTTTACAGCTGTCCATGTCCCATTCACCTAAAAAAGTGCTAATTTCAGGCAGTGGGATACAGCTGCTCAGAAAGTAAAAAGAAAAGACTTTGTCTTTTCCGAAACTTCTATTTATATTTTTCACAGCTTTTTCTAACAGGATGACTTTTCCACAACTCAGTGAACTGTTTAAATCTTATGCACGTGTTTTGAAAGGTTAAATTTTTGAGTTAGGTTACGTTTAAAGGGGTTTACGTTTAAAACACTGGTATCTTTTCAGTGCTCGTGAAACTGTATTTCAGCAGTAGACATGGACTGTTGAAACAAACCAATCATGAGGGATGGGTCTACAGCAGGAAACATACAGATAGCCTGTTTGTACTTTTCTGTTAAGTTACCCATATCTGAAAGTTTGGTTTTGAATAGCTGAAAGTTTAAACTTTTTTGTGTGTAGGTGCTCATTTTAAACTGTGAGGTTAGGCTTATTCATCAGAATGATTTTGGCTCCTATAAGGAATCTTTGAATCATTAGAAAAACTTAGTTGACTGCTTCCAATGGGTCTGAATGGGTTAAAGCATAGGTCAGCTCAAAGCTACTTGGAGTTAGCATTGTGTCAGGGAAGCCTTGATAATAATTACTTTTGGTGTAAAGTGAGTGTACCAGTACAGGTTGGGGTCAGAAAGGCACTGGTACCTTTCTTTTTCACAGAAGTCCCCAAAGCCCAAGATCCTGGGGCAGAGAAGAGCTCCCCCAGGTTGTAGAGCTAGTGTGTTCTCCAGAGGGGTCTGGGCATGTGGTTAGTTATACGAAGTGCTAGGTCCTCATGGTGTCCTGGTTGAAAATTAGGTCGTCAAGGTTACTAGGCTTCAGCCAATGGATTTCCAGAGTCCGCCACAAAGTTGGACTGATTCTGGGAATTCGTGAGTAACCACTGCCTTTCAAAAGTGAAAGGAAGCTGAACTTTGAAAGTTTCATTGCAAGTCAGAACTTGAGTCCTTTTCCCCAGCTCATCTAAATGGGCAGAATTGCTGAAAACTGGGTGTGTTTTGAAAGATCATTCTACATTAGGTTACATTTGGGATTAAAATTGGATAGTCTGTGCCATTCCCCTGTTCTGTTCCCCCACCCTTCAGTTTTTAGTCAAGACCCATCCCTTGGGATTGGGGTGCAGCCTGTGTGCCCAGCGTTTATCTTTGTCACTCCCACTTAGGGTGCTTTCTGGTGAGGTTTTTTTGGTCTGCCTCTCTCCTGTTTACCTTCTTCTTGGGCACTTCAAGCTACTGTTTGAGGCTTGAGAAATTGGGTGCGGTTATCAAGCATTTTAAATAGTGTGTTTCAAAAGGATATACCCAGTTCAGATATAATGGGAGGTGGGACAGCTCAGTTTTTGAGTCCCAGCTTTGGAGCAGAACCAAATTCTCCTGTCAAATGCAGACAATAAACCTGCTAGCATTGTGAGGGGTATTAAATAATGTGAAGAGCGGAGTGTGTAATAAAACCACATTTCTTGAGTAATCATTGATAATAATGGGAAATGAAATATTTAGGATATTGCAGTTGGCATCTTTAATCAATGATTGAGGTTTCTTCACACTCACAAACATAGAGTTATGGTTGTGGAGGGTGGGGTGTGTAGGGAGAGCGATGGAGTGGTGGTTTGGGATCAGCGGATGCAAACTACCATGTATAGGTTGGATCAACAACAAGGTCATACTGTATAGTGCAGGCAGCTGTATTCAGTATCCTTTAATAAGCCATAATGGAAAGGATGTGAAAAAGAATATATGTGTGTGTATAACTGAATTATTTTACAGCAGAAATTAGCACAACATTGTAAATCAACTAAACATCTATAAAATAAAGACTGAGGCTTCTTAAGTTGCAAAACTGTGGTATGCCACAGCATTTTGCAGACTCAGCAATGTTGATAGTTTGAACTTTGTGGTAGGGTGCTATCCTTTGTGTTACCGTGTGCTGGGCAGCATCCTTTGCCGCTGCCCACTACATGCCTGTAGCACTGCCCGTCGTAACACTAAAAATGTCTCCAGGCATCACCCTGTTGCAGCCCACATCCCCACTGACCCCCCCATACTGGCCTCCCACATGTAAACATATGTGCCATGGTTTGCTTTTCTTCGGTATATTAGTCTGTATATGCCCTTTAGAACAGGTCACCTTTGTTTTGCATGTCCTAAGGGGAATTCTAGAATATCAGATCAGATCAGATCAGATCAGTCGCTCAGTCGTGTCCAACTCTTTGTGACCCCATGAATCGCAGCACGCCAGGCCTCCCTGTCCCTCACCAACTCCTGGAGTTCACTCAGACTCATGTCCGTCGAGTCAGTGATGCCATCCAGCCGTCTCATCCTCTGTCGCCCCCTTCTCCTCCTGCCCCCAATTCCTCCCTGCATCAGAGTCTTTTCCAATGAGTCAACTCTTAGCATGAGGTGGCCAAAGTACTGGAGTTTCAGCTTTAGCATCATTCCTTCCAATGAAATCCTAGGGCTGATCTCCTTCAGAATGGACTGGTTGGATCTCCTTGCAGTCCAAGGGACTCTCAGGAGTCTTCTCCAACAGCACAGTTCAAAAGCATCAATTCTTCGGCACTCAGCTCTCTTCACAGTCCAACTCTCACATCCATACATGACCACTGGAAAAACCATAGCCTTGACTAGACGAACCTTTGTTGGCAAAGTAATGTCTCTGCTTTTGAATATGCTATCTAGGTTGGTCATAACTTTCCTTCCAAGGAGTAAGCGTCTTTTAATTTCATGGCTGCAGTTACCATCTGTAGTGATTTTGGAGCCTAGAAAAATAAAGTCTGACACTGTTTCCACTGTTTCCCCATCTATTTCCCATGAAGTGGTGGGACCGGATGTCATGATCTTCATTTTCTGAATGTTGAGCTTTAAGCCAACTTTTTCACTCTCCACTTTCACTTTCATCAAGAGGCTTTTGAGTTCCTCTTCACTTTCTGCCATATAGGTATGTACATTTTTAAAGCTGTTGATAACAGGGAGCCCAAAGATTTTACTTTCCTTCTAAGAGTTTCCACTTTCTTTCCCTTCCAGCCCCATTGGGAATACCTGGCATCGGTCTCAATAGTCCTTTTGCATTCGCAGAGCCCAGGGTGAAAATAGACTTTATGGTAGCCTTTGCCTTTTTGCCTTGAGTGGAAAAAAGCTTCTGGGCTGAAGAATGTCAGAAAGCCAGAGGCTTGATGCAATGGGGTGGAGCGAAGGGGAACTCACAGGTCTGTTGTCAGGCACACACTCTTAGGGTGTAGTTCTTTGGGTGCTGTATGGACATGACTTTTTTAATTTACTCGTTGGGAAATGCCTGTTTTTATCCTTTGCTCATTTTTGTTTGAGGATGTTTGTGTTAGTTTGAAGTGGTTTGGAAATCTTTTGAAGCTTTGGCTATTTTGTGCAGAATCAAAATACTTTGATGGTATTACAGAAATTCTAGATCTTATGTTCCAGTTGAGACAAAACTGTACATGATAGACGAACAGTCACATTCAGCTTCCTTGTGTCATGTTCTCACCAAGACTGAGCTGCGTCGTCCTGCAGAAGCTAATTACAAGGCCAGAACCCAAGTGCTCTCTGACTGAACAATTTTTCTGTTATTAGAACAAAAGGCAGAAGAGGAAGGCACTGAAGACAATGGCCTGGAAGAAGATTCCAGAGATGGGCAGGTAGATGCCATGACAACAGAGGGGGCGGCAGGAGCTCTGCATCCCGGTCCACCTGGTAGTTGACGCCTTTCGTCGTCCCTCGTTACAGGAGGATATGGAAGCAAGTTTGGAGGGTTTGCAGAGTATTGACATGATGGACGTTAATGTGTTAGAAGAAACCGAAGTTGAGAACAGCGCTGCTCCAGACTTCGGGGAGGATGGCACTGACAGCATCCTGGAATCCCTTTGTGAGAGCAAAGACTACGTGGCCACGCAGCTGAGGGAGCTCCCGGCTCAGTTCACAGGACACGCTGTAGGTAACGCAGTTGCGGTGCAACACGCTACAGCCCTGGGGCTCCTCACTGTTTGTGTGCGCTTCAGCCAAGACGGAACACGCTGATGGTTGGTTAAATAACACGCAGCTAAATCACCATTTGGTGTCTAAATCTTGGCGTTAAATTGCATCCATTTAAACTCAACACAGATCAGATGTTAACTAATGGATAACTTTTCTGTAATGCTGGAGAATATTTCTGTAATTAGGTAGGGGACACATTCTTAGCATAAGTCAAAAGTCTGACACTGTTGTTAAAAGTATTTTCTTTGAAAAGAAAAGAAGTTTAAAAAAACTATAGAAAGATAAGAAAACAGTAACAGTTCATAATCTCACCATGCAGATAATCCTGTTGATAGTTTAAATATGTATTCCATGTATGAGTTGACAGTTGTTAATTAAAGGATGTGAAATACAGTGAAGAAAAGTCTTGGTCGCCTAGAAGAATCCCTCCAGTTAAAGGGATCCACTGTTAAACTTCCTGTGTATGAGGGAAGACTTTAATTCTCTTAAGCAACATCATAGTGCCAGCTTTTCACTTTGTCTTTTTGGCATAAAATTTCGTGGTGGTCCTCCTGGAACTGGTTGCCGGTTTAACCTCACCACTTTGGCATGCCCAGCAGTCTTAGTTTGGTTTTATTTAAGGCATTCTAGCTTTAAACTGGAAAAGAAGTACCCTTATAGGACTGAGCTTTAAACCTTTAAGGTCAAAAGTCACAGATTCCACATGTTGCCACAGCTTGACATAGGTTAGCATAGAGTTTTGGTTTATTCTCTCTGTATGATCATATTGTGTGTTAATTATTTCCATAGCATAGACTTGACTTCTTGGTTAATGGAAACATCCTGGTCATAAGTTTCAAACCTGGGGTTTTCCTGGTGGTCCATTGGTTAGGACCCTGTACTCCTAGAGCAGGGGGCATGGGTTCAGTATGTGATTGGGGAATTAAGATCCCGCATGCTGCATGACTTGCCTTTCCCACCCTGCCCCCCAAAAAGTTTCAAACCTAAGAAAAAAATCTTTAAGGAGGGATATTTTTGTATTTCACTTAAAAAATTAGAAAGCTTTCAAATTTAATAACCTTTAAGATACTAGTTTTCCTTTAGTATGCTGTGCTGTGCTTAGTCACTCAGTCGTATCTTTGCGACCCCATGGACTGTAGCCCGCCAGGCTCCCCTGTCCATGGAGATTCTCTAGACAAGAATACTGGAGTAGGTTGCCATGCCCTCCTCCAGGGGATCTTCCCAACCCAGGGATCGAACCCAGGTCTCCCACATTGCAGGTGGATTCTTTATCATCTAAGCCACCAAAGAAGCCTAAGGATACTGGAGTGGGTAGCCTGTCTCTTCTCCACGTTATCTTCCTGACCCAGAAATTGAACCAGGGTCTCCTGCATTGCAGGCGGATTCTATACCAGCTGAACTACCAGGGAAACCCTTTGTTTAGTATAGTAGATAATAAAAAGAAAACAAGTTAAATATTTGTTTTAAAGTACACTAGGCGAAAGTGCCAGGTTATTGTTATTTTAAAATAATTGCTACCAAGTAAAATCAGAGGAATGTGAAGTTCACTTTCCCTTTGAGTCAGCTTCAGAAATCTGAGGCTGGGTAGTGTATGCTGACCACCAGTGTGGGGAAACTGCCTGGAGAATGAATCTGCTCACTTGTTCAGTTGATGCTGCCAGAGTGCCCGCTGCCGTGAGCCATTGTCAGAGATGCTGGGGCTGCCTGATCCTGGAGCGGGCCTAGAAACAGGGAGGCAGGTGATCAACAGAGTAACATCGTCCCCCCTTTACCCATGGTTTTGCTTTCTGAGGTTTCAGTTACCTGTGGTCAACTGGGGTCTAAAAATATTAGATGAAATGAACAATTCTTACGTTCTGAATTACACGCCATTTGGAATAGCATGATGAAACCTTGCGCCATCCTCACCCGGACAGAAATCATGCTTTTGTCCAGTGTATCCATGGTGTGTGTACTCCCTGTCCGTTGGTATGGACAAACATGATGCTGTCTGAAGTTTTAGATAGCCACTGGACTTTGGGGACATATCCCCTATGGCTAAGGGGCAGCCACTGGGATCCAGCAGTGGGTTTGCAGATGGTTTTTGGCATTGTGAAGAAAACAGATCTGTAGGTGGCCTGGAAAGTGGTGAGGTGTAGGCCTTGGCACTCATAATTCTGTCTCTGCAAAGAGGTCTTGGTGTTTTTTCTTTCAGGTTGATGGCGAAGGCTTGGAGAACACTTTGGATGCTTCATCATTGGACTTCAGAGTGCCTCCGGTAGGTTACTGTCTGGTTCTGCATGGCTAGAAACCTGACATGAGTGGTGAATTTTCCACAGTGAAAAAGAATGAGTGAGCGTGCGTGTGTGTGTGTAAACAACCCATTGCACTTTGGTCCTGCGGGATGCTTAGCATAAGTGGGTGAGCTAAATTGTCAGGGTCAGGGTTTGCAGCCTAGTGGGCATGGTGTTAATGACCAACGAGAATGTAACCAGAAGGGAGAAGTGCAGGTGATTGGGTTACACAAACACTAGAGGGCTTCCCAGAGGAGTTTCTCTGTCAGAGTTGAGGTCTGGTGAGCCAGTCAAATTAGCCAGTTGAAAGGGTAAAGAAGACTTTGGGGCCTGTTGCAAGGATGGACAAAATAAGGTGGAAGCGAGGTGGAGGGCTGCAGAAATAGGTGGGCCGGACTCCCAAAGCGCAAGAGCTAGTGTCTTCAGTCCAGGGTGGAGTTAGGGAGAGCTGTCCAGCAGGGTGGAGAAATGGTTTTGTTGACACGTTCCAGTTACACATAAAGTTCCATGTTGGGAGAGAGATTTTTCTCACATCTCGTGTGGTGTCTAAAGCAGTCATCTGTGTGATCTCTGCCTGGACTGGGAAGTTGTTGCCAATTGCAGAGGCCTAACTACAAGGGGGGATTGGACGGGCTAACATTAAAGTGCTCTGTGAGTTTTGTCTTTTCTTTTTCTCAATAGGATATTGAAGAACCTCTGTTGGAGCCAGGTACTGATAAGAGAAACACAACAGTTATGGTTTGAAAGTCTTCCCACTTTCCTTTTAAAGCTGTTTATATATTTTAAGCTTTTTTATGGTATTATGAATTATTTTAATGGTGGACAATCCAGATCGTACAAGGATCAGAGATTGGAAACCCATTCGTATCACCAGATCTATGGAAGTGCTGTTCTGGTTTCTGGAGGTCAGATATGTTAAGTGAGATGTAGTGATGACTTTCATCTCTCTAACCATGTAGAGTGGCATTTAAGTACTTCCCCTGCCCCACCTTCCCCGATGATTCTTCCATGTGTTTCTACACATGAAGCAGATCTTGTATTATTTCCTGCAGTCGTTTAGATTAATGCAGTGAAGGTAGGACAAAGCGATGGTCAGGGCACTGATTGCCTGAGAAGTGACTGAATTCCAGAAGAGGAACCAGAGTTTCTCCACGAAAATTCCCAACGTGTTGGTCCCCTTCTGGACTGCATTGGTCTCCTCCGGCGGAAATTTCTGGTTTTCCTATTGGACTGTTCTGTTAAAAGAAATTCAAAGAAATTTGAAGGTCGAGCTGTCCTTGAATGGTGATCGCGTTCAATTCAGCACCTTGGACACTGGAAAAATAAGGAGAAGACCCATACTTGAACAAAAACATGAACGAGACTGTCGAGAAGCTGTCACACTGTTGTAGGTGTTTAAATCTGTGGGGGCCTTTTCTCTCCCATGTAGCGTAGAGGCTTACTCTCTAGTCGGTCGGAGTGCAGGTAGTGTAACCAGTGTTGAGTGTGTGTACCCGCGGGTTTTCCAATCTCTGTGTAGCTAGCAGTTCTCTTCGTGTTAGTGTGGCCGCCGTGCCAGTTCCGCATTTGTGATTGCTTTATTTCCCTGGTAATTAAACCTTGTGCCATTCTATTCCTGTTAAATCCGTAGAAAATGAGAAAATACTCGACATTTTGGGGGAAACTTGTAAATCTGAGCCAGTAAAAGAAGAAGGTTCCGAGCTGGAGCAGCCATTTGCACAGGAAACAAGTAGCGTGGGGCCAGACAGAAAACTTGCGGAGGAAGAGGACCTTTTTGACAGCGCCCATCCGGAGGAGGGTGATTTAGATTTGGCCAACGAGTCAACAGCACACGCTCAGTCGAGCAAGGCAGACACCCTGTTAGCGGTAGTGAAAAGGGAGCCCGTGGAGCAGACAGGCGATGACGAGAGGACGGACTGTGAGCCTGTAGGGCTAGAGAAGCCAATTGAGCAGAGTAGTAAAGCCTCAGAGCACACGGAAGCCTGTAGCGAGGAGGCCGCGGAAGCGCCCCCGGAAGCCTCAAGCCCGGACCCCGGGGATAGCAAAGAAGACGTGAAGAAGTTTGCTTTTGAAGCTTGTAATGAAGTCCCTCCGGCTCCTAAAGAGTCCTCAGCCAGTGAGGGCGCTGATCAGAAAATGAGGTTTGTTTTTTCTCAGTTTTAGACCAGACGCTATCTCCTTTTCATTGGTCGTTTAATGACACACATGAGCTGTTTTTCTGCAATTGGCCAGCCAGACTGATGCAATTGTAGTTTACCTCTAAAGAATGTTTGATTTCTCTTTGTGTATTTTTAATGGGTGATTTCAATTCCTTTTGTTTTCCTCAACCTGCTATGGTTGTGCTCTTAAATTGTTAAGTGTTATCGTCAGCTAAATAGAATTGATTTTTAAGAATCTTGACATTGTATTGGGGGGAGGTGAGATTTCCAATATAAGCTTGCAAAGGTGCCTGTTAAAATTTTATTTCTGACTAATTTTCTGGTAGGTATTCAGTCTTAGCACATACCATACTTTTGATTTAGTTCTCTTTTATTTTTTCTGTACGAGTAATACTAACTTTTATCTCTAGCTCTTTTAAGGAAGAAAAAGATATAAAGCCAATCGTTAAAGATGAAAAAGGTATGATTCAACTTACATGTCAGGGAGTCACCTTCGGATCTCTTATTTTGGGAGGGAGGGGTCTGCAGGAATCCACAATTTGGATCCAGTACTTGGTTTTATTATGGATTACGAGAATTAATCAGCTAGCTAATTGTATCTTGAGAGACTAATTTTTAAATGTTGGTGAGCTTCTGAATGTATGTTTTTGTTGAGACTCATTTATGGAATGGTGAAAGTCCTTTTATAGGACAAGGATTTTCCTACTTGTAAAATGATAGAATTTTAGAAACTGCTATCTTGGTCATGAGCTGATCATTGAATGCCATTTCACTTTGTAACTGACATAGGTGTGATTATTCCTCGAGTAAGAAAATTCAGTTTTTGTGATCTAGATTTTTCATTTTCTGTCCCATGTGTTGGCAGTAATTAAATTCTTGAGTCAGAGGAATCAAGGTTGGATTGCATTAGGGTTTAAGACAGGGCTGCAGTCTCAGGAGGCCAAGCATAATCATCTCCCTCCTGCAGGTCGAATCAGCAATAGCTCTGGAAGGAATCTGTGGGTCAGTGGACTGTCTTCCACAACTCGGGCAACAGATCTGAAGAACCTCTTCAGCAAATATGGAAAGGTACGCTCCCCTAATGTGCTGCCACCCACCTGGGCTTGGCATATAGGTTCTCATTTCCAGTTGGGGGAAAAGAAATAGACAAGAACAAAAACTTGGAGGTGAGTGGAACCTAACCAGTTGTGGGTAGTAAACCTTGTCTCCTGGTTGAGAGTGGATGACAGGCGGAGCAGACAGCTTGTAGGTGCTGCTCAGAGAAGGTGTGTAAAACTACAGTCTCCGTGTCCCTGCTGTGCTTTCCAGCATCTCTTGAACAAACTGTCTTTTAGCCAATACCAAACTGGAAACTGGGACTTCCCTGGTGGTCTAGTGGTTAGGAATCTTCCTGCCAATGCAGGGGACACAGGTTTGATCCCTGATCTGGGAAGATTCCACGTGCTGTGGAGCAACTAGAAAAAGACACTGGCAGCTGGCATGCTGAGTTTTTCCCCCTTAACAGTAAGTGAAGAGTTGGTTTCCATATATCTTCTAACATCTTAAGTACATAGTTGGAGAATTTGAACAGGATGGTGGCTTAAAAATAAATCAACTCCTGGTCACGGAGGCAGGAAGAAAATATTACAATTCAGAAACTTCTGAGGAACGTTCAAGAACGATTCTGTTGTCGTGGAATTAGCTAATGAAGCGGTCTCCTGGGGGTCCGTGGTGGGTGGGAGAAGTCAGCAGAGTACCACTCAGCAGCAGGAAGTGGCAGGGCTTCCAGGTCACTGTGCCATCCTGGCTGCCCGGTCATCATTCCTTTGCTCAGGACTTTGTTCTTTGATGAGAAATTAGGGACTGAAGCGGACAAGACCCTGAAGAAGCATTTGGAAGGACGTAGAATGCTACTATGCCAAAACCTATTTATTCACTTATTTACAGTCAGGCACTGGGCTTCTCTTGATGATTCAGTTGGTAAAGAATCCACCTGCAATGCAGGAGACTCTGATTTGATTCCTGGGTTGGGAAGATCCACTGGAGAAAGGATAGGCTACCCATTCCAGTGTTCTTGGGCTTCCTTTGTGGCTTAGCTGGTAAAGAATCCATCTGTAATGAGGGAGACCTGGGTTCAATCCCTGTGCTGGGAAGATGCCCTGGAGAAGGGAAAGGCTACCCACTCCAGTATTCTGTCCTGGAAAATTGCATGAGGTCTCAAAGAGACATGACTGAACGACTTGCACTGATTGTAAAGCTGAAACAGATAACAAGGCATTGTTCTAGGTCTTAACATCTGCTGGAAAATAACTTACTGCAACATGTCATATGTATGTATTTTTAAGTATATTGAAGATTACCGTCTGCCATCATTGTATGGTGGAAGGACCTATTTTAGACTTGGAAGGTGGACTCAGTGATTATCACTGAGGATGTGATGTTTAGGCCCAGACCTGAGTGTTGAGTGTGCCTGGCCGTTGGACCAGGGCAACAGGACTCAGGAAGGCCCTGCAGTGGAACTGGGCCCTGGAACTGGGTGTGCAGACAGAGGCTTGATCTTCAAGAAGCTTGATGGCTGGGGGCAGGAATCGGGGAAGGGGCACCGACAGGGAACTGGGTGCTTTCTGTGGTGTCTTTTCTCACTTGGGCTTACCTGCCATCAGAAGTGATGCCTTGGCATGGCTAATTAGTTGGATGGAATGCTCAAATGACCCAGCCCCTCACCTTGAGGAGAGGGGAGAAGGCAGAACTTCATCTCTGATGTGAGAACTGACATCTGTGTCCCTCTCAGCAAAGGCTGTTTCCCTTTTGGCCCTGTATGGGGTGCTTTGGACATATCCGGGCTTCCCTTTGCAGGCTGGGCAGTGGTTCTCTATCCCTATGTGGAAAACCATGAATGTCAGGGTGTGCTGGGACCCTAGGAAGCATGGGTCCCCTCATCATCTTACAGCTGGATACAGGAGGTCCAGAGAGGGGCGAACTTGTTCTCATTGACCAGCTGAGTCAGAGGAGGTCAGAGCCAAAGCCCAGGCTCACGTGTCTCAGGCTCTCTGTGTGTCCCAACCCTCATTTTGAATGTCCTTTGGGAATATTTACATTTGACACATTGGTATAGTGGGCTTTAAATCTGTCATCTTGCTTTGTGCCCTCTTTTTTTTTTTTTTGGTGGGGGGGTGGCTTGTATTTGTGTTATATACTTGACTTTGCATTACGTGTTTTTGATGATATATGGCTAATTAGCTGTATCTGGTATATGTGACTAGTTTGCATTCTGATTCCTTTCATTATTAGAGTTTTTTCTTGTGTCTTGATGTGGGCATTCATTGCAATGAACTTTTCCCTTAGAACTTCTTTTGCTGCATCTTGTTGTATTTCTAGTTGCATTTGTCTCGAGGTTACTGAAGTTGTGGTTACTGATGTCTGTCTTTAGCTTTTCTTATTTATATTGTCACTGTGAGAGTTGATCTTGTATCAAAAGCAATTGTATTTTGATAGGTCAGGATTAATTAGAAGTACTTTAATAAATCCTTGCAAGGAACAACAGTTTCAGAAAAGTGCAAACAAGTAGAAATAATTCTGATGATCAATTAATTGCAGGTAATTTTTGACACATAGTGTGGTTATTTTTATGAGAAAATTAGAGTACCCTTTCTCATGAAGGTTGTTGGAGCCAAAGTGGTGACCAATGCCCGCAGTCCTGGGGCCCGGTGCTATGGGTTTGTCACCATGTCAACATCTGACGAGGCCACAAAGTGTATCAGCCATCTCCACAGAACTGAGCTTCATGGAAGGATGATCTCTGTTGAGAAGGTAAGGCCGTCCTTGCCGCTGGAACTTGCAGGATTCACAGGCCAGAAGACCTGGTCCCTGAGCCATTTCTATCTATGTTGTGTTTTAGGCCAAAAACGAACCTTCTGGGAAAAAGCTGTCTGACAGAAAAGAGTGCGAAGTGAAGAAGGAAAAATTGTCTAGTGTTGACAAACATCATTCAGTGGAGATCAAAGTTGAAAAGTAAGGTGCTTTTTAAAAACCTTTCTTTTGGGAGGACACCAAGTGGCAGCTGCAGGGTCATCAGCTCCTCATTTAAATCTCAGGTAGTTCTTGCGTCTTAATATTCATGTTCAAATCACTGAGCCAGCGATTTGCTGTGATAAAAAATCCGCCTGCCAATGCAGGAGATGAGGGTTTGATCCCTGGGTCAGGAAGATCCCCTGGAGGAGGAAGTAACAAACCACTCCAGTATTCTTGCTTGGAAATTCCCATGGACGCAGGAGCCTGGCAGGCTGCATGCAGTTCATGGGGTTGCAAAGAGTCAAACACAATTGAGCACAGCATAGAGATTTATGTTCAAATAAGTTAGTTATCTGTTGAAACAAATAACAGACTGAAAGACCTTTTGGCAAGGCAAATTTGAACTGAGTGGGTCCACTTACATGGGGAGCCTTTTCAGGAGTAAATAACGACAGCACTGTGGGGCCAGAGTTGATTGAAACTGCAAATGTGGAACCATGTGGATAGGAAGGGCTGATTATGAAGTTAAAAGTTGATTTTCGACTAGGTGATGGATCAGCACCCCAAACCCCACATTGTTCAAGAGTCAGCTATATTTTTACTTCATTCTTGACATTCTGAGCTGTTGCACGGCCTTGCAAACTTTGAAATCCTTCCTGATCCACATTGATTTTTGTGCAGTTCTTATATTTTATCACAGTAACTGCAGAAGCCCAGCTTTGCAAAGCCAGTGTTACCCAAAGGAGTATAGCCTGATTTCATATTGAGATGAGTAACCAAAAGCTCCTAGTTCACCTCGCATCTGACATATAGCGAATATTTGTCTTCAGAATTTAAAATATCCCAGGGCACTTGTGAGTTGACCCATCCTGGTGTACCTTGAACTATAGTTTGGGAACTGCAGGTCTGAGGTACTATTTTTATAAAGGAGGTGATCTGCATCTTTAATCAAGATGAAAACAAGGACAGATCTTTCAAAGCAGGCATTCCCTGTTGATACTTTTATCAAAACAGTAGGTTTATGTCTTTTGAGGAGGTAGACTGTTGATGTGCCTGACAGGGTGCCTTTCTCAGAAGGTAGAGTATCTGCCGTGAGTTTGTATTGGCAGCACAATTTATGTTCATTTCTAGGTCCACTTACACTCTAAAAGTTGAATCCTTTGCTGAGAATGTCAGTCTTCTGCAATTCTATTCTTCTCCTTTTTTTTTCATTTAAGAAAATTTATGGTTAAGTAAACATGCTTAGGGGCAAAATTATATTCATAAGTTAAACTTAGTTTTTAAAGATGTTCTGTTGATCTTCATTGGAAATGAAATAGCCAAATTGGAATTCATAAACCCTGGAGAAATGCATGTCAGGTGAGCCTTTTTGTATTAGGGGTGAGATGGTAATTTTATCAGCAACTTCTCCTAAGAGACACATCCTGTCACTGGTGCTGAAAACCAATTCTGGTAGAACACGGGAAGCCACGGGGGCAAGGAAGGGAGTGCAAGCCCCCTTAGTGAGCCCTTGTCAGGTGGATTCCACAACCAATGGAATGATGCTGTGAGGCCTGTGCTCTGCGTGGAAGGAGGCGCAGCTGGGAAAGGAGTGGAATGGGCCTGTAGCAAGCAGGGGCTCTTCCCCCTGTATAGGGGCACTTAACTGGGTGACAAACTTAAGTTGTTTGAAACCAGACTGCTCTCACATAGGTGATGTAGGAGCATTTTATAATTTGATTTTAATCTTACTCTTTCTTCAGTGGACACCCTTGTTGACCTCTCGTTTTGAGAATTTCTAGGTTTGGTAATCAGCCTAAGGGACATAGAGAAGCTTTTCCTGAAGAGGGGGCTGGTCTTGGATGAGTTTTTATGAAATTGCCATTTAGAAAGTACACTCAGATGTCAAGTATAATCCCACTACCCAGGGCTGACACTTTTGGTGTATATTGCATCTAGTGTTTTAGAAATTGCTTTTTAGGAAATTCCTTGGTCCAGTGGGTAGGACTCTTGTGTTTTTACTGCCAATGGCCCCAGGTTTAGTCCCTGGCCGGGGAACTAAGATCCCACAAGACACACAGCGCAACCAAAAAAAAATAGAAGAAAAGAAATCATTTAACTTTGTGATACTGAGAAGTCCCTTTGTGTCTAGGAGGTGGCATGTGAGTTTGGAAGAAGTAGGAGGCATCTCCTTTCAAGATGTTTTTTAGGTCTGCTGGGAGGGAGAGGGTTCCCACACCAAGAGTGGAAGAAGCATGTCAAAGGTGCTTCCTGGGGACTTCTCTTGCAGTCACATAGTGACTAGGAAGCAATCTCTAGTCTGTCAGAGGAGAACCAGGTGAATAACAGAGGACTGGGGTGCAGCAGGTGAAAAGACCCACATCTGTGCGGTGTGTCTACACAGCTTGATGGGCAGAGCATGGGTTGGGAGGTGTGATAGAGCAGCACAAGGACCATCCTGCTGTGTCATTCTTAAGAAACCTAGAGCATCGCTGGAGGGCATCATGGTTATAGGGACATGCAGTAAAGCCAGCAGAGGTGGAGCCACGTGATTGACAGTAAAGGCATCCGTGGTGGCTGTCTCAGGGTGCAGACTTGAGCTGTATCTACAGTGTTTTGTGTTGTACATTACAAGCATTTAGAGTGAATGGTTCCAATTAAAGATGACAGCTTCATGCGTGAAGTTTAGGAGGAGGGAAGGGTGAGCTGAGGGGCACCTGGGAGAGAACTCCTCGGGCCTCCCACACTCTGCCTGGTTGGTGGGAAGAGAGGGCAGGGGGTGCCTGTTAGCAGACCTCATGGGGCCTGGTTTTCCCAGCCTGGACCCTAGCATGCAGCGGGCACTCAGTAAGCGTGGACTGAGACAAACACTAGTAGAGGATATGGGAGACATGTTTGAATGGCAGCCGTGATGTGTTTGACTGCTTAGCAGGAAATTGCCTTCAGCTGAAATAGCACTAATGGTTTTCATGTTTGCTGGCACATCACATGGCATTGTGCCTCCCCCAGAGTGTGGTATGCAGGTGGTCTGGGTGGGAGCCGCTGCTCCATGCGGCAGGCACCACCCATCCTTGTGCTGAACCTCCATTCGGTTTTACACTCTACTTAGTGGGAAAAGTGTTTTTTTCCTACAAAAGATAAAAATAATATTCCACAAATACAAAAGGAAGCATTTGAAATTAGTCTTTAACAGGCTTTTTTATACAGTTGGAATGTTTCTTGTGTCTGCTTGTGGGTCTGTTGATGTACTGGTGCATTTAGCCTTGGGGAAAAACACTCTGTGAGCCTTCAGTGTCATCCAGCAGGTTTCTAGGTGTAGCAGGGAACTTCAGTGGGAAGGGGCTGTATCTGAAGAGGGTATTATCTTTCCCATGGTTTTCAAATAATTCTACCCCTTTGACTGCCAGCGGGCAGGTTTGCTGTGTGTGGAAGTATGACCTGCCCCTGAGGGACTCTCAGGAGCTCAGGTGTGGTAACTTTGTTTCTTTATACACAGAACCATCATTAAGAAGGAAGAGAAGATGGAGAAAAAGGAGGAAAAAGAGCCTGAAGACATTAAAAAGGAAGAGAAAGATGAAAACGAGCTGAAATCAGGACCTGAAAATCGGTCCAGAGTCACGAAATCAGGTGATGAGTCTGTTATGTGTTGACAGGACGGGAAGAGATGACAAGGGCGGCGAGTAGGCGTGTGGAGCGAGGGCCCAGCAGGTGCCCTTTGCTGAGCTGAGCTGTGTACAGGAGGCGCTGAGAGCACCAGAGCCTCGGTGATGAAGTGGCTGAAGGGAGTTTGCAGCATCAGAGATCCAGAGCTTTCCTGGTCAGGGTCTGTGTTTATTGGTGGCTCAGTGACCTGGGTATTTGCTTTCCCTGAGTCTCTGGCAGAATAAAGTGTGGGATTTGCAAGAGCCAGGTGTCCTGGGTTCCTGTGACTGATTCCGTGAGATTCTGCTCTTCTCTCATCAAGTTTTTCCTGCAATTATGTTAACACTAGATATAGTTTTAAAAAAAAGAAGAAAAAAACAGAAAACGGAAACCTCAGAGGATGTACATCCATTGCACCATTGCAGCAGCCACACTTGGGGCACGTCACCTCTGTTGTCATTTTATCAAAGTTGATTGTGCTCTGACCTTCGGGTTTACATGAGTCCACAGAGCACTTTGTTGAAAAAATAAAACCAACGTGTGCACCCTCCCCCCCCGCCCGCCCCCATTAAAACAAATAAAACCCAGCCAGCTGGAGCCTAGGAATTTGGTACAGCACATTACAAGTTACATCTCAAGTGTTTGGGATACTTTGCCAGCAGTTTAAAGACAGGCATGTTTTTTAAGACGTTCCTCAAGTATTGTAAATGTCCCTAAATCAGTAATTGTTGGGGTGGTTAGAGCCTGCTAATTGTGTCGTTGAGGGAAAATCAGTTTGGAAGCCTTCATTGTGGGAGATGAATGAGGGAAGCTCACCCATCTGGCAGGGCGCATGAGCCCGCAGACAGCATATGACTTGGAATATGGGGCCCTGGGTTGTGCAGAGCTCCCCAAGATGTGTGGGCGGAACACACGTCCGAGTGGGTTCACCTTGAAGCTGCTGGGGTTTAGTGTGGGGGTGAAGGAAGCCCGCAGGTGGCAAATGTTTGCACCCATATTGCAGAATGCACTTTGATCCTCATTTATGCCGTAAGATTCGAACAGATCACCCCAGATGAGTAAAGGCCAGTCGGGGGACACTAGCCACCTCACACCCAATGTTGCCATGTCAGCAGCGCTTTTTATCACATCGGAGAGGCGAGTGGGGGCACCAAGGCTCCAGAGCTTAACAGCAGTCCATGGAAGGTGTGTCCAGAGCCCCCAGTCAGCCTGGGGCCCACCTGTGGTCGGGGAGGGAGGGTGTCGACATGCGCTCATAGACGGTGTGTTTTTTTCCTGAAGGAAGCAGAGGAATGGAACGAACTGTTGTGATGGATAAATCCAAAGGGGAGCCTGTCATCAGTGTGAAAACCACAAGCAGGTCAAAGGAGAGAGTGAGTATTGCCCCTGCCCTCTCGAGTCCAGCCGGTTCCAGTGATGGTTTAACAATCACATTAATTTGTGTTAGGAGAACAGCGTTGTTTCACCCTTGAAATGTTAAGGTTCTTTGAAGTACTTAGGAGACATGTTGCTATTAATAACTAGACTGTGCACAGACACGGATTAAGTTCTGAAACTTCCTCTGAAACAATCCCTAACTACGTTGGTAGCCCGTAAACGTGTTGACCCTTTGCCAATCCTATTGCTCTATACCTAATCTTCCAGGAGAGCTGATTCATGAACTGGATAGAATGGGCAAGGCCTAGGGCTTGTCAGGCTGGAAGGCAGGTTCTGCTCATTTTCTGTAGCTGTTTTTCTAGTTTTTTATTAAATTAACCAAAAAGACAAGTTGAGCCCACCTGCCTCTCTTCCACAATCAGAGAGTGAGCTCTGTTGCCTATGTGTCCTGCACCACAGGACAAGCTTATTGCTTCTTGTTTTACTTTTTCTACTCTGGCAAACTGAACCCTTTGCTTCCCAGCTGAAGGTTCTAACTAAAACATTAGCGGGGAGAGCAGTTCCCTTTTAGTGAGTATAGAGCTAGCAGTGTTCACCCAAGAGCACTTTATGATGTTGAGGCTTAATTTTGAAATGAGCACTTGGGGTCCATAAAGCGGCAGTTCCCAATGCTGTGTTCCCCTGAGGAGAATCATAAAATACAGAGAAAAACCAAGGAAGGCCAATAATCTCACCAGCCAGATAACTCTGATGTTAAACAAATAAAAATGTAAACTTGATGAGAAATACAGCTAGTCCAGAAAGAGATGAGGTAAGCAACGTGGAAGCCTCCACTCTGCATGGGCCCCTCTCAGCGGCCAGTGCACCCGCCACTTGCATATCTACACGCACAGCGCCATGGGGCCTGCGCTCCTGGGACTTGGTGCTGTGCACATTGGTGCTGTCTTGTGGAGCTTTATGTATGAGACAAAAAGGTCGGCTTTAAAGTTCAAGTTTCGAAGTGATTATAGATGGTTAGGAAGTTGTCAGAGATGGTACAGAGGTCCCAAGCACCTGCCCGGTGGCTCTGTCCCAGTTAGCTGTGGAAGTGGGGCAGCACCAGGACACTGTCACCAGTGTAGACTTGAGTCCCGCTGCTCCAGTCCACACGTATACCTGGTCCCTCAGCACAAAGATGTCCTCCTGGACACCCCCCTAACGTTGCCCCACCCCACCAGTCCATCCCCAATGCTGGAAGCCTGCAAGCAGTTTTTTGTCACCAGCATGGTGTCCTGAGAATGTGTGTGAATGAAATCATACAACCATGACCTTCAGATTGGTCTTTGCCCTCAGCATAGTATCCCTGAAATCCATCCAGGTGTGTGTGTGGGGGGGTGTCCTTTTCCACGTAAAGCTTTATTACTGAGCTGTGGATATACTGCGGTCATTTTGACCAAGTCCCCTGCTGGCAGACACTGGCTGTCTCCATGTCCTCTCTGGATGCAGCATTTGTGGGTATACTATTTGTCAGGGCAGGTCCAGAGCTGCAGACACATTGTTTGTTGTGGTAGATGCTCATTGACTGCCCTTCAGAAAGGTTATGGAGGACACTGGCATGTGCCAGGCCACTAAGAAGTGACTAGGGCAGGCTGTGGACCTGGGAACCCATTGTGAGACACACACCTCTCCCCCTGCCACTGCCACACCACCCTTCCCAGCAGATGATGTCTGTACCTCAGGATGCAGGCCGTCTGTCCTTCCCTTCTCCAGCCTGCAGAATGTGCTCAGACTCCCAGTTCTGCCCTCCGTGCAGATCATTGCTGTGTTTGGGGTTGTGAACGTGTCCTTGTAATGAGCGTGGACAGGTCTCTGTGTCCCCTCCTTTTTTTTCCCTCTTCAATAAAATGTTTGGTTATGACCTTTGACTTTCTTTTGGATTGCTTTGTTTTTCATTGATATTTTGCCCCTCTGTGAGCCAGTTAAGAAAAGACTGCTGAGGACCTTTTTAAAAAATGTGTCCCAGGCTCCTTCCCTGGGAATTGTGAGGCAGTGGGTCCACAGGAGGCCCTGGGTTCTGAGTTACACGAAACCCTCCAGGAGAGGCTGGCTTGTGGCCAGTGTGGGAACCCAAGCCTTGGAGAGCCTCAGAATGGAAGTCATTTGTCAGTGTTTCCTGCCTTCTCCCAGAAATGGAAGAGCACAGAAGTGCCCACAGTACTCTGCTTTATCTGGAGTGCTGGTTTACACTTGTAGGCCTTTGGCTTGCTCTGTATGGAGGCCTCCTGCCTGAGCCCTGAACCAGCAGTCGAGGGGTGACCCCACTGAGCAGAGTGATTGCTGCCCTGGCTTGTGCGCCTGCCCTGTGCCTCTGGGGAGCCTAGTTTTGCTGTAGATAATGCAGAGAGCTTGGCTCTGCGATTCCAGAGAAGCTGCTTGCTGAGGTTTTACCCTACCCCTTCTCTTTCATTAATGCCCTTTGCAAGATTTGAAAGCAAGGCTGTAGCATCCAAACTCAGGCAGTGTGAGGCAACCCATGCTGGGGCCTCCCTGTAAACCCCAGGGGACCCAAGGTTCTCAGTCTAGTCCAGACATGCTAATTTCACTTGCCTCGTATGTTTCTCATCATCAGTTCCCTGACATTCATAAGCCAGTTTTGGTCCACAGAGCTCAAAGAGTCAGGATCGCAAGTCGGAAAGCAAGGAGAAGAGAGACATCCTGTCGTTTGATAAAATCAAAGAACAGAGGGAGCGAGAGCGCCAGAGGCAGCGGGAGCGGGAGATCCGAGAGACAGAGAGGCGGCGGTGAGCGGGGTCTCTTCTCAGGGGGATTGCCCTTCCTCCCAAGCCAGCCACCTGGGCTTGCTGGCCTCCTGCTGTCTGTGCTGCACCCGCCCACCCCACGACGTAGTTGTCCCAGCACAGTCATCCAAGCCTGTTTCTGCTTAGCAGCATCTCCTCTGGCTGAAGTTGTGCCTTGGCCCAGGTAGCACGCGTACCCAGGCCACCTGTGGCTTTGACAGAGGAGGGTCTCTGGGGTTGAGACCTCCGTCTTCCCCACCAAACTGGATCACCAGCTTCTCCAGTTTGCTTTTCTAAAATAGTGTGACTTCAGCTTCTGCATGTGGGCTTTAGAAAGTCAGAGTTTCTTGACCCATTTGAAGATGTTTCACTTCTAGCTGGCTTGCCCTTGGTGTAGAGCCTTCCCTGGCACCCTGGGAGCGAGTGAGGAGAGCAGGGGGGCATACCCAGCTCCCTCGCCAGCTCCTATGTGTGGTGGCCAAGGGGCAAGACCTGTGATTCCTTCACTGGTGCCTGGCTTTCTCCTGTCCCCACACCACCTTAGGTCCCTTTCAAAATGCCACATGTTAAATGTACACCCTCGGAGAGGGAAGGGGTGACAAAAAGGAGCATGAGTTGCCTCTCAGGGAGAGTGGCTGTCATCCGTGTCTCCAGGGTTTTATCTGCTCAGGAACTTCAGGGTAGCGGTTATCCTTTGCTTTTTTTACTTTTCTGCCCTTGTTTACCTGTGGTTTCATTCTGGTGCTCTTTGAGCAGGTCCTACTGGTCTGGACCTGAGGCTCTGTGTCCACTCGCCATCATCCCTCCCTCCCAGCTCACCCTGGTTTTGCTAGTTAGAGAAGGGGAAAGGATGGAGTTTGGGGTTTCTGGACGATCAGAGCAGTTCAAGGGGCAGGTTGGAGCCTGTGAGGGGCCAGCCAGGGCACATCCAGGAGCTTGATGTGTCCAGGCTCCCTCTGAGGACCTCAGTGCCACCATGTGGACTGGGCGCCACCATGTGGAAAAGTCAGGGTGGCCTTCCTGTGTCTGCAGAGAGCGTGAGCAGCGGGAGCGGGAGCAGCGCCTGGAGGCCTTCCATGAGGGCAAGGAGAAGGCGCGGCTGGAGCGGGAACGCGAGCAGCTTGACCGCCAGTGGCAGCGCCTGGAGCGGGAGCGCCTGGAGCGCGAACGGCTGGAGCGGGAGCGGGAGCGCGTGGAACGGGAGCGCCGGCGTGAGCAGGAACGTATCCAGCGTGAGCGTGAGGAGCTGCGGCACCAGCAGGAGCAGCTACGCTATGAGCAGGAGCGGCGGTCGGTGGTCAGGAGGCCCTACGACATTGGGCGGTAAGGCCGCAGCCAGAGTGGGGAGTGGCTGCGTCCACCTTGGTGTGGGGAGTCGGGAGTGCTGAAGATGGACACCTGGGCAGAGCTCGTAGCTGCCGCCTCCGCAGCTAATAGAGTATCTCCAGAGCTGCCACTTGCTGGAGGCTTGGTGATGCTCTTGCCTTGGCAGTCCTTTCGGTGGCGCTGTGGTTCCTGGGGGAGCTTGACACTGTTTAGTGGGGAGGAGACATACAGGCAGGCATGTGTTAGGCTGTGTTCCCTGCCATCTCCTTCGGGCTCACATGTCCTCCTGGAGTGAGAGGCACAGAGTCGGTGCTGTGGAAAAGTAGGTTGCCTTACCTCTAAGAAAGGAGGTTTCTCTCTCTCCGCCTTCTCTGAGCTGCTTAACTGACTGTCTCCCATCACGCCACCACCTTTGAGCCTAATTTTCTAGTAAAAATCAGGAAGAAGATAATTGGAGACCATCCCAAATTGTGTGTAGTTCGCTGTCACCTGATCTAATTCCCTTTGCTTCTGAAAAGCGCGGAGGGAAGTTCGGGTTACCATAGATGACGAGTTGGAAATGTGGTAACTCAGAATATTGTTTCTGGAGAATCAAATATTTCATTTCACTTGCATTTGAGCTCTTGTGGGGATCAAGGTATTAACAGCCTTGTGATACAATCAGTTCACAGTGGTTCTTCTTTCAGGACTGTCAAATGAGAATGCCAGGGTGCCTTTTGGTAGTTTGGGGTTTTTAATATATCAAGTCAAAGCGATAATGACTGAATGTTTAGAGATTAGCCCTGCAGGACATTTTAAACGATACTGTGTCTGGAGAGAGCATTCTACCTCCACCCTCTTTTTTTTTCTGCTCATTCTCTCATAAGTGAAATTTGCATCTTTTTTAAAATGAAAAACAGGCGAGATGACGCCTATTGGCCAGAAGGAAAGCGCATGGCCATGGAGGACAGGTACCGCCCGGACTTCCCTCGGCCTGATCACCGTTTCCACCACTTCGACTACCGTGACCGGGGCCGGTACCAGGAGCATGTAGCTGACAGGTCGGTGCCCCATCCCTCTCCAGCAGGGGTGGGTCTCCATCTCTTCTCATGCTGGAGGTTCCTAGTGACTGCCATATGTGGAATTTAGAGACAGACCTTGAGCGGGATGTGGGAATTGGTGGTCCCTTAGGGCATTTTCGCTTTGACTATGGGGAAGGCCTCATGGTGTGTGTTTCGTGCACTGTCCTCTTACGATGGGCGGGTCCCAGGCTCTGGGTTGCGAAGCTCCCTGGGGTCTCCGTGGCCATTCTTCCTTCTTGCCCCTCCCCCGGCAGAAGTTGCACTAGAGCACAGGTCTTTGAGGAGGGGAGGCCATGGCCCCGCCTCCTTGTTCTTAAGGATGAGGAAGTGGTTTAGAGAAAGGCCGTGACCCACTGGAGCCATCTTCAGGGGTCACTGACCCGCATGGGGCCTGAGCCAGCTGGCACCAAGGGGGGTGACTGCAGGGTGTGGCAGTGGCCCTCTCAGGCCTGCTTTGTGTTTTAAGGGTCTGGGGGTGTAGTTTTTTTTGCCAGTGCCTCTTTAATGAAGACTGTCTCATTTATTAGAAAGGCAGCCCTTGGTTTTCCAGTTTAAGCATTCTCTCTTTAAGTTTCTCATTGTGCTCGCCCAGGCTGCATATCCTTGAGCCATTTCACTGCTCATTAGCTCCTCCATGAGCGAAGGGAGATGGGGGTGAAGACAGGCTGAGATACCACTCATTTATTTAATCATGGCCGGACTTGGTTTCCAATGTGTTAGTCACATGGGTCAGATCATACCAGAGGTTAAGACCACCAAGGCTTTCTTATTACCCAGTTTGTCACCAGGCCACAGATTAATTTGGCATTGGCTTCGTGGGTTGGATCTCTACTTCTGAGATCCCTGTGAGGGACTTAAGTTCAGTAAAACCTTCCTCCCCACTTTCTTGGGCTCCGACTTCACTCCTACCCCCGGGGAGCTGCCAGCCAGCTCTTTTTTCAGGCCTGTCAGTCAATTAACTGTTCTCATGTGGTGAAAGAGGATAAGGTACCCCAGTTGTTGGACTCTTCGATGTGGTCTGCAGCAGTATCAGAGAGAGCCGTCAGCTGCCACTGGAATGAGATACTTCTGTTTTGCAGGAGGGAAGGTTCAAGGTCAGTGATGGGAGAGCGAGATGGGCAGGTGAGTAAAAGCCAGACCTCAGGCTGAGAGCGTGGCTGCTTCTGTGCAGTGGGCAGACGTGGACATTAAATACATAGGGCTTGTTTTTCATCTTATTCAATGGGAAGTGAATAAAGAGGATTGATTGTCTGCTTATGTAGAATGCCTTCCAGTCTAGACACGTGGGACGTCCCAAACGGGCTTAGCAGGCTGCCGGGGTCATTTAGCCTGTGTTTTAGGGCATCCCTGTCAGGTACTGGGGTGGGTGCCTCTGTCTTAGGGCCTGCGGGTGCCCTAGGGTGTCAGCTCAGAGGAGAGCTGATGCCACCCCCACGAGAAAGGTGGTGGCAGCGTCAGAGTCGTGGCTGTTTAAATGGGGTCGGGGGGCAGAGGGGGTGGTGAAAGAATACATAGCATCTCTTGCTCCCAAGATGTGCTGCCTTCCAGAGCACTGACTTGGTTGGCCAGGGGCATTGAACCACTCCCAGCAGCATTGCTGGCTTCCAGGCCTCCACAGTACTGAGCTAGGGGTCTGAGGGCGCTGGCCTGCCCTAGTGGTGTAGGGGGAGCTTCCTGTCACCAGCAAGGTGCAGGTGTTTGTCGTCTCAGGGAAGACGGGTCTGAGTGATGCCTTGGTGGACCCAGAGCCTGGGACTCTCCTTGCTCACAGGGCCAGGGGACCTCTGCTGGTCCTTCATGTGCATCAGTGATAGAGCGTTAGGGGTCCTCGGGGTTCTCAAGTGAAGAAGGGATCAAGAAGTGTCAGAAGGGGCCTGGGCAGGTCCTCTTGGGTGGCAGGTTCTGCAGGTTGACCAGACCCAGAGGGTGGGCCTGCCACAGGCCTATCCAGGAACCATGAGGCTGGAGTCGCCCTGTCCCTCTTGCGCCTTCCAGCACTACTCAGACGAGCGCCACAGCCATGGAGGACCACCAGAGCGCCACGCCCGCGACTCCCGAGACGGCTGGGGCGGCTACGGCTCCGACAAGAGGATGAGCGAGGGCCGGGGGCCACCACCTCCACCCAGGTTAGCGGGCAGGCCACGCCAAGCCTCCCTGGGGGCATCACTGCCCTCACTTGGTCCCAGCTTGGCTTCTGTGCAAGGGATCCAGGTGTATGTGCCCGCCAGGTCACCTGGAACAGTGTCAGCCCTAGGTGTGAAGGTCCCTATCACAGGCCTGGCTGCTGAAGCAGGTAGTCCTGAGGCCGTCTAAGGCTTGTCCCCTGTCAATAGTAGAGAAGCTTCAGTCGGCCGTGTGCTCCAGAGTTGTCTAGGTGTCTTGTCAGGCTGGTGTCACAATCACCAGAAGTCTCCGCCACATCTCTAGGGGTGTTTCGGATGTTGATCAGAGACTAGGGTGCCAGTTGGATAGATAGTGACCTGCTTAACACCGAGTTCTCTTAGGCTGTTCAGCCACTGTCTTCAGTGTAAAGGGGCGAGCTCGTGCTCTGGCAGCAGGCTGTGTGGAGCCGTGTCACCGTGGGACCGGGCGGCTGTCACAGCCTGGGACCAGGTGGCTGCACCTGCACGTGGGGACTGGGTTTAGATCGTCAGCTCCCAGGGTTTCTGTCTGAAACAGCTGTTTCAGGGTGCACTGTGCAGTTCGTTGTCGACAGCACAGTTGGATGGCTTTCAGTTGATCCATGGAGCCATGCATCCATCCCTACAACCCATTTCAGAGCATTTACATCACCCCCCAAAGAAACCCCCATCAGCAGACCCTCCCCATCTCCCTGGCAACCACTAACCCACTGTCTCTCTCTCTGGATTGGTCTGTTCTAGATGTTTCCCATCAGTAGAATCACACACTGTCTGTCTGTGTCTGCTTCTCTCAGTGAGCATCATGTTCTCAAGGTGCATCCGTGTTGGAGAGAATGTCTGGGCTTTTCTCCTTTTCCAGGCTGATGAATCTCCCAGTTGATGGAGGGACCACATTTTTTGTATCTGTTCATGAGTTAGTTGATGGACACTTTGGTGGTCTCCACTTTGGGGTGGTTGGTGTACAAGTTTTTGTGTAAGTGCAGGTTTACCGGTCTCAGACACCTTGGAGTGGAATCGCTGGGTCACATGGCCATTCTACATTTAACGTTTCAAGGGACCACTGTGCTATTTTCCAATGGGGCTGCACTGTTTCACATTGCCAGCAGCCCGGCGTGAGGATCCCTGTGTCTGTATGTCCTCACCTGCACTTGCCACCGTCATCTGTCTCTTTGATAGTAGCCATCCTGACGGGTGAGGTGGTTGTGACGTTAGCTGTGCTGAAGACCTACTCATGTGCTTACTGGCCACGTGTGTTTCTCTGGGGAAGTGTCGCTTCCTGTTCTTTGCCCACTTCTCTCAGAAACTCTTGACAGGAGGGCACAATCGCCCAGCCACAGCCACAACCTCTCCCTGGAGGCATAGTGGGACCTTTGTGTGTCTGCCTTTTGTTTTGGCAAAGGGGTGGCCGTGACTGGTCGGAGCACAGCCAGAGGCTGGAGGAACATCAGGAGCGCACCTGGCCGGGCACAGTGGACGTGGACACAGCGGGCCGGGAGCACTCGCGGTGGCAAGGTATTGGCTGACCCCCGCCTGCAGGTCTGGTAGGGCTTCTGGGCAGGGGCGGCCAGGGTTCCCCCAGCTTTCCTAGGGCTTCTGAGAAGGGGGTGTTAGCAGACTCTTCCTTCTCTTCCAGGTGGTGAGAGGGGCCTGTCTGGACCCTCGGGCCCCGGGCACATGGCAGATCGGGGTGGAATATCGGGGTAAGTTTTATCTGCCCATAAAGCTGATTTCTTCTCGCTCCTCAGTTCCTCTCACTTTCTGCATCCTTGATCAGCTTTCTGGTTGAGTGTTTTGAAAACACTCCCATAGCAGCCCTTGACAACTTATGCAACTAACAGTCCTCCCCAGAAGGCAACCTGTGGTTGTGAATTTTCTCCTCTGGAAAAAGCCAGGGGGCTCTGAGCCTGCTGTTGCGAGGTGACACGGTGAGAACACATGCGTGCCTTTGTTCCTAGGCGAGGCGGCTTTGCACACAGCGGGCACACCCAAGGTGATGTGGTGCCTGCCGGAGGCCTCGACAGCGACGGACTGGCTGGCCAGGACCGGGGCGACAGAGACCCCCACCCCCACCAGTACCCCCACTTCACCCGCAGCTACTAGACCCCACCCGTCCACGCGTCCTGGTAGGCGGACAGACGTACTGTTGAACTCTTAGCGGAGTTACCTTGAACTTGTGGAATCTTTTAAGAAGCAGAAGCAAATCCTGCCACCGTGTTGTAGCTCAATCCAATGTGAATTCACTTTTTTTTTTAATAAATGTGTTCTTGTTCTGCCATTTTTAAGACAAGGTTTCTGTTAATGAGGCATTCCATTTTCCATTAATAAAAGTTTATGGTTCTCACCCGTGTATATGTATCGGTGATTACAGAGCAGAGAAGAGGGTCAGCCCTCGGCGGCATCACTGTTCGGAAAGCAGAGGCCAGCTCACATTCCTGAATTCTCACAGCTCCTGTCCCCATCTTACAGTGAAGGAAATGGGTGCAGGGGTCACATTGCTCACGAGAGTCCTAGAGCCCTTAGGTGGCAGAGCTGGGAAGGAATTAGGAGTTCTTCACCAATGGGGAGGGTGTGTTCATCCGGGGCCCCTGGGACCAGTCACTTTACCTGACGGATCTGTGCGATTTGTGGGTCTGGCTGAGGGGCAGGGTTGGGCAACCCTTGCTTGGCATGAGCCCAGCGGTACTGGATCCACCCGTTTTCCTGGAAATGCAAGTTCATTGGTGAAATCTCATTTGTGATTATAAATAGCAGTGATCTTAATTAAGGGCTTTCCTGGCAACGCAGTGATAAAGAATCTGCCTGCAATTCAGGAGACACAGGTTCGATCCCTGGGTCGGGAAGATCCCCTGGAGAAGGAAATGGCAACCCACTACAGTATTCTTGCCTGGGAAATCCCATGGACAGAGGAGTCTGGCGGGCTACAGTCCATGGGGTCTCAAAGAATTAGACATGACTTAGCACACTCACAGCAGCAACCTTCATTGAAAACCCCTGACGCCAAAGAGATTGTTCACGAGCTTCTCCCAGCTCCATCTGGGCCCCTGCGGTGTGACACCACAGCGAGGCGTGTCTCTGGAAGGATCGCTGTCCCTGCCCTTCTCAGGCAGGGATGAGATGACCTGGTGGCCATAAGGCTGACCCTGGGGGACCTGTGCAGGGCTTGGAGGAGAGAGGGAGAGCTGCTTCCCTGAGTCCCAGCCCTGGGCCTGTGTGGTCTGGACTGGCGAGTGATGAGTTAACCTGTGTGCAGCCTGCTGGGAACATGATTCCCTCCTTCCCCTCCCCTTTCTCTGTAACTAGGACAGCCACCCACTGGCCCCAGAACAATTGCCAATTCTCCTGGAGTCCCCTGTGTTCCTGCTGGGTTGGTGAAGCAAGGGTTTAAAAGAGCAATCTGAAAACCCGACCCAGCTTGCCTTGAAGCCCGCATCTGGCGGTCCCTGTCTGTCTGAATTGCCCAAATCAACGCCTTCCTCACCACGGGGGCTTTTAGAGTCATTTTCCAATGACAAGTTGACAGGATGCCATCTCCATGCTGCACTGGGGCCCAGTGTGGCATATTTCCTCCTGCACGGAGAGCTTCATTGCACCCCACAAACTAGTCTGGAAACCAGGGTCCAGGGGGTTCAGAGTTGGCCGGGAGAAGCCAGATTGGGATTGGGACCTGGAGGTGTCACCTGTTCACAGATCTTGTCAAAAGGTAGGAGCAAGTCCTAAAGTTCAGAACTGGTGCTCCCGAGGGGGCCCCAGGAAGTGTGGAGAGTGTGGGCCAGTATCACCCCACAGCCTGTGAGGAAAGACAGGCCCCTTCCTCATTACCCAGACCTAACACCAGACTCCATGTTACTTGGATACACTACAGGATAGGTGATGGAAACATTTATTCTCTTCCAGTTGTAGAGACCAGGAGTCCAAAATCAAGGTGTCAGCGCAGCTGATTTCTTCTAAGGCTGTTGAGGGGGTTCTGTTACAGGCCCTTTCCCAGACTCCAATCCAGTCCAGTGAAAGTGAAAGCTTTAGTCACTCAGTCATGTCTGAGTCTTGGCAACACAGTGTCCCCATCGACTGTAGCCCACCAGCCTCCTCTGTCCTTGGAATTCTCCAGGCAGTACTGGAGTGGGTAACCATTCCTTTCTCTAGGGGATCTTCCTGACTGAAGGATCAAACCTGTGTCTCGTATTTTCTGAATTGGCAGACAGGTTCTTTACCATTAGTGCCAGCTGTGAAGCCCCCTGACTCCGGTGGTCATCAGACTTTGATGGTCGCTGGCAATCTTTGGCATCTTTTTTTTCTAAGTCTTTATTGAATTAATTACTGTTTTGTGTGTTTTTTGTAAAAGGTCTTAGTTTATTCTCTCAAGAAAAATCTGCGCAGTCACCACAGATACAGCCACTGCAGAATCTTTACTCCTTTTTTTTGCCAGCACCAACATCAGCCTTTGTAGTCCCCCTGACTTTCTTCATTCTGTTCTTGAGTTCCTTTGGCTGTTTTCTTGAGGTCTTTTTCTTCTCATTTAGGCCATGTTTTTGTAAGCCTGTGTTTGGGCTCGCTCTTCGCATAATCCAAGGAATCATAAATCATTCCAAAGCCAGTTGTCTTGCCACCACCAAAATGGATTCACAATCCAAATACAAAGATGACATCTGGTGTGGTCTGGCACATTTTGGCCAGTTTTCCCCAAATTTCTGTTTCAGGTACTGTTGCCTTTCCAGGGTGAAGAACATCTATGACCATTTGTTTCTGCCAAAGTAGTTGGTTGGTCATGAACTTCCTGGTCCAGATAGTTACTGTGTCATTCACGATGGCAGCTGATCTTCAAGCAGCCAGGGAGAAAAAAAAAAAAACAATACTTTTTTTTATGTTTTATTTTTTTGTCCAAAGAGGCATGTGGGATCTTAGCTCCCCAACCAGGGATGGAACCCACACCCTCTGCATTGGGAGGCAAAGTCTTAACCACTGGACCACCAGGGAAGTTTCTAATCATTGGCATCTCTTGACTTGTAAATGTCTCTCTGCGTCCTTCATGCAGCCTTCTCCCTGTGTGTGTGTGTGTGTGTGTGTGTGTGTGTGTATACGTGCTTGTGTGTCCAAATTCCCCTTTTTATAAGCTCACAGTCATGTTGGATTAGCACCCACCCTAATGACCTCATTTTAACTTGATTACTTCTGTGGACATGAATTTGAGCAAACTCCAGGAGATAGTGAAGGACAGGAAAGTCTGGCGTGCTGCAGTGCGTGGGGTCAGACACTACTGAGCAACTGAACAACAGCAACCCCGGTGCAGGTCTTGTCTTCAAGTACAGTCACTTCCTGAGGTCCTAGGGGCCAGGACATCAACATGTGAATTTGGCAGGGAAAAGAGGTCACAGTTTTCAAAGAGAACACAGATTTTTCAGGAGCGCAACTTCTGGGAAAATTGAGGAAAATGGCTTGTCATTTAGTCCAGAACCTCACAAAGAGTTGTTCACCGTTTCTGTGAACAGACCTGCAGGGTCTAAACATCCCCCCTGCTGCTTCTGCCTCAGATGAGCTGTCTCAATAGGCCCACATGTCTGAGCACTTCATCCTGTGCTCAGTGTAACCAGGACTGGTGCCCAGCATTCACAGGCTGAATTAGTATTTATCAGACATTATTTTCTTTTTATTTCTTCTGCTTATATCTGATAGAGCATCATATGGTTGGGCTGCTGTTTTGTTGTTTTTTTAACTGTATGTGGTTAAGTCATAATGGGCTTCCCAGGTGGCACTAGTGGTAAAGCACCTGCCTGCCAATGCAGGAGATAGACGCAAGACACACAGGTTCGATTCCTTGGTCAGGAAGAGTCCCTGGAGAAGGAAATGGCGACCCATGGTATTCTTGCCTTGAAAATCCCTTGGACAGAGGAGCCTGGCAGGCTACAGTCCATGGGGTTGCAAAGAGTCAGACACCACTGAAGCAATGGAGCGCACAAGTCATATTAGCTCTGATTTTTATTTCTGAAGACAAAAGGGAGGTGGAAGAAAAGACTTGTTATAAAAAGAATCTGCAGGGACTTCCCTGGCAGTCCAGTAGTTAAGATCCCATGCTTCAAATGGAGGGGGTGCACATTCTAACCCTGGGTGGGGAACTAAGATCCAGCATGATATGCAGTGTGGCCAAAAAAAAAAAAAGAACCTGGGACACTTAGGCTGTGTCCACCTTTTGGCTGCTGTCACTTGTGCTGCTGTGAAGATGAGTGTGCCTGGATGTCTCTGCACACCTGTTTTCTACTCTCCTGAATGTATACCTGGGAGTGAAATTCCTTGCTCCTATGGTAATTCTAGACATTTAACTTTTGAGGAACTGCCAGGCTGTTTTCCATCGCGGCTGCCCCATCTTAACATTCCCACCAGCCCTGCACGAGAGTTCCGAGTGTGTCTCCCATCTTCACCACTTGTTTTCTGAGTGTGTTTCTTGTTTTAAATAATAGCCATTCTGTTGGGTGTGTTAGGCCTTCCTTGGTGGCTTAATGGTAAAGTATCTTTATCTTTAGTGGTAAAGTATCTGCCTGCCAATGCAGGAGCCACAGAAGACGGGAATTCGATCCCTGGGTGGGGAAGATCCCCTGGAGAAGGAAATGGGAACCCACTCCAGTATTCTTGCCTGGAGAATTCCATGGACAGAGGAGCCTGGCAGGCTACAGTCCAGTGGGTAGCAAAGAGTTGGACACAACTGAAGTGACTGACCACCACCACCAATGAGTGTGTTAGTAGTGTGGATAAGCAAATTGTGGTCCAGCCATACAGTGGAATGTTGTTGTTGCTTGTTGTTTAGTCGCTCAGTTATATTCTTTTCCATTGTGGTTTATCACAGGATATTGAGTATAGTTCCCTGTGCTATAGAGTAGGACCTTGTAGTTTATCCATCTTATATATATATGCTAGTTTGCTAATGCCAGATTCCCAATCCTTCCCTCCCTCATCCCCCTCCCCCTTGGCAACCATAAGTCTGCTCTCTATGTCTGTGAATCTATTTCTGTTATATAGATACATGCATGTCATATTTTAGATTCCATATATAAGTGATATGATATTTTCATTTTTTGTCTGACTTAGTATAATAATCTCTGCTGCTGCTGCTGCTAAGTCGCTTCAGTCGTGTCCGACTCTGTGTGACCCCATAGATGGCAGCCCTCCAGGGTCCCCGGTTCCTGGGGTTCTCCAGGCAAGAACACCGGAGTGGGTTGCCATTTCCTTCTCCAATGCATGAAAGTGAAAAGTGAAAGTGAAGTCGCTCAGTCGTGTCCGCCTCTTAGCGACTTAATGGACTGCAGCCCACCAGGCTCCTCCACCCATGGGATTTTCCAAGCAAGAGTACTGGAGTGGGGTGCCATTGCCTTCTCCATAATAATCAATCTATATTGCTGCAAATGGCATCATTTCATTCTTTTATTGGCATTATTCATTCTTTTTACAGCTGAGTAATATTCCATTGTATATATGTACCACATCTTTATCCATTCCTCTGTCAATGGACTTTTAGATTGATTCTGTGTCATAGATACTGTAAATAGTGTTGCTGTGAACACAGGTACATGTATAGGATGGCAAGAGTTTTTAATTAAACTGTCTATTTTTTATTGGGGTATAGCTGAGTAATGGTGTTTTTGATAGTTTCAGGTGAACAGCAGAAGGACGCAGCCATATGTATTTAATGGTAACCAGGCATGCGTGCTAAGTCACTTCAGTTGTGTCTGACTCTGCGATTCTATGGACCATTGCCCACCAGGCTCCTCTATCCATGGGATTTTCCAGGCAAGAATACTGGAGTGGGTTGCCATGCCCTCCTCCATTCTCCCCCAAATTCCCCTCCTATTCAGGCTGCCATATAACATTGAGCAGAGTTCCCTGTGCTATACAGTAGGTCTTTGTTGGTTATCCACTTTAAATATAGCAATGTGCACCTGTCCATACAAAGGCAAATTTTTGTGTTACATATATTTTGCCACGATTTTTAAAAAATGTTTTAAAGGTCAGGGTAGGGGCGGTTGGGTGTCATAGGAATGAGAACCACGGCATTAGGCTTGGGAGACAGACTTGGAATCCAACCTACCTGTCTGCCCATAGGAGTTACTAGTTCCTCTCTGTTTTGGCTTTGTTAACTGAGAATAGGACAGTATTTGTTATAGAGGGCCTTTGCCAAGATTAAATTAGTTAATAGACGTAAAAAGCTCCTAGAAAATGTTAAGTGCTCAATAAATGTTAACAGGCACTGGGAGGCCTACAGGAATAGGGCCTAAGGTACTCATGTTCTCCGGGAGACCCATAAAATGTTTTCTGAGGCCCGGAGAGAAAGAGGGCAGAAATGATCAGCTCCGAAAATGCAAAGAGAAAACTGCAGAATCAGAATGAATACCTTATCACATGTCTCCACATTTACAAAAATGTGTCAACTCCATCAACCGCTAAATTCTGTATTCATAAAGATTTCATTACATTTCAAAACAGCTCCTAGGTTAAATTTTCTCACTTTGCAGGAATTCCCCAGCCTGCACAATGATTGCCAGTCTCAAATTGCACGCATTCCTCTTCGTTAAATATTTTCACATGCAGTGCTCTAAAAAGGACTTTTGAGTTTTTAAAAACACAGGCACAGAGTTGTTGGTTCCTGGGGATATGGTGCTTTTTCACTGGTTTGCAGATCGAGGGGCGGGGTCTCCACTGAGACCTCCCAGTGCTGCCCCTCCCCAACCCTCCAGAGGTTAGCCCATCCCTCCCTCGTTGGTCACAAGATCACAGGATGGTGAGGCCAGTGGGTTCACATCTCAGACTCTTCTTCTTTTGTCAACTGTGTGTCCTTGGGAAAGTGACTTACCCTCTCTGGAGCTCTCAGAGTTGTCATTTCTCAAATGGGCATGATGCCTCCACCCCAGGTCGCTGGGCAGATTCTGGTGGGTGACTATGTCAGGTCCAGCCTTATGAGCCAGAGGCCTCATTGGCTCAGCAAGATGCCAGTTTCTCAGCATCTTCTCTCCCCAGAGTACTGCGCTGATTTTTTTTTTGGGGGGGGGGATTGCGGGGGGCGGGCCTTGGCATGCAGCTTGTGGGAATCTTAGTTCCCTGATCAGGGATCAAACCTGGGGCCTCAGCAATGAGTGTGCTGAGTTCTAAACACTCATTACCAGGGAATTCCCAGTATTGCACTGATTTTATGATTTGAGAGTTTCACACAATACCTGCAAGAGAATTAGGTGTGTGTTTCCTCTGGCTGTCATAACAAATTCACATAAACCTCTCACCTCAAAATCTGGAGGCCTGAAGTCCTCCAATTCAAGGTGCCTGCAGAGCTGTTTCTTTCCAAGGCACTAGGAGAGCGATCTGATTCCCTGCCTTTTCCAGCTTCTCCAAGCCACCCACACTCCTTGCATCCTGGCCCCTTCCTCCAGCTTCAGAGCCAGGAATGCAGCATATTTTTCATCCTTTTTCCACAGTCACATCTCCCTCTGACTATTAGGGGACAATTTCTGAAATCATGAGCCTTGGCCAGGCCTGCTTGCCTGAATTGCCTCGAAACAGCAGGTCCTGAAAAGCAAAGTGGTGCTGCCTCTGAAAACTAACCAGAAGAATTTGAGAGGGGCCAAAAGGAGGGAGGAGATGCCAGCCCATAATATGTCCTACCAACCTCCCAGAATCCTTCATGCTTGAATCCATCTTGAACAAGAGATGCACACACCACCCGGAAGAACCAGGGGTGTGTGTGTGTGTGTGTGCTCAGTCACTCAGTTGTGTCCAACTCTTTGTGACCCCCTGGACTGTAGCCCGCCAGGCCCCTCTGTTAAGAGAATTTTCCAGGCAAGAATACTGGTGTGAGATGCCAATTCCTCCTCCAGGGGATCTTCCCAATTCAGGGATCGAACCCAAGTCTCTTTCATCTCCTGAATTGGCAGGTGGATTCTTTACCACCGAGCTACCAGAGAAGCTCTAAGCCTGGTGACTCAGACTAAATGTGGGCCAAACAAGATGACTGGCCAGAGGCAACTCAGAAACCAACCTCATTACCATAAACCCTGAGCCTTCGAGCCACGTAGCAGAGCAGTTCTCCTGGGTTCCTTTATTTGCTGTTTTCCACCCCCACCCGGGCGCCCCCTTCCCAACAGTCTCTTGCTTTGTCAGCCCGTGTGTCTCCTCAGACAATTTACTTCTGAATGTTAGACAAGAGCCCACTCTCGGGCCCTGGTAGGGTCTCCCTCCCTTCCTGGTACATGATCACAGTCAGGAAGGGATCTCTGATGTGGACTTCTTTGGGTAGGGGGAGAGGGCGTTATTTTGCCTGTCCCACTGGGATGGGAATCTGTGTTGGGGGCGGAGGTTCACAGGCATGAGTACTGACCAAGGAAGGGAGACAGTGGCTACCTGTGGCCTCAGGCTTGTGGCCTGATGACTCAGATGGTGAAGAATCTGCCAGTGATGTGGGAGATCCAGGTTTGATTCCTGTTTAGAGGAAATGGCAACCCACTCCAGTATTCTTACCTGGCGAACCCCATGGAGAGAAGAGCCTGGTAGGCTATGGCCTAGGGTCACAAAGGGACATGACAGACGCAAGAAAAAGCTGCCTGGCACTGACCCTGGGGTGATTAGGGCAGGGGGATAGTGATGCCGAGTGTGAGAGGAGCCAGTTGGGATGTGAGCTCTGAGTCGGCTGGTTTGCATGTGAAAGGCACCCTAGGGTGACTTGTTTGCTGTCTCTGGGAATTAGCTGGTCCTGGGAGGGGCTGAAGCCCCAGATGTCAAAGCATCAGAAACAACAAAATAAAGACATGGGTAACACATCCATGTCTAACTAATACACCCAGAACGCGGTTGTTGTTGTTCTAAGTCTTGTCCGACTCTCTGTGACCCCATGGACTGCAGCATACCAGGCTTCCCTGTCCGTCACTGTCTCCCAGAGTTTGCTCAAACTCATGTTCATTGAGTCAATTATGCCATTGACTCGTTCTCTGTCAACTCATTCTCATTCAACCAACTCATTCTCTGTTGTCCCCTTTTCCTCCTGCCTTCAATCTTCCCCAGCTTCAGGGTCCTTTCAAATGAGTCAGCTCTTCACGTCAGGTGGTCAAAGTATTGGCGATTCAGCTTCAGCATCAGTCCTTCCAATGAATAATCAGGGTTGATTTTCTTTAGGATTGGCTAGTTTGATCTCCTTACTGTCTAAGGGACTCTCAAGAGTCTTCTCCAGCTCCACAGTTTGAAAGTATTCATTCTTCGGTCCTTAGCCTTCTTCATGGTCGAACTCTCACATCCATACGTGACTACTGGGAAAACCATAGCTTTGACTATATAGATCTTTGTCATCACAGCAATGTCTCTCTTTTTTAATATACTGTCTAGGTTTGTCATAGCTTTTCTTCCAAGGAGCCAGCATGGTAGACACAAAGTAAATTCTTATCAAATCTATGCAGAGGAGAAAGAGAGAAAGGACACAATAATCCTGTGTCTTATGGACTTCCCTGGTAGTCCAGTGGTTAAGACTCTGCCTTCCAATGCAGGGGATGTGGGTGCGATCCCTGGTTAGGGAGCTGAGATCCCACATGCCTCACAGGCAAGAAACCAAAACATAAAACAAAGCAATATTGTAACAAATTCAATAAAGACTTTAAAAATGGTCTGCTGCTGCTGCTAAGTCACGTCAGTCGTGTCCAACTCTGTGTGACCCCATAGACGGCAGCCCACCAGGCTCCCCCATCCCTGGGATTCTCCAGGCAAGAAGTGGGTTGCCATTTCCTTCTCCAGTGAATGAAAGTGAAAAGTGAAAGTGAAGTCGCTCAGTCATGTCTGACTCTTCGCGACCCCATGGACTGTAGCCTACCAGGCTCCTCCGTCCATGGGATTTCCCAGGCAAGAGTACTGGAGTGGATTGCCATTGCCTTCTCCAAAAATGGTCTACATTAAAAAAAAATCCTTAAAATCCTCTGTCTTCGTGTTTTCATTCCTGGTCTGGCCTTTTGGGTCTTCTGGGGCCCAGCAGAATGCTAGCTTAGAATGTCTGACAGGGACACCAAGCCTTGTAGTGTCTTCAGTCAACACCAGGTGGCAGACCATCTCCACTGAGATTGGGAGGAAACCTGGCATGTTCGGACATGTGCAGTAGTAAGGCTGCTGCTATTCCTGAGGAAGGTCCAAGGAACACCTCTAGTAGGAGTTACCTGGCGGTGGAGGGATGGGGTTATTTATTTTTTAGTCACACCACCATGGTGGCTTGTGGGATCTTAGTTCCCTGACCAGGGAGAACCTGGGCCATGGCAGCAAAAGCACTGAGTTCTAACCACTGGACCTCTAGGGAATTCCCAGGGAGGGGCTTCTTTAAAATGCAGGTTCCCAGCCCCAACTGACCCATTGACCCCTGGGAGACTGACTGTTGAGAAGTGGCTTCCAGGGGCTCCTCACCATGGTCCTTGTCAGGGAGGCCCCCGTGAAGGCTGGGTGACTTAATGTGAGACCAAGCCAGGCTGGAGAATGTTATCCCAGCTCTACCCTTTGCCACCTGGATGACCTGGAACCAGTTACCTTGAACGCCTGAGTTTTTTCCTGCTGTCTTTTTTTTTGGCCATGCCATGCAGTATATAAGATCCTCCCCAACCAGAGATGGAACCTGTGCCCCCCTGCATTGGGAGCACAGAGTCTTAACTACTGGATCTCCAGGGAAGTCCCTGAGTTTTCTCATTGTAAAACGGGCTAGGGGATTTCTGAGGATGCAAGGAGCTGATGCATTTAAAGTGCTTTGCAGGCTTCCCTGGTGGCTCAGTGGTAAAGAATCTGCCTGCCAGTGCAGGAGACATGGGTTTGATCCTTGACCTGGGAAGATCCCACATGCTGCGGAGCAACTAAGCCCTTGCGCCACAACTGTTGAGCCCGTGCTCTAGAGTCCAGGAGAAGAAACTACAGAAGCCAGCACTCTAGAGCCTGTGCTCCACAACAAGAGAAGCCCCCGCAACGAGAAGCCCGTGCGTCACAACTAAAGAGTAGCCCCCACTCGCCGCAACTAGCAGAAAGCCTGTGCATCAACCAACAAAGGCCCAGCACAGTCAAAAATAAATAAAATTATTATTATTTTCTTTTATTAGGTTGTACCAGGTCTTAGTAGGTATATGCAAACTCTTAGCTGAGGCATGCGGGATCTGGTTCCCTGACCAGGGGTTGAACCCGGGCCCCCTGCATTGGGAGCATGGAGTCTTAGTGACTGAACCACCAGGGAAGTCTCTAAAATAAAAGTATTTTTTTAAACAGTCAAAAATAAAGTGCTTTGCACAGGACCCAGCATCTGTGGGTGCTTAGCCAGTGATTGTGGTTGCAGTCAATTCTTCTAGAAGAGACAGGTCTAAATTGGGGCCTTCTGCCTCCTTGCAGTCTTGGGGAGGGGGTTGGATCTGCCCCCATGCCCACCACAACTGTGATCTATAACCTTGCGTTAGCAGTTTTTCAAAGAAGGGGCCCTGTTCAGGTGTCTGAAAGCCGCACGCTGAGGGGTTAAGTGCCAGCAGCCGCTGATGATGCCTCGCGGCTGCCTCCAATCTCACAGTCAGACCCACCTCGTGCCAGCCAGCCGTGAAACTGCCGGGCGCCCCACATAGCCAGCCACAGAAACTTTGCGCTGGGCCCCCACGGGGAGGCTCGTAAAACACACTGAAGCTTCCCCTGCCGGCCCCGGCAGACTGAATATTTACAGACTCGGCTGAAATGAGACCCAGCAGGGCAAATTTCACAGGCAGCCCAGAAAAAGTCTCCTCGCCCCCTGTCCCTGGGAAAACAGGACATAAGGTGAAATGCAGTCTGTTAGGTCAAGGCCCACACCCTCAGCAACACAAGATGTGACCTGGGCTTGACATAGTCGCTCACTCGTGTCCGACTCTCTGCAACCCCAAGGACTGTAGCCTGCCAGGCTCCTCTGTCCATGGGATTTCCTAGGCAAAATTATTGGAGTGGGTTGCCATTTCCTTCTCCAGGGGATCTTCTGGACGCAGGGATGGAACCTAGGTCTCCTGGCATTGGCAGTCAGATTCTTTACCACCGAGCCACCAAGGAAGCCGGAGAGAGCTCTTCTGTTTAGCATTGGCTTCCAGGGCATTTCCTGTGTGCCAGGCTCTGTGCTAGGGACACAGCAGTGACCATGACCGAGACAGATTTGCTCTGTGGAGCCCATGGGGAATGTTTCAAGCAGGAGGTGGAGTGAGCCTGGCTTCCTGAAGGAGCTGACTGGAAGGACATCCCAGGAGAGGGAACAGAATGTGCAGGAGCCCCTGGGAAGGAATGGGTGCGGCAATCTGGGAGGAACCTAGCAAGCAGGAATGTGTGTGAGTTGGGTTCAGAGTGACCTGTGAGGTCCCAGTGGGGTCAGGGATCAGGCCAGCAGACACAGGCAATTTGAGGGCACTGGGGGTGGGGATGGCAGGCTTTAGCAGTTGAAGGGATCCTCAGGCTCCTAGTAGGGATAAAGGTGTCTGTTATCCCAGAAAGGAAACTAGCACTTTCTGTCTCTAGGGAACTGGCAGCAGCCAGTCCTGGAGAAGGGGCAAGCCAAGGTGGGCTCATGGCCAAGTTATCTGGACAAAGGTAACAGCAGGGGGAACCTCCTGCAGACTCCAGGCATGAGGTCCGCCCACCCCTACTCCAAAGACCTGAACGTAGGTGGTAGGAGCACGCTGGCTAGCAGAGCTGATAAGGTTGGTAGTTCATGCCCAACCTGGACTGAGTCACAGCTGCGGGCTAATGAGAGAGGCGGCTAATTCATGGAAGAGCGGTTGGGGGAGGGGGGAGCGGGAAGAGTGGGAGAGAGAAAAAAAGATGGAGAGATGAAGAAGGAACAGAGCTTCAGAGAAACAGAGACAGACAGACTCAGAAGGAAAAAGAGACAGCAATGCACAGAGAAGACAGACAGACTGAGACGCAGAGAGAGACACACAGATCCAGACAGAGACAAAAGCAGATGCAGAGGGACTCGGAGACGCAAAGATATTGAACCTCAGGGGCTGCTGCGACCCCTGCCCCCCCACCACATAGCCACTGGATGGTGCCAGAGAGCCACACTCTGCCCCGCGGTTGTCCCTACCTGGCCTCTTGGCAAGCCCCAGTCCCATTCTCTCTGCCTGCGGTTCCCTTACTGGTCCACTGGCACGTTAGCGGGAGGCCCGACCCCAGGGTGGAGATGGAGATGAAGGCTGCAGCGGGGCTTCACAGGAATCAAGGATGTCCAGAATCCCTGTAACCTTGCCACCCCCATGCCAAGGTCCTGTGCATATCTCCTGTGCATAGCACTGCTTGTCCCGGGGTGTGTTTTCATTGGTCTGGGTGTGTGTGTGTGCACAAGTGTTTTGAAATGGGTGTGTCTGGTTTTATCTTGGGAGTGTGTATCCAGCCAGTCTCGGTCTCATGTTGTCTCAAGGTATGTGGTGTGTGTGTGTATGTGTATGTGTCAGAGGCTGGGGGGGTGTCTCTGTGTGTCTGATATTTCCAGGAACCCAGAAACTTGCCACACTCTCCTCTCCCCTCATCTTTCCCAGCAGTTCTTCATGGAGTCACCCAAGAAACTGGAGAACCAAAACATTCAGGAAAATTTCCTGGGATGCCAGAAGCAACGCTCTCTGGAGAGACAAGAATGGGTGTCCACAGAGGCGACTGAGCAAATTTTAGGTTCTGCTAAACCCAAGCACTTACTTGGTGCTGCTTTTCATGCTGTGGACCCGGTTTCCTCATCTGTATAATGGGTCTGATATGATAGCAGCCTCATAGATTTGTTGTCCAGTGATTGAGTTACGGTTTGTGAAGCTCTTTGAACCCTGCCTGGCACACAGCCTAAGGACTCAGTAAGTTTCAGAAACCATCTCTTTGATCCTTATATCTACAAGCACATCCATTAACCTGTGGGTCAGTGGGATCCCCTGAGAATTCTCCACTCACCACTAGGGATCTGAGGGTCGTCTTAAAGACTCAAATAAAGCTGCATTGACTCTTCCTGCAGCACATTAAGATCTTTGGGATCTTCAATCTTTGTTGCATCATGTGGAATCTTCTGTTGCAGCATGTGGGATCTAGTTCCCTGACCAGGGATCAAACCCCAGCCCTTGGCATTGGGAGAAAGGAGTCTCAGCCACTGGACCACCTGGGAAGTCCTTAGAGTGTCTTTTTTTGTTTTTTGTTTTTTTTTTTCATTTTTAATCAAAGTATAGTTGATTTACAAAGTTGTGTTAATTTCTGCAGTACAGCGAAGTGACTCAGTTATACATGTTTCTTTTTAATATTCTTTTCCATTATGGTTTATCGCAGGATATAGTTGAATATGGGCTTCCCAGGTGACTCGGTGGTAAAGAATCTGCCTGCCCAATGCGAGGAGATGCAGGACACATGGGTTTGTTTCCTGGAGTGGGAAGATCTCCTAGAGGAGGAAATGGCAACCCACTCCAGTATTCTTGCCTGGAAAATCCCATGGACAGAGGAGCCTGGGAGGCTACAGTCCATGGAGTCCCAAAGAGTCAGACATGACTTAGCAACTGAGCATGTTCATGCATAGTTGAATATGGTTCCCTGTGCTATTCAGTAGAGCCTTGTCATTTATCCATTCTCTATAATAACTTGCATCTGATCAATAACCTCAGATATGCAGATGACACCACCCTTATAGCAGAAAGTGAAGAACTGAAAAGCCTCTTGATGAAAGTGAAAGTGGAGAGTGAAAAAGTTGGCTTAAAGCTCAACATTCAGAAAACGAAGATCATGGCATCTGGTCCCATCACTTCATGGGAAATAGATGGGGAAACAGTGGAAACAGTGTCAGACTTTATTTTTCTGGGCTCCAAAATCACTGCAGATGGTGACTGCAGCCATGAAATTAAAAGCCGCTTACTCCTTGGAAGGAAAGTTATGACCAACCTAGATAGCATACTGAAAAGCAGAGACATTACTTTGCCAACAAAGGTCTGTCTAGTCAAGGCTATGGTTTTTCCTGTGGTCATGTATGGATGTGAGAGTTGGACTGTGAAGAAGGCTGAGCGCCGAAGAATTGATGCTTTTGAACTGTGGTGTTGGAGAAGACTCTTGAGAGTCCCTTGGACTGCAAGGAGATCCAACCAGTCCATTCTAAAGGAGATCAGCCCTGGGACTTCTTTGGAAGGACTGATGCTAAAGCTGAAACTCCAGTACTTTGGGCACCTCATGCGAAGAGTTGACTCATTGGAAAAGACTCTGATGCTAGGAGGGATTGGGGGCAGGAGGAGAAGGGGACGACAGAGGATGAGATGGCTGGATGGCATCACTGACTCCATGGACGTGAGTCTGAGTGAACTCTGGGAGTGGAGATGGACAGGGAGGCCTGGTGTGCTGCGATTCATGGGGTCGCAAAGAGTCGGACATGACTGAGCGACTGAACTGAACTGAATCCCAAACTCCCATTCCATGCCTCCTGTATCCCCTCTCCCCCTTGGCAGCCATAGATCTGTGTTCTGTGTCTGTGAGTCTCTTTCTATTTTGTAGATATGTTCACTTGTTTAGATTCCACATATAAGTGAAACCATGTGGTATTTGTCTTTGTCTGACTTACATCACCACTTAGTATATAATCATCTCTAGGTCCATCCATTGTTGCTGCAAAATGGCATAATTTCATTCCTTTTATGGCTGAGTAGTATTCCGCTGTATGCACTGGAGCTCTTATATGGAAAAAATTCATTCACCAGTTCTTGTAAACATTATGTGGGCCAAAATAACCAAACAACATCAGAAACAACAGAAACAACAGATTCAGCCCCTGGGCTTCCAGTTTGAGAGACCCTCTGACCCAAGGGAAAAGTTTCGCCAAGAAATCTGTGTCACAAGAGGCTAAGTATTTGTGATTCCGTAAGTTGGCCATGCCAAGTTCAGTGACTATGTCACAGGCTGGGGCAAGCTAGCATAGCATTCTCCCCTCCTATCTACCTGCAGAACTGGTGGGGTGCAGGCCTCCATCCACACTCAGGCCTCTGCCTCTGACTGCCCACGTATTCCTCTCCCTGCCAAGACAGGCAGAGTGATGTGTTGATTGCCACTCAGGATCCTGGTTCTAGGATTCTATTTTTTTGTCCACATGGTGCAGCTTGGGAGATCTTAGTTCCCTGACCAGAGATTGAACCCAGGCTCTGGGAGTGAACAAAATGTGGAGTTCTAACCACTGGACCGCCAGAGAATTCCCACTAGGATTCTAGAACGTTCAGGAAGAGGGGAGATTATTCTGAAGATCTAGAATGCCAGGCAGTCTTAGATTCTGGGTGTCCATGATTTCAGAGATTCCACAATTCAGATCTGCCCAGGTCCTAGAACTCAGGGATTCACCAGGCTTGGCACTGCCTGCCCGGGTCTCCCATAATTGCCCATGACAGATAATACAGTGTCTCGAGGCAGAAACCATGATCCCTCTAATCCAGAGGCCAAGGCCGAGGGCCTACCGCCTGAGGCCACCTGGCTTTTCCTAATGGCTTAATGAGAAAGTCAGAATTAATTGGAACTGGCACCCAGCACTTGCAGGGCTCGGCGTGGCCGGCTCGGCCTCCATATGTTAAAGCTGAGCATCTCTGGTTCTGCTCTGGTCTGTTCTGCACACCGACAGGTGTGTTGCCTGAAACTTGGAGGCTGGCCTGACAAGGGAGGTGGCTGGGGCTGTGGTGACCAGCACCACAGGTAAAGTCAGCCCCACCCCACCCCTGCCTGAGACAGTGCGACCAGCATTCTGCACCCTCATTCTCTCCCTCCTCTGGGCCTCAGTTTCCCTCCTTTGCTCAGTGAGACCAGCCTCAGGATTCCTTGTGGATTACATGTAAATTGCTCAGCCTGTGTGCTGTGCTATAATCTGTCCTTGGGCACCTGGGTAGATTCCCAGAAGGGATACAGCAGTTTCTCATTTTAATAGCTATTATCAGAGAGATTAGAACATTTCACACATATAATCAGAGAGATTAGAACATGCACCCCCAGTGCATGAGACTGCTCTTTTCCCCAAACCCCAGCAACATGGTGAATTATCAAACTTTTTCATCATTAGCAACCTGATAGATATTTTTTAAAGTATTTTGTGGTAGTTTTATTTTATATTTAGCTTATGACAAATGAGAATGAACTCCCTTTTATATGCTTAGAAGACATTTGTATTCCCTTTTCAGAAACTGTTCATATCATTTGCCTCTTTTATTGGATTTTTGGTCCTCATTGACTTCCGAAAGCTCTTTACATATTAAGGAAATCGTTGTATTGTCTATCATGTCTTGGAAAAGTTTCTCTGACTTAATCTATTGACCCTTCTAGTTTTTGTGTGTGTGTATAGGAATTCTATATTTGTATGTAGTCAGTTATTAATCTTTTAAATCATTAAAGGTGTAATGTCATGCTTCAACACACTGCGATTATTATTAACCTTCCATGTTTTCTTCTAATAGTTTAATAGTTTCTCTGTCTCTCTCTCTCGTTTTTTGCTGGGTGGGGGATGATCCATCTGGAATTAAATTTCCTCTTCTTGTTGTTGTTCAGTTGCCCAGTTGTGTCCAGCTCTTTGCGACCCCATGGACCGCAGCACGCTAGGCTTCCCCGTCCTTCCCTGTTTCCCAGTGATGCCATCTTCCCATCTCATCCTCTAACACCCTCTTCTCCTCTTGCCCTCAATCTCTCCCAGCATCAGGGACTTTTCCAATGAGTCGGCTGTTCATATCAGATGACCAAAATACTGGAGCTTCAGCTTCAGCCCTTCCAATGAGTATTCAGGGTTGATTTCCCTTAAGATTGACTGGTTTGATCTCCTTCCTGTCTAAGGGACTTTCAGGAGTCTTCTCCAGCACCACAGTTCAAAAGCATCAATTCTTTGGCATTCTGCCTTCTTTACGGTCCAGCTCTCACAGCCATACATGACCACTGGGAAAACCATAGCCTTGATTATATGCACCTTTGTCAGCAGATGCTGACACAACACACTGCTGCTTTTCAACACACTGTCTAGGTTTGTCATAGCTTTCCTGCCGCGAAGCAATCGTCTTCTGATTTCATGGCTGCGGTCACCATCCGCAGTGATTTTAGAGCCCAAGAAGAGGAAATCTGTCACTCAGTTCAGTCGCTCAGTCGTGTCCGACTCTTTGCGACCCCATGAATCGCAGCACACCAGGCCTCCCTGTCCATCACCAACTCCCAGAGTTCACTCAGACTCACGTCCATGGAGTCAGTGATGCCATCCAGCCATCTCATCCTCTGTCGTCCCCTTCTCCTCCTGCCCCCAATCCCTCCTAGCATCAGAGTCTTTTCCAATGAGTCAACTCTTCGCATGAGGTGCCCAAAGTACTGGAGTTTCAGCTTTAGCATCATTCCTTTCAAAGAAATCCCAGGGCTGATCTCCTTCAGAATGGACTGATTGGATCTCCTTGCAGTCCAAGGGACTCTCAAGAGTCTTCTCCAACTCCACAGTTCAAAACCATCAATTCTTTGGCGCTCAGCCTTCTTCACAGTCCAACTCTCACATCCATACATGACCACAGGAAAAACCATAGCCTTGACTAGACGGACCTTTGTTGGCAAAGTAATGTCTCTGCTTTTCAATATGCTATCTAGGTTGGTCATAACTTTCCTTCCAAGGAGTAAGCATCTTTTAATTTCTGAAAGAGATGGGAATACAAGACCACCTGACCTGCCTCTTGAGAAACCTATATGCAGGTCAGGAAGCAACAGTTAGAACTGGACATGGAACAACAGACTGGTTCCAAATAGGAAAAGGAGTATGTCAAGGCTGTATATTGTCACCCTGCTTATTTAACTTATTTAATCTGTCACTACTTCCCCTTTTCCCCTTCTGTTTGTCATGAAGTAACAGGGCTGGATGCCATGATCTTACTTTTTTTAATATTTAGTTTTAAGCCAGTTCTTTCATGCTCCTCCTTCACCCTCATCAAGAGGCTCTTTGGTTCCTCCACTTTCTGCCATTAGAGTGGTATCATTTGCATATCTGAGGTTGTTGATGTTTCTCCCATCTATCTCGATTCCAGCTTATAACTCATCCAACCTGGCATTTCTCATGATGTGCTCAGTGTATAGGTTAAACAAACAGGGTGACAGCAGACAGCCCTGTCGTACTCCTTTCTCAATCTTGAACCAATCAGTTGTTCCATGCAGGATTCTAACTGTTGCTTCTTGACCCCCATACAGGTTTCTCAGGAGACAGGTAAGATGCTCTGGTAGTCCCATCTTTTTAAGAGCTTTCCACAGTTTGTTAACACACACAGTCAAAGGCTTTAGCATAGTCCATGAAACAGAGGTAGATGTTTTCCTGGAATTTCCTAGCTTTCTCTATGATCCAGCAAATGCTGGCAATTTTATCTCTGGTTCCTCTTCTTTTTCTAAACCCAGTTTGGACATCTGGAAGTTCTTGGTTCACATAATGCTGAAGCCTAGCATGCAAGATTTTAAGCATGTCCTTACTAGCGTGGGAGATAGGTGCAATTGTCCAATGGTTAGCACATTCTTTAGTACTGCCCTTCTTGGGAATTGGGATGAGGATTGACCTGTCCTGTGGCCACTGCTGCTTGCCCCATCCAATTAAATTTGCTCTTAGCCACCTTTAAATTCGCCATCTGAAACCTGATGGTTGTCTAAGAAGCTGCATAGAAAGTGGACAATAGCATGATGGCTGAAGCCAGGTGGCTAGGGTTCAAATCCTGGCTCTGCCATTTTCCTCTGTGTATCCTCAAGGAAATTACCCTGTCTGAGTCTCACTTTGTTGTTGTTGTTGTTCAGTCACTGAGTCATGTCTGACTTTTTACAACCCCATGGACTGTAGAGCTCAGGCTCCTCTGTCCATGGGGTTTTCCAGGCAAGAACACTGGAGTGAGTAGCAATTTCCTTCTTCAGGGGATCTTTCCGACTCAGGGATTGAACTCGTGTCTCCCACATCTCCTGCATTAGCAGATGGGTTTTTTACCACTACCTTCACCTGGGAAGCCCAAGCCTCACTTTACTTATCTGTATAATGGGAGATAATAGTGCCATGTGAGAATTCAGGGAAGCTTTCTTTTCTTTTTTAAAATCAAGTATTTAGAAGGCCATCTGTCACTGAGCAGGGTTTTTTTTTTTTTCTCTCTCTCTTTCCTGTTTGCTATTTTTGTTTTTATTTGCTTTTCCTTGAGGAGTTTAATTGCACTTGACGATTCTTTCCGCATAGCCAATTAGCCAGTGACTATGCTTCAGGAACATTTCAAAGTGCTTACGTGCAGTAATTCATTCCTTGTAACAATCCCATTGGACAGATGGCAACATTGAGGCCCAGAGAGGTTAAGTTCCTTCCTAAGAAACATGCAAGGGTCAGGGTCGGGCTCAGAACTCTCCATCTGTCCACTGCCCTGTTCTGATTTCAGCCTCCCTCCCCGGCTTTTGGTCACTGCTTTTGGTCACTCACCCAGGAGGCTCCACAGTAACTGGCTTCTAAGTACAGACAGCCTCTCTGAGGTCAAGTCAACATTCTGGACACCCAGAACTGGTCAGTCCTGTCCTGGCAGGTATGGCGATGGATGGGGGCAAGCAGCAATCAAGGAAGGCTTTCAGGAAGAGGGTGCTTGGATAAGACTGGAGAGGCTGGTGGAGCCTGAGAAAGGGGTTGCCAGGGTGGGGGAAGACTGTATGGAACTGGGAGTAGGTGATTTCCTGCTTACAAGCCTCCCCTGACCGTCACTGGCCACAAGCCTTGACTCTTGCTTCTCCTCACTAGGCGCACAACTAAATAGTTGTTGATCATGGACAGGTAACTCCTTGGCGGGAGTGTTGAACTCCTACTCATATGCCAAAGCCCTAGTGCTCCATGCCCACCCATTTGGAAAGCCATCTATCCCTACTGGCCTTTTCCAGCTTGGGGTCTCTTCTACCACTCAAACCCTGACCGCATAGCACTGGGAATCTGTGTGTCCAGCTCTGTGTCCCTGACCTTCAGTTGGGTGACCCTTGAAGGCATAGCCCTAAATTGAGATTTCTCTGGTGCACAGCATCACTCACCCAGCCTGGACACAGAATAAATACTGGTCGAATGTATCATCAAGGAAATAAGGGACTAAATGAGAGTCAGATACAAATACAAACCTCAGTCACTTCCCTCCAGGGCTCCCATCTCCCTTGGGGTAAAAGCCCAAGTCCTGCTTGTGGACCCTCAAGGCCCTGCACGACCTGCTGCATTCCCCGCACCTCACCGTCCCCCCGCCCGCTTAGCTCACTCTGCTCCAGCCCCACTGGCCTCCTCATTGTTCCTCCAAGACACTAGGCAGGGTCTTGCCCCAGGGCTTTTGCACGGGCTGTTCCCCAGCTCAGCATGCAGTAAGCACTCTTGATTGTGACCTTTTGCTTGGCTGGCTCACTCCTCCGTCAGATCTCCATTCAAATGCCACCTCCACAGAGGGGCCTCCCTTGACCTTGATCTCTGAAATAGCCGGCCAGTCTGGAGCTCTGGTCCCTGCCTGGCACTTCCCACGATCGGATGCAGTGTGCATTTACATAGTGATCTTTATGATGCGGCTGTTTTCTGTACATTTCATTCCCTGGTTCCCTGGGCGCCTCCATCTGCCTGGCGCGCAGTAGGCACTTAATACATCTCGGCGTAAACCGAGGGACGTCTGAGGGTGAGGGCTCGGGGCCGGCGAGTCTCCCGCCGCGCCCCGCCCTCGCGGGGCCTCCAGCCTGCGCGCCGGGCGTGCCCAGGAGGGCGGGGCGGGGCGCGGCCGCGGCGGGGGCGGGCGGCCTGGCCGGTCGGGTGGGTGCGGAGGGCGGGCGCGCGCGCGCGGGGCCCCAAGCCGGGTCCGAGCGCCCGGTGCGGGCCATGGAGGGGCTGCGGCGGGGCCTGTCTCGCTGGAAGCGCTACCACATCAAGGTGCACCTGGCGGACGAGGCGCTGCTGCTGCCGCTCACTGTGCGGCCGCGGGACACGCTCAGCGACCTGCGCGCCCAGCTCGTGGGCCAGGGAGTGAGCTCCTGGAAGCGCACCTTCTACTACAACGCGCGGCGGCTGGACGACCACCAGACGGTGCGCGACGTGCGCCTACAGGACGGCTCGGTGCTGCTGCTCGTCAGCGACCCCAGGTGGCCGGGGGCTGGGGCGGCGACCTGGGAACTGGGGCGGGGGCCTGGGGGCGGGGGTCAGGTGGCCCTGGCAGGAGTTCCGGGTGAGGGGTGAGTCAGGGCTCCGGGGAGACGACGGGGAACTGGAGTGATGGGTTGGGAGGTGGGTCAGTATTGACGGGGCCTGCGGGGCACTGGTGGGCCTGGTTGGGGTGGAAGATGGGAGGTGGTGGGTCAGGGCTGGGGAGAGAACAGGGGGCCTGGCTGGGTCCCAGGCGACGGGTGAGTCACGCCTATGGGGGAGATGGCAAGGAACTGAGAGCCTGGCTGGCATCCCGGGTTGGGTGGGAGGTGGGTCAGGATGGATGGGGCCTGGGGGGGCACTGCTGGGCCTGGCTGGGGTCCTGGCTGGGGGTGCTAGGGGAAGATAGCAGGGCATCCCAGGGCCTGGCTGGCATCGCCAGTGCGGTGGGAAGTTGGGAAGTGGGTCAAGCTGGGGGGAGGCGAGGAGAGAGCTTGGCTGGGATAGGGTGGAGTGGGATGGTGGTTGCTGGGGAGGGTGACTACGGGCCCTTCTCACCCCTGTGTTTGCCGCCCCCATTCTCCCCTCCAAGCACTGGCTATTGTGGGAACCCGCTGGGAAGGACGGATGGAGGGAGCCAGGTGCCAAGAAGGGTCATGAGGGCTGCTCGATCCCCCTGCGGGCTTTCTTCTTTTATCACTCTGCCTCTCTGAAGCCTCCCCTGCATTTCTCTTGATCTTTCTGTTTTCTGTTAGTCCCTCTCTGGGGGATGCTGTCCCTGTTAAATTTCATTTCCTTTCCTTCTTCCTGTCTCTGTTTCTCTGTGTCTCTATTCATTTCTGTCTCTGCTGTTTTTCTCTATGTATGTATGTATGTCTCTCTTCCTTCTCTGTTCATCCATTTCCCCCACTACTCCTGTCTTCCCCACAAACTCCTGCTGCCCTTGCTGCCCATGCTCTGATCTGGCCATCTGGGGATATCCAGAGAGGTCCCCTGGCCAAGGTGACCTGAGATGAGTGGGTCTCCCAATTCAAGGAGGGTGGAGGTTGGGCAGAAGGGCCGTGGGAACAGCACATGCAGAGCCCTGGGGCAGCTTTGGGAAATGGTGAAGGCTGATGCTTGGCTAGATGGACAGTGAGATAGAGGAGATGGGCAGGGGCTGGTCCCAGAGCCCAGGATAGACATGCTGGATGGGGGAGGAACTGGAACTTTCTGTGTAATCTTGGAATTTATGGGGGTGATGCTTGCTGGGCCCCTAGAGGCTTGATCCACCAAGCCCAGGGTGGCTTTTTAAAAATATTTATTTGACCGCACTGGGTCTTAGTTGCAGCACTTGAGATCTTTGATTTTCACTGTGACATGTGTGATCTTTCAGTTGCAGCATGCAGACTCTTAGTTGCAGCATGTGGAATCAAGTTCCCTGACCAGGGATCGAACCCAGGCCCCCTGCATTGGGAGCTCAGAGTTTTAGCCACTGGACCATCAGTAAAGTCCCTGGGGGATATATTTTGAGAGCAGTAGTCTCAGATGACAGTCCTGAAGGCTCAAGATGCCGTAGGAGGGCTTGCCTCTCCAGGACCTCTCGAGGGAGGGCCTCGGGGTAGGAGGAGATGGAGGTGCGCTGGGAGAGGATGTTCCTGGCAGTGGCCAGACAAAGCCTAGCAGCTGAATGATGCACAAATGCCTGCACAATCAATGTTCAATATATAATAAGCATTCATTAATTGCCTACTGTATGCCAGGTCATGTGCTGGGCACTGGCATTCAGTAGGGACCCAGACTAGGCTTGCCCTCATGGAGCCCAGTCAGTCTAGTGGGAGAGACAGACAAGGAACCAAATAAATATGTGATTAAAACATCAGGCTGTAATAAGTGCTGTGGATAGTTGCAGGAAGGTCAAGAGTGATGGAGGTGTTGCTGCTTTATCAACAGTGGCCAGGGGAGGTGTCTCAGAGAAGGTGACATTTCAGAGTACCATGTGAAGGAGCTGATTAAACAGAGAACAAGAGTAGGCAGGAGGCAGAGGGCACAACATATGCAAATGCCCTCAGGCAAGACCTAGTATGTTGGAGGAACATTGAGGAGGCCCCTGTGCCTGAGGCAAAGTGAGCGAGGGGGAGAGAGGGAGGAGGGGAGGGCAAGGAGGGGCTGGGGCAGGTCATGCAGGACCTTGTGGGCAATGGGGAGGACTTGGGCTTTGACCCCCCAGGGAGATGGGAGCCCTGGAGGGCTATGGGCAGAGGAGGGGTGTGGCCTGACTCGGGTGCTCACAGGCGCCCTCTGCAGGAAGGATAGACTGGTGGAGGGGGGAGGTCTGGTGATGGAGAATGATGGTGGCAGCTGAACTAAGACAGTCAACTTGCTGCTCCTCCAACTCTCTAGGTGTGGTCCTACCTCAGGACCTTTGCACTGCTGTTCCCTCTACCTGGAATGCTTTCCACTTCCCTCCCTCAGCTCCTTCAGGGCTTAGTTCAGTGTAGATTATCCTCAGTGTAATCTTATCCTGTACACTTATCCTCAGTGTAATTTTCCTTGACCACCTGTTTAAAACTGCATCCCACCAACACCTGCTTTATCTTCCTCCCTGGAACTGACTTGTCTATATTTCACTGATTATTTTTGCTAATATAATACTAATTCTTTTCACCCCATCTCCCCCACTAGACTGTAAACTCTGTGAGGGCATTATTGTCCATCCTATTCACTGCTGTCTCCCCAGTTCAGTGCCTGGCACACAGTAGGTGCTCAACAAATGTTTATTGACTGTATGATTTCTGGAGTTGAGGAAGAGGATGCTCAGAACATCTTCCTGGAGTCCTAGTGGCTCCTGGAAGCAAGAGAGAGGATCTCTAGGGTGGAAGGGAGTCATGGCAGATGCAGAAAGATGCACTGGCTGGATACCAAGCAAACAAGGAGGCCATAAGTGCCAAGGTGAGGGCTACATTGGCCTGTAACCTGTGTCTTTTTGTATCCCTCCTGCAGGTAACCTGGGTTGGAGGACGTGGAGCCATGGCCGAGGGGACCAAGGGTGCTGGCTGAAGGAGCAGGCTGGGATGGGGAGGGGAATCTCCTGGGAGCCTTGACCTCACTCAGGGTAAGCCTCTCTAGTACTTGGGACATGGAAGGGACCTTGGAGATAATGGAGACCATAGATAGGTAAACTGAGGCCCAGAGACGAAAAGGAACTCATCTCTCTGATGACCATCACTCCTCTCCATATTCCTACACTTCTAGACCCTGGGGTAGGGTCACTGGCCTCATTCTCACTTCCCTTTGAACTAACACGTGGCCCTGAGTAATGCTGCCCTGACTTGCTGTGTGTCCTTGGGCAAATTGCTCATGTGCTCTGGGTTCTGTTACTCCCTCTCCTGCCATTGAAAGAGTGGGCTTTGGTTGGCATGTTTGGTGTAGTTGCACTCTTTGCCTGCAATTCCTGTGACTGCCACCAGGTGGCTCCAAGTGCCAAGCTACCCTGGCTACCAGGGTGATGGAAGGGGAGGAGCTGGAGGCAGGTATTAGGGGAAAGGTAAGAAGGAAGACTGGTCAGAGAGCTGGTCTTTCATCCTTTTATTGGGGCCTGGATTGAAATTGTCTTATTCCCTCCCTCCTGCTGTTCCAAGGTTCTGGGCTCCCAGGATAGATGCTGAAACACTGGCCTGCCCAGCTGCTGCTCACCACCTGGGACCTTTCTGACGGAGCCCTAGTCCTTGACACCGAATGAGGACATTGCTGCTCCAGGGCAGCCAGCCTTCCAGTTACGCTGTGTGATCCTGAGGCCATGGCCCCCACCTTGGAGCTTCAAGTGCCCAGGGGGATCCACAGTGTCATCTTGGGAGGCAGCCAGAGGATGTCACACGTGGAAAAGCATAGAGCGGAGAGGAGGGGAGCTTGTGGGCATCACCAGCTCCTGCCTTGAACATTCTCTCAGGCATGCCTCTGCCCAAGCTGTGCCCCTTGCTGGAAGCACTTTTCGCACCCCTGTCTTCAGCTCCAGTCCACCGGGGATTGCAGCCTCCTCCAGAAAATCTTGGATTTCCTTCTTCCCAGCCAGTGAGCACCTTGTCTTCTTTGGGGCCCCCAAAATCCCCCTCTACTGTGAACAGCCTCAGCTGGTGGGTGTGGCTGGTTACTCATGAAATCTCAAATGACTGAAAGTGGAGTACCCCAGCCCTTAGCACTCCAGTGTCGCACTGTGCCCCTCCCCCAAACCTCTCCGCATGTTGTACCCAGGCCTGTCCCTTGTCGGCGTCCTTCACTTGCAGCACAGGGTCTTCTGGTTGAATGGGTGGGAGTTGGGGGTGGGGGTCTGTGCCTGGCAGAGCACTGAGACATTGTTGCTAATCATGGGGGTGATCCGGACTATTCCAGGCAGTGCATTGTAGGAATTCTGGGTACAAGACCCTCTGGGTGGGGAACTCCCTGTGGTCCAGTGGTTAGGACTCTGCTTCTGCTGTGCTTCCAGCCAGGGTTCAATCCCTGGTTGGGGAATTAAGATCCCGCAAGCTGCAGTGTGGGGACAGAAAAAAGAAAAAAGGCCCTCCAAGTAGAACGCGGGAACTCAAGTGTATTTCTGATCTTTGGCCACAGGGCATTGGGTCCTCTGTGCAGTCCACCCACCGCCTGGGGTAGCCCATTCACGTGCACCCTAGAGGGCTGCATTCACGCCCTGGGTGCTGGCATTACAGGGCAGAGGCTCAGGAGTCTGGGAAGAAATAATGTTTTAATTAAGAGTTTTGTTGGCTGCAGGGCCCAGAGTAGGGACAGATGGATAATAAATCATGGCCACGGGGAGAGTAGCGCTCAGATCGGACTTTGTCTTCCACTGGTTGGGGACAACACCAGGCCTGCGGGGCTCCGCTAGGCTCCCCTCAGACAAGCCTCTCCGGGACCGGCGTTCCTCCTGCTGGGGCCAGGCAGCTCAGGCCCCTGCTCCTGCCTGCTTTCAGCCTCAGTGGGTCACACAAACGCTGAGGGACCTGCCTACTCCCCATCCCCCACCCCACCCCCAGGACCCAGCAGGAAAGTGGGGCTTTTAATAGTCATCCCAGCTCCATTCTTTGGTTCTCACGATGTCCCAAGGTCTGTGCCTGGCCTCCACTTACTCTAGTCTGCCAACTGAAAGGATTGTCAGTGGTGGTGAGGATTATGACCCATTTTACAGATGGAGCATCCAAGGTCACCCCATTCTCCTCAGGTCTGCTACCCTGGCCATCCTTGAACTGAAGGGTCCCTAGCCCATGCACAGGTCCCTGATAGAAGAAGGGGGAGAGTTTCCTGCTTCTTGACTGAGGTGGGGGTGGGAGAAAGCATTTTCAGGCCTTTTTTGACATTTAACAAACAGTATGCAAATCACATGCAAATCATCACTCATTTCTTAATCCTCGACAGCTCCACCGTGTTCTAAAATAATAATGTTGGACCTGTCTCTTGGTATTGGCCTGGAGGAGGGGTGCAAGTCTTTTCCCTTCCATTGTTCTCTCTCTCTCTTTCTTCCTGTTATCTCTTTACTCCCTTCACAGTGTTTGTTGGAGTCCTCCCAGTCCTGAGATGAACACAAACAGCAAAAGTGGCTTCTGACATTCCCATTTTCCAGATGGGAAAACTGAGGCACAGAGAGGGCCAAGCCTGGCCTGAGATCCCAGCACCACTTGTGGAAAGCATCCCCACCAAGTGCTGCCATAGACCAAAGTGGACAGTACCTGTGACCCACGAGGAGAGATAACAGTGGTTGGAGCAGGCCTAATACAGCTTGGAGAAGCCAGGGGGAATTCTCCTTGGGTTTCTTGGCCTTGAATGGCAGTCTGCTTGGATCTGGAGAAATCTGACATCTATTGATCTTACTCCTCAAGTCATTTCTCCTGCTATGCCATCATCATGTTCTTTGAATTCGGGCCACAGCCTCTCTGCTCAGTTTGCATGCCTTACTGTTTCTATTTGCAAACTCCTCTTCATCCTTCAAAGTCCCAGCTCTCATGCCCCCTTTGTCATGCAGCCATTTCTGATCCGTCTAAGGTCTGATCTTTCTCTCTGGTCCAACCCTGACCCTTTTGCATACAGCAGCATTATTGTACACTCTGGATCGTTCCCAGCACTTTTCTGATGATGATTTTTTGGTTTTGGTTGCACTGGGTCTTAATGGCTGTGCTCAGGCTTTCTCCAGTGGTGGTGAATGGGCACCACTCTTTGTTGCGGTTCACAGGCTTCTCACTGCAGTGGCTTCTCTTGTTGTGGAGCACAGGCTCTAGGCACACAGGTTTCAGTAGCTGTGGCACATTGGCTTAGTTGCTCTGCAGCATGTGGAATCTTCCTGGCCCAGGGATCGAACCCATATCGCCTGCATTGGCAGGTGGATTCTTATCCACTGTACCACCAGGGAAGTTGAACACTTGTCTGATTTATACACACCTCCAGACTTGTATTTTCTGCCCAGGAAGTGCTTTCAGGTCTTTTTCACCTGACGTAGTCCTACATTTTCAAGGTCCTGGCACTAACGCCCAATCTCCATTGGGTTCAGCAGCCCTCTCCCAGTTGGCCTCTGGGTCCTAAGCCTCCAGCCCGCCTGGCTCACTCCTGACCCACAGAACAGGGAGGTCTATTTGTCCTCCCAGTCTTAGGAGTCACCTCTAAGTCACCCAGGATCACTCAGGCTGGGACTAGGTACAGAGGGACCGAATTGAGTGTGTATAGAATAACAGATTAAGTGTTTGGACACACAGCCAAGTTCAATCTCCCTAACTTGGCCTTGAGCTTCACCTTCCATCGACAGTTCAGCCCTAAGCACATCCTTTTCTCTTCCCTCTTCCATCTCCAGGAATGCTTTTCCCTTGACTCCTATTCTGGGTGACCCCAAGCCAGCCCCCTCCCATCTCTGGGCTGTGAAAATAGGGGAAGCCTGGTCCCCGCCTCAGGGCCTCTCAGGTTCCTGGCTCCACCCCAGAAGCAAGTCTGGGCTGTGAGGAGTTTCGGGTGAGACTTGGCAGTCACTATCTCTCGCTGGGGCCCGCGGCGTCCCGGGGAGGGGCCACCTCCCACCTTGGCTGCCCACTCGCTTTGTGCTCCCAGAAGTTGGAGGGGAATTTTCCTGGGTGGCAGGTAAACCCAGGTGGTTCCCAGAGGAGGCATCTGTGGCTCAGCCAGAAACTTCAGGTGCCCGGACTTCCCACTTCGGTTTTGTTCTGCCTTCCTCCCTTCCCTTCTCTCTCTGGGACTCCAGACTGGATTCTGGCGTTATCTAACTTTGTCCATTACTTCAACGGGCACATGTTGAGCATGCTCTGTGTGCCTGGTCTGGTGCTGGCTGCTGGAGATACCAACACAGAGCTTGCTTTGGCTGCCTTAGATGGCGGGGCAGGCTGTTCACTGCACAAAAACATCCAGCTGGGGTCAGAGGGCCTCAGGAAGGGGAATCTTTTTGAAATTCACACAAAGTATCCTATAACACTGAGTGGTGGTCCTGATCCTGCTGCCTCCCTGCCTGCCCCCAACCTGTGTCTCCATCCACTCAGTCTCTTCTGCACGTATCTGCCTCCCATTTATCACTTCTTTCTCTGTGTCTCTTGATCTCTGCCTCTCCACTATCTCATTCCGAGTCTCTCTGTCTCCATTGCTGTCTCTCTCTCTCTCCATGTCTCTGGCAGTTTCTCTGTCTCTTTCTCTCTCCATATTCCTGTATCTGTCTCTCGTATCCACTCTCAGAAAGGATACCCTTTCCTGCCGATCCTCTGAGCGCAACCTCTGGGGTGTTTCCAAAAGCTGCTGAGACTGCCCATTCTGTAATTGTGGATGAAGCACCTCCTGTTTGCAGGCACTGAGGACAGCATGGTGACTGGGACACCCAGCTGTTGGCCGTCTTGGAGTTATAGATCCAGCAGAGGAGACAGAAGCCACAGGGCGGTGCTCCTGGGACCCTGGAAACCCCTCCTCTGAGCTTCCCCCCAGTCCTCTTCTGAATGACCTCGGGTGGTCCTTGTTCCTCTGTGGGCCTCAGTCTCCAAACCTGCCCAAGGAGGGAGGGAGGTGTTTAAGGTGGCTGGGCCAGAAGCTGCTTGCACAGTCTGGGCTATCTGTAGGCAGAGAGATCCTGACTCATCCCCAAGCCAAAATGGGTTTGAAAGAATCCTCTAACGGAAAAACAGTTCTAAGAAAAAAGAAAACAAAAAGTCACAGTCACCTGCCCAGGCTGCTGTCTGACTCACCTGGGGTGGAAGCAGCCTCACTGCCATCCCCTGGAACATCAGAGAAACTTCCCGCCTCTTCCTCTGATGGCCCCTGGCTGCTGTTGGCCTCACCGTGATGGCTCCAGACCTGGCACTGACCTTACGCTTGTGCTGTGAGCTCCAGTCCCACTTAACCACGTTGCTGACCTCTGAGTGGGAGAAACTCTTTCTGGCCACAGGACCTTTGCATGCGCTGTTGCTGCATTTGGAAGACCCTCTCCCCACCTCTCACCTTTCACTCTCCGCTTTGCGGGTTCAATGTCACTTCCTTGGGGAGGCTCTGAACAACTGTGTCCCCTGGTTTTGCATTCACAAAGTATCCTGTTCTCTTCCTTTGTAGCATTAAATATTTATATTATTATTCATTCAATGTGTTATTTTCCCCACTAGCCTCTGGGCACCAAGAAGGCTGGGATGAGGTCTGGTCTGGTCACTGCTGAATTGTGCAGCATTTAATAACCCAGAGTAAGGGAGTGGGAGCCAAGGACACCCTCCCTTCTCAGGCTCCATAAGGGTCCCCCGCCCTGGTTTCTGCCACCACTGGGTCTAGCTCCAGGTGGCTGCAGGGCACAGAGCCTGGGGATTGGGATTCCAGGCACTCTGGCTCCTGCCACTTTGATAAATGGGGGAAATTCAGAATTAATTATTGACTGCTGCACCGAGCCGGCCTGATCTGGACAGATAAAGAGTGTCCTCACTGTCGCGGCTGCCCAGCACTTCTCGGGAGTTTATTAGAGGTTGGGAGGCGGCTGGCCGAGGGGGAGAAGCCCAGAAGGCATGGAGCCAGATGGAGCTGGTTTGCAAAGCCTGGCTCGGCCAGGCCACTTCGGAAGGCCACAGCGGTCCGCGGATCTCATTGCCCTTGGGGGAGGTCGTATAGAAGCAGGGGCGGAGGGGAGAACTTGGGCTTTTACACTAAGGGAAGCGGGACCCTGGAGGGCTGTGCGCGGAGGAGGGGCGAGGCCTGACTCAGGTGCTCATAGGCGCCCTCCAGTGGCTGCTTCTGGGAGGCCCGACTGTGGGGGCTGGGTTTGGGAGCCAGGACCCCAGGGTGGAGGCAACTGCGCTGGTCCAGGTGAGTGATGATGGGGGGAAGAGCGTTCCAGGCAGAGGGAACATGCAGTGCAAAGGCCCTGAGGCAGGGCCATGCCTAGTGTGGGAGGAACAGTAATGAGGCCCATGTGGTGGGAGCAGAGTGAGGGGGAGGGGAGCGGGAGGGGGGCCGGCTGGGAGGAGACAGGGCAGGACCTGGTGGGGAGGGTGTGGGCTTTTCCTCCTAGATGGATGGGATGTGGTGGGCTTAGCAAGAACAAGAGCTCTGACTGGCGAAGGCTGGTTGTACTGCCTCTGGATCCAGGCACTCCAGCTGAGTGCCTGAGGTTAATGGACTTCCCAGGTGGCTCAGAGGTAAAGAATCCGCTTGCCAATGGAGGAAATGCAGGTTCGATCCCTGGGTGGGGAAGATCACTTGGAGAAGGAAATGGTACCCCATTCCAGTATGCTTGCCTGGAGAATCCCATGGACAGAGGAGCTTGGGGGGCTACAGTCCTTGGGGATGCGAAAGAGTCAGACACAACTTAGTGACTAAACAGCAACAACAATGAGCCTAATGACTTGACCTTCTGGGCCTCAGTTTCTCATCCATAAACTCAGTCCAATAGTAGGACACCCTCTCATAGTTCAGTTCAGTCGCTCAGTCGTGTCCGACTCTTTGCGACCCCATGAACCACAGCACGCCAGGCCTCTCTGTCCATCACCAACTCCCAGAGTCCACTCAAACCCATGTCCATCGAGTTGGTGATGCCATCCAACCATCTCATCCTCAGTTGTCCCCTTCTCCTCCTGCCCTCAATCTTTCCCAGCATCAGGGTCTTTTCCAATGAGTCAGCTCTTCGCATCAGGTGGCCAAAGTATTGGAGTTTCAGCTTCAACATCAGTCCTTCCAATGAACACCCAGGACTGATTTCCTTTAGGATGGACTGGTTGGATCTCCTTGCAGTCCAAGGGTCTCTCAAGAGTCTTCTCCAACACTACAGTTCAAAAGCATTGATTCTTCAGTGCTCAGCTTTCTTTATAGTCCAACTCTCCCATCCATACATGACCACAGGAAAAACCATAGCCTTGACTAGACGGACCTTTGCTGGCAAAGTAATGTCTCTGCTTTTTAATAATGCTGTCTAGGTTGGTCATAACTTTCCTTCCAAGGAGTAAGCGTCTTTTAATTATAGTGGTGAGGCTCAAATGAGCTCGGGATAGGGAGGAGCTACTGGTGCCATGAAGCAGCCGTGACAGGGATTAGGGTTAAGACAGCAAGCCCCTGGCCTTCACACAAAACTTAGGAGGCTTGGAGGAAGGTAGGCAAAAGGTACAAACTTCCGGTTATAAGAGAAACAAGTACCAGTGATGTAATGTACTCGATGACTTTAGCTAACACTGCTGTATGATATATAAGAAACTTGTTAAGAGAGCAAGAAATCCAGGGTCTTCCTGTATGTCTGGTGATTAGGACTCCATGTTTCCACTGCAGGGAGTTCACATTTGATCCCTGGTCAGGACACTGAGATCCCACAAGCCATGAAAATAGAAAAAGAGAGAATAAATCCTAAGAGTTCTCATCACAAGGAGAAAAAAATGTTTCCCTTTATCCTTTTCTTTATTTTCTTTCTGTTGAATCTATATGAAAAGATGGATGTGAGTTGAACCTATTGTGATGATCATTTTGCAATATGTGTAAATCGAACCATCATGGCCTTAAACTTATGCATTGATGTATGTCAATTATTTCTCAATAAAAGTGGGGAAAAAAACTTTAGAGGAGATGTCAAACTCAGTCATCTGGATAAATACGATTTTAATGTAACATTGGAAAGAAAACTCAAATGCAAAAACATCTACAATGAACAAAGTATCTAAGTGTTAAATATTGACAGGCTCTGACTGCGCGCAATAGCTCCGGCCTTCACACTCACCTCACCCTTTTCCAGGCGCTACTGCACCTGGGAGGCCTCCCTCCCACCCAGCCTCCCCTCCCTGCAGTAAAGGCCTCTGATTAAACCTTAATTCCAGATGATTAAGCCCAGGGGTCTGGGGGCCTGGCAGTTCTGCAGGAGGGAGGCCCTGGCAGGGGTGGGCCAGGCTGGGCCTCCCCGGGGGAGAGGGAAGGCCAGGAAGGAGGCCGCTGAGTGGCTGGAGTGGAGGCTGGAACTTAATTAGCCCCTCAGGATTAATTACTAGGCCCAGGAACAGGCTGAGAAATCTATTACTCGAGTGGCTCCCAGCTCCAGGCTTCCCTCATTCGCTCCATCATTTTTTCTCTACACTTCCTTCTCATTCTTTTCCAACAAAATATATTTGTTTAAAAAATGCACCTTTATATCCTATCGTGAAAACACAGATAATATATTTTTTCAGCAGAGTAGATAGTATATAAATTTGGGGGGATATACATTGAAGGAAATATATAACTGTTAAAAAGTGATCTACGTGGTTCTGGTTGGAACCATGGCAACCACTGTGAGCACTGAGCCTGTGCTGAGAGCTTATACACCCTTCTTAGCTCACCTTCTCCTCACAATAGCTCTGGTAGCGGGGTTGCTAGAAGGAGGCGGGCGGGCAGAGAGGAGATGGTGCTGGACTTGCTGTTTTCTTCTCCAGGGGTTCTTCCCAACCCAGGAATTGAACCTGTGTCTACCTGCATTGTAGGTAGATTTTTTTTTTTTTTTTTTTTTTACCACTGAGCCACCTTGAAAGTTCATTTTGCTGGAGCTTTCTAGCTCTATGATCTGTGCTCTGGGCTCCATGGAATACCCTGGAGTGGGACTTGAGATCTTGTCCTGCAAAGCCCTGACAGGCTGTTCTGTGAGCTACTTCAGGTTCCACTTGAGCCCACTCCTTGCTACTTTTTGCTTTCTGCCTCCAAGCATTCGCCTCAGTTGCTCCCCAAACCAGGAATGCCCCTTCTTCCTTTGTGTGAATCTGCCTTATCTTCAAAACTCAGGGCAGGGGACTTCCCTGAGGGTCCAGTGGCTAAAACTCTTGAGCTCCCAATACAGGGGGCCCGGGTTTGATTCCTGGTCAGGGAACTAGATCATGCAGCAACTGCTGAGCCTGTGAGCTCTAGAGCCCTCATGCCACAACTAGAGAAGGCGGCATGTGCCCACAACAAAGACCCTGTGCAGTCAAAAGATAAAAATAACAAAAGCCAACCAAACCAAACAACCTCACCCACAAAACCACAGGGCACTTGTCTGCAGGAGGCTTTCTTTGTGAACCCCCAAATTGAGACTTCACCCACTCTACCATGGCCCTCCCCAATCCCCTGCCCATCTGGGGATTCGCTGTGTCCTCCTTTGAACCCTGCGTAGCTGAGCTCAGGTCAGATCTCAGTCATGGGGGGACACTGGGCTCTTTGGTTCCTCCTCTCACCCCTAAGCACTAGCATCATCCTCCCGTTTTAGAGGGAAGGAAGCTGAGGCTGAGAGAGAGAGCCAGTGACCTGACTCTCACACCAGGGAGGGGACAAACTCTGACACTGTGTCATGAACTGCCTCCTGTGTCCACTGTCCCAAACTGGCCAGAAGGGAAACCATCCCCAACAGGCAAACTGGCCTTCCCCAGGTCACGTGGCTGGTCTTGGCGATGGAGTCAGGGACGGATTCCTCCTCAGAATGGAAGATGAGGGCTTCCATGGTGGCTCAGTGGTAAAGAATCCATCTGCCAGTGCAGGAGACACGGATTCCATCCCTGATCTGGGAAGATCCCACAGGCTGTGGAGCAACTGAGCCTGGGGGGCCACAACTATTGAGCCTGCGCTCTGGAACTCAGGAGCTGGAACTACTGAGCCCATGTGACGAAGCCCATGAGCCCTAGGGCTGGTGCTCTGCAACAAGAGAAGCCATCACAATGAAAAGCTCTCACACTACAACTGGAGAGTAGCCCGCACTTGCTGCAACTAGAGAAAAGCCCGCACGGCAATGAAGACCCAGCACGGCCATAAGTAAATAGGTAAAATTATATTAAGGAAAATGAGTCTGGATGGAAGGTGAGAAAGGCAAGGTCACAGCAGGGCTGGTGTGGGGAACTGGCCTGGGCAAAGGTGGGGATGCCAGAATGAGTGGTTGAGGGGTGGGGGCCAGAGAGAGGGGGCCCGGCAGGGTACAGGGAGGATGTGCCCTCGGACTGGGGGCACTGAAGCTCCCAACCCCCACTCTGTCTCTTCCCCATCTCCCACCTCCTTCTCCTGCTGCAGAAATATTTAAAGGAGCCCATCACTTTCTGGCTGGCTTCATTTGGTGGACATTTCATTACTTCCTGGGGTCCAGGGTCTAGGGAATTAATTTAGCAGGTACAGGGCTGGGACCAGGAGAGGTGACCCCCAGAGTGAGAGCCTGCCACCTGTCCCCCTACCTGAAGGCCTCCTCTTGCCACAAGAGGTCCATTACACCAGATGAGAAGACTGAGGTTCAGAGCGGAAGGAGCAGGCGTGAGGACTCTTGACCTCATAAGCCCCCGCATCTGGGTGCCTCTCCTTGCCCCCTTCCAGAGCTCTGCCCTGGGCAGGTGTTCATGCTCACACAGGTGAGAGAGGCTGATAGAAATTTTAATGGTGGAAACTCAGGCATGTTAACAGGAAACTGGAGTAATGGGTCCCCAGAAAGATGTGATGCTGGGTGGCAGGTGTCAGACCCTTCAGCTGGGTCCCCTGAGTCCTCAGCCTTCTCAAGGCCCAAGGGGCACTGCTGCCCTCTGACTGTTGAGCGCAGGACACACGTGGGCACACGGCACGCCCTATGGACCACGCCGGTGCCTGTGGGTGGTATGTATCTCCCCGCCTCCCCTCGCTTCACACAGCAGCCTTATCCTCTGCCTCTCGCCCAGGAACCATTATAGTGTCAGAACAATGATGTCGCCCAAGATGGGCTGGCCTCATGTTTAATTCATCCTGGGGCTAATTATAGCCAGGCTGGGGGAGGGGCGTGGCTCTGGGCTGCTGGGCCAGCCCTCTGGCACCTCCTTCTAGCGTGTGGCCTCGGAGGAAGATGGAGGCAGCGCCCATGGCAGGCACGGGGCCCTGCAGGATGACGGGAAGGAGGCATGGGGATTCCAGCTCAGGGCCATTGTGTGCATGCCTCAGGATGGTTCTTTCCTTCCCTCCTCCCTCTGTCCCTCGGATCAGAATTGACACTAGTATTGGGGTTGATACAGGCGCTTACATCATCTTCCAGGTGGGCCCATCAAAGCCTAAGGTCCCAGGGCAGAGCCAGCCAGCACCTGACACTGGGATCACGTGACATTCCTCACTGTAGTGTTCAGCCCTCCATCAATGTTAGCCACACTCTTTGGCGGTGTGCTTGGGTGCTCACGATGCACCCAGAACAGTTCTGAGCAACTTACATGATTGTCACCAAACAGAGATGAGCGTCTCCCTCACCTCCGATGCAAAACTGAAGGAGGCACCCACAGACACAGCCAGCAAGGTAAATACCATTTTAAGCATATTTTAAGAATCCCAAGCAGTGTAAAAAAAAAAACAACTCACATGGAACAAGACATCCAGATAGTAAGTATAGGTGGATTGGACCCTACACTGGATATTCTTTTCATGTTGACAGCCCCTAGGAGGTGGGGACTGTGATGGTCAACATCCCATTTTACAGATGGGGAAACTGAGGCACAGAAGATCAGGAGGCATGCTCTTGTTTACTCTCCTCCTCCCCCGCTCTGCCCCTCCTCCATGTCCTGGCCCAAGTCAGGGCTTTGTTCTCCCTTCCCTAGCTTGGACCCCTCCTTCCTGACACCCAGCCTGTCCCCATCAACTTGAACGAGTGACACGGCCCAAAATAGCTTTGGGTGTCAGTTGCTGGCAGGCTGCCCTGGGCCACATGCCCACAGTCCTCCATAAAAGCTCTTCCCAGTGGGTGGGAGAGACCCATGCTCTCTGCCTGTGCCTCAGTGTCTCCATTTGTCCCCTGAAGGAGTGAAGCCCCTCATCTCTGGCTTCCCGTCCGGCAAGGTAGGTGGTGAAAACCAGGTTCCCCCTGCTTGAGAGGCCACCATGCATGAAGCCTTCCTTGAGGGATAAGCACACCCCCCACCTCATTCCAGTTTGAATATATGTGTAGTTTGATGAGTGCTTTAGTGCTGGAATTCCAGAGCCAGCTGGCCTAGGTTCAAATCCTGACTCCACCACGTGCCTGTTGTGTGACCTTAGGCAGACCACTTAACCTCTCTGTAGCAACAGCTCCATCAGTAAGAATCACAATCTGGGGAAATGCCTCTGGATTAAAGAAATAAAATGAATGCTTGGAAAGCTTAGGGCAATGTTTGTATACACTAGGTGCTCAGGCCTTGCTGAAGTCTCTGGGGCCAGGTACTGAGCTTCAAGATCCAGGCCTCCGGGTCTTGCAGTCATGTGAGTGCTGACTTTCAGTCATGTGAGTCACGTTTTAAAGATGAGGTTCCAATACAAGCCTGAGGTCATGCCCCAACCACTAGCTGCGAGCTCAGCAGGGATTCGAACCTGAGGCTCAGCCTCCAGCTCCAACGCTGACCCCCATCACCCTCTGAGGCCCAGAGATGGCACCAAGTGTGCCTGAGTCACACAGCGGCGGTGCGAGAGGGCAGGGCGGGTTCCTCCTGGCGGCGGCGGCAATCGCCCCCACAGCGCCCGCGTCCTGGCCAGGAGCTGGGGGGCGGGCAGCGCAGGCCGGGACCGGGGACCCAGCTCCCGGCGGCGGCGCTGAGCGTTTCCATGGCAGCCTGGCGGGAGCAGGCCGGAGCGATTAGGCGTCCTGAGGAGCGGCTGCTAAAAATAGCCCGCACCGCAACGGGCTCATTAGCCGCTGGGCTTTTGACTGCCAGGTACCCTCTCCCGGCTCTCCTTCCTGCTCGCGTCCGAGTTCGCAGCGCGAGGCTGCAGGGGGATGTGACACGGGAGGCGCAGCTCGTCCTGCACCCCCTCGGGCCTGGACTGGCCTCCAGGCTTGGCCCCTCCGGGCCCTCCTCTCCGGGACCTTCATTAAAGGCAAATTTGGCCACACTCCTCCCCTGCTCTAAATCCTCCATGGCGCCCCCTTTGCCATTGCTCCCACGTCCCAGGTATTTCACCCTTATTGCCTCTCTGGCTTCATCTTCCCCTGGTCTGGATGCTCTCAGGGCTCTGAGCCTTTGCTCCTGCTGTGCCCTTCATGTGGATCCCCTTGCCTTTCCCTCCTCATTTTTCGCATCTCAGCTTACATGTCACCTCCTCCAGGAAGCCTGAGGCTCCAGTCCAGCTCAGGAGCCTCTTCTGGGCTCCTTCCTCACAGCTCGGACACTAACCCGTGAGCGCTGAGAGGGAGAGAATGAATGGGTTTTGGTCCCGATGTCTGAAATAGAACCTGGTACACAACAGTTGCCTGATAAATGTTTCTGGAATGAATGAAAGAATGAAATCAGCCAGCTTGATAGAGGCTTTACCTAGGTGGGCACTCAGTGGGTTCCCACTGTCCTCTGTTCCCAGGCCAGAAGGTCAGTGTCCATCCTCTCTCAATTAGGTTGATTTTTCTGCTCCCTTTGGACAGGATATCTGAGCTGTGTGACCTCTCCATGTTACTCACCCTCTCTGGTCTCCTTTTGCCCTACAGAAATGCCATAGACACAGAAATGCCATAGACATAGGACTTACAGGTCAAAAGTTTTGGTGGAGCTGTGATAATTTGGAAGAGAGGGGGAGATATGAAGGTGAAGAGGATGTACGGAAAAGTGGACATTCACGAATATATCTTGGAAGAAAACTAAGTCTGTTGGAAAACCAGTGGGCAGCCTCAGATGCTTAGGATTTCCAGAGAAGCCAAGAAGGGCAGTTTTCAGGCTGGCCACAAGGTGGCGCATTTGTCATGGCACAGCTTGGTTGTGAGAGGCCAGGCTTCAGCAATACTGAAGTTCAGTGAACCGTGAACTTCCAGATGTTCAAGCTGGTTTTAGAAAAGGCAGAGGAACTAGAGATCAAATTGCCAACATCAGCTGGATCATCGAAAAAGCAAGAGAGTTCCAGAAAAACATCTATTTCTGCTTTATTGACTATGTCAAAGCCTTTGACTGTGTGGATCACAATAAACTGTGGAAAATTTTGAAAGAGATAGGAATACCAGACCACCTGACCTACCTCTTGAGAAACCTATATGCAGGTCAGGAAGCAACAGTTAGAACTGGACATGGAACAACAGACTGGTTCCAAATAGGAAAAGGAGTACGTCAAGGCTGTATATTGTCACCCTGCTTATTTAACTTCTATGCAGAGTACATCATGAGAAACGCTGGGCTGGAAGAAGCACAAGCTGGGATCAAGATTGCTGGGAGAGATATCAATAACCTCAGATATGCAGATGACACCACCCTTATGGCAGAAAGTGAAGAGGAACTAAAAAGCCTCTTGATGAAAGTGGAAGAGGAGACTGAAAAAGTTGGCTTAAAGCTCAACATTCAGAAAACAAAGATCATGGCATCTGGTCCCATCACTTCATGGCAAATAGATGGGGAAACAGTGGAAACAGTGTCAGACTTTATTTTGGGGGCTCCAAAATCACTGTAGATGGTGATTGCAGCCATGAAATTAAAAGCCGCTTACTCCTTGGAAGGAAAGTTATGACCAACCTAGATAGCATATTCAAAAGCAGAGACGTTACTTTGCCAACAAAGGTCTGTCTAGTCAAGGCTATGGTTTTTCCAGTGGTCATGTATGGATGCGAGAGTTGGACTGTGAAGAAAGCTGAGTGCCGAAGAACTGACGCTTTTGAACTGTGGTGTTGGAGAAGACTCTTGAGAGTCCCTTGGACTGCAAGGAGATCCAACCAGTCCATTCTAAAGGAGATCAGTCCTGGGTGTTCATTGGAAGGACTGATGCTGAAGCTGAAACTCCAATACTTTGGGCACCTCATGTGAAGAGTTGACTCATTGGAAAAGACTCTGATGCTGGGAGGGATTGGGGGCAGGAGGAGAAGGGGATGACAGAGGATGAGATAGCTGGATGGCATCACCGATCTGATGGACATGGGTTTGAGTGAACTCCAGGAGTTGGTGATGGACAGGGAGGCCTGGCGTGCTGTGATTCATGGGGTCGCAAAGAATTGGACACAACTGAGCGACTGAACTAAACTGAAGAGCAGAGTCAGAGGGAAGCTGGGAGGAGGAGGGTGAGTGAAGGGTGATTTGCAGCAGAGCAGTGTCAGCTTCTGGCTTCCCAGTTGGCGCTAGTGGTAAAGTACCCAGCTGCCAATGCAGGAGACATAAGAGAAGTGGGTTTGATCCCTGGGTCTGGAAGATCCCCTGGAGGAGGGCATGGCTACCGGCTTTAGTATTCTTGCTGTGGAGAATCCTATGGACAGAGGAGCCTGGTGGGCTACAGTTCATGGGGCCACAAAGAGTTGGACATGACTGAGCACACGTTAAGTTTGGAAATAATATCTGTAAATCTCTAAGCACAGTGCCTGGCATATATAATTTAAGTCTTCCCTGGTGCCTCAGCAGTAAAGAATCTGCCAACGCAGAAGACATGGGTTGATCCTTGGGTCAGGAAGTTTCCCTGAAGAAGAAAATGGCAATCCACTCCAGTATTCTTGTTTGCAAAATCCCATGGATAGAGGAGCCTAGGGCTACAGTCCATGGGGTTGCAAACAATTGATCATGACTGAGCAAGACAACAACAAGTGTCAGCAAGAAGAGAGGAAGTCTGGGGAATGCCATGTGGGTAGTGGCAGTGCTCAGAACTCTTGATTATTTGGGATCTATGGAACCATGACCATGACTTCAAAGAGGAAGCCATGGTTTAAATGCAGCCTGTCCTCACAGGCTGTCCTCACCTAGTCCGCATCAGCCTAGGTCATGGTGCTGGCTCTGCAATCACTGGGAGTCCAGGCTTCTACCCATGTTCTACCTCCTCAGCCAAGCTTCCGTCTCGTGGACCACAGTGGCTGCTCTAGCCCCTGCCATCACAGCCCCCTTCCAGATGAGGGCAGACAAGAGGATAGGGCTAAAGGAAGGGCTGTCCTTGTCTTTTGAAGTTCCAATCTGGAAGTTACACACATCGTTTATGCTCACACCCTATTGTCCACCACATAGTCAAATGGTCCCTTTGAGCTTCAAGGGCAGCTGGGAAATGTAGTTTTTAACCTGGGTGGGTTCTATTTCTAAAGGAGAAAGTAGAGCATGAAATGTGGGGACCAGCCCATAACCAAATGGGTTGGGAAGGAGGAGTGAACATCTGTCACTGTTGCGGCAACCCTAGCAGGGAGGTGCCCTTGACTGTCGGGACTTGCCCCAAGCCTTCTCTGCTTCACCTCCTGCCTCTGTCCCCCTGGCTCATTCTGCTCCAGACACAGGTCTCTCGCTGTTCCGCCAACACACCATGCACAGTCCTGCCCCAGGGCCTTTGCATGTGCGCTTCCCCTCATGCTTGGAAGTCCTCTCCCCTATTCAGCTCTCTGCTCAAGTCTCACCTTCTCAGAGGCTTTCCTTGCACATCCTGTTCCAAATTGCACCCCGCCCTCCCTCCCCAATTCTCGTTCCTTCTGTATGCCTTTCCTGCCCTAGTTTCTTCTCTAACACTTAGCACTCTGTGAAGCCAAATAGAGACTTTCCACATTTCTTTGCTCATTGTCTGTCTCCTTCATTAGGCTTTGAACTTTAAGAGCAGAGATCTCTGCCTCTTGTTCTCACAGGTGCATTCCTGATGCCCAGGACAGAGCCTGGTGCTCAGTCAGGGCTCGGGAAACATTTTGAATGACTGCATTGCATGACTAAAGCAGGTACAACGATTCCCTCTTTTAAAGCTATGGAAACTGAGGTCTCGAGGAGGAAAGGTGATTCCCCCAAGGTCACAAACTAGTGGGTGGCCAAATACGGTAGCATTACCTGCTGAGCTCCCATTTCTTCTCTCTCTGGCTGAGCCTCTTTCTCCAGCTTTCCCCTCCACACCGAGAGTTATCTGTAAATTTTGGTTCTGCTTCTGTTTCCTGGAACACATTTCTGTTGCTTGCAGCCAGGAACCCAGGATGACCAGAGGGACACCCCCATCACACTGGGCACAGTGCCCAGTCCATTAGCTGCCGTGCCACATTTAATTGCCATGCAAGTACAAAAGCATTTGCAAATTTAAAATCACGTAAAATGCTCTCAGTCCCAATTTTAGAGGAGTGGAAAGACTGAGGCCCCAATAGGGGGAAGGGCTGATACTGGTTACAGCCAAAAGGCAGCAGAGAGAGGCGGTCCACCCTCTCTCTTCCTGTCCCCTGTGAGATGAGGCTCACTGTCACCCATGACATTACAAAGCTAGTCTTGGGTTTGAATCCTGCCTTGTGCAGCCTTGGCATCTCCTCTCCCTCCCCAGACCTCAGTTTTCTCTACTGAGAAATGGGATCCTAATAACTGTCCTGGGTATATTCCACCGTGCCCAGAACTGGACATATAGAATGTGCTCCCAGAAGGCAGGAAGTCAAGAGCATCTGTTAGCTGCTTGGGGGCTGCAGACGCCCCCACCCCACCCCGACCTACAACTCCAGACCCTTTCCACCTTCCCAGCCTTGCTCTCTATTCCCTCGGCCACCCCGTGCCAGGCTTCTGTTTAGTTTAATAATCTCCCGAAAGTTTAATTGTTGTTTTATTCATCCGTGACCTTTCTCTCTCATCTGGAGACGTATTATTGCTAATCTACAAATTTCAAGAACCAGATTTATTTGCAAAACCAATTACCTGCCTATGCAAATGACCTCTTTCAGCACCCGCCTCCCCGGCCAGCTGGCTGCTGGGGGGAGAGGAGGAGCTGCCTGTCCGCCCGCCCCCGTTAGAGCCACTGCTCAAACACTTGGATGCTAACTTATCTCTAATTCCTCTAAGCAGGGCAGCCCTCTCAGCCCTGGAGTTAATTAGAATCTCAGTAATCAAGGGAGGCCCTGACCCCACATCTCTCAGCTCCGACCTCCTAACAGGGCCTCTTGAAGTGGACGGAGGCTCTGATTGTCTTCCCATCTGGCCGTTCCGATGGGGATTATGCCTGTTCATCCATTCACTCATCCATTCAACATCTCACATTGACTGCTGTGTGTCTGGCACTATTTTAGCCTCTGGAAGCAGAGCAGGAAATAGGAAGCCCAGAGGAAAGAAGTCCTCATCCTTATAAAGCTGACAATTAGAGACAAAGAAAATAAGCAAGATTTTTTTTTTTTAAATGTATAGCAAGGCACATGGTATGGACTGCAACAGAGGAGAAACAAGCCATGCCAGGGATGGATGGGGCCAGGGGTCATGACTCTTTTCTCTCTCTCCCTCCACTCGAGGTACAAAATGGAGCTGATTCTTAAAATGCCATGCTTGGTCCTGCCTCAGGGCGTTTGCACTTGCTATTCCTGATGTCTGGAACATTTTTCCAAAAACCCTTGGCCAGGGACTTCCCTGGTGGTCCAGTGGTTAAAACTCCAAGCTTCCAATACAAGGGGGTCTGGGGTTTGATTCCTGGTCAAGACATTAGATTCCGCCGCCACAATGAAGATGCTGCATGCTGCAACTAAGACCCGGCACAGCCAAATAAATAAATACACGTTAAAAAAATAACTCTTGGCCAGACCAACACTTCCTCTCACAGTCTCCACTAACATGTCACCTCCTCTGGGAAGCCTTCCTTGACTACTCCAGACATAAGGCATTTCCCCTGACCGTTTCTGTCCCATTCCTTCTCTGCTTTAGAATTCTCACTGCCTCCTGGAATTTGGCACTGATATCTCATTCTCTGTCTTACATGACTTTTCTTTTTTTTTTTTTTAACCAAGCTTCATGGCATGTGGGATCTTAGTTCCCCCAAGTAGGGATTGAATTCTCACTCCGTGCAGTGACAGTGTAGAGTCCTAACCACTAACCCGCCAGGGAAGTCCGAGTCTTGCTCTACTTTGACGTCAGCTCCTCGAGGAGAGAGGAACTGAGTCTGTCATGCTCACAGCTGTATCCTCAGCACCCAGAACAGTGTCTGGGTGCTCAGTAAACATTTGTTGAATGAATGAATGAATGATGCAGGGGCCATGCTAGTTATGGTGGAGAGTAGTGGTCCCCAACTTTTTTGGCACCAGGGACCGGTTTCGTGGAAGGCAATTTTTCCATGGACCAGGGAACGGGGTGGGGGGATGGTTTCTGGATGTTTCAGGTGTATTACATTTATCGTGCACTTTATTTCTATTATTATTACATCAGCTCCACCTCAGATATCAGGTATTAGGTCCTGGAGGTTGGGGACCCCTGGAGAGGACACAGTAGCTTCTTGCTGTGGTCATCTTGGCCTCAGTGTTTTCCCAAGGCCTCATGGAATGCTTGAAAGGTTCCCATTTTACAGCTGAGAATGTGGAGGCTGCTAGATTAGGTGTGTGGCTTAGCCAGTGAGGGCTGGCAGGGCTGAGATCAGAAACCAGCTACTGAGGAATTCCCTGGTGGTCCAGTGGCTAAGACTCCATGCTCCCAACGCAGGGGGCCTGGGTTCGATCCTGATCAGGGAACCAGATCCCACGTGCTGCAACTAAGTGTTTACATGCTGCAATGAAGGTCAAAGATCCTGAGTGCTGTAACTAAGACCAGGCACAGCCAAGTAAATAAGAAACCAGCTATTGAAGTTCTCTGTCAGTGGTCCTCAGAGCCTCTGCAACTGTCCCACGTGAAGAAGGGACATGGTGGTCATTGGTGGAGACTGGACTGGGGGCGGGGCCCCACCATCCCTGGACCTTAAGTTCTCCATCTGGGCAAAGCGGCTTTGACACTCACCACCCCTGGTTTCTCCCTCACTTCTCTGGCTTTATTTGCTCATCTCCTCTGCCTTCCTGTCCCCTGCTTTTGATTCCTGTCCATCTGCCCAGGACATGTCCCAACAGCACTCAATCTGGGGCCAGTAACTTCCCCTCCAACCCACATCTCATCCATGGTCCTTACTTTCTGTCCCAGGTCGACTTCACATGCCCTGCCCTTGATCAAGACATTGGACACTGGCTTCTCCTTTGCTTATGCTGTTCCCTCTGCCTGTCACACTGTTCGCCCTGGGAGCCCTTCCACAGCCCCAACCTCTTATATGCCAGCCTGAGGGTGTCTCCAGGAACTGTCAAAATTTCCATGATGGAGTGGTTCAATTATTTGTTTAACATCCATCTTCGCAGCTAGACACTAAGCTCCTCAATTGAGCAGGGGCCTCACTTGTCATTTTTTAAAAAACATTTATTTATTTTTGGCTATGCTGGGTCTTCATTGCTCTGTGCCAACAGTAGAGCATGTGGGCTTCAGTAGCTGCAGCTTGCGGACTCAGCCGTTGTGACGCAGGGGCTTAGTTGCCCCGAGGCATGTGGAATCCTCCCGAACCAGGGATGGAACCTGTGTCCCCTGAACTGGCAGGTGGATTCTTAACCACTGGATCTCCAGGGAAGTCCTCAGCTGTCATTTTTATCCAGCACAGAAAGGACCCAGAACAGAAAGGCAGGGCTCTGCAGAAGCTTAATAAGTGTTGGTAGAATGGTTGATCTGTGAGTGGGTGGGTGGGGGAATGGATGGATGAATGGGTGGGTGAGTGAGTGGGGCATGCAGGGTGGGGGATGGAGGGTGGCTGGGTGCTTGGGTGGGGTGAGAGATGGATGGAAGGATGCGTGGGGCTATGGGTGGGTGGATGGGGGATGAGGGATTATGTGGAGGAATGAATGAATGGTATTGAATCCCATGTTGATGGTGTGGGCTGCCCCTGACACTGAACCTTGGTGAAACCACCCCCATCCCAACCTGCCAAGTGGTGTGAGGATTCAGCAGACTCTGTGTGTTGGGGGGCCGGAAGGTGGCTGGGCACAGATCTCTAGCTCTTTCAGGGCTCAGATTGTCTTGGGTGGAACGGAGTGGGTGTGGAGGTGGTTGTGGGGGAGACTGCTCTTGAGAATTCATGGCCCCTCCTCGCCAGGGCTGTGCTCCCGCTGCTCAACGCTAAGTGCACCCCCTTCCCCAGCCTCCCCGTTTCACCCCCTCACACTTGATTCAATCCTGGCCGCCCACTGATTCAATTATTCTGCAGCTGGGGTGGCCAACAATTTTCTTTCGGGACTGAGAAGCTGTGTCGGTATCTGTGTGACTTTGAACAGCACAGGGACCCAGAAACAGAAACACAGAGACACAAAGAGAAAAGGAGAGAGAGAGAGAGAGAGAGATAAATAGAGAGAGACAGACAGACTGTGTGTGTGAGAGAGTGAGAAAGAGAAAGTCGGTCTGGACCAACCTCACCCCCAAGGCCTCAGAAGGCTTTCCAAGTATTCAAAACAGTGACCATCCTGTAAAAATTTCAGATTTTCCACTCGTGACCTCATTTCACTCCTTCATCCCTCAACACAGATACACAGACACACAGACACACACACACACACACACACTTCAGGGCACAAAACTCAGCCTGGATTTTGCAGAGGCCCTTGCTAATGACCAGGAATGAAAAGGGAGCCTTGGGAGGTAGTGACCTTGTCATTCAGAGAGGAATGCAAACAGAGGCTCTGGACTAGAAGTTCCTTTCAGAGTCTAGAGGCATTCCAGGTGCCCATTAGTTCTGCATCGGGTTCTTTCATTGTGTGTGTGTGTGTGTGTGTGTGTGTTTCTGAGCATCTGCCAAGTGCTAGGGGGCTGGGCTGGAGGGAGCGAGGGGGGCAGAGGGAAGAGGTGAGGGTAGGTGCGGAGGACTGCGTGTGTTGTGAGGACTTGGGCTTTTACCCAGGGACCTGGGAGCCCTGGAGGGCTGGGGGCGGAGAGGACTTGACTCAGCTTTTGCCATGGCTGGCTATGGGGGAGTATCTTGTCTGGCTATGTCACGTTAATGGTATGGGCTGCCCCTGGCACTGAACCTTGGTGAAACCCTCCCCCCATTCCAACCCTGCCAAGTGGTTCTGAGGATTCAGCAGACTCTTGTGGGGGGCAGATAGGGGGAGGTGGCTGGACGCAGACCTCTAGCTCTTTCAGGGCTCAGTTCCCGAAGGAAGGGTAGGTTCCCCCTCCTTTGGCTCCTTAGCCCCCTCCTCTGTATGAAGGTAATGAATGGGGCCATTTTCAAGCACCCTCCTGTCCTTGACACCTTGGCCAGCAATCCTTGACGACTCGGGGGCCCAGTATCATGGGCGATTATCTGTAAGTGCCAACCCTCCCGAGAGCTTTGCAGACAATAATGAAATCACCTAATCTTGTGATCAGAGACTTACCAGCCGGCACTTCTCTCCAGGGAGGGATTCCCGTGGCTCTCGCCAGGAAAAAAAAAAAAACAAAACTTCCTTCTCATTTGGCTTCCCCGCCACCCCGCAGAAGCTTAAAGCAAAATCAGCTGTTCCCTAGAGAGGGATCTTGGGGAACTGTTTCATTCATTCGGGCTCTGTTGGAGTCTCTTATGTTCTGGCTGAGCATCCTCATTGCTGTGTGGTTTTGGGCAATTCCCCACCCTCTCTGTGTCTTGGTTTCTCTAAACTGGTTCCTGCCACTGCTTCTAAGCTGACTGTGAAGGGCTGCAGGGTGGAAAGCACAGAGTGGGGATCAACCCTTGAGAGACAAAACCTTTCCTTCCCCTACCCCACTTTTCAATTGTGGCAAAACATCCATGACATAAAATTTACCATCTGAATCATGGTTAAGGGCACCACTGAGTGGCTCTATTGCTCTTGTTGGCTGAGTGGGCAGCCAACACCACCTTCCATCCATCCACAGAATTTCTTTTTTTATCACCCCAAACAAAAACTCTGTATCCATGATGCTTGCTTTTTTATCATCACAAAGTATCTTGGTGATCCTGTCATGGGAGACCTTAGTCTTTTACACACTTGCATAGGACTCCCATGTGGAATGTTCATCACTCCATCCTTTTTTCTAAGCTTTCTCAGTTCAGTTCAGTTCAGTTACTCAGTCGTGTCCGACTCTTTGCGACCCCATGAATCGCAGCACGCCAGGCCTTCCTATCCATCACCAACTCCCAGAGTTCACTCAAACTCATGTCCATTGAGTCAGTGATGCCATCCAGCCATCTCATCTTCTGTTGTCCCCTTCTCCTCCTGCCCCCAATCCCTCCCAGAATCAGAGTCTTTTCCAATGAGTCAATTCTTCACATCAGGTGGCCAAAGTATTGGAGTTTCAGCATCAGCATCAGTCCTTCCAATGAACACCCAGGACTGGTCTCCTTTAGGATGGACTGGTTGGATCTCCTTGCACTCCAAGGGACTCTCAAGAGTCTTCTCCAACACCACAGTTCAAAAGCATCAATTCTTAGGTGCTCAGCTTTCTTTACAGTCCAACTCTCACATCCATACATGACTACTGGAAAAACCATAGCCTTGACTAGATGGACCTTTGTTGGCAAAGTAATGTCTCTGCTTTTCAATATGCTATCTAGGTTGGTCATAACTTTCCTTCCAAGGAGTAAGCGTCTTTTAATTTCATGGCTGCAATCACCATCTGCAGTGATTTTGGAGCCCAAAAACATAAAGCCTGACACTGTTTCCACTGTTTCCTCATCTATTTCCCATGAAGTGATGGGACCAGATGCCATGATTTTCGTTTTCTGAATGTTGAGCTTTAAGCCAACTTTTTCACTCTCCTCTTTCACTTTCATCAAGAGGCTTTTTAGTTCCTCTTCACTTTCTGCCATAAGGGTTTTTTTTTCTACATGGCTCTAATTCTCAAGTTTTTTTTTTTTTATTTTTCCATTTATTTTTGGTTGCACTATGTCTGTGTTGCTGCACACAGGCTTTCTCTAGTTGCGGAGAGCCACTCTTTGTTGCTCCATGACATGTGGAATCTTCTTGGAACTGGGATTGAACCCACATCCCCTGCATTGGCAGGCAGATTCTTATCCACCGCGCCACCAGGGAAATCCTAATTCTAGAGTTTTTGCTCTTGGTCACTGAGCTATTCAGCTGAGAAGCCTTGCTTCCTGGGGTGATATCAGCCATATTTTAGCTCCAGGGATGTCTGCAGCATTGACCAGTAGATTGGAGGTGCTGGAGCCAGGCCTTAGCAGTGCTGCCAGCGGCAGATCTTGGAGGAGGTCCAGGGGACTTAGGGACGGGTCAGGGGAGTGGGCAGGAGACATTATCCATTTACTGAGTGTTCCTGGACAATGACAAGCTCAAGGTCAAGGCCAAGTTTGGAACACGGTGTGTGTCTCTCTTTAACTACCAGTGCTGAGGTCTGAGGCTTCCCAAAGCCAATTCTGCCACCCTCATCCAACGGAGATTCTTCCTTCCTCTTGACAGGATCTTGGGTTTTGGAAAGAAAAGGCTAACAGATCCTTAGGAAACCTCTGTAGCAAGCAGTCAGGAGTAGGATGGCAGGGAGGGGTCCCATTAGGGCAGCCAAAGGGTCCTGAGAGCCCCTGGCCAGTCCCTGGTCCAGCCTGCAAGCCTGGAAGAGCCTCCCCTCCCTCTTGAGCCTTCCTGGGAAGGTGGATGGAAAAGGAGGGTACTGGATGCCTGGTGAGGTGGAACTTCACATTTTTCCATCAGGAAAAGCTGCCAGCCACATTTCCTTTGTAGAGTCGAGACAGCTAAACTCCGTGAAGTAGAACTTCTTTATTTAGAGAGAGTCAGTCGACTGATTTCTCCTCGTTTTGCTTGTATTTAAGTGGATGCTCACAGTCGTGGGGGAATGGTGATGACGATGCTATAGCAGATAGGATCTGTCAAACCAGCCCCTAATCCGACAGCTGAGAGCACTAAGCGTTTATTTTGGTTCACGAGTCTGCAGATTAGCCCGGTGATTCTTCTAATTGCAACCAGGCTCATTCCTGCCTCTGCACTCATCTCAGGCTTGCAGGCAGCTCTGCAGATCTTGGCTGGGCTCTTTCATTTGGGGATCAGCTGGCTGTTGGCTGGGACAAGTGGGCTTTCTTCCAGGGATGCTCTTCTGGCAAACCAACCTGGGGTTATGTGCATGGCAGTTGGGTTTCAAGAGAGTGAACAGCAGCGTGCAAGTCCTGTTGAACTTGGAAACAGACTCTGTTCCAGTCAAATCTAGAGATGACTGTGGCCTCAGCTGGCACCTCGATTGTAACCTTGCAGGAAACCCTGGGGTGCAGGACCAGCTAAACCATGGCAGGGCTCTTGACCCCCAGAAATTGTAATAAATGGTTGTTGGTTTAAGCTGCTGTGTTTGTGGCAACTTGTTACACAGCAGTAGCTGACTAATAATACACCTCTTCCAAAATTCCTTGATGTGTTGAGTGGGCATGTGGGGATGAGGTGGAACTCATGGGAGCAAACGAATTGATATTCCTTTTCCTTCCCTTCTGAGTTTCTCTCTAATGGGTCGAGGTGGCCCCAAGGGAGATATAAAGGCAGGGAAGGAACACTCAGTGGTGTCCCAGTAGGGATTTTGTTATAAAGCAAGTGGGAGGGGAGCTGGGGGAGGAAACTGGTTGGTTCTAATAAAGAGTGTGATGAGGGCTGGAAGTCCTGCTTCCTTCATTCCCCCTGTCCTGGTGTCCTAGGCTCTCGCTTGGGGATGGAGGCCTGAGTGTAAGCTATTTGGCTCTAACCTTGGGGAACCAAGTTGGGTTTCCACTGGGTCCAGTGCAAGGACATGGCTTAGCAGGGATCTGGAAAACTGACAAGACTGTTCAAGACCATTGTTCAGCAGCGCCACCTTGTGGCAGCCACAGGACTAACAGCAGGAATGGCCGTCCATCCCGCCACCTGGTCCCTTCTCTAATGTTTGACAGAGTGAGAGAGAGAGAGAGAGAATCCTCTTTGGACTGATAAATGGCTCAAGGGTCTTGGAAAATTTGAGGGAAATGTCAAGAAGCAGGCAGTGGGAACATAGGAGATTCATGGGAAGAATGAAGGAAAACTGGCCCCATTTAGACCATTTTTGGCTTTTCAGCCTCTTTTGCATCCTTCCTTCTTGTGGAACAGTGTCTTGGATGGTCCTGGGGGGACCTCTCCTGTCTTGCTTTTGGCTCATGAGGTTCAGGCAGGGCTCCAGGGAGGGAGGCTGTGACGGTGCCGCAGCCCCACCCATATCCTCTTGAGCTCATGCAAAGCCTGCTTACTGTGAACACCTGAAACCATGTCTCTGAAGGTGTTTTGTGGCTGTTGGAGCTAAGACAGAGAGTTATTGCAGCCCTTTGCCTTTATGGATAGGAAGTTGGTGGATAAATACTGCAGCTCCCCTGTCTTTCTGGTGAGATAACTCCAAGAGATGCTCTGCACAGTATCCTAAAGACTCACAGGGGGTCCCAGTTGCCCACACAGTAACCCCCTACCCTTGCCTCAGGGTCTTTTTCTGGGGGAGCCCAGTCAAGAACACTGGGGACTTCCCTGGTGGTCCAGTGACGAAGACTCTGAGCTCCCAACTCAGGGGGCCCAGTCCCGGTCAGGAAACTAGATCCTGCATGCCACAAGTAAGAGTTCTCACGCTGCAGCCAAGAGTTTGCATGATGCAACTAAAGATGCTTCATGCCTCAGTGAGGATTCGAGTCCACATGCCAGTTAAGATCCAGCACCGTTGAAAAACCAATACCCCAACCACCCACCCACCCCTGCAAAACAAACAGAAATCCCAAATCCAAACAACAACACCCAGGGCTGGCCAATCAGGTCTCTGAACCTCTGGCTTCAGTGATCAGCTCAGGGCCTCCCACCATGACCCAAGTTAGCCAATCAGAATGAACTCCTGAACATGTGCTGGAATTAAAGGGGAAATGATGCTCTTTTCTTCAGGGGTTGCTGTGCTAATAGAAAGGTGGTCTTCCTGGAAGCTATCTAGTCACCATGTAGGAAGCATCTCCAGGTGAATGGAACTAATAGAGAGGAAAGCAGATGATCTTATCATAATTTGAGCACCTGGATCAAACTGTGCCTGAAGCCATATATTTTGTTACAATAGCTCTCTTTTTGCTTAAACCAAAGTGTCTGTTTGTTTTGTTATTTGCAAACCAAAGGGCCCTGACTGTTGAAGACGTTGAGGTGGAGAAGTTGGTCTCATGTGCAGTGTATGCATTTACTGGGGCTGCCATAACAAAGCATTGCAGAGGGAGTGGCTTCAACAACAGAAATTTATTTTCTCACAGCTCTGGATGCTGGAGACAAGCCTGAGACAAGGTGTCAGCAGGACTGGGTTCTTCTCCTTGGCTCGCCGATGGCTGTCTTCCCCCGTGTCCTCACATGCCCCTCCTCCCCTGTACATGTCTGTGTCCTAATCTCTTCTTATAAGGACACCAGTCCTATTGGATTAGGACCCACCTTAATGACCTCATTTTAACTTAATTACCTCTTTAAAGACCCATCTCCAAATACAGTCACATTCTGAGGTCCTAGGGGTTAGGATTTCAACATATGAATTTTGGGGAGATGCAATTCAGTGCATAATGGGCACCAAGCAAGTGGTGTGTGTGTGTGTGAGAGAGAGAGAGAGAGATAGAAAGAGAGAGAGCGAGTGAGAGAGAGATCAGCAGAACCTCTCCAACTGCAGAAATGCTTTGGTTGGGCCTGGAGGCTGGGGGGTCCAGGTGCTGCTGAGGGTGACAGAGGAGGGAATCCACTTCTAGCATCTGGGAGATGATGGGGACAAGAGCGGCCGAGTAAGCTGCTTTAGGGCTGGGCCCTGTGGCACCGCAGGTAGAAGCCCTTTCTGCAGAGGGCTTAACGATGGGGGCCTTGGAGCTAGACTGCCTGGGTTCAAATTCCAGCCCTGGAACTTGCCTGTCCTGTGGGCACTTCAGTAACCCTCTCTGTGCCTCTGTGAGCATCCACATATTTATCTTATTCCCCCCACCTCAGATGCCTCATTGAGTCACTACTCAGCCCCAGGCACCCTGGCCAGGGAGGCTGAGGTGGGGCGTGACTGATGGGCTCTGCCTTGATGGTTAGGTCTTTAGATCCATGCTGATCTGCTGCTGGGTTCATCTTTCTAAAATCATAGCTGCATTGCTGCTCTCTTTCTGCTGGAGAACTTTCTATGGCTCCCTATTACCTGTAGGAAGTCCCAACTCTTTCCGCCACTCACCACGCCTTCCCTCTCCCTTCCACTTGTCCCTTCAAAATCTCCTCGTATTTTAAGGCCCAGATCAAATGTTGCCTCTTCCAGGAAGCCTTTCCAGACTCCCTTGAAATTTCATCTAGCTCCTCACAGGGTTTATCTACTGTCAGTAACTAAAGTACTCGTCATAGTTCACATAACCCTCAGGTCAGTTCTATGATTCGGTCTTTATCTCAAATCCATTTTGCAGACAAGGAAACTGAGGCACAGCAAGATGAATTAGGGATTCCCAGGTAGCACTAGTGGTGAATAATCTGCTTGCCAGTGCAGGAGACGTGGGTTCGATCCCTGGGTCAGGAAGATCGCTTGGAGTAGGAAGTGGGAAACTGCTCCAGTATTCTTGCCTGGAAAATTCCAGGGACAGAGGAGCTTGGTGGGCTACAGTCCATGGGGTTGCAAAGAGAAGTATACGACTGAGCACACACACACAAGATGAATTAGCTGGTCCAGCTTTAGAGGAGGAGCTGAGGCGGGGACCCCTGATCCATGGACCCCGCAATTTGGGCTCCTGTGCTCTGTTCTTTTTCTGGCTGGTGATTCCTGCCTCTGAGTGTTTCCATGATGGGGGGCTGACTTTCCTCGCCTGGATGGCCTTGGAACCTTGCCTCCTCCAGGATGAAGGAGGCTGGGCAGAGACAGGGAGAGGGAGAGACAGAGCGCGCCAGGATGGAGGTGGGAGGGTGGCAGCCAGTGAGAGGGATGGGGCAGGGGGAGATTGATCGTCCTCAGGACGCTGGGCCTCCATGGCCACGTGGCTGGTGGCTTTCGCGGAGATATGTCATGTTGCAGACTCAGCACTTGGCCCGCATCCCCCATGACCGCTGCCGCCCCAGCCTCCCACTAGAAAGAGAAAAGAGCTTATGAGCCCCTGGTGCTGCCCCCAAACCCAAGCTGGGTTCCCCGTGGCCTCTGTTAGGCAGTAACTTTCTCCCCAGAGGTAAAGAGGACAGTAGCTCTTAGCCAGGCAAGAAGGGGGCTTGCCTGGGGCTTAAGTTTTGGCTTTGTCACCCACTGGGTGACCTTGAGATGCCCTTCAACCTCCCTGTGCCTTGTTTGTAACTCTCTTCTCTAGAGGGTCAGCATGGACCTGGCAGGCTGGAGCTGGCGTTGGGGGGCTCACCTAATGATAACCACAATGATACTAGTAATACAAGCCACAGCTGTGGTTACAAACAATATCGTGGCTGAAGAAAGCCCGGGCCTTGCAATCACACACACCTGGGTCCAAATTCCAGCTTTTGAAATTTGCAAGACTTAAAGGCACCGTGGGCAAGCTGTTCAGTCTTCGGGGTCTGAATGTTCTGATCTGGGCAGTGAGTACAGTGATATTTTCTCTTTTGTGGAGGCTATGAGGAGGAGCTGGGGAGGACTAGGAGGGTGAAGATCCAGGAGGTTGAAGGTTGTCATCTCCATAATGTGGCAAATCCGTACATACATGAAAAGAAAGTGGAAGTTGCTCAAGTTGTGTCCGACTCTTTGCGACCCCATGGACTGTACAGTCCATGGAATTCTCCAGGCCAGAATACTGGAGTGGGTAGCCTTTTGCTTCTCCAGCGGCTCTTCCCAACCCAGGTCTCCCGCATTGCAGGTGAATTCTTTACCATCTGAGCCACAAGGGGACCCCTCCATACATACATACGAAGGGGAATTAAGGTTGTTCGCGGCGTGAAGGTTGCCAGTCTTTCTTTAAGAGACCTTAAGAGAGAGTGGAGGAGGAAATAGCACCCCACTCCAGTATTCTTGCCTGGAAGAGTCCATGGACAGTGCAGTCTGGTGGGCTACAGTCCATGGGGTCGCAAACAGTTGGGCTTGGCTGAGCAAATGAACACACATGGACGAGAGAGCGCCTGTGTGTGCGTGTATGCGTACGTCTGTACGTCCGTGTGTGCGTGCGCCCATGTGTGCGTGCGTGCGTCTCTGTGTGCGTGCTGTGCGTGCTCAGTCATGTCCGAGTCTTTGCAATGCCATGGACTGTAGCCTCCCAGGCTCCTCTGTCCATGGGATTCTCCAGGCAAGAATGCTGGAGTGGGTTGCCGTGCACTCCTCCAGGGGATCTTCCCCACCCAGGAATAGAACCCGCGTCTCCTGCATGGGCAGGTGGGTTCTTTACCATCCGAGCCACCAGGGAAGCCAAGTCCAGGTGGAGCCAGTGCAGTTCTTAGACGTGGAAGAGGCAGGAGGGGACACGGAGAAGTAGAGAGATGGCAGCGTGTGAAGGACGTGAGCCGCCATTGCTGGCTCTGAAGATGGCAGAAGGAACCAGGGCCCAGAGGATGCCAGAGGCCTCCTGAAGCTGGAAAAGGCAAGAGATGGATCCCTAGGGCCGCTCTTGGGAACAAGCCCTGCCCACACCTTGATTTTAGCTCGGTGAGACCCACGTGGGCCTTCTGACCTTCAGCACGGTAAGAGAATACATTTGTTTTTCTGTGTTTCACAGAGTTTGTGGTAATTGGGTAAAATACAGGAACCAGAGAAAACTAACAGGTAATCACTGGCATGAGCAGATGTGAGGGTCAGGAGTGTGTTCCTCGTTGCCTGTCTCCTGACGTCCATCCTCCGGTCTTTCCGCACCTGGATTGCTAGAGGTGGTAGAAGAGGAACGTTGTTGTTGTTCAGTCGCTAAGTCACGCCCAACTCTTTGCGACCCCACGGACTGCAGGACGCCAGGCTCGCCTATCTTTCATGGTCTCCCGGAGTTTGCTCAGATTCATGTCTGTTGAGTTGGTGATGTTATTTAACCATTTCATTCTCTGCTGCCCTCTTCTACTTTTGCCTTCAATCTTTCCCAGCATCAGGATCTTTTCCAATGAGTCAGGCCTTGGCATCGGGTAGCCAAAGTTTTGGAGCTTCAGTATCAGTCCTTTCAATGAATCTTCAGGGTTGATTTCCTTTAGAATTGACTGGTTTGATTTCTTTGAGTTCAAGGGACTCTCAAGAGTCTTCTCCAACACCACAACTTGAAATCATCTGGCTCTCTGATAATGACTCCATTTCCCAACCTCCTCCCCGCCCCACCCCCCACCCCCAGCTAGCTAGCTAGCTAGGTGTGGCCATGGGAATGAGTCCTGGCCAAGGAGCTTTGGGGAAGATCTTCATGGAAGGCTCCACATAGGAGACAGTCCAGTGGAGAAGGACTCTTCTGTCCTTCCACCTTTCTTCCTTCCTGCTGCTAGAACAAGATTGTGATGGTTGGTGCTTTGCAATGAGTTTGGACCGTGAGGAACAACATGGTCGATATCCTTAGGAAGAGATAGAACTCTGTTCTTGAATAACTAAATCCTCCTTGGATGAAGAGGTCATTCATTTATTTAGCAAGCATTTAATGAGCACCTTCTGTGTGCTGTGGGGAACCTGTGAACAAAACAGATGAAAATTCTTGTCCTTGGGGAGTTGACATTTGGAGAAGGAAGGATCAGATAATGAACAAATACATACTTTCAGGAAATTATTAGTACTAGAGAGAAAAATAAAGGAGGATATTAAAAATCAGCACAGGGATTGTTGAGTGAAGGCTCTTGGAAGAGGTGCCTTTTGAGGAAAGACCTTAATGATTTGTTGTATAAGATGAAAAATGTTTCCTAATGTTGGACCAAATTAAGTTGGGTTTTCCTGTTGCTTGCAGCTGAAAGGATTGATACTCTTGTTCCTTTCTTTGAGTTCTTATCGTATCCACTGGGTGAGGCAGCCCTACAGTGATTCTGTTTTACAGAGTAGGAAATTGGGGCTGGGAGGAGGAGGTGACATGCCCTAGATCACACGGCAAATAAGGTGAAGAGCCAGGATTTAAACCCTGAGGTGGAGTGGGTGTCTGGGAGCCATGGAGTTTAAAGTTAGGATTAATGAATTGAGATCAGGTGGGGGCAGGAAGATGTATGATGAGACATGTCCAAACCCCACACCTCTGTTTCTGTAGTCTTCCTTGCCTGGGATGCCTTCCTTTCCGATCCCAGTGGTAGCTGTGCCTCCTCCAGGAAGTCTCCCTGGCCCTCACTGGCCCTGTGGCCCCATAGTGCCCTGCGGCTAGAGCCCAGAGGGTTTGGGGACAACCTCAGGTTCCTTCCCCTCTCCTAGTTGCTGTGCCGTCATGTTTATGCATCACTCTGGAAAAAACTGATTACATTCAAGCCTGACCTTCTTCCTGTCGGCGGGGCCCATCGTCATGTCAATCACACGGCTCAGAGAGGGAAAAATTATTTTATCTTTAACGACACTTAAAACTGCTCAGCAGGGCCGTCACGGAGAGTGGGCACAGGCAGCTGCCGGCCCCTGAGCTCTGGATCGCGCATCGCTCAGGCTCCTGCTCTCCTCTTTCCTCCCCTTACAGAAACTGCTAGAGCCTTCTGATTTGCAGACCCAGTCCCCTCCCTCCGGGTCCACCCGTCTCCAAATGGAGTGCGTCCCTCTCTCTGTCAGTCTCTCTGCCTTTCTCTCTCTGACTCTGTCTGTTGCTGTCTCTACCTCTTTCTGTCTTTATTAGTACATGGGGAGACCCAAGTGACCCCTCCTGCGTATCAGGTGCTCATCCACTGTGGTCACCCACAAAGCATTTTCATCTCCCCAGCACCCTGTGGTGGAGACTCCATGATTATGCCCATTTTCCAGTGCTGGAGACTGAGGCCCAGAGAGGCCAGGCTCTCTTTTCAAGGTCACACAGCAATAGCAAGGCAGACTGGCTACCAGGATTCTCTGTCTCTGAATAGAAAGAAAATCTGCTGTTCCTTCCCTCCAAAAGCAAGATGAGATCTTGGAGGCTTTGGACAGCTCAGACCTCAGGGTCTGGTTTGACTCTTGAGTCAGACACCGTGTAATCTTGGGCAGATATTAAATATCTTTTTGCCTCAATCTCCCCATTAGGTGAATGGGCCCCTGGGGGAGATTTTTTTTTTCAGTTGAAGTTTAGTTGATTTACAATGTCGTGTTAGTTTCTGGTGTACAGCAAAGTGATTCAGTTATACATATATATTCTTTTTCATTATAATGTATTATATTGATAATAAATACATTGATATATATTGATGTTGAATATAGTTTGTGGCACTATACAGGAAGCCTATTTTATGTACAGAGGTGTGTGTACATCAGCTAATCTCATACTCCTAATTCATCCCTCCCCCATCCCTTCCCTTGGGTAACCGTAAGTTTGTTTTCTATGTCTGTGAGTCTATTTTTGTTTTATATAGAAGTTCATTTATCTCATTTTTAAAAATGTATTTATTTATTTGTTTTTGGTCTTCATTGTGGTGAGCGGGCTCCACTCACTGTCGCGACACGAGGCCTTCTCATTGCAGTAGCTTCTCTTGCAGAGCACAGGCTCTAGAGTGAAGGCTTAGGAGTTGTGGAGCACAGGCTTAGTTGCCGTGCGGCATGTGGAATCTTCCCAGATCAGGGACTGAACCCATGTGGCCTGCATTGGCAGGCAGAGTCTTAACCACTGGGTCTCCAGGGAAGTCTTTTATCATTTTTTTTTTAGATTCCACATATAAGTGATATGCTATGGTATTTGTCTGGTTTACGTCACTTAGTATGATAATCTCTAGGTCCATCCATGCTGCCACAAATGGCATTATTTCATTTTATGGCTGAATAATATTCCATTTTATATATGTACCACATCTTCTTTATCCATTCATCTGCTGATTGACATTTAGGTTGCTTCCATGCCTTGACTGTTGTGAATAGTGCTGCAAGGAACATTGATCGGGGTGCACGTATCTTTTTGACCCTGTAGGATTCTTGAGAACTGGGGTCTCGAATGTCACAGCAAGCTTGTCAGATAAAACACAAAACATCCAGTCAAGTTTGAATTTCAGATGATTCAGGAACAACTCTCTAGTATAAGTATGTCCTAAATATGGGATGGGGTATGCTTATGCTAAAATTCACCTGCTGTTCGTTTGAAACTCATATTTCACTGGGTCTCCCGTTGTTTGCCTGGCCAAATTTGGTAGTCTTAGCACAGGGGTCTACCAGGCTCCTCCATCCATGCCTGGAAAATCCCATGGAGGGAGGAGCCTGGTAGGCTGCAGTCCATGGGGTCGCTAAGAGTCGGACACGACTGAGCGACTTCACTTTCACTTTTCACTTTCATGCATTGGAGGAGGAAATGGCAACCCACTCCAGTGTTCTTGCCTGGAGAATCCCAGGACAGGGGAGCCTTGTGGGCTGCCGTCTATGGGGTCACACAGAGTCGGACATGACTGAAGCGACTTAGCAGCAGCAGCAGCAGCACAGGGGTCTAGAGGAAGAGAAGGTTCTGGACACTCTGGGTTCATTTACAGACATGGTGCCAGGCTCTTCAAACACAGGACAGGCTGAGAGATTTATGGGCAATATGGCACACATCCCCCTCTTGGGGCCAGGGACCACTTCAGCCATTTGAAAATGGTGGTGTCCATCGGGGCTTGAATATCTCGGGCAAAGCTGAGCAGAAGCCCCAAACTTCACGAGATGACAGTGCAGTCCAACTCAGGCCACTGTCTTCCTGTCCTATCTTCCTCTTGGCCCTGCCAGTCCCCCATCACAACCCATCCCCAAGGCTGGTGGCCCTCAACTTGAGGTGTCAATCTCTCCAATTCTAAATTTTGCCCCAGAAATCAATTAGGACCCTGGGCGAGTTGATTATAAATCAGCTATTTTCATAATTGTTGTGTCTTTAATAAATCAAAGCCGTGCAAGTCGCCGGCAAAATGGAGCTGTTCTCCAAGGGTCATCAATTACCCAGGGGAAGACAGGACGGCGTTCACATTCTTCTGTCCTCCACCCAATCTGGAGAGGCGGTCGGCCGGCCAGGGAGTTCCTGGACCTGGGCCGGGCTGTTCCATTACGGAATTGCTTAAGCAGCGTTTTAAATAACAAAAAGGGATATCATTTAATTTTTTTGCAACCTGGAGATCAATACGCTGTCCTTCAGATGGCATGACGGATCGTCTTGGCGAGCTTCTGCGAGTTAATCCAATTTCCCTGGGTCTGGATGAGACTGGGCGGCTGGGTGAAGCCTTCTGCCTGCCAGGCAGAGCTCATCCTGGGATGCGTGGTCTCCCACCCAGCCTGTGAGCGCTGCGGGAACATATATACAGCAGTGGGGGAAGCGGGCAGGTGGGCAAGGAGCCAGTTCTGTAAGGCAGTGGTTCCACCCAGGGATGATCCTGCCCCACCTCCAGGGAACACTGGTTGTCTGGGGACATTGGGACTTGTCACAGTGGGGGATGCTCCTGGCATTGAGTGGGTAGGGGCCCAGGGAGGCTGCTCCACACCCCCACAGTGTCCAGGATGGTCCCCCCACAGAGAACAACCCAGACTCAAAAGTCAGCAGTGCCAAGGCAGAGAAACACTGCTTTGGGTTAATACATGGAGGATCCTTCCCTCTGCCCCCTCTTCACTTCTGAGCCCTGTGTCCCTGTTGTTCCAAAGCTCAGAGGGACCAGGCTTGCTGTGGTAACAGAGAGACCCTGGCTCAAGTTCCGGGTCTGTGGCTGATGGCACAATAGTCCAGGGAAAAGTGGCTCTGTTCAGTTTCTTCCACCATCACATGGGTCTCCGGGTTCCTCACCTGTCCCTCTGCAGGGCTACAGAGATCCTGGAGGCAGTGACTCAATCCAGCCGTTGTATTCTGAGCACTTACTGTATGCCAAGCCCTGTTGTAGGTATTGAGGATCCAGCCACCAAGATGGAGATTTAAATTCTAGTTGAGGGTTGGGGGGACTTCCCCTTGCAGTCCAGTGGTTAAGACTCTGCATTTCCGATGTAAGGGGGAGCAAATTCAATCCCTGGTCAGGGAACTAAGATCCCACGTGCAGAAAAAAAATTTTCTAGCTGGGGAAGAGGAAGATTTGGTGAGTAAATCAAGGAAGAAGAAGGCAGTTTCAGAGGCTGGTTTCTCCAGAGAAACAGAACCAATAGAATATGTGTGTGTGTGTGTGTGTGTGTGTGTGTGTGTGTGTATATGTATATATTGGAGAAGGCAATGGCACCCCACTCCAGTACTCTTGCCTGGAAAATCCCATGGATGGAGGAGCCTGGAAGGCTGCAGTCCATGGGGTCACTGAGGGTCAGACACAACTGAGCGACTTCACTTTCACTTTTCACTTTCATGCATTGGAGAAGGAAATGGCAACCCATTCCAGTGTTCTTGCCTGGAGAATCCCAGGGACAGGGAAGCCTGGTGGGCTGCCGTCTATGGGGTCGCACAGAGTCGGACACGACTGAAGTGACTTAGCAATAGCAATATATATGTATATATATATGTATATATATGTATGTGTATATATGTATATGTATACATGCACACACACACATCACACATCTAGGAAGAGATTTATTACTAAAAGGATTTGGCTCATGTGATTATAGAAACAAGAAGTCCTGTAATGGGCCATCCACAAGCTGGAGACCCAGTCTGAGGGCAGGAGAAGACGATATCCAGCTCCTGCGGTGGTCAGGCAGAGAGTGAGTTCTCCCTGCTTCTATCTTTTTGTTCTGTTCAGGCCCTCCATGGGGAGGGCCATGTGCTATGCTCAGTCTGCCAATTCAAATGCTTCTCTCCTCCGAAAACATCCTCACAGACACACCCGGAAATAACGTTTAACCAAAGATCTGGGCACCCCCTGTGGCCCAGTGTAATTGACACTTAAGATTAACCGCAGGGGGCTTCAGCAAGGAGGTGACATTGGAGCAGGCGCCCTCTAATGGCTGCTGCAGGAAGGACAGACTGGGGGTGCTGAGGGGGAAGTGATCAGGTGGTCCAGGCAGGTGATGATGACGTCTTCCAGGTGAAGACAGAGGAGAGAGGAAGAGAGATTCTGAAGGGTTTTGAAGGCAGAGAGGACAGTATTTACTGAAAATACTAGAAGTCAGACAGACAAGAAAAGGATGAGACCACAGATGAAAGCCAGGGGGCCTGTGACAATTCCCCTCTCAGGGCCTCATTCTTCAAATTTATAAAATGGGGCTGATATCATCCATCTCAAAAAAATTTTTTTTAACTTTTAAAATTCTTTTCCGTTGTGGTTTATCACAGGATACAGTAGCATCTTGTTGTTAATCCATTCTTTATGTAATAGTCTGCATCTGCTAACCCCAAACTCCTCCATCCCCCCCACCCCCTCCTCCTTGGCAACCATAAGCCTGTTCTCTGTCAGTCTCTGTTTCACACATAAGTTCATTTGGGTCATATTTTAGATTCCACATATAAATGATACCATACTGTCTTTGTCTTTCTCTTTCTGACTTGCTTTATTTAGTATGGTAACCTGTAGGTCCATCTGTGTTGCTGCAAATGGTATTATTTCATTCTTTTTTATGGCTGAGTAGTATTCCATCGTGTGTGTGTGTGTGTGTGTGTGTGTATGCACACACACACACTAAGTTGCTTCAGTCATGTCCAGCTCTTTGCAACTGCATGGACTGTGGCCCACCAGGCTCCTCTGTCATGGGATTTTCCAGGCAAGAATACTAGAGTGGGTTGCCATACCTTCTTCCAGAGGATCTTCCCAACCCGGGGATTAAACCGCGTCTCTGTGTCTCCTGCGCTGGTAAGTGGGTTCTTCACTATTAGCGCTGCCTGGGAAGCCCCTTATACATATATATCACATCGTCTTTATCCATATATCTGTCAATGGACCTGTCTTGGCTATTGTGCTGCTATGAACATTGAGGTGCATGTACATTTTCTAGTTAGAGTTTGGTCCAGGTATATGTCCAGGAGTGGGTGACAGCAGGGAGAAAAACGGAGAGATATAGGGTCCCAGCAGGACATAGCTGGCCATTCTGAATTTGGGTAATTACCAGTAAGTTGAATAAAGGTACTATTTTTGGAGATATGGTGAGGTTAAGGGAAATTCCTAACCTTAACCTGGTGTAATATCCAGGCTGGTAACAGTGGGGAGCCCCCATGACCTTGAGATCTGAGGGAGTAAGGGGATGACCTTGCAGAGAGCTGTGTAGAGAGGGCCACCTGTCAAGACCTGGGTCTTTAGGAAAGGGACCCAGCAGCCCTGCAGAAAAGAAGTCAGGGAAATATACACCTAGCCCTTTGATGCTACTTCACAGAACCCCAGTTTTGTTTGGTCATATGCTCCATGCTTCCAGGGGGCCTAACTCAGCTTTCAGTCCCAAGAAGGACTTGTGATTTGTTTAAACACAATCCTGCATTTTTAATTCATTCACTGGAAATTTACTGAGTACCTGTTAAGTGCTGGGCACTGTTTTGGGCACTTAGGATTTAATACAGAGCCAAACAGTCAAACTGTCTTTATGAGCTGACTGTCCAGTGAGGGGAGAAAGAGACATAAAACAATGCTCACAGTAAATTAATATTGGGCATAGATGATTAGTATGTTGAAAATAAGTAGAGCAGGATAGCTTAAAATGCAACCTAATTCATAAATCTACTCTCTCTTCCTTTCCCCGTACCCCATCCCAGGTGTTACTGTCAGCAGCTTCCCTTTAACCCCAAAAGAAACAGATTTAGGATGGATATAGCAGAAGAAAGAGGGAATAAACCTGGATTCTTGCTTATCTGTTATAATACTGGATCAAACCCTCCCTGAAGCCCACTCTACTTCCACACTAAATCCAAGCATAGCCCCACTTTACCGGGCAGACTGTTGAGGCTGGAGGAAATTCAGGAAGCCCACAGACTCTGTGGGAAGGGGACTGGTGAGCTGGTGGAACAGACTTCTCTCTGCTGTTGCCTCTGGTTTGCTGTGTGACATTAGGTTAAGTGTCTTGGGATCTCTGAGCCCAGTTTCCACAACCATAAAATGAGATGAGAATTTCTATTTGACAGGGTTGTTTGAGAGATGGGTAAGGAGGCATATGTGGGGAGACTGGTGAAGGATTTAGTACATAGTTGGTCTCAGTAAATGGATGTGTTGTGGTTACTAAGGCTGTTTGCAGGACTTCAGTTTGCCTCCTGCTTGGGACATGATGCGACTGCACTTCTCTGCTGTTACTGATTGGATTCCGGGCCCTCAAATTCATATGTTGAAGTCCTAACCCCCTGGTACCAAGGAAGGTGATTTTATTTGGAAATAAGGTCATTGCAGATGTAATTAATTAACATGAGGTCATCCTGGAGTAGGGTGGGTCCTTAATCTAATATAAACGATGTCCTTATAAAAAGGAGACATTTAGACACAGAGACACATGCACACAGGAAAATGCCACGTGAAGACGGGTTCAGCTGCCACAAGCAAAGAAATCACCGAAAGCCAGGAGGGAGACCTGGAACAGACTTTTCCGTACAGCCTTCAGAGGGAGCATGACCCTGCCAGGACCTTGATCCCAAACTTCTGGCCTCCAGAACCATGAGATAATAAATTTCTCTTGTTTGAGTCACTCATTTGGTAGTACTTCATTATGGTAGCCCTAGCAACCTAACATGCAGGACTTTTGAAGTGAGGCATGACACCATGAATTGCTTTGGCTAAGAAAATGTGAACAGAATTGTTGTGTGTAACTTCCAGGTGAAATGCCTTTTATTTATTTATTTATTTTTTGCCGAGTGGCATGTAGCATCTTAGTTCCCTGAACAGAGGTTGAACCCACGTCTCCTACATTGGAAGTAGGAGTCTTAACCACTGGACCACCAGGGAATCAGGTGGGATCCTTTTAAAAGCAAGTGTGCAGAAGACTTCCCTAGTAGCTCAGTGGTTAAGACTCCAAGCTCCCAATGCGGGAAGCATGGGTTCATTCTCTAGTCAGGGAAGTAAGATCCCACGTGCTGCATGGCGTGGCCAAAAAAGAAAAAAAGCAAGTGTGCAGTTCTGCATATCCTCTCCCGTCAAGACCACCTTTTCCCACCCACCTGCCTTGATGCCCACATACAGTAGACACAGAGGCTCCTTGCCAACCTGTGTTGGGCATATAGTGTGAGTGATAAATAAGCCCTGGTTGTTTTTACAGACACTACAATTTTTGGATTTGCTCTGATTGCTATGGTTGTGTATATTCCTTGAAAATTTAGTGCCTCAAAACTAATAATTACTGCTTGTGGTTTTGTGGATCAGGAATCTGGGGACAGCTTAGCCAGATTTTTTTTCTTCTTCAGAATCTTTCACAAGATTGCAGTCTAGTCGTCAGCTGGGGCTGCGTCATCTGAAGGCTCAACTGGGGCTAGAGGAGCCACTTCCAAGCTGGCTCCCTCTTGTGGCCATTGGTGGGAGGACTCAGTTCCTCTCCAGGCCCTACTTGAGCCTCCTCGCAATATGGTGGCTGGCTTCTCCCATAGTGAGGGATCCCAGAGAGAGCAAAGAGGAAGCTGCAGAGTCTTTTATGGTTCGGACTCAGAAGTCCCATTAACCACACGGGTCAGCCCTGATTCAGGGTGTGAGAGACTCCAGAAGGACCAGGGGACCACCTTGGAGGCTGGCTCCATGGGGTTGCTGTAACCACATAACCAGCCCATCTTGCCTGATATAAGACACCATAGCACTGTCTGGCTGGGAGACCTTAGAAGAATTACCTCTCTTTTCTGAACTTGAGTTTCCATAGGTTCAGAAAGAGAGGGAAGTTTATCTGCCACCACGGTGGAAAGAGGGACTTCCTGACGCCACTGACCACCCTGACTGTATTACAAACCTGGAGATGATTCATGAGCGAAAAGGCCACTTTCTACCCACCTCCTGGTTGCTTGAATTGAAGATCTGAATCTAGAAATTTTGGCCAGGATATCCAGAGGTGCTGTAGCATGACGGCTGAGGTTGTAGAATCTGGAATGAGATCCGTAGGTGTCACGTCTTGGCTCTATCACCTGCCAGCCATGTGACCTTCAACAGGAGGTTGATCTCTCTGGGCCTCAGTTTTCTCATCTGTAAAGTGAGGCCAACACTAGCACCTACTTCATAGGAAGGGAGGATTAAAACCTCACCTCATCACAGACCAAAAGACCCAGGATGGCCCTTACTCACAGGAAGCATGCACTAATTTGGCTGTTATTATCACGGCCCAAATCGTCACTAAGAGGACTAATCCCTGGTGATTAACTCCTACCTCCTTTGGGGGCCCCAGACTCACTGAACCTCAGAGCTCAAAGAGATTTTAAGGATTCTTGGATTCAAGGCTCTCATATTCCAGGTGGGAAACTGAGGCCTTGAGAAGGGCAAAGAAGTCTTAGCTTGGATAGCAGCTGACTTCCTGACTGCCCTTTCCAGGGACTGAACTATTGTGCTGTCTGTGGGCATGACATTTGGGCCAAGGAATGGGTGGAAGATTGGTTTGGGGAGGGGTGAAGCAGGCCAACCGGGTGTGAGCAAAAACCTGGGGGTGGAAAAGCTTGAGAAGTCTGGGGAAGATATTGGAACTAGATGTGAGAAGATGGAGTAAACTTTGATTCTTGATGACTAGTTCAGGTGCTGGATCAAACTATTCCTGAAGCCCACCCATTCTTGTTATTCAGTCACTCAATCGTATCCAACTATTTGCAACCCCATAGACTGCAGCCCACTAGGCTTCCCTCTCCTTCACTATCTCCCGGAGTTTGCTCAAACTCATGTTCACTGAGTCGATGAAGTTCACCCTACTTCTGAATAAACTGTGAACCTGACCCCACTTTGCCTCTTCAGCCCCTGAGACTGGAGGACTTTAAGGGAATCCACAAACCCTGTAGGCAGAAATAGGGTGAAATGGTGCTGCTGAAACTTGCTGTTATTTATTGGGTTGGACTATTTGGACCGAAATCTTTGACAGCTGGGAGCCATTGAGGGTGCTGGAGCACAGAAGCAACTCCCTTAAAATTCCCAGGATTTGCACTCTTCTTTCCCTGGCTGGCTTGGAAAAGGCCCTGTGCTGGAGCCGGCCGGCTGGGACCCCCCAGTCCCTCTGTTTCCCCCCGCCCAGACCCGCTGCTGGGCTATCATCACTGCAGGAGAGCCTGGGAGCCGGAGACGAGAATGACCCGTGATTGTCACAGAGGCCTCTGCTCTAATTTCCCCGAATGGGTTTTGAGCGGCTAATGCGGCCCCCGCTGGGAAGAAGATGGAGCGCCCGGCAGGGCCTCCAAGAGCAGAGAGGTTTGAGGCCCATCCATTGCCAGGGCCTTAACCCTAGCCCGCTCACTCGCTACCCTGGGCCCCGGGACACTTCTAGTCCTGCAGGCTCTGAGGAGTGAAGGTGGGGCAGAAACCCTGCTGTATGGATCTGACCTAACCAGCGTGGGTCAGCAAAACCAGGCTCTGCAGTGGGACTTTAGGATTTAGCATCAGGACTAGGGGGGAGCCCAGCCTCCTCTGAGGATGGACATAGAAACTGTGGCTCAGAGTCGGGCAGAACCTAGCATCTTGTCCTGGAGTCAGGGCACAGCCTGTGTTAAAGGGGGCACCAGGCCAGTGTTTGTTGAATGAATAAAGGAAGGCCCGGGGACATCTACAAGGCTCGTGGGGGCTGGAGTCCAGACACGGTGACAATCACCGTTGTTCTCCTTGAATATTTACTGGATGTGATTGTTCTTCCTCTGGGTGTCCAGAAACTCAGTGGGGCACCAAAGAGATGTGGTTTCTCTCCCAGGTGGTGGAGACAGCTGTGGGGCTGGGAGGGAAGCGGGGTAGCTCTGGCTGGAGCTCTCAGTGTGGAGTGGAAGCCAGGACAAGGGTGGAACAGCATGGGGGAGCAGCCAGGTGATCCTTAGAAGATGGGGGGTGGTGCCATCCTGGGGCTCAGCATGGAGGTCTTATCAAGAAGGAGTTGCCAGGGTCTGACCAGGGCCATGTAGGAGCCAAAAATGATCTTGTTTTCCCAGAGAGCCTCACAGGTCTTCTTTTCATATGAGGTTGTGCATGTGACGGTAACAAATCACTCAGGAGGGATAGAATATTCTTCTGACCACCAGGCCCTTTCTTGGCAAGGGGAGCAGCACACCACTGATGCCAGCTGTTCAGACTGGACCCCTCCCTGCGGGACTGCCTTCTACTCTGAGCTTCCCTGGACCTCTCCCAGCGCCTCCATCCTCGGGCCAGTCTAGCCTCAGCATCTTCCCTGCAAACCCACCCTTCCTCTTGCTTCCCCATCTCTGAGCTCGTCCCACGGTGCCTGCATCCCCAAGGTGGAGACCCAGCCATCAGCCTTGTGTTGCCTCACTTTCCCTCCTACCACAGCCCGTGAGTCCCTAGATCTTGCCTCTTCTCCCCCAAAGCCTCTCTCTGCTCTGTCCTTTCCTTTCTGCCCCATGACTGTGTTATGACTGTAGCCCCCACCACCTCCTTCCACCTCCTTCCTGGTCCCCCGAATCCCTTATGCACCCTCCAATTGCTTGAAGAAGTCTCATTTCCCACCCCACCCCAAGGCTTTTGCTACACCCAACATCCCTTCTTTTCACTGCTCCCATCTCATCCTTCAGGTCTTTGCTGAGTCACCTCCTCCAGGAAGTCTTCCCTGATGCCTCCCCACACTGGGTCACGTCCCATTGCCCTGTGCAGCTCCCCAATAACTCCCATCACTCTGTTCCTATTTTTCAGCTTGCCCAAATACTTCCACAAGGACAAACTTTTTTAAAAAAAATCTGTTTTGCTCTCCTCTGTGTTCCCAGCACCCAGTATAGGTGGGCTAAATATTTCCTGAAGGAAGAAATACCCGAAAGACAGCACAGAGTCAGATTCCCCACCTGCCACCTCTGCACGCCCCCTCACAGCAGCTCAGTTCCATGGAACCAGCATTTCTGTGTCCCTTCTGTGCACAAGGCAGGCCCAGAGGTGAAGCTAGAAGGATGACCCATGCGTGATGTCAGGACGCAAGATATGGGAAGTGCCTCAAGGAGAGAAAACCTATGGGACTTGGGGGGTTGGGGGTGGGGGTTTGAAGACCCTGTCCAAAGAGACATCATTCCTTAAAATGAAGTTTCTGGCTCAAACCTGGGACCAAGGTCCAAGGACAATGGGACTATATTGTGCACTCTTTCCTTTTTTTTTTTTTTTTAAAATATCATATATGTATGTTTTTATTTGGCCACACCTGGTGTTAGTTGCGCGCGCGCGCGCGTGTGTGTGTGTGTGTGTGTGTGTGTGTGTGTTAGTCGCTCAGTCGTGTCAGACTGTTTGCGATCCCATGGTCTGTAGCCCTCCAGGCTACCCCATTCATGGGATTTCCCAGGCAAGAATACCGGAGTGGGTTGCCATTTCCTTCTGCAGGGGATCTTCCTGACCCGGGGATCAAACCCGGGTCTCCTGCATTGCAGGTGGATTCTTCACTATCTGAGTCACCAGGGAAGCCCCAGGAATACTGGAGTGGGTAGCCATTATCTAATTGCCTGACCAGGGATGGAACCCAAGTCCCCTGCATTGGGAGCACCGAGTCTTAACCACTGGACCACCAGGGAAGTCCCTCTGTACTTTTTCTTAAAATAAGAAACAAAAGCTTGATGTGAATTGCCTCCCTTTTGTTCCCTGGGAAGCAGTACAATTTTTCCTGTTACTACATCACTTGCAACAACCAAGGTGCTTCCCACAAATGGCACTATGATGAATTCTGCCCCCTCGTTGGGGCTTCTGCACCCCCTCCCCCTGAACCCCCACGTGAGTGGATCCTGGGGAGGGGGTGGGAGGGGAGCGCAGTCAAGCTCTGGTGATGGCCATTTCCTGACAAGAGCAAGACTCTCTGCCTAGGGACGTGGACATGTGTCATCGAAGAACATAAAACCTGAGGCTGGGACAAAAGTGGCTGTGGGGTCTTCCAGGGGTGAGTTTTTCCTTGAAGTCAATGAGCCTTTGACCTCTGTGTGCTCCAAGCCCAGAGCATGTCACTGATACATTTACTTCATCCTCAGACATGTCTGTGCTGTTGCCATTACCATTATCCCTGTTTGACAGATGGGGAGACGAGGCCCAGAAAGGGAAAGTGACTTGCACAAGGTCACACAGCACGAGACTGGCAGAGCTGGGAGTCGAACACAGGCAGGCTGGGTGGCATTCTATCCACCAGTTGCCCTTGCCCTGCTCCATTCCCTCCCTTTAGGCTGGCCAGACTCCTGATCTTTTTAAAAAAATAATTTTATATATTGATTTTGGGCTGTACTGGGTCTTCGTTTGCTGTGCAGACTTTTCTCTAGTTGCAGTGAGCAGGAGGCTACTCTTTGTTGTGTTCCGCGGGCTTCTTCTTGTGGTGGCGTCTCTTGTTGTGGAGCATAGGCTCTAGGGTGTATGGGCTTTGATAGCTGTAGTTCCCGGGCTCTAGGGCACAGGCTTAGTAGTTGTGACACATGGGCTTAGTTGCTCTGAGGTATGTGGGATCTTTAAGGATCAGGGATTGAACCCGTGTCTCTTGCATTGGCAGGCAGTTGCTTTAGCACTGAGCCACCAGGGAAGCCCCAAACTCCCAGTCTGTACCCAGTTTGTAGCCCCACATCTTCCAGGAAACCCACTCCAGTCTCTGCTGTCTCTTCTTTGATTCTCAAGGACTTGAGGTCCCCACCTGCCTCAGGGCCTTTGCACTTGCTGTTTCTACATCCTGAAATACTCTTTCCCTGTTTTTCTATATGCCTCTTTGCTCACAGAGCCCCTCCTCAGAGAAGCTTTCCCTTGCCCCACTGTGCTCCATCCCATCAGCATTTTGCTAGTTTTCCTCCGTGTTTAACATCCAGTATCACGCCCCTGGGTCCAGTGGTCATGCTCAGTCTTGGCTGCTGCTGAATTGTTGTTGTTTAGTTGCTCAGTTGTGTCCGACTCTTTGTGACCCCATGGACTGTAGCCCACCAGGCTTCTTTGTCCATGGGATTCTCCAGGCATAATGCTGGAGTGGGTTACCATTTCCTTCTCCAGGGGATCTTCCTGATCCAGGGATTGAACCCAGGTCTTCTGCATTGGCAGGCAGATTCTTTACCACTGAGCCATCAGGGAAGCCCATATTTAGTGTCAAATGCTTGAACCAAACTTTCCAACCACCCTCAGAGTCAAGGTCTGTGAATGACCCCCAATTGACAGATGGGTAAACTGAGGCCCCCTGCGCCAAGACTTTGCTCAGATTCTCCATTCTGACCCCTCAGGCTGTGACCCCTGGAGGGTGGGCATGACAGGCAGAATCACAGTTCCCCAGACACATCCACATCCTAATTTCTATTTTTAAAGTATACATTTGGCTGTGCTGGGTCTTGGTTGCAGCACTCAAGATCTCGGGTCTTCACTATGGCCTGTGGGATCTTCAGTTGCAGCTTGCAAACTCTTAGTTGCAGCATCTGGGATCTAGTTTCCTGACCACAGATTGAACCTGGGCCCCTGGCACTGGGAGCTTAGAGTCATAGCCACTGGACCACCAGGGAAGCCAGTCTTCTAGTTTCCAAAACCTGTGGTAATGACGCCTTGTGTGGCAAAAGGGACTCTGCAGAGGGGACTAAGGTAAGGACCCTGAGATGGAGGATGAGTCTGAATTATCTGAGTGATCTAGTACCATTCTAAAGGTCCTTAGAGGAGGGAAGCAGAGGGTCAGGGTCGGAGCCAGGAGATAGGACAGTGGAAGCAGAGGCTGGAGTGAAGCACTTTGAAGATGGAGGAAGGGGCCACAAGCCAAAAACTGCGGGTGCCTCTAGAAAATGGAAAAGACAGGAAGCTGATTCTCCCATGGGGCCTCCAGAAGGAATTGGCCCTGCCCACGTCTTGATTTTAGCCCAGCAAGATCCACGAAGGACTTCTGACTTCCAGGACTGTCAGATAATAAATCTGTGGGGCTTTACTAGGCATCACACAAAGTTCATGGTCATTGGTTACAGCAGTCAAGGAAACTCATATATCAGGCAACTCCGAACAGCCTTTCCACAGATACAAGCCCTTTCCCCTGGAAACATCTCTGAAAGCTCGCTTTATTCCGAAAAGCCTCCGTGTAAAGGGTGTGTGTATAGAAGGGTAGTGGGAGTTGGTCTTCTGATCTCTGATCCCAGCCCTGCCCCACTCACCATGTGACCTTGACCCTGCCATGCTTGCCACTGAGCAGCCTCCGTTTTCTCATCTGAGAAATGATCGCCCTTCACACTGGGCAGTGGAGAGCCTCAGAGACAGAAACAGCCTCGGCCAGGCTTGGCCACACATCTGCAATGAAGCTAGTGCGGGCTTTAAGTCTGGCCACCACCTCTAGCTTTCAGAAGACCCAGCAGGACAGACACCTCCCGCTCTAGGAAGTGGTCTCCAATTACTTGGGTTACTCAGGGTATATCTGACAGCACTTCCGTGTCCTCAAAGCCCTCATCATCCTGGGACCGCAGCTGCCTGGTCATGTGACCGTCTGTGAACCCCAGGAGGGCTGCACGCATCTGCCTCGGTCACTGCAGTGTCCCCAGCACTCCGTGCACAGACCAGCACACAGAAGGAGCTCAGCCAACATTTTGGTCTGAATAACTGAATTAGTCAACATACCTAAGATGGATTATTATTATCGAAAAGGCCCAGAGAGGGGAGGCAAGTCTCCTGAGGCCCTCTGGGGATCAGCCCGAGGCTGATGTTGGAATGATGGCTTTCATCCTCCGTCCAGACACCCTGACCAGTCTCTGGGACCTTTCCTCTCTTTCTTCTTCTGATGAGGAGCCCTGTACCAGGAGCTCACCTCTGAACAGCTGGCATCATCTTTGGCAAGCTTCTTGTATCCTCTGAGTAACCCTGAGATCCTACATCCCTCCCCAGAGGGACCATAGAAGTCCAATTACTGACAAGGCCCAGAGACAGCAAGCGGATTCCTTGAGGTCACACAGCAAGTGAAAGAGAGAGGTGGTCTCTGCTCCCAGGTGGTCTCTGCGTCCCACTCCTTGCTTCAACTTTGGGCTCATACCACCACCACCACCACCCCCCAACCTCCCCCTGCCACCCCGCCCTCCAGCCTTCCTTCCATCTCTGGGTCTGATGAGGGAGCCTTGAAGGCGGTCACCCTGGCACGAGTTAATGAACGTCTGGCAGCCAGACCATCACAAAGACAGTCCCGATGAATTTGTTTTTGTGAATATCTCAATGCAGCCGCCTGGGCCCAGTGCGCACCGCCCAGGGCCCCGCCCGTCTTTGTCAATATCTCAAAGTGCCAGGCGAGAGAATCTCCTTCAATGCAAACCTCTGCCGAACACCCGGCGAATCTCTTTTATTTTTTTCCTTTATATTTATTTATTCTTGCCCTCCCTTCTCCCCCCTGTTGCAGCAGCTCAGGGAGGAAGCGATTAACGGCAGAGGAGGCCAAGAAAAGATGAACAAAGACGCCTGCATTCCGGGCCAGCCGGGCGGGCAGAATGAGGGATTTTCAGGCGAAGAACGTGGCCGGTGAAGGCAGATTGTGGAATTCAGCAAGTTGAATGGAGGCCAGTTCGAGCGAGGATTCGACCAGCTTGAGGCACAAAGGTGGCAGAGAGGGGCCTCCTCAGCAAAGCTGCCAACACCTGCTCGCCTTTCAGCGGCCACAATAGGGAAGTTAAGCTTCAGCTACAGTCTCCTGCATCCCCAAGGGACCCAACCCATGGGACTCAGCTGCCCCAGGAGCTGCGGGGACACCAGGGAGACAGCAAGGGGGTCTTTTGGCTGGTCCCTGGCTCCCACCCACTCAATGCCAACAGCACCCTTACTTGTGACACCCCCAGATGTCTCCAGATAAATGCCCCTGGGGGACCAGATTGCCCCCAGATGAAAACCTCTGCTTTCTATCACTATAATTATTATTTTTCTGGACACGTATGGCTTGTAGGATCTTAGTTCCCTGACCAGAGATCAAACCCATGGCCCCTGTGATGGAAGCGCCGAGTCCTAACCACTAGACTGCCAGGGAAGTCCCTGTTTTCTTTCCCTTGTTCATTCTTCGAAGTGACTTTCCCAGAGCACATGCCCATGGTTTCAAAACATTGACCGATGTTGTCCACTGGTCCTCTGAATCTTATGGCAGTATTGTCAAGTTGTAATTATGATGCTCCCTGTAGCTGGTCACAAAGTGACTCGGGAGACTGCTTGCCCCCTGACCCAAGGTGAGACTGCAAAGAGGGCCTTCCCATTGGAGCTCTCACTCCCGCTCTCACTCCTCCTTGATTGGAACTGCACCCTCCCCACCTCTGACATCAGCCTCTGACGAGGGGGTGCTTCCACCCCTCCCTTACCCTGGGGGTTGATGGAATTCCCATCTGCTGTGACCTGGACCCTTTGTCCACTGGGGAGGGAGCCAGACTATGGGGCTGACCCTTCCTCTGACAGAGAAATAATTGGGAAGGAGTCGACTTCTAGCTAGGCTCTGATTGTGGGCTCACGTCCCTGGTTGGGGAAGGAGGGGTCAACGCAACAGGAGTGAAGGCTCCAGGCCACTAGATGGTGAGCTTCAGAGCAGAGCTGGGGGCTGTTTGAGGGCCTGGTGTCTTGAGATCCACAGGGTACCTAGCACTTCTTGCCCCATTCATTCCTTCAGTATTTACCTCCCCCTCCTTAGTGCTCTTTGAATTGTACTTTCAGACTGTGGTGCTGGAGAAGACTCTTGAGAGTCCCCTGGACCGCAAGGAGATCAAACCAGTCAATCCTAAAGGAGATCAACCCTGAATATTCATTGAAAAGACTGATGCTGAAGCTGAAGCTCCAATACTGGCCACCTGATGTGAAGAGCTGACTCACTGGAAAAAACACTGAGGCTGGGAAAGATTGAGGGCAGAAGAAGGAGGGGCAACAGAGCATGATTGGTTAGATAGCATCACTGACTCAGTGGACATGAATTTGAGCAAACTCCGGGAGACAGGGAAGGACAGGGAAGCCTGCAGTGCCGCAGTCCATGGGGTCACAAAGAGCTGTGTTCTGGGGACACAGTGGTGACCAACACAGACCTCAGTCTGTCCTCCCAGAGCTCACAGTTCAGACAAGGTAATGGACATATGACCGGACAGTTATCACCTGGGTGATGCGCGCTCTGCTGGGGGGTTGTGCAGGCAGCTGAAAGAGCCAGAGAAGGTCCCTGAGCTGGCAGCCTGAAGTTCGAGGTGACTTCTGAGCTGAGATTAGAAGAGTCTGGGGAGGCTAGTGGGGTGAAGATGGAGCGTGAGGAGCTGGATCAGGTTTTAGGAGCCCTTTGTGGGGGGTGTGGATGGGAGGTAGGGAGCCAGGGAGGAGCAGAAGCTGGGATCCAGGCAGGAGAGGGTTAGGCTTGTGGTGGCCAGTGTGAATGGGGGTGGGGTGGGGGACCACACAAACCTAGGCGTGCCCGAGTCGGGGGCAGGTTTCGGGGTGATGTCAAGGGTGGCCCAGATCCCACTAGGTCTGGTGCTCAGACACAGTCCCTCCAGGCTCGGGTGCCAGGATCGGTGAGGGCGTGGGGTGGGTGATGACTGTAAACAGCCGTCAAGAACCATGCAAATGGGTCCAGCACAGGCCGACAGCCCGAGTGACGAGTGACGGGCCGTTATTAGCTCGTGCGCCGCGTGGGTTTAAAATAGCATCGTGGCAGCAACAAAAGCAATTTGCCTTCTGAATTTTCATTCTGAACGGATGATCTGCTTTTAATCAAGCAAGGCGTCCCAAAACGCTCTTAATTACCCTGAGTCAAGGGCTCGGCAGTAATTTCGATGTCGACTTTTCGTCGGGCAGGCATGATTAGGTTTTAACAAAACAGGTTCTGGGGAAAGATGTTGGGGTGAAGTTGGCCCTGGGCTGGCCTGGATGCTCTGATGGGGAATCAGTGGGCAGGGACGGGAGTCTGGCCTCGGGGCTGGAAGGTGAATCTCACCACATGACTTAGACAAGTCATCATCCCTTTATGGGCCTTTGGTTTCTCCTCCATAAAATGCACAGAGATTGGCGATGGCTTCATGGTGAGGATAAAACTAGAGCGTGCTTGAAAACTCCTCAGCATCTTATCAACCAAGTCATCCACTCATTTATCCACTCAACCAATGTTTATCGAGCACCTTCTGGGTACCAGGCCCTGTTTTAAGCGCCAGAAGCTCAACACTGTCCATTACTAACGACTTCCTGCCTCCTGGGTCTAGCAGAAGAGACAGTCACCAAACAATGAACTCATCACATTTCACTGAGTCTAACATGCTCAATTTTCCTGTTTTTAACTTCTCTGAAATCAGGATGTATCTTCTCCCACCCCCTGTGCCATGATTTCATCGGCAGGGCTGTTTTCATCCTTAGTGGGATATAAAACAAGAGTGGGTTTTCTCTTTATGGCATCTCAGAGTCCATGGGAGTCAATAAGTACACGGCAGGGGGTGTTTGAAGGTGAGGAAAGCTATGGAGGGAAGAAATGAAAGACGGTGCTTTCCCAAGACATCAACATGAGCCGAGAAACACTGCCACTCACATCGCATTGTTGGTGCCGTGGAAGCATCCAAGCCTTCTGTGGCTGGCTCTGTATCACGTGCTTACAACATGCTTGGAAGAGAGGCAACCACATTTAGCGTCTCACTGAAGACAGAGCCACAGGTACCTGGGGTATGACCATGGTGAGACTGTGGAAGGAGCTGAAAGCATTGGGTGGTGGCTCCAGGAGGCTGCCCTGTGGAAGTACTGGGTTTTGTTGGTTTGTTGAAATTGGAGCAACTTCAGGGCCTGTGGACACGTGGCTTCTCTCAGGGCCTTAAGTCTCCCTGATGGAGATGATGAACCACATGGCTGCAGAGGCTCAGAGCATCGTGCCCTGGAGGGAGCCAGATTCGAGAAACAGGCACTTGAGTCAGATGGGTTTAGGGGCCAATTCTGGTTCCACCTTGTCCTGGTTGGGTGACCTTAAGCAAGTGATGTTCATTCCTGAGTCTAGTGTGTTAGTCTGTAAAACAGAAACAGTATCAGTTCTTACCTAGTAGCCCGGGTATGTGAGTTTTTCTCTTTTTTAGATTTTTTTTTTTAATGTGGACCATTTTTAAAGTCTTGATTGAATTTGTTACAGTATTTCCTGTTTTATGTTTTTGTGTCTTGGCCTCAAGGCATGTGGAATCTTAGCTCCCCAATCAGGGATCAAACCTGCAACCCCTGCATTGGGAGGTTAAGTCCTAACCACTGGACCACCAGGGAAGTCCTCAGTAAGTGGGTTAAATGAAATCACTTCGTAAAAGTGCTGAGTGTAGTACCTGGACCATAGGAAAGTCTTGATCATCATTACCTGGAGTCTTCCCTTTTATCTAGAATCTGCATCACCTCTTTCTGCCCAAACTATCAAAAAAAACTTCCATTCTTTTTGTATTAGAGCAAGCTTGGTTTTGCTGCAGTAACAAACAGCCCCTAGGTCTCAGAGGTCAATGACATCTAAGATTTAGTCTTCACTCACGTTGTATGTTCACCATGGTTTTTTTGGGCCGGGGGCCTGCCTCATGTCGCCTGACTCAAGAATGCAGGCTGATGGAGCAGCCATGTGTGGAATATTGTTAGCCTCTGTGTCAGAGAGAAAGAGAACTCTGGAGGGTCCCTTACTAGCAACAAATGCTCTGGCCTGAAAGTGACGCAGGTCACAGGTCTCTCTGCCAGAACTTGTCATATAGCCCCACCCTATCCAACAACCAGAGAAGCCAGGAAGTGCAATCCTATCATGTGCTCATGTAATAGTCAGCTGTTGCTGCGTGACAAACATCCACAGAATTTCTTTGACGTACAGCGGCAAGCATTTATTTCTTATTTGCATTTCTGTAGGTCAGCTGGGCTCAGTACTAATCTGTGAACTGTATCCAGATCTGGTCCATGTGTTTATCTTCTTTGGATTAATGACTACTTAAGACATGTTCTCCTGGAGTAGGAAATGGCGGCCCACTCCAGTATCCTTGCCTGGGAAGTCCATGGACAGAGGAGCCTGGCAGGCTACAGTCCAAGGAGCCACAGAGTCAGGCACGACTGAGCACAGCACAGCACAACTCAGCACGACATACTTATGTCATGGCTAAATGCAGTAGCACAAGAGGGTGAGCTGAAGCATGCAGTCCTTCTTAGTCCCTCGGCTCAGATTCAACACACTATCAGTGGGTCAGGAAAGTATATTCCTGCAGAATTTAGGGATCAGTTGGAATTTGCTGAATAATAATCTAATTTTCCATCATCCAGAAGGTGGAGGTCAGGTAATATTTAATGAGAGCATTATTAGTTACGATGCATAAGCCATATACATAAATAAATGCCCAGGTCATACGTGGAAAGACCAGGTGGATATGAGCTTCAGGTGTGGTTGAACCCAGCAGCTCATTTCTGCCTCTGTTCTGCTTTCTTTGCATTGCTCTGTTCTCAGGCTCTGCATAGAGGGCCTAACAAGAAGTCTGCAGTAAGATGTCTCACTTCATATTGTTCCAGGTTTCAGCCCAGCAGGAAGAGCCTGCATTATGACACTCCTTTTTCAGGTGTCAGATCTCTCAAATAGCATGCGACAAAGAAACAGCAACCTTCATCATTTGATTGACAGGTCAAATGAGCAAATTATAGCCTTCTTCTCCCCCTGCTCCCCTCACACTCTCCGTCACACTGAGAAGCTCATCATCTACAGAACAGACTCTCCTTTCACAGGGTATCCTTTCCCGGTGTTTGTTCGTGCAGTCCCCTCTCCCTACCTTCCTGGGAGGGGGGTCAGATTACACAATCCCATATCACAGCCCCTGGGGGACCAGGTCAGAGTTCTGTGTAGGGATTCCTGATCCTGCAGCTCCTTCTGAGCTCTGCCTGGGTCAGCCGAGGCCAGAATGTGAGCCTTTTGGCTGAGGTCAGAAAAACAGGGCAGCAGCCAGCATGGAGTTTGTTTAATTGATTTGCTCTGAATTGGCTGTCTTTCTGGATAGTCAGGAAGATCCCCTGGAGGAAGGCATGGAAACTCACTCCAATATTCTTGCCTAGAGAATTCTATGGAAACCCACTCCAACATTCTTGCTTAGAGAATTCTGTGGACAGAGGAACCTGGTGGGCTACAGTCCACGGGGTTGCAAAGAGTCAGACATGACTGGGGTGACTTAGCACGCATTGGATAGTCCCAACTGGTGGGTGGAATCAGGAAGCTTGCCCTGGGTGCTTGCTGATTGCCACCCCCTCCCCAGACTGGGGACAGAAAGAGCTAGAACCAGATACTTCCAATCCCCAAGTGTCAAGAGCTGAGTTAGAGGGCATGGCTAGGTTTGGTGCAGAGCTGAGAGCACTGTACAGGGAATCTAACAGACTTGGGTTCAAATCCCTGCTTGGCCACTCATCTACTGTGACCTTAGGCAAGCCCCTTGGCCCTGTGTGCCTTAGTTTTCCTATCTGTATAAACAAGGAAGGCAATAGTATCTAGCTCATAGGGCTGTTACCAGGAGTTAATACATGAACAGCAGGAACTTTTACTGTAAAGGGCCAGAAGGTCAACGTTTTCAGCTCTGTGGGCCATATAATCCACTCTGCCATTGTTATTCAAAGCAACCATAGATGACTTGTAAATGAATGGAGTGGCTGTGTGCCAATAAAACTTTATTTATAGACACTGAAATTTGAATTTCATGTCATTTTCGTGTGTCTCAAAATATTATCCTTTTATTTTTTTCCCCAACCATTTAAAAACCTGCAAAACAGGTGTTGGGTCACCATTTGACCCCAGGCTGACTCTTGACGTATATAGAACATTTACAGTAGTATTTAGCACATAGGAAAGTGCTCAATAAATGCTGGTACTATTGTTATTGTTTTTAATCTGGAGGTTATAAAGGGGATCTCAGAGATGGGGTGTGATAGCACAGAAGGACCTCGAATAACCATTTGACAAATGAGACTGCTCCTCTTCCCAGTCTTGTGACCTAGAGACAGCAATTTCACCTCTCTGAGCCTCAGTCTCCCTATCTATACAATGGGTTTGGCATTACCTCCCTTAGAGGCAGTGATGGCTCATCCATCCACCTCTTTCCATGACGGTGATACTCTGCTGTCTTTCAGGCTTCCAGACCTTTCTTCTTGCTGGTCTCTGCTCCCAGAATACACTCTCCGAACTCACCCATTGCCTCTGTCTCATCCTTGGGGGCTAGCACTGAGACTGCCTCCTCAAAGAAACCTTTGATGACCCTCCCATCATGGATCGGGGACCTTCTCTGGGCTCCCCCAGGGTCCTATGCATCCCTCTCACCCTTCACAGCACATATGACACCAAGCTGGGAGCATTGGTACTGCTCTAAGAGATCTCAAGGCTGTGTGTTTTTTGCATGCAAGACTGGGCAAAAAAGGGACACCAAAACTGTGTGTGGAATGTAATGTTTTTCTCCCAGTCTTCACAATCTTCTCTTACCTTCAGCTCCTTCTTTCCTTCTTTCTCTCCCAGAAACCCCTCAGGGCCCAGAGCCATTGCAGCTTCTCTTGCTTCCTATGGCAGACAGACCCTAAGCTGGTTCTCATGGTTTCTGCCTCCTGGTGCCCATACCTTTGTGCAGCCCCCTCCCTTTGTGTGTGGGTAGGTATTGTGACCTGTTTCTAAGTGATAGAGTGTGGCAGAGGTGGCAGGATGTCACTTCAGTGATTATGCTTCTTATTTAAGATGTTTTTCCTGCTAGCAGACTTGCCACTCTTTTTTTCTCTTCCTGGCAAACAGACATTTTGAGTATAGTCTATGAATGGGATCATGTGGCAAGGAACTGTGGGTGGCCTCTCAAAGCTGAGAGCGACATCCAGCTGACAGTCAGCAAGGAGTCAGGGACCTCAAGCTTACAGCCATGAGGAAATGAGTCCTGCCAACAACTGAAGGAGCTTAGAAGCTGATCCTTCTCCCAGCTGAGCCTCTGGTGAACTGTTGACCCAGGGACACCAAAACTGCAGCTAAGTCATGCCTGGGTTCCTGACTCAGAGGAATTGTGAGATAGTAGTTATGTTCTTTGAAGCTGCTATGTTTGTGGGTACTTTGTTACATAGCAATAGCTGACTGATACATTTTCACTTAGGCGTTTCCTGCAGGGCTCTTCTGCATATCATGTAATATCCAGGGAACTCTATATTTACCATCCAGCCTCTGTGAGTACCACTCTAATGAGGTTCAGGGTCATAGGGTGGGGTGTGGCTGCACTGGGGCTCTTGCAGGCAGGGCTGACTGGGTAGCAATAGCCAGAAAGGGTGGCTAAGGACATAATGCCCACCATCCCTAGAACTGTGGGGTCCAGGCCACCTGCCCCTGGGGCAGAGAAGGCAGTAGGCCTAGGAAACTGCATCCTGGGCATCGGCTCTTCTGTTATTTCCAGAGCTGTTGGGCTGTGTCCCACTTTGGACAAGAGGTTGTAGTGTGGGATCATAATAAGTATGGGTGGATTATAAATCATCGTTTGTTGGCTCAGACAGGGTATTGAATGACACTGAAGAGAGAGAAAATTCATTCTCTTAAAGTCGTTTTGGAATCCTTTTAGAGTCACACTGGTCTAAAACAGTAGCCACTAGTTACCCATGGCTATTTAAATTAATCAAAATAAAGTAAAATTTGATGGAAATTTTACTTTCAAATTTTAATTTCAAAGAGATACTTGTACGTCCATGTTGACAGCAGCATTAGGGCGCAGCCCCAGTGTCCGTCAGCAAATGAATGGATACACAACTTGTGGTCCATCCATACAATGGACTGTTATTCTACCTTAAAAAGAGTGAATGGAGGAAGCAGCACCAACACATATACACTCTCATGTGTAAGATGGATAGCTGGTGAGAAGCTGCTGTATAACACAGGGAGCCCAGGCTGGCATTCAGTGATGACCTAGAAGGGTGCGATGGGGAGAGGGGAGGGAGGCTCAAGGGAGAGGGGATATATGTATAATTATGGCTGATTCGAGTTGATGTATGGCAGAAACTAACACAACATTGTAAAAGTTAGAAAAGAAAAAAAAAAAGATTCTGACACCTGCTACAACATGGGTGAATCCTGAGGCCATGATGCTCAAACAAGTCAGTGACAATCCCACTAATGTGAGGACCTAGGAAGGAGCCAGACCCATAGACACAGGAAGTAGATGGTGGGGGCAGGGGCTGGGGGAGGGGTGGAGCTTCGGTGTTTCATGGGGACAGAGTTTCAGTCTGGGAAGATGAGGAAGTCCAGGAGATGGATGACAGGGATGGTCACATGGTGATGTAAATGTACTTAATGCCACTGAGCCCTGCACTTAAAAGTGGCTAAAATGGTAATTTTTTTGTGTATTTTGCCACAATTTTAAAGTAAATTTAGATAATTAAAATGTAGTCCCACAGTTGCACTGAACACATCTCACTGCACACCTTAGCTCCTCAGAAGCCACACCAAACCTTGGTGGTTCCCACGTCAGACACGACAGATACAGACCATTTCTATCATCACAGAAAGTTTGAGTAAGAGTGCTTTAATACCTTCTTACATATACTCATTTTCCTTTTTCTAAAAAAAAAAAAAAATGTATTTATTTTGACCACACATCATGACATGAAGGATCTTAGTTCCCTGCTCAGTCGTGTGAGATTCTTTGGGAGCCCCCCATGGACTATAGCCCACCAGGCTCCTCTGTTCATGGAATTTTTCAGGCAGGAATACTGGAGCTGGTTGCCATTTCCTACTCTAGGGGGTCATTCCAGACCCAGGGATTGAACCTGCGTCTCCTACATTGACAGACGGATTCTTTACCTCTGAGCCATCTAGGAAGCCCCAGGGAAGTCCCCTGATTTTCCTTTTAAAGAGCAGGGAGGCCTCCCGCTTACAGCCTGGGGCGCAGGACAGGCAGAAGTTAACAATTGAGCTTTGTTTTTCACTGTAGATCCCCAACTGTTCCCCACACAGCAGCCAGAGGGCGCCTGTGAGCACCACAGTCAGGCTCCGCCCCTCCTCTGCCCACAGTCCTCCACGGCTCCCACCTCCTTGTGGGTAAAAGCCCAATCGTCGCCCAGGGCCCACAAGCCCCACCTGCCCCGTCCCCTCCCTGCCCTCAGCTCCTTCTCTCCTTGCCTACTCAGCTCCAGACACGTGGGCCTCCTGGCTGTTCCTTCAAGACACCAGGCATGGTCCTGCCCCAGGACATTAGTACCAGCTATGGTCTCTGCTGGCAAGATGTCTCAACAGAAACCTACATGACTCCTTTTACCTCTTGTGAGTTTTTGCTCAAGGGTCTCTTGGGTGAAGCCCTCATTTTCATTCTAGTTAAAAATTGCAGCATTTACTCTGAATTTAGAGAGAACTCCTACCGCTTCTCCTTGGCCTTCAGTCTTTCCCAGCATCAGGGTCTTTTCCAGTGAGCTGGCTCTTTACATCAGGCGGCCAATGGATTGGAGCTTCAGCTTTATTAGCATCAGTCCTTCCAATGAATATTCAGGGTTGAGGGTGGCAGAGGAATGAGACGGTTGGATGGCATCACCAACTCAATGGACATGAACTTGAGCAAACTCCAGGAGATAGTGGAGGACAGGGCAACCTGGCAGGCTGCAGTCCATGGAGTCGCAAAAGAGTCAGACACAACAGTGACTGAACAACGACCATCTATCCTGCCTTCCAGACCGAAGCCTGGGACCCAGAATCTGGAGCTCTCTGAACAGTGCCCCTTGGGGTGGGGAGAATCTAGAACACCCTGGCCTGCCCACGACCTTGTCCTCAGCCTGGCCTATCCCCAGCTGGCTCTGCCCCCCTCCCTCCAGGAGCTCAGAAATTCACCCGGCACAGATGCCAGACGGGAAAATTAATTGGGCCTTGCTAGGGTTGTTCTCCCCGCTCCCCGTCAATAACAGCCGTAAAGCGGGATTTATGCGGCAGTGCTGGCTCCGGATGGAACCAGGGAGGAGGGGCAACATTCTAGAAAAGTCAGTCCCTCTCCGCGGGAACAGGCGGCAGCTGGGATTCCGGGACCAAAGCCTCCTTCCTGCTGTCTTTCTAGAGGTCGCACCTTTCCCTGAAGTGGGTGGGCGGGTGGGTGGGAGGGAGGAAGAAGTCTTCTCCCACCCCAGTCATTGGTCAGAAACCACTTACCTAAATATATTCCACATTTATAAGCACCTACTGTGTGCCAAGTGTTTGGGGGACAGTCACGGTTTTAATTTGGAGTTAGGGATTATTTTTTATGTCTATTTTAACTAATAGGGAAACTTGCACAGAGAGGTTAAGCAACTTGCTTAGGGATGCACAGCTGCTGCTCTCACACTCACCCCTGATTTAGGGGTTTGTGGGGACTAGGATGCAACAAAGGTAATGCAGGCAGTCAAGGAAGATGTGACCAGCCAGTTAGGGGACACCAGGAACACCCTGTCCTCATCACCACTGTGGCTGAGGGACCCAACTTGTACACCTCCCTCTAGGCTCCGCACAGTCGCAGGCTGATTTAACTGAGGGCTGCTGGCTACAGCTGGAGCTGTTGAATGGAATCTGCTTTGAAACCTTTGCATATGCTGATCCTTTGGGCTCTGTTGCTTTCTTCCCTTCTGCCTTCTGGGAAGGAGCTCTTCTAGGCATCCCTGAGCAGTAGAGTGGCCTATGCATTCAAATCCTGGCTCTGCTGTGTGACCTTGGGGAGGTGTATTCCCCCCTCTGGCTCAGCTTTCTCATCTGAAAAGTGGAGCTAACAGCTGTGGCATTAAAGACCCATGGAGCGACTACAGATAGTGGAGCTTTCAGCCCTGACCAAGCACTCAGCAAATGAGGGAGGGGGTGGGGGCGGAGGGACTATTTGACTTCTGTTCTCACTGCTTTTATGCCGCCCTCTGGCTGCAGAGAGAGATGATGAGGCCCTCTGCATATTTCTCTCCCTGAACCCTTTCCGCAGTCCTCGGACCAAATCCAGCGGTCTCTCTCTCCTGCAGGCACTGCGGGGACGGTTTTGATGGACATGTTTTTTGCACGGAAAAAAACTGGAGGATTTGTATTTTGCCAAAAGTGTCAGCAGAGAGAAAATATTTCCCGCGTCTCTGGCGAGTGTTGATGTGTAAGAGCCAGTGCCTTGGTGGGAAAATGGAGGCTCCACGAAAGGGAAACCAGCTGCCCCAGCTCCCACCCCAGCATCCTTTTCAGCCTCTAACTCACCTTCCCCAGGCCTGGCTCCTCACCCACTCCTCTGCCATCTCTGCCTGCTTTCTCCCCTGGAGAGTCCCATTTTCTCCCCCAGACCCCTCACCTCCCTCTCCCCACTCAGTGAGTCTGGAAGAAGGAAATGAGGCTAGAGCTATGATTTCAAAAATCAGGAGTTTGCCTGGAGAAGGAGGTGAATGGGAGGAGTCCTCCAGGCAGAGAGGTGCTGGCATGTGCAAAGGCCCTGGGGCAGGACCCGGCCTGCCGTGCTGGAGGAACAGCGAGGAGCCTGTGTGGAGTAGAGTGATCCAGAGGGAGGAGTGGAGGGCAGTGAGGGACCAGGCAGGTGGTGCAGAGCCTTGTGGGTTACTGGGAAAACTTGGGCTTTTTACCCGGGGAGAGGTTGGACCCTGGAGGGCCAAGATTGGAGGAGGGGTGGGGTCTGACAGGTGCTCAAGGGCGCCCTCTGGCTGCTGCGGGGAGGACTGACGGTGAGGAGGACTGCATTTTATTCAAGGGGCACTGCTACTGCTGCTGCTAAGTCACTTCAGTCGTGTCCGACTCTGTGTGACCCCATAGACGGCAGCCCACCAGGCTCCCCCTTCCCTGGGATTCTCCAGGCAAGATCACTGGAGTGGGTTGCCATTTCCTTCTCCAGTGCATGAAAGTGAAAAGTGAAGGTAAAGTCGCTCAGTCATGTCCGACCCTCAGCGACCCCATGGACCGCAGCCTACCAGGCTCCTCCGTCCACGGGATTCTCCAGGCAGGAGTACCGGAGTGGGGTGCCATAAGGAGTTCCAAATCCGGAAATGTATGTCAAGGCTGTATATTGTCATCCTGCTTATTTAACTTATATGCAGAGTAGATCATGAGAAACGCTGAGCTGGATGAAGTACAAGCTGGAATCAAGATTGCCGGGAGAAATATCAATAACCTCAGATATGCAGATGACACCATCCTTATGGCAGAAAATGAAGACAAACTAAAGAGCCTCTTGATGAAAGTGAAAGAGGAGAATGAAAAAGTTGGCTTAAAGCTCAACATTCAGAAAACTAAGATCATGATGGCATCTGGTCCCATCACTTCATGGCAAATAGATGGGGAAACAATGGAAACAGTGAGAGACTTTATATTTTGGGCTCCAAAATCACTGCAGTTGGTGACTGCAGCCTTGAAATTATAAAACAGTTGCTCCTTGGAAGAAAAGCTATGACCAACCTAGACAGCATATTAAAAAGCTTTGCCATTACTTTGCCAACAAAGGTCCGTCTAGTCAAAGGTATAGTTTTTCCAGTGGTCATGTATGGTTGTGAGAGTTGGACTGTGAAGAAAGCTGAGCACCAAAGAATTGATGCTTTTGAACTGTGGTTTTGGAGAAGATTCTTGAGAGTCCCTTGGACTGCAAGGAGATCCAACCAGTCCATCCTAAAGGAAATCAGTCCTGAATATTCGTTGAAGGACTGATGCTGAAGCTGAAACTCCAATACTTTGGCTACGTGATGTGAAGAACTGACTCATTTGTAAAGACCCTGATGCTGGGAAAGATTGAGGGTGGGAGAAGAAGGGGACAACAGAGGATGAGATGGTTGGATGGCATCACCGACTCAATGGACATGAGTTTGAGTAAACTCCGGGAGTTGGTGATGGACAGGGAGGCCTGAAGTGCTGCAGTCCATGGGGTCGCAAAGAGTCAGACACAACTGAGCGACTGAACTGAACTGAGGGAGCCCTGGGAGGATGCTGAGCAGGAGAGGGTTGTGGTCCCCTTTATGTGTCAATAGATCCCTCTAGGAAATGGTTGGAGGGGAGCAGAGTGGAGGCATGGAGGCCAAGGAAGAGAGCCCTGGCCACCCACTCTGGCTCGAGGGCAGAAGGATAAGGAACAAACAGCCTGGAAACAGAGGGAGGGGTGGGCGGCGTCCAGTGAAATTCAAAATAAGCCAAACTCGGCACGTCCCTGGTGGTCCAGTGGTTAAGACTCTGAGCTTCCGCTGTGGGTTTGATCCCTGGTGGGGAAACTAAGATCTCACAAAGCACGTGGTATGACCAAAAAAAGGAAAAAACCCACCACCACCACAACAAAAACAGTCTCTGCCCCCATTCCAAAGTGACAGAGAGCGATGTCCACTCACCCGCACTTTGGCATTGAAGGGCAGATGACTGGAAACTGCCAGAAGCCCACCACAGGGGTGGATGACTCCTGCTCCTTGGATAAGGGGAGAAAGCCGTGAAAAAGGATGAGATCAGCTCTGTGAGCAGCTGCGGACTGATGTTGGGGACACAAGCCGCAGGACTATGACACAGGCAGAGAAAGCTCTGGAAGCATCTGCATCAGAAAGTCATCAGGGAGGGCACCCCAAGCAAGGGGTTTTATTTTATTTTGTTTTATTCTTCCTTTTTAAAACTGAGGTGAAATTTATATCACAGAAAATTAACAAATCTGGCAGCGTTTAACATATTGCCAGTATTGTATCCCCTCTCTCTAGTTCCAAACATTTTCTTCACCCCAAAAGAAAACACAGTACCCCCTAACATAGTGTTGCTTCTTAAATATAAAAATATTTTTACTGTAGTGAAATACACATAAAATACACAAGGTGTTCCTTGATGGAACATTCTTCCAGTCTCTGTCTCCCATCTTCACGTGGCCGTCTTCTGTCTGGGTCTCTATGCTCTCTTCTTTTTTTGTTTTTGTTTTATTAATTGTTATTTTACATTTCAGTATAGTTGATTAAAGGGTTTCCCAGGTGTCTCAGTGGGTAAAGAACCTGCCTGCAATGCAGGAGATGCAGGAGATATGGGTTCCACTCCTGGGGTCAGGAAGATCCCCTGGAGGAGAGCATGGCAACCCATTCCAGTATTCTTGCCTGGAGAATTCCATGGACAGAGGAGCCTGGCGGGCTACAGTTCATGGGGTCACAAAGAGTCATGACCAAAGTGACTGAGCACCCGTGCACACATCAGCACTCACATTGTGAGTGTTAGTTTCACAATGTTGTGTTAGTTTCAGCTGTACGACAAAGTGATTCAATGATACATATATACATGTATCTGCTGCTGCTGCTGCTGCTAAGTCGCTTCAGTCGTGTCCGACTCTGTGCGACCCCATAGATGGCAACCCACCAGGCTCCCCCGTCCCTGGGATTCTCCAGGCAAGAACACTGGTGTGGGTTGCCACTTCCTCCTCCAATGCATGAAAGTGAAAAGTGAAAGGGAAGTCGCTCAGTCATGTCCGACTCTTAGCGACCCCGTGGACTGCAGCCTACCAGGCTCCTCTGGCCATGAGATTCTCCAGGCAAGAGTACTGGAGTGGGGTGCCATTGCCTTCTCCATACATGTATCTATTCTTTTTCAAATTATTTTCCCATTTTGGTTATAGCAGAGTGTTGAGGAGAGTTCTGTGTGCTATACAGTAGGTCCTTGTTGGTTATCTATTTTAATAAAGCAGTGTATGCATGTCAATCCTAAGCTCCCAGTCTGTCCCTCTCCCTCTCCTTTCCCCCCCGGTAATCATGTTTGTTCTCTAAGTCTATTTCTGTTTTGTAAATAAGTTTGTATTATTATTTTAGATTCTGCACAGAGGTAATATCATACGATATTTTTCTTTCTCTGACTCAGTATGATCATCTCTTGGTCCATCTAGATAGCTGCAAATGGCATGATTTCATTCTTTTTAATGGCTGAGTCTCGATTCTTTTTTATATGGGTAACAGTCATTGAATTTAGGGTTCACCATAGATGCAGGATGATTTCATTCATCCTTAACTAATTACATCTGCTGAAAGGTGATTTCCAAATAAGGTGACATTCTGGGGTTCTGGGTGGACATGAATTTGGGGAGGACAGTATTCACCCCACCACACTATGTAAGGGACCACATTCATGGGTTACATTAAGATGAGGACATCTTTGTGGACATATTATTCTGTCTCCCACATTATACATCCTTTCCTGCCCTTTGCCTTCTCAAAGGCATGGATCCCCATTGCCTTAGAATAGAACAGAAACTCCCTGGAGCTCACAGGGCTCTGCCTGGTCCAGAATCTTATCCTCCTCCCAGATCCCTCCCCCCATCTCACTCCATCTCCATTATGTTCGTCACACAGATCACATTTGTTCCTGCCTCAGAGCCTTTGCACTGGCTGTGGTCTCTTCCTGGAATACTCTTTCTAACCCTAGATTTTCTCACTCACTTAGAACTCAAAGTTCACCTCTTCAGAGATGCGTTCCCAAGCCACCTGGGCTAAATCTCAGCTCCTCCACCCTCCTCCCTCCCCTCACCTTTTCAGTTCAGTTGGTTCAGTCTCTCAGTCGTGTCCAACTCTTTGCGACCCCATGGACTGCAGCACCCCAGGCCTCCCTGTTCATCACCAACTCCTGGAGTTTACTCAAACTCATGTCCATTGAGTCAGTGATGCCATCCAATCATCTCATCCTCTGTCATCCCCTTCTCCTCCCACCTTCAATCTTTCCCAGCATCAGGGTCTTTTCCAATGAGTCAGTTCTTCGCATCAGATGGCCAAAGTACTGGAATTTCAGCTTCAACATCAGTCCTTCCAATGAATATTCAGGACTGATTTCCTTTAGGATGGACTGGTTGGATCTCCTTGCAGTCCAAGAGACTCTCAAGAGTCTTCTCCAACACCACAGTTCAAAAGCATCAATTCTTTGGCACTCAGCTTTCTTTATAGTCCAACTCTCACATCCATACATGACCACTGGAACAACCATAGCCTTGACTAGACGGACCTTTGTTGGCAAAATAATGTCTCTGCTTTTTAATATGCTGCCTAGGTTGGTCATAACTTTTCTTTCAAAATCCTTCAGTTTCCATTCTCACCTCTGTTTGTCCTCCCCTCAGCCGCCAGAGGGTGCCCGTGGGCACCTATCAGGCTCCTCCCCTCCTCCACCCTTGGTCCTCCAGGGTCCCACCTCCTTGGGTTAAAAACTCAAGTCCTCCCAGTGCCCCACAAGGCCCTGCTTCACCTGCTCCTGTCCCTCCCTGCCCTCCCCTGGCTCACTCCGCTCCAGACACAGGTGCTTCCTTACTGTTCTTCCAACACACCAGGCACAGTCCTGCCCCAGGGCCTTTGCATGGACTGTGTCCTCTGCCTGGAATGCTGTTCCCCAGACCCAGCGTGGCTCTGTCCCTCACCTCCCTCAAGTGTCAGCTCTGATACCAGCTCTTCGGTGAGCCCCTTGTAACTTCACCCTCCTCCAACCCTGACACACTATACCTTCTCCCTGCTTCTTTGTTCTCTTCATCGCATTGATTTCCCAACACACCACACAATTATTTATAGTGTTTCTTGCTTGTTGCTCATTCTCCCCGCTAGACATGAGCCCTGAGGGGGCGGGGTCTGGATCTGTCCTGGGTCTGTCTTGGCTCAGACTAGACCACTGGAGCCAAGATACTGTCACATTTGGTAAATTGCAAGCAGGCAGCTCCTGATGCTGCAGTGCCAGAGATGGGCAGGGATGTGATAGGAACTTACCTGGGCTCCCTCTTGAGAGCCAGGGCTGGGCTCAGACTTGAAGGAATGAGAACCCTCCTTGCCCTTCTCTGTGTTTCAGTTTCCCCATCAACAAAAAAAGAGGTCTTGAGGTCATTGGGGGCGTTTCTGAGTTCCTTCAGTTATACCCTGCATGGAGTCCCTAACCAAACCATTTCATGGCTTTGAGCCTTCATATGTAAAGTGCAGGGCTGAAAAAAGCAGGAGTAAGTTCTGAGCATGAGGCGGGTGGTAAGCACTGGTCTCCTTTGATGCTCCATCCCCAGCTCCCAGGACAGAGCCCAGAGCTCAACAGACAGTAATATAGCCTCCTCATGATAGCTAAACTGATTGAGCACCTACTGTATACCTGGCCCCACAGTGAGAACATTATAAGGATTTTAGATCTAACTTAAACTTTAAAGAAACCCTATGATATAGGATACTATTATTTTCTCTGTCTTGCAAATGGGAAACTGGGACTCAGAGAGGTGAAGACAGTCACCCCAGATCACACAGCCAAGAAATTGTCAAGGCTGAATTGGGCCAGATCTCTCTGATCTCAAGTCTGTGTTCTAAACTGCCACACTCTCCAGCCCCGAGAAACATCTGTTGAATGAATAAATGAGTGTTGATCGATACTTTTGGAAGGGGGAGGGCACTCATGGCCGCTTTCCGTAATGACACGGGGGCCTCCAGTTCCCCTCCTCCCAAGTGTAAGGTCATGCCCAGACCCATTGCCACCCCTACATCTTCCTGACACAGCTACCACCTCGCAAGGAGGCAGCCAGGGAAATGCATTCCTCCACTTAACCCAGAGCAAACTCTCCCAATCTCCTTGAGACCCCTCCAGCAGGGGAAGGAATGAAGAAAGACAGGAGAGGACATGAGGGGATGGAAGGTGAGGGGGAGGGGAGGGCAAACTCCCCCATGTGTCCCCTGGCAGCCTCCTTTAAAAACAAAACATAAAAGAACAAGAGGACTGCGTGTGTGCGCGTGCACGCACACATCTATGAAATATTTAGGTGGCGCCCAGTGTGTTTATGGCTGTAATTAATCTTGTGTCTCGTTGGCGGAGAGCAAAACGTTAAGAAATTATTTTCCGGGGCCTGGGTGAAGTGCGGGCTGGCAAGGCTCCTTTCCCGGGATGGAGGCTGTGGAGGTCGAGGGTAGGGAGGATGGGGATCTGGGGTAAGCTTGTGGCCCTGGACTGTGGCCTCAGGAAACTTCTCCTAAATTCCCCCTCCCCCATTATAGCCACCCAGGAAGTTTCCAGCCTGGCTCGTGCCCCTTGTACTCTGGGCCAAGTGCTTGCCCTTTTTTTTTTTTTTTTGGTTTTTGTTGGTTATTTCATTCGTCTTTATAGCTTTATGGTTTGTTGCTGTTGTTCAGTGGCTCAGTCGTGTCCGCCTCTTTGTGACCCCATGCGCTGCAGCACACCAGGCTTCCCTGTCCTTCACCATCTCCCGGAGCTTGCTCAAAACTCGTGTCCATTGAGTCGGTGATGCCATCCAACCATCTCATCCTCTGTTGTTCCTTTCTCCTCCTGCCCTCAATCTTCTTTTCCAATGACTTGGCTCTTCACATCAGGTGGCCAATGTATTGGAGCTTCCGCGTCAGCATCAATCGTTCCAATGACTATCCAGGGTTGATTTCCTTTAGGATTGACTGGTTTGATCTCCCTGCTGTTCCAAGGACTCTCAAGAGTCTTCTCCAGCCCCACAGTTCAAAAGCATCAATTCTTTGGTGCTCAGCCTTCTTTATGGTCCAACTCTCACATCCATACATAACTGCTCGAAACACCATAGCTTTCTTACTTATGCATGAGGTATAGCTTCCGTACAGTAAAATACAAACACTCGAGATGTGAGTGGGATGTGTTTTCAGGCAGGTGCACATCACCCCCAGAGTTTCTCTTGGGTCCCTTTGTAACCTTTCCCTACTCCCTCTCTTCCCCACCTCTAGCCCCGCCCCTTTTTAAGCAACCGCCAATCTGATTTGGGTCACCCTGCTTTAGTTTGTAATTTCTGGGTAGCATTCTTCTTTCTGGCTTCCATGTCTTTGCCTGTCTCAGTGCTTCGTTTCTCTGCACGGCTGAGGAATGTTCTTTGGTTCACGTGGACCATGGTTTGCTTATCCATTTGCCTGTTGATGGACAGTTTGGTGGTTTCCAGTTTGAGGTTGCTCTCAATCTTGCTCCTGAGCAAATCCCTAGGTGTGGAATTGCTGGATCACTAGGGGCTTCCCAGGTGTTGCTAATGGTAAAGTACCCACCTGCCAGTCCCTGGGTGGGGAAGATCCCCTGAAGGAGGACACAGCAACCCCCTCCAGTGTTCTTGCCTGGAGAATCCCATGGATGGAAGAACCTGGCAGGCTACAGTCCAAGCGGTTGCAAAGAGTCGGACACAACTGAAGCTACTTAGCACACATGCAGGGGAGGTGTATATTTCACATTTTAAGAAGTTAGTTTAAATTTTGGAAATGTGATGACAGGACATGCAAAGCTGGGGGTGGAGCATATATTTACATCTGGGAGACAACTCAGTCCCAAGGAGGGGAGGTTGAGGACAGCCTGTGTGGCTGGGGAGTGGCAGAGCTGGGACTCGAACCCAGGCTGTCTGTGTCAGGAATGTCACCCATGGGCTACATTCTGCCAAACTGGGATAAACGCGTGTGGCGTCTTAGTGTCTCTCTGTTTCGCATCTTGGCTGTGAGCAGCTCTGATTCTGCTTGAGGGCTAGGTGTCCAGTAGGTGCTTAATAAATGCAAACAGAAGCTGAGACGAGAGTCGTGATTCTGGTTGCAAAATATCTCACTCCTTCCTGAGTTGGAAGCCCCAGTGGCTCCCCAGTGCCTTCAGGATAAAGCTTAAATTCCGAAATGCAGCCTACAGGTCCATTCCAATTCTGACCCTATTCCTCTTCCCGCTGTGCCAGCCTTCTTGCTGCTTGCGGAATACCCACACATGGTCCTGCCACAGGGCCTTTGCACCTGCCATTGCCTCTGCCTGGAATGCTCCATGCTTGACTTGCCCATGGGCAGTTCCTCCTCTTCCTTCAGGCCTCAGCTCAAAAGTCACCTCCTCAGGACTTCCCTGGTGCTCTATGGTTAAAACTCCACACTCCCAGTGCAGGGGGCCTGGATTTGATCCCTAGTCAGGGAGCATGGATCCCACTTACTGCAACTAGAGAAGCCCATGGACCACAGTGAGCACCCCACAGCATAACAAAGACCCAGAACAGCCAAAACAGGAAAAAGTCATCTCCTCCAGGAAGCCCTCCCTGACTTCCCTGTCTAAACCAGCTCCACCCAGTCCCCTCTGTGGTATATATCACCCTGTGATTTCCTCTCTCTAGTTCTTTTTCTTCCTTGAATTTCTACAATACATTAATTTACTTAGAAAACTTTTTACACAGTTACATAATGCTCGCTGTCCCCTGATTCTGAGCACACACTCCATGTGTCATAAATCATCTAAACTTTATTTTGGGGCTGTGCCGGGTCTTTGTTGCTGCTCAGGCTTTTCTCTAGTTGTGGTGAATGGGGGCTGCTCTAGTTGTGGTGTGTGGGTTTCTTGTTGTGGCTTCTTTTATTGTGGAGCACGGGCTCTAGGGTGTGTGGACTCCAGTAGTTACAGTAATGGGCTCAGTCATTGTCACTCCCAGGCTCTGCAGCACAGGCTCAGTAGTTGTGGTGCTCGGGCTTAGTTGCTCTGTGGCATGTGAGGTCTTCCTGAATCAGGGATCAAACCTGAGTCTCCTGCACTGGCAGGCAGATTCTTTACCATGGAACCGCCAGGGAAACTCTTAATTCATCTAAACTTTTAAAGAACTCTCTGCGTTGGGTAATGTTGTTATTTCCATTTATAGATGAGGAAATTGAGACCCGGAGAGTCTCGGGCCTCAGGTCCAGGAGGCCTCTGCGCTCCGGGGGTATGCACCTGTGGTCTGCTGCCCCCACAGGACTGGCCTGAGCCGCCCTCAGCTGTGTGCCTGGTTGGTCTTAGCACAAGGTATGGCTCAGCATGGTGGATAAACAGCTCCAACTTTTAAAACATTTATGTACGTATTCTTTAGCAGCACCTCAAGGCATGTGGGATCTTAGTTCCCTGGCCAGGGATTGAACCCACATCCCCTGCAGGTGGGAGTGTGGGTTCTTAACCACTGGACCCCTGGGGACATCCCAAACAGCCCCTGGCTTTTTACAGATGAAGCAGCACAAGTCCCAGGAGTAGATAACTTGCCTTGTGGCAGGGCTAGCTTTAAAATTGCTTCTTGGACCTCCTAACCCCATGTCCTGTACCATCCCCAGAGCCCCCCAGACTGTGAGCCCCAGAGCCTTGGAGGAGGCTTGGCGGGTGCTAGCTCAGACGGCGAACAGATGCTCGCTATTTTAAACCCACTGTTTAACTCATTAAGACAGCTGTTTCCCATCCCCAAAGTCGGTGGAATTAGAATTAAATTCATTCCAGAATTAAACACACACATACATACACACGCGCATACCCGCCACCATTTGGAGGCAAAACTTGTTAGCATTTAGGCAAGCTGTGCCTTCGAGCCTGGGGACGGGGCTGGGCTTCCGCCTGACAAGTTAGATCATGGCCAGCGGTTGCCAGCTGGGCTGGTGGCCAGGATGGCCCAAGGGCCCAGATTCCTTTGTGTACCCAGGCTTCTACCATTAGAGTCCAGCTGCCAACTGGATGCCCCCCACTCTCCACCTACCTCCCACACACCCCTGGCCCTGCCTGACCCCTCAGACCCAGGGGCACCAAGACAAAGCTCAGCATTTGCACTTGAACTGACTTTCCCTTCTGGGACCCCATCTTCCCCTGCCACTCACATCTGAGACAGATCTCACCTGTCCTTCCTTCTCTCCCTTCACCTCTTACATCCAAACGGTCAGGACTCACCAGTGATGCCACTTCCAGGCAGCTACTTCCCCTACTGCTACTGCACCAGTCCAAGCCTCCATTACCTCCAGCCTGCATGACTGTTCTTGCCTCCTTCCTGGGCTCCTGGCTTCCACTCTTACTCCCAACCAGCTGTTTTCCCTCAGCAACCAAAGGGATTTGCTAGTTCCTCACTTTCATGCATTGGAGAAGGAAATGGCAACCCACTTCAGTATTCTTGCCTGGAGAATCCCCGGGACTCAGGAGCCTGGTGGGCTGCCGTCTATGGGGTCGCACAGAGTCGGACGCGACTGAAGCGACTTAGCAGCAGCAATCGGTTATGCCACTCTCTCACTTAAAATCCTCCAGTGCAGGGCTGTCCAATAGAACTTTCTGTGACCGATGGAATGTTCCAGACCTGTGCCACCAAACATGGTCACTCACAGGTGGCTACAGAACAGTTGAAATGTGGCATGTATGAGTGAGGAAGGAAATTTTTAATGTTTTTTTTAATGTTTTTAATATTTTAATGTTAATTTTTAAATGTCTCATTTTAATGCATTGAAATAAGCCCAGGTTGCTGGTGGCTGCCATATCAGTCAGTGCAGGACTGAAGGTCCATCAGCTGTTAGTGGCCTGCCCAGATACCCGGGTCCTCACCATTTTCTCTGCACTGCTGGCTGGCATCCCAGCCCAGATGCTCTGCCTGAGCCTGCTTTGCTCATGGCAGGCGAGGAGTGTCTCAAAAGTTCATGCCATCCCCTCCAGTAGCCCCCAGCCAATGGTCGGCAGGAGCAGGAGTGTACATACCCCAGATCCCTCGTCCCTCGTGCTACGCAACTTTGCAGTTCATGCTCGGCAGAGGCCCCAGTGGGACTGAGCCCCCTCTGCCCACCACAGCCACCTAATCGCGAATGCACCCTGGACAGGCTCCCTCCCATCCCTCTCATTCTCCCTGACTCCTCCTGGGGCTTCCTGGTGTCACCTCCCACGTAAACTGCTTGCATCCCAAACCTTGTCTCAGGGCTACCTGCTGTTCCTCCTCGCCTCTCTTCCTTCCTCCTCCTTCCTCTCCTCCTACTTTTTAGTGCCTTAAGCCACTTTTTAAAAAATATTTTGTTTCAGAATAATTTTATTTTCTTTTATTATTTTTATTTATTTATTTTTGGCTGTGCCGGGTCTTCATTGTCGCCGGCGGGCTTTCTCCAGTTGTGGCACACGGGCTTAGTTGCCTTGCAGCACAGGGGATCTTTCTGGACAAGGGGTAGAACCCGTGTTCCCTGCATCCGGCAGGAAGCAGAGAGTTCCTACATTTTCTCCACCCAGCTTCCCCTCCTGTTAACGTCATATATTGCCTGGTAGGATGATCAAAACCAGGAATTAGGACAGGTAGAATATCATAAACAGACCTACAGACCTCATTTGAATTTCAGTAGTTTTTTCTGGGAGTGTTCCCTTCCTGGTCCAGGACCCCACCCAGAGTCACTCATTTCATCTCGTCATCACATTGCCTGGCATCCTTCATGCCAGAATAGTTCCTCAGTCTTTCCATGTCTTCCATGACCTCGAAATTTGTGAAGAACACTGGCCAGGATTTTGCAGAGGGTCTCTCAATTTGGGTCTGTCTGATGTCAGCTCATGGTTGGACTGGGATTGTGTGTTTCTCCCCAGAATCCCCCAGGGGGCTGATGTTGCATCCTCCTTGGTGTAGGAAGTCAGGAGACTCCAGAAGTTGCTGGGTCTCATCGGCAGTGATGTTATGATCACGTGGTCAGGACATGTGACTCCCCTCTCCCCCGGAAAATTACCTTCTTACCTTTCAAATTTGTAAAGATCTTAAGAGAGGTCTTTGGCAGTGTATAACCATTCTGTTTCTCCTTAAACATTCAACCAACCATTCTAGCATTTCTCCCATTGATTTGATATGTCCTCTACATACAAATGAGTTTCATTCCAAGAGCTCATTCATAAGTCCAATGAACTCATAAATCCAATAAAGTTAGCCTAAAGTGTCAGTCACTCAGTCATGTCCGACCCTTTGCAACCCCATAGACTGTATAGCCCACCAGGCTCCTCTGTCCAGGGAATTCTCCAGGCAAGAATACTGGAGTGGGTTGCCATTTCCTTCTCCTGGGAATCTTCCTGACCCAGGGATCAAATCTGGGTCTGCTGCATTGCAGGTGGATTCTTTACTGTCTGAGCCACCAGGGAAGCCCAAGTTAGCCTAGGTACTTCACTAATACAATCAGCTATGTAGTATTGTAATGCGTTTTACACAAATAATACATAAACAAACACCAAAAATAAAACACTTTTAATCTTACAGTACAGTACCTTGAAAGTACAGTAGCACAGTACAATCAATGGCTGGCACGCAGGGTAGGCATCGAGTGAAGAGGCAAGAAGAGTTACTGACTGGAGGAGCTAGAGAAGGTGGGAGATGGGAGAGCGGAAGGATCGTCAGCGACAGGAGACGGAGGGCAGGTTGCAGCGTCACTCACACCTGACATTGATGGCACAGCTTCTGGTTCCTTGTGGATTCAACTCGATCTACCCTCCTGAAGAAAACAATCCAGCGATGTCTTGGTAGTAGCCCTTTTTTTTTTCTTTCTTCATCATAGATGACACGGCAGCTGCTGGATTGCAACCTGAATGGTTGTTGCAGCTTCTGTGTATTGTTCTGCATTTGGTCCTGTGCTTCCAAAAACGAACAGAGTCTCTTGAAGTAAAGAAAACCCCTTACCATCTCCTGCGCCGCGAATCCCTTTGGTTCTTCAGCTGCTTCTTCCTCTTGTTGCTCCACTCCCTCAATTATTTTCACTTTTGTTTCCATTGTTATCACTTGGCACTTCTTAGCAGTACCAGCTACATCGCTACTGCTTTTACGCTTGCTTCCGGACATCCAGAAAGTGAAAGTGCTAGTTACTCAGTCGTGTCTGACTCTCTGTGATCCCATGGGCTACAGCCCACCAGGCTCCTCTGTCAAGGGAATTTTCCAGGCAAGAATACTGGAGTGGGTTGCCATTTCCTTCTCCAGGAGATCTTCCCCACTCAGGGATCCAACCTGGGTCTCCCATATTGTGGGCAGATTCTTAACCAACTGAGCCACCAGGGAAGCTTCCAGACATCCTGGGCTTGAAACAAAGATGCTGTACTCTCTACTCTGTACCGTAAAGTACACGAAAGCACAACGACTTATAGAGGATGCTCTCACATGACAGTGTACACCAGACAGGTGAACTAAACTCTGTGATTGGACCTGCAAACACCCGTTTGCATCTTTGAAATGTAGCAGCTTGAAGCTTCATATGTAGGGGACTTTCTGTACTTTGCTACGACAGCCCTAACAAACTCTGCTTATTAACTGCCCATCTTTGGAGATCTCTGGCTTGAACTTTTCCCTATCATGCGCCTGTTCCTTTGTTTACCAAATACTCCTTAAAGATCGACATTTTATCTTTCCTTAAGAAGATTGTCGAGTCATAAACAAAAAACCTGTATCACTTGCCTCAAAGGGAAGGGACCCACAAGAAGTAAAGATACAGAAAACAAAATGATGCCTCAAAATGTCAGTGGGGAAGGGAAGGAACTTCCCTGGTAATTCAGTCATTAAGACTCTGCACTTGTGATGCAGAGGGACTCAAGTTCAATTCCTGGTTGGAGAGCTAGGGTCCCACATGCCACACGGTGTGGTCAGAAAGTAAAAAAAAAAAAAGTGCCCATGGAGCCAAGGACCTGTATCTTAGGAAAATTAGCCATTGCCAGAAAGAGCTTAAAGACAGTAGCACCAAACAAAACTTGCTCCAAGTAAGCCCCAGGGGAAGGCATTGTTGGAGAGTGATGCCCCTCACCCCCATGACCGGCTCCATTCAAGGACACCTCCCCTTTGACCTTCCTGCCCACTCACTCATTCAGGGGTATAACCCCCTGTTATCCTCTCTCTGTCCCATTCGCCAGTCCCTCCCCTGGTTCTCCCGCTGCCTCCATGGCTTCTCCACCTCTCCTTGTCTCTCCCACCCACCCTGCATCCAACAACCAGAGGGTTCTTTCAGAAACACAAATCTTTCTTTCTTTCAGGAATCATACGTGAATTCACTCCCATCGTCAGAAGATTCAAACAGTGCAGAAATACAGAGAGCAGAAACGAGAAATACGATCTGACCATGTCCTGTCTCTATTCTGACTTTTTCTAAGGCTCCTCATCAGTCTCTGTGTAAATTCTAAAGTCAGCGACATTCAAGGTTTGGGTCGGGTCCTGCTCTTTCCCATCTGTCTCCCATCCTTCAATAAGACCCTCTTCTTAGCCACTCTGACGGCTTGCCATATCCAACCATTCAACTCTCACTCACTCCCTCACTCACTCTCACCGCAGGCCCTTTGCACATGCCCTTTGCATTCCCAGCATGTTGTTCTCCACCCCCTCAACTCCAACTTCATCCTTCCTCGCCCTTCGGTCTCAGTGTGCTGACACCTTGTGTCTGGTTGACCTCACCCAGACGTGGGCCCTAGGGACAAGGATTCCAACTGTGCTTTCATTTCTACACCTGCCATGACCAGGGCCTCCCTCACAGTTGTGGAGGCTGGAAGTCCAAAATCAAGGTATCAGCAGGGTCCGTTCCTTCCTGTTGGCTCAGAGGGAGAATCTGTTTCCCACCTCCCTCCTAGTGTCTGGTGGTTGCTGGCTACCCTCGACATTCCTTGGCTAGTAGTCACATCACTGAAATCTCTCCCTCTGTTGTCACATGGTCTTTGGTCTGTTTGACTCCTGTGTCTCTTCTCTATCATTGGCTGAGGGCTGCTCTGGGAAGTATTAAACCAACAGAGACAACCTGAAGAATTAAGTAGCCAGCCTGGTGAAGTGTGGTTGAAGAGAGAGAATTCTGTTCCCGGCAGAGGGAACAACATTTGCAAAGTTCTAGAGGTTAGTGAATCATGATGCATTCGCAGCATTGAAGAGCATTGAGGGGCTTCCCTGGTGGTGCAGTTGGATAAGAATATGCCTGCCAGTGCAGGGGACACGGGTTCAATTCCTGGTTCAGGAAGATCCCACATGCCTCAGAGCAGCTAAGCCCGTGTGCCACAACTATTGAGCCTGTGCTCTAGAGCCCATGTGCCACAGTGGAGACCACCCACATTGAGCCCGTGCTCTGCAACAAGAGAAGCCACTGCAATGAGAAGTGTGTCCAGCACAGCAAACAGTAGCCCTTGCTCACCACAACTAGAGAAAGCCCGTGCAAAGCAATGAAGACCCAGCACAGCCAAAAATAGTAAAATTTTTAAAAATAAAATTATTGAGGTTTTGGAGACCGGCAGGGGCTTGACCATGGAGAGCTGTGTCAGACACAGAAAGGAACTTGGATTTCAAGAGGGTAGTGGGGAGTCATCGGAGAGTTTAGAGCATGGGAGAGACCAGAGGATTAAACTTTAGAAATATGCTTGACTGCCGTGTGGTGATGTACTGAAAGTGTTGTGAACTGGAGGCAAGTCTGTTATGGGAGAATGAAAAATTCAGACCCTAGGGGCTTCCCTGGTGGCTCAAATGGTAAAGAATCTACCTGCAACGCAGGAGACCTGGGTTTGATCCCTGGGTCAGGAAGATCCCCTGGAGAAGGGAATGGCAACCCACTCCAGTATTCTTGCCTGGGAAATCCCATGGACAGAGGAGCCTGGCGGGCTGCAGTCCATGGGCTCATGACTGGACACGACTGAGCAACTAACACACACATGGTGAACGTGAATCAGGCATCATCTCATTTAATTTTCTCACCACGGACCCTACGAGGCACATTGCTCATCATTACACCCATCTGAAAGATCTGGAGGCTAGAGCCCAGAGAGCTTCAGTGACTTACCTGGTGTCGCATAAGCCTGTTAATGACAGAGCAATGATTCAGGGCTTGAGTAGATTGCCCAGCCAGGTGACAGACTCACGGTGGGAGATCTGGGATAAAGAGTTGGGAGGGGACATGAGGCTGATGGCCAGCGCTCTGGATGAGGGACAGTTGGAGACCCGGATAGAGAGGAAGATCTAAGCTGAGAGAATAAAGCTGGTTCAGGTGGTCTCCGGGACCTAATGCCTAATGATCCGAGGTGGAGCTGATGTAATCATAATAAAAATCAAGTGCACAATAAGTGTAATGCACTCGAATCATCCTGAAACCATCCCCCCCATCCCCAGTGCACAGAAAACTTGTCTCCATGAAACAGGTGTGTATGGGTGTGGTGTAGTCAGTTGTGTCTGACTCTGTGACCCCATGGACTGTAGCCCACCAGGCTCCTCTGTCTGTGGGATTCTTCAGGCAGGAAGACTGGAGTGGATTGCCATGTCCTACCCTGGGAATCTTCCCTACCCAGGGATTGAACCCATGTCACTGGTGAGCAGATTCTTTACCACGGGCACCGCCTGGGAAGCCCCTGGAAACAGGTCCCTGGTGTCAAAACGGTTGGGGACGGCTGGTCTCCCAGGTGATGGGGACTTGGGCCACCCGTTCTTGCTAGCCCAGCCCTGACATTGCACTTCTCCCGCCCCTCCCATCAAGTCAGTTAGACCCTGAGGACATAAGAACTGAGACCTGAAGGGTAAGAAAAAGCCGGCCACGGGGAGATAGGATCTTTCAGACTGAGGCACAGACTGTGCAAAGGCCCTGGGGCAGGATTGTGCTGGGTGTGTTCACGGAAGAACATCAAGGAGATCTGTGTGTCTGGAGCAGAGTGAGCAAGGGGGAGTGAGGGAGGGAGGAGGTCTGGGATTTGGGCTTTAAAACCTCATGGGCAGAGGGTGCCCTGAACAAGTCTAAGTCCCCTGGGAATCTCGAAATGGGTGAACATTGACCCCCTTCTTCAGTGGGTCTCTAGGAGGCTTGGGGAGATGATGATGGCAGTATGTTAGTGAGAAGGCTGGATCCATGCCATGGTGGGGAGCGTGGGCTGGCAAACCACTCTGTGGCACCCCTGAGCTTTACCCTTACAAGGTCCAGGAGCTAGGGATGTGCTGAGACTTCTAGAAGTTTTTCCAAGGCTGCCCAGCCCCCAGGTCAGAGCCCCAGGAATTCTGTCTTGGCAGGGGGTGGAGGGACTGGATGTAACAGGATGATGTCACAGAGCCTGGGGGCTTCTAGAACCCTGGGGGCTCTTGGTCTCAGTGTCATCTGCCAGGAAGGCCGCCTGGGTAGGTCATCTCCTCCTGGGACCAGCCTTCAAGGACAGAATGCGAGCCTGGCTGCCCCCAGGAGCCGTTTCTGTGTAGGGCCACCAGGGTCCCCACTGCTCTGCTCAGCTGCCTCTGAGCCACCTTTTCAAGTTCACCTCCATTCCCTCCCCGGCCACGGGTCCCCGGGAGGCCCTGGAGATGCCCAGAGGCCTCCCATTGGCAGTCCCCAGTGGGACCTAGCTCCACGCCGCCGCTGGAGAAGGCCAGGCCAGCCATGGGGCGGCAGCAGCCAGCTGTGGCCCTGGGGGCAGTCAGGATCTCGCTGATCCTGCTGGGGCTGCTTGCTCCCTCGCAGGCGGTGGTGCGGGCCGTGCTGGATGGCAACTCGAGCACGGTGGACTTTGCGGATATGCCAGCCCTGTTTGGGGCGCCCCTGGCCCCCGGGGGCGTGCGAGGCTACCTGATGGAGGCCAAGCCAGCCAACGCATGCCATCCCATCCAGGGCCCACGGCCGGGCAACGGCTCCCTGGGCGCCATTGTGCTGATCCGCCGCTACGACTGCACGTTCGACCTCAAGGTGCTGCACGCCCAGCGGGCCGGCTTTGAGGCGGCCATTGTGCACAATGTGCACTCCGACGACCTGGTGAGCATGGCGCATGTGTATGAGGACCTGCGGCAGCAGATCGCCATCCCCTCGGTGTTCGTGGGCGAGGCTGCTTCCCAGGACCTGCGGGTCATCACGCGCTGTGACAAGGCGGCCCACGTCGTCCTGCTGCCCGACTACCCGCCCCACCCGGACCTGGACTGCCACCCGGTGCTGGCCGTCTCCTGGGTGCTGGGCCGTGCCCTGGCCCTGCTCACCAGCGCTGCCTTTGTCCTGCAGCGTCTGTGGCATTGGCTCTGGAGCTGGCGGGCCAGCGGGCAGGCAGTCAAGGCACAGGCCACCCAGAGGGCCCAGGTGCGCACCTTCACCAGGTGTAACGACCTCTGCGCCATCTGCCTGGATGAGTACGAGGAAGGCGACCGCCTCAAGGTCCTGCCCTGCTCCCATACCTACCACTGCAAGTGTATCGACCCCTGGTTCTCCCAGGCTGTCCGGCGCTCCTGTCCCATGTGCAAGGAGTCAGTGGCTGGCACGGACAGCTCTGACTCCACCGTCGACAGCCACGGGGACGAGGAAGATTCCTCGCTGTCTGGCCGCCAGACGCCGACCTGGGTTGTCCAGGCCCGGCTGCGCTCCCGGAGGCTGGCTCTGCTGACCCGAGCCACCTCCCGGCGCCGCTGTAGTGCCATCTCTGTGGGGGAGGCCGAGGCCAGTGCGCCCTTGGAGGGGCCCCCAGAACGCCACTGAGACCCGCCAGCCCCAGACTGGTAGAGATCCGGGTGGGCAGGGTGGAAGGAAGGCATGTTTTTAGCCTGGAGACTAGATAATAAAGTGGGTTTGAAAGCGGATTCTCCCCCTGGCTACTCTGGGGCTGCCCAGTCCCTCATGCCATCCGTCTGGCAAGTCCCAGCTGAGCCCAAGGCTGGCTCCTGGCATCTGAGGGTGAGTTAGGGGATGTGGGGGTGGGAGGGTGGTCTTCTCAGGGACGTTATGTACCTCATCCCCATGGTGGCCCTGTGACGGGGCCACCATGCCTCAGTTCAAATCCTGGGTCCACAGGGTCTGATTCCTAATATTCGCTTTCATTTAAACCTTAAAAAACAATAAACTTGTTACGTTGGAATAATTTTAGCTTTACAGGAAAATTGCAAAGTGGCTCTGGACAGTTCCCATGGACCCCTCACCCAGCTTTCCCTGAGTGTTGACATTTTACATCAGCATAGCATTTTTTCTTTTTAACGTTTTGAGTTTTTGGCCACTGAGTATGTGGGACCTGGGCTCCCCAACCAAGGATCGAACCCACACCCCATTGCAGTGGAAAGCAAAGTCTTAACCACTGGACCGCCCAAGGAAGTCCCCAGCAAGGCACGCTTGATTCAACCTTGAGGGCACCGTGAGTAGGTTATGATGAACTCAACTCTGGGTTCAATGGAAATTTCCTCATCATTTCAGCTGCTTATAGTGGAAAGTGTCAAACACACTCAAGTAGAAAGAATGGAACGATGACTTTCCCCACGTGTACCCATCACTCAGATTCAGTGATTTATCTGTGCTGCCACGCTGTGCTAAGTCGCTTCGGTCGGGCCTGACTCTTTACGACCCGACAGACCATGGCTCCTCTGTCCATGAGATTTTCTAGGCAAGAATACTGCAGTGAGTTGCTGTGCCCTCCTCCAGGGGATCGTCCCACGTGTACCCATCCCTCAGATTCAATGATTGATCTACTCCTGGTCATTCTTGTCTCCTCTAATTCTCCTCCTTCCTTGCTCTTTTTTAAAATATATTGTTTAACATTTTTATTTATTTTATTTTTGGCTGCTCTGGGTCTTCGTTGCTATGTGGGCTTTTCTCTAGTTGTGGAAAGCAGGGGATACTCTCTAGTTGACGTGTGCAGGCTTCTCCTTGCAGTGGCTTCTCTTGCTGCAGAGCACGGTCTCTAGGGCACACGGGCTTCAGTAGTTGGCACACATGGGCTCGGTAGTAGCAGTTACCAGGCTCTAGAGTATAGGCTCAATGATTGTAGCACATGGGCTTACTTGCTCCAAGGCACGTAAGGTCTTCCCAGATCAGGGATCAAACCTGTGTCTACTGCATTGTCAGGTGGATTCTTTACCACTCAGCCACCAGGGAAGCCCCTCCCTTGCTATTTTGATGTAAATTCCAATGTTTTTTCACCTACAAATATTTCAGTGTGTATCTCTAAAGGAGTAGTTCTCCACTGTGGTGGGGATGTTGTGTCCCCGGGGACACTGAGTGATGTCTGGGGGCATCTGTGGTCATCATGACTGGGGGCCTCCTGGTATCGAGTGGGTGGGGGCCAAGAATGCTGCTCCATACCTCTTAGCCCCTGGGAGGGTCTCACCCCAGAGAATGATCTGATCTGACTGTCTACAGTGCCGAGAGGAGACACCCTGCTCTACAAGATAAGACCCCTTCAAGAGCAACCTCACAAAGTTCAGTATCAAGTCCAGAATGAAATGATTCCTCATGCGTGCATGCATGCTAAGTCACTTCAGTCATGTCCAACTCTTTGAGACCCTATAGACTAGCATGCCAGGCTCCTCTGTCCGTGGGATTTCCTAGGCAAGAATACTGGAGTGGGATGTCATTCCCTTCTCTAGGGTATCTTCCTGACCCAGGTCTCTTGTGTTTCCTGCTTTGGCAGACAGGTTCTTTACCACTAGCACCACCTTGATGCTATAATGATTCCTAAATCGTGTTGAATATTCATCCAGGGAGCAAGTGGAAATGTGCACATTTATTATACTATGGTATAGTGCTATTTTTTAGCACTATTTTTTAGACTATTTGAAGCAGGACCGAGATAGAATCTAGAGTCACTGGTGGTCTCCTAAGTCTCCTTAATTTTTTATTTATTTTTAAAAATTGGTTCTGTAGGTTTTAAAAAGTATTTAATTTATTATTTACTTGCTTGGCTGCACTGGGTCTTAGCAGTAGCACTTGGGATCTTGCTTGCATTTTGCGATTTCTTCCTTGCATCACATGGGATCTTTCATTGAGGCACACAAATTCTCTAGTTGTAGTGTGAGGGCTCCAGAGCTCATGGGCTTCAGTAACCATGGCACTTGGGCTCAGTTGCTCTGTGGCATATGGCATCTTAGTCCCCCAGCCCGGGATTGAAGCTGGGTACCCAGCATTGCAAGGCAGATTCTTAACCACTGGACTACCAGGAGGTTTGTCCAAAGTCTCTTTTAATCCAGAGCTTCTCCTGCCATCTTTCTCCCTTTAATTTTCCTTGCAGTTTATTTATTTGAGGCCACTGGGTCCTTCGTCTTGCAGAGATGCCCCTGATCTGGGTTTTGTCAATTGGGTGTCCCCATGGCATCATTTCAGGCTTCCCAGCTGGCACTAGTGGTAAAGAACTTGCCTGCCAATGCAGGAGATGTGGGTTCAATCCCTGGGTCAGGAAGATCCCCTGGAGGAGGGCATGGCAACCCACTCTAGTATTCTTGCCTAGAGAATCCCATGGACAGAGGAGTCTGGAGGGCTACAGTCCATGGGTCACAAAGAGTCGGACACGACTGAAGTGACTTAGCACACACACACGTGGTATCATTTTAAGTACGCCTCTGCCTCCTTTAGTTTCTTTTAATTTCTAGTTGGATTCAGAGACCAGCGTGGATGTGATTTAATTTTATGGTAAATAGATAATGGTGTTTCTTCAGCTCCCAGTGTAAGCTTTCCGCAGAAACTTGGGTCAATGAAAGGGTCTTCTGGGCAACGAAGAAGGGGCGGGTGCTAACTTGGGGCAAGCGTGGTCAGAAAGATCTGAGAGGGAAAGTTGTATAGAATTTCTCAGGGGGCGCAGCATGGGTGATAGGATTTGGACACAGTAGTCTGGTATTAGTGGCTTCATGAGTGAATATTTGTATTTAGTCAAATGTCTTCTTTTTCACACATTAGAGTGGGTTTTTTAACTTTTTTTTTTTTTTTTTTTGGCTTGTGCTGGGTCTTTGTTGCTGTGCTCAGGCTTTCTCTAGTTGTGTTGAGCAGTGGCTACTCTTCATTGCGACGTGTGGGCTTCTCTTTGTGGTGGCTTCTCTTGTTGCAGAGCGCAGACTCTAGGGCACATGGGCTTCAGTAGTCGCAGCACATGGGCTCAGTTTTTGTGGCGCACAGGCTCTAGAGCATAGGTTCAGCAGTTATGGGACATGGGCTTAGTGGCTCTGTGGCATGTGGGATCTTCCGGGACCAGGGACTGAACCCATGCCCCCTGCATTGGTGAACAGATTCTCATCCATTGTACCACCAGCAAAACCCACGAGAGTGTTTTTCACTTGTGTCTTGCTATCTGCACTTCCCAACCTAGCTGGGAACCTCCAAAGTAGTTCAGAAAAAAGGGAGTCTGTTGTTGGATGGCTGATGGCAAAGGGTGGGCTCTTGGTCATGGCTCTGGTGTGTGTATGTGTGTGGGGTGGGGTGCAGAGAGGTGGGCTGAGGTCCTTGCACACTATTCCTAGAGATGGTAAAGACCTCCTACCCAGTATTTGAGGGGCTTGGAGAAGGCAATGGCACTCCACTCCAGTACTCTTGCCTGGAAAATCCCATGGATGGAGGAGCCTGGTAGGCTGCAGTCCATGGGGTCGCTAAGAGTCGGACACGACTGAGCGACTTCACTTTCACTTTTCACTTTCATGCACTGGAGAAGGAAATGGCAACCCACTCCAGTGTTCTTGCCTGGAGAATCCCAGGGACGGGGGGGCCTGGTGGGCTGCCGTCTATGGGGTCACACAGAGTTGGACACGACTGAAGCGACTTAGCAGCAGCTCCTAGACCACTGGCCCTAAGGCCACAAACGGAGGCTACAGTATGCAGAGAACACTGCCTCAGTCACTCTGGGTGGCCGTCAAAGTCCAGAGCTGCCAAGAAGGAGCAGGCCTCTCTGCCCAGCAGGCATGGACTGGGATGAGGATGGAGAAGTGGAGACAGGGAGCGACGTGTGTAGCAGTCAGGCTTGGAGTTAGCAATGGGACCTGAGACCCCATCAGAGCAGCTTAAGCACAGAGAACTATTTCTCATGAACCTGAGTAGTCAGTCCAGGGATAACATGGAGGCACCACAGTGTCCAGACCCCAGGTTCCTTTTGTCTTATTGTCCCACCCCCTCAGCAAGTGCCCTTCTCCTCATAGAGCACAGTAGCTGCTTGAGCTCTAGCCATCACATCTGCATTCCACTCAATGAGAAGGAAGAGCTTACCCTTTCTCTTTAAGGACACTTCCCAGAAAGCCCATACACCAGTTTTGCTCATACTCCACTAGCCACAACTCAGTCATATGGCTACACTTGCCTGAAAGGATGTTGGGAAATGTAGTCTATTCTGAATGGCCAATGGTCCAGCTGAAAACCAGGGGTTCTATTACCATGGAAGAGAGAACAGATATTAGAGCTGGCCAGCATGCCTGTCATTTGAACACATTTGTGGCCCAAAGAACTACCTAATTCATGTTTGTTGAATAAGTGAATGAATGAATGAATCCCTGCACCTCTAAGCTTGAGCCTCCTTCAAGGTCACAGGCTCCACAGCAGAGCAGGCACCTCCTGGTTCACCAGACAGTTGCCTTTTCTCACGATCATGCCAGCAGAGGGAGTGAACTCACTAGGGATGAAACCCAGCTCTTACTGAGGCCCTACTGTGCTCCAGGCCCCAAGTTTTATAGCCTCTTCCCACCATTAAACCTCCCTGAGCCTCACTTTTGCCATCTGTAATATGGGAACCATAACAGTACCTTCCCTGCATGGTTTGCCAACCACATACAGTGCCTCACACCTACTAAGCACTTTGTCAGTATTTGTCGATTGACTGAGTGACCTGCCCATAACCCAGCTATAAAACCAGGTGATCAGAAGTGTGGGGGAACCACAGGCACTGTGTTGACCCAAAGGGAGGTGTCTTCCCTAACCCAGAAAATCTGGGAGTCTTCCTGGAGGCAACGTCTTCTAGATTCAGAGCAGAAAGTGCAGGAATCAACACCAGGAAAAGAAGTAATCCTGGCAGCTGGAACAGCATGGAGAAAGCCCCAAGCAGCCTAGTTTAGCATCCAGTAGGTGCTTAATAAGTGCACACAGTGCTCCCTGCCCCCAGTCAGGTCCAATGTCCTCTGAGAAGGGGCCTCAGCGTCATCCCAGCCTCCTCAGTGCCCCAGCAGCCAAGTCTGGGCTCCTCTCCAGCTGCCTCCAGGAAAGTTGGGCGCTGCCAAGGACTGCCAGCTTAGCGAGGCCAGCCTGTGCCAGCCCCATCGAGCTCATCTGATGGCTGATTTAGGGGAGCACCAGCAGAGGCTGCCCCTTGTCCATCCAGGAAGTACCCTGGTTGTGTGTGTATAAGGGGTGGTGGTTGTTCAGTTGCTCAGTTGTGTCTGACTCTTTGCGACCCCATGGGCCGCAGCACACCAGGTTCCCCTGTCCTTCACTATCTCCCAGAGTTTGCTCAAACTCATGTCTGTTGAGTCGGTGATGCCATCCAGCCATCTCATCCTCTGTGGCCCCATTCTCCTCCTGCCCTCAATCTTTCCCAGCATCAGGGTCTTTTCTACTGAGTCAGCTCTTTGCATCAAGTGGCCAAAGTATTGGAGCTTTGGCTTCAGCATCATTCCTTCCAAAGAGTATTCAGGGTTGATTTCCTTTAGGATTGACTGGTTTGATCTCCTTGCAGTCCAAGGGACTCTCAAGAGTCTTTCACCAGCACCACAGTTTGAAAGTGTTAATTCTTTTGGGGAGTGTGGCCAAATGGGGAAACTGAGGCTCAGAGGATGGACAACCTCACGAATGGGGGTGGACTTAGGCAAAGTGTAGCCTCCTGCGTGACTTCAGAGCGCACACAGCATGGTGGATGCTGGGTCAGGCTCTTTCTGCACCAACTCCCGGCATCCAGAGCCAGGTTCCTGTGCATACCCCCATTTCCCAGAGGAAGAAACGGAGTCCGAGGAGGAGGGTGTGGCCTCCACAGTCCTGGAATCTGACTGAGCCAGTAGTGACAGGGAGCATACTTCTGCACCTGAGACAGTCCTCTCCACTTCTGTGTTTTAATTTTAAAATATTTCTTATTTTTATTTAGCTGCATCAGGTCTTATGGCAACCCACTCCAGTACTCTTGGCTGGGAAATCCCATGGATGGAGGAGCCTGGCAGGCTGCAGTCCATGGGGTCGCTAGGAGTCAGGCACGACTGAGCGACTTCTCTTTCACTTTTCACTTTCATGCATTGGAGAAGTAAATGGCAACCCACTCCAGTGTTCTTGTTTGGAGAATCCCAGGGACAGAGGAGCCTAATGGGCTGCCGTCTATGGGATCGCACAGAGTCAGACACGACTGAAGCGACTTAGCAGCAGCAGCTGCATCAGGTCTTAGTTGTGGCAGGCAGGATCTTTAGTTGTGGCATATGGGATATACTTCGCTGACCAGGGATTGAACCCAAGCCCCTGCAGCGGGAGTGCAGAATCTTAGCCAGTGCACCACTAGGAAAGTCTCAGTCCTCTCTTTGACAGGGCTCTAACTTTGAATTCTGAATCCCACTGGCCACCGCCTCCCCATGTGTGGAGATCAGCTCCAGCTGTCTTGTCTGCGCAACAATTTGTGCTGCCGCCTACTTGTTCCAGCGTGTTCTGGGCACACTAGAGGCAGCAGTGACCCAGACAGTCCCCACCTGCCTGGGACTCCCAGTCTAGTGGGAGGGGTGGGCCATGACAAAGCAGTGGCTTTGACCAGGGCTGTGAAGAGGGAGACACTGGTGCTGTGAGGGGCCACAGGGGCACTTGACCTAGCCTGGAGGGTCAGAGAAGACTTCTCTGGCAGAGGGCATCTACCACAAGACTTGAAGGAGAGAATGGAAGCAATTGGGCTGGGATGGGAAGAGTGTTCCAGGAGGAGGGAACAGCACATGCAGACTCAGAATCCTACAAGGCACACAGGCTTTCAACCTTATTGGACATATGTGCGTGCATGCTAAGTCATTTCAGTTGTGTTCAATTCTTTGCAACCCTATGGACCACAGCCTGCCAGGCTCCTCTGTCCATGGGATTCTCCAGGCAAGAATACTGGAGTGGGTTGCCATGCCCCCTCAAGGGTATCTTCCCAACCTAGGGATCCAATCCACGTCTCTTATATCTCCTGCATTGGTAGGCAGGTTCCTTAACACTAACATCACCTGGGAAGCCCTATGGGACACACACCCCTCCTCAATATGCATATGCATTTTTAAACAAAAAGGTTTTTTTTAATTATTATTATTATTTGTCACATGGCACAGCATGTGGGGTCTTGGTTCCCTGACCAGGGATTGAACATGTGCCCCCTGCAGTGAAAACGCAGAGTCTTCACCACTGGACTGCCAGGGAAGTCCCTGCATATGCATTTTTAGTAATGACAAATGAATGACACTTCAAGTCCATACTGAAGCTCTCTTCTGCAGCCTGAAAATGCTTGGGCTCAACTATTCTAGAAAGACAAATGGAATTAGCTCCTATTTTACTCAATCCTGGGGCTTCCCTGGTGGCTCAGCTGTAAAGAACCTGCCTGCCAGTGCAAGAGACATAAGAGACATGGATTCAGTCCCTGGGTTGGGAAGATCTCCTGGAAGAGGGCGAGGTAACCCACCCCAGTAGTCTGGCCTGGAGAATCCCATGGATAGAGGAGCCTGGGAGGCTGCAGTCCATAGGGTTGCACAGCATCAGACATGACTGAAGTGACTTAGCACGCATGCGCACATACTCAATCCTATTTTCCAGATGAGAAAACTGAGGCCCAGAGAGGTTAAGCAACTTGGCTAAGGGCAAACAGCTCAGAAGGGACGAAGCTGGGTAAATGGTGGGATGAGAAGGCAGGGTGATTCCCCCAACTCCCAGGCCAGGTTGATTAGGACATCCCTCACCCCTGGCTCCAACCCAGCTCCTCCTCCCAGCCTCCTTTGCTGCTGCTGCTGCTAAGTCGCTTCAATCGTGTCCGACTCTGCGACCCCATAGACGGCAGCCCACCAGTCTTCACCGTCCCTGGGATTCTCCAGGCAAGAACACTGAAGTGGGTTGCCATTTCCTTCTCCAATGCATAAAAGTGAAAAGTGAAAGTGAAGTCGCTCAGTCATGTCCAGCCTCCTTTGGTGGGTGCCAAACCACTCCAGGGTGGCCTGAGGTCCGTGTGTTCTTCACCTCCTCTATTCTGCACCCTCTGCTCCTAATGATACAACCAGTGAGGAGCAGATTCCAGGGAACTGTTACTGCCATTCCCAGCAGCCTCTGGAGGCAGCTGCAAAATCATGGAGGCTACAAGGAGGCTGCCCGCCAAGATTTCAACCCAGATGGCATCTGGAAGGGGGGCCGACAAGGCTCTGATTCATCCCCTGACCCTCCTTTCTTCCTCCTCTGTCTCCGCCTCCTCCCCACGCCCTGTCCCCTTCCTAGCCCACCCCTCACAGCCTCCCAGCCAGGCCTAGGAGGGGAGGAGGCTTTTAGGAACAGATGGCTGCCTTCCTCGCCCAGCGCTCTGCCAGTTAATTAACGCCGCCTGTAATTAAACTTCCCACAAATTAGCTGTCAGCTACGCTAAAGGGAACCGTCCCTCTCAAATGCCACCTTGACTTGCTGAATTGTGAGCCTTGTCGACAAAATAATTAAAGGCAGAGAGAGGCAACCAAAATTTGGAGGCTTTTTTTTTTTCCTTTTCTAAATCTCTATCGGTGTCTATAGCCAAACGCTCCCATCTGAGACCTGGGAATACAACCAGGCTGTTTTCTGAGGTACCCTGTATTAACACCTTTCATTGTGAAGGAAGTTTTATTGAGCATCTATTGCAGGCCACATCACTTTGCTGAGAAAGGTCCGTATAGTCAAAGCTATGGTTTTTCCAGTAGTTGTGTACAGATGTGAAGAGTTGGACCATAAAGAAGGCTGAGCATTGAAGAATTTTTGCTTTCAAATTGTGGTGCTGGAGAAGAAACTCTTGAGGGGCCCTTGGACTGCAAGGAGATCAAACCAGTCAATCCTAAAGGAAATCAACTCTGAATATTCATTGGAAAGACTGATGCTGAAGCTGAAGGACCAATACTTTGGCCACCTGATGCGAAGATCCAACTCATCAGAAAAGACCCTGATACTGGAAAAGATTGAGGGCAGGAGAAGGGGACGACAGAGGACGAGATGGTTAGATGAGCAAACTCAGGGAGATAGTGAAGGACAGGGAAGCCTGGTGTGCTGCAGTCCCTGGGGTCACAAACAGTTGGACATGACTGAGAGATTGAACAACAACAACAATTGCATGCCAGAAACTGTGCAAGGAGGTGGTATGCACAGTCACTGCTTTCTTGGAACTCACATCCTTGACTTTTTTTTTTTTGGCTGTGCTGCATAGTATGCTGGATCTTAGTTCACTGACAAAGGATCAAACCCGTGCCCCCTGCATTGGGAGTGTGGAGCCTCATCCACTGGACCACCAGAGAAGTCTCTTAACATGCATTTTTAAAAGCAAAGGAAATATATGATGTTATTACAGCTGGGGGAAGTGCATTCAGGGAGAGGGGACAGCCAGTGCAAAGGCCCTGAGGCTGGACCACTCATGATGGGGACTGGACCAGGTAGAGCCAGAGGAGGGGGTGGGAGTGAGCCAATTTGGTATCCATGATGCAGGCACAGATGACAGGATTGGCCGACACCATAGTTCCCCCTAATCTACAGCTTTGCTTTCTGTTGTTTCAATGACCTACTGTCAAACCCAAGTCCAACAATATTAAATGGAAAGTTCCAGAAGTCAAGAATTCATAAGTTTCAAATTGCTGCCATTCTGAGCAGTGTGGTGAAATCTTGCACAGTTCCCACTCCCACAGTTCCCTTGCACTCTGTCTCACCCCGGGCTTTTTAAAAATGTTTATTTATTGGGCTGCAGCAGGTCTTTGTTTGGATATTCAGGATCTTTTAGCTGTGACATGTGGGATCTAGTTCCCTGACCAGGGATCGAACCCAGACCCCCTGCATTGGGAGCACAGGGTCTTAGCCCCTGGGCAACCAGGGTAGTCCCCCACCCAGGGCTTGAACCATTCCTTTGTTTAGCGTCTCTTGCCTGCACGTGGTTTAGTAGGTGTCTCCGTAATCAGGTCGACTATCGCATTACTGCAGGGCTTGTGTTAAAGTGAAAATGAAGTTGCTCAGTCGTGTCCGACTCCCGTGGACTGTAGCCCACCAGGCTCCTCCGTCCATGGGATTCTCCAGGCAAGAATACTGGAGTGGGTTGCCATTTCCTTCTCCAGGGGATCTTCCTGAACCAGGGATCGAACCCGGGTCTCCTGCATCGCACGCAGACGCTTTACCCTCTGAGCCACCACTTCACAGCGGCTACAAAGCACAAGCCTAGTGATGCCGGCAATTTGTGCACTCTCTAACCGTGCCTGATTTATCAATAGCCAATATTTTGTAATAACTGTAAGTGGAGTGTAACCTTTAAAAATTGTATTAAAAAAGCTTTATCACAGGTATATTGTTGTTTGTTTAGTCCCTAAGTCGTGTCTGACTCTTTTGCGACCCTGTGGATTGTAGCCTGCCAGGCTCCTCTGTCCATGGGATTTCCCAGGCAAGAATACTGAAGTGGGTTGCCATTTCCTTCTCCAAGAGATCTTCCTGACCCAGGGATCAAACCCGGGTCTCCTACATTGGTAGGCACGTTCTTTACCATGGAGCTACCAGGAAAGCCCCATAGGTATAGGAAAAAACATAATAAGGCTTGGTACTATCTGAGGTTACAGGCATCCACTGAGGGTCTTGGAGTGTTTCCCCTTGGATAAGTGTGGACGATTTGTATACCTTATAGAAGTGGAGGGTAAGAGAAAGGGAAATAGAAGAGCAGGGGACTCCCAGATCTTTGACCTGGAAGCTGATCCACAAAGATGGCAGATTTGCACAGAGTGAAACCTTTAAAAAAAAAAAAGTCTTCATCCTCAAACCAATTTTGAGCATGGCAACCCACTCCAGTATTCTTGCCTGGAGAATCCCATGGGCAGAGGAGACTGTGGGCTATAGTCCATGGGGTCGCAAAGAGTCGGACACAACTGAGGTCACTTAGCATGCATAGACACAGGGACTGGGGGTAAATGGAGTGAGCCAGAGCCTCTGCACTCCTGGGCAGAGGGGTCTCCTTGGCATTCAGGTTGGGGGTGAATGGTGTGCTTGCCTGTGAGGACATAATCAGATTCTGACACCTGCAAGGTTGAGCCTCCAGGAGAACTCAGGGGAGACCAGTGATGTGCCCTCTGGACACCCTTGGGCTGCAGAGACTCAAGCCCCAGCATCCTGGGGTCAGAGGATGGTATGGGAGCCTTCCCAGGCAGGCAGGAAAGCCAGCGTGAACCCTTGTATTCCTGCCCCTCCTAGGATATTTTGCAGGCCCACAGGACAGTGTTCAGGCCCTTGAAGCACCTCAGGGCCTTTGCACAAGCTGTGCTTTCTGCTTTCAGATGGGAGTAACCTGTCCTCCCTCTGCTACCACCCCTTTCTGCTCCTTTAGGTATCACCTTCTTGATGGCTCAGCCGGTCAAGAATCCGCCTACAATGCAGGAGACACAGGAGATATGGGTTGGGAAGATCCCATGGAGGAGGAAATGGCAATCCACTCCAGTATTTTTGCCTAGGAAATCCCACAGACGGAGGAGCCTGTCAGGCTATCGTCCATGTTGTTGCAAAGAGTCGGACATGACTTAAGAGACTGAGCGTGCATGCACACACTCAGCATATATGAGTAACACCCTCCAGTAGGGCCTGAGGCAGCCTGTTCTCCCCTCCCAATCGAACACAGTAGCAATAGGAAGAAAACACATATACAATAAATGGGATGAATAAAGCTTAGTAAAAACCAAAGTCTATTAACTTTTTTTTCTTAATTGTCCATATCTTGCAGTATGCGCGTTCTTATTTCCCTGAGCAGGGATCAAACCTGTGCCTGCTGCAGTGGAGTTTAACCACTGGACCACCAGGGAATTCCCAAAGGCTATTAACTCTTGATTCTCAATGAGTTTTAGCGTCATCCCAATGGAAAGTTTCTATTTTGGGTGTTTTAGGCATTGGAATTGTAGGAGAGGGAGTGTGGGCCTGTGGAGGGTGTTTGTTGATTACTTTTACCTGCCGGGAGCATGAAGGCAGCATATATGGTGATCAGGAGCCCAGGGTGCCACAGGGTCTGGTTCAAATTTCAGTTCTACCCACATTGGAACTCTGGGAAGGGAGCAGGGGGCATCACCTTTCTGTACCTCAGTTTTCCCATCTCTAAAATGGGAATGATAACTGTCTAATTTGTGATGCTGCTGGGGGAGGGGATTAAATAATTTTGGTTATTATATTTAATAGCTGCAAAGTGTTTGAAACACCAGGCCACAGCAAGGTGTCAATAGCTTTTTTTAAATTTAATTTTTATTTTATATTGGGTGCTGGATCATAGAAAAAGCAAGAGAGTTCCAGAAAAACATCTATTTCTGCTTTATTGACTATGCCAAAGCCTTTGACTGTGTGGATCACAATAAACTGTGGAAAATTCTGAAAGAGATGGGAATACCAGACCACCTGATCTGCCTCTTGAGAAATTTGTATGCAGGTCAGGAAGCAACAGTTAGAACTGGACATGGAACAACAGATTGGTTCCAAATAGGAAAAGGAGTTCGTCAAGGCTGTATATTGTCACCCTGTTTATTTAACTTCTATGCAGAGTACATCATGAGAAATGCTGGACTGGAAGAAACACAAGCTGGAATCAAGATTGCCGGGAGAAATATCAATAACCTCAGATATGCAGATGACACCACCCTTATGGCAGAAAGTGAAGAGGAACTCAAAAGCCTCTTGATGAAAGTGAAAGTGGAGAGTGAAAAAGTTGGCTTAAAGCTCAACATTCAGAAAACTAAGATCATGGCATCCGGTCCCACCACTTCATGGCAAATAGATGGGGAAACAGTGGAAATAGTGTCAGACTTTATTTTTCTGGGCTCCAAAATCACTGCAGATGGTGACTGCAGCCATGAAATTAAAAGCCGCTTACTCCTTGGAAGGAAAGTGATGACCAACCTAGATAGCATATTCAAAAGCAGAGACATTACTTTGCCAACAAAGGTCTGTCTAGTCAAGGCTATGGTTTTTCCAGTGGTCATGTATGGATGTGAGAGTTGGACTGTGAAGAAGGCTGAGCGCCGAAGAATTGATGCTTTTGAACTGTGGTGTTGGAGAAGACTCTTGAGAGTCCCTTGGACTGCAAGGAGATCCAATCAGTCCATTCTGAAGGAGATCAGCCCTGGGATTTCTTTGGAAGGACTAATGCTAAAGCTGAAACTCCAATACTTTGGCCACCTCATGCGAAGAGTTGACTCATTGGAAAAGACTCTGATGCTGGGAGGGATTGGGGGCAGGAGGAGAAGGGGACGACAGAGGATGAGATGGCTGGATGGCATCACTGACTCGATGGATGTGAGTCTGAGTGAACTCCGGGAGTTGGTGATGGACAGGGAGGTCTGGCGTGCTGCGATTCATGGGATTGCAAAGAGTTGGACACGACTGAGCGACTGATGTGATCTGATCTGATAGTTGATTTATACAATGTGGTAGTTTCAGGTGTTCAGCTAAGTGATTCAGTTATACATATACATGTACTCATTTAAATTTTTTAATTTATTTATTTTTAAAACTTATTTGGCTCCGCTGAGTCTTGGTTGCATGAGGCATTTTAGATGTGGCATGCAAACTCTTAGTTGTGGCATGTGGGGATCTAATTCCCCGACCAGAGGTCGAACCTGGGCCCCCTGCATTGAGAGTACAGAGTTTTAATCACTGGACCACCAGGGAAGTCCCTCCAGCTATTTTTTTTATTTAATTTTTATTTTATGTTGGAGTATAGTTGATTTACAATGTTAAGTTTCTGGTGTACAGCAGAGTGATTCAGTTACACCTATATACATATCCATTCTTTTTCAGATTCTTTTCCCATATAGGTTATGAAATCACTAGCTCTTTGTTCAGTTTTTAAGATAAAAGAAATAAACTGGACAAGGCTCAGGAGAAATAAGATTATGGGTACCCTCGTCTCTGAGAAAATTATTATTGGCAAAGATGTTCACTTTAAGGCACATGGGTAGGACTTCAAAACAAAACAGAAAGCTCAGAAAACAAGAAAAACAGTGAGATCTTTCACACTCCTGCCCTCCCCACTCTTTGTAAATTAAAGACACATTCTTCGAGAGTTTTCTAATGTGATGGATGTACATCTGTTCCATTGAGGTGGCAGTTATACAGGTGTCTGTATTTGTTAAAACTCATCGAACTGTATACTTAAATGACCCCTCGATAAAAACACCAAATATATGAATGCCTCATACGTGGGCTTGTGGGTGTTTTCCTCTGTTGCTGGTAGGAATGCAAAATTCCTACCAGCCAGCCTAGAAAACTGGCAGTTTGTTAAAAAGTTAAACACACACCTACCATACGACCCAGACACCCTACTCCTGGGTGTTTACCCAAGAGAAATGAAAAGCATATGTCCACAGGAAGACGGGTGTCACAGTGATCACGGCAGTTTTATTTGAAACTGCCAAACACGGGAAACAACCCCAATGCCCGTGAGTTTGTAGATAAACAAACTTCGGTCCATCCATACACCAGAATAAGACAGCAGTGAAAAGGAATGAACTTGACACAGGGAACATCTTGGATGCACCTCAAAAGCATTATGTGGTGAAAAAAGCCAGATTCCAAAGACTGCGTCCTGTACGATTCTATTTATAGCAATGTTAAAGACAGGCAAACTAAACTATGATGATGGAGAGTAGAAAGTTACCTGGGGGGAGGAGGGCATCCATTGGGAGCCGCCCCCTAACCCAAGGCTTCCAGGTGGTGGAGTGTTAAGCATTTTTTAAAATAATAATTTTATTTTTGTATTTGTTTTCAGATGTGCTGGGTCTTCCTTGCTGTTTAGGCTCCTCTCTAGTTGCGTTGCAAAGGCTTCTTCTCATTGTGGTGGCTTCTCTTGTTACGGAGCACAGGCTCTAGAGCATTCGGGCTTCAGTAGTTTGTGGCAAGTGGGGTCACTAATTGCAGCTCCTGGGCTCTAGAGCGCAGGGTCAATAATTGTGGCACACAGGCTTAGTTGCTCCTCAACATGTGGGATCTTCCCGGCCCAGGGATCGAACCTGTGGCAGGTGGATTCTTTACCACTGAGCCACCAAGAAAGCCCTGAAATGTTCTATATAGGGTCAGAACTAGGATAATCTGAAGGAGGCACAGTCCTGAATGACAAAATTCAAGGGAGCATTGTAAAAGCACTCCAGGGAAATAACATTTGACTGCAATATTTGGAAAAACCAAAATTAAAGCCCTCCAAAATCTAGAATGAGCAAAATATCAAAATTTCAAATAAAGACAAGATTTGACCTTGCATTTGTTAGACTCACCTCCACTGCAGTCTCCCTAACCTAGGCCCTGGTTCTTTCTCTTTCTTTCTCTGACCACTGGCATCTATGGGGGAGGCTGGGTGGTGGTGAATCTATGCTTGGGCAAAAATGCATCCGGCTATCCAGCTAAGATTTGCACTTTCCATCTCAAAAGGAAAGTTAAGAAAAAAGAGAAACGGGCTGACAAAACAACCTTATCTAGTCTCCAGAACGCTCACAATTAAAAAAAAAAAAAAAAAAAAAGCCTATTAGAATGGTTCAGGGAGGGGAGGGGAGGGGGATTAAGGAGGAAGTACATAAAACAAGAACGAGTGGTCAGAGCAGGGGCTCAATCGAATAAATGTTTGTTGAATGAATACCCAGTGAACAGGAAGGCACGGCCCCGAACGCGCCCGAGCTCCCAGTAAATAAACAAGTGAACAAGATAATTAAGAGGGGAGGCCCCCTGCCTCCCCCTCGCCGCCTCTGCCATCCCTGCCCGGCTTGGCAGCGCTGACAGTACAGCCTGGCTTGCCAGGAAACCGCCAGCCCCTGCCTACTCTTTCTGCCATCAGGCTGCTGCCGCAAGGGCTAGAGGGGGAAGGAGTGGGGGCTCTCCGGTGGTCTGTCCCCAGTCTCCATTATTCTGTGAGCCCAAGAGAGAAGGGACCTGGGAACAATTTCACCTGCAGTATCCCCAGTGGGTCCCAGGCTGGCATAGGCTGGCATACAGTGGGAGCTCAATTAATGTGCAGTTGTCCTGAAAGGTCAATCAAAGCCCTGGGGTCTTTTGATTGCAGGGGGCTGGGCGGGGGTCTTCTATCTTTCCTGCGCAGACCCGAGGATTAGGCTCCGCTGGCAGCAGAGGGAGAGGGGCAGGGGTCTCTAAATCCAGCCTTCCTCTTCTCGCTAGGGCTTGAGCCCAGGGAGGGGCAGGGGCAATTGGAGGGGTGTCCCACAGTCAGGAGGGGAGAGCAGGTGCTCAGAGGCTCCAGGGACTGGCCCACCATGCCTCACAAGGTCTGAGTTTTCTTGGGAGCTGGACAAGAGCACGGCTCCAGGCTGGCCAATGGGAACGCGAAAGGAACGCATTACCTCATCAGGAAGTGCGGCCATTGGCTAGGGGCTCCTGTGGGCGGGAGTCGGGAGCAAGCTCTAAGGGACCGCGTTGCGGTTGCTGGGGCCAGCGGGGAGGGTCTTGATGGAGGAGAAAAGAGAAAGGGGGACAGGGGAGGGGAGAGAAGCGGGGGAGGGAGCGCATGAAAGAGGAATTTGGAGTGTCTGTGTGGCTATGAGTGGGTCTTTATAATAAGCGTGCAGCCCTCTATTCCATGTCGCTCCCTACGCGGGTCCCCTTGCTTGGACATCCTGAGCTTATTTTAGCGGGGAGGCGAAAGAGGAAAGAGAGGGTTCCCCCACCGCTATATTAGAGGCCTCTCCCCAGATTAGGAGCCCTCACCCTCATACACACACACAGACACATGCGCACACATAGTGTCCCCAAGGCTGCGTGGACAGACTCTACCCCCACCCCGTCAAACAGGCCCTCAACTTGTTCCTCTGTGCCTGAGACACCACCATTCATCCCGCAGAGTCCCAGGGCACACCCTCCAGCCACGAACAGCCCTGCAGGTTTCAGGTTGAATTTCTCTGAGCCTCAGTTTCCCCCTGTGTGAAATGGGGGTCCATAAAAGTCCCCACATCTGGGGAGATGCTGCAAAGATCCATGCAGTTAGCCAACAAACACATTTTCAGCATTAACTGTGTCCCAGGACCTGCGCTAGGTACCAGGGGGACAGGAGGGACTGAGGCAAGCCTGGGCTCAGCTACCTGGACCTTACGGTCTGAGGTGGGAAATGAACATAAACAGAGGAACATCGATTTCAGAGGACCACAGTGCTGTGAGGAAAGTAAAACAAGGGGAAAGGGAAGCAGAGTGAGCTGGATATTCTTTTAGACCAAAATGAAGGAAGGCAAAATTTCCCTGGTGGTCCAGTGTCTAAGAGCGGTGGGCTTCCCAGGTGGCGCTAGTGGTAAAAAAAAACCTGCCTGCCAATGCAGGAGACACAAGAGACTTGGGTTGGATCCCTGGATTGGAATCCCAACTCCAGTATTCATGCCTGGAGAATCCCATGGACAGGGGAGCCTGGCAGGCTGCAGTCCACAGGGCTGCAAAGAGTCAGAGATGACTGAAAGGACTTAGCATGCACCAGTGTTTAAAAATCCACTTGCCAATGCAGGGGACATGGGTTCAATCTCTGACCTGGGAAGATTCCACGTGCCTTGAGGCAACTAATCCCCTGCACCACAACTACTGAACCTGTGCTCTAGAGTCTGCAGGCCACAGCAATTGAGTCCCCATGCCACAACTACTGAAGCCCATGTGCCCTAGGGCCTGTGCTCTGCAACAAGAGAAGCCACACAATGAGAAGACTGCACACAGCAGCAAGAGAGCAGCCCCTGTGTGTAACAATGAAGACCCAGCACAGCCCAAAATTAACAGACTTTTTTTTTTTTTTTTTAAAGAATGCTTGCCTAAGGAGGTGATGTTTAGATAGAATAGAAAGAAGCTATCAGAAGATTGGGGGAAAGAGTTCCCTGGTGCTCCAGTGGTTAGGACTCGGCGCTTTCACTGCCGTGGCCTGGGTTCAATCCCTGGTCAGGGCAACTAATCCTGTAGGCCACATGATGCAGCAAAAAAAGAAAAAAAGATGGGGGAATAGCATTTCTGGCAGAGGGAATAGCCAGTGCAAAGGTCTTGGGGCAACAACCATGCATGGCATATGGGAGGAATAGTGAAGAGGCTCAGGTAACTGGACAGAGCGAGCAAAGGAGAGAGGGAGAAGGGGAGGGGGAGGTTGTACAGGGCCTTGAGGGCCACCAGAGGACTTGGGCTTTTAACCTAAGGAAGGTGGGAGTCCTGGAGCGTTGTGGGCAGAGAAGTGAGACCTGACTCAGGTGCTCACAGGCGCCCTCTGGCTGCTTTGGGAAGAACAGGCTCTGGGGGACCACGGGAGGAGCTGTGGGGCCAGAAAGGAGGGAATTGTGCTGATCCCGGTGAGTGATAATAGAGGCAAACTAGGGAGAGAGTGAGAAGTGGATGAGTTTGAGGTATATTTTGAAGCCCGCAGATTTCATTCCAGAAGCGCTGAGTTTGGGGAAGGTGGAGTTTTGGTTCCTGCATACTGCTTGGCCTCCCGCAGGCACTCAGTGAGCGTGAGTGGTGACTTGGACTGGGTGGCCTTATCCTCCTCCACTCCCGTCAGACCTCCACACTTCAGGCCAACTGAATGAGTGAGTCACCCCTGGCTAAGCGTAGCAAGGCAGGGTGGGGTGGGGAGAGGAGCTAGGTACTGGGTGCTGACTCAAGCCTCCCAGCCAGGCGTTTTTGACTCATCCACCGCCCCCACCACTGCGTGTCCACGTGTGGCCCTAAGTGAGATTAGTTCCAAATCGAACCCCTCTCTGCAGAGCCCTCCTACTGAGGCAGGAGGTAGATGGGCCTCCCCAGGGTAAAGCAACTAGAGATTCAATCCAATGGACTGAAATGAGAATAACCCATATGGTCAACCCATTGACCAAGATGAGAATAGCAGGACAATTAAGGCAAGCAGTCTTGGCCCTGCCCAGACCTCATACTGCTCATTCTCGAAGTCAGGAGACTTCACTGACCACACATGCACAGAAAGGTTCCTTGGAGGCCAAAGGGGAGTTATGTCGAAAGTTCTTTGACACTCCAAGCCTTTGTGGTAGAATCCATCTTGGTGAAGAGATGTGTGTGCACAAATGGGAGGATCCTGAGATACATCAAATATGGACTGTGAACCAGGCAAATCAAAATGATTGGCCAAATGAAACCCAGAAGAAATGCCCCATAAAAGTAATTCAAACCACTATGAGGGCGCAACTCAGTGACTCTTTCCCTGAGTTCGCCCGTATGTTTATGCACACGTACTGTACTCTTTTTCCTCTTCAGTTCAGTTCAGTTGCTGAGTCACGTTCAACTCTTTGCAACCCCATGGACTGCAGGCATTCCAGGCTTCCCTGTCCATCACCAACTCCTGGAGCTTACTCAAACTCGTGTCCATTGAGTCAGTGATGCCGTCCAACCATCTCATCCTCTGTCGTCCCCTTCTCCTCCCGCCTTCAATCTTTCCTAGCATTAGGGTCTTTTCCAGTGAGTCAGTTCTTCACATCAGGTGGCCAAAGTATTGGAGTTTCAGCTTCAGCATCAGTCCTTCCAAGTGAATATTCAGGACTGGTTTCCTTTAGGATGGACTGGTTTGATCTCCTTACTGTCTAAGGGAGTCTCAAGAGTCTTCTCCAACACCACAGTTCAAAAGCGTCAATTCTTCGGCACTCAGCTTTCTTCATAGTCCAACTCTCACATCCATACATGACTACTGGAAAAACCCTAGCTTTAACTAGATGGACCTTTGTTGGCAAAGTAATGTCTCTGCTCTTTAATATGCTGTCTAGGTTGGTCATAGTTTTTCTTCCAAGGAGCAAGCATCTTCTTTTAAATTCATTTTTCCTCTTAATAAGTCCTTAACTTGCTGCACTACTTTCTGTCTGTGTAGAGATTCTTCTCTGCAAAGCCGAAGGGGTAGGGCCCTTGTTACTGACCACTGATCTAGTGGCTAGGATTCAGTGCTTTTACCTCCTTGATCCAGCCCAATCTCCGGCTGGGAGCCCAAGCCCTACTCCAAGCCATTGCAGGTTGAGGCCACCTGAGATCGCCACCCTCAGAGCTGAGGCCCCCAACTCTGAAATCCCAGCCTCGGCCTGATGCCAACATCCCGGCACCACTACTGGAGGCTTATCTTGCATACCGCAGGGTCAGGAAGCTCACTTTCTTTGTGCGAGTAAAAGATGTTATGAAAGTGAAAGCGTTAGTTTCTCAGTTGTTTCCAACTCTTTGTGACTCCCATGGACTGTAGCCCACCAGGCTCCTTGTCCATGGGACTGGCAAGAATGCTGTCCATTCTCCAGGCAAGTAAACCAGTGGGTTGCCATTCCCTTCCCCAGGGAAATCTGCCTGACCCAGGGATCGAAGCTGAGCTGTTTGCATTGCAGACGGATTCTTTACCATCTGAGCCAGCAGGGAGGCCCAAAGATGTTATGATTGATGCCCAAATCTGCCTCCATAGACAAGGATATGTTTTTAAAATTATAAATCTGGGGAATTCCCTGGTGGTCCGGTGGTTAGGACTCAGCACTTTAACTGCCATGAGCTCTGGTTTGTTCCCTGGGTCAGGGAACTAAGATCCCTCAAACAGTGCAGTGTGGCCAGAAAAAATATAAGTAAATATATATCGGATCAGATCCGATCCGTCGCTCAGTCGTGTCCGACTCTTTGTGACCCCATGAATCGCAGCACGCCAGGCCTCCCTGTCCATCACCAACTTCCGGAGTTCACTCAGACTCACGTCCATTGAGTCTGTGATGCCATCCAGCCATCTCATCCTCTGTCGTCCCCTTCTCCTCTTGCCCCCAATCCCTCCCAGCATCAGAGTCTTTTGGTGGCCAAAGTACTGGAGTTTCAGCTTTAGCATCATTCCTTCCAAAGAAATCCCAGGGCTGATCTCCTTTAGAATGGACTGGTTGGATCTCCTTGCAGTCCAACGGACTCTCAAGAGTCTTCTCCAACACCACAGTAAATATATATAGTATAGTTTATATATATAAATGAATATATAGTATAATTTATACATATAATAGAAATCTGAACTTGTGTCCATCTACCATAAGCCCTCAGTGGCTCCCCATTACCCTCCGAACCACAAAATCTCAGTATTTTTATTTTTAACATTTTTTTCTTGTGACTGGAGCATGCTATGAATTTTATTACCACATTATCAGCAAGCCTTCTAGATAAATCAGTTGCTTTTGTCCAGTTAAAATCTTAGCTAATATTGATATTTTCATTGTACGATATTTCATCATGCAGAACTCTGAACCAATAGTTTTCAAACTGCAGGTAAATTTGTTTGGAAAAGAAATAGAATAAAGTAGAAAAGAAATCAGTATTTAAAAAAAATTTTTTTTGAGGTACAGTTGATGTACAATATTATATGTTACAGGTGTACCATATAGTGATTCACAAAGGTTGTACTCCATTTATGGCTATATTCCCAGTGTTGTACAATACGTCCTTGTAGTTTATTTTGTTAATTTTTTTTTAAATTTAAGTAATTAATTGTGACCACACTGGATCTTCAGTGCTGAGTGCCAGCGTTCTCTGCGGCGAGCAGGGCTTCTCTCTAGTTTCGGTATGCAAGTTTCTCATTGTGGCGGCTTCTCTCGTTGCAGAGCGTGGGCTCTAGGGTGCATTGGCTTCAGTACTTGTGATGCAGGGGTTTAGTTGCTCTGAGGCACGTGGGATCTTCTCAAAGCAGAGGTCAAATCCATGTCCCCTATGTTGGCAGGCAGATTCTTAACCCCTGGGTCATCCAGGAAGCTCTCCTTGTGGTTTATTTTATACATGATAGTTTTTATGCCTTCAACCCCGCCCCTATGCCGTCCCTCCCCCCTTTCCTCTCCCTCAGCATGTTTTATAAGGTCCTGTTGTGGCCTGGTCTCTGCCGCCTCTCCAGCTCACCCCTCCAGTCACACTCAACGCTGCCCACATATTTCCTTCTTAACCTTTGCACAAGCTGTTCTCTCTACTCGGAAGGACCTTCTCCCTTCCTTTTTTTGCTTGCTGGGCTCATTATACACACTTAAGCCCTGTTTTAGAGAAGGAAATGGCAACCCACTCCTGTATTCTTGCAGATTAGAATTCCTGCTCACCAGCCAGTCCCTGACAGCCAGTCCCTGACTCCAGGCGAGCTGGTAGCTGCTTGCAAGGCTCTGAACTTCACTAGCCAAGACATTTGCGGAAGTTTTGTTCTCCCCAGAACCACCCATCAGGCTCTCTCTAAGGGCATCATTAGTTTAAAGCCTTCTTCTCGGATCTGCTCCTGACAGGCCACCCCCTAGCAGTCCCAGCCTGAGTCCCTTTGAAGAGTGATTGACTAACAACCATTAGATTAATGGGAGGGGTGCAGCGCTTCCATTTCTGCAGCATCTACAAACTAAATGTTCCCATGTAATTACAATTAAGGACATGTTCGTGTGTGACAGCTCCTGGCTTCCTGGCCTCCCTCCCCGTCTTGGGCCGTTTGCCTGTTTCCACCTCCTTTTTTCTCCCTCTGCTTTGGCTTCCTTTCATTTTTTCCCCCTTCTCCCTTTCTCTCTCTTTTTTTTTTTCTTGATGTCTGTCTCTCTCCATCTCTCCCCTCTGTCTATCTCTGTCTCAGTTTCTGTTTCCATCTCTTTTCTGTCTTCATTTATCTTTCTGTCTTTGCCAATCTCTCAATCTTTCTCCCTGTGTCCAATGAACCTTCTGTAGTGTAATAGTCTTTTTATTTATTTATTTATGGCCTTACTGCATAATGTAGGAGATCTTAGTTCCCTGACCAGGGTTTGAACCTGTGCCCCCTACTGTGGAAGCACGGATTCTCAATCACTGGACCACCAGGGAGGTCCCACAGTATACTAACTAGTCTTAGGTGGGTGGCCTGTGGCATCAATACATGGGTATAAACTTATGTAGCCACCATAAGATCAAATTTAGAATAGTCTAATCCTCAGAAGCCCACATTTTTGCCCCCTCAACAGTAGTTGTATTTTATCTTTTTCTTTCAATTTTCCTCCTCTGATCCTGAGATCAGTGTACCCTTTACATCTCTCACCCTCTTCAAATAGCACTTCCAGCGCAGGGCCAGGCCAGGGGCTGTGTCTGAAATTCCAAGAGACCTCCCAGGGTTGAAGTTGGAAAGGTTGAAGGCCTTTCCAAGGAGCCAAGTACAAGGGCCCCAATGGACAGGCCAGAACCCAAGAGGGGAGGTCCCTATGTAGCCAGGACACACGGTCCAGAAACTCTGGATTCTGATTCAAAGATCAGATTACTGCTGAGCAGGCTCTTAGGAAGACAAAGGTCCTCCTGGGGGCAGTGGCAGGGGTATAGGGGGTGTCCCAGCACCCTTTGACTAAACCTGCATGTTATCCTTTTAGCACAGCAGACCTTGAATGACCCAGAGGGCTCTTCCCTTCTTCCTCCTCCTGGACAGATGGCAAGACTGAGACTCCATGTGGATGCTTCTCCAAGGTCTGAAGGTGAGTCTGGACCCAACTGGGTTAGGACCCAGGCCTCCTGGGGACAGCTCTTGGTTCTGAGGATTCAGGATGGCCCCTTCTCTTTTCTGAGCCTCTGCTTTCCCATCTGTGAAATGGGAAGCTGAAGGTTAAGCTAGGGGGTGTTGGTCTCATGGCTGTGAATTTGGGGGCATCTGCCCTACTCAGGTGGGCCACACTATGGGGAAAGGAGGTGTCTGTGAAGGCCAAGGCCAAATGTGGGCTTCTCGCGAGGCAACAGTGGTTTCTGCAGCTATGTCATCATAATCTAGAGCATCTTGGACTTGTCAGAGCTTTCCCTGATGAAGGGGGACACAGGACGGATACTTTAAAATTTTTTTATTTTTGGCCTCACTGCGTCTTCGTTGCTGTACACGAGCTCTCTTAGCTGTGGCAGGCAGGGGCTACTCATCCTGATGCACAGGCTTCTCATGTGGTGGCTTCTCCTGTGGTAGACACGGGCTCTAGGGCACAGAGTGTGTGAGCTTCAGTAGTTGTGGCAGACGGGCTTAGTTGCCTCATGGCGTGTGATATCTTCCTGGACCAAGGATCGAACTCATGTCCCCTGCATTGGCAGGCAGATTCCTAACCACTGGACCATGAGGGAAGTTCCAGAAGAATAAGTTTTGCTAGAGGGAAGGGTGGGGCTTCCAAAAACAAATCTAGTCCTGTGTTCAGTTCGGTCGCTCAGTCGTGTCCAACTATGCGACCCTATGAATCGCAGCATGCCAGGCCTCCCTGTCCATCACCAACTCCCAGAGTTCACCCAAACTCATGTGCATCGAGTTGGTGATGCCATCCAGCCATCTCATCCTCTGTCGTCCCCTTCTCCTCCTGCCCCCAATCCCTCCCAGCATCAGAGTCTTTTCCAATGAGTCAACTCTTCCCATGAGGTAGCCAAAGTATTGGAGTTTCAGCTTCAGCATCAGTCCTTCCAATGAACACCCAGCACTGGTCTCCTTTAGGATGGATTGGTTGGATCTCCTTGCAGTCCAAGGGACTCACAAGAATCTTCTCTAGCACCACAGTTCAAAAGTATCAATTCTTCAGCGCTCAGCTTTCTTCACAGTCCAACTCTCACATCCATACATGACTACTGGAAAAACCATAGCCTTGACTAGATGAAACTTTGTTGACAAAGTGATACCTTTGCTTTTTAATATGCTATCTAGGTTGGTCATAACTTTCCTTCCAAGGAGTAAGCGGCTTTTAATTTCATGGCTGCAATCACCATCTACAGTGATTTTGGAGCCCACAAAAATAAAGTCTGACACTGTTTCCACTGTTTCCCCATCTATTTCCCATGAAGTGATGGGACCAGATGCCATGATCTTCGTTTTCTGAATGTTGAGCTTTAAGCCAACTTTTTCACTCTCCTCTCATTTTCAACAAAGAGCTTTTTAGTTCCTCTTCACTTTCTGCCATAAGGGTAGTGTCATCTGCATATCTGAGGTTATTGATATTTCTCCCGGCAATCTTGATTCCAGCTTGTGTTTCTTCCAGCCCAGCGTTTCTCATGATGTACTCTGCATATAAGTTAAATAGGCCGGGTGACAATATACAGCCTTGATGTACTCCTTTTCCTATTTGGAACCAGTCTGTTGTTCCATGTCCAGTTCTAACTGTTGCTTCCTGACCTGCACATAGGTTTCTCAAGAGGCAGATCAGGTGGTCTGGTATTCCCATCTCTTTCAGAATTTTCCACAGCTTATTGTGATCCACACAGTCAAAGGCTTTGGCATAATCAATAAAGCAGAAATAGATGTTTTTCTGGAACTCTCTTCCTTTTTCCATGGTCCAGCGGATGTTAGCAATTTGATCTCTGGTTCCTCTGCCTTTTCTAAAACCAGCTTGAACATCTGGAAGTTCATGGTTCATGTATTGCTGAAGCCTGGCTTGGAGAATTTTGAGGATTACTTTACTAGCGTGTGAGATGAGTGCAATTGTGCGGTAGTTTGAGCATTCTTTGGCATTGCCTTTCTTAGGGATTGGAATGAAAACTGACCTTTTCCAGACCTGTGGCCACGCTGAGTTTTCCAAATTTGCTGGCATATTGAGTGCAGCACTTTCACAGCATCATCTTTCAGAATTTGAAATAGCTCAACTGGAATTCCATCACCTCCACTAGCTTTGTTCGTAGTGGTGCTTTCTAAGGCCCACTTGACTTCATATTCCAGGATGTCTGGCTCTAGGTGAGTGATCACACCATCATGATTATCTGGGTCGTGAAGATCTTTTTTGTACAGTTCTTCTGTGTATTCTTGCCACCTCTTCTTAATATCTTCTGCTTCTGTTAGGTCCATACCATTTCTGTCCTTTATCGAGCCCATCTTTGCATGAAATGTTCCCTTGGTATCTCTAATTTTCTTGAAGCGATCTCTAGTCTTTCCCATTCTGTTGTTTTCCTCTATTTCCACGTTCAAGGTCAGGAGGGGCGACCTCGTCCAAGGTAAGGAGCAGCGGCTGCACTATGCTGGAGCAGCCGTGAAGAGATACCCCACGTCCAAGGTAAGAGAAACCCAAGTGAGACGGTAGGTGTTGCCAGGAGGCATCAGAGGGCAGACACACTGAAACCATAATCACAGAAAACAGGCCAATCTGATCACACGGACCACGGCCTTGTCTAACTCAATGAAACTAAGCCATGCTGTGTGGGGCCACCCAAGACGGACGGGTCATGGTGGAGAGATCTGACAGAATGTGGTCCACTGGAGAAGGGAATGGCAAACCACTTTAGTATTCTTGCCTTGAGAACCCCATGAACAGTATGAAAAGGCAAAATGATAGGATACTGAAAGAGGAACTCCCCAGGTCAGTAGGTGCCCAATATGCTACAGGAGATCGGTGGAGAAATAACTCCAGAAAGAATGAAGGGATGGAGCCAAAACAAAAACAATACCCAGTTGTGGATGTGACTGGTGATAGAAGCAAGGTCCAATGATGTAAAGAGCAATATACCATAGGAACCTGGAATGTTAGGTCCATGCATCAAGGCAAATTGGAAGTGGTCAAACAGGAGATGGCAAGAGTGAACGTCAACATTCTAGGAATCAGTGAATTAAAATGGACTGGAATGGGTGAATTTAACTCAGATGACCATTATATCTACTACTGTGGGCAGGAATACCTTAGAAGAAATGGATTAGCCATCATAGTCAACAATAGAGTCTGAAATGCAGTACTTGGATGCAATCTCAAAAACGACAGAATGATCTCTGTTCGTTTCCAAGGCAAACCATTCAATATCATGGTGATCCAAGCCTGTGCCCCAACCAGTAACGCTGAAGAAGCTGAAGTTGAATGGTTCTATGAAGACCTACAAGACCTTTTAGAACTAACACCCAAAAGAGATGTCCTTTTCATTATAGGGGACTGGAATGCAAAAGTAGGAAGTCAAGAAACACCTGGAGTAACAGGCAAATTTGGCCTTGGAATATGGAATGAAGCAGGGCAAAGGCTAATAGAGTTTTGCCAAGAGAACACACTGCTCATAGCAAACACCCTCCTCCAACAACACAAGAGAATATTCTATACATGGACATCACCAGATGGTCAACACTGAAATCAGATTGATTATATTCTTTGCAGCCAAAGATGGAGAAGCTCTATACAGTCAGCAAAAACAAGACCAGGAGCTGACTGTGGCTCAGATCATGAACTCCTTATTGCCAAATTCAGACTTAAATTGAATAAAGTAGGGAAAACCACTAGACCATTCAGGTATGACCTAAATCAAATCCCTTATGATTATACAATGGAAATGAGAAATAGATTTAAAGGACTAGATCTCATACACAGAGTGCCTGATGAACTATGGATGGAGGTTCGTGGCATTGTACAGGAGACAGGGATCAAGACCATCCCCATGGAAAAGAAATGCAAAAAAGCAGAATGGCTGTCTGAGGAGACCTTATGAATAGCTGTGAAAAGAAGAGAAGCGAAAAGCAAAGGAGAAAAGTAAAGATATTCCCATTTAGTCCTGTGTGGCAATGGCACCCCACTCCAGTACTCTTGCCTGGAGAATCCCATGGACGGAGGAGCCTGGTAGGCTCCAGTCCATGGGGTCACTAAGAGTCAGGCATGACCGAGGGACTTCACTTTCAGTTTTCACCTTCATGCATTGGAAAAGGAAATGGCAACCCACTCCAGTGTTCTTGCCTGGAGAATCCCAGGGACAGAGGAGCCTAGTGGGCTGCCGTCTATGGGGTCGCACAGAGTCGGACACAACTGAAATGACTTAGCAGCAGTAGCAGCAGCAGATCTTGTCTATATCCAGGATTCGTGCCTCACCCGAATCCTCTCGGCTAATCATTGTTCCCCCCTTTGGAGACAAGCACAGTCCCTGTCCCCATTTTACAGATGAGAGTACACTTGGACAGCAAGGAGATCAAACCAGTCAGTCCTAAAGGAAACCAACCCTGAACAGTCATTGGAAGGACTGATGCTGAAGCTGAAGCTCTAATACTTTGGCCACCTGATGTGAAAAGCTGACTCACTGGAAAAGATCCTGATGCTGGGAAAGACTGAGGGCAGGAGGAGAAGGGGCGGCAGGGGATGAGATGATTTTGGATGGCATCACCAACTCAGTGGACATGAATTTGAGCAAACTCTGGGAGATGGTGAAGGACACAGGAGCCTCTATCGTGCTGCAGTCCATGTGGTCGCAGAGAGTGGGACATGACTTAGCAACTGAACAGCAACACTAAGGCCCAGGGAGGATGCCATACTTGGCTCCAGGGCATATGGCTGCCAGTGAGTGGCAAATCAGGGATTGGAACCTGGGTCTGGCTGACCCCAGATGCTCCACCACCCGCCACCTGCCCCCCACTCCCCGCTCCTCCCCAATGGGAGCAATATCAGACCAGAAGCTGAGCCTCTCCTCATCCCTCCTCCTGGCTGAAACTGGGTTCCCAGACGCTGAACAAACGCCGGCTGTCAGCAGCTCCTCTGGCCTCTGATAAATCGAGAGAATTAAAATCCATTTAGAGGGAAATCTCTAAATAGGTCTGTGTTGTGTTTTGTGTGTGTTTTTTTTTTCTGTCTTTTTTTCTGCCCCCCTGCTGTCTCTGGCTGGGTAATGTATTCCAGGCGCAGAACTGAATCTGGCTTAATTGAATTTAAATGCAGGTATTACATCTGTACCTTGTAAGCGAAGGTGGGTGGAGGAATCGCCGAGGAGATGGAGTATTTTTACCCAGCTTTGCACCGAGGAGGTAGTGTTCATTCCCATCTGGGACTCCTTGCCTGGGGACTCTCCAGACTGGGCCATGAAAGGTGGAATTTGGAGGGAAAGAGGTCAGGAGTTTTGCAGGTAAAGTGGAGTACCTGGGCCTCTGGAGAATGGGTTTAATAAGCCCAGTTGCCTGCAAGGGCCATCCTTGGAGATGGGGCCAAAAGAAGCTGACATCTCCCCTCTCCCTAGCATCCTGTTAGCTCTGCCTCCAAACCACGCCCCCATCCTTCTCGCCTTCTCTTCTGCCTCCACCCTGGCCTGGACCCTCATCATTGTCTACCCAGACTCATTGCTTCATCCTACATTTCCCACAGTGGCCCCAGTGATTTTTGTCTTCTTATATTGTTAACTGTTTATTTATTTAACTGTGCTGGGTCTTAGTTATGACATGCGGGATCTAGTTCCCTGACTAGGGATGGAACCTGGGTTCCCTGCATTGGGGGCATGGAGTCTTAGCCACTGGACCACCAGGGAAGTTCCTTATGTTGTTAGCTTTTTAAAAATTGTGGTCAAGTAGATGTAACATAAAATTGTTCATTTTCACTACTGTCCAATTCAGTGGCATTAAATACATTCACCATGTTGTATAATCACCACAAACATTTTATTATTTCCCCCAGTTTTGTCACCCCAAGCAGAAACTGTACCCACTAAGTAATAACTCTCCATCCTTCCTTCCACAGCCCCTGGAAACATTTATTTTTTGTTTTTAAATATTTATTTTTATTTCTTTGTTTTGACTGCACCAGGTCTAAGTTGCAGCAGGCAGGATCTTCAGTCTCTGTTGTGGCGTGTGAGTTCCTGACTTGCGGCATACAGGGTCTCTAGTTGCGACATGTGGGATCCTGTTCCACGACCAGGGATGGAACCTGGGCTCCCTGCATTGGGAGCATGCAGTCCTAGCCACTGGGCCACCAGGGAAGTCCCCGGTAACATTTAATCCACCTACTTGTTGTTGTTCAGTTGTCAGGTCGTGTCCAAATCTTCGTGGGCTTCTGTGGTGGCTCAGATGGTAAAGAATCTACCTACTGTCTGTATGAATTTGCCTGTTCTAAGTACCCAGAAGTGGAATCAGATAGTATTTGTCCTTTTGTGGAAAAAGGCCTATTTAACTGAGCGTACTGTTTTCAAGGTTCATCCACATTGAACCATGTATCAGGACTTCATCCTTTTCTCAGGCTAAGTCATACTCCATCGTATGGACAGACCACATTTTGTTTTTCCGTCCGTCTGCCAATGGAGACTTGGGTTGCTTCCACCTTTTGGCTGCTATGAACCACGTTGCTGTGAACATGGATGTGCAAATATTTATCTGAGTTCCTGCTTTCAAGTCCTTTGGGGATATGCCTAAGACCAGGATTGCTGGGTCATATGATAACTCTGTGCTAAAATAACTTATTAAATGTCACTCACTTCCTTGTTGTAAATTCTTCCATGGCTCCCTATTATTCACAGGAAAGTTGAAACACTTTCCCATCATTCTCCAAGCACTGCTGTCTTCCTCCTCCTTTCCTCCTCCTCTCTCACTACTTTTCTATCCTTCTATGTCCGAAGCTTTCTCTATCTCTTTTTATATTTTGATAAAACTTTGCTACACAAAAGCTCTGAGTGATCAAGCCTTGTCTCTGGCCCTGGATTGAATTCCTCTCCTCCGGAGGCCATGAATCCTGGCGTTGTTTACAGCTCGCAGCAGCAACCTTTTACTTTGGCCACACCAAATTACCTTCACCTGCCCCTGGACCTTTGCATGTGCTGTTCCTCACTCCTGGTGCACTCGTGCCTATTTTTATTCTGGTTTGACATCTAACCCCTCCTCAGCCTTCAGCTCTCAGTTTTTTTGTGACTTCAGGAAGCCCTCCCTGATCCCAGGCTGGATCAGGCATCAACTCTGTGCACCCAGAGCTGCCTGAGCATCCATCCCCTTCATCATGGGGCCACAAGCAACCTATCTGTCTCTGACACAGCAAAGAATGGGCTGGATCTGTCTTGGTCACTGCTGTGTCCTCAGCACCCAGCCTGGGATGCTGCACACAGCAGGTGCTCCATAAATGCTTGCTGACACCTGCCATGATTCACTCTCTTCTCCCATAGACCTCTGCCCTTGGGAAACAAGGCAAAGCCACTTCCAGCTTCTCCCAGCTAATGGCAGATTTCAAGCAGTATCTTAGGCTGTCAATTAGAAATAGATCCAATCAATGTGGTTGTTTTTCATTCTGCGGTGCGTCCGTGATGGATGGGCGGGCGGGTGGGAGTGCTATTAAGCCAAGAGAATTTTCTATATGTTCCACGATCTGGGCAGACTTTCTTCAAAAAGCTATCTGGCCTGATCTCAAAATGAGAAAGTCATTAAACACGCACATGCACATTGCAGGAGAGCATCTTGTTCTCAGAAAAAAAAAAAAAACCACACACACAATTAATACACAACTGAAAATGTCGCAGTCTGTGCGTGGAGACAGCAAGCCTACGGCTGACAGAGAGCAAGAAGCAATGCATTTTTGTTGTTTTTTTTTTCCTTCCTCCAAAGCACGTCAAAGTTCTCCTGGAAGTGTTGGCAACCGGGTTAGAGGGTTGAGAGATTTTTATTGCACTGTTTCAGGCTGGGCTGTCTGGAAGCAGCCTCTGAAATGAGAGTTTGGGGACAGGTAGTTTATGTAGGAGGTGATCCCAGGAAGCCCCTGGAGACACTTGGGGATATAAAGGAGGAAAGGGAAGGGGGCAGTGTTCAGGAACAGGTGACTGTCCAGGGTGACCAAGGCTCAGTCCCTCTGGGGACCCACTGGAAAGAGCATAGAGCTGTCCAAGGGGCAAGGAGCTGGGGTTATTTATACATCAGCCCCTGTCCATCACTGGCCAAATGCTGCTTCTGGAAGCACCAACTCCCTGGCATTTCCCACCTGCCCCTCGCCTAGGTTGAGGAAGCTTCGACTAGGGAGAGGCAGGTGACTGCTGAAGGATGGTGTTGGCTGGTACCAAAATGTGGATGGTGGGGGCATGTGGGTGGGGCACACGCAGCATCCACTTTGCCAAGTGGCATTCACAGTGTCTCTGTTTCCTCCTTCCATTCGGTCATTAAAAAAACTGTATTAAGCCCCTGCCAGATGCCGGGTGTTGTGTTAGGTGCTGGGGACAGTGATGGACAAGGCAGACTCAGCCCTTGTCCTCCTGGAATTTAAGGACAGATTAGTCAGGCAGTTACAGCACCGGGTGGTCAGACCTGTGATGGGGTAAGCTCAGACACTGGTTAAAACACAGAGACTTCTTTCTCAGCCCTGTGTAGGGATCAAGGGAAGCTTTCTGGAGGGTTGACATCTAAAGACGAATAGGTGTTAGACGAATGGAGGAGGAGGAGGAGGAGGAGTTAGGTGAGGAGAAGTAGGGATGAGGCAGGGAAGAATGGAGTGGCTAGACTAGGAGGAATTTTGAAAAATAATTTAGAATTTTTCCAGAGGGCACTTGGGAGCCATGGAGCACTATGGAGGGAGAGAGGGGAAGGGTCAGATTTATACTTATGATCGATCTTTCTGGTTGCTGTGTGGATGTTAAGAGGCCATCAAGGAGGCTATTGCAGGAGTTGGAGTTTGTCTGAACAAGGTATGCGGGGATAGACAGGGTGCGATGGAGACAATAATGGTAAAATCAATAAGACTTGGTGAGTGTGGAACTGGGGGCAGGGACAGGAAATTGAGGTGGTGAGTCTTGTTTCCAGCTTACCAGAAAAATACTGGGGTCTCTGGTGAGACAGGGCACAGAAAGAGGAACAGGTGAAGGGGGTAGAGTGATGTATTGGGTGTTGGGTAGGTTGTGCTCAGTGGACATCCAAACGGAGGCTTCAGAGGAACTGGCTAGAGCCCTGAAGGCAAATCTGGTTGGAGATGGAGGTCTGGGAATCATCAAAGTGGTTAAATCTGGGGAAACAAGTTTCTGAATTTGAACCATCCAGGAGAAAGGCCAGGACATTAAAAATGAAAAACACAATTATTTTTTTTCTCTCCCAGGAGCAAATGTTAGAAGCTCAGCTCTCTGGTTTGGTTCACTGGGCCCAGTGGCCTCAGCACTCCCAGTATGGTGGTCCCTAGAAACCCATCAGATCTCTCCAGCTGCATCCTTTCACCATGTGACCATGGCTGATCCAATCAGGAGATTAGTAGGAAAAGGATTCAGCGATTGGCTGAAGTCACCTAAGCCCTACCCAGAGTTGGGTGGGGCCAATTAAACCACAGTATTGGGAAGTGGGAAAGGTGTGGGTTGGTCAAGATAATACTCCTTGCTGTAATAAACTGGTAAATCTTAGTGACTTGATGCAACAGGAATCGGTTGCTCGTGTAAAGTGCAAACAGGTGTTCCTGATTGGCAGGCAGCTTTTGTCCATCCGGTGACTCGGGGACCAGCCAACCCTTTTTGTCTTGTGGCTCCTCCATCATCAGTGTGGAAAGAGCATGACTAGGACTGGAAGTGAGGGGCACATCACTTCTGCCAACACTCCATTGACTAAATTCAATCACATGGCTACCCCCAACTGCAAGGGATCCTGGGAAATGTAGTCTTGCTGTGTGCCCAGAATAAAGAGGACATAGGTTGGCAAAGGGTCTAACAGTTTCTAAATATGTGGTAGAGAGGCAGCAGAGGATGAGATGGTTAGATAGCATCACTTACTCAATGGACATCAATTTGAGCAAACTCCAAGAGATAGTGGAGGACAGAGGAGCTGCAGTCCATAGGGTCGCAAAGAGTCAGACATGACTTAGCAACTGAACAATGACCTCCCACTCCAGGCAGCAGCAAAGACAGGGTACTGCTGCCTCCTAAAAGTGGGAGTTGGGGGATGAATGCAGATTGAGAAAATCCACAAATGTCCATCCACCAGAATGACCCTAACCACTTTAAAAAAGGGGGGGTGGGCAGAGAAATTCTCCACTGTACTTCATGATGTTGCTCAAGAGATGGTTGATAAGCTCCAAGAGGGTGGGGACCAGATGTGTCTTGGTCACAGCTGTGTCCCTATATCCTGGAATAGTGCGTGGCACATAGTAGGTGCTGGATATGTATTTACTGAATGGGTGAATGGATGGCTAGATGGGATAAGGGGGTGAATGAATGGGTGGATAGATGATGGATGGATTGATGGACAGATAAGTTGATGGATGGACTGATGAATTGAAAAGTGGATATGGGGTGGGTAGTTATGGGGGGATGGATGGATGGATGAATGGTGGGTTGGTGGGTGGATGAGTGATTGAGTGATGGGTGGTGGGGGGATGGTAAATAGGTGAGAGGGTGGATGGGGGCGGGTGGATAGATGGATGAGTGGGTGGGTGGTTGGATGGATGGATAGATGAGTAGGTGGGTGGGTATGGGGTGAGTACTTGGTGGCTAGATGATGGATGGGTGGATGAATGGATCAGGAGACCTGGGTTCGATCCCTGGTTTGGGAAGATCCCCTGGAGAAGGGAATGGCAACTCACTCGAGTATTTGTGCCTGGAGAATTCCACAGACAGGAGCCTGGCAGGCTACAGTCCATGGGGTCACAAAAAGTCAGATATGACTGAGTGACTTTCACTTTGGATGTATGAATGAGTGAGTGGATGTGGGGTAGGTGGATGGATAGATGGATGAATGGATGGGGAGATGATGGGTGGGTGGGTTGCCCTATATATGAACGAAACCATCCCTTCTCCATCTCTCTGTTACACCAGTATGACTGTGGATGCTGACAGTATGAATCCCCAAATGGATCCCTGGCCATAAATAAAGTCCTAGTGTACTGGGACAGTGTTCCTGCCTTTCAAGTAGGTGGACACCAGTCTGGTGGCCAGGAGATGGTTTTAGGTGACACATAAAAACTTCGATAAGTACCATGGAATCTCATGATGAGAGAGCTCTTGTTTTCACTTCTTTTTGAAGAAAAAAATCTTCATTGGATGCTAATCAGTCTTTAACACATCTCTCACACCTTAGAATCTCCCTTCTGGATGAAGGGAGAAAGCCGGCCAGCTCGGAGCCTCAGAGACAATTGTCTCTGGTCAGAAATTAATAATATGATTTGGTTTTCATTGAGTTAGTTTCTACTTACAGTCAGTGATGCTGGCTTTTCATTTACGGTCATGACAAACAATTTCCTTTTAAAGAGATCTCGGATTTTAAGAAGTTGAGTCCATTTAAAGGAAAATATCCAGGAAATAACAGCAGGGGTGGTAGGAAGGTGGTGTTGGCTGGACCTTGAGATGTGACAAACTGAGGCTCCAGCAGCCTGACAGTTGCTATGTGACCCAGAACAAGTTGCCTCGCCTCTCTGATGCTCGGTTTTCTCCCTCTGAAAATCCTGTAAATAGTTTTGGTGATTAGGTGAGAAGACACAGTTGCTTGACCCTGGGACTAGGTCTCTCCCTTGCCTTGCTCGCGTTTTGTCTTCCTGACTCAGAAAACAAGCTGGGGATGGAAACTGACTCCTAAAGTGAGGTAAGCTACACGTTGATTTGTTATGGGCAGCAAACATCTCTTGGGAGATCTGGGGGTGTTCTGTTGTGGAAGAGACTATTTTTTTACCTATTCTCAGCAAAGATTCTGGGATCCATCACCTAGGCAGTGTCCTTCTTCTAGGGAGTACTAAGCCTGAGCTCATTTGTGGAATGAAAGCCACTGTCACCCTAAGTTTTTCAAGCACTTGGTGGACAGACTTCGAGAGGATTCATAGAAAGCTCTGAGGGTCTTCTCAGGACAAGACGTGATCCACCCTGGAATAACGCATGTGTGTGGAGCCCCTTAAGAGTGGGGCTGAGCACCCTGACCTTCCCCCAGAGTCCGGGCTACGTCCTCTTCTCCCATCCCCCACCCTCCCAGCCCCAGACCGGTGTGTTTTCCCTCGATGACATTTGGAATCTTTTAATAGTTGTCACATTAGCATACATTTGCATACCTTATGCTAATCAGGCTATTTATTTTTGAAAAAGCACTTTGACTTGTGGGGCCCTTTCTTGGTGGGGGATCTCGCATGCCGTCTTTGGGGTGGGGGGGCACTGCGGCAGTCAAGATCCCAGGCTGGGGGCAACCAGTTCCCAGATGCAGCCCAGGGGAGAGAGGCTTGCGGCCAGCCCGGACCTCAGCTGGGCACCTTGACCACGCTGGGGCCGGCAACCCCAGAGGTGGCCTCTGTTCTGGTCCCCATTTTGCAGACGAGGCTGCTGAGGCTGCATGAGCCCCATGTGGGGTGGGCAGGGGTCCTCACTCCAGGACACGGCTCCAGAAATGGTCTCTATCTCTTCCATCACATCATATCATCCTACAGGAAAAATTCAACCCCCAACCCCTCTGGCTGCCTCTCATGTCTTTGCCTTTTCTTTCTTTCTTTTTTAAGTGTGGACCATTTTTAAAGTATTGAATTTGTTACAATATTAGTTCTGTTTAATGAACTATTTTTTTTTTTTTTTTTTTGGCCTCGTGGCATGTGGAATCTTAGCTCCCTGTGTGTGCGAGCAACCGTGCTTAGTCACTCAGTCATGTTTGACTCTTTGTGACCCCATGGACTGTAGCCCACCTGGCTCCTCTGTCCGTGGGATTCTCCAGGCAAGAATACTGGAGTGGAAAGCCATTTCCTTCTCCAGGGAGTCTTTCTGACCTAGGGATTGAACTCGGGTCTCCTGCATTGCCGGCGGAATCTTTACCATCTGAGTCACCAAGGAAGCCCCCTCAGCTCCCTAACCAGGGATCAAATTCTCACCTCCTGTATTGGAAGCTGAAGTCTTACCTACTTGATCACCAGAGAAGTCCAATCTTTGCCTCTTTGGACAGCAAAATCCCTTGAGAGAGTTGTCTACGCTGGCTGTCTCCACTTCTGTCTCTGTCTCCCCAGCCTTTTCCAATCAGTTTCTTACACTTTCCCTGTCCTCCACCACTGATGCCCCTGTCCTCATGGTCAGTGACAAGCTGCTTCATCCTCTTCATACCCATTCAGGCAGAGTCTGACCCTGGGGATCAGACTCAGGGACCACCTTCCAATTCCTCAGTCTCCCCTCCCCCAAATCACACTCCCTCCTCTGGAAGTCTTGTCCACTCTCAGGACTGGAACCCTGACTATGCCTGCCCTGATGGTCCCCTGTCTTTAGCCCAGGTCTCCCCAGAGTTCCAGACACTGGGTTCAGCTGCCCCTCGAAGTCTCTACATGGGAGGCTCCTGGGGAGTCTTGCTCAACTGGACTACCCTGTATCTCCACCATCTCCCAAACCTGCTCTTCCCCCATCCCCCATCTTGGAAGATGGTGGCTTCATCCTTGGAGCTGCTTAGCCAGGATTTTGGAGTCACCCTCTCACCCCACATCCCCAGCAAACCTTGGCTTTTCACCTTTAAGAATTACATAAAGTTCTTGGGACTTCCCAGGTGGTCAAGTGGTTAAGACTCCATGCTCCCAAAGCAAGGGGAGCAGGTTTGATCCCTGGTTGGGGAACTGAGATCCCACATGCCATGTGACATGGCCAAAAAATAAATATAAAAAAATAAGAATAATAAAGTAATTTTTTTAAAAAGAAATACTTAAAAAAAGAATTACATTGTTTTCCCTTTTCCCCTGAGCCTGTTCTGCATGCTCTCTGCTGACCTTCTTGCCCTCATCTCTCACCCCCACACCCCCGTGCCTGTGGCAGGAAGGGGATTCCTTTCCAGGACCCAAGAGTGGGTTCTTGTCTAACACTCAGAAATGAATTGTTCAAGGAGACACACATGCTGACAAAGCAAGGGACTTTGTTGGGAAGGGGGCACCCTGGGCGGAGAGCAGAAGGGTAAGGGATCCCAGGAGAACTTCTCTGCCAGTGGCTCGCAGTCTCAGGTTTTACGGTGATGGGATTAGTTTCAGCACTGTCTCTGGCCAGTCATCTTTCTTGGCCCATATTTGGTCTGACTCAGGGTCTGGGTGGTGCACGCGTCTCAGCCAGGATGGATTCCAGCACAAAGGATTCAGAGAGAATTGGTAGGGTATGTTATGGGCTGGCATCTCCTGCCTCCTTTTGGCCCCTCTGGAATTCTTCTGATTAGTTTTCAGGGACAGCACCAAGTTTCTTATCGGGACCTCCTGTTGTGAGATGACTCAGGCAAGTGGTTACCATTGTGCCTGGCCAAGGTGGGCCGTTTCGGTCAATGGTTCCCTAAACTTATTAGCTCCAGCCTTGCTGTTCCTCCAACATTCCAGGCATGGACCAGCCTCATGGCCTTTGCACGGATTGTTCCCTCTGCCCAGAATGGTCTTCATGGAAGTCTCTTTTGTTTCTTATTGTATTCTCAGACCCCCAAACAGTGCCCAGCACACAATAAGAGTTCAAAAAACATTTGGTGTATGAGTGAATATTTGTGCATGAGTGAATATTAAGCATAGAAAATCATTTTGGAGGGACCTACCCTCTCAGCATTGGTGGTGGTTGTCCCTGAGATGACAGATCATCTCAGTGTTTCCTGGAGACTTGCTTGTGTTCAAATTTTACCTCAAAGAATATAACTCCATTGAGCACTAGAAGAAGAAGAAAACCTCAGTGCTCCTCCACTTTTTCATCTGGAAAATGGGGATGATCCCAGTACTACTCCCAGAAGGTCCCCTGAGAGCCAAGCCACCAAGTCTTAAAGAAAGAGTTAAACTAGCACTGGGACGACCCAGAGGGATGGTATGGGGAGGGAGGAGGGAGGAGGGTTCAGGATGGGGAACACATGTATACCTGTGGCGGATTCATTTTGATATTTGGCAAAACTAATACAGTTATGTAAAGTTTAAAAATAAAATTAAAAAAAAAAAGAAAAAAAAATAAATCTAGAGCAGTGACATTTACAATGCATGAAGTTTAAACATTTTCAATAAAGAAAAGCAAACCCAGGCCGTTGCGCTTTCTGATTTATAGTAATTGCAAACCAGCAGCGGTTAATATAATTGTCCATCGGAGGGGGCGGGGTGGGGGGGCTCCACACGGGGTCCAATCAGCCCCAGGTGGGATGCGGCCTCAGTCAGGTTAAGCAAACCCATTACTTTAATAACCTGGGGAGGCGGCTGGAGCCATTAGTGAGAGGGGAGAATAAATATTATCCCAAGAAGCTCCAGAATCGGCGGTTTTATCACCGAGAATTGTCCCCGTGCTATTTACTTTCAATTTAGATTTTCGGGAAAGTGGCTCTTGGCACATTTTATGTATGAAGGAGAATGACTGGAATTGAAAAATGACCTGATTTTGCCATCCCGGCAGAAAGGAACCACGGTCGTCTGGAATTCTGCTGTGCCCCACTGAGTCACTTTCCCTTCAGGTGACTCTAACAATCTGAGCTCTGAGACCCACTTTCAGGCACATTCTGGAGGCCTGGGAAGTATGGAGTCACATATCCAGCAATGTGGCCTCATTTAAATGACCACTGCCTTAGAGATGCTCGGGTTTGGTCCATTTGTTTACTGATGGGGGAAACCGATGCTCAGAGCAGGGCTGTCATGAGCTAAGTGACTCTACTTGCCTGAGCTCTTTTTCCATCTATATCTCCTCTGACTCAAAACCCCTCACTGGTTTCTTAAGGTCCCCAGGATATACAAAACCCTTTCAGGCTATATATCACACGCATAACAGAATTCAAAATGGATTGTAGATCTACATATAAAATGTAAAACGTTGACACAAAAACGGAGGAAATCGAGACCTGGCTTTAGGAAAAGACTACGCATGACAGCAGAGGGTGATCCATAAAAGAAAATACAGATAAACTGGACTTCATCAAAATTAATAACTTTTGCTCTGTAAAAGGCACTGTGGGAAAGACAAGCCACAGACCAGGAGAAGGCGCTTGCACATGTCACACAAAGGATGTGAGTCTAAAATGTATAAAGGACTCTGACAGCTCAACAGTAAGGAAATAAACAACCAAGTTTTAAAAAATGGACAGAGACAGAAACAAACATTTCACTGAAGAGGATGTACAGATGGCAAAATAAGAACATGGAAAGATGTTCAGCATCAATTAGCCTCTGGGGAAATGCAAATTAAAAACACAGTTGGCATATCACTACACACCTGTCAAAATGGATAAAATAAAAAATAGTGATAACTCCAAATGCTGATGAAGATGCAGAGAAACTGAATCATTCAATCATTCTTGGTAGCAGTGTAAAATGATAGTCACCCTGGAAAAGAGTTTGACAGAGCTTTGTGTGCTGAATTTTGTTTTTTAACAAAGCTAACGAGCAAATCTAGTGGAGGTGATGGAATTCCAGTTGAGCTATTTCAAATTCTGAAAGATGATGCTGTGAAAGTGCTGCACTCAATATGCCAGCAAATTTGGAAAACTCAGCAGTGGCCACAGGACTAGAAAAGGTCAGTTTTCATTCCAATCCCAAAGAAAGGCAATGCCAAAGAATGCTCAAACTACCGCACAATTGCACTCATCTCACACGCTAGTAAAGTAATCCTCAAAATTCTCCAAGCCAGGCTTCAGCAGTATGTGAACCGTGAACTTCCAGATGTTCAAGCTGGTTTTAGAAAAGGCAGAGGAACCAGAGATCAAATTGCCAACATCCGCTGGATCATGGAAAAAGGAAGAGAGTTCCAGAAAAACATCTATTTCTGTTTTATTGATTATGCCAAAGCCTTTGACTGTGTGGATCACAATAAGCTGTGGAAAATTCTGAAAGAGATGGGAATACTAGACCACCTGACCTGCCTCTTGAGAAATCTGTATGCAGGTCAGGAAGCAACAGTTAGAACTGGACATGGAACAACAGACTGGTTCCAAATAGGAAAAGGAGTACATCAAGGCTATATATTGTCACCCTGCTTATTTAACTTATATGCAGAGTACATCATGAGAAACGCTGGGCTGGAAGAAGCACAAGCTGGAATCAAGATTGCCGGGAGAAATATCAATAACCTCAGATATGCAGATGACACCACCCTTATGGCAGAAAGTGAAGAGGAACTAAAAAGCCTCTTGATGAAAGTGAAAGAGGAGAGTGAAAAAGTTGGCTTAAAGCTCAACATTCAGAAAACAAAGATCATGGCATCTGGTTCCATCACTTCATGGGAAATAGATGGAGAAACAGTGGAAACAGTGTCCGACTTTATTTTTCTGGGCTCCAAAATCACTGTAGATGGTGATTGCAGCCATGAAATTAAAAGCCGCTTACTCCTTGGAAGGAAAGTTATGACCAACCTAGATAGCATATTAAAAAGCAGAGGTATTACTTTGCCAACAAAGGTTTGTCTAGTCAAGGCTATGGTTTTTCCTGTGATCATGTATGGATGTGAGAGTTGGACTGTGAAGAAAGCTGAGTGCCGAAGAATTGATGCTTTTGAACTGTGGTGCTAGAGAAGATTCTTGTGAGTCCCTTGGACTGCAAGGAGATCCAACTAGTCCATCCTAAAGGAGATCAGTGCTGGGTGTTCATTGGAAGGACTGATGCTGAGGCTGAAACTCCAATACTTTGGCCACCTCATGCGAAGAGTTGACTCATTGGAAAAGACCCTGATGCTGGGAGGGCTTGGGGGCAGGAGGAGAAGGGGATAACAGAGGATGAGATGGCTGGATGGCATCACTAACTCAATGGACATGAGTTTGGGTAAACTCCATGATTTGGTGATGGACAGGGAGGCCTGGCGTGCTGTGGTTCATGGGGTCGCAAAGAGTTGGACACGACTGAGTGACTGAACTGAAGTGAACAAAGCTAAACAGACACTTACTTTATGACCCAACAATTGAATATTTGGGGCATTTATCCCAGAGGAATGAAAATTTATGTTCATATAAGCACCTGTAGAGAAGGAAATGGCAACCCACTCCAGTATTCTTGCCTGGAGAATCCCGTGGACAGAGGAGCCTGATGGGCTACAGTCCATAGAGTCGCACAGAGGTGGACACAACTGAAGCAATTTAGCATGCACGCAAGCACCTGTAGAGGTATCACATGCCCTGATATCAAACTATATTACAAAGGTATAGTAATCAAAACAGTATGGTATTGGCATAAAAACAGACACATAGCTCAATGGAGCAAATAAAACCCAGACATAAACACATGCATATATGGTTAATTAAATTACAACAAAGGCCCCAAGAATATACAATAAAGGAAGGATGGTCTCTTCAATAAATGGTGTTGAGAAAACTGGACAGCCACCTGTAAAAGAATGAAACTAGACCAATATTTTATACCATACAGAAAAATTAACTCAAAGTGGATTAAGGGCTGGAACATAAAACCTGGAACCATAAAACTCCTAGAAGAAAACAGGTGGTATGCTCCTTAACATCGGTCATTGCGAAGACTTTTTGGATTTGACAACAAAAGCAAAAATCAACAAGTAGTACTACATCAAACTAAAATGTTTTTGCACAACAAAGGCAAGAAATAAAATGAAAAGGCAACCTCCTGAATGGGAGAAAATACTTACAAATCATATGTTGTCCCTCAGTACTCATGAGGGATTGGCTCAGCCACTCTGGAAAACCACTTGACAGTTTCTTGTAAAGTTGAACAAACATTTACCACATGACCCAAAGATAACATTCCAAGTGAAACAAATTACCTACATGACATGAAAACTTATGTTTATACAAAAACCTGTGTGTGAATGTTTATAGCAGCTTTACTCAAAATCATACTGTTCATAGGGTTCTCTTGGCAAGAATATTGGAGTAGTTTGCCATTCCTTCCTCCAGTGGAGAAGATTCTTGAGAATCCCATGGATTACAAGATCAAACCAGTCAATCCTAAAGGAAATCAACCCTGAATATTCACTGGAAGGACTGATGCTGAAGCTCTGATACTTTGGCCACCTGATGCAAAGAGCTGACTTCTTTGGAAAAGACCCTGGATGTTGGGAAATATTGAAGGCAAAAGGAGAAGAGGGTGGAAAAGGATGAGATGGTTAGATAGCATCACTGACTCAATGGATATGAACTTGAGCAAACTCTGGGAGATGGTCAAGGACAGGGAAGCCTGGTGTCCTGCAGCTCATGGGGTCACAAAGAGTCAGACACAACTTAGTGACAGAGAAACAACAACTCAAAATTGCTTAAAAGTAGATACAACAAGAATGCCATTCAGATGATGAACAGATCAACAGACAGTGGTCCATCCATACAGTGGTATACCACTCAGTGTTGCATTGACATATGCAACAACTTGGATGATTCCCAAAGGCATTATGCTGAGTGCAAGGAGCCAGACATGGGAGACTGCATACTGTTTTATTCCATTTATATGACTGTGGGAGGATAAATAATAGTCCCCCCAAAAGACCCAGGTCCTAATCTCTGGAATCTGTGAATGTTGCCTACTCTGGTGCACCTGTACACACACATACAAACACACACACAAGCGGTCTTTACAGGTGTGATTAAATTTAGGGTCCTGTGTTGAGATTATCCTGGACCATCCAGGTAGGCACTAAATGCAATCATGTCTGCCTTTGTAAGAGATAAGTAGAGAGAGATTTGACCACCTATGGAAGAAGAGAAGGCAATGTGACCAGCAAGGCAGAGATTGGAGTGATGTAGCCACAAGTCAGGGAATGCTGGCAGCCACCAGATGCTGGAAGAGATAAAGAAACTGTGTGAGTTTGTTCAGCTGCTATAACAAAATGCCAGAGACCCCAGGGGCTCAAGCAACAGAAATGTGTCTTCCCACAGTCCTGGAGGCTGTAAGTCTAAGATCAAAGTGTCAGCAGGGTTGGTTCCCTCTGAGCCCTCTCTCCTTGGCTTGCAGATGGTCACCTCCTCCTTGTGTCCTCACATGGCCTTTACTCAGCGTGTGTCTGTGTCCCAATTTCCTCTTAAAAGGATACCAGTCATATTGGGCTAGAGCCCACCTACGTGACCTCATTTGGCCTTAATTACCTCTTTAAAGACCCTGTCTCTAAGCATAGTTCCATTCTTGCTAGACTCAAAAAGACAGGCCAAAGAAAGTGTTGGAGAGCATGTAGAGAAGTTGTGGTTCTCATGCTTTGCTGGTGGGATTGTAACCTTCTTCTGTCCTGGGTCTCTGCCCTCTCCCAGGACTTCGGTGGCCACCTCTTCCAGCTCATAGATGGGAATGAGAGTATAGGCAAGAAATCCCTGCTTTAAAAAAAAATTTATGGAGTATGGTTGATTTACAGTGTTAATTTCTGCTGTACAGCAATGTGATTCAGTTATATATATATTTTTTTCATATATATATAAAGAATATATGTATATATTCTTTTTCATATTCTTTTCCATTGTGGCTTATCACAGGATATTAAATATAGTTCCCTTTGCTGTAGAGTAACATCTTGTTTATCCATCCTGTTCACACTAGTTTGCATCTGTTTAATCCCAAACTGCCAATCATTCCCTCCCCACCCTCTTTCTACCCCCTTCCCACCCCTCTCCACCCCTTCAACCTTGTCAACAACAGATCTGTTCTCTATGTCTGTGGATCTGTTTCTGTTTCATATATGCATTCATTTGTGCTGTATTTTATCTACTTCCTGCAGGATCTTAGTTCCCCTACCAGGGATTGAACCTTTGCCCCCTGCAATGGAAGTGTGGAGACTTAACCACTGGGCCACCAGGGAAGTGCTTTTTATTGTACTTTAGATTCCACATATACGTGCTAATAATCATACAGTCTTTGTCTTTGTCTTTCTGGCTTACTTCGCTTAATATAATAATCTCTACGTACATCCATGTTGCTGCAAATGGCATTAAGGAACACCTGCTTCTTAAAGACCCTATTGTAGGCTGAATAATGGGCCTTCAAAGGCCATGTCCTAATCCCTAGAATCTGTGAACATATTACCGTACATGGCAAAATGATCTTGTAGATGTAATTAAAGATCTTGAGATGAGGCGATGATCCTGGATTACCTGGGTGGGTCTACTGTAATCCCAAGGGTCCTTCTAAGAGTGAAACTGGAGGGTCAGAAAGCAAAGTCGGAAGAAGAGGTCAGAGTGGTGGAGGACCATGAGCAAGAATTGGAAGCAGCCCCCCGAAGCTGGAAAAAGGCAAGGAAACCTGTTGTTCCCTGGAGCTTCCGGAAAGAACACAGCCCTTCAGAAGCTTGTTACACTTCTAACTCCAGAATCCTGAAATAATAACTTTGTGTTATTTTAAGCCACTGGGTTTGTAATAATTTGCTACAGCAGCAATAGAAAACCAAGGCTGACTGCCACTCAGGATCAATGCTCATCACCTCCACTAATGGCTCATTGGTCAGATCACATGACCACACCTACTGCAAGGGTGTTTGGGAATGATGTCCCCAGCTGGGCTGCCTTTTCCAGTGTGGGTAGGGGGTGGGAACAGAACTCCACACTATGGGAGGTGGGGGCATGGATTTTTGGATGTATGCCAGCCCCTCTGTATCATGCTGTCCTTTACCTGAGGTTGTTGTCATTCAGTTGCTCAGTTGTGTCTGACTGTTTATGACCCCATAGTCTGCAGCACGCCAGGCTCATCTGTCCTCCATGAGCAAACTTCCAGAGTTTGCTCAAATTCATGTCCATTGAGTCAATGATGCTACAAGAACTATCTCATCCTCTGCCTGAGGATGTCATGGTAAAAAGTCTTCCAGAATTCCTTCCTTCTGGGGGCTCATTGTCCTGGATTTCTGTGGTTTAGTGTCCAGGCTATTAACCACACTGGAAATACCACTGCTTATGATTCTGTGGGACTGTCCCTAGGTTCCAATTGTACCAGGGGCTTGTAGTTTGATAATGTTACTGAATGAAAATTTGGGTCTGCTTGCCCACATGCAGTAAAGCCAATCTACTGACACCGGGTAGCAGTGACGGAAAGTGCAGCATTTACTGCAGGGCGCCAAGCAAGGAGTCCAGGTGGCTAGTGCTTAAAAGACTCAAATTCCTCAAAGACTGTCAGGGAAAGGTTTTTAAAGACAGAGTGAAGGAAGAGGATTGTGGGGTGTATGATCAGCTGGGGGCCATTCTTCTGATTGGTTGCTGGTGAGCTAATCTGGAGTCAACATCATCAATCTCCTGGTTCCAACCAGTCTGGGGTCTACATGCTCGTGAGCAGCATGCAGTTAACTTCTTCCACCTGGTGGGGGTTTCAGTATCTGCAAAACAGCTCAAAAGATGACTAAGAATATTATCTATAGCCCTTGAGGGGGAACTAAAGGTTCTTGACTTTAATGGCTGAACCATTCATATTTCTGTCTTGTCTAACTATTTTCCCTTATTTATGCATTTTCTCACTTCTCTGATTAAATGTATGCTTTGGAACTTGGGGAAGACCTAGGAGGCTAAGGCCCAAGTGGTGCTAATGGTAAAGAACCCGCTTGCCAATGCAGGAGACATAAGAGATGTGGGTTTGATCCCTGGGTCAGGAAGATCCCCTGGAGGAGGGCATGGCAGCCCATTCCAGTATTCTTGCCTGGAGAATCCCCATGGACAGATGAGCCTGGAGGGCTATAGTCCATAGGCTCATACAGAGTTTGACACGGCTGAAATGACTTAGCACTCACATCCTCATTTCTGTTTTGTTTAACTGTTTTCCTTTCTTTCTACATTTTCTCTTTTCTCATTAAATTTACACTTTGGAACTTGGGGAAGGCCTAGGAAGCTAAAGTTTCTCTGCAGACAAGGGGCAGGTGGAGGACATGGTGTAGGAGGGGTCTCTTCTAGGAAGGCCCATGGGGTCCTGCCTGTTTACAGTAACTTTATGGCTTGCCATATAAGGCTCTGCTGCTGCTGCTGCTGCTAAGTTGCTTCAGTCGTGTCTGACTCTGTGCAGCCCCGTCCCTGGGATTCTCCAGGCAAGAACACTGGAGTGGGTTGCCATTTCCTTCTCCAATGCATGAAAGTGAAAAGTGAAAGTGAAGCCACTCAGTCATGTCCGACTCTGAGCGACCCCATGGACTGCAGCCTACCAGGCTCCTCCGTCCATGGGATTTTCCAGGCAAGAGTACTGGAGTGGGGTGCCATCGCCTTCTCCGATATAAGGCTCTAACCCTATAGAAAAGGACTCAGATGCTTAATGTCCCATAACTGAATCATTCACAGTCCTGGAGAAAATGGACAGACACTCAGTGTTGTTAAAGGAACAGTAATAAAGGATTGTTTACAGAGGTGTAAGCAGGATGATGGGAAACCCTCAGGGCATAGTGCAGCATGGGGGCTGCAACCACAGAGAGCTGTTCTCACATCTAGGTCTGAGTACGTGAAGAAAAAACGTGGTTCCTGGGATCCAGTGGGAGATAGGCTTGCAAGGAGCTCAGGTGCTCAGCAATAGTACAGCAAAACAGGAGCTGGGAGAACAAACACCCCAGTCTTTTTCTCTGATCACCTACATCTGCTTCCCATTGCTTAAACCCTACAGGATCTGGCCAATGGGAGATCATTGATTATGTCATGCAGATGAGCCTCTCCAGAGGCATGGGCAAGGATGAGAAAGAATTAAGAATGACTCTGGAGAGGAGGATGGGCAAACTGAGAATTTTTAGTGCAACCCCCAGGCTCCAGCCTTTATTTATTTGGTTGTGTTGGGTCTTAGTTACAGTACATGGGTTCTAGAGTGAGAGGGCTCAGTAGTTGCAGCTCACAGGTTTAGTTGCCCAGCCAGGGATTGAACCTGTGTCCCCTGCATTGGAAGGCAGATTCTTAACCACTGGACTGCCAGGGAAGTCCCTAGTCTCCTTTTCTTAAAAGGGCACTAATCCTGTTATGCGGACCCCACCCTTGGTACCTCATGTAACCCTAATTACTTCCAAGAGTCTCCACCTCCCAGTGCCATCCTATTGGAGGTCAGAGCTTCAACATATGAATTGGGGATGGGAGAAGATATAAATATTCAGTCCTGGCAGAGTTTGAATAAGTGAGTGTTTGAGGGGGTGAATGAATGAATGGAAAAAGCAGATGAGGCTGATCTGTAGCTGCAGTCTCAGTACAGCTGAGCCCACTAGCCACTGGTGACACCCAGTCTGCCTCAATATTCCTCAAGACTGCCTCCTTCCCCTAGCCTGGCTCCCCCACTATTTGCCCCACCATGGAGACAGGTCACCTTGGCTGATTTAGAGATGCTGCAGTGGCATTGCCCATCACTGGCTCTGTCTTAATGACACCCAAACACATCCACAAAGCCAAACGGCTCATCACAATTATTATAAAATATTAAAATGACTCACAAAATAAATTATTCACACACCTCATGTTCTGCTTCCAGGTGTTTGGGGACTAATGAGATTTTTTTTTTTTTATGTGGGGAGCAGGGAGTGGCTCTTGGGAGGTGCTGAGAGATCATCTACCAATCACATCACTGTATGGATGGATACTGAGGCACAAGGATAACTGGAGGTGGTGTTGGGACTGGGACAGGATGATGACTGTTCATGCCCCCATGCTCTGCAGCATATGTTGGCTGATACGCAGACAAGGAGAGAGGTGGGAGTCTTCACTTTGTTTCTTCCACATCCCCTCCCCAGGTAGCTGGAGAAAGTTGAGCCCATTGCAGGTAGCATGAAGGGCTTGGAGCTTCCAGAATGTGGGGATTTTGGGGGGAAGAGATAGAGCCAAAAAGAGGCATGGGTAGACAGGGGAGATAGAGATAGAGAGACACAGCAACACAGAAAGAGACATAGAGACGGACATACAGAGAGACAGAAACGCATACAGTCAGAAAGAGACTGAGAAGTTGAAGTTACTGCTATCAATTCAGGATCCCCTGGATTGTCACTTAGGTTGGTAGAACCAAGGCTGGGGCCACATGGGGCTTAGGAGATCGGGGTCCCCAGTGGGAGAGGCTCCTCACACAAAGGGTCACTGAGATAGCAGCTGGGGTGGGAGTTCTGTGAAAGAACCATGTGGTTCCTGACACCCCAGATTCTACACACTGGACTATGTACTGTGTAGACTCCTTTTCAAAGAGCTACACTAGGAGATGCCCACACCTGCACTGTTCAGCACCATGGACAGCGACGTGCCCGTGTGACCCGGAGAGGACAGCTCTGGGGGTCTGTGACCCCACTGGGCATTCTCACTCACCTGTTCCCAGTGTCAGCAGTCATCTCTGTGGGGCAGGATGGTTGCCCCCTTTCATTGATAGGCAATTTGAATCTCAGACCTGAGTGAAGGCATGTATGCAAGGTCCCAGACCAGCCACCTGTTGGCTTACTCCAGCATTTACTGTGTGCTTGACCCTGTGCTGGGCATTGGGGGCACACCAGTGACTAAAGCAGACCAAAATTCCTGCCATGCAAAGCAGATAGCTGATAAACAGCAAAAACAATTACTTTTTTCTGAAATATTTTCTCATGAGAATTCTGTGGAAAAATAAAAGGAGCTAATGTGCTAGAGAAGGATGAACAGGTGACTTTAGTTAGGGCAGGGGGGAATTGGGGAGGCTCTCTCTGAGGAGGTGACATTTGAGCTGTGACCTAAAGCTAGTCAGGGAGCAAGGCAAAGGGAGGAAGCTGTAGCAGAGGTCACAGCCAGTACACAGGCCCTGGGATCAGAGAACACTTTGGTGAATTCAAGGAACAGAAAGAAAGCAAAAGAAGCAAGGGAATTTTCAAACAAATTGATCCTGAAACCATGCATTTTGTGGGGTGGGGGAGTCCAAAGCACAACTCACACAGCAAATCTAGGGGCCAGTTGGTCATTGTTGAGAACAAGGGACTGGCCATGTCTCTGTGCAGTCCTGGGTTCAAATTCTGATGCTATTTCCTACTGTGTGACCTAGGTAAAGGGTTGTCTGTATTTGTTAGCTATTGCTGCATAACAAATTATTCTCCAAAATTTTGTGGCTTATAAAGACATTTACTATCTCAATTTCTATGGATCAGAAGTCTGGTCATGGCTGAACAGAGGTCTGCGCTTCAGGCTGTAACAAAGTATCAGTTAGGGATAATGTCTCATCTGAATGTTTGCAGGGGCAGGATCCATTTCCAAGCTCCCATGGTTATTAGCATTATTCAGTTCCTTATACGTTGTTAGGAGGAGAGCCTCAGTTCCTTATTGGCTGTTGGCTGGAGGCCACTCTCAGTTACTTGCCGCTGGTGTCTCCCTACCATGGCAGGTTGCTTCTTCAAAACAGAAGGAGTCAGTAGAGAGTCCAGGAAGATGGATGCCACAGTTTTTTTTAGAACCCAACCCTGAAAATGGCATCCATTGTTTTTGTGATATTCTTGGCAGAAAGTGAAGAGGAACTAAAAAGCCTCTTGGTGAAAGTGAAAGTGGAGAATGAAAAAGTTGGCTTAAAGCTCAACATTCAGAAAACGAAGATCATGGCATCCGGTCCCACCACTTCATGGCAAATAGATGGGGAGACAGTGGAAACAGTGTCAGACTTTATTTTTCTGGGCTCCAAAATCACTACAGATGGTGACTGCAGCCATGAAATTAAAAGCCGCTTACTCCTTGGAAGGAAAGTTATGACCAACCTAGATAGCATATTAAAAAGCAGAGATATTACTTTGCCAACAAAGGTCCATCTAGTCAAGGCTATGGTTTTTCCTGTGGTCATGTATGGATGTGAGAGTTGGACTGGGAAGAAGGCTGAGCACCGAAGAATTGATGCTTTTGAACTGTGGTGTTGGAGAAGACTCTTGAGAGTCCGTTGGACTGCAAGGAGATCCAACCAGTCCATTTTGAAGGAGATCAGCCCTGGGATTTCTTTGGAAGGAATGATGCTAAAGCTGAAACTCCAGTACTTTGGCCACCTCATGCGAAGAGTTGACTCATTGGAAAAGACTCTGATGCTGGGAGGGATTGGGGGCAAGAGGAGAAGGGGACGACAGAGGATGAGATGGTTGAATGGCATCACTGACTTGATGGACGTGAGTCTGAGTGAACTCTGGGAGTTGGTGATGGACAGGGAGGCCTGGAGTGCTGCGATTCATGGGGTCGCAAAGAGTTGGACATGACTGAGCGACTGATCTGATCTGATCTGATTCATTCGAAGCAAGGGAAGAGAATTACACCAGGAGAGCAGTGAGTGAGTGAGTGAAGTCACTCAGTCATGGCCAGTTCTTTGCAAGCCCATGGATGGTAGCTACCAGGCTCCTCCATCCATGGGATTTTCCAGGCAAGAGTACCAGAGTGGATTGCCATTTCCTTCTCCAGGGGATCTTTCCAACCCAGGGAGAAGCAAAGGATACATTTTTTTTTTAAAGATCCCATCATTGTATTATCAAAAATATCAAATAGCAGAAGCAATGCAAAATCCCTACACAGAAAACAATTTTTTCAATAATGTTTTAAAGACTACTTAAATGAATGAAGGGGTATACCAGGAGAGGAGGACCAAGGCAAAAGTTCCTGGGAACATATTTGTATTAATAAGTTGCCTACCACAGTGCCCTCTATGAGCCTCAGTTTCCTCTTCTGTTAAAAAAGAAAAAAAAGAGTTCCTTCTTTGGGAAGGGGCTCCACGGGGAGGATGCTGTGCAATGAATCATAGAAAGGTTCTGAACAGGGACTTCCCTAGTGGTCCAGTGATTAGGAGTCCACCCTGCAATGCAGGGAATACTGGTTTGACCCCTGGCTGGAGAACTAGGATCCCACATGCTGCAGAAAAACTAGTCCTGCGCACCTCAACTGGAGAGTCTGTGTGCTGTGATGAAAGATCCCCCATGATGCAGCGAAGATCCTGCGTGTTGCGACTAAGACCTGAACCAGCCAAATAAGAAAAGTTTTTTTTTTTTTTTTCTAAAAAAAGAAAGGTTCTGGGCATAATAGGTCATCTTTAGACCTATCAACTCCTGGGTAAACAAGCTTGAGATTTGAACTCCTGAACTGGAAATTCCCTCCAATCTGAGTGAGGTTGACCAAGGCAGAATCAAGCTTTGCAGAACAGTCCCTGACTTTCCAAATGCAGTCATTTGTTAACTCATTGGCTCACCCAGAATACTAGTTTCCAGTGGCTGCTGTAACAAATTATCACAGACTGGGGGCTTAAACAGACGACAGGTCTTGTCACATTTCTGGGCACTTTAAGTCTGAGATGAAGTTGTTGGCTGGCCTGGTCCCTTGTGAGGGCCCTGAGGAAAGGATGTGTTCCATGCCTCTCTCCTTGGCTTGTAGGTGACTGTCTTCATCTTCACAAAGCTTTCTCCTTGTATGCATGACCGTCCAAAAGTACCTCTTTTATAAGGACACCAATCATACTGAATTAGGGACCCACTCTTCACCAGTACGTTGTTATTGTTCCGTCACTAAGTCGTGTCCGACTCTTTGTGACCCCATGGACGCCAAACTTCCCTGTCCTTCACTATCACCTGGAGTTTGTTCAAATGCATCGCATCTAGTCAGTAATGTTATCTAACCATCTCACCCTCTGTCACCCTCTTCTCCTTTTACCTTCAATCATTCCCAGCATCAGGGTCTTTTCCAATAAGCTGACTCTTCGCATCAGGTGGCCAAAGGATTGGAGCTTCAGCTTCAGCATCAGTCCTTCCAATGAATCTTCAGGGTTGATTTCCTTTAGGATTGACTGGTTTGATCTTCTTGCTGCCCAAGGAATGCTCAAGAGTCTTCTCCAGCACCACAGTTTGAAAGCATCAGTTCTTCCATGCTCAGCCTTCTTTGTGGTCCAACTCTCACATCCATTCATGACTACTGGAAAAACCATTGCTTTGTGCAGACCTTTGTCAGTAAAATGATGTCTTTGCTTTTTAATAGGGTGTCTAGGTTTGTCATAGCTTTTAATTTCATGGTTGCGGTTACCATCCACAATGATTTTGGAGCTCAAGAACATAAAATCTGCCACTGCTTCCACCTTTTCCCCATCTATTTGCCAGGAAGTGACGGGACCAGATGCCATGATCTTAGTTTTTTGAATGTTGAGTTTTAAACCAGCTTTTTCACTCTCCTTTTTCACTGTCATCAAGAGGCTTTTTAGTTCCTCTTCACTTTTTACCATTAGAGTGGTATCATCTGCATATCTGATGTTGTTGATATTTCTCGCGGCAATCCAATTCACCAGTGTAATCCGATTCACCAGATTCACCTTTATCTATTTTCAAATAAGGTTACATTGTGAGGTCTTGGGGTTATGGCCTTCAACATATGAACTTTTGAAGAATGAAATCCAACCCAACACCTATCAACAGAAGACTTCTCTGCCTGTCTCTGTCTCAGTTTCTCCATCTGTCTTTCTGTTTCACAGTCTCTCTGTCTCTGCTTGTAAGTGTTTGTGTGTCCTTTTCTTTCTCTCTCTCTCTTCGAGCTCATTCACTTCCCAGGACCCTTGCATATGCTGTCCTCTGTATTTGGAAAGCCCCTGGTTTTTGGAGGCATAGCTTCTTTTCGGCTCAGATGGCACGTCCTCAGGTGTGTCTACCTCACCTCCAACTCTCCTCCATCATTTCCTTGTTGTTTTTCAAACACGCTGAGCATGTTCGTGCCTCAGGTTCTTTGTCCCAGCTGTTTCTTCTGTTTGGAACACGCTTTGTTCACATGAAGGCTCTTTCCTTCACCTTTTTCAGGTCTCAGCTCAAGCGTCACCATCACCGTATTAGCTAGTATTTCCCTCCACTGGTTACTTCCAGAGCCCCTCCTCCCTGATCTATTTTTCTCCCATTGCGAATTTATTGGCTAGATAGATTATAATCCATTGGTTTAACTGTTTCTTGCCTGTCTGCACCCAAGACTGTCAGGTGTTGACTGTTTTTGGTCCCTGCTGTGTCCCCAGCTCCTAGAACAAGGCCTGGCTCACAGCATGTGGCCAGTTGTTTGTGGAATCAATGAATTGTATGGTGAATCAGAAGATTCCAGAATGACCGCTCAGACCTCTATCATTGTGGAAACTTGGGGTTTGCTGCTGAATCTTAGGCACAGAATCTTAGAACTGTCGCCAAATCTTCGAATAGAAAACAGAGCATTCTTGGAATCTTCTGCCTCTGATTCCCTCTGTTTCTTCCTAAGCATGATTCTCTAGCCCACCTTGATTACCTCCTGTGGTGGGGACCTCATTACTGCTTAAGGCAACCCATCCAGGTTTTGGATAGTTCCCCTGGTATGAAAATACTTCCTTAAGAACTAAGCCCACATTTTTCACCTTATGATACCCTTTGTTGTTTGATTTTTTCCTTCCAATTGTAAAGACAGTGGTGGTGTTTGGTCATTAAGTCATGTCCAACTCTTTGCAGCCCCATGGACTGTAGTCCACCAGGCTACTCTGTATATGGGATTTCCCAGACAAGAGTACTGGAATGGAAGCTTTGGTTTCAGAACTTGCCTTCCCCAGCTTCCTGCAAAACCAATCAACTCTCTCTCCCTGCTGGGAATTGGTGGGGAGGGGAGGAAAGGATTTAAGGGAAAAAACAAACAAACCTGTTTTCTGAGGCTCAGTTGCCCATTCTTTAGCCTTCCCTGAATATTTCTGACACAGATAATACCTGAGGTGTTAGCTGATAACTAAGGAGTGAGCTGATAACTAAAAGGTTAACTGATAAGAGAAGTGCTGGCTGATAGGAAAAAATCCTGGAAGAAATCTAGGCTGTTAGGTAAGAACTTAAGAGCTCTGGCCAACAATCCCCTTCCTCTGTTTCTCCTTCCTTTCCTTCTCAAGCATTTCTTGAGCATCTACTGTGTGCCAGGCTCAGTGCCAGGAGTAGGAGTCACAAAGATGGATCAGATGCAATCTCCCCAGGGTGCTCAATCCTGCACACCTGAGATCTGAGCTCTCTCTGAAGCCCCAGGGCCACCAAAGTGTTTAAGACACCAAGGCACGGATCTGTGATGGTGGAATGGTGGGCTGCGGGCAGGTTTGTTCCCCCAGCTGCAGTCTGCTGGTAGGTGAAGTGGGCCTCTGAGTCCGTCCCTGCTCTTGGCACTTCTGGGCCAGCTCCTATCCCTCCTGCGTGGGTGGCGAGTGACTTCATCTGGCCCAATGCTGTCATTCAGCCCCAGTCAGATGGGAGACAACACGGTTGCCATGGAGACGAATATGCTTCCCCCTGGGGGTGGGACGGGTGAGCCAAAGGAGCCAGAAACGTGTGTGGATGTGTGAATTCGGCACAAAGTGACCCAGGCCTGGTGACTGAAGTTGGGGGGATGGGTGGTGGTGGAGGTTTAACTCCTTTACTGTCGCTCTCCCCTCCTCTCTACTCATGGTCTGGGTCCTTGGGGGAACACCAGGGTTTCAGCATCAGAGCTGAGAGTTGTTAGTTTGAAGTGTCTCAAACCTGATTCTACCTCCAGGCAAACTCATCTCTCCATGCCTCAGCTTCCTCATCCAGAGAATGGGCATGAGATGATGGACTCATTTAAACATTCACTGAATGAATTCATTTATTGAAGACTGCGTGTGCTATTGTAGGGCTCCTGGGATCACACAACAAAGAATTAACAGAATTAAAGAAAAATCAGAAAGCCTTATCAGATTTATCAGAAAGCCTAATCAGAAAGAGAAGATAAGCAAAGTGAGGGATGTGATAGGGAGTGAAAGAGGGAGGCGGGGGAGCATTTAACTGAAGGTCAAGGAGGTGGTGAAAAAAAGTGACATTTGAGCTGAGACTTCAGGGGTGAGGAGAAATCAGACATATGAATGTCTGGGAGAAAAGCTGGCCAGGTTGATGGCACAGCCTGTGCAAAGGCCCTGGGGCAGGACTGGGCCTGGTGTGTTGGTGGGACAATGAGGAAGCCCACGTGGCTGGAGCAGAGTGAGCGAGGTGGGGAGAGGGATGAGGGCAGAGCAGGGAGGTGACAGGGCAAAGCCACAGTTTTGGAAGTTCAGAAGAGGCCTTGGGCTTTTACCCCAAGGAAGGTGGGAACCCTGGAGGGCTGTAGGCAGAGGAGATGGGGAGGTGCCTGACTCAGGTGTTCACAGGGCAGGTAGCTGCAGGGAAGACTGTGGGGAGCCAAGGAGGGAGCCTGGGGACCAAGGTGGAGGTAACTGCCCTGGTGCAGAGAAGCAATGATGGGGGCCCATCAGGTGGAGGCTTCTGTTGGCTTTGTTGAATCTTTTATCATGGTTGTGCTGGAACATTTACATATTGAAATACACAGAATTTTATGGAAAAGAACTTTCTTTTTATTTCTCCTTTATATTATAACCAGCAAGTTATGATTTTTGAAATTACATGTGTTGGTCAGTTATGTTGTCTATGAATTTTACTCTTGGATGGGCTGAGACTGGGGGGGCCCTTGCTGTGGATCCATGTTATCAGGCCTGGCTTATAGGAAAGATTCAGCAATCCTTGGAGTCCCAGGAGAGAGGTGGGAGGGAGGGAGAGTCCTCTCCAGGCTCCTGGGTATTCCAGACACCTTGTAGCCCCACCACTCAAGGACTCAATCATGGCTTCCCCATAGGTTTCTTTTTATGGATGGGAAACAGATCAGAGAGAGCAAGCCATTTTCCTAATGTTACACAGCCTATTACAGTGAAAGTAATTTATTAAGATTTATTTTTGGCTGCGCTGGGTTTTTGTGGCGGCACGCAGGCTTTCTCTAGTTGTGGTGAACGGGGGCTAGTTTTTGTTGCCCTGCACAGGCTTCTCAGCGCAGTGGCTTCTCTTGTGGAGCACAGGCTCTAGGGCTCTCAGGCCCTAGTAGTTGTGGCTTCTCGGGCTCAGCAGTCATGGTGCACAGGCTTAGTTGTCCCATGGCATGTGGAATCTTCCCAAACCAGGGATCGAACCCATATCCCCTGCATTGGCCAGTGACAAATTCTGCCTCTGCTTCGGGGGTGGGGGAGCCTGCTCCTCACTCCCAGTCTGAACCCACCCCAACATATTTCTTGGTCTATGGTAACCCTGAGCTGGTTAGTAGGACTGTCACATCCCTCCGCTACAGTGATTGGTTCAGAGGTGGCCATGTGACCTGAGTAAAGCCAATCAGAATTAGCCATGGTCTTCGCTGGAACCCCTAGGCAGGAGGGTTTTCATTTCTGCTTGCCAGGCTGACTGGGAAGAGAAATAAGCCTGGAGTTTGGGGAATGTTTTGACTCTATGAATGGGGGCCTGTGAATGAAGCTCACCCAGAGGAAAGTCAAACTGAGACACTGAAATAGACCTCCAATAACATCAGCTCAACTCCTGGATCCAGCTATGCCTGAAGCTGCACCCTGGAATTTTCAGTTGCTGCAATCTGTTTATATGATCTTCCCCTCACCTCCCCACTGCTGAAAGTGAAAGTGAAAATTGCTGTCATGTCCAACTCTTTGCAACCCCATGGACTATACATGCCATGGAATTCTCTAGGCCAGAATACTGGAGTGGGCAGCCTTTCCCCTTCTCCTGGGGACCTTCCCAACCCAGTGAATGAACCCAGGTCTCCAGCATTGAATGCGGATTCTTTACCAACTGAGCCACAAGGGAAGCCCAAGAATACTGGAGTGGGTAGCCTATCCCCTCTCCAGCAGATCTTCCTGACCCAGGAATTGAACCAGGGTCTCCTGCATTGCAGGTGGATTCTTTACCAACTGAACCATCAGGGAAGCCCTGTTTCCCCTCCAGAACTGTTTAATTTCCATTGTTCACAACCAAAACAGAGCCGAGGCAACAGGTTTCATCTCTGAAACTCCATGCCCTATCCCAGTGCCAGCCTTTCCTCTTGTGTTGGGCCAACATTATAAAAGGATACAAGGAAACTTTGGGGGATGAAATTTATTATTTTGATTGTGGTAATCATTTCATGAACATATACATATGTTATAACCCATCACAAATGTGTTTGTGTTGGCCAAATTGCATGTCAATTATGCCTCAAAGGAGTATGTTTTAAAAATAGCATCAGTATCATTATCTCAGTGCCTGGATCTAGCCATACCTGAAAGGAGAGAACTTGGACTTTTCAGATACAGAAGCCAGTACATGTTCTCTTGGGGAAAGAATAATAATTGTATTAATTTTATTTTATTGTCTGTCTTACATCACAACCGAGATATAAAAGTAGGCCAAGAGAGACTTCCCTGGTGGTCCAGTGGTTAACAATCTGTCTTCCAGTGCAGAGGACATGGGTTCGATCCCTGATTGGAGAATAAAGATCCCAGAGGCAGTGGGGCAACTAAAACTGCATGCCACAACTAGAGAGCTGGCATGCCGCACCCACTGAGCCTGCATGCTCTGGAGCCCGTGTGCTGTAACTGGAGAAGCCTGTGCATGCCACAACTATGGAAAGTCAGGGCACTTCAAGGAAGAGTTCATGCGGCCAAAAAAAAAAGAGAGAGAGAGGCCAGAGAAAGCAGAGGTATGATTGATGCCTCAAAAAATGTGTCCAGAAAACTGCTGTGGATAAAAAGTTGATATCCAGGCTCAACTGGGAAACCATTCAACAGGTGTCTCTTTTGCAGGCCTTGTCAGAGCCTTTAATGTACAAATAGAACCACTCTGAGGATTTCTCTATACGATATTCCAGATGTCCCAGCAAGATTGGGTTCCAGATACTCACAGTAGTCACTGCTCATCGAAGCCCCCATATTGGCCCCTTCTCTTACTGGTCTCCCTCTCCCCTCCCTTTCTGCTGCTTCCAGGAATCATCACCCACATAACACTTCCTCCTCCCAGACAGCCCCTTGCAGTGCTCTCTCAGAACCCAGAGCCCCAAGCCCCCTCCTTCTTGGACCAAAGATTCCTTTGCTCTCCTACCCACCTCCATTAGAAAACACTAGAAAGGCCAGAAGACACTGTTCCTTCGAGCCCAGGGAGAAATTCTCTCACAACGGCACCCTCTCAAGAATCCTTCCTCCAAGCCTTTGCCTATGCTGTGCACCCCTGCCTTGGACGCCCTTCCTTTCTACCTAACCAAATCCTCAGTCAGCACAGCAGGATTCCCCTCAGTGACACAGCCCAGAGCAATTCTGGATCATTCCATCAATATCATTAATTTGCATGGGAAAAATGAGTTGTTTCCCTATCTTTCATTACCTCTGATGATGCAAAGGAGAGAGTGCTGAGAGCCCTGGGGTTTTTTTGGTTGGTTGTTTTTAACCCTTTTCTTTCATACATCCTCTTGTAAACAAAGTGAGAGCAGGCTGCGCGCTCCCAGCCTCGAGCAGGCAGCGACTCCTCCTCACTAGACGGAATGACTGTGTTTTGTTTCCATCCAGTGTGTTCTGCCACCCACCTTGTATTTGGGCAGGTGCAACCAGCTTTCCATTTGCAGGAGGGAAGCAGAGACTGTTTTTAAATACACTTACTTGAGAAGATGTGAGTCAGTGGAAGGCAGATATCAAATCAATTGTGGAATAGGTGTGTGCTGATGTGGCAACAACCATTACCAGTAATGCTTGGGAAATGCTCACCTCTTTCTGAAAGCCCTCCCAGATTGCCCCTGGCCAAGCTGGCAGGGTCTCTGCTCTGCCTCCCAAAGCCCCCCCCCCCTTTCCTATGAGGCCCCTCATGCTGATACAGGCAGGGTGCAATTTCCATCCCCAAAAGGCACCCTAAAGTGGGTGACAGGTGTCTCTGGGCCTCAGTGTCCCTGCTCGCGCCAGGAGGAGGGCCCTGGGGGCGGTGGCAGCACTGGGATCCAGCGGGCAGGCGCCTCCGTGCCAGCTGGGCCTGCCTCCCGCAGCTGCTGGCGTTGCCATGGTTATCTGCAAGCATTCCTCCCCCCGCCTTGCACCCCTACCCGGCAGCCCCTCACCCTCGGACCAGGCCCTTCCAGGGACCGCGGCTCCTGGGTGTCATGGAAACGGTTTCCAGGCACCCGTAGCGGGCTTTCTCATTGGTTGGATGAGCCTGCAGGCAAAGGTCACCCCCAGGGTCACTGCCAGGGCCTGGAGCTGCATTTCTTCGAGGTCCCCAGGCTCGCAAAGCGGCTGTCCCCTGTGAGATGTTGATTTATAACTCACTCATCCCTGGGGCTGCTCAGAATATCAGGAGCCCCCTGGGTGGGGCAGGGACCTTTAGCCCCTCCCTGCTAAACTCCCAAAGCCCCCAAGAAAAACCTCTGTTCAAAGTCAGCACGCACTGAGCTCGCTCTGCAAACGTGAGAGGAGAAGAGCCACCAGGCAGCCCCTCCCCCTTCTTCTAGAATCTTCTCTCGGTACAGGTGGCTGCTCTGCACAGAGTAGGGGCTGAGAGCCAGGACCCTGTACTCAGGAGCAGAGGAGAGCGTGGCTGGCACTGGGCCCTGGGGGATTTGAGAAATAAATTTTTTAAAAAAGAAATAAAACAACACTAATAACAACAGCAACTAGCACTTCTTAGGACAATTCCCATGTGCCCAGCTCTGTCTTAGAATAAACAGCACAGAGACTTCGCTGGGGGTCCAGTGGTTAAGACTCCATGCTTCCACTGCAGGGGGCTCAGATTCAGTCCCTGGTTGGGGAACTAAGACCCCAGAAATAAACAGCATAGAAACTCAGTTAATCCTTCTAACAGGTTAAGTGGTAGATGTCATTACCCCCATTTTAGAGATGGGGAAACTAAGGCTCAGAGAGGGCAAATACTTTTCCCAATGTCACACAGAATGAGTACAAGTGGAAACCTGGGATTTGAACTCGGGCCGCCTGTCTCCAGAGTCAAGTTTTCACCACTAGGCTCTTTAGTGCCTCTGATAATGTGATTGGATGTCCCGAGGTGCCATCTACCATTGATGATGGGGCAGGGGTCTAAGACTAAGAGAGAGATGCCAAGAGAGGTCTGGGACATTGGGTAGCCAGAGGGGAAGATGGGCACTGCCAAAGGGTGGTTTGTGGGGCTTCAGACCCTTCTAAAATCTCCATCAGGGACCATGGAGCCACCCCCAAGGAAACTGAAAACCCACATTTAAGAAGTGGATATGCTGGGCAAACCCACACTCAAGACAGTCCCTGACCCCCAGCCATTGCATCCCTTTCAAACAGACTCTGTAGCCAGACTCCTGATCTGTGGAAATTCTAGAAGGACACCCAGGCCAAGAGGGGTCTGAGGAAGAAAAGCAATAGGACAGCAGATGCTTTATGATAGCTCCTGTGTGTCCAGCCCTGTGCTGAGATGTCCCCAAGGGACTCCAGGACAGCAGGGATGCAGAGCTGGACCCAGACTCACCCAGGCCCTCAGGGTCAAGGTCAGGGAACCCAGGGGGCTGGGAGATTGGAAGGAACTAGGGCTCAGAGCATGAGCAGGAGTTTGCCAGGCAAAGAGAGGAGAGTACTGGGTGGAAGGCAGGCAACCCATGGAATGAGAGGAGCGTGGAAGGGATGGGGGTCAGGAAGGACCGGCAGATTGCTAGAGGCTGTATGTTTGTGTCCTGTCCAAACTCATATGTTGAAACCTAATCCCTAATGTGATGGTACGAGGAGGTGGGGCCTCTGGGAGGTACTTAGGTCATAAGGGTGGAGTCCTTATGAATGAGATTAGTGCCCTTATACTGGGCTTCCCAGGTGGCGCTAGTGGCAAAGAACCTGCCTGCCAGTGCAGGAGACATAGGAGACAAGAGTTCGATCACTGGGTCAGGAAGATCCCCTGGAGAAGGAAATGGCAACCCACTCCAGTATTCTTGCCTGGAGAATCCCATGAGCAAAGGAGCCTGGTGGGCTGCAGTCCATAAGGTCACAAAGAATCAGACACCACTGAAGTGACTTAACATGCACGCACGCCCTTATACACGAGACCCCAGCGTGCCCCCTTACCCTTTCTGCCATGTGAGGACACAGTGAGAAGATGACTGTTTTTATGGAACAGGAAGCACATCCTCAGCAGGCACCAAATCTGCCAGTGTCTTTTAAAAAAAAAAAAAATTATTTATTTGGCTGCACCAGGTCTTGGTTGTGGCACAGCGTATCTTCAATCCTCATTGTGGCATGCAGATTCCTTGGTTGTAGCACGCAGAAGCTTTAGTTGTGGCATGCGAACTCTTAGTTGCCGCATGTGCGATCTAGTTCCCTGACCAGGGAATGAACCCGGACCCCCTGCATTGGCAGCACAGAGTCTTAGCCACTGGACCACCAGCGAAGTCTCTCTGCCTGCATCTTGATCTTGGACTGCCAGCTTCCAGAACTATGAGAAGTAAATATCTTGTTTATGAGCACCCAGTCTATGGCATTCTGTTGTAGCAGCCTAACCTAACTAAGATTGACTAGGCAAGGGAAATTGGGAGGGCTTCTTGGAGGAGGTGATATTTGAGCAGAGACTTGGAGGATGAGGAGGAGCTGGCCGTGGGGAGATCTGAGAAGAATGTTCCAGGCAGAGGGAACAGCATGGGCAAAGACTTTGAGGCCAGACCATGCCTGGTGTGTTCTGAGTCCAGCAGGGAGGTCGGTGTGGCTGGCGCAGAGTAAGAGGCGACAGGGGCAGGGAGGTAGCTGGGACTAAACCACAGGGATGCTACTGCCCTGGTTGCAATGAGCAATGATGGTGGCTGGGCCTCGGCAGAGGCAGGAGTGGGATGGAGTGATGTGCATGGATTCAGGTTATCATTTGGAGATAATGCCCCAGACTTAAGATTCCCTGGTAGCTCAGATGGTAAAGAATCTGCCTGCAATGCAGGAGACCCGGGTTCAATCCCTGGGTCAGAAAGATCCCCTGGAGAAGGGAATAGCTCCCCACTCCAGTATTCTTGGTTGGAGAATTCCATGGACAGAAGAGCCTGGGAGGCTACAGTCCATGGGGTCGCAAAGAGTTGGACACGACTGAGCGACTATCATTCACTGATGGAAGGAAATGAGGAGGGAGGGGATGAAAGAATTAGGGATGGCAGTCAGCTCTGGGACCCTTTCCTCCCCAGCCCAGAGAAATCGTCAGACAGGTTTTGGCTGCAGACAGATGGTGGGAGCTGGAGGCGACTCAGGGCCACCTAGCCTCCCAGAGATGTCATTGTGCCTGGTGGTGTCCCAGCTCCTGCCAGCTGCTGCAATATGCGACCCAGATGTTCCATCCTGGGGACATCTGTGCTGGGCCTTCCCCGGCATCAAGCGGGTTTCATCTGCAGCAGTGATGATATCTAGGATGCCTCAGATGGGGGAGGAGGTGTGTTAGTGTTAGTTGCTCGGTTGTATCCGGCTCTTTGTGACCCCATGGACTGTAGCCCACCAGGCTCTTCTGTCCATGGGATTCTCCAGCCAAGAATACTGGATTGGGTTGCCATTCCCTCCTCCAGGGGATCTTCCTGACCCAGGGATTGAACCCATGTCTGCTGAATTGCAGGCAGAGGCTTTATCACCTGAGTCACCAGGGGAGGTGGTGGTGGGGGAGCCCAAGAGGAGGACCCTTGTTTGACCGGGATGGTGTCGCCAGCACTCATGGTGGGGGGTTGTGAGCAGCAGAACCCAGAGTGGTTGGCATGGTGCTGGATTTGGGGCTTTGGGGCTGCACCAGGTCTTAGTCGTGGCACACGAGATCTTTGATCTTCCTTGCGGCACGCAAGATCTAGTTTTCCTGACTAGGGATGAAAACAGGGCCCCCTGCATTAGAAGCTTGGAGTTTTAGCCACTGGACTCCCAGGGAAGTCCCTGGACTTGTGGTCTTAAACTGTCAGATATGAACCACTTCCCAGAAGAAGGGAAGGCTGGGGTCCCATTCCAGGTGCTTGGGGCTCACAACCTCCGATGGCAAATTCTACCTCCAAGGCGTTGCTGTACCATTCCCAACCCAGAGTGGCCTATTCACTCCCTGCTTCATTCAATCCCTCAACAAGTATGTATTGAGCACCTGCTGTATAACAAGCCCTGTTCCAAGCACCAGGAAGATATCAGTGGCTGAAACAGACCAACAAAATAAACCAAACAACCAACCGATTGACCCCTGACCTCAAGGAGTTCAGTCTGGTGTAGGAGACAGGCAATAAACTAATGAAGGAGCAAAAAAATTATTTTCAAGGAATGTAAGTCCTAGGAGGGAGACAGAACATGATCTGATGCGAAAGAAAGGACGAGGAAGCTCCTTTAGCTGGGGGTAGTCAGGGAGAGCTGCTGGGAGGAGGTGGCATTAAACTGAAGCAGGAAGAAGAGCCAGCCATGGGAAGAATGAGGAGAGGTCCTTCAGGTTGGAGGGAACAAGTGCAAAGGCTGTGGGGCAGGATCGTGCCTGGCAGGTAGGCAAAAGAGCAAGGGGACCTTTGTAATAGGTACTAGTGAACCGGGGGAGAGAAGGAGATGAGAGATAGGAGGTGAATCGCAACTGTAGTGGTGGAGGTGGTGGTGATGGTAAGTGTGGATTTATCCAGGTGTGGGGAGGAGGAGCAGGTGTGTGCAGGATCTTTGCCAACAGACCTCAGAGAAGGTAAGGCATTTGCCTGCAGACACACAGCAACAAAGGCATCAACTTGGCCTTTCCCCACAACCCTGAAACTCTGGGGCCCTAGAATCCTCGATAGGAACTTTTCTCCAAGTAAAAAAAAAAAGTTGTTTTTTTATTTTTTCAATTTGAAAAATCTCTGCTAGGCCAGCTCTGTCAGATCTCTCAGCTGTTCCGGGAGGCGGTGGAGGAAGAAGAGGGGAAGGAAGAAAGAAAAAAAAAAAAAGCGCAATATTTCTATTGTCCTTATCTAAATAAATTGAGATGTATTTGTGAAAGTGTCAAGGAAACCTCCAGGAGCGAAACTATAAAATCACACAGCTGCTCAGAGGGCCCGTGACAGACAGCTCAGATTAATGTAGCTGTATTTTTATGGTCTGTTAACAGTTGATATGGGTTTTAAATATATTATCTTCCATTGTATTGTCTGTCATTTTAAAAACTGCTCATGTCTCCTGTGTTTGCTTTTAAAAGGTTCTTATAGAACATTCCACCACTGAGCTCCCAAATCTTTTTTTTTCTCCTCCTGTAGATATATCATCACAGATCTTCTTCTCGCCCTCCACCCCCCCCGAGTGAGGTTTTCCCCGGTACTTTCATGGGTAATTTACCACAGAACCTATTGGAAACCCTTGAGTTTCTTAATTCAGGGAGCAGCTGCAGGAGGCTGGATTCTTGTCTGGCTGGGGATTTCTGAGATGCATACATGGAGCAGCTCCAGATGGGCTGTGTTTCCACATCTAACAAAAGGGGTCTGACCTTGGAGGGCTCCAGAGTCTGTTTCTGGAGACTTGTAGCAGTTGGCTAATGCTGTGAGAGTGCCACATAACAAACATTCCCCACCCTGCAATCTCAGGGGCTTATAACAGCAATTGCTGGTTTCTTGCTTCCAGATCTCTGCTCTCCCTCTTGGTGAACTCATCCACTCCCACAGCTTTGGAGGTTCCTGCCAAATCAGATTCCAAACCCTGAACAGCTTTCTGTGCTCCAGTCCAGAGTGGCCAGTATGTCCTTCCTCAGGTAGGACTCAAATGGAGCTTAGAATCTTCATTACAGACCTTCTTATTCTCTACTTGGGAATGGCCCCATCAACCTCCCTTGCATACCCTTGGATCAAAGACCTGGGCATCCATTGCCCTTCCTCCCACATCCTCACCCATCACCTGTCAGTTTCCACATCTGGCTCATTCTGTCCTCTAAATCTCTCTCTTATCCATCCACTCCCTTCCATCCCCACAGCCTCTGATCCACTCAATTCCACCTTAATTTTATCTCTGGACAACAGAAAGGCTTCCCTGGTAGCTCAGATGGTAAAGCGTCTGCCTACAATGTGGGAGACCCGGGTTCAATTCCTGGGTTGGGAAGGTCCCCTGGAGAAGGAAATGGCAACCCACTCCAGTATTCATGCCTGGAAAATCCCATGGACTGAGGAGCCTGGTGGGCAACAGTTCATGCCACCTGTTTCCTGGTCTCATGGCCTCCATTTCTCTTCCCTTCTAATTTATTCTCCCTACAGTAACTATAACATTTAAAAAAATTAAACCTGATCAGATCTCTCTCCCGCTCAAACCCTTTCATAGATCCCCAGGGGATAAAATCTAAGTCCTCAACCTGCTCTTCAATATCTCTATATAGGACCCCTGTTAAGTCTTTCTTGTTCTTCCTAAATTCTCTCCTGCCATAATTCCACAATCAAGCCTGCCTGTTTTACTAATTCTCACTGCCTCCCTCCCCCAGTTCCCAGCTCTTTCAACATCTAAACCTTTGCACATGCTATTCCTTCTGCTTGGAATTCCCTTCCATCTCACAAACTCCTATGCATCCTGCATGACCCAATCTCCATTGCCCTTCCTCCAACAGAGGGAACCTTTGATCTATTTGCCACTCTACAACCAGGATTTGTAGCTCCTGCAAGCAGAAAGCAAATTCTGCATTTGCTTGTTGCCTTTCCAAATAGACAATGACTTTCCTGTGGGCAGGGGCTGCATTTTTCTCTTCTGAGCACTGCCAACCCTCACCCCAGAAATGAGAATGGCTCTAACTATACAGAGAAGAGAAGACGGTCTAGAATAGGGCATTAATTACGGAGTTCAGATGATTAGCAGCAAGGCTGGTAGACTGCAGAAATGCAGGCGACCACAGAACCATATATAACGAGGTACTAATTGTGCAGGAAAGACAATTAGGGAGGGAAGTTTTGAGTCACTGGTTCCATGGCCTGGACAATTAGACATCGGGCCATATATAAAAGATGTGGTAATCGCTTTGTTCAGACGATTAACGGAGCACTCGGGAAATCATAAAGCAAAATGCCACCACGCAGCCAGGAACAAAGCCAGGTGGTACAGTCTTGGGGACCAGAGTCTGACTGTCCAGACTCAAATCTTCCTGCAGGACCTGGAGCAAGAGACTTCCCCTTGCTAAGCCTCATTCTTTTCATCTGTAAAATGGGGATATCCATGGTGCCTGCCCCAGTGGGTTGACTGAGTCCATGTGGATGATGTCACACAAAAGCATCATTGTTACAAACAGCAGCAAGGCATCCTGCTAGGAGATGCTCTTTACCAAGTCCTGGATGGTGCAAGATATTAACCACCCGGGGACTTCCCTGGTCGTCCAGTGGCTACAACTCCATACTTTCAGTGCAGGGGGCCCAAGTTCAATCCCTGGTCAGGGAACTAGATCCCACATATCACAACTAAGAGTTCGTATGCTGCAACTAAAAATTCCACATGTGGACTTCCCTGGTGGCTCAGTGGTAAAGAATCTACCTGCCAATGCAGAAGACACGGGTTCAATCCCTGGTCCAGGAAGATCCCACACGCCACGGAGCAACTAAACCCATGTGCACACTATTCAACCTGCTCTCTAGAGCCCGCTGGCTGCAACTACTGAAGTCCATCTGCCTAGAGCCCATGCTCCACAAGAAAAGCCACTGCAACCATAAGCCCGTGCAAGGCAACTGGAGAGTAGCCTATGCTCATTGGAACTAGAGAAAAACCCCCAGTCAAAAGATCCCACATGCCACAACTAACACCCAGCACAGCCAAATAAATAAGTAAAAAAAAAATTAAAGATATTAACCACCCAGCCCAGACAGTTCAATGGCACTGTGATGAAGAGAAAAATCAAATGATGGATACAGAAGCTGGGAGATCTAATGGGGTGAAAGTTACTCACTGAAGGTGATACAGAGGTGGCCGTGACTCTGTCACCCTCTCCCAGGCCTTATAACCCACCATGTGTGGATCTGCCCTGAATTTTATGTTCCTTGGGGACCATGAAGCTGGGCTCAATGGAGCAAACAGGCCTGAGTTTGAGTCCTGGTAATGTCATTTTGGGCAAGTGTTTTCCCCTGGCTGAGCCTCAGTTTCCTCATCTGTAAAATGGGTGCAATTACTATATCCATCTCTCCAGATTCAATAAGATGTCACACACAAAGCTCTTAGCCACCTGCCCAGCACAAAGTAGAATGTGATACCCAACGACTGTTCTATAATTGTTAATTAACATCGTGTGTCATTGTTCTCATGACTGTCATCCACTGAAATGTTTCTCATGTTTTCCCCATGACTGTGTCTGGGCTCCAAAGCAGAGATGTGGTAGGATTCAAACATGTACACAGAGAAGCTTGATAAAATAGGAGTCGTTCCATTCAGAGCAAGATTTCTCTGGGTGGAGAGCAGTGGAGGTTTCTCTGAGCAGCCAGGTTGCCAGTGTCCTCATGGTGAGTGATGGCTGGGTCAGCCTGAGGCTGCCAGAGTTAGATGAGAAGGAGTCAGACATGGAAAGATCTGAGAGAGGTCACTCCAGGCAGAGGGCACAGCCAGTGCAAAGGTCCTGAGGTAGGATTGTTCCTGGTATGTTCAAAAAACAGTGAGGGGCTTCCCTGCTGGCTCAGTTGAATCCTCTTACAAATGCAGGAGACGCAGGTTCAATCCCTGATTCAGGAAGATCCCACACGCCGTGGAGTGACTAAGCCTGTGCGTCACAACTGTTGAGCCTGTGTTCTAGAGCCCACGAGCTGCAACTGCTGAAGTCCGCGATCCCCAGAGCCCATGCTCCACATTAAGAGAAACCACCGCAATGAGAAGTCCAGGCACAGCTAGAAGGTAGCCCATACTTGCTGCAACTAGAGAAAAGCACATGCAGCAACCAAGACCCAGCACGGCCAAAAAAATAAGTAAAATTTTATATAAAGAAAAAAAAAAAAAAAGGAACAGTTAGGATATATACCCCAAATAATTGAAAGCAGGAACTCAAACAAATACTTTTCCACCCATGTTCATAGCATGATTCACAGTAGCCAAAAGGTGGAGACAACCCAAGTGTCCCCAGACAGATGATGAATAAATGAATTATGGTCTATCCATCCAGTGAAATATTTTCAGCCTTAAAAAGGAAGGAGATCTGACACCTGCTACAGCGTGGATGAACCTTGAGAACATTATATTCAATAAAATAAGCCGGACACAGAAGGACACACACTGTCTGATTTCACTCACAGGAGGTCCCTACAGGAATCAGATCCACAGAGACAGGAAGTAGATGGTGGAGCCAGGGGCTGTGGCAGGCGGGTGGGGAGCGAGTGTTTCATGGGGACAGAGTTTCTGTTTGGGAAGATGAGAAAGTTCTGGAGATGATGGTGGGGATGGTTGCCCAACAATGTGAATGTGCTTAATGCCACTGAAAGTGGTTACAATGGTAAATGTTATGTTATGTATATTTTACCACAATAAAATAAATAGACGAGTTTTTAACAACGACAATGATAATAAACATTGAGGAGGCTGGGTGGCTGGAGGGGAAGTGAGGGCAGGGAGGGACCGTTATTAAATACCATCTCTCCCTCCCTCTCTCCCAGCCCCAAGCCTCCACCATCTACTTCCTGTCTCTGTGGATCTGACTCCTCCAGGGACCTCCTGTGAGTAGAACCAGTGTTTGTCCTTCTGTGTCCGGCTGATTTCACCAAGCATCATGTCCTAAGGCTTCATCGTGTTGCAGTGGGTGTCAGAATCGCCTTCCTTTTTAAAGATTGAATAACATTCCATTGTATGGATGGACCCTAATTTGCTTATCTGTCAACCGTGGACAGATACCTGGTTTGTCTCCTGTGAATAATGCTGCTGTGAGCACAGGTGTACAAGTAGGCCTCTGAGTCCCTGCTTTCAAATATTTGTTTGTTTGTTTGTTTTGGCCACGCCACCTGGCATATGGGATGTGGGATCTTAGTACCCCAACCAGGGATCAAAGCCACGGCCCCTGCAGTGAAAGCACAGTGTTAACCACTGCACCTCCAGCTTCTTGTTCAGTCACTAAGTCATGTTTGTCTCTTTGCAACCCCATGGACTGCAGCACGCCAGGCTTCCCTGTCCTTCACTATCTCCCAGAGCTTGTTCAAACTCGTGTCCTTTGAGTCGGTGATACCATCCAACCATCTCATCCTCTGTCACCCTCTTCTCCTCCTGCCCTCAATCTTTCCCAGCATCAGGGTCTTTTCCAATGAGCTGGCTCTTTGCATCAAATGACCAGAGTACTGGAGCTTCAGCTTCAGCGTCAGTCCTTCCAGGGAAGTCCCTCAAATTTTTTGTTTCTACCCACAGGTGGAATTGCTAAATCAAATGGTAATTCTGTGTTTAATTTTTGACAGACCACTGTACTGTTTTGTCACTTTCTTTTAATATGGTTTTGGTGTCTTTTTATGTATAGAAGTTTCCAGTTATAATCCTGTATATCACTCTGAATCGAGGCAGGCTGGGAAGGACGGTGAGGTCGATTGTGTAGGCTGATGAACAGCTAAGGACTTCATTGGGTGTGCCCCTCCCTGGCCCTGGAGAAGACCCAGGGACGGAGCATGGCTTCAGCGATTGCACACCCTGAAGAAGAACTGATACTAGAAGAAGCAGGAGGGGGTTCCTAAATCAGAAATTAAAATGAATTATGGAAAATAATTTGTGTGAAGGAGATCAGCCCTGGTTTTTCTTTGGAAGGAATGATGCTAAAGCTGAAACTCCAGTACTTTGGCCACCTCATGCAAAGAGTTGACTCATTGGAAAAGACTCTGATGCTGGGAGGGATTGGGGACAGGAGGAGAAGGGGACGACAGAGGATGAGATGGCTGGATGGCATCACTGATTTGATGGACGTGAGTCTGAGTGAACTCCAGGAGTTGGTGATGGACAGGGAGGCCTGGCGTGCTGCGATTCATGGGGTCGCAAAGAGTCAGACATGACTGACTGACTGAACTGAACTGAACTGATTTGTGGGTTAACTTCAGAACCTGCGATTTTTATTTGTCATCAGGCAGGAATCAGATCCATAGAGACAAGAAGTAGATGGTGGGGCCATATAGTTTAGAAGGAGCTGACATATCCTCTCCCCCAAATAGGTTCCCTTAGGAGAAACCCTGATTCCTTCACCAGCCCTGTAAGAGCCAGAGTTTTATTGAGTGTTTGCTATGTACTAGGACCTTTTTTTTTTTTAAGGAAAAAAAAATTGTTTCTGGGGAATTCTCTGATAGTCCAAGGGTTAGGATTTCGCACTTTCACTACTGGGACCCGGGTTCGATCCCTGATTGGGGAACAAAGGTCCTGCAAGCTATACAATATGCTCCCCCCCCCAAAAAAAATTATGTTTCTCCTTTCCCTTTTGCCATTAGGAAGCTCAGATCCAAGCGGAAGGTTCAACTATAACTACAGGACAATGCCTTATTACAGAGCCCCAAACAAAACCAGGATGCTTATTGTCAAACCACCCCTCACAAAAGCTAATGAGACAGGAACCGTCATCAACCCCATTTGAGGAGCCCCCACCCTAGCTAACCACAACGTGTGTGTTTCAAATGCTTTTCCGATCAAACTAAGATGATTGATCATCCTGGTTTCAGTGTTAAAACCAGGGAAGTTTTGGGCAAATCAGGACAAGCTGGTCACCCTGTATGACAGCTTAGGAAAAAAAAAAAAATTGAAAAAGATCAAACTGCAAGCTTTTAGCACCCAGTGGCCCGCACAACTAGGATCGCTTAAATGAATCATTTAGATATCATGGAAGCAGCCGAGCCAAGTGTGTGTTTTTTGCTGAGCACTTGTTTAAAAATCAATAAAAAATAATACCGGTAAACAAACTCCTAATCTTTGCCCCTGGCAGAGGCAGGCAGAGCACAGCTGAGCCAGCAGAGAGGTGGCACGGGGGGCCTGAGGTCTGGCCCTGCATCTCGCCTGTGGTATGGCCTGGGGGGTATTCTGTGTGTCTCTGGTCCCCAGAGGGCACTGCTGGCTGGGAGGGTCTGGCAGCTGCAGCTGATCATGGGCGTTCTCTAAAGCGGATGGCAATGGGGAGAAGGCTCTCGGGGGTAAACAATCTGCCTGTCAATGCAGGAGACACGATTCAATCCTTGGGTCGGGAAGAAATGGTAACCCACGCCAATATTCTTGCCTGGAGAATCCCGTGGACAGAGGAGCTGGTAGGCTACAGTCCATGGGGCTGCAAAAGAGTTGAACACAACTGAACGACTGAACAGTCAAATCGATGGGGAGAAATGTGCCATCTGTCCTTGAGGATAAACCACTCAAGGTAGTGGTGGGTGACGCTGGAATGTTATTAACTATTTTTGCATCTTCTGCATCCACTTGGGTCTAGCCCCTTCATCACCCACCTGAACCAGTAGGGCTGGCTCCTGCTCACCATGCCCCCTATGGTCTCTCCTCCCTGCAGCAACCAGAGGGCACCCATGAGCACCTGAATCAGCTCCTCTTTTCCTTACCCACAGCCCTCCAGGGCTCCCACCTCCCTGGGGTAAAAGCCCAAGTCCTTCCCAAGGCCCACAAGACCCTGCACGACCTGTCCTGTTCCCTCCCTGCCCTCCCCCCACTCCCCTTCTCCCCCCCACTCACTCCACAGGGACCTCTTCACTGTTCCTGCAACATATCAGGCACCATCCTGCCTCAGGACCTTTGTACAGGCTCTATATACCCTCTGTTTGGGACACTCTTCTTTCAGACGTCCCCATAGCTTTCTCTCTCTCATCATTCAGGTCTCAACTCAAATTTCACCTTCTCAGAGGGATTCCCCCTGATTATCCCAGCTAAAGTTGCATCCCCTTACATCATCACTTTTCCCCCATATCACCCTGTTTCAGTACTGCTTGTCATTTATCGCTATTTGAAATGATCACTTTTTGTTCACTGACTTGCGTATTCTCTCTCTCCAGCTTCCAGCAGCTCCAAGAAAGTGGGAGATATTGTCACTCCTGTTCTCTGCTGGGTCTCTGGTGTTTAGAACAGGGCCAGGCACACAGTGATCATCAGTGTTTATGGAATGAATGAATGACGCAAGGAGCAGAGAGGGTAAGAACACAGAGGTGGACATCACAGAACTCGTGTTTAATTCCCAGCTCTCCTATGCACTGGCTGTGCGACCTTGGATCAGTTGCTTAATCTCTCTGGGCCTCTGTTTCCCATCTGTAAAATGGGAGTGACTAATGAAATAATTCAGAGACTGTGGCTTGCACAGTGCCAGACAGCTAATTAGCACTCTCTAAATGAATTACTATTCCCAGGACAGACAGTATCCCAATAGTAGGACCAAATGACCTTCATCTCAGAGACCTCACCAGATCAGGACACGTGGATCAGCCTCTCCCTTTTTTTAATGGCTGCATGCATTTCCATAAGATGCATGTTTCATGGTTTATCTACCACATCCCCACCTGCTAGACATATGTCACCAACTCCACAGGGCACGCTTTTGTTTTTCATTTTTGGCTGTGCTGGCTGGGTCTTCGTTACTGAGTGCAGGCTTTCTCTAGTTGCGGCAAGCAGGGGCTACTCTCTAGTTGCAGTGCGCAGGCTTCTCGTTGCGGTGGCTTCTCTTGTGGCGGAGCTTGGGCTCTAGGTGTGCAGGTTTCAGTGGTTGTAGTACTTAGGCTCCGTAGTTGCAGTGCACGGGCTTAGTTGCTCCACAGCATGTGGGATCTTCCCAGACTAGGGATCCAGCCCATGTCCCCCGCATTGGTAGGTGGACTGTTAACCACTGGACTGCCCAGGAAGCCCCAGAGCACACCTTTGAACACGAGTCTTTGCACACACGTGCAGCTGGTTCTCTGGGTTAATGGCCGAGGGCTGGAGCTGCTGCTCTGGGGTTTTAATACAGTCAGGCTGCACATCTGCGGTATATGAGTCCTGTTCTCCTCACCCCCATCAATACTTGGTTTCATCCAATATTTTCCAATTCTCTCCCAATCCGATCAGTGCAAAGTAGAATCTCATTCTGGTTCGATTTTCCTGAGGCAGGATAGGGTGTGCCATGTTGGGGAAATGGTGGGCTGGGTGGCTGGAGCAGAGTGAGCGAGGGGGAGAGGGGAGGAGGGGAGGGCAGGAAGGGGATGAGGACAAGTTGTATGGTGCAGTGGTTAGGCACATAGCCTTGAGAGCTAGACCATCCTGGGTTCAAGTCCTGGATCTGCTTCTCAATAGTTGGGTGACCTTGAGATCAGAGAGCCCAGAAAGGAGCAGAGCATCCTCAAGCCTTGGTTTCCCCATTTGCCAGATGGAATTGATGATACTGTATCTGCTTCATAGAATAGAGGAGGGTCTCTGAACAGGGAAGGGAAGAGGTTTCATCTATGATTTCTTTACAAAAAAAACTCTCTTGGGCTGCCAGGGGCCAGAGAGGGAAGTCAGGAAGCCAGAGGGGGCTGGGGTGGTCTGAAGACAAGAGATGACAGTTTCTGATGAGGGTCAATAATGCCGTCCTTGGCTGGGCTTGTCAGGTCCTCGTCCTGAAACCCCTGTGGTCATGTAGATCTCGTTATTTCCATTCTACAGGCAAGAAAACCAAGATCATGGCGTATTAGTGATACAGCGGATAATGATGGAGTCAGGACCACCCCCCACTCCCCAGCTTTAGCCAGGCTTCCTTTCTCCCTCTACTTTCTTTGAGAACAAGGATGTATTGATATTGTTTATCCTCGCTCTGACCGCAGAAGGAACATCATTCACTGCAGGAAATTTAGAAAATCTCAATACACTAAAAAGAAGATATAAAGCTTGGCTGTTATCTTGCCCAGGGTGCCAGCTTCTAAGTGTGCTTCCTTTTAGTCTTTTTTTCTATGCAATTATACAATTGTAATTTGTTTCATGGCAACATAGTGTTTTTTTTTTTTTTTTTCAAATTCATCCTCTATTGTTAAGCATTTAGGTTGTATCTAATGTGTTGCTATTATAGACCAGGAAATAACACCCTGGTAGCTACTTGTAAGTTCCCATCCACAACTATTTTCTTGGGAAAATGTCCTGGAACAACTAATAAGAGATCAGATATATAAGTTCTTTCTTTTCTTCCTCTCTCACTCCCTCTTTTTCTTTTTCCTTCCTTCTTTTTATTTTCCTTCTCTTTTACTAATTAAAAACAACTTTATTGGAAATATTGGTATAAGCCTCTTTATATAAGTAAATTTTTACATGCAAAAAGAAAAACGGAAAGAAATGGACACATCCTTTTAGCAAAGTGTCACGGTGGAGATTCTTGATACAAAATACTGGGTGATTAAATCCTTCCTGGTAGTGACTCCACTGGATGAGATGACCCTATTTCTTTTCTGTCCTTAGAAATGTATTGTTCACTTGTTGATTATGGATCCTCAGATGTACCCAGGATTTCCTCCTGTGAAGTTCCTAGTCTGAGATTTTTATCTAGACAATTTCACATCATCCATTAACTCCAGGGCTGCGCTCTTTGCTTTTCTTCTTTCATTTTTTATTAAGGCAAAATTCACATAAGTGTCCTGAGATTTGGGAAGTACCCTTTCGATGCAGATTACCCCGTCCTCAGATATCCTAGCCCTCCTCCCCCCATAACCATTGTTACTATTTTGATGGTCTTCCTGTCAGTCTTTTCCCCCCCCATGCACGTGGGCACATGGTCTGGCTACACCTGCTTTGCTTCTGCCCCCATTACAAATTCAATTTGGTTAATTGCTGAAGCCAGGGCAGGGTATTTCGTCTGTGATGTCTGTGTCTCTGCAGCGTCTCTGGTGCCCTGGACAGCCCGCCACACAGTAGGGGCTTGGTAAATACTTATTGGATTATTTTCAACCCAGCATGCTGCCATTTATAGTACCTTCTCTATGTGACGGAATATACATGTGAAATAACCAGTCCAGGTGAGGAAATCTGAGGTTTGGTCTGGGAAATTGACCGACCCAAGTGGAGAACTTGAGGTCTGGAGAGGGGAGCCAAGGGCGAGTTTCCAGGGGAGGAGGCCTGTGACACACCTCTGCCAGGAGGAAGGTTCTGTGACTCAGTGTTAACTCTGCAGAAAGGCCAGAGGAGATAATGGTAAATCTTCCTGTGCTGAAAATGAATAGGGAGGAACTTTATTTCAGTGGCCCATACCTTTCCCCCTACTCCCCCTCCCCCAGACCACAAACAGGATGGAGTGGGAGAGGAGAATTTGAGGACAGCATCGGTGGGGGGCACAGAATGTGGGGTCCAGACTCAACGGTATCAGGGATGTTCTCCCTAGAAGGGCAGAGAGAAAACAGAGTCCAATACCTGTGTGGAGGGAGGAGAAACCCAGGCTCAGAGCAGAGGGCACAAGACGCCCTCACCCCCGCCGCCAGCCCCATATCAACTACTAGGGTCCTCCATGTGGGGGCCACTCATTTGGGTGAAACCTCTGATCCCAGCTAAACTGACCTCAGTTTAGCACTCAGTCATCATCACCTGTGATCAGGTGTGCGTGTGTGTGTGCACGCGCACACACATTCATGCACCAGGTTATGAGGGAAGACACTCACTCAGTGATGGGTAGTTGGTGCTCAGGTGGACTTGAGACCAGAGCCTGTAATTTTTCAACTTGCAGGTATTTCTCCCTTTCTCTCTCTCTTTCCTTCCCTCAGAACCATTTAAACGATTACAAAGATGCTATTTTTATCTGGGGGGGAAAATTCAATTATAGACATTGACCTTTACATATTCTTTCCAGGCTCACGTGCGGCTGGCCCAGAGTGCTAGAGGATTCTGTGAATGTACTCAGAAGAGAAAACGTCCTCCGAGTCAGAAACTCAAGATGTGAGGGGAAGCGCAGAGGCCAAAGGTGGAGGGCCAAGCTCATGGGATGGCAGGCTCATCATCACAGCCCCCAGGGAGACCTGGGAGGGAAGGTATTCCCTTTTATTTTGCTGTTGCCACACTTTGGGGCTGAGTCAGAAAAGTCTGGCCTGCACTGCTTAAGGACGTGGTCTTTTCATGGGTTACCTGGTCGCTCAATCATGTCTGAGTCTTTGTGACCCCATGGACTGTAGCTTGCCAGGCTGCTCTGTCCATGCAAGAATATTGGAGTGGGTTGCCATTTCCTCCTCCAGGGGATCTTCGTGATCTAGGGCTTGAGCCCATGTCTCCTGAATCTCTTGCATTGGCAGGCAGGTTCTTTACCACTGAGCCACCTGAGAACCCCCATGGGTTACCCACCTGTCCCTAATTGTAATTTTTTTTTCCCTCCTGGACAGATCTTCCAGGGCCTAGCAATAGTAGGTTCTCACTCATTCGATAGTTTGGGGACTTTCCTTAAGCATTTAAGTATTCCACAAATATTAAATGTGTGTCAGATGCTGTCCTAAGTTCTGGGAAGAAGTCATGAATAGGAAAGAATGAAGGTCTCGGTTTGCAAGAGCTGCTGCTGCTGCTGTTGCTGCTGCTAAGTCGCTTCAGTCGTGTCCGACTCTGTGCAACCCCATAGACGGCAGCCCACCAGGCTCCCCTGTCCCTGGGATTTTCCAGGCAAGAACGCTGGAGTGGGTTGCCATTTCCTTCTCCAATGCATGAAAGTGAAAGTGAAGTCGCTCAGTTGTGTCCGACTCTTAGTGACCCCATGGACTCCTCTGTCCATGGGATTTTCCAGGCAAGAATACTGGAGTGGGTTGCCATTGCCTTCTCCGCCAAGAGCTGATACTGTACATTAAAAAATAAACCGGTAAAATGTATGGTGGGTGAGCAAAGGAAAACAAAATCAAGCCACAAAAGGATGAAGATGTGTGGGAAAGTCAATCTTAAACAAGGTGTTCACGGCAGGGCTCAGGCAGAGGTTGGCATCTGAGTAGAGACCAAAGGCATTTGAAGCGATCACAGAGGGCACAGCCTATGAAAATGTCCCGGGGCAGCTCCATGCCCTGACCTGGAGGAACAGCGAGGAGGCCTGTGTGGCTGGAGCAGGGAGAGAGAGGGATGAAGCAAGGGTAGGGACGGGACTGGGGCAGGTCATGCAGGACAGATTTGGGGCTATTTCCCCAAGGGAGGTGGGAGCTGGAGGGCTGTGGGCAGATGAGGGGCGGGGCCCGACTCGGGCGCTCACGGGCGCTCTCTGGTGGCTGATATGGGCAGGACAGACTGGGCAGCAAGGATGGAAAGGAGAGGAACCAGGGTGGAAGCAGCCGCACTGGTCCAAGGTGCCAGTGATGGAGCTGGACCGGAGGATATAGAAGATGGAGAAGTGGACACTCTCTGGGTAGATTGTGGATACAGAACCAAGGCAGTTTTCTAACGGATGGGCTGTGAGGTGTGGGGGAAAGAGGAAAGCTGAAGATGATGCTAGCGTGTCTGAATTGAGCACCTGGATGGCTGGAGCTGCCGTCAGCTGAGACGGAAGGATGAGGGAGGAACGAGTTTGTGTGTGGGGGGGTGAGCGTCAAGATTTGACTTTGATGTGTTATTAGGTTCCCACATGGAGATGTCGGGGGCCAGCTGGATATTAGGAATTAGGGGCAGAGATGCCTTTTGAAGATGTAAATCTGGTGGTCAATGACTGGAAGACCACGTCTGAGTCCATGGGGTTGAACGAGGGATTGGGGAGAGAGAAGAATGCATGTCATTGTTCATTTGCTAAGTTGTGTCTGACTCTTTGCAACCCCGCGGACTGCAGCACGCCAAACCTTCCCTGTCCTTCACTATCTCCTAGAGTTTGCTCAGATTCATGTCCAGTGAGTCAGTGATGCCATCCAACCATCTTATCCTGCACCCCCTCTTCTCCTTTCACCCTCAATCTTTCCCAGCATCAGGGTCTTTTCCAATGAGTTGGCTCTTCACATAAGGTGGCCAATGCATTGGAACAGGTTGGGGACCCCTGGCTAAAGCACTTAGCATATGCTTAATAAGTACCAGCTATTATTATTTATATTACAGTCCCCACACATAACCACTGCTGACATTTTTCTATGCATAGAAACGGTCTGGGGATCCTAAGTGGGATCATATTGAAAATCACTTTCTCCCAAGGATATAAGAATAATCGTGAGATCTCCTAACCCGGAGCTGGGCATTTTGCATCCTGTTAAATTCCCCCAACAGCCCAAGACTGGAGTTTTGTTTTTTTTAATATTCTTAATTCACAGAAGAGGAACAGGTTACAGGGTGTGAAGAAAGGCTGGATGCAGATCCACACCGGCCTGAGTCCAGAGCCTGAGGGTGAGCCAGGTCAGCCCCTGGGGAAGGAATGAGGTCCCTCCTGGGGCACCCGGCCAGGCTCCACCCCAGCCAGAGACTTCCTCCCGAAGTCATGGCAACTGGCTCCTTCGAGATGCTATTTAAGTCAAATAGGAACCGGTTCTCACCCTCCACCCTCCCCTGAGAACCAAATGCCAGGAGGGTCCTCCCTCCCACACACCCCCCACACCCCCTGCCTTCATGCAGGCAAGGTGTTGCGGGAATACCTATGGCCCGAGGGACTCGGTTTCCCCAGGTTGCGTCACTTGCTATGAGGCTGAGTCCATGGGGGATGTGGATGGGGGAGGGGAGGAGAAGGAAAGGGTGAGCTCACCAGCTCATGGATTGCAGATGCCAAGCACGGGCTGGGTGCCAGGTGCTCAGCACTCTCCACGCACCGTCCATTCAATGTTTTAAAAATTTAATCTTAGATAGTTGTTTGTTTAGATAAAGATGAAATAGGGTATAGAAGTCAAGATGTGCTGCTAAGTTGCTTCAGTCATGTCTGACTCTGTCACCCCATGGACTGTAGCCTGCCATGCTCCTCTGTCCATGGGATTCTCCAGGCAAGAATACTGGAGCAGGTTGCCATTTCTTCCTCCACGGGATCTTCCCAATCCATGGATTGAACCCGTGGTTTTTAAAGTCTCCTGTATTGGCAGGCAGATTCTTTACCATTAGTGCCATCTGGGAAGCCCTCAAGAAGTCGAGAGCATTGCTTAAATGGCACCTGCCTCATGCGAAGGCCTATTTTCAACACCTGATGGGTTTTAATTTGTCATGAAAAAGTGAAAGTGTTAGTTGCTCAGTCGTGTCCGACTCTGTGACCCTATGGACTGTAGCCCTCCAGGCTTCTCTGTCCGTGGGATTTTCCTGGCACAAATACTGAAGTGAGTTGCCATTCCCTTCTCCAGGGGATCTTCCTGACCTGGGGATCGAACCCAGGTCTCCCACATTGCAGGCAGATCCTTTACCATCTGAGCCACCACGGAAACACGTCTTTGTCCAAACAGCCCTCTGAGGTTGATGTCATCTTTCCTGTTTTGTAGATGAGGCCACTGAGGCACAGAGAGTTTAAGTGACTTGCCCAAGGTCACACAGCCGGACAGAGATAGAGCTGGGTTTTTAGCCATCATGCTTTTCTGCCTTTTGAAGTACAAAAGAGTTCACAGAGGGAAAAATCTCCCTCCAGGGTAGGTCATCCAGGGTCCATCCTGAGGCAGCCAGCTTTGTCCCTGTGTTCCTTCCAGGGATGGTATGTGTACACAGAAGCACCTGTGGGTATATTTTTCTTCCCTTCTCGATTTTTTTTTCACACACAAGTGTATGTACTCAAATGATATCCTGCACTTTCTTTGCTAACGCTTAGCCATATACCTTTGAGATCATCTCTTATGGGCACATGGATTCTCACTATTTATACACCTGCCGACTACTCCACTGAGAGAATAAACCAGGCTGGTTTTTTTTTCTTTCTTTTATTGGGGTAAAATAGATGTAGTATAAAATTTACCATTTTAAACACTTAAGTGTGCATTTTAAAATGCACAGTTCAGTGGCAGTGAGTATATTCATAAAGTTGTACAACCATCTCCCATGCTTACTTCCAGAACCTTCCCATCACCCCAAAAAGCAACCCCATCCCCATTAGTGATCACTCTCACTTCCCCTCCCCCAGCCCCTGGCAACCACAAATCCATTCTCTGACTCTCTGGATTTGCCTGGATTCATATAAATGGAATCCTACAACATGTGGTCTTTTATGTCTGGCTTCTTTCAATGAACATAAGGTTTTCAAGGTTTATCCATGTTGTACAATGTATCCGTGCTTCATTTCTTCTGAAATTAAAAAATACATATTATAAAATATGTATAACAAAATTTACAGTTTTAACCATTTTTAAGTGTATAATTCAGTGGCATTAAGTACATTCACACTGCCGTACAACCATGCCCACCATCCATCTCCAGAACCTTCTCATCTTTCCCAAACTGAAACTGTCCCCATTAAGCACTGACTCACCATCCCTTCCCCCAGCCCTTGGCCTGCACCATCTACTTCCCATCTCTATGGATCAGAAACTCTTTTAGGGACCTCCTGCAAGTGGAAACAGACAGTATTTATCTTTTTGCGTCTGGCTTATTTTATTTATAGTATTTTCATGGTTCATCCGTATCGTAGCATGTGTCAGAATCTCCTTCTTTTTATTTTTTTTAAAGATGAATAATATTCCACTGTATGGATGGACCACATTTTGTTTATCCTTCACCTGTCGACGGACAATTGTGTTGTTTCTGCCTTTTGGCTTACCATGAATCATACTGCTATGAATACACGTGTACAAATTTTTGTTGGAACGCCTGTTTGCAATTCTTTGGAATATGAAACAGACTGTTGTAACTGGTCCCTGTGGAGAGACACATAGGATGCTTTCCATGTTCTTTCTGCTCCTGGAGACACTGATGCGATCAAACATGCTTCCCAGCTCTGTGCCTTTGGCCAGTCACATTGTCTCTTGGTGCTTCGGTTTTCCCACCTATAATTTGGGGCTAATAATACAGACTTTCTACCTCATAGGATTGTGAACAAATTAGATGTGCAAACTTCAACAAAGACCTTGGAACAGGGCCTAGGACATAGTAAGTGCTCAATTAACATGACTCCTCCTGGGATGTTCCGAGGCACCTCACTCTCCTTCCTCCCTACCTCCAATGTGTCAGCTTTTGAAACTCACAGTCAAGAGGCGGCTGGCTGATTGGATGTAGAGTGGCAGGAGGAGAAATGTGGCAAGGCGAGTGAGGGTTGATATTTTGCGGGGGTGACGCCAGCCCAGGTGGCCACGCGGTCCTGGCCATACACAAGGGAGCTGTGCACACGCTCCCACGCAGGTCCTCTGATGAGTGGGCGGGGCACGTGTCCAGATGGAGATGTCATGGCTGAGAATCAGTAGACGTTATGAGCCCATCTGCCTGCCTTTACAGGCAGGAGCAGGGACACACATGGGGGACACGAAGGCCCCCGTAATATCTGTACCCTGCACCCCTTCACTTAAACCCAGTTTGTTGGCCTCACAGAGGCGGCCAGAGAGGGACTGAGCAGGATGAAACTGGGCCCTGAGAGAGTGAATGAATGTGTGCATTGTTTGTTCATCCATCCATTCATTTTTTTGGCACTGTTCTAGGTGCTGGTACACAGCAGGGAACAAGATCACCAACTCTGGGCTTACCACCTGGGTGGCTCATACACCGGTTTGACAGATGAACAAACTGAGGCTCAGAGGAAAGCAGGGGCTTGCCCAGGGTGACACGGCTATAGCAGGAGAGGTGGACGTTGAACAGGTAAGTCATCCCTGACAAGTGCAGGAATTTTTCCATATGAGGATTGGAGCCAGGAAGAGAATGAATAGAGGTGAAGAATGATCAAGATGTGCTCAGATAGGGTGATCAGGGAAGGCTTCTAGGGGGGAGGTGACACTTAGGTTGAGGGCTCAGTAATGAGAAGAGTTTGGGGAATAGTGTGTCAGACAATACGCACAGCATGTGCAAAGGCCCTGGGGCAGGACTGCACCTGGTGTGTTGGAGGAACAGTGAGGAGGCCTGAGTGCCTGGATCACAGTGGGGGAGAGGGAGAGAGGCAGGAGGCAGGGGAGGAACGTGGACTTTATTGAGAAGGCACTGGACCTGCCGAAGGGTTTGGTACATGGGTGATCAAACCTGCTGATTTAAGTCTGTTTGTTTCTTTGCTTTGGGCTGCGCTGGGTCTTCGCTGTGGTGCACGGGCTTCTCATTGCAGTGGCTTCTCTCGTTGTGGAGCACAGCTCAGTAGTTGTGGTGCATGCATGTGGGATCTTAGTTCCCCGAGCAGGGATCAAACCTGTTGTCATGGTCTGTCCACAGGTTGCAAAATAATTTCCAGACGTGAGGCAGAATGAGAAGAGAGTAAAATTTACTAAAGTGGGAGATGCTGTTAGAACCATGGGCTGGCTCAAGGGAGAGCTGAACCCTTTTGCAGGCTAGTAGCCAATTTTTATAGCCTCAAGACAGGGAATATTCCTACTGGAATGGTGATCAGTTAGGATGCATAGGGTGGGTGAGTATTTTACCTAATATGGGGTCAGAGGACTGGCAAGTTGGGATCTGGAAGCTCATGGCAACAGTTGCGATGGGGCTTGTTCATTTCCAGAGATTTTTGCCCTGTGACCTTGGTACAGGGCTCCACACTCATGTGCCCTGGCAAGTGGGATTCTTAACCACTGGACCACCAGGGAAGTTCCTGATTCAGATTTTAAAGGGACTCCTTTGACTGCTGTGTGTGTGAAATAGGCTGACAGGTGCAATTCACTCATTCATTCATTCTTGAGTCTCTCACTGAACAAGTACCATCTGCAGCCACGATCTGCAGATGAGTGGGCAGGATCCAAGACAAGTGGGGTCACTGATCCAAAGTCACACCGTACATGGGTGGCACAGACGGGTTTTGAGCCTAAGCTGGGCAGGCAGGCCGGTGTTCTTGTACCTGAGTGACTGGAATGCTCATGGAGGTCACTCCCTGGACAGGTGGGAATTTCATTATGATGCATGGAAGGAGCCACAGGTGGCTCCAACAGGTAATTGGAGCTTCAATGGTAGATGCACAGGGAGAGGCGTCTAACTCAGCCTAGGTGAGGGGATGTCATCAAAGGGGGCTTCCTTGAAGGGATGACTTTGAAGCTGAGACTTGAAGGTGAACAAGTCGGCCAGGTGAAGGGAGGGGAAATGCATCTGGGGCAGAAGAAACAGCATGTGCAAAGACCTGGAGGTGAGGCCAAGGATGGTCTGTGTTGAGACATGAAGCAGGTCCAGGGGCTCTGAGTTTAGCCTAGACAGGGGGTCAGATGGGGAGGGGAATGAAGAGGAAGAGAATAGCTCAGGCACTCCTGGGTGGTGCAGTTGGATTTAATCTGAGGGCAAAAGCAGCCACAGAAGGATATAAGCAGAGGAGGGAGAGGAGCGGGTGTGTTTTTGTGTGTGTGTGTGTGTGTCTTTATAATTAATTAGTTAATTTATCTGGGGCGGTGCTGGGTCTTTGTTGCTGCACTTTCTCTAGCTGCAGTGCTTGGGCTTCTCCTTGCAGGGACTTCTCTTGTTGTGGAGCACGGGCCCTAAGGCACGTGGGCTTCAGTGGTTGTGGCGCATGGGCTTAGTTGCCTCAAGGCATGTGGGATCTTCCTGGACCAGGGATTGAACCTGTGTCCCCTACATTGACAGGAGGATTCTCAACCACTGACCACCAAGGAAGCGTGAGGGTTTGTGTTTTTAAATGTCCCTCTGCCTGCTGAGTGGGGGACGGAGTGCTGGGGTGTGAGTCAAGGGGCCAGGATGGAAGTGGGGAGGGAGCTAGGAGGGGCTGCTTCCTGGTCCCTAGGTTGGTGGAACCGTCTCCTCCCTCACAGTTACCACCTTCCACAGCCATCCTTGGGCCAGGCCCCAGCATATGCATTTGTGATGCCCCTCCCCCGCACCGCATCACAGTATCCCAAGATCCCTCCAGTCTGTGCCAAGTAACAGAGCAGGCAGTCCCAGCCACCTGCAGACATAAATACTGATGGCAGGACACCAGGCCAAGAGCTGGGAGGCAGCCAGACATAGGGATAGACCCCCCTCCAGTTGGCAAGAAGCACCCTCCCTGGTGGGCCCAGGTTGGGGGGAAGCCAGTGAAGACCAGGTGTGGGAACCTCTCTCCCCACTCCCCCAGCCCTGCCTCCATGAGCGTCCCAGGCCATCTGTCCTTGTGCCCACTTTGTCTCACGCGCGCCATCACCAGGTGGGGGCATGTCTGTGGGTGGTGGATGCCAAGGCTTTGGTAGTTCTGGGGACAGAACCCAGGTGCAAGACACAGCTGAGGGTATCCGCCAAGGTCTGGAGGACAGAGTTGGAACCCACCCTGGGGCCGAGTCTAGAAATAAAACGGATTTGGCTTCAGAACCTGAGCAACAGCGAGGGGGGCCTGGAGAGGCTGACGTCCACCACGGCCAAGTCCTACTGCACAGCAGGCATGTCACACATGGCCCCTCATACAATCCACAGAATAAATCCATAGGGCAAGACTTCTGTTCCTTCTTTGCAGAGGATCAATGAAGCTCAGTCAGAAAGAAACTTGCCCAAAGTCATACAGGGAGGAAGTAGTCTGGCCAAAATTTGAATCCTGTCTGTCTTGATCCAGAATCTTTCCTACTGTCCTTTCCAGGAGGGTGTGGAGAATTTTCTTTGAGCAGAAACAGCCTCTTAACCCTGGACAGCAAATATGTAACATACAAACCACCATAGCCTATTCAGTTGCCTATGACAGACATCCCTAACCAATAACAGAACTCTATCACAAGGAGAGGCAAGACCCAGGCATCACCAACAGATTGCAGTACTCCTTTCCCTGCAGAACTGGGACTCGGGCTCAGAAGCCTTCTTAACACAGACCCCAGGCAGAAACCCCCCACCCATGAGCAGATATGCAGTCGGGGTTGTGGGATAAACACAGGTTGGCTTTTTTCAGGAAATGTTGCTTCTTCATCTGCCAGATTGACATTCTTAAGCCACAAGTGGAATCCCTTTCCAGCTAAAAATCCCTTCAGTTTCTTCTCAGTGCCCCAAGGATGAAATCCAAACTCCTTGCCCTGCTTTTCCCCTTGCTATTCCTGCTTTTATGTCTTCGTAGCAATTGTCAGATCTGCAATGATCATCTTTATTCCACAGTTTGCTTGTCCCTCCCCTAAGGCAGGGGTGTGTTCTATGTGCTTTGGGACTCTCACTCCAAACTCCCAGAGGAAAGAATCTGATAGGTTCAGCCTACCTCCATGGTCCAATCTCTTAAAACAGGAGGGTGGGGTAACACTGTGAATGAGGCAGAATGTGTGAGTGGGATGAGCTTGCCTACGTGCAACCCTATGGACTGTAGCCCACCAGGCTCCTCTGTCCATGGGATTTCCCCAGGCAAGAATACTGGGTTGCCATTTCCTCCTCCAGGGCATCTTCCTGACCCAGGGATCGAACCCGGGTCTCTTGCATTAACAGGCAGATTTTTTACTGCTGAGCTACCAGGGAAGCCTCAAGTGGTAAGAATGGGTAGGAGCAATTCTCAGGAAAAGCCCGTGGGCTGGGCAGATTCCTCAGATAGGTATTATAAAACAACAACAAAAACAGTAAGAAGAGCTACTGATAGCAGCAAATAATCACAGCCAATATTAAATGTTTAATAGTAAAATATGATCTGTACTTGGCAGAGAGGGTAACTGAGGCACAAAGAGGGTGAGCAATGTACCCAAGGTCACATAGTGGGCACTTGGGTGTGCACTACAAACCTCCCTCCCCAGGAGGGTTAACATCTGTGCAAGACCCCACATGTAACAGGCAACAGGGCGTGAGAATCCCTTCTCCTGAGTGCTGAGCCCCTCCCCTTCTTATGTCCTGGGAGGGTTCCAAGGACAGTTCCTTCCCCACAGCATCTCACATCCTCTGTGACCTTCACTCAATCTTGGCGTGGCTCCGGGAACACGTAGGGCTTCAACTCCGGAGCAATTACAGTCTCTTTGTGGCCGCCCTGCCCCAGCAGTTCTGGAGGGCCCGGCACCCACAGCTGTGGGTAAAGTTTGTGTGTTGAGGACAGGAAGTGTCTATCTTTACATTCCAGCATTAACAAGCCTTGATCTTATTGAAATGGCATTTTCTTTCTCCTCCTAATACGCAAGAATGTATTTTTTTTAGCTCTTCCGCCATCACTTGATTCTCAAGTCTGAATTGTCTGAAGGCTTAAAACACTTCTGACTGCATCAACACATTTTAACATTTTCCGCTCCTGAATGAGAAAAGCTGAAAAAGGAAGGGAAAAAAAAAGGGTGAAAACATTTTTTATTGTATTAAGAGGAGTACGAAGTGTAAAAGCAGGGAGGTGATGGTGCTGTTTATCTGTTTGCAGCCTCACTAACAGGAATGTATTCAATTAAAAAAAAAACAACCCTCTGGTAAACTGGAACATAGGGAAGAAACAGGCGAAATGGTGTATAACACAAGTCCTTCATTGTTTTCATTCACAAGCATTTATCAAGTACTTAGTATGTGTCAGGTGCTGTCCAAGGTGCTGTGGCTACAAGTATGAAAAAGCAGTTGAAAAGTCCTGCTGTCGTGGCAGGATTGTGGGAAGACAGATGTTAAGCAGTTAATTACATAATTAACCATCACAGTTAATGATTTAAATGCAAACTGAGAAGGGAGGGAGTTGAGTGGAGGACTTCTCAGCTGCCATAGACAGGATGATAAACCAAGCACAGGGAAGGGCATGCTTGACAGAGGGAACAACATATGCAAAGGCCATGAGTCAGGAAGGATCTCCTTGTGGTGGAGAGGGAGTGGACAGAGCAGACGGAGGTTGGCTGGGTCCTGGGGAGGGGCTTACTCTGGGGAGTCCAGGGATGTTCTTAAGGAGGGTCAGATTTGGAGCATGCAAGTAGTTAGTAGTGGACCAACAGTTGACAAGAACAGCATTTATTTGACAAATGCTCTTTGCCACACTCTGAGCTGGGCATGGGGACCATAGGGTTAACCAGGATAGGGTATGTTGCCTTCTTCTTTTTACAGATGAGGAAACAGAGGCTCCAAGGTATAACATGACTTGCCCAGGGCCACAGAACTGCCAAGAGGCAGGTGTGTCTGACTCCAAACCCTGGGACCCATCTATTCTCCAATTCTGCTCCTTAGAGTGAAAGTTGAAAGGCTACCTGGAGGTCGAGGAGAGGAAGTGGGGAAGGTGGGAGGACGGAGGAGAAGGAGGGGGAAGAGGGACACATATTCTGAGCAGTCCCCAGAGAGCAGGACCAGGGCCAAAGGAGGGAGGTTAAAGGCAGAGGACGGAGACCAGACGGATTAAAGGGAAAAACTCACTCTTGGCCACTCCAAGAGTGCTTGGTGTCACCCCAAAGCAAGGCAGCTCTCTCATACAGGAAGTGAGGGTCCCATCGCTGAGAGCATGCAAGGCTGGCCTGTGTCAGGGGGAGTTTCTGCTCTGGGAAATCTACTGACCTTCCAGGCTACTCAAGAGGCTGACTGCAAGGGCAGAGGGGACCCTTAACCCAAGACATCAGGGCAGGCTTGGTTCAACTTGACTCAGTGAAGGCTGGCTGTGTTCAGCCTCTCTATGCCTCAGCCGTAAACTGGGAGCAGTATCAGCACACTCCTCCCAGGGCTTCAAAGGATCACCAGAAAGGGCAGGGAATGGAGTCTGGAACAGAATGTACGCAGGAAATGCCATTTTTGGTGAGATCTCCAGCCCTGGTCACTGGGGGCACTGTGGTTATCACCGGGGCTCCGCACGCACTGAGAGTGGCTGAGAGCAGGCAGTGGGCCTCTAGGAGTGACGTCATTGATGTCTCTGGTTCAGCCCTCTGGGGATTCTTGTTCAAGAGCTCATGGTGGAGCAGGTGCTTGGTTACTGAGGCTGCCCTGCCTGTGGCCGGGCACACCTCCACAGCACCTGGGGCAGCAGCCACAGAAGCCTTACCCTAACCCTAGTCCTCTATTATCTGGGTTGATAATGCAAATATGTCCCCATCCAGTCCCTGCAGGTTCACTAGGCCCCAGAAAGACTGCAAGGGAAACATGGCCAAGGGTCACTCTGTTTTCTAAGTCTGTCCCCTATCTGGTTATTTCTCCTCCTAAGCTGCCTGCACCCTGACCTGCCCCCACTTCCGCCCCCTACCCTGACCCCCACCCCCAGCATCATCACTTACCTGGACTGGCACAATCACCTTCCCTTCCCTTGGTCCCCCAGCTCCCTCCCACCCTCACCCTTCACAGTCTTTTCTCCCTACAACAGCCAGAGGGAGCCCGTGAGCACACGAGTCAGGCCCCGCCCCTTTCTCTGCTAACCGCCCTCCTGGACCCCGCCTCTCTCCTGGTAAAGCCTGAGTCCTCCACGACCCCTTCCCTGGACCTGCCCCTTCCCCTCCCTGCCCTCCTCCTCCTCCTCCTCTCCCCCTCACTCCAGGCCCAGTCCTGCCCCAGGGCCTTTGCACTGACTGTTCCCTTTGCTCAGGATGTTCTTCATCCGAGGCCTTCAGACCTTTGTTCATCACAGCATGGCCTTCCTTTAGCACCTGATTTAAAATTGCACCCCAGCCCTTCCCCTCTCTGCTTACTTTTTCCATCCTTACTGCTTCCCACCATGCATTTATTTATCTGGTTTTATGTTCATCTCTTCTGTTAAAAAGTGAGCCCAAGATTGTCACTTATTTTCTTCCCTCTCTGGCACAGTAGGTGCCCAATACGTGCATTTCAGATCCATGAATAAACTATGACCTGAGTCAAATCTGGGGCCTTGGGACTTCCCTGGTCGTCCAGTGGTTAAGATTCCAAGCTTCCACTGAATGGGGTGAGGGTTCGATCCCTGGTCAGGGAACTAAGATCCTTCATGCCATCCAGTGTGGCCCAAAATTTAATCATACACTTGGGACCCTTAACACAGCCCTTCCTATCTCAACTTATGTGAATGCTAGGACATCCTTTCCCTCTCTGAGCCTCAATATGCTCCTCTGTGAAATGGGCAGAAGTCATTCATCTTACTCCAGGATGATAATGATTCCTGGTACTTGGTGACACAGGAAGCTCTCAGCAACAGCCTAGCACATAGTAGGTGCTCATCAGATGGACTCTGTCATCCTGTGTCAGCGACTCTCCCCTATCCCTCAGCAGGCAGCCTGCTCCCAGCTCAGAAATGCCCCCGTCTTTCAGTTTCTTTCAGTTCAGCAAAGTCACAACAGAATTGGGGGGCAAGGCCGGTGACCATATCTTGGGGACCTGTGAGCAGTGTCTGAAATGCTATAGCCTCCCTGAGTTTCATGGGCACAGGAAAAGCGCCCCTCCCCTCCAGAGTCCCAGAGTGCCAGGCACCAGGAGAGGCGCTCCACGGGTAAGTGGGACGCCAGGCAAGAGGATTTATTTAGCACTTCCCATTTTATCCTGCGCCACATCTCTGCTGCCAGGACGATCCCACTCGTGGTCGGGTGGGAGCCAGCGAGGGTGGGGGGAGAGGGCTAGGCTCCAGCCCTGCTGGGACATCTATGTCCCCTGTGTGTCCTCCCGCTGTGTCCTGGCTAAGCCGCGTACCCTCTCCAAGGCCTGGTTTCCTTGAGAAGCGTGAACAGTCAACACTATGACATCTGTTAAGTGCCTACTATGCACAGGATTAAAGCTACACGGTGGTTAACCCAGGCTGGGTTGAATTTCTGCACCACTTCAATTTTTGGAAGACGGTACCATATGCCCAACCTGCAGTTCGGTAAACTGAGGACAGCTCCTGTGGCTGCAGGGGTGGGTGGGGGAGCGGAATCCCATCTCCGGTTGCCTGCATCTCTCTGGTTAGTTCATTATGGGAAGAAGGAATGTCCCTCTGACTGCTCCACCCCAGCAGTTAGGGTGATCTGTGCCTCACTCCCGCCCATACACCCCCTCCCTGCCCCCTCCCCTGCTCAGACCCTGCTAGCTCTGCCCAGAAGAAGCCTTTCATTCACCTCACCCCTCCCCACCCTCCCCCCACCAAGCCCAGGCAGCAAGGCTGTAGTCTGTTCCCGAAATGCATCTGGGCATGGTATGCAAATGAAGTAAGTTAACCCTTTTCACACACAGGGATGGTCCCACACAGTCCACAGGTATTCAGCAAGCCCCAGAGTGTATGTGGCTTCATGACATGGCTTAATGAGCACTCAGCTTTCAGAGTGATTTGGGGCTGTAAGAATCAGGAGGGCCTCCTGCAGGTGGAGGGCAGGAGTTGGCAAAACTGCAGGGTGCCAGGAAGGCACGCCAGGAGGTGGGACCAGCCTGGAAAACATCCGGAGGGAGGATCATTGGGAAAAGGAAAGAATATAGCCTTTGCAGTCAGGCTGATCTTGGTTCCATACTTGTCCCTAAGCTGGTGATATCACCTCCTGGAGCCTCAGTTTCCTCATCTGTAAAATAGGTGTCAGGGAGGCACATGCTGCTTGGACATCACTGCGTTTCATGGAGATAATCCAATCTGCATTGGACTTTACTGTTGTTTGTTTTAGTTACTAAGTCGTGTCTGTCTCTTTTGCAACCCGGTGGACTGTTGCTTACCAGGCTTCTCTGTCCGTGGGATTTTCCAGGCAAGAATACTGGAGCAGGTTGCCATTTCCTTCTCTACGGGATCTTCCCAACCCAGGGATCAAACCTGCATCTCCTGCATTGACAGGTAGGTTCTTTACCACTGAGCCACTTGGGAAGCCCTGGACTTCAATCCTCTTCAAACATTGATAGTGAGTAGTGCTTGACCTTTGATTACTACATGTTTTCTTTCTTCCTTCCTTTATTTTGTTTTGCCCTGTGGCATGTGGGATCTTAGTTCCCTGACTGGGGACCAAAACCGCGCAGTGAAGCCAAGGAATTCCACTTCATGTTTTCTTTACGGCCACTTGTTTGCTTCTAGGTAACCAAACTTCAGGCCTTCCCTGGTGGCTCAGTGGTAAAGAACCCACCTGCCAAGCAGGAGACATACGTTCAATCCCTGGGTCAGGAAGATCCCGTGGAGAAGGAAATGGCAACCCACTCCAGTATTCTTGCCTGGGAAATCCATGGACTGAGGAGGCTGGTGGGCTACAGCCCATGGTGTCTCAAAGAGTTGAGCACGACTTAGCAACTAAAACAACAAAACCAAATTTCTTTTAAAAAAAGAAACATTAGACCACACCTCTCAAACATTAGACCTGGATGCAAGTGAAGTGTATACACAAAGGCAAATCAAAGTAATAAGTCCAGTGAATAAGTAAGGCCAGAATACACAAAGAAAAAAGATGAAGACCCAGCCATGAAATTAACAAAATCCAGAGAGCAATGATCCGATCTGAACTGTGACCACCATTCTCAGACCCCCAGTTGGGCCAACTCTTTCCTTCTGGGAAAAAGTGTTGAGAGGATGTGAGCAGGCAGGCGTTTATGACTCAACTAGCACCACCCAAGACTTTCTCCTAGAAAAGAAAACTGAGATGTGAACAGCTTTGACCGGCCGGATTCCGTGGTGTTTCATGCTGTGAGTGTAGAACTTAAAACCCCCCTGGGGCTTCCCAGACGTCTGGATGCCACACCTGGGGACCCATGGTGATGGTGGTAGGAAGCCCCTGGCTTGGGGAGCTGAGGCAGGGGGTCTAGATGGCAAATCTATGTGTGTCCCAAGGTCCCTGACTCAGCAGAGCCCTCATCTGGTGGAACATCCTCTGTCCCTTAAAATCAGTAAGTCAAGAGGCCCCATCTGTATCAGGTAGGAGGTAACAGATGCCAGATTTGCAGACCGTCATTGAGTCCCCAGGTGTGTGCATGAGTGTGTGCTGAGTGTAGCCCTACCAGACTCCTCTGTCCATGGCGTTTTCCAGGAAAGAATACTGGAGTGGGTTGCCATGCCCTCCTCCAGGGAATCTTCCTGACCCAGGGACCAAACCCGAGTCTCCTGCTTGGCAGGCAGCTTCTTTACCATCAAGCCACCTGAGAAGCCCATCTATAAGAGCTTAAATAGAGAATGGCTGGGTTTGCAGAGTTAGGGAAAGCAGCTTGTGTGGATAGATGACAGTCGAACTCTTTAGCATAGCATTGTCTGTGGGCACCCAAAATAAAAAGCAACATCCACGTCCAGCCAGGGGGAACAGACAGGACAGACATACCACACCTCAGCCTCCCAACATGCTCCTTGAAAAGCATTTTATTTTGAAATGGTTATATATTCCCAGGGAGTTGCAAAGATAGTACAAGTAGGTCCATGTACCCTTTCCCCAGCTTCCCTAAGTGATCACATCTTCCATAATTATAGAATGTTTTCAGAATCAGGAAATGGAAATTCTACAATCCACTGATCTCTTCCATACTTTTCAGGTTTATATGTGTGTGTGTGTGTGTGGTGTGTGCGTAGTCTTTACCATTTTATCACACGTTCAGTTTTGTGTAACGACAGCCACCATCAAGATTCAGAACTTGTCACCACAAAGAGAAAAATGCCATTTTAAGAGAATTATCTGAATAGCCCATCCATCCCACCGCTTGTTTCTTTTGGATGGTGGTGGTGACCTGGGTTTATAGATGTGCAAATATATGCATTTGCTTGTTTTAAATGAGCTCATTTCAGTTTACTTCCTTATAAGCTGAAAACATAGAAGGTGGAACATGATAATAAAAGCTCTCCACAGGCATTTATCAAGAACAAATTATCCTACAGAGCCTTCTTCATGGGTCCATGCTACCTATCCTTTTTCATTGCTGTATACTACTCCCAGTTGGGTTGTACCTAGTTAATTCATGCTTGTTCCCTTCTCTTGGATACTTGGATTCATTTCTTTATACTCCCCAAAATAATTACCTGTGACATGGCTTATTTGACCCTCACAGAAAGCCTGAGAGGGGTTGGTCTAATTATACCTGATTTCAGGGCAAAGAAACGGAGAATAACAAAGAGACACATGGTTTGCTTAGAGTTGTGTAAGGCATGGGTAGCATAGCCAAGAGTTTGTTTAATGTCTTTTAAATTTTATTTTAATAAATTATTTATTTATTTTGGTTGTACCGTGTGGCATGTGGGATCTTAGTTCCCCGACCCAGAATCAAACCTACACCCCCTGCAGTTGAAGTGCAGAGTCTTAACCACTGGACCACCAGGGAAGTCCCTAATGGTTTATTATTTTTATTTTTTAATATTTTTAAATTGTCATTTATTCTGGCTGTGGTGAGTCTTGATTGTGGCGCATGGGATCTTCAGTCTTTGTTGCAGCACGTGGGCTCTAGCTGTGGCACGTGGGACCTTTAGTTACAGCATGTGAACTCTTAGCTGTGGCATGTGGGATCCAGTTCCCAGATCCGGGATCAAACGCATGCCCCCTGCATTGGAAGTGCAGAGTCTTAACCCCAAGACCACACTGTCTTGATGCCTATAACTTGGCAATAAGTTTTGAAACTGAGAAGTGTGAGCCCCTCAACTTTGTTCTTTTTCAGGACTGTTTTGGCTATCCTGGGTCCCTGTAACTCCCATAAGAATTTTAGAATCTGCTTGTCAATTTCTGCAAAGAAGTCAAATGGGATTTTGATAAGGATTAGGTTGAACCTATAGGACAATTTGGGGAATATTGCCATCTTAACAGTATCAAGTCTTCCAATCCATGAACATGGGATGTCTTTTCATTTGTTTGGGTTGTCTTTAATTTCTTCTAGCACCACCTTGCTGTTTTCATAGTGTAAGTTTTGCATGTCTCAGTCAATGTATCTCCAAGTATTTTATTCTTTTTGATATGTTGCAAATGGAATTGGTTTCTTGATTTCATTTTTCTTGTTTATTGCCACTGCTTAGGAAATACAATGGATTTAGTGTATTGATCATGTATGCGGCAGCCTTGCTGAACTTGTTTACTAGTTTTAATAGTTTTTTTTTTTTTTTAAGTGGATTCCTTAGGATTTTCTATCTACAAAATGATGTGCAAATATTGTTTTAAATCTTCATTTCCCATCTGAATGCCTGTTCTCTTGCCTAACTATCTGGCTATAACCTCTGGTACAATGTTGAATAGGACTCGTGAGCAGAGACATCACTATCTCGTTCTTGATCTTGGAGGGATTAGAGGGACATCAGTCTTTCATCATTAAGTATGATGTTGCCGGTTGGCGTCCTTTATCAGGTCAAAGAAGTACCCTCTACACCTAGTTTGCTGAGTATTTTATCATGAAGGGATGTTGAATTTTAAATGTCACAGCCAGGATTTGAAGCCATGTCTCTCTGACTCCAGACTCCTAATGATTACCTGATAAGCTAACTCAGGGGGACCCCCAAGGGAGCCCCACATTGAATGCAGAAAAGTGCAAGCTGTCAGCCAATGAGGTGTTTCCATCTGCCCCTTTTCTCTTTGGCATTTGAAGTGAACTTGGGTAGAGACAGAGAGGGAAATGTTTAACTTGAAGGAATGTACAAAGACAGTGGACTCTGGCATAGGTCAGAGTTGTGGGGGAGATGTTTTGGAAGTGGCTTTCAAGAATTCAAGGCTGGATTCTGTGAACTTGGCAGGAGGAGTCCTATACATGCTGTGATGGGCAGTTGATGGTTCCTCTGGAGTTGTCTCAATAAAAACAAAACAAAGCTAATTATCAGGTTCTGGGAGGTGCTGGATTGGAGACTGTGTTGGCAGAGAGGGAGGAAGAGGGAAAAATGGAGAAAGCCCACCACTCCCCTGCACAAGGTGGCAATGCTCAATGACTGAACGATTCACCCCACAAACCATGAGTCACCTCCACAGCTTGCCATTCCCTGTGGTTGGCAGACACAAGAGACTCAGAACCTACCACGCCCTACCTCCCAATTCTAGTATTTTCCACCTTGTGGAGCTTTGAGGCTTAAGCCATGCCCCAAGGGAGAATATTCTCTCCTATTTTCTCTTCAAGCTTTGGCTTGCAGGAAGTCTTGGTTACTGGATCTTTAATGCCCTCTGACACTTGTCTATATTCCAGGGCTGGCAATAATATCAGACTAGAATGTTCTGTTTCCCCTTGTATGGATTTTTATGATTACCTGGCTAGTCATCCTGGCTTTCCCACTTACAGTAGTCACATTTATCAAGCAATCCCTTCTAGAATCTAGATGAAGTAACTCATTTCATCCTCCCAAAACCCGAGGAGATAAGAGATTCTTACTATCCTGCATTGGCAGATGGGCAAACTGAGGCACAGATAAAGTGGGGAGACAGAAAACAAACTGCCCCCAAATAGTAATCACTCCAGATCATAATAAATAATCTGGTACCGAGATGAAGATAAACTTTGGCAGGATGGTCAGGGAGGGTCTCTTAGAGTTTTGAAGGATGAGGAGCCAGCCTTGGGAACAGTACTCTAGGAAAGGGGAACAGCCAGTGCAAAGGCCCTGAGGCTGGACTGTGCCTGATGTTTGCAAGGAACAGTGAGGCGGCTGGCACAGGTGGACTGGAGTGAGCAAGGGTGGGGGGGAGCAGATGGAGGAGGTGAGAGCAGGCAGGTGATGGGGGATAGGCAGTGGAGTACCTTGTGGGCTGCAAGGAAGGCTTGTGTTTTTACCCCAAGTGAGATATTGTCTATTTCCTCCCCTGGAATCAACTCCTAAAGGACAGGAATTTTTTAGCCCGTTTTGTTTCTTTCTGTGCCCCAGCCCTAGAAACAGCCTGGCACACAGATTGATGGCTTGAATGGTTTGGTGTCCTGAGCACGCACTGTACCACATTTTGCAACTGTTTTCCTTGCCTGCTCACAAGAACTCCCAGAAGTAGATGAGGTTGTACCCTTTCTGAAGATGGTAGCAGTGAGGCTCAGAGGGGCATTTTCAGTCCTTCACCTAATAGGTGGCAGGGCTAAGTGTGGCTCATGCCATGTCCAGCCTCTCCAGAGCCAGAAGTCTACCTCCATCGAGTATACAGGGCTTGAGCACCTACTGTGTATTTCAGATCAGCTAAGCATTTGTGCACAGACCATCCCATTTGATTCTTTAAGATGCAGTTGTGTCTCCATTGCTTGGATGAGAAAACCAAGGTCAGATTGTCAATGGCTAGGTCAGGGTCACACTGCCAGGAAGGAGGACAAATAAGTTCTGCAAACCTGCACTGGCCGCTGGGAAACTCCAGGCTTAATTTAGGTTCCTTGTTTAATTATTCATCCTCTCCTCTCTTGTCTCCTATTTATGACTTCCGCCTTCTTGTTTTGTTCCCTGGGTTAATGCCTTTTGTTTATATCTGCATCTTTGGCCAGGAATGAATGAATCAATGATTTGGGAGGAAAAAACCCCCAAATTTTAAACTTGAGTCCTTTTATGGGCATGAGGCCCTCTTCAAACACATACCTTGATGAAATAAAATGCTTCCAACGGGTTCAGAACACAGTCATTTGATGTGCAATCTTGTTTGGCGTCTTTGAGCCCTCCAGCCCTCCATGGTAATCTTTCCCTTTTTTCTTTCTGTCTTTTCCCCCTCACTGTCCCATTTTCAAGTTTCAACTGTGGGCCAGGTAGGCACCCTATCACACTTCATCTTTACAGTCTCTTGTGAGCAATGGCCACCTTGCTCCATTTCACAGATGGGAAACTGAGACCCAGGGACGTGGGGCAAACACATTTTGCAGGTGGAAAAGCTGAGATAGGGCCCCACACAGCAAGCCAGTGTTTGAGCTGGGGTTCCGACTGTGGTTTGCCCTGCCTCAAGGGCAGCAGGTGATGGTAATTAGGTGAGAGGTGTGGAAAGTGCTTACTCTGCAGGAAATGTTCCCTCATTCATGCAATCAATAAGCTAGGATCTCCAGGCCCCACGGAGGCACACCCTAGCATGATCAGAATAAAATCAGAATGATGGCATAGATAATGGAGCTTAGGGTGGCGGATGGCCATAGTCAAGGAGGGCTTCTTCCAGGTGCTGCCGGTTGAACAGAGACGGGAGAGAAGAAATGGGGAAGATGTGCTAAGTTGCTTCAGTCCTGTCCGACGCTTTGCCACCTTATAGAGTGTAGCCCACCAGACTCCTTTATCCAAGGGATTCTCCAGGCAAGAATACTGGAGTGGATTGCCATGTCCTCCTTCAGGGAATCTTCCCAACCCAGGGATCTAACCCTCAACCGTTTACATCTCCTGCATTGGCAGGCGGCTTTTTTTTTTTTTTTTTTTTTTACCACTAGCGCCACCTTGGAACCCCCAGAAAGATCCCCGGGCGGGGGTCGGAGAGGGGGCGTTGGGGCGGGGTGTGCCGCAGGGAAGACTGTGCCAGGTGAAGGAACAGCAGGAGCAAGATCTTGTCAGGAGTGAGTAGACTGGAAGAACTGTAAGATGCTGGTTTGGCTTAAGCATGTACACCTGGAATAAGATGGTGGGTGCCAGTGCGGAGAAGTGAGTCTCACAGAAGAGGTTGGAATTTATACAGAGGGCACTGGGAAGCCAGGGCAGAGTCTAGAGCAGGAGATGGAAAGCACCATGATCTCTGTGCCAAGTGCCCTGGGGCTAACGAGGGGACCAGCGGCCAGAGGGGTCCCTGGTGCTGACGCCGCCACCCACGTGTCCCTCGAAGCCCCACACCCCCACGTGCTCCTGCAGCCCTTTAAAGGCCCCGGGCCACGTGCCCCCGCCAAGCCGCCTCATTGGCCGAGGGGCGTGGCGGCTGCGCGGCTGCGCAGTGACGCGCCATAGCGGGCCCCGCCTCCGGCCGGCGGCGGCGGCGGTGGCGGAAGGGATGACGTCACCGGCTGGGGGGGCGCGCGAGCCGGCGCGAGGGGAGCGCGAGCCGCAGTGAGTGTCCTCGCGCCGCTCGCCCGGCAGCCCGGCCGGCGCGCGCACGCCGCGAGCCGCTGGCGCTCGGGCTCCGCTCGAATCCCATGCAACAGCCAGGATGTGAAGCGGGGCAGAGCCGGGGGAGCCCAGCCCAGCCAGCCTCCAGGTAAAGGGGGAAAAATAATCATGAATTCGATTCAAAGAAATGCAGGCGCTCCAGTGGGGGTCTTGGAGACGGCAGAGTGGGCAGCGCGCCGGCTTTGTGCCGGGGAAGACTGTACGGCCATTGTGCTCGGAAGATGCTCCGCTGCAGCCGGCTGCACGCCTAGCCGCTGCGCCGGGCAGGCTGCGTCCGAACAATGCCCCTGAGGGGCTGGGCCGGGGTGGGAAGGGGCTGCGGGGGAGGGGGCTCGGCGGGAGGGGCTAGGGGGTTCGCGGCGGGGAGGGGGCTGGGCTGGATTCGCCCGGAGCGCGGCGTTGGAAGCTGCCCAGCGCCGCCGGCTGCACCACCCCGGGCTGCGGGCGGGGCAAAGGCGCGGAGGGAGGACGCGCGTGTGTGCGGAGGGGGTGCTGGCCCCGGCGGCGCCCAGCCAGGCTCCCCGGGCGGGTCCCGGAGGCAGGGGGCGCTGTTCTGGGGCTGGGGGGGGGGGCGCGCGGGCGCCCCGGAGTGGAGACAAGCCCGGGACAGGTGCCTCCAGGTGAGATCGAGGAGGGCACCGACTGGACGGTGCGCCCAGGGCGGCTGCTGTGCCCGCCGCCTTCGCTCTTTAATCCCCCTCCCCTAGAGACCCCCTACTCAATGCTGTCTCCCCCTAGCGCCCTCTCGGTCTCATCTATCCTTTGGTGGGGGGTGGCCCTCCGCTACCTTGTCTTGCCCCACCCTTTTGCGGACCCAGCGCCCCCTCTCAGATCTCCCAAGTGGGGCAAGACTCAGCCCCCAGCCCCAGGGACCCTGGCGGACAGGCGGGCGGGCGCGTGTGCCGGGCGCCCGACCTCCCCTAGGAGCTGGGGGCCCCGTGGGGATCCCGGGAGAGGGGAAGCCGCCCCTTCAGTTGCCAGCCTCGCGGGTTCTGCACGCCCTGGGAGCCCCCTTGGGGGCTGGGAGGCGGGGCGGTGACGTCATCCCTGGGGGGGCGGAGCCGTCGGAACCAGGTTGAAGGGGGCGCGGGGGGCCCCTTACCCAGAGGGAAGCCCTCCCCCACGAGTTAGAGCGCCGGTACTCTGGGCACGAGGGTTTCGACCGAGTTACGGCCAAGTTCACCGCTCCTTGGAAACACTGCCACATTTAGGATTCCACCTGTCCACAAATCCTGGGTACTTACCCCCAAGAAACTCCCCGTAAATCAGAGAACCCCCCCTTCAACTGCTTTCTCTCTGAAATTCTCAGAGAATCCCCCCAACCCCAAGTGGAATCTTTTTTTTTTTTGTCAGCCACACTCCCCGCCCCCCCCCCCCCCCCAGTCTGGAATCTCCTCTTAATGTGATCCTTCCCCCGATTTCAGACCTTCCTCTAGTAGCTTCGTAAATATACAGCTTTTCGGAATGTCCTTTCCTCTGCAGTCCTTCCTTAAATTTAGCCACCCCCTTGGGTCCTCATCCCCCAAACGTACGAACCACCCCAGCGCTTCCATCTGGGGTGTAGTGCCTCCCTTCCCCTTCTCGGGCTCAGCTGGGATTCCCCTGTTCCCCTCATCTCCATCTGCGGGAGTCCTCTTTCTGAGCATGGGGCCCTTCTGTCTCCCGCCAGACCCCTGAAAAACCAGCCTGGGCAACAGCTCGTGAATTGGGGAGGGAGGTGTCTGAGGCGTCCAGGGCTGGGCATGAGGACTCTGAGAAACAGGGACAAAGCCGAAGGGTCCTCGAGGGTGTTGAGGTCGGGGTCCCACCCGCTCTGGGCCCCCGGTGGTCTCCCCCGCTGGACTTTGGCGGTTGGGGTTCTGGTCTTCCATCAGTGTTCCCCACTGTTGCTGTTCCGGGGTGCAGGGGGGCGAGGGTCCCTTTTGTTTGGGGCGCCCTGCTTCCCCCTCTTCCACCCGTGAGAAGAGCCAGCCAGCCGGTGACTCTACTCCTGCCGATAGCAGCTGCTGCTGCTGCTGGAGCTTTTGTTAATGGCCGAGGGATTGGGTCGATTCTTCCATTTGCATAACGCCCCTCCCCCACCCAGGGTCCCCTTCCTTTGTGCCCCCCTCCCCCTGCCAATCTCGCTTGCCTTCTGTCCCTCAGCTCTCTTCTTCCTCTGCCAGCTGATACTTTGGCTAGGGAAGGAAGGCAGCTGGGCCTGGGGGTGGCTGCTTTCCGCCCCCCCCGTCAATCCCAGAGCCCACCAACTTGGGCCTGGGTCTCCAGCTGGATCCCCATCCCCACTCCCCCGCAATGCCCTCCGAGGGGAAATCGCGGGATGCCTGCTGTCCTGTCTCCCTTCTTCCCCCTGCTCCAGAAAGCTTCCTCTTGCCCCATTCCCTGGGCCCGGGGTGACACCTTCAACATGACGGTGCACTTCTGCGTGGGGCCCTGGCCCCCCCAGCCCCCTGGGGGCAGCCACCCTCGATTGTCCTGAGAGTTGGTATAATTGGACTCAGGCAAACAAAACGTCGAGGGAGACCCAGCCTGCCTGGTGAGCTCATGCGCTTTTCTATTCCTGCCACCCAGTCGATGACATCTGCCCCCCAGGGGGTGAAGAGGGCTGGTGCTGTCATGTCAGTACCCGTCCTGCCAGGAGAGGCCAGGCCTGGCCCACTCCCCATTCTCTGCAGAGGTGGGGAGAGGGGCGGAGGCATGGGTCATTCTGATGTGGCCAGGGTATGGCATTGGAGGGTGCTGCTGGGGTGCAGGCCAGCATCCTTGGGGTGAACCCTCCTCCCCCATGGTCCCATGCCTTGAGGTGGGCACAGAGGGAGGGCACTGCCAGCCAGGTGCCCGCTTGCCGCCCGCACAGGAATCGTCACCCACTGACGGTGCCTCTGTTTCTATCTCCTTGGATCATTCCTAGCGCCTTTCTTTTTCCCCTGTTTCCCTGGGGGATCCTGGGCATCTTTGCCTGTCTGGAGGCCCCATTCAGAGACCTGAGGCATTTTTGTCCCAGCACTGGAGCGGTGGCTCCAGGCTGAGTTGTCAGAGCAGGTGGAAGGGGAGAAGCTCCTGGATGTCAGGACTTTAGCAGTGGCATCTGCGGGGGACAATTCTGGAACCATGACTGTGTGTCCATTTTCTTTGGGCCACTGAGAGCGTGGGGGTCTGCCTGGCCTTCCCTAGATCGGGATCGGTCTAGGGGACAGCTCCACCTCTCCTCAGCAGACGGCTTTCCATGGATGACTCAGTTTCCCCTTCTACCATCTGGGTGGGCAAGGAACAGCCCGTCACAGGTGTTGGAGCACCATGTATCTCCAACTGCCGCTCCTAGGAGCCAGGCGCCGGGAGACCTGTGGCTGTGCTGATTACTCCAGCCTGAAGGATGGTCAGAGAGGTGGCCAGGCAGGGAAGGATTGGGTAGGGCCTATATGGCTCTGAGACGCGGCCCCCCACAGCCCCAAGTTTCGCCTGCTTCCTGTGACTTTAGTGCAGCCGCTGTTTGGAGGGGGTGGGCAGGGGGCGTACCACCGATAGAGTTCAGGATGGAGAGGAAAACCCTAAAAATAAAGACGGATATTTATAAACCTGGCGGGTTTGGGGGATAATTGACAAAGTTTAACGTTTTCAGCTGAAAGCAATTCCCACCCCCCACCCCCCTTTACAAGCCCGACTGCATTAGGTTCCATTTGTTAGAGGCATCCGGAGCCAGAGGAAGGTTCTTGGGAAGTGCAGCGGCCTGGCAGGCTCCTTGTGGGCCGTGGCATCCTCTCTGAGGGGGAGGAGGGAGGGCTTGTGCTTCTGAAGAGATGCAGGGGGCCTGGCCAGGGGCTCCAAGAGGCCACCCCGCTTTCCTCTGCACCCAGAACAGCCTTCTGGCACACCCTCCGTGGGCGGGCGTCCCGTTTCCCAGAATTTACAAGGAGGAGGTGCCCCTGTCTTGCCCTTGCTCTGTCCTTCCCCGCCGCAAAAGATGCCCAGCGGGCAGCGGTGGGGGGGATGTGGAGAGACCCCAGCTGCCCACCAGGCAGGGGGCTCACAGTGGGGACAGGTGACAAGATCCAGGTGCCAAGCCAACAAAACCCTCTGTGGGGCTGTGGACAGAAGAAAAGTCACACCACTGCGCTGGGGAGAACAAGGGCTTTTCAGATGGTTTTAAAAATTTGGTCTGACTTCTGTCTGGAACCAGAAAGCTCCTGGCTTGTGGCTGGAGAAGATGGAGTGCTGGTTGGGGCAGGGGATGATTTTAAGTGCGTGTCACCCCATCACAAGGACAAATAGCCTGGACCCAGGCAGATCATAGCTTGAGATGTACAGGAAGTGATGACACGTGGGTCTTTGAACCCTGTGGTCCAATTTGCCATCCCCTCTGGGCTTCTCAGAGAAGGCAATGGCCCCCAACTCCAGTGCTCTTGCCTGGAAAATCCCATGGATGGAGGAGCCTGGTGGGCTGCAGTCAATGGGGTCGCTAAGAGTCGGACACGACTGAGCAACTTCACTTTCACTTTTCACTTTCCTGCATTGGAGGAGGAAATGGCAACCCACTCCAGTGTTCTTGCCTGGAGAATCCCAGGGACGGGGGAGCCTGGTGGGCTGCCGTCTATGGGGTCGCACAGAGTCGGACACAACTGAAGTGACTTAGCAGCTGGGCTTCTAGATGCTTACGGGTTTTGGGTTTTGAGTATAGTATTCGGATCCCACCCCCCCACCCCACCCCGCTCCCTTCTCTCCTTTTTCTTTAAGGAAAGAAAAGGCACACACACACACAAAGGAAGAAAAAACAAAGAACCCTGCCGTACCATTTCTGTCTTGTTGCTGGCTGATATTTCAGAAGTGTTGGGGTGGGGGGTTGTGCGTGGGGAACATGAAAAAACCAATTGGCTTACACTTCTGCAAAGGCGAAAATTAAGGAGTGGTGGGAGTGACTCACAGACAGGCCCCGACTCTCTGTGTTGCTTTATTTTTGTCTCTTCCCTGCTCTGGGGAACTGCCCTACCTCTCCCTCCACCCCTCCCCCGGGTCTGGCCGGGGTGGACCTAGGGATTGGTGCTATTCTGGGCTGGCTATGGAATCCCATTTTGGTTCCCCCGGTCCTGTGGAGGCCCAAAGGATTCCATACCTGAAAACACACCCAGGTTTTTTCTTTTTTTTTTTTTAGGATCCCTGCACTCCCATGTTCCCATGGATTCTCCCCTGATCCAGGGGCTTGGAACTCAGGTTTCTGGGTCACACTGACCCTGCTCCCATAAATATCCTGATTTTGAAGGAGCAGATTTTGTCCAGAACTCCCTGGATGGTCCCTGTTTTAGAGGTTTTTTCATTTTTGATTTTTTTTTTTTAATCTTGACTGTTAACATTAGTCCCTTGTTGGAAGGCCAGGCCCTAACCCTCCTAGGAAAACTGAAAAATCCCAATTTTTGGTTTCACAGTCGTCCCCTTTCTCCCTCTTCCTCTCTCTGTGGCATCACCTCTGTTCCTTAACCTCTCCGTAGGAGCCTCATCTCTTGCAAAAGGAGGAAATGCCTCTGGCTCAGGGGGTCCTGGGGCTTCCCTGGTGGCTCACATGGTAAAGAATCTGCCTGCAATACAGGAGACCCAGGTTTGATCCCTGAGTTGGGAAGATCCCCTGGAGAAGGGAATGGCAACCCACTCTAGCATTCTTGCCTGGAGAATTTCATGGCGAGAGGAGCCTGGCGGGCTACAGTCCATGGAGTCGCAAAGTTGGACACCTCTGAGCGACTAACACTTTCAGGGGATCCTGACTTTCAGCACCCACCCTACTGTGCGTACTTGGGCTGGTTGGTTGACTTCTCTGTGCTCCTTCATCCCTAAGATCAGAGAGCAATCACAGCCTGCCTTACGGCGAGCCCCGACAGGAGATGCTGTAGGTAAACAGCCTGCTTCGGCTCTTGGACATGGCCGTTGCTGGCTGCATTCGTCCTATGATGGCCCAGCCCCCGAGTGGTGTCTTGGCCTCTGTCACACAGGGCTGGGACCCTCCGATGGAGGTGGGCCAGGTGGAGAGAAGCCAGGAAGATGCTCTATTGCCATGCTGTTGCATGGGTAATTGAGTGTTGGTGAAAATTCAGGGGTTCTGGGAAAGGGAGGTCGATGCGTCTGTGTGTGTATAATTTAACGCCACTTATAATTAACCCCATGATCAGCAAATGAGGGGATGTCGGGGAATAATAATAGCTAATCCGACTTATTTGGAGCTGGTGCCCATTCCAGGTCCCTTGCTGAGTAAGCGCCTTAGGAGCGTGCTGGGAACCCCATTTCGCAGACAGGAAAACTGAGGCACACAGAGAGGTCTTCACTGGCCTCGGGTCACACAGCCCACATGTGAGAGAACCTGAAATCTTACCCAGGACCAGCAGCTGCCAGAACCTGAAGTCTTAACTCCTGGGAAGGAGTGAGGGGGCCTCTAACTGCCCCATTGTCAGAGAAGTAGCTTTGATGACCATTCCCCTGTGGGGTACACTGGAGAGTCACTGTGGAGACCCCGGGGCCCCCAGCTGCCTTCCTCAGAGTATGGACTCTGTTCTGAGGTAGTTTGAGTTCAAATTATGCCTCTGCCACTCGCTGGCTGTGTGACCTGGGGCAATTTGCTCAACCTCTCTGTGCTTCCTTTTTCACATCTGTAAAGTGGAGAGGTGATGCTCTCCACCTTGTAGGGTTGTTGGGAGAATCAGACGAGTCAATGTGTGTTAAGTGATGTGTCAATATGTAGCCAGACCTGCCTGGTAGGGGTTCCCCAGCAGCATCCTCCCCCACCCCTGGAACCCTCAGCCCCTCATGGGGTCCAGCATGGGAACAATGTCAGGATGACTCAGCCACTGCAAACTGGGGCGTTCCCCGTCACTGGCTGCCTAATCAAGGCCGCCCCATATCTGCGGCAGGACTGGGCCAGGCGCCTGGCAGGATCTGAGCCATGGGAGGCCAGGCGAGGCAGGCAGGGAGGGCAGGTGGCTGCCTCGGGGATCTGGACACTCCTGAGACCCCAGGCAGTGGTCCCCCAACTTCCAGAGTCTGTGGTGAATCTATGTGAGTGCCTAGGGGGAGGTCCCTGAGGATTCAGGGCTGTGCAGGCTCAGCTTTGGCTTCAGATCTGCTGAGAGGTGCTCAAGTCTATCAGCTTGGTGTGCCAGCCTTCATTCATTCATTTGCCAATTCATTCAGTCGTTCATTCATTCAGTCAGTATTTGTTGAATACTGGTGGCCAGAGAACTTGAGAGGCAGACCCTAGGTTCAAATCCCAGCTCTGCTGCTCACCAACTGTGGGACCTCAGACTATAGACATAGACCTGTTGGGGAGCCTTGGACTGGGTGTGAAGCCACCGTGTGCCTCAGTGTCCTCATCTGTAAAATGGGATCTTTGCTTCACTTACGGACGAATATGTGCCGGTAGACTGAAAGCACTTGGTGCGTTCTTTCACTTGCTTTCTTTTTGTAAATAAAAGCAAATGAAAATAGAATTTAGGAGATACAGCAGTAAACAAGGCGGGCTCGGCCCTCCATCCCTTGGACCCTGTAGTTTCTCAGGAGAGACAGTAAGTACATAAATAAGCTAGTACATAAATAAATAACCCTAAATAAGTAGGGTTCTGCGGAGATTGGAAATTCAGTGGCCCCCAGCAGGTCACGGGGCCACTATTTTGTCTGGGAGTGGAGGGGGGCTTTCTGAGTTGAACAGGTATTAGGAACACCAGGTGCAAAGCTGAGAAGGCAGGCATGTGACGCTGTGTGGCAGGGGATGAGGGAAGCGGAAGAGAGAGGTAGGTGACCTCATGGGGTCCTGACCCTGAGAGGTTCGCATGGTGTTTTCCACACATGCAGCTAGAGTTTGCTGAAAGCCCCCCAGAGCTTGGGTGCAAAGATCATTGCTAGTGGAGACCTGGGAACTCTGGAAACACCTCCAGGAACAGCTCTCAGGCTGAGGCCCAGAGAGGCAGGGGAACTTGCCCAAAGCCACACAGCTGCACCGACCTTGCTCTTGTGCCTGCTGGGCTGAGCCTCCCACTAGAAGGTGGGCTGGGTCTCTTCACACTGGTCTAGAGAAGAAGACCGAGGCAGGAAGACTTGGCAGAAACTTCATTGTCTTCTTTTTTTTCTGGCTGCGCCGCATGGCGTGTGGAATCTTCCCTAAGCAGGGATTGAACCCGTGCCCCCTGCAGTGAAAGCTCGGAGTCTTAACCCCTGGACTACCAGGAAAGTCCAGAAACGTCATTCTTAACCCCCACGGCCCATCAGGGCTGGAGAGGTCATGCCAAGGGGACACTGGACAGAATCCCCCCAACCCTGGTCTTCCTGGTTCTCCAAGAAAACCCAGAAATCTGGATTTTTTTTTTTTTTTTACATGAAATTGCCCTATTTTTCCATTCTCAGATCATTCTTTTCCTTACAACACCTTCATTTGCCGCTTGCATGGGCTCAACCCCTCACTTGCTATCCCCAGGGCTCAATCTCCTGGGCTGTGAAATGGGCTGAAGGCTCGCAGCCACCTGGAAGGGTTATTTGAAGGTAGCGGTGCTGTTCCTCCTGGGGAGGGCTGAAAACAGGGCCTGGGCCAGCGGGCCATGCTCGATAAACATTGGCTCTGATTATATTAATATTGGTCATAATGATAAACTTGACTGAAATTAAATGCTGTGCCGGCTGGTCTCACGGGGCAGTGCCGTGAATTACCTGCTGGCCGCAGGACCTGCTCCTCTCCTCTTGTCTTTTCTGGAACGTACCTATTTGCTCTCGGGGCTGGGGCACTGGGTCGCCTGTGTTATCTGTGGAGTTCGCTGTGGTGGTTCTCAGCCTGGGGTGATTTTGCTCCCCAACCTCGGGGGGACACAGGGTGAAGTCTGGTGACATCTGTGGTCATCACAACTAGGGGATGCTCCTGGCATCCAGTGGGCGGGGCAGGGATGCTGCTCCACACCCCACAGCATCTGGGATGCCCCCGACCCCCAGCCCCTGCAACAGAGAATGACTGGGTTCTAGATGTCAGTCATGCTGAGCTGTTGAAAAGCTGCTACGTGCTCCACAGCCCAGGCGGTGAGAGAAATCAGGCAGCTGGGGTATTATGGGCTTATCTGTGAACGTCCGCCTCCCGCGCCCTGCACTGCCTTCCTGGACTCGAACGTTGAAATCCCAAACGGGTTCCTGCAGCCCACCTGTCCCGGCCCCCATGGCCCAGTTGATCATTGCAATCGGGAAACTGCCCCTGATGCATGGGTTCCTGGGGTTTTCTGGAGATAGTGGTGGATCTGGGACGCCAAGGGGCTGCCATGGCCTGGTCTTTCCTCTTTTCCCTACCTGGTCTTTGGAGGCCAGAGTGCTAAGTTCGAATCCTGATACAGGCCCTCCCCGGCCATGTGAGGTCCCCCTTCTTCCTTCCCCCAGCCTCGCTTTTCTCATCCAGGAAATGGGGACACGTCCTGCTTGCTGCATCAGGAATTAAACACCGTCATGTGGATGTACGGTCTGGCGCCCAGGGTACGTGTGTGTGTGTGTGTGTGTGTGTGTGTGTGTGTGTGTTTGTTTCAGTTATGTCCGACTCTTTCCAACTCCATGGACTGTAGCCCACCAGGCTCCTCTGTCCATGGGATTTTTCCAGGCAAGAATACTGGAGTGGGCTGCTATTTC